>NC_135056.1:4067500-5423333 GCF_051014685.1 Ptiloglossa arizonensis | reverse complement strand
GTTGTTATGGCATTGTATTTCTACCTAAACTCACGATTAATTTATTTTAATTTTAGAATATATACGCTTCAAACATACGAACAAATCAGTGCTAACTGATCGCGAGGTCCACAAGTTCATAACAAATGTCGTAAGCATGAAGTTTAATAGAGCTCGTAAGTATAACAAGTGTGTTAAAAATGGCGCTGATTCATCAAAGGGGTATGTTTAACAAATTCCGTTGGTTTTACAGCGTTTCGAGTTTTAAAACTAATAATACCAAAGTTTCTTTAGAAACGGTTACATTAAAAATAAATAACTTCCAACCAAAGCTACGAAAATAGACATTGAACAAAATGATCAAAATAGTGTCTATAAAACGATGGAGTCTCGTTTTTCACTGAACAAAAAGAACTGTTTTACTTTAGTTTTCCTTAGAAAGTAAAATTTTCGAAGAATGAGGCTTATAGGCATGTTTTTTTATCTGTTGTGAATAAGATCGCGTAAAGATGGCGCGTAAAAGGCGTCTCTGTTTTTGCGGAGTAACTTCCGGTGAGGCCCCACTTTCGTCCATCTTGTTTGGCACGTGGAAACATTAAGCGTAGCAATGCTTAATCTTTGTATCCATTTACTTCCATTAAACACAGTATTAACCGGATCTGTTTTATAGTTGTTCGCAAACTTCTACCGTTTGTTTCTACCCCAAGAAAAGTTTCGAAAAACTTTTCGGAGACTCGGTCCGAAATTGCGCATTCTATGTACATGGTGTGCACTTCGCGACACGCGTTTAAACTTACAAATCGGCCACTCGTTCTCATGCGTACGCGCATGAGAAAACTAGTTCGCGGGCTACTCGACCGTTTCGACTGCCAAATCCGTAATTTTACGAATTCCGACGCAAACCGAATGACATTTCACTCGGGGAAAAGATGACCTCCTCACTTATGCTGTCGTTGGGGAGCCACGTGTTCCGTGACATGGGTGAACTTGTTAGACCAATGAACAAGCCAAGTTCAATCTCCGCCGGTCTTCTCACTGCCAATAAAATCCATTTACCTCTTTCATTCTTATATCGGCTTTCTCGATGACAGCTGAGATAGTCGAGTGACATCAGATTCACTATTCATTTTGTTCACTATTAGAGAGGTTAGTTCCGTATACGTTAATCGTTTCGGGAGGCAGAAACGGGCAAAATTACCTAGACGAAAGTTTCGAACAACGAATAAGACGATGAACAACCTTTTATTCGTTACACTTTGATAAAAAATTAGAATTATGGAATAAAATCTATTAAAATGAGCTGACAAAAATTTGTCTGTACAGTCGAATAGACGATAGATAGTTTATTCGAATAAAATTTTGCGCATTTCTGTCGAATAGTTCGAGTTACTCTGCAGAACGATCAACGACATAATACTAGGTTATTTAATGAGGTTATTCCATTGTAAGGAAAATATTATGACACTTCAACTTTGAACAACTGTAAATATACGAATGACTCGACAGATGAAACTTCTACATGATCTACGTGAAACTTCACACATGTTCATCGAACAGTAGTACTATCTTTAAAAAAAAATAAAAAGACGAACCTAATAGCTCTATTTCTTGTCGAACGACAAAACTTATCGAGCAACCTATTAATTCGGTGTACCTACACTGCCGGTGAAAAGTGTTCGACCAGCTTCCTTTTTTTCGATCAATGCACTTTAACACAGTTGAAAGTTATAATAATTTGACTTATAAAATTTTCCCTTGTTTCGATACCTGTTTGCACCATCCGAGAATCCCACAAACCTTTATTAGAATTATTTTACCATATTAGGATTATTTTATGAAAGAAATATATTTCAGCTATACGAGTAAGGATAAAGTAGTGAGCTTTATTGAATGCTGGTACCTAAATTTCGGTAACTTTCGGTAAGTAATTGAGAGTAATTATTACTCGAGTGGTATAGACTACATTTTATTCAAAATGTTAGTATAAATATCCAATAATCAATAACAAATCTCAGTACAGCAGAGAAACTTCTCAGAGATCTGTTCGTGCATAAAAACCGTGAAGAAAAGGAAAAATCTAAAGAATTGAATGTTCCAATACAAAGTGCTATATGCACTTTGCATTCCGAAGGAAAATTAAAACGAAAGATAGCTGCCAAATTGAAAATTTCAAAAACAACAATACACGATGCCATTGTACGGTTCCAAACTACGAAGTTCTGTAATTCCAAGAAACGATCTGGCAGACCAAGGATTACCAGGAAAGAAGAAAAGAAGCACATCGTGCTATTAAGCAAGAGAAATTGTAAGAAAAGCTGAGCCAGAAATTTGTGCAGAATTAAATAGCACCCGGGCTAATGCGGTGTCATTGACTACGGTGAAAACACGTTTGAAAAATGCAGCTACATTTGGGTGAATTGCAGTGAAAAAACCATTAGTTAGAGGAATATATAAAAAGAAAGGACGTTAACGGTGCTCTGCTCATGAATCGTGGATATCAGAATACTGGAGTAAAGTTTGCTGAATCGACAAATCAAAGTTTGAAATATTTGGTTCAAGACGATGTGTTTACGTTCGTCATACTGCTGCAGAAAAAATGTTGCCATCATGTTTAAAACCCACAATAAAGCACGGTGGTGGTTCAATTCAAGTTTGGGAATGTTTTTCAGCTAAAGGAACAGGTGATCTTGCTCTTATAGACAGTTGAAGAAGCAACGTTACAAAGAAATATTAGAACGGGACGCAATTCGGTCTGTATTACGTCTAATTGGGCAAGGATTTGTGCTACAGCAGGATTATGATCCAAAACACACATCCAAACTTTACAAAGATTTTGTTCAAGAAAAATAAAAGGAAGAGATATTAAAAAATATGGAATGCACAGATTAATCACAGAATCTAAACCCTATTGAGTTGCTTTGGGATCACCTGGACAAAAGGGTTAGAAAACAGTAATAAAGATCGAAACAAGAATTTTAGGAAATGTTACAAATTGCTTGGAAAGATATTCCTCGAACAATAACGAAATTAGTCGATAGAATCCCTAGAACAATTGAAACATTAAAAGAGACGTAAAGGCTCATTCTTTGACGAAAAGGCTGTTTAACGCTGTTTTCATACTATTGATATCAAGAAAGACATTATAATCATAAATTTTTGTATTATACTACATCTACCTGTGATTAAACGTTAAGAAGCAGCGCAAAATTGTAGCCCCGTTTTCATTAATTCACGAATCATTTGCGTACATCCAGGTGGTCGGATACCAGAAGTGTAATAATTTGTTCAATAAGTTTTGTCGTTCGATAAAAATGATCGAGCAATCTAGTACTATACTATAGTATAATATTATTCTATATCGAACGACAAAACTTATTGAACAACCTAGTATGTCGTGCATCTCTAAATGCCTTTTCAAGCGAGCCCAAGACAAGGATCGAGGAGGAGAAGTGTTAGCTTGACCATATTCTTCTGATTTGGCACGAATTTCTGTAACCGGGTGTATCTGCTGGTAGTTCTCGTGGTTACACGGTAAATGAATTTCACTGTGCTTTTCCGGGGAGAGCATTATACAGAAACGATTGTCCGGCACAATTGCACGCGACTAAAGTGTTTCAATTATTGCTGAGCATTTATTTCTTTCCCATACCGCATGGCAATCGACAGATTTTGTTTTTACGAGAGGACGCACCTTTTCGGATTCACCCATAAAATGTTTCATTTTATCTGTAATTCTCTCGAACCATTTTATATGAAACGCTCGAAGAATCAGACCGCGAATGGAGCAAATCAACTTGGTAGCTTTTGCGGCGTTTATCCCCTCGTTGGAGTGTAACGTGCAGCGTTTAATACGAATTTTATCCATGGGCACTCTTGAAACTCGTGGAAAATGGTTTTAAATTTTTCGCGCGTCAAAACATTTATTCCGCGCAAACCGCGAATGATGTATTCATCCGTACAAAATGAAACCGTTGTTAACCGTTGCGGTAACAAATTCTACGTATTGTTCCATAAATATGAAATCGCTTCTGCGCTGTCCTAATTTTGTTTGCGCTTTTTTCTCCACGCGGTTTTGTATCGTTGGAAATCCGTCTTTACTATAATCGATCAAGGAAATTCTTAGCGGTGAATTACCTACAATTTTTAAACAGGACAACACCGTAAGATAAACTGTTTATAATATCGTTGGAAATGGTTAAAGTAATTTACGTTGTATTTTTTCAGAAACTCTTGTACGATGTACGGAGTACCATTGAAATTCACCCCAAGAGGGTAGGTTTGCACCGACCTCTTTTTGTTTAATGGAATACATATCAAGTTTTATAGTTTTTCATCGTTTTTTTTTGAAGCAAACATTTATTCGAAATATCTTTTTACATATTGTGAGCTAAATTTTCACTCGTTGGTACGATTAAAAGTATCATTAATTTGTTGATCCATCGATTCACTTGTGTATTTGCAACGATCTATCAACCGTTACTGTGATGTATTTGAAATAACTTTACGCAAATATTATTCAATGTACTTTACGCAAATATTATTTAATATACTTTACGCAAATATTATTTAATGTACTTTACGCAAATATTATTTTTAACATTCGATAAAACGATTTCTAACTTAGAACACATCGATCTTGACATATTTCATTCCGACTGTAATATTGTATTAGCGAAGAATATTTTTCGCCACATTTTCCTTTCCCATGTCAAATATGTATATACACATGTTTCGAGTACGTGTTATTTTTATCTGTTAGGGCGAAAATTCACACGCCATCCCATTTCGAACAATCTCCAATCAATCCTAAAATATCGAAAAAGCATTTTGTCGGCATCCTTAATATTTAATTTCCATGAAAATATTTAGTACAATTTTGTACGAACTACTCTGTACACTCTGTCTTTCTATAAACATACCCTATACAAGATTGTTGATAATGAAAAGTACGGCCACAAAAGCGAAAAAAATGTTAACAAAAACCTAGACTCGGTATATTGCAATTCGTTGAACATTTTACCCTCGTCTATTTATAACTTTGAAAATTTCCCGCTTTTCATTGAGACACGTAGAACAAAGAATATACAGTTTTACATTACAAAGCAATCAAGGCTGGATGCGATCAAAATATCGTTAAAAAATATTTTTCCTACTTAAAATTCAATTACTTTTTATAGATTCGTATTCTTCATTTCTTCGACGCATCGGTTATGCGAATTAAAAAATTTAATAAAACAATTCTATCACGTTATACCACCGTTCAAATTTTTCACCTTCTAGGCGATAAAACGAATAAATTCGTTTCAGTAGTGGCAATTCGATCGTCACGTTCGTCAAGTACAATCGATGATACTCGATAAAAACACGATGCGCGCGCACGATCGAGCACAACGGAAATCGTGGAAGAATCGTGTACCGTTCCTTCCGTGATTTTCATTTCCTACGCGTAAAGAGTGGTCATAAGAGCAACGGGGATACAAATTCCTCCATTTAAGTTTCAAATTAGATTTTTCCTTGGCAATCTCGAGCGAGCACTCGGCTTACATTCAAAGCCCTCTCTTTGATCAGAATGGCTGATCGATTTGGCATGGGACGTCCCACTTACTTTCTGTCGTTCGTTCTTCCTCTGCTGTTCCTCCGTAAGACTCCCACACCCTGTGGCTCTGACGAATCTCAACGACGTTGCTCAATTTACGTCACGCCGGGAGTATGGCACTTTTCGTGCTCGCGTCGCTGACGAAAAAAAAAAAAAGAAAGAAAGAAGGACCGAGGAAAATGGAAACGAAGTGGGACAGCGAGTGGCTTTATTAGACTCGTCGGTAATGAATCTCCCGAGAAGGTTCGAGTAGATCATAAAATGCGAATTACGTCCTCGATATCGTTAATACGCGTACAAAATGCCACTTCGATAGCGGAACGAATCGCCCGAATAAACAAAATTGCTACTGGCGCGAGTCTCTCGATGAAATGGGATTTTCGAGACGAACGTGCCCCCTCTCTGCTGCTCTCCTTGACTGATCGAAGGATTGAAAAGAGGCGTAAAATATTGGAGCTGGAATCGAAGAAATTATCTCAACCCCTCGATAAACAGCGAAACAGCTTCTGCTTTAAATTCATGGAAACTCGGGACTCGTTTCTCGAGCAATGCTACTTGACCACTTGAGAGTTTTATTATCGACAGTCGCTATCGAGAGCAAGAGCTCTTTCACACGGGACAGGGTGTTGGCAGTTGTCTCGTACGAAGAAGCTTTTACTTTTAATATCGTGTCCGGTGGTTTCACTCTCGAGTGGACACGTACTAGCATAAATGTTCGCAATTTTTTACCCGTCTCCCGACTATTCCCAGCCACGCGCGATAGCGATTACGGAGTAATTACGGTAAGAATTTAATATTAATAATTGGACTTTTGCGGCGGTCTTTTTATTTAGAAATAATTACTACACAGAGAACTCGACGTTCCGATCGGCGTTAAAAAATTGTTAAGAATTGTTCATTAAAACGACAGGATTTCATTTTTAACGGTTTATCCAGCGACACACCGAATTATTATTTTTATATTCGCGAACGGATAATTTCTATCTGCGAGCACATGGTTTTTAAACTAAAAACATACTCTCGAGGAAATTCCAAAGGGGAAGTTTTCGATTAAATGAAAAATGCTTCGAAAATTCAGTTGCCAAGATTCATTTTCAACACCGTTATTCTGAAATAGAAAACAGAGTGGATTAAAAATTACCGTTTTTTTTTTTGGAAAATTCGAGGTAAGAATTTTTTCCGGGCGCGAAACAATTAACTTTCAGCCAAAATGTCACGAGCACTATTGACCGAATATGCTTCGTCTTTTATTTATAACAAAGACACTCGTGTTCGTAACAAAAGTAATACAATAATCTCCGGTTCTACGATAAATAGAAATTTATATTTCTAAACGTATTTATCTTTAACCGGTATAACAATATCGTTCAAACTGTCACAATTTCTGCCTTTCTTGTCGCAAATTTCGTTAACGTTACAAATTTTCGGTGAAAAAATTCAATACATTTTTACAAAATTTGTAATATTTTATACCAAAAAACTTTCAGTAACCCCATTCCCAAAGTACTCGCGCATTTGATATTTCGAAAAATGTGTAGGACGCATGGCCATGTGCCCTTGAGAGCATACAGTCGTTAAGGTGTTAATATCATGCCCACTGTTTTCATGAATATAGTTCTTTCAAGCGAGAACGAGGACAGGTGGGGTAGGTGAAGGTGGAAACTTTCACTAGAGCGGGGATCTTCGCGAGCCAATTGGCTCGTTTCGACTCACGAACAATCGGCGGGTCTCACGAGCCAATTGGCGTCACACTGGAACGCGAGGAGTGGGGAGCAATCACAGGATTGGTAAGTTACGTAGCAGTGCCTAAGACACGGAATGAGAAGCGGAGGGAGATTGGACTCGACGCTGATCACATCTACCGGTTTACGCATGCACAATTGGAACCTCGGTCTCGCTTGGCCGAACTATATAGGCAAGCTATCATCCCGTACCAATTTTATTAAAATCGGCGTCTTCTACTACCGACACTACCCTTGTCAACCCCACCTCTTCTCTCGAGCCACTCCCTTAGAGATCTTATCGTCGGATAATACTCTCGATGCAATTTTCCAATAAAGCCTACGATTTCGTTTTATAAATTAAACGGTGAGTTGCGTCAGAGGTGAGCCAAGAATTCCACGAAAAAAAAACGATTATTATCGAGCACTAACAATGATCGGACTGTTCAAGAGCTTGAAATCATTTTATCGGTAAATCCTTTTTATTGGATCGTGAAATATTCTCGAGAATATTCGAGATATCGATTCGTTATAAATTACTCTTTGTCGAACGAGCCGTGGACACAATGCTCGTTCGATTCGTACGTAAATAGGTATTTTAGTCTTTCGTGTAACGACAGTTGCTCCAAGTGCCAAAATACCTGTGTTCGATAAGTTCGGTCAACAGGTGCTTTTCATTTACGAGATTGAAACGTTCTCGCGGTGAGAGACGCGTATCTCAGGAAGGATAGGGTCCGTTTAAGTGCACACAAGTGTTGAAGAGTCGTGCACGGTGTGTGAAATATCGTTATTGCGTAGTTTCTCTTTAGCCATTTAAAAGACTCCGGGTATCATCTTCATGCGCTGAAAGTTTCTCCGGATAAAAAGTTCTCGCCTCTGCAATGAAAGAAGGTACGGTCTGTAATTATTTGTTGATGATACATAAGCGGTGATATTTTCCACCGTGGACTGCGCATTGCTGAAAACGGACGAGGGGGTGGAAGGACAAAACTTTCCACGGCACGTTGCAGATTGGTAAGAAACCACCGGAGCGTATGGCGCCAAGTTTGCGTGACAGATGGCGACCAAAGTCTGGAATTCACAGCAAACGTCAGCCGATGTTGCAATTATTTCTACCATCTAGTTTTGCTCTAACTTGGAAACTGGCCTGATTGTGAATCGCGTTGCAATTGATAATGTAATTTCGATTACGCGATTCGGACAGCGCGGTAGCATATCTATCGATTCCGAACGAAACAATCGTACGGATGATGCCATTCTGTGCAGTCGCACGGTACTCGTTCAAGATTCGTTGACGAGATTATTAATACCTTGTCAATAACGAGAAATTGCACGTTCGTTTCGAACCATTTTCGAGGTAAAATGGATCATCGAAAAGCATCGAACGCAGTATCGATGTAATGTTACTTTTGTATCTGTATAAAAATTTAATTTACATAGGAATACGACGTATGAAATTTTATCGTATCAATTTCAATATCAATGGATCGTGTATCGATATCGGAGAACAGTCGGAGTGAAACGTTTTTAAAAAGGGTTCAACTATTCGTTCGATACGATCAAATAATTACGGGGAGGGAAACGATTAATATTATTATAGATGTATCGATGAGTTTATTCGATATTAAAGAAATACTAAATCTCGTGAATAAAAGTTTAACGATGCTGCGTATAGAAGTATAATTACCAAATATATGAGTATAATTACTAAATAACTATATAAGTATAATCATTAAAATAAGTTTATAAGTATATAGTAGTTGTATATAAATCGTAACGTTTAAAGAAATGCAGATTTAAGTTGCAGCATGTAAGATCTACGAACCACGTCGACTGCTGGTAGAGTGTTATTAATTACATAGTTGATACGAATGAATATATATGCATTTAATTCAATGAACTTCTCCGTTTGAAGACCCGTTCTCGTATAAACGATCCATGCGGGCCCAGCTGCGTCCTCTAATTCTAATACCGAGGTTCGCTACGCGGAGAGAATAATAAAAATACCCCTTCTCGTAATAATTTTTATTCCGTACTCGGCTCTCTACGATTTCGCGTTTGAAACTATAATTCTCAATTTCGATCTTTCGAAGGTACAACGAATCGATAATTCCAATTCGAAATCACGCGGTTTAATCGACACAATGCGAGACAAAATGATAGCACGGTTCGAGTAATTGTTCATTCAATCGTTAACGATAACGAGATTACAGTTTTTTCCCCAAATATCTTGTCATTCGACAGATAACGACACGCAGTGCCATTTTCTCAAATAATTTATTGCACACACCGTAGAAAAGCATACGAAATATAATAAATTTGAAAAAACGACAGCACGCTGTAGAAATCGGTCTTTTCGTTGGAAAACAATAATTGGTCGCTTAAATTATGATTCACAGGGTCACTCTCCTCGATATATAGTAGCTCAAAAAAGTATTCGTACACTATGTTATAATTCATCTTACCTGTGAGTTTGATTATGCAAGTTTATGTGCATGTACAGCATAATAGTGCAGATATAGAGAAATTTTTCCAATGAAAATTTCTTTAAGAAAGTGAAATCAAATCTCGAAGGTTTCAATGT
Organism: Ptiloglossa arizonensis; assembly: GCF_051014685.1. Taxonomy (NCBI): domain Eukaryota; kingdom Metazoa; phylum Arthropoda; class Insecta; order Hymenoptera; family Colletidae; genus Ptiloglossa; species Ptiloglossa arizonensis. The sequence goes on along the minus strand of NC_135056.1, from coordinate 5,413,453 downwards.
TTCTTTTTTTATTTTTTTAATGATACTTTTCTTTAGACTCCTTTGTAACAGATTAATAGACCATTAAGAACTGAACATTTTTCATACGAAAATTTTTATTTTACTTCTCAGAAGTGGCACTGTAAAGGCTGATTTCAGCCGATTTCATAAAATTGGAGAGCTTGCAACATCTTTCATTTTCTTTATTACTTCGTAATCGTGCAAAACAGAACAAAAATTTTCTTACGAAAAATATTGAGCTTCTAGTGCTCTATCACTCTACTGTGTAAAAAGTCCCAGAAATTTTCGAGTTTTGATTTTATCATCTCGAGAAGATTTTTTATCGACAAAAAAATTATCATACGCGGCCCAGTGTGCTTTACACGCATACAAACTTTCATTGAAATCAAAATTCTAAGTTAGGAGAGTTTGCTTATAATGTAACGTACGAATACTTTTTCAAACCATATAAACACAGTCGATCGATCTGAAGAATTAACGATTAAATTTCAGCTACCTATCTCCCGTAAAATTGCAGTTTAAAAATCCAATGTAGCAAATTCTTCGTCATTGATTCTCTATCTTCCACGATTGTCATTGACAAGTGTAAAAATGTAAATATTTCAACTACACCATTACTTTGTTCAAAACTATAATTCAAGGGCACGAGAACAAAGTTTTGTATTCTCCGTCAACGTCGATTTGCATTCTTCATTTTCGTTGAAATACGTCAAACGTTTCTTCAGAAGAGAACAAAACAAATATAACTGCTTAAAAAATGTAGAACCACAATATTAATTACTATTTTGACGATTACTTTCTTCCTTCGTCCTCTCTGTAAAGAAATACATCCAGAATCGTCAACTATAAATCGGTAACAACCTTGTCTTTATTATCTACGTATCGTGTATTAAAATATGAGTATGTGTGTACGTAAGGATGAGCATTGCGTGAATCTACGATGCGAGTCATTGTCCTCAGTCTGTAAAAACATTCAAAACAACAAACACGTGTACATACCAAGCACGTTAAAACCCCTAATAATTGAAATCACTCTCATTTATTCTAAACCCTCGTTAAAACTGCTCACCCATCGTAATATTCGAACAAATAGCGTCGTGACCACTCGTCGAAAAAAATAAGCGACACAATTTTTCACCCGATGGTGTACTGCACCCCATTGTGAAGCACTTCGAAGAGGACCAACGCTTCGAGTGCTCGAAACGTAAACGACTAATGAAGCACGTTCTCTCGTTCCGATGCTCTCGTGTCCGATAAACTAGGCTATTTCGAGTAACTTATTCGATCCAGATTAAAGCAACGGAAAGGAAAACACAAGTTCGCCGTTATACCTATACCATCATTGGTAATAATCGTGTGCTAACAACTCGCGAGTTAAAAAATAAAAAATTCTGTTTGAAAGTCGCTTAGTTCCCGGTACGGTTAACGCTGGGAAAACAAAACGAGCTTTTCAATCTTCTTCGTTCGGTTAAGTACACGTTGCGGGTGCTCCGTAGCAATTATCCCGTATGATTTATACGCGACTGGTGTTATCAACTGCTTATTAAGGAATCGTATGCGTACATAACTGTTTATCGGTTACCATAATTCATGCCGACCTCGTATTATACAATATGATATCAACGTCGCCCGACTTCTATTCATTTTATCGCGTATCGGACGGGACTGATTCGTTGACTCGCGCGGGTGCGGCGCCGCGACGCGGACAATTATCATGTCCGGCACCGTCATTAAGCACTGGATTTATAGGCGTCCCCTGGTAAAGTATCTTCTCACGTAGCCGGTCGTCGCGTTCGCTTAAAGAGGATGCGGGTCTCTGAAAATCCGTAAACATTACGGACGACGAACCACGGCTGACTCGGATTAGAAGAAATGTTCACGTTTGACCTGCAACTCGTCCGAAATGATCTTTCTTGCGATTAAGGAAGACAGATATTAACACTAGAACTACCGACAGATTCCAGTGTATCAAGTTCTTCGTGTGTCTTTCAGAAAAATCGATGATCGCGGAAAAGGAGGAACTTATGAAATTGATTGTATGTGTAGGATAGAAAAGATCGTAACTTCTTTTGAAAATATGCTGTGGAATTTAGAGTAAATTTCATTGTAAAAGCAGTTGCAACCTGTCATTTTGACTTGGCAAGTCTAGTGTTAAAGATAAACTTTGCGTTAAGGATTCGAAATCAGGAATCATCAAGTCCCCTTTCGAGGTAGTCAAAATCGTTTCGATTCATTATTTTCTAACGCCAAAAGTAAGTATAGTCTGTCTTGGAAGTAATTGCCGAGCAAATTCGATGTTCGTGCGTTGCAAAATAATCTCAGTTCGTCAAATCTATGTTTCGGTAAAAAATGATATTTTTAGATTCAGAAGGGTCGAAAATATCGCGAGCCGTTGCAAAATATACGAAGAAGTCAAAGTCCTTTGTTAACAAGTGGGTGAAGCGTTTCAAAGATAGAACGGTTGATAATTTGCCAGAAAGTGGTACAAAGCGGAAGACAACGAATAAATAAGAGAAATTGATCGTTGAGACATTTTTTGCGAATTCATGGTTATCTTTGCGTCAAGGAGAGGTAAAATTAGAAACAAAAGACGCAGATGTATTCTGGGAAATCTATTTGGAGACGATTGATCAACGATAATATTTATTTACGTAGTAACGGCGAAAATGAGCTATTATCGCGTAAGCATATCGAAAAAAGGATCACTTAAAGCGTGCTCGAATATCGACCATAATTGGGATAATGTTGTTTTCTCGGACGAATCTTCTTCGTGAACAGTCTCCGGTTCGCTATGTGTGGTCATCGCCAACCAACATATTTCTCCAAAGGACAGTTAAGTACCCCGTAATGGTGCATGTTTGGTACGGGTAATTTAAAGGCAGGAAGGACGATAAAAATTTATAAGAGGGGCTCTTTTGGCATCTACGGATAAGTGGTTTGGAAGAGAAAACAGAAATTGAATATCACGGGAGGATAAGGACCCTAAACGCAAGAGTCGACTTCGTACGCAATGGAAAATTGAAAATCACATTAAACTATTGGATTGGCCATTACAGTCACCAGACGCGAATCCAATACAAATCTTTGGGTTTATACGAAGACGAAGCCTCCAGGAAAACGTGTGTCGAATATTAAACAATTATATCGGGAAATACGGATATTGTGGGAAATTTTACCTCCAGAATATGCAATTAAGTTAATCGACGGTACGCTCTCGCGTTGTAAGGCAATTTAGGACAACAATACGTACAATATTTTTCAATGCGATTACAACGAATAGTTATTAAATTATGTTGGGCACGTTTCTTGTTAGATACACGATAATTATACGAATGACCCGTCATGGTGTCCCAAACTGTATAAAAGAATGCGATGTTGCGTTCGTGTAAGGAGAAATCGCTGGAAAGAATGAGACATGTGCTATTGTTAAATAATCAAGGGAAGGGGAATGGTAAATAAACGTAAAATGGTACGAATCAAAACTGACTCATCTCCGCTGATACACGATCGATAAAGTATATGAATCGAATACGACGAAGATAAGAAATTGTCATTATCGATTTTCAAAATTCCGCGATGGTAATTTCAATCTCTGGTAATTCAATGTGGCACACGAATATTTAAATTCGAAGCTGACCCGTATTAATCACGAGGAGAATTTACAGAAACGCCAATATTGCAACGTTTAAAAAACATTTCGAACAAAGAAATAGGTAAACGAACACAGCGCAGGTGTACCGATCGAGTGACCCGACAGGTTATCATTAAACTGTGAATTTTATGTCATTACGGTGTACTTTAATGTAAAAAACGTACGCGAAATGTATGCAGAATATATTTGATAAATTAATACAGTAATATTAATACCTGGTTTCGTCGTAAAAGCAAATTTTTTGCACAAGTTCGGTATACGTGTTTGGCTATTATCGAGGCAGAAAATAGAACTTTTTTTGCAGAGAATTGTTACGGGAGGCAAAAAGTGGATCAGCGATAATGTTACTCGCAAAAAGCAGCGGAGGGATATCAAAGAAACTGCCGCACCCACCGCAACAGGGAAATTACATCCTGAGAAAATTATGCCGCGCGTATACTGTGGGATAAAAAAAATGAATCGTCCATAGTGAATTGCTCCCACTTAAGCGGTGGAGATACATATGTAATATGTATAGATATACATACTGCATTGAAAAACAAATGACAAGCTTTGATCGATCGAAATGTTAGATCATTCGTTACGAAGATGACTGTTCGAATATTCAGAGATGTCAAAGAGATTCTATAGCATTCATTGTAGTCTTCGGATACTTTTAGGGCAACATTTGCATAATTACCGTATATGTAACAAGAAACGTGCCCAACATAATTTAATAACTATTCGTTGTAATCGTATTAAAAAATATTGTTAGATCATTCGTTACGAAGATGACTTTTCGAATATTCAGAGATGTCAAAGAGATTCTATAGCATTCATTGTAGTCTTCGGATACTTTTAGGACAACATTTGCATAATTACCGTATATCTAACAAGAAACGTGCCCAACATAATTTAATAACTATTCGTTGTAATCGTATTAAAAAATATTGTTAGATCATTCGTTACGAAGATGACTTTTCGAATATTCAGAGATGTCAAAGAGATTCTACAGCATTCACTGTAGTCTTTAGATACTACCATTTAAAATTATCATCTGCTTTGAAGACTCGACAACATTTTACGTGAAAAAATAATTTAACGACATCGAGGGTATGGAAACTGGGGGGCGATAATTCTTAATCGAAATCGAATGAATTTTTTAAACGATGAAAGGTTAGGCAATAAAATGAGGATGTATACACGAATCGTTAGATTTTTTTATGTATGTATGTTTTCTAAAGAAAATTCGTTGAAATACGTGTAAAAACTTGCGAAACGATACAAAAAACAAGATACGTTATCACGAGTTGTCGAAATTGAAGAATATGACCTGCAAAATTTCTCATAGAGGTTCGGTTAGCCCGAAGGATATTCTGTCAAAAGCAGCCCCTAAAATGATCGCAAAAATTCTACATTTCGCGTCGTTTTCAAACCTGCATCGCTGACAAAAAGTAACCATTTCGAACAATACCGATGTTTTTCTCTCGTTGTTATCCGTGTGAATAAATTCTAGCGTAACAATCGATCGATTAATCGAAAACGTTAATCTTTCTTATTTGTTTCACGATACGAGTAACTGTACAGTAACGAAACAAGTACTCATAACTTACGACAGGATTACAGACGTATAAAACTTGCGCGTCCCCTCTGTAGAGAATTCAAATCGACGACTTATTTACATTTGTTTATGCAACTGTAATAAATGTTAGATTTATAGACGCGCTCTATAAATGTAAATAGGTTCACGCTTAACCGTTCCTCTCGCGAGATTTCAAACATACAGACGAGTGTGGATAAAGTGGATTGGAGGCATTGTCTGCCGTTCTCGTATAAATCAAAAGGAAAGTGCCTTGGAAACGCGAACAATCATTTGCGATACGCGGCGAGAGAATTCCGTCGGCGATTCTACATGTGGAAAAATGGTGTGAAAAATTCAGGGAGCAAAATTTTCCTTTCGAAAACTATAGACGTCCTGGCGAATCCTCGAAGAGCGACCTCGACGAATTCATGCTGGTAATTGATTATCAATGAACGAGAGCAGAAATAGCGGGCTACCTGCATTTCACGGGACAACTGACCTCGAAGATATTCGTCGCCACGGAGTGGTCTGAAAATTATGCGTATGGGTTCCGTATGAATTGGCAGCGAAGAATCCATGATAGAACGAGCCGCGAGAGAAAGAACACTTTGAGCAATATTTCTGTCGGATTCGAAGATACAAAACAGTGTACAAGACCGAACTTGAATGGGTTTCGATGGACGAACACGACCAACGTAATCTTTTCTCGCAAGATCGCTTCTTTCCAGACTCTTCGGAAGCAATGGCGTTCCTTTATACCAAAGGATATTCGAGGTTAGCTTTAGAAATAACGATTCGACTGCACATTCCTGCATTTCGTTCCTCGCGGAACGCATACGTCGCAGATCTCTGCAATTTCTATTAAATGGAATAAAATGTAGAAATAATTACGATACTCGAGGGAAATTTTTCAATTATCTTCTCGATGATCTTAATTGTATTTACGTTGAAATTGAAGTACTTATATGCACGCTTGTCTCGTATGAACGTTTTCGACCATTGACATGTTTACCCTCGGATAAAAAAATATCTGTCCTATTTAAATATTCTTACGCGGTACAATTATTAACAATTACATTTATAATTGTAGCTATCGATATTTCCGATTCGTATTTTTCCGCGTTATTTCATTCCTCATTTGAGCCGTGACTCTGCACGGAACAGAAGCTTTCCTTGTTCAAGAACGATGAATCGAAAACGTTCATATATGTACAAACATGTGGTTTACTTTTTTTTTAATTTAGAATCGAAATAAAATATCACTTTAAACGAAATAATCTATTTTCGCGATCGGTAGCTAACACCGTGATGCAACTCACCCTCTGCCATGAAACGACTGGAAGTATAATAAATTCTCGTTGTACGATCGTCACTCGGGACCGGGCAGAGCCTTACAACGTGTACAGTTCGAGCGATTCGATCGCCTTCACATTTTCTCGACAGTGGTGGTCGAAGATCGATAAAAAGAATGAAAGAGGACGAAAAAAGAAAAAACGAACAGCGATCGAAGAAAAGAACGAGGAAGAAAGAAGAACGAATCCGAGAAAAGAAGAGAGAATAGGGCTCGTCTAGATATGTCATCGGTTGTGTCCGTTTAAAATCTGAAATTGTTACTTTTTCAATCGTTCCACTGGAAATGTACTTTTGAATTTCGTTGAACCGTTTGAATTAACAGGGTTGTACAAGAGTTGCCTGTATAATCGTTTTCGTGATTCATCAGAAGCGATTCCGGGAGACAATAGAGGTTATCAACGTTGAAATAACTAAAAATTATCCAATTCGCGTCCCGTTTGGTTTTATTCTCATCGTGAAAATCTCGTCGACGTGTTAGAAATATTTTCGTAGAATTGGCAACGGATATTAACAAATTTCTCTTGTCGGACCTGTCACTTTTACGGATTTCTGACCTCGTGAATGGAATGACAAAAACTGTTATTATTATTTTCTTCAAATTTGTGCTAATTTTTACGGATGGTATGATACGAATATTATACTCGAATTTACTTCCCCTTTAGCTGGGTAATTTCAAAATTCTCTACGATGTATACATACTTATTTTTCTGGGTATCCACCAAATCGACGGGTAAGTTAATTTTACAGTTAACCGTAATAAACGGACTTTTTTTATGAAATTATTTCTCCGGTTACAAATGTAAAAGTAGTTAGAAAGTAGACCAGAAATAAAAATTATAATTCTATTTCCGAAAGGCGAAAAAAGTCCAATTTTCACAATGTTAAGAAATGAATTTTTTTAACAGTTTCATAGTAGGATAGTAGATGTACAAAAACCAATAAAAATTTTTGAAAAATATCTTATAGTTTGTGAGAAATATAATGTCAAAGTTGGAGTACAGAATAGACGTTACTTTTAACGGAAGATGTATGTTTAGATTACAAGCACTGACAACATTTAATGAAAAAAAGATTTAATAATTTAATTATGTACATCAAATGAAACGTGTAACATAAATTAGATCAACAATTTTGTTATTGCTTTCAGTAAAACACAAATATCATAAAAATGAATTTTTAGTTGACTTTAATTAGATGTAACTTTTTTGCATTAACGAGCGGTATTGTCTGATTTGGTACTAATTGTTCAATTAACCTTAGAGAGTATAACTAAATAAGTTCCAGCTAGGTAAATTTGTGGGTTCGGTAATGTGATTAATTTTTCTGTAATGCGTCAGAATTTACGCTTCAATAGTACGTAATTAAATGTTCGTAATTGAATTCATTTTAAACAAATTGAATCATTTTCTTCACTGAAATAATTAGTTTTAGTATTTTATTACTCTGCCATAAATTTCTCAAAAATCTCAATTGATTAATTCGAACTGTTATTTAGTTTAGGATCTATCGTTTAATTTTTATTGAATATTCATTATTTTTATAAATTTAGACTGCTAATTCGCAATAAATAAATTCGATATTTCCTGCATTCTGAGGTAAATATGACAATAAAATATGAAAATAAAATATGAAAATATGACAATTATTATATTTAAAATATGCATTCAACAAACTGGGTCTACCATTTTCTTTTCAGCAATTTTGATTTCAGATTCGTAATCAGCGATCTCGAAAACATTCGGATACCAATTTTGGTGTAAATCAGTGTTTCCGTGTTGATACGATTATAAAAATAGAATTAATAATACTTGTATTAAGTGTAAGAAAAATATTTACGGAAAATGTATACAAATTATAGAATATGTTTGCAAAAACTGCGCTGAATAAATATACGAATAGTAAAAGTTTGTGTAAGCTTGTACGTATTTGCACAATAATAACAGATTCGGTTAACTTGCATCGAGTCTGTTAATATTGTGATTGTTTTAAGTTTCCTTTGCCCAGTAACCGTCAATTTGATAGCTGTTCGTGGAAATAGGTGTACAAGAAACGTCTGTAAACCTAGTGCTAAATACTCGTGTCGTATTCCACGATCCTTTTAGTTAGCAAGGTTAGTCAAGAATCCTGGAACGAATCGAATCTGTGGCGATCGTGGAACGAGAATTTACTTGGAAATCGCGGCGGAACGTCCGCGGGGACGATCGTCTCCAATGATCGGCACACCGCGTAATTCTATAATCATCGTGTCTTTATCGACCGGCCGCAGTCCGTCGAATTGATTAAACAAATACTCGTTCCGCTGTTTGCACGTACGTAAAGGCCGAAAGCGTGCATACCTCCTGTGAGTGTCGAAGCGTTGTTCCGTAATCGAACGGCCGAACAAACGTGTACCGGTTCAAAGCGACGACGATCAAGATCGCATTAGTCGACCGACGCGACGCCATGCTACGCCACGCGACGCCATGCAACCCCACGCGACGCCATGCGCCGCGAGGCGCCGGTTTTCAAGAGTATAACGATATTCCCGTGGCAATAACGAGGCCGACTCCTGGCCCGGGCGAGCAAACAATTTCCACGTCATTCAACGGGCAGAAAATGATCAATTAAACGTCTGGCCAGGTCTGCGTCGCCCGATGCGCCAGTCGTGACCCTTTGTTTCAACGAGCAAAAACCTCCAAGAGAATTTCCGCGGACAGCGCCGCGTCGCGCCGCGCCGCGACGAATTCGTCAAGCGAGAAAATTCAATTTCCGTATCCGCGCTGGCAAGTCGTTGTTGCCCGGAATCCGCTCGTCGGAATCGCATCAAACATCAATAATTTCGACGATCGAACGGCATAATTGGCCCGACCTCGCGGACTCGATTTATTGTTTACACGCAGCCGGCTGGCCGGCGTTTAACATCCCGCGGTGCGATTTTAACCCCTTCGTCTACAATATCGTGCGAGGCTAGCGAAGGGTGAGTTATTTTCCATATTCGTACGTTCGAATGTGTATTTTTTAAATTATCAGAAGGAAAATATTATGTAATGTTATCGAAAAGAAAATTCAGCATTCACGAGGACAGTGAGAACTGTGACCGACTTTGCTCATGATTATGACACGCGTTATCGAAACTTAAATAGTAAGGTAAGGGGTTCAGAAATTCATAGGCGAGTTTCTGGCCATATTCTTATGTTCAAATATATTTTTTAAAAACGTCAAAAAGGAAGCTTTATACAATAACTCTATATCACAAAGAAAACCTTCAAAAAGAAAGTTTAGCATTCACAAGGACAGTGAGAGCTGTGACCGACCGTGCTCACGATTATGACACGCGTTATCGAAATTTAAATCCTAAGGTAGGGGGTTAAGGATCATCGACGTAACGATTTGTCGCACGGTAAGGACTACGCTCGATAAGATCGCTCGAACGATAATTGTAAAGCGTACGCGGTTGTAAAACTTGTAGGATAGGGTCGTGTGGAACGACGATGGTATAAAAGCCGGTGTGATGCAGGTTTGATGAACGGTGCGTTAGGAACGTGTATGGGCGTTTGGACGTTCAGCGGGTAGTTGCAAAGAATACCCGTGTCAGCGTTTCTCAAGCTCCGCGCGGACATCCTCGACGAAGATGGACTTTTAGCGGAGTTTTCAAGGTGGAAGTAAATTATTATTTTTTAAATGTATTTCAAAACTGTTTCAAACCGTGTTCTTGTTTTGAAATGTTTGTATGTGCATACAATGTGCATACAATGTGCATACAATGCACATACTGTTTTTATCGGTCTGATAGGGTTCTTCTTGGGGTTGATTCGATATTGTTTAATAGTGAATGGACTCTTTTCCTTAAATAGTTTTAGAATAGTTTTTATTATTTCGCTTTCGAGCGAAACTATCTCGTTGAAGTAGAAGTATTGGATCAAATTTGCTATCTTTTATCGTTCTTGACAAAGACAGAATGGAAAACGATAAATACGTTACAATTACGAAACTGTGTTAAATACATCAAAGATCGCGCGAAACATTCATTTGATAAAGGTTATACGAAAATTTAATGTAATTATAAACGGTCGATTTTTCATGTTTTTTAATCACGGCGCGCCGAAATGAAAAATCTGAAAAAATTGAGGACAATTGTTAGAACAATATACATCTGCTGTAAAAATATAACGGTCATTCTGAGATTAATTCGATACGAAATTGGCGTGTTTCGGCAATTTTAAAGGTTTTTTATTTTTTATTACCTGGATTTTCGATTGAAAAAATCTGAAAAAATTCCCTAATATGTGGCTTCGTAATTGAAATGTTGTTTGACTTCTCTTTTAATTTTTTATAACACGGAATAGAAGAAATGAAATAAAATTCTGATTTTTTTTTCTTGTTTTTTGTTACTCTTCTGCCACTGGAGATACAAATTTGAAAATTTACACAAATCGATTTCTTCAGATAATTGAGACATTCGATCCCTCATTTGATTACATCATTTTCCAAGTTTCTTGGTCTTCAGTTTCCATTTAGGTGTTTTCATTACAAGCAACGAAAGACTTTTTAACGGATATTTTTAATCGAAATAAAATACTATTGGAAATACATTTTTTATTTTACTATATAATGTGCTTCCGAGAGCTCACAATTTGAGAAATACTGTTCTACGTGATTTCTACGAAACAGAAGCGTCGAAGCATAAGTACATATTTCTTTTTATAAAGGCCACAAATTTAACGATTCATCGCACGATAGGTTGTGCAATTTGTTCGATACGAGTAGTTGAACGACAATTGTAAAGTGTGCGGTGTTGTCGTACGATCCATCTTACGAAAAGATTGCGTTGGATGGAAGGTACGATGCTGCAGTAATAGAAGCTACAAATGTAAAGATTTATTCAACGATACGTAATGCAACTATGACCGATAAGGCTTCTGCGATAATGATTATAAAGCGTACAGAGTTCTCGTACCACTTAACGTAGTCCCTGTCAAACGACTATCCATGCAACTACACGTATAGCTCGACAACTTAAACACAAGATCCTCGAAGTGGCCCGAGTGTGGATGAATGGCAGCGACGAGAAGCGCAGTACCAGATCAAATACCATAACTTTGTATTTGTTTAAAACTTTTTCGACTTTACTCCATTTGGCGATGATGTCGAGTAAGTAAATTCTACAACCGTAACTTAAAAGCTTTTTAACAAATATCAAAGGTTAAAGTTTGAGAAACTATATTGTCCGAACTTTCGAAATTGAAACATTTAATATCTTTGAAACTTTTTACAACAGATACCGCGTACGTGTACACCGTGAAAGAGTAGCGGTTTATTTACGAAAATTAAATTTCGTTCACGTACAACATTTATTTTTCTTACGGAGGAAACATACTATCGGACATACCGTTACTGTATATACCGCTTTATAAACGAATAAAAGAATATATCCCAAACAGCTAAATATACGTATTTCAAGTGCAACAGTACAAAAATACGCTTAGGTGTGATACAATTAATACACACCCACACGCGCGCACTTATACGTAGCAATAATTGAACTAAGCGACTACGATGAAATGTTTCGACGTTTTCATTGTTTTCAGCGAAGTAATTCCCTCTTAATTCCATTTCAGCAACAGACTCGGGACTATCGGTCTTCACGGGGTGTTTTCGGTTGAAGCACGCCGCGGGCGACATTTGCAGAAATTAGTTCCTTAACGTCATCGGCAGATTTGATTCGTTTAAAGAAAACGAAAGAAAAGAAAAGAAAAGAAAAAGAGAACAAGAGATTGGAAAGTTCGCGCTAGAATCGGGTGTGAAATTCTATCACCGAGCGAGAAACCGAGTTTAGAGGGCGGCGTGGTGGGGGAAGGGGCCGGGCCAGCGTCTCCCCACCGCAAGGGTCCTTTACAAGTTGTCGAGCTATACGACTCGTCGTACGATAAATCGTTACGTCACGGCCCCTATCACGGTCGAATGTCCTACTTTTCGGTAAGATTTGTCGAACGACAGGTCGTTACGTCCGTGGGAAAACGAATGTACGACAAGTTGGTTCGCCCAGCTATCGTTGCACCTCGTCTATCGTATCGACTCGTATGATAAATCGTTACGTTCGCGGCCCCTATTTCCCCGTACGCGTACGGTTCTTTCTTCCTTGTTTTTCTGTATCCACTTTACCTACCACCCTACCCCATTTTTCGATATCGAGTCACTCGTCTCTCCTTGGAATAGCTGAGCGAGCATCATCCCTGCAACGCGAGTGTTATTTGCGATTAACTCGCGAGAATTTCTGCGAAAACGGTCTTTCGTCTGGAATCTCCTCTGGAATTTCGTTCCAGGTCGTAGAACATCGATTTTCCGAGATGGGAGACAGAAGCATATACATATAAAGCAGAAACCAACCGCGCCCGTTTGACGAAAGACTCTCTTGCTCTCGTTGCTCTCCCCAATCCTCCCCACTGCATCGTTTCGTGTTCCCTTGGTCGTTTCTTCCAATTCTCTTTGCAATCCAGCTCGTACTCTCCCCCAGGTAACCCTCCCTCGATTTCTCTAGGCCCCCTTAATTTTTGCTTTCGACCTTTCCGTTAATATCGTTTTTATCTTCTCTTGTGTGCATTCGATTTTCTTTGTTTCCCTTAAAATCCTACCGACCTTTCGATAATTCTCTTTCGCGGATCTTCGTAACCTAATTCGGCTTCCTTTTTGCTTCCTATTATTTGTCTAGGTCAGATTTCCAGCTTCATAGCTCAGAGTGCTTCTCCCACTCTGGCTCCATCACTTTCATATAAAGTCGTTAACTGCTGACAAGCGTCCAATTCGGTTCGTGCCCGCTCTTTTTCATTTGTTTCTTTGAAGACGCATAGAAAACGTGAAACGTAGCAACGGTTGGGGTGTGGATCCAGCGACGCGACGTTCTTTTCTTTTTAAACTATCACCGTTTCTTAGAATCGATGACTGTGGTGGGAGACTAAACGACGTGCGAAGTCGTTTTCGCGAGCAAAATTTATCTAGAGTGCAAACGTCGAAGAACTCCGAGAGGAACATTGCTTTACCAATGTTCGGAAATCGAAATCTTCTTTCTCGCATTTATCAGAATTTCATATTTTCAGAAAACTGTCCTACAATATTAAAACGAAATTTGAAATATTAACGAAGATAACGTTTCCCGCGTGGCGTGTTCCAGCGCTCCAATCCTTGAACTTTAAACGCGTTTTTCCCGAAACAGGTTTTTCAAACTGGTGAGTAACTTTTCTCGGAAATTGCTTATGCAATTGACTTGCAATTTGAACCGTGTGCTCGCGTCAACGTTCTCTATCGTCGTGCATATGGATTTTTCTTTTTCTCTGATACATTTTGAGAAAATTTCAGAAAATGTCGATACCTTCAGCAGAATTTAATTCTTTTTTCTTAAAAAACTTGTCGTGCCTAAATAAACCAATATTTTTAAAAACACCTAACTGCAACGATAACAATGTACATCCAGTTTCTAAAATTTCTAATTTCATTCAATTTTTATCGTTAGGATTAGAGAAACCCGTTTCATTAACTATTTCTATATTTCGATGAAAATTGAAAGAAATATTGTTCATAGTATGCGTCTTTAAGATGCGTTATTAGCATTCTTTCAGCTCGAAATATGATGTTCCTTTTCAATGCAGAATTTCACATAATTCGAAAGGATAGTGATTCCTAATACCGATATACGTTTCTCGCAAGTAGAGAACAAAATTTATTCATATGAGATTTCGTTTTCGAGAAAATTGGGTTTGGATGTTCATCAAATATGCATGCGTTCGATTAAATTTCGATTAATACGTCTCTCTGCGTTTCGTTATTTCTATTTGCATTGATGCTTCGAATATTGACGGTGGCAGGGCTGGACATAATACATTAGGATTGTACTGTTCGTTTATTTGAGAAAATAATAATTTTGCGATTTTAATACGCTACAAACGATTAAAAATGAGGTCATCGTTGTTGAACGCGAAGTTATATTTGACGAGATAAAAGGATGGGAATTGATTTTATTACAGTTACAGTTTTTAATTCGACTGCAACAGTTTGTGTACTAATTAGTAACATCGTGTGTACTTTACGTTGTAAAGTATTTTAATCGACTGTGTAATTTAAGCAGCATGCATAGATTCTAAAGTATTAAGAAAATGTTTGAATACCTATGTAAAAAATGCACACTTTCGAATACAAATAAAAAGAAATAATTACACATAGGGAAATGTATCGAGACTTGAAAGAGATATTGATTTTGTTCTCGAAACAGCCTCTTGAAAATTAAAAACTGTCGCTTTAAAAATATTGAATTTTATGTTCATAGAGGTCATTTTATGTCATCGGTCAGTTATCGGTGAATTTAATCGGGCCATTTAAATCGATCGAATGTATAAATAACTGAAAGTTCAATGCTATGCATTAAGTTCGTTAATAATTATATAAAATGAGCTATTGAAAGATTCAGCGCAATGGATTATGGAAAATAACAAAGCTGTACAACAATTTTTATATTTACTAAAACAGAAGGAAACAATAATTGTAATAAAAATTCCCGATTTAGTTCTACTACCTAACACTGGTATCAACGCTTATTTTAAAAATTATGCAGTAGAATTTCTATTATTGCAATAAAACGAGACTAACTACTCCCGTATGTATCAACATTTGTACGTTCATCGAGATAACCGATCCGATAAGAAGGAGCAATATTTAAACAATATATCTCTATTATTCGTACATCATCTTTCGTGTAGTTGTGGTGTTGCCAATGCAACGAAAGATGCAAATAGTACTTATCTATTTATATTTCGATCTCGCTAAAACAATGTTTCATGCGATGAAATCGTTTGAATGTTTCCTCTACAATTTTTCCGTCCATCCGCGATCAAAGAAGAGATATTTATCTAGATAAATCGAGTTGCAACAAATATTTTCGTAGTTACGTACAGAAACAACACCTATGCTACGACCTCTTTGCGTGCCTCGGGGTAATCGAATACTCTGCACTTAGTAGATATGCAATAAACAATAGGTAACTCGATAAGTTTTATCGTTCGATAAGAAATGAAGCTCTTAGATTCGTCGTTCTATTTTTCTAAAGACGGTACTATTCTTTAACGAACACGTGCGAAAGTTTCATCACAGATCTGTCGACTCGTTCCCATATTTACACCTGTTCAAACCTGAAGCGTCAAACTATCATTTGACAATGGAAGAAAACGACAAAACACCATCGAACAACCAAGTAAAAAGAAAAAGATTGAAAACTGACCGTGAACCGCGATCCCAGTTTCCAAACAACGGTTTTCGTTCGTTTGAAAAAGTAGCGAAGACCGCTAAATATTTTTTCGGATTTATTATTATACTTCGATTGCTTTTGTTCTCTCGTTTGCACGCCTATCGCCTACATTTTTATGTTCGGTGCTCCGTCGTTCGTTCGTTCGTTCGCAGTTTTCCAACCGCTCGCTCCCGCTGCATTCCTCGCCATTTCTCTCAGTCTGACAGAGAATCAAGCACTTTTCTCTCGGTCGGTCGACGTCGTGCAGCGAAATAATTTAAACTTTCGATAAACCGCTTCTGTAACCGAGAGAGCAGAGCGAGGCCTCTCGGCTGGGGAATCCAATAAGAGTCTCGCGGTCGCTCCGGTGCACTAAGAGAGGGAACGCTGGAAATGAATTTCCGTCTGGTGCAGTCCCATCGTCGCATGTTTAAGCGAAATACAAAATTAATAGCCGACTAAAGCGTCGCCCGTGTGTCGGTGTCGTTGCTCCGTTCTGTGTTCTCTGTTTGCATTCTCTCTCTTTGCGCACTTCTCGCGTTTTCCTCCTCGCGTTCACGGTTCGTTCTCTCTCTCTCTCTCTCTCTTTTTCTCCCTTCCCTTATTCTTTCCCCTTTCTCGTTGGCTGCACAAAAGGTTCGCCGTAACACGTATGACAGATCTATATGGCAACGGTCTCGTTAGAAAGTACAGCAAGTGTCAAATTTCCTTTCTAAACGAGTCAGGGTAAATGGGAGCCACGTGAAAAAAAAAAGCTAATAACGATGTATCGTTCTTACTCGCGGAGAAGATTAAAGGGCAATTTTTATTGACGCCAGACGACAGTCTCGTTCTCTTTGCGGGTGGTGATGTAATCTACCAACCTTTGACTCGTTTTTTTGCTTTTCTTCTGTGTACAGTGGAAAGTCGATTAACTGAAACGTTGATCTTGGAAAAGTCTCTTATTCGAAAGACTCATTATCGAGAGAGACGAGACGAGTTCTCGTGGTTTATTCTTAGAACGTTCGAGCTCGAGGGAAACTCAGTTTTCTCTTATGGTACGCAGTGGCTGCGTGTATTACAGCAATTCCAGGTTACGAGAGACCGTATCGTCTTCAATTCCGACCTCTAACGAAAATTTCATTTTATCTGTTTCTAGTGCGCACGAGCGTAGACGCTGTCGATGGATCGACGAGGTTTTTCTTACGAAACAAAAGTCAAACTACTGCCTTGCTCGGCCTATCTTTAATTAGGAATAGTCGAAAGCTTCTAAAAAAGGATACGAGTAATGTATAATTAAAACCAGTCCAAACAAGGTTCTATTTCAACCGTTTTATCGGAAGAATTTTTCCAATCTACCGATAATATTCTTCTGAAAATACAATGAAATGTAAATACTTTTATTTTTTATTAGCGGTGGGTGTTTCGATTATCGAGAGGATGTAATGCTAGGCTAATTCCCTGTTGCTCTATCTCGCTCGCACTCGGTGTATTCCACTCGCTTTATATTTTTCGATTTATTTTTATATTCGTTGTTTTCATTGTGTATATTTATAATCGTATTGAAAACGATTATTAGCGACTTGTTCCAGTCCTACAACTTCTTTAATTATTTCATTTTTTTTTTTAAGGAATTCAATGCCCCTTGATGGGATTTATAGTACATATAAACATTACAATAATCGATACATACATATATGTTCTTGATGGAACATATGTGAATGAATTCGTCCTTTTCGCGAGGTGATAATGGTCAGTTTTCGCGTGGCCTGTTCTCCATTAATGTTATCGTTGCATCCGGTTATTGAAATTATCTGTAATTTTGTCCATGTTTGCCGCATTCATTGATTTTCAAGTCCTGTATTACTATTCTACTTTATCGTACTTTGTTTTGAAATTCGGTCAGCCATTTCGTCGATCGAAATTTATTATTGTCCAATTTGGTAAACAGTCGTCGAATTGTTTTTGTAAGTTTGTTTCCTGTATTAATGTCTGCAACGGTCAGCGAAGCACTTACGGAGTTTTTTTCTGTAAACTTTGGTGCTTCCAAAATTGGCATACGTTTCTTGTGAAAACACGTGCACCACCAGAGTACGAATACACATTTTTGCTACTTCCTTGTATAATTATTACAATTTTCACACAGAAATAGAGCGTCCAATCGAAGCGTTAAAAGGTTTACCAAACTCTTACGAAATTTAATCCTTTGCAATTCTTAATTTTATTTTCTTTACCCACCGACAACTTCTCAATTAATTTACAAAATAGAAAAAAGGGGGTCTCGATAAAATTTTGTATCGCAAGAGTGCAATAAAATTATACTCTTCATTTATATCGAGCAGTAAGGTAGTCGTAGTCCAACTCAACATTGAAGTTGACGTAAGAAATGCGATGTCGAGCCACACTCGACGTAGAAACGGCAAGGTTTAGTATTTTCCAATAGATTTTTGGTATCTTAATTTCCCAATGTAGCATTTCGTGGTATTTTCGTTTTATTTTTCGACCGGTTTATCTACTCGTATATTTACGGATGTTTGTCTTGCACCGTTAGCGTATCTGGCAACGTATTTTCGAATGCTAGGTTTCGGGTGATTGTTTTTATTCCGATCGCGTATCTCGTGGTGGGAAATTTTTTCCCCATAGAATAATACGGGTAACGCAATAATGTTATTCGTTGGAAAAAGTACGTATGAAAAATATTTTCAACCGTGAAAGTTGTACCGTAACTCGTCGTTGAAATTCCGAGGAAACGCGTTCGAAAATACCGCGACGGATAATATTCGCGATAAATATTCCCCGCGCAGAAACGTGTAAAAGTTTCATCGCGATGCGATACGTTCGTCGATGATTGCGATTTGAAACGCGTTGGTAATAAGATTTCGAGGCGGAGAATGGATTCCTTCACGGTGTCTGGTTCGAAAATGTGAAATTAGTAATCCAAAGGAGCACTCTCTCTGGAAGTGTTTGCACCCTTCCCGACCGAATTAGCCACGGCAAAGAGCCCGTTCCGTCTTCGTCGAAATTAAAGGTGGCCGAGTAATTCCCTTTCGTTCGGCTCCACGGACCCTCCACAGCCCGGCGTCGAACGTCACAAAGATATTACGAACCGTGGCGACCGGATTACCGAAAATTCTCACGGGCGGACGGATGGCCGATTTTTAATCAACGGCCCGAACGATATCGAAAGTTAAACACCGGCCCCTTGTCGAATCGTATTAAATGCCGTTTAACTTGCTCTCCTCGCGCACCGGAACGCGTCTAATTAAGCGCAAAGAAGCGCCGAAGTGGGGAGCAGAGTACACAACAATTAACTCGATTAATTCACGCGGCGTTCCAGTCGAAGACGTTAGCTTAAATTCACGGTAAGCTCGCGTCCTGTTCCTTGTCTCTACCCCTGCTTCTCGAATCTCTCTCCGTCGTCCTCTGGTGCCCCTCCCTGTGTCCTCTTCCCTTCGGGCGTACACAGAATCGCGCGCGAGTATACGAGAGCCGTGTATCGTTTCGCTCCGCGCTCACACGAACGCGTAGCACACCCTGTACTCCAACCCAGTTAAGAGAGACCCAGTTTCCAGCACTGAAACTAAGAACGACGTGGAGTTCGCTGCGACGACAAGAAGCAACGAGTACAATTAGCTTTCACGGGGAAAGAGACAGCGTTGGAATCCGTGGGACAGAGCGGAGAGAATCCGAGGAGAGGAGCGCGGAGAATGACTCGGAAAAACAAGACTAAAGACAGCCTGCGAAGCCTCGGTGGGGAGAAGGAGCCTAGTTGCGAGGAGGTGGCTAATGTAAAAGGGGACGAATAGGAGGAGAGGGAACGTCTAGGTAAGTGCGACGATAAAGACGGGACGAAGAAACAAGGGAAAAGGACGAAGACGCGAAAACAAGGGGAACAAAAGGGAGGGGTTGACGGCCGGCTGGAAAGAAAAAAAAAAGGTCAGGAGAAAGCAGCGGGTAGGGGGCTAGGTCTGTGAGAACAGGAAACGCGGCTCGGGGTACGCGGAAGCGCCGCGGAGGAGATCCACGGTGCAAAGGAGGAAACGGCGGCCAGGAGATTTTCCGTGAAAGCCGATAAATAAAAAAGTTGCCCAAGGTTTGAGCATTATACAGTCAAGAGGCACGCCGGGGAGGCACAACACGAACGACAACGAGCCTCGAGGACGCGTTCACTCCGAAGAGGACGAGGACGCGTCCAAGTTCCCCGAGTTATGGTATCGATAACTCGTATGTCGCGCGAGAGACCGAACAATATATTCCTTTCGTGCCAGCCAACCCCCTCGCCACACCCCCGGCCCCGATCTCGTCTTTGTCGTCCGCTCGAACACGTACTTTTCTTTATTCCAGCTAGCTCGCTGTTACCCCCCTCGCCGCTCGGCGCACACCACGCGCGACGACTCGAAGGGTGAGGACGCGAGTGTCGCCATATTTACAGAAGCACGCGTTCTACGGGAACTTCCAGAAGAGCGCCGCGAGCGAGTCCTCTTCGCGTTCAGGCTTTTTCTTACTTGCCTGTCTGCACACCCCCCTCTCTACCGCTCTACCCTCACGGCACCCCCTCCCAGCCTCTGTCTTCTCTACTTTTTCACTCGTCTCGCGTCTCGAATAAAGAAATACGTTAAATTACGGGGTATAACTCGATTTCGAACGAGGGGACATTATGTATTCGTATGAATGCCTTCGTTCGATGAGCGTGGTGGGCAGTCGGTACGCGTGCTACGTATTTTGGGGATGAACACTCGTTGCGGTTTCGAGTTAGACATTTTTCGGCTCTCCTGTGTCGCTTTTACAATTTGGAATCTCTGGTCTTACGAGTTGAGGTTTCACGCGTTCAAAAGTTATATACATATTGTATATCGTTAGCGAAGCGAAAGTAAACATTTGATTGATACAAGTTTTTGTCATTTAGCTCTAGAACTACCAAAGTGGTCAACTTGTTTCGAACTTCTTTTCAAATTACCTATTAACTGTGTCTTTGCAACGAAAGTAAACATTTGATTCATACAAGTTTTTGTCATTTAATTCTAGAACTACCAAAGTGGTCAACTTGTTTCGAACTTCTTTTAAAATTACCTAATTATTAACTGTGTATTTACAGCGAAAGTAAACATTTGATTCATACAAGTTTTTGTCATTTACCTCTAGACCTACCAAAATGGTCAACTTGTTTCGAACTTCTTTTAAAATTACCTATTAACTGTGTCTTTGCAACAAAAGTAAACATTCGATTGATACAAGTTTTTGTCATTTACCTCTAGAACTACCAAAGTGGTCAACTTGTTTCGAACTTCTTTTAAAATTACCTAATTATTAACTGTGTATTTACAGCGAAAGTAAACATTTGATTCATACAAGTTTTTGTCAGTTACCTCTAGACCTACCAAAGTGGTCAACTTGTTTCGAACTTCTTTTCAAATTACCTATTAACTGTGTCTTTGCAGCGAAAGTAAACATTTGATTCATACAAGTTTTTGTTATTTAACACTAGAACTACCAAAGTGGTCATTTTGACTTTTCTTAATTTCTTTTTAAAAAAAACTCAATTATCAACGGTGTCTTTGCGTGTAGAAGATTCGTGGACAATTATTAAAATAGATAACGAACGATACTCGTAGATTAATTTACCCTTTCTCCATCTAACTTTCAAGATACGTATACGTGGTCTGATACAAATAGTAATATATTCGTCGTTGGTAGTTCTGGTGTTAATTTACAATACTATGAACTGTAAAGAACAGTGGTGTAGCGGTTTCTAGAGAGTGATATTAAAGAAAAAGGAGCGAACGAGATAGGAAAAGCCTATTAGTTGAATCGTCAGTAAAACGTCATAGCAGGTCTTGTCCTATAGACATTAATCGGTAAAGGATTGTATATACTAGGTTGTTCAATAATTTTTGTCGTTTTCTCTATTGTAAAAAAATACTATGACACTTCAACTTTGAACAACTGTAAATATACGAATGAGTCGACAGATCTACATGAAATTTCACACATGTCCACCAAATAGTGGTATCATCTTTAGAAAAATAAAACGACGAACCTAAAAGCTCCATTTTTTTATCAAACTAGGTCGTTCACTGAGTTTTGTCGTTCGATAAAACTTATTGAACAGTATAGTGCTAGGTTGCTCGATAAGTTTTATCGAACGACGAAATTTATTAAACAACCCAGTATATATTAATTGGAGTTCGTACTTGCGGGAAACAATCGTCGGTCAAATTTTCCCTCTAATGGTGAATATGTGAGGTGTCGTCACAGTGGTAATTTAAAAAAAAATGATTCTCGTTTGTGTTCGTGACGTTATCGTTTTCAATGATTATTTTTCGGTATGGTCTATCGGTGGGCACGATTCCAGCCAAACGAGACGAGGTGGAATAAAATTCAAATAATAGAAACTATAACATATTGTCTAGAAATTGACGTTCGAACAATTGGATTTTCATGAAAATTGCCAAAATGGCAGCAATGCTATGTATTCAAGAAGTCGAATTTGGACGAAAAATTTGTACGTTTTTTGTTTATATTTTCCGGAATGATTAAGACTTTTCAAAAATTGTTACGTTATTCCCCAACAAATGTTACAGTAAAGATATTTGCAATATTTCAAAGTAATCGGTTAGTCAGATCTCGAGATATCTTGTACACCATTTTTGAAAACCTAGTTTCGAGAAATACGAGTTTATGTGGGCCATGATGTTGCGGTACGCATGTATAAGAATCTGTTAGGCTCGTACCTCTAAAAATAGACTCTCTCGAAGACTGGGACCTTTCACATTTTATTCTTAACACTTTAAACTACTATTCGAGAGAAAAAAATTGATTTTTTCAAAATTTCAAACCATCCTGCCTCTTTAATTCGCGACGTTAGACCGAATAATGGAACACGAACACATTAGAATCCAAAACAAATATTTAAAATAATGATCGTAGTATCGGAGGACTTTCGAAACATTTCTTTGAACAAACGTACTTTAATAATCGACATGGTTCGCGAGATATTGAACATTTTTCATAGTTTTTCATACATCGGCGTCGAAGTTGGCATTAATGCTTGAAACTATGAGAATATTAAAGAATTCCGATATCGCTTCCTCTTTCTTGAGAAATGATTTTTGCAACGCAAAGCGTATTGTAACGAGGCAAGGAGCTAATCTCGTTTTAAGAGGATATTCTCAGTTGCGAGTATCGATGAAAAATATTTGAGAATTTTTTGCATAGCGAGTATAGGCACGAATGAATCGAGACTTTACTACAAGACACTGAAGTATATTTACCGTGCGTGGACGTTTTTTAATGTAAAAAATACAAATACGAATTATTTTTAAGACCTGCAGAAGCGTGAACCGTAAAAAGAATACGAGCATCGTAAATCGATCGTTACCCATCTTACTACCGATAAAATTTTAAACGCTACATATTCTCGAAACCTCGATTTTCAAATCGGTGTATTTGCATGTGTACGAAGTAAACGTTTGCCTATTTCTCGAACTACGTTCGAGTCGATATTTGCGATAATTTTCTTTTAGGTTCCGCAATTGTTGCAAACTCGAGACCGAAAATCGAATTCTACTCTTGGAGAAACTGTTATTTTGTTAAACATTAGTTTGCATCGTTTATTTTAATACGGGAGGTAGGACACACTTCTATAATTTTAAAGAGAATTTTAATTTTAAACAGTGCCAAAGAATCTAATTGCTCGATCAATGCTGTCATTAGGGCATCGATTATCCAGCTTGTTAAATATTCAAGATAATTGCTTTTAATATTCGTTACGATCGATTAAAATATGTATAAGCAATTGCACAAGATATGAATTATTTGTACGTTTAATAGCTTTGATTTAACGTGACAAAATTACCTCGAAAGTACTCGATCGGATTGGAACACTTCCTGGAAATCAAACTATTTATTTAAGGATTTTTATTTTCTTATTTTCGCACGAATCGCATTAATACGTGTAAGTGTGATTTATAATCGATGAATACCTTGTGGCATTGACGTATTAATACATTGACGAGTTTCGATAGAAACTATTTTGACGTTATAAATTTAAAGAAAATTTCAATCTCGTTTTTTTAAATACGAGTAAAAAGTAAATGACACGTGGGTATGAGAACGTTGAAGCAATTTACTCTCTATTGTTAAGAAGTTTGGGTAGACGCACTAATAGAGTAAAAACTTTACAAAAAGTAACAACCTAGATTGTATAAAATTCATTACACAATATCCTTTATCACGAGTCACTTTCCTTTTTCGTTATTATTTTCTGTTCCTTCAACAGTTTTTTGATTCCCCAGTGTGGAAAATAAGTAAAATTCTCTCGAGGTACAGTTGTTCGTTAAAAGTTATTATTTCGAAAAGCAATGATCAAATATTGGTACTCGAAGTAAATAATTGTAGCGCGTAGACATATTCCCGATAACTTGAATAACTCGTCTCTCGATAAATCTTCTAGTATCTAGAATTCATTTTGTATTTATCCTCCAAATATGGAAACCATAGGTACACTTGAACGTTTCGATGATAATTCACGAGTAAAAAATTTGCATATATCTCGATTAGTATAAT
Source organism: Ptiloglossa arizonensis (assembly GCF_051014685.1). Taxonomy (NCBI): domain Eukaryota; kingdom Metazoa; phylum Arthropoda; class Insecta; order Hymenoptera; family Colletidae; genus Ptiloglossa; species Ptiloglossa arizonensis. The sequence goes on along the minus strand of NC_135056.1, from coordinate 5,389,093 downwards.
TTCGTTTCGCCCGGCCATTCGAACGAAAATTTCTACTTAAAATGGACCGTTTAATTATATCAAACAATAACAACACGATAATTATAATTAAATGAAATTTACATATATCTTATTATATATATTTTATCACTGTATTGCGGATCGTTCGACCGACCCACGAAGAGAACCATAACATCGAACGGGGGTAGAATCCTGAATCCACGGTTCAATTTTCGGAAACTCGTTCCATGCGATTTTCTTCGCCGTGTCTACGAGTTCTTGTACTTGAAATCACCGCCTTTATTTCTTAACGCCATAAATTTGACGCTGCATTTAATTCCCATCGACAGCTAATTTCGTACGAGCTTGTCATAAATTAATATCCTTCCTCGCGGCTAACAGGCGCCCACCTAACTCTTCCTTCCGTTTAAACTAATTTCAGGAGATAATAACGGAGACGATGAGCTCTGAAAATGAACGATGGCGGATAATCGATACGAAGCGCCAGGATGTTATTTAGTTAGTCAACGATTTCCTGGCCGTGCGGCGTATTTAATAAAGTAAGCATCGCAATCAATTTTACCACTTTCCAGGGTATCGGCCGCGTAACAAGAGACTCCGTCCGAGTATTGTCTCTCTATTCAATCGTTATTTTCATCCCGTGACACTCGGAACTCGCTTTCGATAAAACTAATTACTACGAACCGATACGCTGCTATCTAGTCGTTCATTGAATGGGACGTTTCATTGGTTCTCTGTGCCTTTGGAACGTTCAAAGATTAACTTTTTCCTTGCTTAATGAAACGACGATATATTTAATAGTCACGAGAATGACTACCTCGTTTACGATTAAAATTAGTTGTAAACACTTTGGAAAAATACCTTCTGTGTGTAGTATCGTTTCAAACGAAACGATTCGTCGAGATCTGTCACTGCTCCTAGTTAAACAAGAGATATCACAATTTAACCAACGCCACGTAAAACGACTAGCGTGTCACGAAAATCCTCTAGCTGTCAACTTAATCCAGCCATCCCATTCCTCTCGATTAGAAAGATTCACTCTATTGAATCTAACGAGAAGATTTATTACACGACTTAAACCAATAATTCTACTATGTAGAACTGTATTTTTTAAGGTTATACCCATTTAATCGCTAACGTGAACACTTTTGCTTATAATTTCCTTGAAGGAATTGATTGTGAAATATTCTAAGTAATGATAAAATATGTAGTATCGTAATTTTAGCATAGCGTAGGTTTAGGAAAACGTAGCTTTGAGAAAATATAGTTTCAAGGTTCGCGCTTGGAAGAGGGTAATAAAAGAGAAAGTAGGGGTTGGTAGGGGTCGGAGCAGATCCAATGAAAAGGATCGTTGACAACGGACGGTTCGTGTGTACGGTTAGCAAAATTTGGTGAACAACGAGCAAGGGTGTAAGAAAGTGTGTGGTGTAGAGAGTTGTCACGTTGACAACAGTCACGTTATTTACTGTTATCTAGTTATTGTAAAAGTATGAATCATTTATAATTTAATAAATTGTTCCATGTGTATGCTCTTTTTCGCTCGATGTTGCACAATTGTTACGTGTTGAGTGTTTGTAAGATAGATTTTAAAATACGAAGTACATATGGTAATCCATTGCACTCTTGGTAATAACGTATGTTTTCTTATTTTCTTTTTTATATCAACGTGTCGTGATAAATACACAATATATTGTTTTCATGCGGTTTTTTGTTCACCGCTATCCATGATACAATGTTTACAAAATATTTTTCTGTGCCACACAATGATTACGGATGATTACAGATTGTCTTCATTTTTTACCTACGTTCGGTGCATTGATAATGTGATATTTTCATATATATTAGTTTATTCGTAAATTCTAATCGAAACTCTGAATGAGTTTTCGATATTACGTGTTTTTTATACAAGACGAATGAATTCAAGGTAAGGTAATATTTTTTCATATTGTCTGTGTACAAACACCATGTATTTGTTCAACGAACAAACGCGTAGACCAAACAGTCACGGTTCAAACATTTTTACCTTTTAATTTTTTAAATAAAAGGTATTATATTTTTGAAGGTATCGTTAATTTCATCTTTCGTGATTGTTTATATGTCTAATAAAAACACTCTATTGAATGTGTTTAATTATTCTAGATTGGATTTGAGTACATTGTCTTTTAAGAATATTGGTAGAAATAATTTGTATTATTTTTAACCTAAGGGTAAGGTTTTTCTGAAACCAACGATTCTCTGAAAAATGTCTTATCATATTTTTCTCGAGAATAAAGTATCACGTGAAATGATGTGATAAAAAATATGAAGTTTCGTTTACAAGGAAAGCTGCAACTGCATACCATATATGCACCTAAATGAATGAAACAGTGGCGTTCTATTACATTGTAATGAATAAACTAAAGTCAGTAACGAGGTGTGAGTCATTGAAAATTAATATATTGTCAACAAAATTTTAATGTCCAAGTTTGGTAATACACGTATACTCGATATGCAGTTCGATATAATGACCGATATATAATAGTATACGTTGTTGCATGTAGATATTCAAAGTTCATCGGTAGTGGCATTAAATAGATTAATTTCATTGTTTCTTTTTTAATAGTACTTATACGTGAAAATTCTTGAAAAAAAAACAGAATTTTCGTTTATTGCGAATTTAAATTCTGCATTATTTTCTAAACACGGTAATATATGTATGTATTTCAGTATAGGTGAGCCAAAATCAACGTTTCAGTATTAAGTTGCCATTTCTAAAATTTGACAGCGTTTTAGATGTGAGCTTGAATGTCCTGAACTTCAATTTTGGAACTATTTTGACCAAGATTAAATATAAAAAATGCATCATCTTTATACCTTGTATTAAAATTATTTGTATCGAATCTACTAACCATGATGACACAGCAATAATATATTTTGAACGTACGACAAAAATTAAAAATTTCTTGCTTAAATATTTTCTAAGCAACGTATACCTAAATTTGTGCACGTTACGATTGAATCCTAAAAAATTGTTTAACAATATGCACAATTACCAAATCTAAACTACTCTACAAATTTTATGTTTTTATCATTTTAATTTTTGATATAACTATAGTAAAAAGTATATTTACTAAAGTGCTAGTGTATAACTTCTTTCCAATAAAATGTTGTACTTTTATCCATCACGGTGATAGTTTTTAATAATATATTAATCATAATCATAAACACATACGAAACCCATCTTATATAATAGATGCACTGTGGCGGTAAGTTAAGGGTCGAAACTTTGAATATCTAAAATTTGGTACAAAATGTACTTTAAAGATTACTCTATTACGTTCCCGTGATCATGAATAATATTGTGCGATTATCGGTCGTTCAACACGTTTTAAAAGCGATTCTCGCCCTATAGGTCAGTAGTTCTTAATCCTTTTAAGCTCATGACACAGTTTAGAACAGCGATGGTAAATGAATAGCACATGTACCAATTTTCGCACGTAATAAAATTTTACTGGAACATTGAAAATAATATACATTTCTTTGCGTTTGTTTCAAAGTGAATAATTTTGAGAGCGTATTTTGAAAAATACGAACAAACGTACATTTCATGTAGAATGTAACAAATTTTTATAAAAGTTACTTACAAACGATGGAAAAGGTAATAAAATGATGACGTAAATATTTATTACGCATGAGAATGTTTACGCGTAATATATTATAATATTTGATGCAAAAAATGTAAGCAATATATTCTTAATTATATCGCAAGGGTTTATTTTCTGGGTAATCAAATCTTAAACTTATAAAGACGCTATATAATCACGACCACTGACTATATACTGCCAATTACGATCATCTCGATTGAAATAGCGAGGTCGTATCGCGATAAAGGCACTCACATCAATTTATCAGTAGTTATGAAAGAGTCGAGTGTTCTTATACCCATCTTATATTACTGCAGATTATACTAATGAAAACTGTGATTATAAATGCAAATATTACATACTTTATTCTGGTAAATAATTTATTTTAATAGTATATTAGCAGACCACGATGTACGTATTGTTCACCTTTTTTAATTTTTATCATACAAAAGATTTTTGATTTGCTATCATTATTTTGAAAAATGATTCTCAATCTTTTCGAGTTCATGAAATTTGTTCCAAATAAACATAAATTTTAATCGATATTGACTCAACATCTACCAATCTTACAACGATGTTGTGTATTATTGGAAAATTTAATTATGAATATTCACTCACAATTTTAGCTGTTAGTTTTACGTTACAATACTTAAAGTAGCTTACTAGAGTGTCTATAAGTGGAAAAATTTTGAAAACTAAAAAATATAAAATTCTCTCTCTTTCTGTTATAATCTGAAAAACATAATATTAATAATTATCTTTACGTAAAGAATATTCCATTTATTCTGAAAATGTACATTTAATCGCATCGATCAGTTTATAAGAATTTCCTTGCATATTGTCGAAAATACAAATATTTATTCGTTTAAAAGTAACAGTACATTTTTCTTATTATTACAGGAAATAAAAGTATTTCTCTCCTCTTTGATATTTTTCACAATTATTTAATACTATGCAACATAAAGAGAACGTAATACAATGCAAGCTGAATCTTAAAAGAAAGATTAATCAAATGAAATCATAGGGGGAAAAATGTCAATACAAATTTAGATAATTCGAATCTTCTTGAACCATAATGAAAACATTCTGCAACTCTTGTCAAGCATATAATGTCTACATGGTAAACAAATTTCAACAATAGAAAACAGTGTTGAATAGTATCATAATTTTACGTTACAGTTATAATTCTAACGCTGTTCAGAAGCTTGCAACTGCACAGCGGGATTTATTTATACATCAGCGGTGACCACCTATAAGCCACTGAAAATTTCGGTGGTGGTCACTGGTGACCCTCACGGTAGTTGACGTGTTAAACGCGCATCCTCTACCGTTTTCGCCGCGTTTAGATTAGCGCAGTCGATGAAACACCCAGCCTTATGCAGCGTGGCAGCTTTCAACCGTAAATACATGGCGGGTTGGAGCGCATTTCATGAATCTTGCCGGAGATTGGGATCTCAGAGGAACGTGAAAAGATGGAGACGGATGCAGGAAGCGTGGGTGGAACGAGAACGGAGCGTGTACGGTGGTATTTTGACGAAGATGAGCGGAGAAGAGGGAGATTAAGTACTTCCAGTAGGTGTTTCAGTTACAACTAAAAGTAAAACATACATGGAAACGCTCGGTCGTAGAAGCATCGCTGGAAACCCAAGAGCGCGTGTAACATTCTTATAGTAATCTTTCGGAGTGAATATCTCGAAGAAAGTTTTCATCTCGGTATACGCATTTATAGAGAAAAGACTTATTCGAGTTCAGGGAAATGGTTGTTTTACATACACGTAGGGAAGACGGGGGAGAAAATCGAGACGTTATATTTTATTTCACGTGAACGACACGAAGTCGACCATTTTAATTGTATCGATGCTTTTGTTGACTGACTGGCGTTAAAGCGAGGTACAATTTCACGAGGAAAAATTGTAAAAGAGAAACGTTCTCTGCCCATATTTGGAAAGGAACTGTAGCTTGTCCTAGTTTCTACAATGTGTTTGCGTTTGAATTTGTTTAAAATGAAAATTTCATGGTGTACACTGCACAACAACCATGCTTTATGACCACTAATTGCATTCGTTCCTTTAGTGTAGTCGTGCATAAGCCATTCCAAACATTACGCACGATTCAAAAAAACTTTGAATGTAGAACAATTTACAAGCATGCATTTCTTTTGCAAGTGATGTTTAAAGTCTTATCAACGGCTGATGTCGTTAGCGACTATACAAATATTAATAATGGCCCGACGTACTTTTTACACAACGTTAAGAATTTTTATTTGTGCAAAAATCAATTATATTCTCCTGCTGTGTTATTCTTCCGAATAAATCAGTGAGATTCTCTTATCTGATGTCATATTTTCTTTTCTTTCGAGTGTATTTCTGATTTTCGATAATTATATAGCTCAATACAGAGATGAACAGTACTTTATCCGAATAACAGATGACGAATAAAGGATTCTGTATAATTATTTATTTGCAATGTTTACTCAATCGACAATTATTCGGATAAGCCCCTATTCGTTTCACGTGAAATATAATACGATTGTATAATTCAGATTGTAATTTTTATTAAACAAATAACACATGAAAGATTGTTTATCTTTTATTCGTTATTAAAAATTTTTATCAATATAATTATTGTGCCCATCTCTAGTTTATCGATTGGTTCGAGTTGCAAGTAATAGTATTTTTACCGAGTCTCGTTTCTACGAAGTTCTTGTATTATACTTGTATTCTGTTTCTGTTATTTTTCTGCTAACGAGTTAAATTTGTATACATATTTAAATCGTAGAAATAAGGGATGGACTTGCAAAGTGCTTTGTACATTTTCCATTTATTGATAAATTTCGTTTATGTTTATATATTAGTTCAATGTGGTTATTACCAATTACAAAAGATTAGAGGATTTAATCAGTTCATCTCTCTAATGTTTCATTTGATAATATATGAACACGAAGTTATTCAGTGACTCGTTCACCATAATAGGTAGTGGCACGATGAATACAGTGCTCTGGAAGCGTGCCATAAGTCGCACACAATTGTCTCCTTCAATTTTCTCTGACCATCTCCGCTATCACGCGACATTCTCTCTCGTTCTCTTTCGCTGCTCTATTTGTCCGCGCATCTATCTTTCTCGGTCTGCCTCGATTCAACCATTCTATGTTTTTTTTCCTTCTCTATCCACCTTTTTACATCCAGTTGCGCCGCAGGATGCAACGGAATACAGGGGAGAGCATAACTGAACCAATAACCACACAATCCCAAGAAATTATTATCTATCTTTACGAAACGGATAATCATTTTCAGGCGAGAGTTTAGTTCAGCATTTTTATTACCATTATGGATGCATTTTAAATACATTTTTCATTCATCCAACAGCTTTATACCTTTTATGTATAATATTTATTTTATGTATTTTGAATTTCTCTAATGTATACTTTTTATATATCTTTTTTTTATTTCGTACACGTATATTTTAAAATTCTATTTCAACATCTTTTATATATTTTCTTTTAAACATTGTATATGTATATTTAGAAGTTCTTTTTATACATTCTCCGTTTAATTTTGTTCACAAATGAATGTTTATTTTATACGTAGACAGTCGTAGACTTTGTGCTGTGAAAACGTTAAATAAATGAATACACATATGTATCACTCTGTTTCACGTATTGTAGTTCGATGTTATCGAACAACCCAATATGTACTTAAAATAATATCGAGAGTCTTCGCGAGCTTCTGTTTAAATTTTAAGTAAACTTATTACTATATTATCATATGGCTTTATTATGCACACAGGTATAATGCACGAACTACTTTTAAATCTAATCACGATAATTATCGATAATTATTCTACATGTACATGTAATTAACTAATTATCGACAATTATTCTACATGTACGCAACTAATTAATTATCGATAATTATTCTACGTATATGCAACTAATTAATTGTCGATAATTATTCTACAGATATACGTAACTATACGTAAACTAAAAGAGCGGTGCTGTACAACATAGGATATATAAAAAGACGAAACTTGGGTTTCGTTTTTGAAAAATTGAGAATATCACTGAATATGCAACAGTTTCTAAAAATACAATGGACCACTAATACTGTGTAATCACTTCGTGATATTAGTCATTTATGGTGGAACAGATTTAAGATTTTCTAACTTTTCCAACAGAAGAAAATACAATATGACAAGTATCGAACATGGAGGACGAGCAACGTTTGTACGGAACTATATACATCACTTTTTCACATCCTCAAGGGAAGCATAAATTGCTTGGGATGTTCCGACCGTAAAAGTTCAGATGGAAGAAAGCAGACTGTTTATTACTGTGACATCTGTGAAGGGAAACCTGGAATACATCCAGGCAATTGCTTCAAAAGACACCACACCATGTGTAATTTTCAGCTGTAATGTATAAGAAAACTATAGTATATGTACTTAATTGTATTTATATATATATATATATATATATATATATGATATACATTGTATGATATATATGAATATGGGTGTCCGATACATATTATATATAACTGCTATTTTATATAATAAAGTATACATAATATTTATAATATTCATAATTTACAATTATCCATATCCATATTCAGATGTATGTAACATTTAAATCTTCATATCTGTGTAAATAATCCGTGCCTATACTGCTTCCGTGAAATTCTCTTGACGTCCTTCAGAATTCCCACGAATCGGTATAGATGGAATTAAATTTCGTTAGATTATTATAAAAATTTAATAGAAAGTATCTCAGGACGTATAAATCTGTTCCGCGTTCGAGGAATTCACCAACGGAATATTAATGCGTTGACGTGATTTGAAAACTTGTTATTCCGGATACGGTACGAAGCTGACAAGTTTTTATCGTTATAGATTCGACAACGATAGATTCGTAAATTTAACGAATATTTAATCTCTAAAAATTCGAATTCTTTATTTATAACACAGTGCCACGAAGTTTGTTACTTAGACGGCCATTTATTTCTTTCATCTAGACGTTTTCAAGTCCCAACGCTTTAAGAGTTTGCAACCAGCGAGACCAGCCATGAGGAATATACGAAATTATCACACAAAGAGGAGCAATCCTCTACCTAAGTGTATCGTTAGATAAAGGTGGTTACTTTGTAACATTTCTATTCATTTAACCAATTAAATACAACGATCGTTTTCTCTTACAAACCGATCAATTTTTTATTTTAACCAATTCCATCAATGTGTCCATTCTCAAGTGTGCTACTCCTAACTTGGAATAACTCGTATCGTCAGAAAGCACAGTTATAATTCGAGAAGTTAAATAAGAACAGACGAGTCGAATAATTCGAGAAGTTAAATAAGAACAGACGAGTCGAATAATTCGAGAAGTTAAATACGAACAGACGAGTCGAATAATTCGAGAAGTTAAATAAGAACAGACGAGTCGAATAATTCGAGAAGTTAAATAAGAACAGACGAGTCGAATAATTCGAGAAATTAAATAAGAACAATTGAGTCGAATAATTCGAGAAGTTAAATAAGAACAGACGAGTCGAATAATTCGAGAAGTTAAATAAGAACAATTGAGTCGAATATCTCCATAAGTTAAATAAGACCAATCGAGTCGAATAACTCGATAAGTTATTTATTTCCCTAGAATTGAAAACACTGTACCAGTCTCTTTGCATAGTTTTATTACTTTTAAACGATACCAAATAATATTCGATAACTAGGCTATTGTTCGATGCAATAGTTTCATCGTCCGATTTCATCTCTACCACTAGTTTTCCACAATTAAGTCACCCCTCTCAGGGGTCTCGTTAAACTTGTCGTGCTGTATATTTCAACCGGCAACAACATAGTTGCACTTAAATAGTTAAGACAATTGCTCTTGCAAACATTTAACCGAAATTTCAAGTTAGATAGCTCCTCGTTGGTGATGGAACATTATTACCGGTGTAAATTTCGTAAATGTTAATATTACAATGCATTCGTTTGGTTTATAATTTGGGAATTAATTCGCGCAATATTAATTTGGCGCGCAATAGAAAGTAACTGCGAACTTCTTTTTATTGTCCAATTGGTCGCTAAAAGAATACAAAAATAAAGATTTTAAAAGTCAGAAAATTATTCAAGTACACTATGATCACTTGGCAGTGCATTATTTATTTGAATATATTTCTGTTATTGCTCATTGTATACGAGAATAAATAACAATCACCATGAAACGGCGATTTCAGTTATGGTCTTCGGTGTGATAGAAGATAAAAAATTATTCGAGTAAAGTATTCTCCGAATAACTGAATAATGTTGTGTCTATAGGGATTCAATTATCCGGGGAAGGTTGAGTTTGTGTTCCGAAAATCGATCTTTCTTATCTCAGGTTGTAGTCGAGCTGTGTGTAACAAAGAGAATGAATAGGATTTGCGAAAAGTGAGCAAGATAAGGGTGCTACTTATATTTTTACGAGGATTAAGGGTTATATCTTTACGAGATATCTACTAATAAAATAACAATTTTTTAATCTTGTTCGTGTATCTTTTCGAGAACGTTACTAATTTCGTTCCCGATGAAAATGAGTCCAAACTCGATCACATTCGAATTATTTTCAATATTTACTTTATTCGAATCGTTTCCGAAACACTTTCAATTACAAAAATGAAAAATAATCCGATTAAGATCGTGTTTGGGCTTATTTTCTTCGGATAAATTTCACCAGTCCGTCGATAATACTCGCGTAAAGATACAACGACAAATATGAAAATTTGTATTTTTCATTGACAGATGAAATTCGATAACGCTAGCGTGTCTTATCGCATTTAATTCGAACCGTTGCACAGTGATACGAATCTCGTAAAACACGATAAAAAATCGTCGCGTTAGTAGTTTATCGTTTTTCGTTGTAAAAATTAATTAGAAACTTTTATACTTCTATTCTACGTAACGTCGTGTATTTATACAGCGATTAAAAATCAAAATCATTTAAGGCTTCGCTATTTCTCTATACTCGAAACTTCGTTACGTGCATTTTGAAAACTCTAAAAGAACGAAACTTATACGATCGACTGATAACCATGGAAATATTACAATATAGAATTACGAGAACTGAAAATTTCATTCTTTGCTCATCACGGATCGCTATCGGTGGCTCGAGTCAACTCGATCCACGCGACGAGGAAACATAAACCTCGACGGAGATGATTTCGTTTCGGTCGTACAGAGAATACACGCTCGAGATTCGTGTGAAACACGTGGAACAGGGAACGCAACGTAGCGATCTAAGCTGGAAAGACGAATGGGAAAACAATAAGTGTGACTGGAAAAACGGGGCAAACGGGAAAGGCGGGATAATGGGGAACGGGTAAGAGGAAACTCGCAGACCTGCGGGAGATTAAGGGAGGAGCAAAATCAGAGAGGAGGTGGGAGTGGGGGGTGACACTATCGGGGACAGAATGCCCCCCTCCAGCTTCACCGCTTCTGAAGCGGTCTTTCGACGTAGCCTTCGGGCTTTTAATCGCACTTTGCCCGAGCGTGCGGCTATTCTACGCTTTCGGGCAAAACGGAGCGAAGCGGTATGGCGTGGTGTGGCGTGGTGTGGCGCGGTGTGGCGCGGCGCAGTGTCGATGTTCATACGCAGAAATTCCCTTTACCAGATCCGAGCACACCGAACGTTCAACGGCTTAGCCGTACGAGCACGTTTACGATTTTTTAATCGCTTCTGGCAGTGGGCTACTTTATACCAATGGCATTAACGGATATTCGCAAATGTTCGTACGGGTTTCGTGCGCGGTAAATGCGTTTCGGCATAATTAACATCATTTCCACGTGGATTACGTACGTCGAGCAAGCGTTGGACCGCGTGTGTTCACCAGGCGGCTGTTTATTCGACGATAGAAGCATTCTCGTTGCAAAGCGCTCCGGAAAACGATAAATTCGTCCGCGATCGATGGAAATCTGCATCGCGGGCAACGCTCGCCCGCGATACGATATCCTTCCTGACGATCGCCGACTACTGCAATCGATAGTTTGAGAAACTGGCGGGAACCGATGAATTTTTCACGTCGGCGCATATAGCCGCGAGCGTTCCGGGTTTTCCAATCGGCGCGGATTAAGGGGTTACGCCACCTTTGCGACGATAAAAAAAGTTTCCCTTTTCACGGAATGATTGTACGATTAATATTGAACAGGACTCGTTTAACACCGAAACTACCGTGAATGAATGTATTCGTATTTTTACCGGTCTTAGTATACGTATCTTCGAAAGTAGAAGAACAAAAATTGAATCAATTCACGGATATAATAGTTTGTTTAATAAGTTTCGTCGTTCGATCGAATTTATCGAGCAACCCAATACTATATAATGTTTCATGAGTTTTATCGAACGACAAACATCATTGAACAACCTAGTACTTAGTTTCCTATTTTCCATTACTTATTCGCTTCCATTTATCGATTATCAGGTAAATACACCGTTGATAATTGAGTTACTTTAAAAAGGAAATTCATAAGGAGTAAAATGTCTCCTTTGGTAGTTTTAGCGTTAAATAATCGTAATCTCGTTAAAAATAGAACGCCCAGCGCGACAGTCCATGGTACAGTCTGAGTAGAGTTTCGAATTTTTTACAAGCGTTTTGAATGCCTCTGTACAGAGGTAAAATAGTTCGTCATATGGGTCGAGTCTGAGAGACAAAATTTGGAAAAATTAATAACTTTGCAAACATTTTGTTTCAACCGTTCCAAACACAAACTATAACGAATTCTCGAATTATGCTGTTGCGTCCTCTCTTGTGTCCTTATATATATATAATTAAAATATCTTCTAAACCAATGATTTTTCGCAATAAGTGATTTAGTACTTTTATGTAGAAAATAACGAGCTGCATCGATCGGTGTAACAAAAAATATGTGTATCCGTTTAAAAAAATAAAGTTGATTTTCATATCTTCTTTACATGTCGACCTAGAAAAATATTACCAATATTAGATTACATGCCCCTACAGTCACGTAATTCTTATTTCAAATATTTTTCAGTATCATCAACGGTTTTCAAGATACTTGCCTGGGTAGATTTAAATGGGTCACACTCTGTACGTGTGTACGTATGTGTATGTGTATGTGCGCACTCGATGTATATTGTGGGTACATATTCAGAAATTAAATAGAGTTTTCTTTCCTCGAATGTTTCATTTCGTAAAGGAATACCTACATATGGATCTGTTTAACTTTCATTACCGTTTGAAACTTAGATTGCATACCGAATGTATCACAGGGAAAAGAAAAATCGATTCTGTATTTTCTAAGGAAGAAAATATTAATCGACCTTGTTCGTGTTCCTTTTACTCGTGATACTGCATTTTTCTTAAGTTCTAAACGATTCTTTCTTCGTCCATAAAATACATTACAATAGGTTGCTCAATAAGTTTCGTCGTTCGATAAGAAATGATGCTATTAGTTTCGTCGTTTTATTTTTCTAAATATGGTACTACCGTTTGATGAACATGTGTGAGGTTTCATATAGATCTGTCGACTCGTTCGTATATTTACACTTGTTCAAAGTTGAAGTGTCATAGTATTTTTTTACTATGGAAGAAACGACAATACTTATCGAACAACCTATCATTTGTACAATTCGATTGGTACGGAAAGTTTTAGAACTTTAGAATGAACCGTGTAATTCGACGACTCGCTATATTTTTTTACATAGTATACGACGTAATCTTTGTCAGAAGAAAATGAAAAAGAAGAATTAATGTATATTTAGAAGGGCGAGCCATTACGCCGTCAGTAGCACAAACACGGTGGTGAAATTAAATGCGCTTGGTCTGTGAGACCCGACCTGGGCACAGAAGCGTTAATAAGACCTCTCTCCGCTTTGTAAATATACAATATCTGAAAGTCACGGGTTTAATTGAAGGCTAAATGGTTTGATACCTGACGTAGAAATTGTTTCGCGATATCTAAAATTTCCACGTTCTATAATATTTACGAAATATTATTCGGTACAGTGGAAGCGTTCGTGTGGATGACAGAATCGCGTTGCGACTGTGATTTTCGTTAAAATTCCGTTAATATTTCGATACGAGGCGATTAAGTATAAATCGAAAAATATATACAGCACAAAGAGGAAAACGATCATTCAAAGTGAAAAAAGACGTTACAAGTACCAACGATAATATAATTTGTCCGTTGTGATCATCGATTCTGTCTTTTGTATTTTGGATTTCTTGACAGTTTTCGGTGTTTGCCAAAAATTATGCAAAATGTGCAACGAAAACGTTGAATTTGTTAAAAATAAATTCTGTGATCTCGGTTTTAACTTTGCAAAACTGTAAATTACAATTCGTACATTCTTCTCCGTTAATTAACAATCGTGCACGCGAAACATAAAAAGGCAAAGTTTCGTTATTGATCTTGATACTACAAACATGAAACAGTGTAAAACTTGAGAGTCAACGAAGAAAGCCAAAATTGCTAAAGAACTGTTTAAAAATTATGCTTCAACGTCCAAGGAAGAATCGTATTATAAATAAAAATCAGCCAATGGAAAATGAGATTACAAATTTCTGAGTTGTCGTAAACAGATGAATGCATCAAACTTTTGTCGAATATATCTCGAAATATTTATTTCAGTTATCATCGACAACTGAAATATTGTTAAACCGATTGGGATACAATTTGGTATTTATATTTCGATATTATTAATCGAATGGTCTGTCGTGTACCATACAATTCTTGTTTTTTCAAAATACAACAAAAACGTGTTCGGTGAGAAAGTCCTGCCGTTTTTTATTAAATGGCACGATTTCCACGATTCGTTGAATTAAAAAATGTCCTGAATCCTACGACCGAGAAAACATTAAAAAAATAATAATATCGCACGAGTTTCAATTTTCATTTATCGTCAAAGCCGGAGAATCAATGACGCGAGTGGTACCGGCGCACGCCGCGGATAAGATCAACGCCATTTTGTTTGCTCGCGTCGAACGTACGCGTAAAAAGTTTCATTTCGAAGCTTATTATGTGTTTCGTTTGTAGTAAAAAATTCATTCCCATCGAACGCGTGGTATTGTTATAAAAAATTCGTAGAACTGTTCTGTGTTTTGTCGACGTCAAGGTGACATAACCCTTTAAAGCGGTTCAACCGCGACAGAGTGAAACGTAGCGGACACGTGGCTGCATTCATTGTCCACGGGAAGTGAAAAATTTAATTAAACGTTTCATTTGAAAGCGTCGCGACACGATGATGCGTTATTCGACATTCAGCTCTTTAAATATTACAGTCCCATGTATAATGCATTAAACGAGCGCCGAAGTTCTGTCCGGTTTTTGCTCCGCTTGCTCTCCAGTCACAGACTAGGGGTGGCTATTACATTTTGTATGATTTTCATAAAGGAGATAAAGCAACCATTTATACGAAACATACCGGGTGATACCTAAGGCGCGTGAAGTACTGTACTGTCGAGGATCGACGCGCAAAAATAACGAAAACGGTTCATGTAAACGCTTGTTCGATATATAATATAACCGTATCCTGAACTTACAACCTATTTCGTGTTTCCATGAGTATTTCTTTAGCCTCCAGACGACGAAATCGGAAACTTCTCCGCGTACGAAATTGTTGCTTGGTACAGTGCGAAGTAATAGTTGCTCCAAAGCCACTTAGTGAAAGATGCTTCCTGATATCGCTCCACTTACACATCGAGGGAAATTAATCTCGAGTGAATAGTAAAAATAAATCAATTGAGTTAAAATATGAATACTTTAATTCAAATGACGAAACAATTGAGTTGGGAATGTTACACGGTTAAGGTACTCGATGTTATGGTGATTCCTTACGTGATGTTATGGTCAGGTCTCTAGTTGAGTTCCTTAAGCTTCATATAGTATTTTGGTTACCAAAGGACCACCAATCAGCGATTCACCTTTTTCTCCAAGGAAAATACTCGAATCGGCCACATTTCTTACTGTATTGTTTCGAAGATTTTTCGAATTTAAATGAACAGCACTATTGAAGCTATTAAAAACGCAAATTGCTGTTTTCTTCTTGAACGTTTCGTTGTTTCTATGGATTTTTTATCGTTACCCCGTGACAAAAGTCTTGTTTCGATCGCGCTATACTCGACAAATCCATATCCACGATGCATATTTGTCGTTTCCTCGTTCGAATAAGCCACAGTTTCACTTTAAGTGTAGACTGGCGCGTTAATGGCGCGCAATCAATTTACACTGCGAATATCTTGCCTTTGCTGCAGAGCACGAACCGAGCTACTTATCATAGAAATAACACGCGATTGTATCTACAAATTAGCAAGTTCTACAAGTCTTACAGATAGGGAGAAAAATGGTATATAATTATGCTATTTCGTTTGCGGAAAATATTATTGGAACAGGAAATAAACTAGGTAACAATACCGACGACTTTGTCGATTTCAATGATCTTGAAACGAGTTAAGGGAAAACAATTTATAAACATCGAGGGACAAAGAACAATCTATGTTAAGTCCAAGTAAAATTCGGATTAGACGATTCTAACCTCAAAATATATTAAGCATAATTGCTTATCATTTTTCTCTCGTCTTCTTATGCCTGTAACTTAAAAACTAGGGTGAAACGAACTGTAATTATGGATCGAGTGTATATTAAGGATCTTCATCTTCCAAAATACTGAAAAATCGTCGAAATCGATAAGATTCTTAGTATTGTGAGTAATTAGCTGATTTTCGTGTCCTCGATCCATCCCTGATACATTCTACTTGTTACGAAACACCCTATATTCGTGGCATAAATGAAAGACGTCCACGTTGGTTGGAAAATATTTTGCGTGATATATCCATTGAATCTCAGCACCGCCCCGGAAAGTCATTGAAGGTTCAGCATTCGGAATTGAGGTCAACTCTCAAAGCTGTTCCACATCAAACCGCAGAAACTCTTCACTCCGTGCAATAAGATATCTGATCTTCCTTGAAATTCAAAAGTGAATACCGTGTGAGAGATCACGTTGAGTGACAGAGGAGCGTTGAGCATCGTTGCGTCTATTTGCGATAATCGCTCGCTTAGAACACGACAAAATGGTCGTTCATACTTGTTGAAACAAGTTTATGTGTTACGAAGTCGAGGATTATATTTTTTACACGAAACCTATCAATTTTTATTAATTTACGTAGCGTTACTTGCATCCTGTGGTTAAAATAATAATGCAATTGATTATTCGAAATGTATTATTGGGTTCAAGTGCATTTGTGCATTAGAAATACAATGGACAACGGGGTTTACTTACATCGTCGTGAAACACAGCGAATTACCATTGTATTAACTATAATTTATAAAAGTATACGATCGAACGAATAATTCACAATAATAATAAAAAACAACGCATTCTCGAATAACGAGTTTCGAATAAACTGTCGAGAGATCTTATTTTAATTTCGTATAGGTTTGTGCTATGGAAATATTAAAAAATGTATTTATCTTACAAATACACAGTTACTGACGTATCTGTAAAATAATTATTTAAGTGACCAAAAGAAATTAGAATACGCTATTGTTCGAATAATTACACACGACCGGTTAAATCGGTTCGACCGAACTATTTGATGGTTATCGAAGGACCATTTTCTTTATTTGCGTTTTTAAATAAAAAAAAAAGAAAATAATAATTTCCATGATTCATAGAACATGAAATGTTCATAAGCAACTGTTTATGTGTGTCTGTGTACGAGTTTCTAGTAGTACTAAAATATAAAAGAGTAGGGTATTTTCCAAATAGATGACCGTATGGAAGTAATGGAAGAAATGGCGGTAATTAAGGAACGTTCAGCGGTCAGAGTTATAAAGTTTAAGGTTCCTACACAAAGTGTCCAGTACGCTGAGTTTATGATTCCAGTTTATAGCTAGCTATCCCTCTGAATCCCTCCGCCAAGGTTGCTCCGGACTCTACATGTCGCAATAGTCGGTTAAATAATAAAATTCCGGGCGGAACGGAGACCTTTCGACGTCAATTTTCGTGTTGAGTATCCACGCTTGAAGAATTATGATACGAGTTTGATGGTAGCGTAGAGATATTGCGCAGTACGAATTGTCGGAACCTGGACAAACAATTACCATGCACAGGTACAGTTCGAGCTACCTTAATAGCTAAGAGGAACTTTGGCAACTGAACAGTCACACTTGGGAAGTCTTAAAGACTTCTTAATCGTTCGGT
Source organism: Ptiloglossa arizonensis (assembly GCF_051014685.1). Taxonomy (NCBI): domain Eukaryota; kingdom Metazoa; phylum Arthropoda; class Insecta; order Hymenoptera; family Colletidae; genus Ptiloglossa; species Ptiloglossa arizonensis. The sequence goes on along the minus strand of NC_135056.1, from coordinate 5,371,282 downwards.
CCAATGATGCTTCTACGCGCTATGAATGGAAACTGATCATACTTTCCCTGACGTTGCATAAATTCCCATTTGTTCCATTTGTGACAAACTGTCGTTAACGTCGAAACTTTGGAGCACTCTGAAGAAGTAAATCGGCGCAAACAATTTTCGTGATCGAATACACTGGCAAAGTTTCGTGATAGAGGAATCGAAAGATCATGGTATGCAACAATGGATCATACGTGTTGAATAGAAACTGTATACGTGTTATAAGTATGATTTTGATTGAGACAATACGAAGAAAAACTTTAAATGCGTTTCTCTCGAAATTATCTTTTCTGATCTGGTTGCTATGATACCTTACAATTTACCTGATCGATCTCCTTTCAATTTGTCGTACACATTTAGTACATCGCTATAGTCTGTACATTAATCGTGTCAAAATCATTATTTTTCTGTTTAGCCTGTGACTGTTAAAAATAATCAAGAAAACCGATATTTCAATTTTAGAATGCTGCCAGTTTTTTAATTATCAATTGTTTTCTGTCTTTCTAATAATTGCTATAGACATATGCATCCTGATTAAGAATCGTTTTCGTTTTTTTTTTTGCTTTAAACAAACCGAACGACTGAATTCGTAGCAACTATGAGAATAGCAACTCATCGCTAATTTTGATTATTTTTCGTTGTAAAAATTTGCAAATATTATTGAACGAGTAGTAAATATATATGAAAAACCTCGATGCAAAAAGTTGCATATTTTCTTCATAAAAAAAGAGCAAAGAAAGGATAAGAAGACACGCTTTACAGTAGAAGATCCTCTTGAGACTCGGTGAACTCTGGGTCTACTTTGACCCATGCAACGTTCACATCACAGCCGACGAAGCAACATCCACAAACATTAACCGGCTTTTATACTCGCTGTAACAATTGAAATGAATAAATAATTGACAAGTCCAATAACGTCCCTTTGATCAAAACCTACATATTCGAACGCGAATTAAATGAAGGTTTGGGTCAGAATGGACACAGAGTCCATCACCTAGTCTCTCAAGACCGTCCATCGTTCGAGGGTTAATATTTGATCAGAGAAAGTATTCCACGATTGGAAAATATCTTCGATATTCACCGAATCATTGTTTCTTTCGTGCTATATGCTCTCGAAGAGCGTTACGAACCTTCTCGCACATCCTGTATAAGAAGTAAATAGGTACTTGATAGCGAAGGGAAACGCATTGAATGTAGGATACTGCAGAAGACATCCACCGACAAGTTTCGCCTTCTACAAGTTTTCTTCGTCGACGGATGTTCCACAGAACGGATATGACGCGTATACATATATCGAGGTGAATTCACGGATGTAAGCAAACACACGGAGCCGAGGCCGTCAACAGGAACGAGTAGACGCGTAGATATTTTAACGTACCGGTGGATACATTTTGAAGGAGCTTTATCCTTGGCTACCGGGCAGATACGGGCTCTATCGAGTACGTGAACTATCGATTTTTACGTCCTCTTCGCTGAGTATCGGGGAGTTTCTGCCGTTTCTAAAATTTGTCTGTTAACTCCGTCCCACACGCTTCCGAAGGGCAAGATAAGAGATCTGTTACGTCGCAAGTACGCGAGTCGGCGAGTTTCGTCTTTGGCTACTGACAATTAACGGATTGCAACGATAGAAATGGTCACCGATTTGTCAAAGATGTGTCCTGGGAACGAACGAGTGAAATCTATTACGCTTTTTAGAAAGTAACGCTCCCAGTACGAAAAACGCTCCAATTTCTTGTTGCACAACGATCGGTTAACTCGTAGCGGGAATGCCAGAAACTGTCGAGTTCTCGTTCCTTGTGTTAACCTGGCTACATTTCTCCGGAAAATTTTCAAAACTACAGAGAACGTTCAGAAATTCATGATTCGAATCTTGTACACGCGGAATGCGCGTCATGATACACATAGAAGCTTAAACTTGGCTTCGGGAACTGTTTCCGAGCTACGAAGAAAAGTGCCTTCACTCGTCGTTGGAAGTGTACGTATAACGTTTGTTCCATTTACATAACGTATAATTCGACGCGTTGCTTCGTGTGAGTTTACACCGATACCATAATACACTAATACGGGCAGAAATTACGAAATAATAAGTAGTAATAAGAGACGAAGTAATAATAAATAACGATGAAGACAGAGAATTGTCTAATCGCTAATGAAACATTTTGCGTTTAGTGAAAAAACATCTGGTTCGCACATTTACCATTTTGAGAAACAAATAATAACGCAAGTTGTTAAACACGCTATAAAATTAAAAACAACGAAGTTTAAGGAAAGTTTAGAAAAGTACGTTGTATAGAAAAATTTGAATTTTGATAACGAAAATAAATATTTTGAAAAATTCTTTTAAATTTGTTTCAATTTTAATGAATTCAGAATCGGTATATAATTTTACAGAAATGAATTTCTTTAAACAAACTTTTGTTTTTCTTGGGAATTTATTAAATTCCTCGCATGGGTCGGTTATACTAATTTTGACGTTACGTTTGGTGCGTGCATTTCACTTTCATTGTACTTTATCTGTAGTTCGAACGTTTCGATATTAACTTTTTTGGAGACGAAAGTGCTCACAATTGAGATAATTAATATTAGAATTAGGCGGAGCAGTAAATTGTGAAACATCTGTTACTTGGTCTGTATATTTAAAAATGAAACATATTTTAAAATCTGTATATTTAAAAATAAATATTTTATTATATTAAATTGAAATATGTTATTTTATTTTCACTTTTATTCGAAAGTAGAATAACGGAAACTCTTATTTTAATTTATTTGGCGTCTCTCTGCCTGAACCTCACATTAGCAAAAATGATGTACACTGTTCTTACGATCTATTTAATATAAATTTGCTTCGAACGTAAATATAGGTACGAGATAAATACCTATAGGATTGGGTGTGAATGACAAGTGTTTGGATCAGAGTGAACGGTATCGAGCGGGTGTTTATAGTTTACAGTATGATATCGGTTTTGAGAGTGTGAATGAATCCTGGGAACACGTCTGGAGTTTTTAGACTACAGGAGATAAACGAGGCAGTCGAAAAAAGGGCTTTGTCAAGAGTGGATGGACCGTGGTCAGAAAGTTTCGTTTATAAATATATTTTACATTTCCATTATGAAAGGAGTGCATTATCGTAACCTGTCTGAATGCCTAACGTTCACATCCACGTAAATTTATCGCTATTTATTTATTGCTATAGCAACACGCAAACATTTCCACGACAGTTTGTTCGTACCGAATACATTTCTTTTAATCACAATATTTCGTTACATCTGTTTAATCTGAGCAATGCACTCGTTGCACCGAACAGATGTATTTTCTCACATTGTTACATCGAGTTGCTCGTATCGTCGGGTTGGTAAATATACGCGTATGCACCAGGCGTTTAAAAACCATCTCCCACGCAATTTAGCGTTTCGTTGAACGCGTGAAAGTTAAAAATCAGTTCCAGTTGATGCTAATGGGGCGCTCCACAATTATCCTAATCGAAAAATTCAGTGACATTTTTGTACAACTTTAACTTTCAAGAGGAGGTATTGGATAAAGAGGGAGAGGAGAAATTGATAAAGAGGAAAAAAAGAAATTGATAAAAAAGATGTTCTTGTTTCGGATTGAATAATTGAAACACTGTTTTGTAGTAACTATTTTGTATGAAATAATACGAATGAATATTTATAAAATACTACAGTCTGTATAAAATATAAAGTATATAAGAAAGCAGAGTTAATAGTATGATATTGGTACGAAATTTCAACCGAATGGTATATAAATTTAAATTTTAACTTTAATTATAATTCAAATTTAACTGTATAACTTGCCTTAACAAATTTAACTAAATTTTAATAAATAGATGTGTGTTTGTATCTATTTGTGTCTGTACACGATATACATTTATAATTATTAGACGAAACACAAGCTAAACGGAATAAACCTTTAAATGAACAAAAAAGGAACAAAAACTTAATAGTGACTTACGAATATTTCAAAAATTGTGTTTCGAATATTTCACTATGTAAGTCCCAATGGTTCTGTTCCAACCAATTGTAATGATTCTTCTATGGTTATGTAGAGAAAGGTGTGTCGAAAATATTCCAATTTGTTAAACTACAAGATTCACTTGAGAATTAAAAGATACCTACATCGTGTCGATTGTAGAAGATTTCAAGAATTTTCCACGTTCCATTCGGTATCGTGGTTTCAATTCTCTAGAGTAATTACCAATACAAGGAACGACTTTTTCCCGTAAAAGACTGCTTCTTATTCGACAGTTAAAACAAAATGAAAATATTAAGCGACGCGATCGGGACGCTTCGAAGACAGAGAGCAAGCAGACACCGTTCGTGAAGTGCTCGACTTTGAGTGTCGTTTCCGTTACAATTTTCACGAAACTTTGTCGATAGTTTTATTTTCGAGATTGACGGACACTTAGGGAGTAGAACACGTTCTGTAGATGCTTCTCCCTACCTTCCGCCCTTCAAGACGGTCTTGTTTCTTAAATGCGCCACGATTTCCGGTGGATGTTCGTTCTTAACACTCGGCCGACCGTTAGCCGACTACGCGAACGGTGGTACTGGGTCAATTCAGACCCCAACGATTATGTACAACAATTATGTATAACGATTATGTATAACGATTATGTATAACGATTATGTATAATTAATTATTTGTACAAAATATAACACGCAGAATAATAAGAATAATGAATGAAACAATGTGTGCATACAAACACTGTTTATTAATATTCTGCACAAGCGTGCCAAATATTTGTGATTTCGTATGTACACTGTATATATGATTTTGACGATTATTATATTTAACTCTGTACTTATTATTTCCAGTACACATATAACATCTTCTTTTTCAATTTATTACATTTGTTGATTTTACTATTTTACGCCCGGTGGATTCAATCGAATTTACTACTTCTTTAGGCAAAAATATATTATTATTTTAAAATTCGTTTGCTCTGTTATCAATGTTTCCTGATATTAGCTCCTGAGTGAAATTTTCAAGAAAGTTCTTTCCTTTTTACGTTTACTTATCGCTTGTCCAACTTGGATTTCTTATTTGCCATAGAATCAATGCATTGTATGCAGTCATATCGATGTAACAGGTTGTTCAATATAGTATTGTTCAATGTAGTACTGTTCGATAAGTTCAATAAGTACTTATCAAACGATAAAACTTACTAAGCAACTTAGCACTACACTGTTCAATAAGTTTTATCAAACGACAAAACTTATTAAGCAACTTAGTACTATACTGTCCAAAAAGTTTTATCAAACGACAAAACTTATTAAGCAACTCAGTACTATACTGTTCAATAAGTTTGATCAAACGACAAAAATTATTTTATAATTCATTTTAATATCTCTATATTCTCTCTTTTCTTGAACTACTAAGTTGTTCAATAAGTTTTATCAAACGACAAAACTTCTTGAACTACTAAGTTGTTCAAGAAGTTTTATCGAACAACAAAACTTATTGAACAATCTAATACTTCAAGAAAAGAGACAATAGCCAACGTTGCGTGTATCTACGACACGAGTATTCTGGGGTCCAAACGGACCCGAGCGTCGCTGTTCGAGCGTTAACCGCGTTGTTCGTCGCAGTGTCGACTACAAATCGCGACAATGATACTTTTTCCTCGACGATGTCGTACAATGGTAACAAAAACTTGGAGCTACTGGTGAAAAATGATCAGTCGGAATAATTAAATGTTTCGCGAGCGAACAGCGGGCAATATTCTCGGCGTCGCGCTCGCGTAAACGCGCGAGCGTGTACGCGCAAACAAACGGCGGATAGCGAGCGACGCGCGGCTGTTTCGCGCTGAGAAGCAACTACGTCGAAGCGGGAGGGTTTTCAGCCCCCACGCGCGGCGAATACCCGCTTTGAAGGCGTTCGGTGTTCCGTAACGCCTCGATATTCCAAATATTCAAAGCAACGAAACGTTGCGTTTGAAGCACCCCTGTCGCTGCGAGGCTCTTCTCGTGGCAGTGTTTCTCCCTTAAGGGGAAACTAACCTCGGATCGGAAATTGATTTTTCTTTTTTTTTTTTGTTACGCATTTCCTCCAAGCGAATCTTACGAGTCGTGATCCGTGAGTTTTGTCGCAAAATTGGTGATATTAACGGATCAGATTTCGATCGTACAGAATTCGAACGATCGATCGAATGCTCGCTTTTGAACGTGGTGCACTCCTTGGGTCTTTTTCGACCCATACACTGTATCACGGTACGCAGAGTGTATTATTTTTTTTTACGATTAAAACTATATCAACGGTTAATTAGGCTGATGTTAGTTAACACTAGGTTTACGAGACGTAATTTTGATATATTTCGAACGATGGGGAAAATTACGGAAACTGTTTATATTTTTCTTTCACCACTTGTACCGACTTTTATCCATTGAACGAGATAATATATATAGAAATCAATTTTCTTTTTAGCTTTTTAATTTTATAATTCTCTACGTGGTGTGTACTTGTCTGTTTCTGTTACGCGTCAATTCGACGCAAGAAACCTCCGTAAACTCAACGTTAAAGTTATAAACTTGAATTCCGTACGTTCGGGTCACTTTTGATCCAGGGATTTCGAACGTACAGTCGAACGTTAACACGCTGGTACGATCTCAAATATTGCGCAGCCGAAGATGTTGGAAAACTTAGAAATTTTGAACATAATTGGAAAAAGTAATTGCATTCGGTTACGAAGGTCTCACGATACGGTTTTTACGATATCTCAAAAGCTGACATGGTCGAGTTACTCGGAAATATCGTTGGAAAAGCTAGAAGAACGTATTGAAATCCTAAAAATTGCGGTTATCGAATAATTTTGTCACGTAGCGAGTATCTATCGATCGAAAGATTTCGATGAGAAATTATCTATAAAATGTAAATCTTGGTATTTTCGATTGTCATTCGTGAAGCGTACCTTTAGGAAATATTAATTAGCTACGAATCACAATAATCTCGATTAAAAGAATCCGAATAGAAGTTTATCGTAATAGCTAAATTTTTTTTTTCGTTCTTCGCAAGAACGTAGGCAAAAATAGACTTCTATTTAAACAATATACCGATGACTTTGAAACCTCGTACAAGATGGAATTCTTTTCTATAACTCCTTCAGTCCCTTTGAAAAGTTATTTCATATATCCAGAAATACCGAGCGATGTTCGAACGATATTCACTTACATCCGCATTGTACATTCGCTTCGAAGTACATAGCGTTGCTAATTTGTCCAATTTCACCGTATCCCTTTCAACGTACTGTTCTCTAATGTTTGAAAACTTCAAACAAACGTACAAAAGAGTGACTTAAAATTTCATACAATTTCTTCTGAAATATTTTCATTAATTTTAACGAAAAAGACATGGAAAACACAATTAGTACGAAAACTTACGAAAACGATCCAACATGGTTACGTGTTCGAGATTATTACGAAACAAAATTACCAAGTTGTCGAATAAGTTTTGTCATTTTTTTGCTAAAAGGAGAATACTACACTTGAACTTTGAACAACTGTAAATATACGAACTAGTCGACCGATCTACACGACACTTCACGCATGTTCATCAAACGGTAGTACCATCTTTAGAAAAAATAAAACGACGAACCTACTAACTCTTATCGAACGACAAAACGTATCGAGCCATCTATTATAAGTTTCGTTACTTTTGAACGAGACGAGTACTTCGAACGAGTTATTTTCAGTACCCGAAAAATTGCGAGATATCGAAGAAGAAAGTGATGAACACACTAAAACATGGTTATGTGTTCGAGATTATTACGAAACAAAATTACCAAGTTGTCGAATAAGTTTTGTCATTTTTTTGCTAGAAAAGAGAATACTACACTTGAACTTTGAACAACTGTAAATATACGAACTAGTCGACCGATCTACACCAAACTTCACGCATGTTCATCAAACGGTAGTACCATCTTTAGAAAAAATAAAACGACGAACCTACTAACCCTTATCGAGCTCCTTATAGCTCGTTCGATAAACATTTCTTATCGAACGACAAAACGTATCGAGCGATCTATTATAAGTTTCGTTACCTTCGAACGAGACGAGTACTTCGAACGAGTTATTTTCAGTACCCGAAAAATTGCTAGATATCGAAGAAGAGAGCGATTCGAGTCGCGGGGGTAACCTGAACGAGTCTTGAGACGATCACGAATTAATTTTTCGTCGCTCGTTCGAGGAAATCGACGCTTGTTTAGCGAACGATCGAGCCGATGGTAGGTAGGGGTCGCGGGTATCGTTCGGGGTTCTTCCGAACGCTCCGAGCGGATGGGCAGATATTTTAACCGCAAGCGGATACATTCCGGGGCGGTTTCATTCCCGGCGGCAGTGGCGAAAATTCGGATTGCGGGGCACGTAGGCTATTGATTGGCGAACGACGAGCTCGTATTTCGACGTGTGTGCACCGGTGAAGACTGTGGACCGGAGGGAGACAGAAAAACAGGGTTAACACGGCGGTGAGATCGGCGACGAGGGAGAACGGTGGTCTCGATTTGACCCTCGTATGATAATACGACGGCAGGTAATTTCCGGATTCTGATACACGGGAGTGGACGATGGGTGGGGACCGTAATGGGAAAAACGGTAACCCTTCTGTCATATCCGTTATGGATTCATTCGATTCGTCCTGGCCGTGGACGAACGACTGTTTGTATTTATACGCATTACACCCGGCGCACCCTTCTTGCGTACACAAACCTACGTGCAATCAGGGTTTAGCGCCGTATGCGCTGCTAGGTGGTAATTGCTCGTTCGAGGTATGGAGGGGGGAAGGGTGGCGAAAAATAGCAACCCTTTAGCGAGACGTTTGTTTTACGTTGTTTCGTGCATCGGTACGTGGCCGTCTATTATATTCCTGCAAATTTGTACAAATTGGACGACGAGATTCGTCGGTCAGTCGCGCGATACAAATAAAAGTAATCGAATATGTACGTAGATCGAATCGTTACATCGAAATAAGGTGGAACGAAACGAATAGATCGTAGAGGTGTTCGCGGACGTGAATCTAGAAACAAAGAAGACGAGTGCAGTCTTGAGCGAGCAAGACTTGAGTGTGTATTTTGAGCACGTTTCGATTTATTTGTTTAGTTACTTAACGGAGATAAAGCTCTTAGAGCGGAATGGAACATACAGATTAATCGTAGGAATTTAAAAAACGATTTTAGAAACACACTTGATACTTCAAGTAATCGAATATGTACGTAGATCGAATCGTTCCATCGAAATAAGGTGGAACGAAACTAATAGATCGTAGAGGTGTTCGCGGACGTGAATTTAGAAACAAAGAAGACGAGTGCAGTCTTGAGCGAGCAAGACTTGAGTGTGTATTTTGAGCACGTTTCGATTTATTTGTTTAGTTACTTAACGGAGATAAAGCTCTTAGAGCGGAATGGAACATACAGATTAATCGTAGGAATTTAAAAAACGATTTTAGAAACACACTTGATACTTCAAGTAATCGAATATGTACGTAGATCGAATCGTTCCATCGAAATAAGGTGGAACGAAACGAATAAATCGTAGAGGTGTTCGCGGACGTGAATCTAGAAACAAAGAAGACGAGTGCAGTCTTGAGCGAGCAAGACTTGTGTGTGTATTTTGAGCACGTTTCGATTTATTTGTTTAGTTACTTAACGGAGATAAAGCTCTTAGAGCGGAATGGAACATACAGATTAATCGTAGGAATTTAAAAAACGATTTTAGAAACACACTTGATACTTCAAGTAATCGAATATGTACGTAGATCGAATCGTTCCATCGAAATAAGGTGGAACGAAACTAATAGATCGTAGAGGTGTTCGCGGACGTGAATTTAGAAACAAAGAAGACGAGTGCAGTCTTGAGCGAGCAAGACTTGAGTGTGTATTTTGAGCACGTTTCGATTTATTTGTTTAGTTACTTAACGGAGATAAAGCTCTTAGAGCGGAATGGAACATACAGATTAATCGTAGGAATTTAAAAAACGATTTTAGAAACACACTTGATACTTCAAGTAATCGAATATGTACGTAGATCGAATCGTTCCATCGAAATAAGGTGGAACGAAACTAATAGATCGTAGAGGTGTTCGCGGACGTGAATTTAGAAACAAAGAAGACGAGTGCAGTCTTGAGCGAGCAAGACTTGAGTGTGTATTTTGAGCACGTTTCGATTTATTTGTTTAGTTACTTAACGGAGATAAAGCTCTTAGAGCGGAATGGAACATACAAATTAATCGTAGGAATTTAAAGAACGAAACACACTTGACACTTCAAGCTAGCGAGAGAAGAAAGAAAAATCAATAGATTTGCAGTGTCCGATCAGAGTCTCCGGAATCTTGTCGAGGCAATTAGTATCACGGTAGAGCGTAACACGAGTTTTTTGTAAGCAAAGAATTTGTTGTTTAATATATGCAGGAGACGTAGTAAATTGAAATAACTCCACTGATAATGATAATATTATACACGAAAAGAAGTTTTAGTACAATACAGCGTATCTCGAGGGATGATGAATTGAAATTAAACAGGAGTCGTGTATAACTATGGCCAGCGATCGACGTTAGACTGGAATAATAGTATAAATTAAATTATATTTAAGTAAAAATAATACCGTTTCTATCGAAAAAGATACGTAAATTTAAATCCGAGATAGGATTTAAATTTTATTCAAAGTTTTTATTTATAACTATCGATACTGGATCGGTATTGTATCGCTGTTTTTTGTTAGGATAGAATCAGGAGTAAAATGGAGTAATTTTAGCGACGTTTTGGTACAATAACTTCGCTCGTTGAATAGATTTTTATCGAGCTGTTAATTATTTATTCTATTGTGGCGAGTATTCGTTCTGTTTCCTTTATTTGGCGATTTGTCGTCTCTTTACTAATTTCGCGCACAGGTGTGATTCAAATAGGTGAAGTTTCGACGATCATTTGAAGAAAGAAACTTGAAGAAAGAAATTTAAAGAAAGAAATTTAAAGAAAGATTATTCAAAGAAAGGAAATATTTGCGCGCTCGGTGGAGACCAGTGTTCTTTTTCGTATAATTTTAATCACGCTGGAAAATAAAGAACGTTTTCGTCGTATTGTGCCGCTTTATTTGCAAGAAAGGAAACTTTACTTACGAAGCTGTACACGAATACTATTCGCAGAATACACTTTCCACGGATTTAAAGATAAATTTTAACATTAAATATGCACCTTGCAACCAGCCCGTCGCCACAGATTGTTATTGATAAAATCAAGGCTCTGATCGATAGCGATTCTCATTTTACGACTTGCGAGATTACCAAGGCACTAAACCTCACTGGAGTTACCGTTTCGCGTTATTTACGTCGTAAGCTTGGATGGTAAACAACCTAGATGTTTGAATTCTGTATCGATTGAGTGAAAAAAATTCAACGGAGTGAATTTCTGCACGCAATTCGCCACCGAAACACGACCAGACGTTTCTTTCTGAAACGAGTCGTCGAAGAAAAAAAGTGGATACTGTGTAACATCGTTGGCCGAAAGAGATCATGGTCACGGCAGACGACCGAAAATGTTGGACTACATCCAAAGAAGGTCACACCCAGCTTCCGACGTGTTTAAAATAACACGAAAGACGTTAAAACTCACCTATTGAAACGAATGTTTTATCACGCTGGCTGCTGAAACGTCATCTGGACACATGTGTACGCAAAATTGGCGCGAACAGCATCTGAATAGTTCGAATGGAGCAATTTTTAAAGATCTTCGCATTATAAGAGAGCAAATAAAAATTCTAGCTAATACAAATTTCAATTTGAGTAGAATCTATATTTTTTTGCGAACAGAGTAGAATTTATATTGTAGGATTTATGAAAAATATAAATTCTTAGGTAAGAGAAACTGATATTTTATTCATCAAAATTCAAGAATTTTTCAATCGGTACACTCGTAGCAAATACTCAATGTTAATCTGCGTGTTCGTTACGATAGTGAATATCAATATTTATAACGAGGTGTATACTTCTCATACGTATATTATGGAGTACATATGATAAGTAATACAAAAATGTTCTTTAGTTTTCTTTCTTAACAAGCTTTCCTATTTTAAGCTTTACCTGTTCTAAAACTATTGATCATTTTGTACAATATTACGTATAATACGATATAAAAGTAAAGATTGTAGACGTGCGTTTATATTTTCGTTCCAACCGAATAAGATTTTTGAAACACGTTGTTCCTGTGATTCTATTATACATACGAAATCGGATAGAATATAAAATCACTGTATCCGTTCGATGAAAAACTCATCTCACTGATAAAGTACGAACAACAACGAACGGAAATGAATCTGTGTAGCTTCATTTATAATTATCCACTCGTTGCAGTAATCGTACGGAGTATCAATTTGGAATTGCATTTGCAGATGTTAGAAATGTAGGGTAATTTGTCCCGGAAAATATAGAACGACGTGTCATGAAATTTTACGCGATATTTTCGCCTTCCATTTCACGAGGAAACTTCTTCGCTGTTTATAATACTTATGAAATGCATACCGTGATCGTACACAAAGACACGTTTCGATCCCCCTTACGAATTAATTATCCATTTCCGCCTACCGTAAAATAAAAACATTCTAAAAGAGTATCAATTCTCAACGGATCATGCACGATACTTGAAATGCTGGTACTCGGAATGCACGATATTTAAAACGCTGGTACTCGGATAGATAAAATTGCGTTGGAGTGATTAATTGTATTTCCAAACCGATAGCTGGCTTTAAAACGTTCTGGAAACATTGAGATTTCATCGAGCGTGGAACACCATCGAAAATAGACAATGCATCGATAATGGACCGTTTTAGCGAATGCATGAAATACAATTACGTCACCCATGGTAGGAAAAGGTTGTCGATAATTAATCGTCGATAGCAACGTTGTCCAGTGGAAGTTAAAACTGAAGCGTTCGAATGGCGCGCGAGAGTCGAGTTCGTCGACTTATTTCCGCGATTAGGGTCTCGTTGACAGTTTCGCAGCTTCGAGCACGAAAACCAGTGTCAAATTCGTTTGTTAGGAAGGCGAGTGACCGCAATGAGCGCGAAACGAAAAATCAAATTCGAGCTGACCGTTTCGCGAGGACAGGGGCAACAGCCACGACCACGAATCATTTTTCGTTACCCGTCTCCATGGGACAAAGCTTCCATGGCGTGTTGAAATTTCAAAAACATGCAACGCGATCCCTCCCCTGTCTGGGCGATGCCGAATCCTCGCATACTTGCGTTCACATTTCCACGCGCGCACACGTCGAACCGCACAACACGCAGCGTTTGTTGCGGTCCAATGACAATCACGATTCACGATAAATTCGAATCACTGGAAGATATCTCTCGTTTCCTCGCAGAAACGAAGTCAAAGCTACGTAGTAATAGAAATCGAGGGGGTCAAACCGATATAACTGGTTGCTCGATAAGTTTCGTCGTTCGATAAGAAATTGAGGTACTAGGTTCGTCGTTTAATTTTTCTAAAGACGATACTATTGTTTGACGAACGTGTGTCAAGTGTCAAGTAGATCTGTTCACTTGTTGAAGTGTCATGGTATTTTTTCACAATGGAAAATATTGGATATCGAGCAGTGATAAAGTTTTGAATTTTGGAAGGTGTAGCACAGAGACACATTCATGAACGATTGTTAACAGTGTATAAGGATTCTTCACTTTCGATTAGGAGAGTGGAAAGATGGATTGCTGAATTTAAACGTGATCGTATATGTCTTCAGGACGATCCGCGTGACTGACGTTCAAAAAGTGCATCAACATCAGAAATCATAGCAAAAATACGGGAGATGGTTTTGGAAGATCGTCGATTGGCAGAGAGAGATTTGGTAGAATCCCTAGGGATCTCATTAGGCAGCGTGAGCAATATTTTGGCTGAAGTTTTGGGTTTCAGAAAGCTGTGTGCACAATGGGTGCCGCATTCGCTAACAATGGAACAAAAACACATTCGAACGCGACTTTCTCAGCAACATTTGGAGCGTTTTAGAAAGGATAAAAAGAATTTTTTGCGTCGTTTCATCACTATGGATGAGACCTGGGTTTACCACCATGATCCTGAATCAAAACAAGAAGCTAAGGAGTGGTGTGAACCCGGTATACTTCGGCTCCGAAGCGAGTTAGGGTCCAGAAATCGGCCAAGAAAGTGTTAGCAGCAGTTTTTTGGGATGCAAAAGGAATTTTGTTCGTAAATTACCTCCGAACTGGTTAAACGATAAACTCGGATTATTATTGTAACCTTTTGGATCAGCTGGATGTGAACATTTTTGAGAAAAGACATGGTTTACGAAAGAAAAAAGTCATTTTTCATAAAGACAAGCTCAGCTCGAAAAACCGGCGCGAAAATCAATGAATTAAAGTACGAATTGTTGCAACGTCCTCTCTATTTGCTAGATTTTGCTCCCCTTGAATTCTGCCTGTTCTCACATCTCAAAAAGTTCATGCTTGGGAAACGATTTTCATCGAACGAAGAGGTAATAGCAGTCGTGGATGGGTATTTCGACAGTTTTCCGGATTCTCGTTTCAGGGATGGAATCCATAAATTAGAACATCACTGGAACAAATATACTGAAGTTCAGGGAGAGTATATTGAATAATAAAATGTATTTCAAACCATGAAATCGTATTTTCCTTATCGAACGACAAAACTTATTGAACAAGCTGGTACAGGCACTTTGAATCAGAAAAGTGAAGCCTTTATAACGATGAGATTTCATCTGACGATGTACAGTTTTAGACATAAACATCGCAATTTGGGAAATAATTAACGTTGAAGTTTCGACGTTCAACAACCAGGTTGAACGCGGAAAAACAGTGACGTAGCTATCTAAAAAGATTCAATTACCCCCCCCCCCCCCCCCTTCAATCAGAAACGCAATTTTGTTATTCTTGATTTTGTTCTTATTTTGGCACGTGGAATCATTCCTTATAGTTTCGGACATCTATTGTCGTACACTCTGTACATGGATAGATGTTAAATAAACAACGATAGTTAAGTGTTTTCAATTAAATACAATTAAATTTCTACTGCCTAGATTCCCTGCACACGTAAGTATTATCTTACTACACACGATTCATAAACAGCAACTGTGAGTGTAGGTAAAATTGTTGGAAAAATAAGTAAAGTTTCAGTACGTTTGTAATACGTAAACAAAATATTGTATATTGTTCTTTTTTTATTTTGGACAATGAAGATAATAATGTTACGATAAAAGTTACAAACCTAGCGGAGATTTATAACGAGTAAGGTAAGCAATTTTATTCCAGGAATTGACACTATCTCGATTCGAGTTTAAGCGTTAGGGAATACGTTGAGAGTGAGCGAGATAGAGCAATAGCGAGCGAGTCTCGCATTACATGTGCTCGATGCTGTAACATCGAGGCAATGACACACGAATCGGTGCGTTAACTATTATTACGTAATAAAAGTTGTTATATTTTTAATTATATATTTACGAGAATGTATCCATGAGGATTTCCCGGTGAAAATGAGTCGAAACACGACCTAGTTTCGATTCTGTTTAATTATACATTACATCTACCTTATATCGTGATTTAATTTCTCCATCGAAAAGATAGATTTGATCGCTGCTCGACATTTTGATTCGAAGAACTTGAAAATAATTCGAACAAGCATCAAATAATTCGGAAATAGTCCGAACAAGCTTGTCTTTGGACTTCTGATCACCAGGAGAACTTTATCGATCCACTGATAATGCACGAAGCTACACTGATAAATATCAAACTTTTAATATTCCTTCTTAGTGAATGATATTCGATCTCTGAACAATCAATCGATTTCTTCGCCGAAGAAACATACGCGGACGTTGGATACGATTCCAGAACTTTTACCGAGGTGAGCATCCGAACTTTTAACGAGGAGTTCCTCGTTATTAATAATGTACAGTTTCACATTCAACGGTTTATTCGCCGTACACGTCCAAAACCATATTTCGTGAATTCGGCGATTCAATCGCTATTATTGAGCAAAGGCTCGTTAAAAAACGAGAATCATCCCTCGGGTCCTCGCGAGGAAAGAAAGAAAGCGAGAAGAAAGGGGAAGAAGTCGAAAAGATGTAAAAAGATACCGAGAGGGACGTAGCGGAGACGAAGAAAACGAGAGGGCGGGTAAAATCGGAGAGGAATCGAAGGATGCATTGGAGAGGCAGCAGACGGTCGACGGCCATTGACTGCGCGAGGAAGACCGATGCAAGGGGGTGGTTAAAAGGACCAGAGTGTCGGCTGGCTGGAGAGTAAAGGCACAAGGGGACAGGGAAGAATCGAAGGAAAGAAGGGGCTGGTGTATACGCATGCAAGAGGGTGAAAAGCAGAAGGGCGGGCAAGGAAACGGGAGGAGGGAGAGGTTACGGAAAGAGGGAGAGGGGGAGAAACGAAGGTGGAGAAGAAGGCCGACTTCAAAGGAGATAACGATCTTTGCTTACGTTAATTACCATCCGACAAGGATGGACGACCAGCCGCGGTAGATCCCGATCAAAATTGATTGTCTCGAGAAGACCGTGACTCGTTGCGATCAAATCGTCCCGCCGTTCCCCGATAAATCATCCCCGATAAAGTGTACGTATTAATCCAGCCGCCAGGAAAAGTGTAATTGCGAGCTGCGTATCGGGCCAATAGTGAAATAAGCGAGTAAATTATGCCGATTGCGCGGGAGCTGGAGGCGAGCGTGTTGTCCCGACCCCGCTGATAAATTGTTTCCGATAAGGCGCGTTTCGAACGAAACTGTAAGTGGAATACCGTTCGTCCTGGTCGAAGGGCTGACACTGAACGGTTAACCTATTGATATTACGCATTCACGGGATAAATTCGTCGCGAATAGCTTCTAAAGTACAGTTGTTGAGTGAAATATCTGTCGTACATATATATTAGGGGTTTTTGAGGCACGCTCGCTTCACGGAACTCGTGTTTTTAACTTTGCAATGCAACGAAACGACTAAGAAAATAAACGAGCATCCGATAGCCCTCTATTCGAATAGATTCAATTACGGAATAACAATATATCACGGAGGAGGCGATAGATGGAAAAATTACTGATCGTTAATACCGGATATAGTGTTTTCCTTCGTTGAGGAATTGTTCGTTGCACGGTATAACTGAAATTTACATTCAGTTTTTCTAACAAAACCGTATTTTCTTCTCTCGAGGGGAAACTTTTCCTTTAACAGGTCGACCGTTACGTACTGCATACATGCATGACACTAATATCGAGGTCACTGCGGCGACATCTTTTAGAGCATCGCATTCAAATACGAATAATGTTGCGTAAAAGTCCAACCGGTGCTCGAAAGTGTGACTTTTATGGTAACCGTCAGTCAAATTGGTGAAAATAAAGGTATTGGGTTAAAAGTAGAAATTACGAAGAAACTTGGAGCGATGCCCGCGACGAGTTTTATGAAATCGCCTTGACCAGCAGTCAAGTTGTTAAACGGTTATACGGTTTTGCGGGTGATATCGTGGGATGTCATTGAATTTTTCGAAGAAATCGGAAAATGTTCTTTAAAAGAAATCGAACTGACATTGAACAGGCATTCAATATAACTTATTTACTTTTCACATTTATCGAGTATCGCGTAAAATTCTGGAACAGAATGAAAAAAGATATTTTTCAAAGACATGTAGAATTTGTTACTTATACGCTATTATTTCCTCGTAATTTATTAGTATATCAATAATAGATTCATCGAAGGGGAAAATGAAAAGGAAATGCTACTGATTATTAATTTTATTTCGAGTTAACAGTTGAAATTGATCGTCGAAAATCAAAATTTTATCGCAGTCGTCAAATTTTTCAAATTTTTATGCGTTTCGAGCATCTGATTTGTAACAGTGTCGCTGTCGTACGATCGTGGTTTTCGTAAAATAATAGTTCGTAACAAAATAACTGTTAATTAAAATTGTAGAATTCATCGTTTGATATAAAACTTTTCATATAAAGTGAAGGAACGGAGTTTGACACCAATTTGAGAAATAGTTTGAAACGTTCTTGAAAATATTATGTAATTTCGTTAGTTTTTCGAATTTTAAAACGAAGCTTCCGGGAAATATCTTTAATAATTGAATGTAGGAAAATGTATAAAAAGAAATGTTCGATTTTATCGACGTGACATGGTGGTTACGGCCTTCAAAGTGTTACTATGCAAAAAGTATCTTTTCTGGCATACTGGTGAACTGTGAACACCTCACATTCAAGAACACTACTGTTTCAACATTCTATGTGTTTTTATGACTACTATATTTCATACACCAAGTGTACATTAAGCCAGTAGTTCACATTCGTTCTACGATTTTATTAAGAGCAACGAATAATTGTTTAATAAAATCAACGTTTATTTCGTTCCCGTTGTAGATCATATAGATACCATCGTACTCGATCTGTCGTTATTATTTCGCACATCGATAGGTGGTTTTTCATCGAAAGAAATATAAATTACATTATTTATGACTACGTTCGGAATTTAAAATATTTTTATCGTCTATGAAATATTTCTATCTAATATGAAAATATTTCTAAAGAACGAAATGGTCGATTCGAAATAGCAAATATGCGAAAATCCACGATAATTGGAAAAGTTTGATTATACTCTATACGTTTGATTGAACAGAAAAATTTGTGTAAAAGAATATTTAACGTTACGCGCGAGAAACGCAGAGGGTAAATCTGCGGGTTGTATGCTCTGTACTTTTTAAATGGAGAGCAAGGCTGACCAATCGTTGCAACAAGTTGCAAAAATTGTTTAATTTCAATCTAGTTTTATTCAAAAATTGTCCAATAAAATCGTACAACACACAAATCGTTCAACTCGTCCCATTCTCTTCTTTTTCTATCGAATCAAAATGTAGTTTCCATTAAGAAAAGGTTCAAAACTTCACTGTGAATAATAGATCTCAAATATAGCATACTGTCTAAAAATAATTATTAATAAGTTACATCCGTTTGAGTTAATCAAAGATCGACGCAGCAGTAGAACGTTTTTCAGTTCGATGCCAGCGATTCTACGAAAATGGGAATAAAAATTCTGAACTTATTCCTGATTTTCCCTATCGATATAAATAATCGTTGAAGAAGATGGAAAATTATCAAGACCCTGTTGCAAAGCAGCGGCGAAGCAATTTCTGCGGGAATCGTTTATATTTCTAAGACGGAGATGAATTCGAGGATCGTTGAAATAATTATTACACGTGAAACCAGACAGAGTACGTTGAATTTGATATAAATTGGTGCTCGTGAAATTAATTAATATGTTCTATAGGAGTATGCAAAATCGTAACCGCTTATTTATTTACCGATGTTCGCTTCTTTAGACTGGATTATCTTCTTGGGAACTTTATTAAAGAAAAAATGACATCTACTTGAACCGAAATTACGAAAGACATGATCCAATAAGCATACCATTAATACTTGCAGGCATGGAGAGTTCATTTTCTTATCGCATTATGTTGAGAAGTGGTTGACAATCATTTTTTAATACAAAGAAGATAAATATACCGATATTTTTAGCTGAATGCTATTGATTTTTCTATGGAGATAAAATTGTTACCAACAATACTTCGAGCAATATTTCTCTATAATTTTCCATTTCTTGTTGCAGCTACTTTATAAAATATATAATACAACGAATGAAGTAACTTCTGATATGTTACTGTGAGAATTGGTAAAATACATATTTAATTTATGCAATAAGATGAGTATAAACACTATAGAGTTTCATTTAAGAAAACTAATGGAAATTTCAAAAAGTAAGTAAGATTTTTAACAAATTTAAATCAATTTATTGCTTCTTTTACTAGCAATTGATAATATGAACCAACGATATATTATTCTTTAGACATATACAATCGAAGCAAATTTATTCGAAACACAACGACGTTTCGACCCTTGTTTTTGAGTTCTGTTTAACAAATCAGAACGATACAATCTTAACAAAATTAAAATGTTGATTTTCATATTCGATAAGAAATTATGGTAATACTATACTCTGATCTTTAGAATCGTCTTTTAAAATTAGAATACAGTAAGATCATCATTTTTGGTTTCGTTATTAGATAAGAAGATGAACCTTGCCATTTTCAGTGTAGATTTATATATTTACAATTTTTTGAAGAAAGCCTAAAAGAGCTGTTAAAATGTGGATACATTCAAAACAAGTTCGTTCGAACTGAAGATGCTCTGTATTGTATAACAATTTTATTAGGAATAAAGATACTCAGTACTATCCAATAAACAATTCTTCGTTCCTATTGTGAAACGCTACCAACAGTAGCAAGTTTATTCAATCATATCGACGTAGAATAATTTTCCCACCGACACACACAGAAATTTCCATTTCCAGCTGCAGTTTTCTCAAACGAGACTACACACATTTTACACCCGAAACCTAATAAAGAATCTCTCGCGTATAGATTCCTCCTAGCTTTAACGAAGAAATAGTCGAGCGTGTAGAACCGAACCTCGTAAATAACAGTCGGCGCGTGATACGGGATCGCAAACGCTCGCGAGGCCATTAAAAAACAGCTGGAACGAGCTGCCCCGAACTGATTACCGTTCTCCTCAAACAAATTACATCGATAAGCCACGCTAATCCGTGAATAGAGAGATGCTCTTATGCGGATAAAAGCACGGAGGCAAAGCAAATCTCGCAGCCTCGGAAAAACAGGAATTGGGTCGATCGACCTAAACTCTTTACCTCCGGTGAATAATGCCGTTGCTCGAAGGGCCTCTTCGTTCCTCGGTTTAATGGAAGAAGCCAGCCTCCACGAGCCCCGTGGAGAATTGTCGCTTAACGTACCCCGGGACGATAATCAAATAGTAACGACGCGTAATTGTTGAGAGCCTCTAATACGAGTTCCGAGCTTTCCACGCAGATCCCGATAAATGTTTAACGACACGACGGTATCGTAAACGCCGCCACCGCCACAGCCGCCGGCCAAACAGTTCCTTCTGAGAACATTGGCCGTAGTTGCATCGAGCAATTCTTACGGCAGCGACTGGTAAAATATTTACTGCCACGTATTTTCCCAACGGCTGCGAACGGAGAATGAAAAGCCGGGCGAGCATCTCGTAAGAACTTTCGCAGCAAATAATCGACGTCAACTATTTTACTTAACAGGTTCACGGGACGTACACGGTGTGTCCCTGGTGGCACCAGCAGTGGTGTACTCGTTCCATGTGAAACGATAAAGCGAGAATCTATTGTACAATTTTTTCCTACGAGGCGTTGTTTCGGAGTACGACTTTGAATATTTTCGGGGTGTGCGATCTATCGTTAAAAAAGAAACGTTCTAGAAACGATTTAGAAAAATATTTGGTCAGACCTTTCGATCAGCATCTTATCGTTAGATAAGGAAAAAATATTGGGTGAACGATACTTGTATTTCTGTTCGTATTCGTTTTATTCGACGATCGAGGATACGTATGAATCTTGAGTTTCGTTTTCTAAATGGTTTTGATATCGGTTGAAGAATCGTTGGAAATTTGCTGTAGATATAATTCAAATCTTCTCGATATTCGACAAATATTCAAAGTCGCTTTACACGGAAACGAAGCTTACCGTGAAAGAATCTTATTCTACATTTTCGATTCGTTTTCTTATGTAGAACGATCGTATTCCCGTTTGTACCATCAGTTACCGGATCTGAGCTACCAACGTGACTGTCTAGGGAACCTGAAATGAACTCTGGGACATTGTTCCGTAGCCACTCTCGAGTTGTTTTTGTTTTTTAAGCAGAGGCAAAGTCTTTAAGTAGGAAATCTACCTTTGACTTTGAAAGCGTGTCGTACTCAACGGTTTTACTACTACTTTCAGCGCATTTCTTCTTTTTTTTTGTTGACTTTGCTCTCGATTTTAACGCTTCTGTGATAGAAATAATAGCGCACCACATCTCGATGCGATCGTACAACAATCATTGATTTTCTGACAGACCAGATTTGAAACCACTTATAAGTAATTGTAAAGCCCGATCGGTGTTGAAGAATATGGCCTGCAAAACTTCTCATCGAAATTTGTGTAGCTGACGACGATAGTCGAGCTGCGCTCCCATCGTAGATATCGCGGGTTTACTTCGCCACTTGCATATTTCATGATGGAGCATGATCTTTACTGTTTATTATGTAAATATTAAACATTAAAATTGGAGCAATCGCTGCAGAATACTGCGAGGAAGAAGATATCCGTTGCAACACTATAGCCGACCTCAAAGAGCAAAAGTCGACACGCGAGGCAAGATTATTTCGAAGACAAAAGAAAATTGCTACCAGAGATGTTACATCTCTGTTTTTGCAACAGACGAATTACAATATGTTAAGAAAATCGTTGCTCGAAAAATAATCCGTATTTAAACACTGACCGTGTCTTTTGCAATCGATTTTTCCAAATTGATTCATAGGACTGCTCAACTGTCTGTCCAATTAACCGGAAATGGACGCTTTCATTTATTTTCATTATCGTTGTTGTCCAAGCATGTTGTTGACATAATTTTGTCTTCTCGTTTTAACGGACCGAGTCTTCGTCGTTTGACGTTCCTTCGTCAACAAGTAGTCTAACTGAAGTATTCTTAAACAACGAGATGTTTCTATTTTGTAATTCTTCTACAACTTCTCGAGAACTAGCTATGCAACCGGTTTCTCTTTAAACTTTTCACTGCGCAGTTCCGAACAACCATTTTGAGTAAAATTTTACATTTTTTAAATAACAAATTTGGGACAGGTTCACTGTCAAGTTTTCAAAAATGATCGCTCATCGACAAATTTGGATTGTATTTATTTATGATATCCATTATGTCCCTTTCGTTTGAAGTCTGGTTTTTAAATAATTCTTGTACATCTTGAACATTAGTGTTTTGAAAACTTTCATTATCTTAACGATGAACAGTATGGACATGCTTAGTAGAGTTCTCCCAATTTTTGTATCATTATTTATCAAAATCGTGCTCTAAAAGTATTTTGTTGTACATGCTGTCCATATATTAAAATTTTGTTACGAAATCTGGCACAAATATTTTCAAAACGTGTACTTTCAACTAGTTACTTGAAAACTGAAATTATTTTAGTATCGGTAATTTTTCGATTAAATCGTACCTAAAGATTGATTTGTAATATCAATATTTACGAAACCATAGAAATACTTTCTTTCAGTTTTCATTTACCCAGCATTTTTACACAATTTCTTAAAATACATACTATCTATACGTTCGTATACAACCTTATGGATACATACACTTCTGAACATCGTGTAAATAATTACACATCAGAAATGTGTCATTGAAAGCACATACATTATGCAGGAGAATATTTCCTGGTAATAATTAACATATATTTGTAAATTGATACATCGTACCGGTATTTTCATTTGCGAGAGTAGCTGTAGCAATTGCTACTGTGAAGAAATAAGTAAAAGCAGTCAGCTGTAAATCGATAACATCCTGATCTAGAATATTGACGATGCACGTGTCTGGGGATGTGTGCACGAGGATGTGAGTTGCGAGTGCAAACTCTAACCAGTTCATAAGAATAACCTACATTGTAAACACGTGCATACAGAACTGTAATAAATCAGCAAAGTAAAATAGTGAATATATATATTGAGAGTTTGTTGTAAGTCTTTCTTTCTAATACACTGAACGAAGACTATTATTAGACATTTATAGAAAAAAGATTCCAAATAACCCTTCTTTCTGGCTTTCGATGTGAACCAAGTTAAAGGTACTCTCCCTTATCTTTCACTTACTTATTCTTAACGAAAAACTTCTATTGTCAAATTCGATTTTTTGCAATTGACACATTATAGGTAAAAGTTACTTCCCCCGTGCATGGTATACGGTTAAAGAGTCGCGCTGCAACAGCAATGTGGGACACGCTTTAACGCGTTCTTTTATTATCGCTATACAACGTATCGCTGTACGTGTTCCCTAAAGTTCACGGAAATGGCTGGAATAGTTCGATACGCAGACATCGGAAGGGAATAACCGGTAGACCATGAGAGAACGTGTAGGGGCTCTCGATTTAATCGCGAGAGACACATATTGGTAGGGATGGGATCAAGTTCAATATGTACTCAGGAATCCGAGTCAGTTTCAATACCCAAGTTTCACTTCGTGGGGTACGAATTCTACTTGTAAGAAATAACATTTCGTTCGTTCTATTAGATCGTTACGTAAACAGGAACCGTACGTACAATTTGATATTTAAATATTATATAGATAATCAATTGCTACGAATAAACTTCGAATGTTCGGGTATCTCTACATTATTATTCAAATATGAAAACATTCGCGTATAACGCGGAATATCGGTGGTGTATTTAAATGATTAAATATACCACCATTTTGTCGTTATCACGGTGAACGAATGCGATATAAATTCTTCCCACGAGCATTTTTCCACGGTTTCGAAGCACACTGATATTTGGTTTTTACACGAAAATACATATTGTTTCTCGTTTCTCGTACCGGATGTCGAAGTGCACTCTGTTCGCTGTGCACTGTATCCGAATTGTGACTTTCGAACGACTTTGAACTCCAAAAATGTGAGCAAACTTCGAAACATCGTTAGAGAAACATATCAGTTTATTGTCTCGGATAATAAACGTTACGCGGTTATTTTTTTTTGTTGCAAATTGTTACTTTGTAATTAAATTATGCAAGCAAGGTATCTTATTTGATTCGAAAAATGGTGAAAACGAAAATGATTTTGAGGAAGGTAAAATTTCTGGTAAGGTATTCGTAATAGTTTCGAATCCATTCGATTGAGATTCAAATGTGGAAGCACTGCTTTTGTTTTACGAGATACGTATAGGAGATCCGAATCTAGTTACAGTTCGCAAACTTACTTGCTCGGTACTCGAATCCATCGCTACATATTGATCATCGTGAGATACATTCGTATCGGGACCAAGGAAATTTTCGTGGTTGAGCTCCGTTGAAATTAAAAGTGAAAATTAACATAATCACGTCAGGTTGATAGAATATCGGGCGTGTCGTAATGCTTCGAGTTTACGAAACAGCTTTTTATGCGAACAAAAGTGAACTATTTATATTTGACACGAGTCTCGTCAATATTCCTCTCGTACGTTCCAATTAAAATACTCGATACATTCACGTGACCAGTGTTACCACGGTTATCGCTCGCGCTATTATTATTACTTCTTTGTATTGACTTTCAGTTTTTTTTTTTTTTTTTTTTTTTTTTTTTTGCCCGGCAGAATTGATAGCAAACAACAATGGGACAAATAGAAAATATTTGTTACATGATTTTGGGCAAATATTGACGCGGGGATTGGTTAACGAATATTTCAAGGGAGACAAGAAAAGCTCCCATCTGATACCATTCGCCCTTTTATACGACAAATAAGTTTGTTAGTCAATATTATCTTTAAAGGATTCCGTTATCTTGTGTAAAGACAACAAAAGCTTTTGAACGTTTGTCCCGCAACAACAATGCAATGCATCTATACTTTTGGAAATAGAATATCGACATCGAGAGGAAAAAAATTCCACGATCAGGCAACGTATTCGCCCACTAAAAGAGAATGATTCCTTTTAAGGTACGTATTCGTTGTTATTTAAGTTTCTATTATTTTTTACAAATTAATTTCTCGATCGAAAGAATAATCCTGGAAACGTTTCTATTTGCTCGTTTCAGTTCGACGAAACGGCAGGAAATAAACCAAATTTGTCTCGATAAATACGTAATTTTTTAATCTAGCGAGATCTACCGGGAAACCGAATTGTAGGCAAAAATCGATTTTCCGATTTTGAAAAATCTGCCGGCGAATTGTACGAATTGTCATCAGCGGTTAGGTTTCCGATCGCAACTCGTCGAAATCCTGTACGCGGAACAGTCGATTACAAAAGGATGCAAATGATATTTGTATTTGATCCTTTCGATACCACGTAAGCCTGGGGAGATTTGTTTTCCAATGAATTGTAATGGCTTCTTTTAAAGCGCGCTTGATTCCGTTAACCTCCGAATCGCGAGACCGAGCAATGGTCATTTACTGGACAAACCGCGAAGTCCTTGAAATAACCATGATACTCGAAACCACGAAAGCCGCCTCTTCGTGTCGTATACTTTTTGGAAACATATCATCCGGACGTAAACCCCAACGTTTGTTACTTTTTACTACTTTTCGAGATTGATCTTCGAGAGCCTGTATAAAACCCAATTCTGCGTTTTACGAGTTAATTCAACATCGCGCAGGTATTTGTTCGCTCGCGGGAATTAATGCGATGAAAACAAACGAAACTTTTTAATCCGAAATTATATATATCTCGATGAAATTCTTAACTCGGTGAATATGGATTTAGAAAGCTTTTACTCGTAACTAGATTCGAAAAGCACGTACGAAACTTATAATTTTTGCGTCAACGTTTGTACGAAATTCGATCGAAGAATAATATATATTTCTTTCTTTAATTGTACGAAAATCAGTAGGAATTATTACATGTCGATGTTGAATTTAAAGAATGGTTTCATAAGAGTTTCAAGTGTTACTCGTGAAAACGTGGCGTAATAATTTTCGTGGTATTAGCTTGAACGATGTGTCACGATAAAACTAATTTTTGACCAACAAATTTCATTATTCGTTAAATAATTAATGACGTGCATTAATTAAAGGCGTGTATTCGGAGCTTTATTTATCCCATATTGCAAATTTATATACGAGCATCGATGTGTTCGCGCATTATTTCAAATTTTCTATACAGACAATTTCGAAGCTACAGAAGCGTGAAAATTATTAGCCTCGATGCGATATTTTCACGTTTTTGCTAGTTTATCCCAGAAATATGAGGGAGTTACGGTTAAGGTTACCGTTCTCGTGTATTAATTTGTAATTCGATAGTTTCGCGACGCGAGAGATTAGTATTGATCGCGATTGTTCGTTATATTTCTCTTTGGTACACGATTTTATTTCCAAAAGTTAACGTAATCAACATTGAACGGTCTACGGTGAATGATCATATTATTCGAAACACTTTGAAGCTACTACTAATTCAAAGTTTGGTTAAAAACCGAATTGAAGATGTATTTAATTCGTAGCAACATTTTACAACTATTTTAAAGCTTTCACAATAAAAAAAAATATATATGCCAATATTTGATCGCGCCACTTTTTCATGTATAATTACCTAAACACGTCTCTCCATGCTTTTCATATTTTTTCGATAGTTTTTTTATACAATATTTCTTAGTCCTGATACCATAAGGACATAATTTTCTCAATCGATTGATATTTATTGCATATGGATGCAAAGGGTGGTGTGATAAAATATTCATATATTTCTTTTATTATACAAAATTTTAAAATAACAGTAAGACATTATCTCGAATATGACAATACATTTCTTTAAAATCCAAAACATCGTTTCAAGAGTATTTTCAATCCCATTCTTAACCAAACTTCGAATAAGTACTAGTTGTAAAGTGTTCTTGATAATTTGATCACCCATTGTACATGTGTTTCTGGGTGGAAAAAAAAATTGAAAAAAAAGGGAAAGTTTACTCGATCCGTAAATAAGTTGATGCAAAATATAATATATGTGCAGATATTTAGACTAGAAAAAGAACTCGTACGGTTTAATTACGTTGAAATAGTTCGTGCAAATAGTAGGTTATTTAATAAGTCTTGTTGTTCGATAAAATTTATTGACCAGTACTACATTGAACAATACTATATTGAACAGTACTATATTGAACAGTACTACATTGAACAGTACTATATTGAATAGTACTATATTGAACAGTACTACATTGAACAGTACTACATTGAACAGTACTACAAGAAAGCATACTGGGTTGTTGAATAAATTTGGTTGTTTCTTCCATTCTAAACAAAAAATTCTATGACACTTGAACTTTGAACAATTCGTAAATATACGAACGAGTCGACGGATTTATACGAAATTTCACATTTTTATCGGCTCGCCGTACTGTGTTCATTGAACAGTACTACATTGAACAGTACTACATTGATCAGTACTACATTGAACAGTACTACATTGAACAGTACTACATTGAACAGTATTACATTGAACAGTATTACATTGAACAGTACTACAGTGAACAGTACTACATTGAACAGTACTACATTGAACAGTACTACACTGAACAGTATTACAATGAACAGTATTACATTGAACAGTACTACATTGAACGGTACTACATTGAACAGTACTACATTGAACAGTACTACATTGAACAGTACTATATTGAACAGTACTGTTGAATAAGTTTCATCGACCGACAAAACTTATCGAACAACCTAGTAAATGTGAAATTCGTAAATTTCGAATAAAATTGTTCGTTCGTTGTTCCATATTTGTTATTTAACCTCCGTCACAAATCGATCGATAACGAAAAACTAAGTGACTCGTTGTTACACGAAAATTCCTTCAATCGAACAGTCCCTTTATTACGATCGGCCAATGAAGGTGTACACGTACCACTGTACCTTCAAAGAGCAATCTCGCCGCGAAAAGTTTAAAATAACGCGTTATTTTCGCGAGAAACAAACCCGCGTCGCTTATCCGTTTACAGCTCCAGTAACCAGCACTACCTCTACTTTCGTGCACGCTCTAATTAATATCGTCCACAATTTGTCCACGTTCACTCACGTTCCCCGGTCACCGAGTTTACGAGACTCTCGATCGTCATCGAAACACGAAGAAACGGTATCGTTCGCATTTACCGGAGGAACCATAAAATCCAGCCGCACAGAAACTCGTAAAAACCGGTGTGTTAATCCGAGGAGGAGAGGGGGGACGCTTAAAAAAAAAAAAAAAGAAAAAAGAAGCACACACGTGCACACCTAACCCAGACCCGCGGGCGAATAAATCGTGAAGGAAGTTCGAATCGTGATAAAGTCGAAACGAGGGCGATTCGGTTTTGCAAATGAAATTCCCCCATCGCGCGGCAAGCCGATAAAAATGTCGGGACTTTGAAATTTCTCGTGCGTGTCTCGCGTCTCGGTTTTTCATCTCTGTTTCACTGTGTTCGGTGACGGGACCCCGCGCCACGGTTTTTCTTCTCTGTCTGTTGCCCCCAGCGGCGGGACCCCGGCGCGTTCGCGGCCGTAAGAACGGCAAACAAAGGCGAACCGTAAAACTCCATGCACGAATAGCTCGTTCCCGCTTCCCAATCTATGTCAGATCTTGAAAGAGGGAACCACCGCGAGCGGCGGAAGTGACGTCAGGGATCAGCCGCGGTGGCTGGGCTCGGGAAACGGGCGTGGAGCATGGACACGCACACAATCCCATCTAGGCCGTGCAGTTTGTCCCTTGGGGGAGAAGTGGCTGAAGCCTTTGCTTAACGATATACGGGTTGGTGTTTACCAGCCCCGATGTATTTACGGTAGGATTTCGAGCGGGGGTGTTAGCCAGCAGGAACGGGGAACGTCTTTTTCTTCTTTCTTCACGTGGACGCATTGATTCCCGCTACATCCGCAGCGTGCGAAACTCTTCGACCCCTGTTTCTGGGATTAAACGATCGAGACACTACGTTGTAGTCGTTACTTTGCAAGACACGATATGGATGAATTAATATTTACCATTTACGGATAATATTTAGAAATTATGCTGTCTGTGCGTAAATGTATTGTGTACAAGAAAGAGTACTGGGTTGTTGAATAAGTTTTGTTGTTTCTTCCATTCTAAACAAAAAATACTATGAGCAATTGTAATGTTCAAACTTGAACTTTGAACAATTGTAAATATACGAACGAGTCGAGGGATTTACACGAAATAATATTTACAAATTATACTGTCTGTGTGCAAATGCATAGTATACAAGAAAGAGTACTGGGTTGTTGAATAAGTTTTGTTGTTTCTTCCATTCTAAACAAAAAATATTATGAGCGATTGTAATGTTCAAACTTGAACTTTGAACAATTGTAAATATACGAACGAGTCGAGGGATTTATACGAAATAATATTTACAGATTATACTGTCTGTGTGCAAATGCATAGTATACAAGAAAGAGTACTTGGTTGTTGAATAAGTTTTGTTGTTTCTTCCATTGTAAAAACATACTATGAACAATTGTAATGTTCAAACTTGACCTTTGAACAATTGTAAATATACGAACGAGTCGAGGGATTTACACGAAATAATATTTACAAATTATACTGTCTGTGTGCAAATGCATAGTATACAAGAAAGAGTACTTGGTTGTTGAATAAGTTTTGTTGTTTCTTCCATTGTAAAAAAATACTATGAACAATTGTAATGTTCAAACTTGACCTTTGAACAATTGTAAATATACAAACGAGTCGAGGGATTTATACGAAATAATATTTACAAATTATACTGTCTGTGTGCAAATGTATAGTATACAAGAAAGAGTACTGGGTTGTTGAATAAGTTTTGTTGTTTCTTCCATTCTAAACAAAAAATACTATGAACAATTGTAATGTTCAAACTTGAACTTTGAACAATTGTAAATATACGAACGAGTCGAGGGATTTACACGAAATAATATTTACAAATTATACTGTCTGTGTGCAAATGCATAGTATACAAGAAAGAGTACTTGGTTGTTGAATAAGTTTTGTTGTTTCTTCCATTGTAAAAAAATACTATGAACAATTGTAATGTTCAAACTTGACCTTTGAACAATTGTAAATATACGAACGAGTCGAGGGATTTATACGAAATAATATTTACAGATTATACTGTCTGTGTGCAAATGCATAGTATACAAGAAAGAGTACTTGGTTGTTGAATAAGTTTTGTTGTTTCTTCCATTGTAAAAAAATACTATGAGCAATTGTAATGTTCAAACTTGAACTTTGAACAATTGTAAATATACGAACGAGTCGAGGGATTTATATAAAATTTTACACGTGTTTATCAAACGGTAGTAATATCTTTAGAAAAATAAAACGACGAAATTAATTGCTCCATTCCTTATCAAACGACAAAACTTATCGAGCAACCTATTAAATGGAATTAAAATAAACTCGATATCTGTATAAATTTATTGTGTTTTTATCGCTAGAAGGAGCAATAAAATTTGACGAATAAATTGAATTCCTTGTTCAACATGCTTTAACCTTTTTTCAATTTCTATGGTTTATTTATTTCGTTTAGTTCGGACGAGTTATATTTATCCGGAATAAGAATGGATTCTATTCTTTTGTGTGGAACGACTAGATAAAAAGTTATCGTGTGAAACGTTTTCGTGAATGCGAAAATCAATTAAATATATTGGGTTGTTCGGAAAGTCATTTAGTTCTCCAAAATGAAGAATATATAATTTAATAAAATGTTTATACACTCTAAAACAATCTGGTTTCATTTTCATCAAAAAATGACTTCCCGAGTCATTAGTTTTCCAAAATGGAGAATATATAATTTAATAAAATGTTTATACACTTTAAAACAGTCGTGTTTCATTTTCACCAAAAAATGACTTTCCGAACAACCCAATAGCTCCGTTTCTTATCGAATAACAAAACTTATTGAGCAACTTGTTAGTTAACAGTATTGATATAAAGGTGTTTGCCTGCTCGTTCTTGTGCTTTCTTAGTCGATCTTACTTTTTGTATCGAATCTAAAGAGTGACTGATCGCACCTCTGAGAATACAGTGATAGTCTTCTAGAGTATTTGGAGATGCTTTCTAGAGTTGGAGTGGTAATAATTTAGTTACCAATATCGCAACTGTAACTATAGTCTAAAAGACGAGATACCAATGTTTACATTAACGTCTGCGTGATCAGTGAAATGATCTGTATTGGTCTATTTTCTTGGACTCCAGGAACGACTCTCGCACAATTGTAGAGGTATTTTTCTCTGGTCAGAATAAACTGAACAGTTCGAAAGAACTTTGGGAATTCGCACTGCGTGTCTTTTTTCGAATCGCTTCGATCAATTCGAACCGTTCGATTGCCCTCAAGTTGCTCGGTTTATTCGAAAGGTTCAATCTTTTTTAAGCAAAACGTACATTATTCCGTTGATAGTGGCAATCGTAGTAGTAGTAGTAGTTTAAACAATGATTTAAGAGGACATACATTGAAACATGAAAGTATTCTACGTGGTTGCAAATGATTTGTAAGAGGCAGAAAGAAATGCAAGGTTCAGAAATTGATTGTTAAAATTCATTCCTGTGCCAGCTGTGGCGAATTGTTTCGAATGATTTGTATATCAAAGAAGAAAGCGGGTGGAAAATGAGAAACAGATTATTGAAATTTATGTTTGCGTTAGCTACGGTGAGTGGTTTCAAATGGTTTGTATATTGCAGAAGAAAGTGCAAGAAAGCTAGGAAACAGTTTATAAAAATTTATTTTTGCATTAGTAGTGACGAATGGTTTTAAATAATTTAGATATTGCAAAAGAAAGTGTTACGAAGCTGAGAAGTGGATTATTAAAATTTATGTTTGCGTTAGCTGCGGTAAGTGGTTTCGAATGATTTGTACATTGCAGAAGGAAGTGCAAGGTAGCTGAGGAACAATTTATAGAAATTTATTTTTGCATTAATAGTGACGAATGGTTTTAAATAATTTAGATATTGCAAAACAAAGTGTTACGAAGCTGAAAAATAAATTATTAAAATTCATATTTAAAGGTACTTGGAACTGAGTATCGTGTACTATATGTCTTCAATTTGAATAAATAAGGATTAAATTAAAGTCGATCTTGCGCGTGAAACAATATTTAGATATGTACAGGGTGGGCCAGTACTTCTGATCACCTTGAATATCATTGTTATTTTTAGTGAAACGTTATTAGAGATTTTCGAAGTGGTATGACATTGATACAACATAGAAATCATCGAATTGCTAAAATCTGTAGACTTATGACAAGTGGTGATTTCAAGGTTTATTGTAGAAGATGTTGCAATTAGTCTTTGTGTCGTATCAAATACTTACTAACAATATTCATTAACGTTTTCCAGAGAAAATGTTATATCGATGTAAACGAACATCACATCAAATATCTCTTATAACGTAATTCTCATTGTTTCGGTCTATTGTCAATTATTGAATGACGTTGTATAAGAGGTCACTGAAACGTTATTTTCGTTATTTTACCAAAAATAGAAAAAGTATAGCATGTTGCTTAAAAAAATTGAAATGACCTCGAAATCTCCAAAGGCCTTGTTATGTAAGTCAAAAACCAACAAAAATTGGTCAGTAATAACGTGGTTGAAAACGAGTCAATTGCTTGAAAAATATTTAGAGTTATGTTGATATCGGTAAGAGAGAATACGAATAAAATGTGAAGGAGAAAAAATCAACATCGTTTACAATTCTCTTAAAAAGAAATCGACAAGGTTAAAAGCAGATAAAAATAAAGGAAACCACATTATATTTTATTTAGAGGTACTTATCGTACTTAAATATATTTTACTTAGAAGGAGCATCTGCGAAGTGCATTTCTCTTTACTTGGCCAATTTAGATGAAACTTCGCAGGTTTATAGAGCGGCCAAAAAGGAGGGATGTGTATTTTCTTTTACTCGCGGTAAGTCAAGTTTAAGGGATGAAACTACCCTGTAAAGTTCTACCCTCTAACGTTATTTTGAAAACTATTTGAGATACATGGAAGTTTTTTAAACAAATTCTTTTTCGTTCTGAACGGAAAATGATATACCGTATCAAGCAGTGAAAAAAATACATACAAAGCTAAGAAAAATCACTTTCACCATCTATATCCTCAAAGTATTTGCAAATACGATTAGCGAATATATAGTAAAGATGTAATGAATTAATTTTATTTCGAATTCACAATTAACTGCAGGTTCATTTTATATACATATCAACTGATAAAAATATAAAGTAATTGCAGAAATCTCGTTTAAACGATTGATACAATACAATATTATGATATAATATTTATGATCGATGGTTTGACTTCGTTATCAATTATTTTCTTTTTTACCGATGCGTGCACGTTATTTCCCACCCAAAATTATATTGTATAGAATTTGTGCGATAGACTTTCTTTTATTTTCGATAGGCTTGAAATTAAGATTAAGAGCTGACATTTTAAAGGATAATTATATAAAATACATGCTCCTTGTTTTTCATCATACCATAATAAAATCTTGAAAAATTTCATCAAAATCGGAGAGGAACGCTTCGCGAATATTGCTTGTTAGTATCTTAGTTTCGTACAGTAATATAATAATTAAATATCAATAGTCTGAACAGAATCTCGTACTTCCACCTTTTTCGTTCGTAGCGAAAACACTCGCTGAATATCAAAATCACTAGATACTGTATTAACGTTTAACGACCAACCAAAAACAAAATTTTTATCACCGGATATAATGTGAGTACCGAACTTCCGAAATGGATAAAACTTTATTCGATCGTAACCAAAGTACAGCGATTTATTCGCGACGTTTATTCAATTGGACGATTAAATTTCGATTTGTTCGTTGTAAAATATTTTATTCTCTAACCACTCGTACACTGATTCCCATTTCTCGTACAACGGACAAATAGTCGTCTATCTTTCGTTCGTTGTTCGAAATTTTTACCCCGTAAAACATTGTACCCATTTCTAAGCGCAGAAATGTTTATTTTACCAAACCGTGGGTAATTTTTCGAAAGTCCGTTTCTTCGCGTTTATAACAAGAATCTTATGAATATCCATCGTTTCGAGAATTCGATATTTCGATATTGCGTAGATAAATCATTGCAGTTGTTTGATAAATTGTCAGGAAACTAATTCGGCAACGCAATTCAAGCCGCTGGGAAAGTTTTCGCATTGTGCAACCTGCACAAAGACCGATCGTTCGCACACGCCCGCCAAGTACGAGTAATTTTCAATCACGGTGTTAATCGAAGGAAAAAATCTCGAACGTGTATTTATGGTGCGCACGGTAATTGTTATACGGCGAATCTTTGGGAATTGATTCGGCGAGTCTCCGTCGTTTTTGGGTACATCTGTCTCCGTAGAGCTGGCCTACTTCTGTCACGCACGGGAATATCGAAATTGGGGACAATCTCGATCAACTAGAGACATTTGGCAACCGTGATTACTATCCTGATGAGGAAGATATTAGGAGGCTATAATTACAAATACGCGATAACCCTCGCTCCTGGAGAGGTAATGATCGATTCTGACCCCATGATTAATGGACGTCGAGGACACGATAAGGGTAAATACGAATTGCACCGCTACTTTCCAATCTATCGTGCCCCACCGAGGTGTAATTACGTTCTTTGTATTTACCGAAACATTACCATAATTGATATTCGACTTTGGCCTTATTTAACACTCCGATACGTTTCGTGACGTATTGCCG
This sequence comes from Ptiloglossa arizonensis, assembly GCF_051014685.1. NCBI lineage: Eukaryota > Metazoa > Arthropoda > Insecta > Hymenoptera > Colletidae > Ptiloglossa > Ptiloglossa arizonensis. The sequence continues at coordinate 5,335,984 of NC_135056.1, read as the reverse complement.
CGGCTGTACACGACGACAGATCGAACCGTTTCGATTACATACGATTCTATCCGATCGAAGTCAAATAGGCGAAAGTTCGATGTCAAAATAGCGGAAAATCGATCGGCGGTTTACTGTCGACCGTCGCCGAGATGGGCGTGTATCGATAGAAACGATAACAATCTGCATGACACAGCTCGTTAAAGCAACGATCCGATCTACCGTTACAGCATTTGCCGCAACGTTAGTATTTAAAACAACTTTGACCGATTGTTTCTCCATAACTGTTAATCGAGCGATATTATATCTATGGAATATACAGAGTGAATCATAAAAAAAAAACGGAATACTTGAGTATTTACTTCGATTCGTTACGAATCAGATGCGATCGAGGCAGATTTTTGGTTCGATGCAATGTAATAATAATTGCATTTTTTTTTAATCGTAAAATTCACTTCTCACAGCCATATACCGAAATTAAAGTTTCGAGAAAATTGCAAACGAAAGTAATGATAAGTAATATAAATATTGAAATAGTCACTGTACGTGTGACACAAATATGGAACGAGTGGTTTGAATCAGAATATTTCCAAAATCGAAATACCGCGTGTATATTTTTCCAAATGTAGGTTTCGTTCTGAAAATTTTTAGTTAATCTTGAAATTTCGATAACTGGATAAAAAATAGTCGTTTTTATCGTATCGTGCAGGGTGTTGCTGCGTTTCTTTCTGGTTATAAACGTTTGTTTGCGCTTTGTACGAAAATAATATACATTCGTGATGAGATTCATCAAACTTTTATCGAATTAAGTAAGGTTTCCACGCACGTTCAATATCGATTTTCCCTGGAAACAAAGGCTGCGAAACAAAATTTTATTGCGGAATTTCGACGCGTTTCTGTACGAAGACATTTCGTTGTGTGTGTATCTACGAATCGTACATTTTCTCTCGTATTATCGTAAAAGTACCGCATACCTTAGATTCCAGAACCAAGTGACGCACCCTGTATGTTGCAGAAATCATAATAAATACTGTGCGCGTATGATCGTCATGCGGTCAATACGCGTGCACGTGTCGCGAGTATCAATACAGTCTGTGCAATGCACACTGAGAGAAGAATTGCATAAACGGCGAGCGGTCATGCGGCGGTTTATTAAAAGTCGTTGACGAAGCCTGTTAAAAGCTTGAAAATTAGTTTCAGCGAGGCACCGGCCAAGATTTCCATACGAAATATAAATTTTCCGCGTTTAAACAGAAGTACCCGGGTTATTTCGAAAAAGGGCGGTTAATTTTACATTAAACGAAGTCAGATGGAATTAATCAACGTTTAAAGAGATTACAGGTCACTTTTAATCGAAAATTATACACATTCGCGGTGAATGTGTATAAATTACATAAAACTGGAAATTTAATACGCAATTAATCTCGCCGTTAAACATCTTCGTTGTATTTTATTTTTCCTCGGGAACATATTTAGCGCGCAGTGTTTATACCACGTAAAATGTATCGCTCGGGAAAGTATCTTATTTACGAAGATGAACGTTTTACGAAAATTATCGGAGATTCTAAAACTAAAAATCTCCATTAACAGCGAAGCTACGTTTTCGAGCGCGGGCTCTGTATAATACGAAATTTGCAAATTAAAAGCATGCAAATCCCTTGCGATAATGCGATACTTATTCAAATTGTTGTTATATATTATGACCATGTTGATGGCTATTTTCATGGTAATTTTTTTTCACGCAAGTACAATAGTATTACACTGTTTTACGGTTATCGATAAATCCCCCTTCCGCATCTGCCCACTCTGATTCAGAGACGGATATAATAAATCATGTCAAACACGCACATGCGGGCACGCACGTGAGCGCCCTAAATTAGAAAATGCTAAATCTCTCCCAAATTATCGTACACGCCATTTATGAAAACGCACTCCTAAATCGAACCGAGTCTTTTACGTTAGACAGGAGTTTCACTCAAATCTAGACATTGCACGATAGGGAGACATTATACAGGGTGAGTCAGAATTGTAGATTTAAAGTCTCAATCGATAAATGGGACTCGTAAACACAAACGAAAATGTCTGTGTAAACCTAGATCGATAAATTAGTAATTTTCACGATGCTCAATTCTTTATTTTGCGTAAACCCAGGTCCATAAATTAGTAATTTTCACGATATTCAATTTTGCATTTTGTGTAAACCTCGGTCCATAAATTAGTCATTTTCACGATACTCGATTTTTCATTTTGTACTGAAATAACGTTTCAATGTTTTTTCATTCAATTATTATGCACGCTTCGATTATACGATACGTAGAAGTTATCCAAAATAAATTATCGATACTCTAGAGAGTCATTGCACGGCGCGTATAATGGTACGAGAAATTTAGATTCGAAAACGAAACGCTGAATATTTTGAAAATGATTCATTCCCAGATCTTTATCCGTACGTTTATTTTTGCGAACTCCGTTAGCTAGTTAACACGTTCCTGTAGTTTTAATACAGCCTGTATACTATATGCCATTGTTACTCGACTACCATACACAATGACTAATTAATATCTTAAAGATCATTGTTCTTAACGATACGATAGTGTACGAAAAAGAAAGTCGTTGCTTACTCTTTAAGATACTTTCAATTATCGAAACACTTATGAAACGAAACGATGTGCACTGTTTACTTACGCGTTGTTACGAATCATGAAAATAAATGAAAAAGCAAATTTTAAACCGTAATAAGTTGCTCGATAAGTTATTTAGCTATTAGATTCGTCGTTTTATTTTTCTAAAGATGAACATGTGTGAAGATTCGTGTAAATTTGTCGACTCGTTCGTATATTTACTGTTGTTCACAGTTGAAATGTCATAGTACTTTTATACAATGAAAAAGAAAAACGACAAAACTTATTGAACAACCTAGTATACAATTTCGAGATTTACAGTTGTTCACAGTTGAAGTGTCATAGTACTTTTATACAATGAAAAAAAAACGACAAAACTTATTGAACAACCTAGTATACAATTTCAAGATTTACAGTTGTTCACAGTTAAAGTGTCATAGTATTTTTATACAATGGAAAAGAAAACGACAAAACTTATTGAATAACCTAGTATACAATTTCGAGATTTGCAAGTCGAACGAGAAGAAACGATTGAGAAGAATCGGAGAAAGAAGAGTAGCTCCATCGAAACATGTCTTTCGTTTTCGATGATATACGAAATAATTTTCGAACATAATATGCCAACAATTTCTTAGCTCCCTTTTACATCGCAAAATTGTTGCTTGGTGTATCTCTTGGTGTCACGGGGACACTGTGGTAAACTTGACTTCCCATGCGACCTCGTACATCAAGCGAACATATGTACGTACTCGCCCTCAAGGAAGCCATAACGCCTAATAGAAAACAGATGTATCAGCGGCCGTACAGGAGCAATAATATTCACGACGTCCAGATACACTGGAACACGGGGGCCCGGTTTCATCGTGCACCGCGTCTCCGTGTTGTCAAATTCGTTTTCGTCGACGACCACGCCGTTACGTTGATAAAGACATATCGTTCCACTTAAAAAGAAAAATATTGCTGACCTTGTGTAGGCGGCACCGTTCAAATATTAGACTCAGGGGAAAGGAATCCGTCGACGGTCTTGGTGAGCTCAATTGGCTAGAGCAGTCAGTCGTCCGGCAAACGAGAGATCCGAGTTAGGATCCCTGCTTACTGGACTGGCACGTTCGACTTAATCCCTTTGCGCTCTTAAAACTTGGAAAACGGTAGCCTTAAGATAAAAACTCTATTAACCATCATCGAATGTGGTGTTTCTCGGATAGTACTGTGCTTCAATCTATATTGGTGTTCTGGAGTGATATAACGATTGCTACGTTTGCAGATGTCCCGAGTGAAGCAATTAGGGCACACCGAGGCTTTCAGTTACTTTATTTTTTAACACGATAAATTAGGACCCTTTTAATTGCTCTCGGATAGTTCTTTATTTACCATATTGTGTTAATTTTGATTTTAACTTGTCTCGTATGTGGGGTGGGTCAAAGGAAGTGAGATGAAACGACGTAAACTGAACATTACAGCTTTGTTAAGGGGATCATGTAAAATATAAATGACATTCTTAAAGAAAACTAAAAATATAGAAAAATACTTGGAATAATAATTGAAAATAATATTTAAACTCCTGGTGTAACAGGAGTGCATAATCGATGAATGCATAATTTGCATTTAATGCCTGAATAAAATTTTCATCGTGTGTTTCTTGCAAAATTCTTATTTTCCAAATTAGCATTTACTTTTCACGTATTATAAAAAACGGGCATTCGGTAAGACTTTTTAATTTATAATTGATAATTTTTAAATACCGTATATACAATAAATACGGATCAGATTGTATTGTGTGACTATTAGTCCTGTAGCATCTCATAACGGTGGATTAGTATCTTCCTAATCTCAAATTTGTTCTTCTCGAGTAAATGAATAATAAAACAAAACCTACAGTACCCGATATTATTTTTACCAATAAAGACTCGATGGTAACAAAAAAGTTGAAATAGTTACGGTAAATCAAACTTTAAGTATAAAATTTATTTTTATTGTCAAAAATTACAGAATGTGGAACAAAAAAAAAAAAAAAAACACTCTAAAAAGTACACTACTTTCTTTTCAATAGTTTGGAACAGCAAATGTCAAATTTTACTGTCGAGACTTTAAACCCTGGTCTCTCCTAATATACATAAATATATCTCAAACAAAACATAGAAATGTCTTTTAAAATGGATAATTTGCATCAATGAAAAAAAGTCTATAGGTACACTTCGAAGAAAACCTATTTACTGGTCAAAGTAAACAAGAGAAAAATAACACAGAACAAAATTATGCGTATTTATTTATGTATTTATTACAAAGATTCGCGTCTTTAAGGACACATATGTACGTGTACGTTTAGCTTCTAAGTATTTTAAAATATTATAACAGGTAAGGAACTACTAAAATTACGAATAAATTTTTGTAATTACATTTCTCAACGAAAGAATACAACAACATCGTTGCAAATTTGATAGATATTACTGAATAATATCGGTTTAAATTTCTGTTCAATTCGAACAATAAACTTCGTGCTCGAAGAGGTTAAATACTTGGGAATGCATTTAAACAGAAGAATATCTTTAAAAAATCACGTAAAATTAAAGCGCATAGACAGTTAAGAAGCTGTACCGATTAAAATTACAAAATAAATTACTCGTTTGCAAAATCATAACCACTCGACTTATTCTCAGCACTTGAAATACTAAAATTCTACCCAGGTTTCAGTAAACACACTCTGATTCGTCTTTAACGCTTCTCGGTACGTTACAAACGGAACCATTTACCACGATTTAAGAATGCGCATAGTGGAGGTAGAAATTACCAACTAAATAGGTATAGCGAGCAACGTTACACTCGACTCGAGAACCACAAGAACCGCTTGCAGTAAACTTGTTGGATATGAGCAATCACAGCCACAGACTGAAAAACATAATCCACTCGACCTCCCTAAAAGATTCGCCAACAGAAACCGAGACTCTTAATGTATACTAATGTTCCACGTACTAAGCTATTCTATCAGAAAAGAAAGTTAGGTAGCCATTACTGAGATGACTATCGTTCAAGAGAGTTTTACCATTCATCATACTTACTCGTGATACTCGATGCAGTATCGACGGTAAATAACGAATGCAACAAAAAAGAATCAAGCATCGATATTCACCCATTTCGAAAATAACAATTCCCCACTTCGATATTGAATCGTACGCGGTACTCGCCTAATTTATGCGCGATTTGTCATTCTGTGTAAACACCGTGTCGTGCATATTCTGCAGAACTTCCTAAACCTTGCCCTAACCTATCATTCTCTTTTCTATTTCCAATATCCTTGAAACTAAATATATAATACTAGGTTGTTCGATAAGTTACGTCGTTCGATAAAACTTATTGAACAGTACGGTACTAGGTTGCTCGAATAAATTTTATCAGAACTTATCGAACAACCTATTATATCCTCAACACAGAATGTAGTTTTACATTCTGATATTCTCTGAGATAATTTTCTCCTATGTTTGGTTCGTGAAAATTAACAAGGCAGATGTAATTTTAAAAGCAATCTTCTAACGGTCAATTGTTACGTTCTAATATTTTCTATCGTGACTTCGTAGCTTTACCTTGAAGTTGGAATGTTCGTGTTTAGCCTAAGTCGCAATTCCTTGATCGCAAGCCGGGCACGTATAACGTAACGTCATCGGAATTTTTCCAGCGAGACTTCCGTAGAGTAACGTATTCTCCCCACTGCTGTTGGTACAAATTTTTTTTAAATACAAAAACTGCAACCACGTTCTGCACTCGAGTTCGTTCGAAGTTCAGTTTCGAAGAACGAAACGTTGCACGTTGAGATTACTGACCCCGGTCGAACAATTATTGTTACTACAAGGTGTAGTACGTCACTGATAAGCGAAACAACGCTGACAGGCAACCATTGAATTTTTCGACGTATGAAAAACCGAGAAGAATTAGATTCTTGCGTTCAAAGTTGAAACAAACTCATTCTCCAATCGATAGTATCCTGATCTAATCGGACGAGGAAAATGTCTCGCGTAAATTGAACATCTAAATTATTATCTCCGATAATTGCTTTTTACCACGGAGGTATCCGTTTTATCGTCGGTCGGATGCACGTTTTGAAATCATTTGAAACACTCGTCTTTCGCTACCTTCGACAACAACGGAAATAATTTAAATATTGTATTTAAACGAGACACTGTATTTTATTATTGCACTTTCGCCAACGTTTATACGAGGGACCTTTCCTTTGAACGAATTACGAGTAACGATAGCTGCAAAGGACCCACATAGATATGCCTTTACCGTTCGAAGTATACCGTGTTGCAAAGTTACGAGGCTTAGCTATTCCAGTTAGTGGCTCGCGGTGCCACACCATTGGTTCGTTCACGAAAACTCACCTACCCTAGTGGCTCTCGGTGTTAGCCATACATCCGTTCGTCCATGGACTTTCATTTTATCCAGTGCTCCAGGTGTTAACCAAGCAACGGCTAGTTCACAAAACTCTAATAATAAAAAGTCTCGGCTTTGTGTCCGCTCAGCCCCGGCTCGTAACCTAGCCAACAAGAGTATCAGCCTATAATCGGCCTTGCTCGACGCGAAATATTTCCACTTGTCTCGTCAGTTGGTTAATTTTCGTAGAACTGTGATCCCATAAGAATACAGTGAATCCAATGTTGTTTTTTCCATTCGTGTAAAACGTTGGGTTTTTCCAACAGAAATCGGCGAAACGGAGATTTTCGTGTATAATATTCCAATGTGGAAAATAGCGACTCGCATGTAACATTTTAAACGTTAAATGTCACAATCTTATGCTCGAATCTCGATTATTCGCGTTGAATGATTAAATCAGAATTATTAAACCTACATAAGTTTCTATTGTAATATATTACACCTAAATCAATTCTATTTGTATTAAAATTGAACAGGGGAAAGAAAACAAAATTTGATTCGCCACTTAACAATCTTGAAATTTTGACAATCCCGTTTGGAATTTCAACGTCGATCGCATCCACAAAAATGATATTACGCTGCGTTTAATCGAATATGACAAAGAAACCGTTAATTACAAAATACTGGCTCGGTGTACGTAGCTACTTCAATTATTCAAAAAACGTATATCTCTTCCAATCGTTTCGTCATTGTTCACCCGCAGCATGAATACCTGCCCGATTTACCGCGTTTGTTCTCCGATAAGATTTAATTATTTACCGATCGAAATGTCCAGTATTTATATTTTCCGTAATAGCCGACCGTAACACGCATCATAGAAAGGGAGAGGGTTTGTTTGGTACGTGCGAGGCAAATGGAACACCCCGTATATCACACAGGTGCGTATACCGATTGCTGGCGTACATTTCCGTCACGTGCGCGCACATTTCAGCCAGGAGCGTGCAAGCTAAGGTATCGCGATGATTATCAGCCGGGGTGGGTCCTGGCGGACAATAAAATCTATCACCTAATGGCACGGCGCGCCGCTTATCAACGCCGCGGAATTACCGGCGAGCACGCACTGACAGTGACAGTGGTTTGCGCGGGTTCTGCCCTTAATAATGGCCACTCTTCCAAATGACGACCGCCGCTGCCTTCGCTGGCATTAATTATAATTACGAGCATGAAAGCGTCACGTAATACACCGATAAAGTAATAAGCTCAAGAGCGGCTCGAACGCGGCGGAGTTTTCGTGTCCGCGCGCTACCACGGTCGCATGGAACGGAACTGTTATCATTATTAGTTTGATAAGCAGCAACAACGACAGTGATAATGATAATTAAGCGATTACTTCTGAAATCCTAGGCTTCCCGACCGAAGCCGCGCAAAGCTGGGATGCTTTGTTTGTGATTACACTATACAGGATAATTCGTCGAAAGCTGTTACCTAAACTAATGGAATAATAACCCCGCTCGTTGATATTTCGTAAAAGTTCGCTGGAAATTGGATAGATCGCGTGCAAAGAGACTCGCGAGCCAGGAGAATTATTCTTCGTGATTATCCGTGCTGTTTTTAAGCTACGGTGTGACGCGAGATGTCTAACTTGACGTTACCGTGTATATTCTATACGTTTGTTTGTAGTGGAAAATAGCGACTGTATTACCAACGAAAGACATTTCGTTTCGCGTTGTTTCGAATGTGCAGTAAGTATATGTGCCTTCGACTTACTGTGTAAGTCGAATTGTACGAATACGATGTATTGCGGAAAAAAATAAAAATCAGTATACGGTTACAAATAATGTGGTATCGATATAGGGAACGTTGACACTATCGAATGATGTTTGTTGAGTCATGGACGTTTCGAAGTACGTATTAAAACGTCTGATTCGACACGGGTAGCAAATTTCTACCGAGATTGATTTTTCATTCTCCCTAGAATACTCGATAATTAAAAATATTGTACGGATACACGTACAAAATATGTACAAATACGTACGTAGAATTATAATTGCGTATTTACGAATTCGTACAACGGAAGGACCCGTTGTACAGTTAACAATTCGTTTCTTGTTATTGTACTCGAAGGTGTTAGGTCACCTCGGAAGCTCAATTTTATTCCAGAAGCAATTTCAAACACGTCGATCGACCAACGATTCGAACAATTTGACGAAAGAACGTAATCTCCTCCCTGTACCCCATACCTTTCTTCCATATTTCCGCAAAACCATTATAACGTCACTATTAAACTTTTTTGACTTTTCATTAAAAATATTGTTCAATACCGTTCTTCGATGCATTGGTATTTTCAAATTTGTCGCTCGCTAAAAACTTTTACGATGCACGAAATAAGCGATAATGGAACGGAGAAATGTCTGGAAAATAAGGTGAAAGATTTTTCGAGCAAATTCGTATAAATATTTTTTCAACACTTTTTATTCCGTACGATCTATCAATGTTAGAAAGAAAAAGTCACTTTGTTTGTATTCGGCAGTACCGAACGTTTTGCACCTTCAGATTCTCGTACTTTTTTTAACCGAACCCAAGTTCCATTACTTGGCCGCGATTCAAAATACAAAATATCTTGATGATCCCACCAAACGCGTAGAGCTTTATGAGGATGTAAATCTAGCTTAGGACATCGTTGTGGTGGTTCTCCTTTATCAGTTCAGCAACGTTTTCGCCGAGGATTGTCGTATAAAATCCATTTCTCATACCCAGTTACTAAATGCTTTAGGAAAGTTTCATTTTTATTGCGCGCGGGTAAAGATATGTATGCTTTTGTACGATCATGGAGGTTTCGTTCCGTAAGTTTCCGCGGTACCCCGTTTCTTATTAATGTCTATGAATCCTTGATGTATATTTAAAATTTCAAATACATCTCCCGAATCGATAAATTTTTCTTCTGTAAAATTACGAATTTTGTAAGTTACGACAAAAGATATTGCGAACACATGGAAAGACGAACTTAAGGAATGGTACGATAAAATGTGCAATTCGTAGTAACGTTTAAAAATATCGATATTGTTTTTGTATTGATATATTGTACGAAATTACTAAATCGAAATGTAATTTTACTTCATGTATACAAAATATTATTTTGTCTTTACTGAAAATACTTTGCACGTATATCGTAATACGTACACATTAACTGGAATCAACATTGAAAGAAAATCGTTGCTGGTTACCACCTAGGTACATTTGAAACAATGCTACGTATACGTGTAAGAAAATTAAAAAGAAATGTACTAATTTCGTCTTAAGAATTATTCTTTGCGTATATATTTTCTAAGTACGGTGCTCGGCACAAATTTAAACTCGTTTTTCTTGAAATTACTTTTTTTACGCTTCAACTCTCGGAGGAAGGACCTCGCGGAGCTCGAATCTGGGTCATTTCTGACCCACGCCAAAATCACACATAAAAAGATTCCAAATTGTAATTCTTTTCCTTGCATTTTATGAAGAGGCTTATTACAGAGACAAGATATAGGTTTATTACACAAAATTTATAAATTGTTAAAAAAAAAAAATAGGTTTATTGTAGAGAAAAGAAAAACCAGCATGTTTAGAAAGTAAATAAGATTTATTCATTTTATGGACAAGTTCTTTACAAAATTATCGTTATTCAAATATTTGGCCATTTTAAACTCTTGAAATATTTCGACTGCTCTGTTGAATGTTTGAAAGACGATTAACGCAAGGTTAGCAAAACAGCTAATTTTTGTCAAACAAATAACTTCTACGTCGAATGGTCATAAATTACTCTTCGCCGATCTGAAGGCTTAAGTGACACAGATGTGTAGTCAAGCCTTTCCAATCGGCAAAAGTTTTAATTGTCATAAAACTTGGGTCTCGAGTGACCCAACTCGAGATCACAGGAAAACTACCATAGACATCGCCTTGAAGCTTTGACGCATTATACGTAAGACTTGTCCCCACAAAGTGGATTACAATCATTCAGACGTCAGAAATAATTGTTATTTTTCAAAATTGTAAGCCACCTTACAAGTCCACTATATCGTACACGCTATAAATAATTTAACAATCGTATTTTACTTTACGCTCACACTCTGCAAGATGGTAATCGTTCTATTTTTAACTCTTACCGACCACCCTGAAACCAAGCAAAGCTTCCGTAAAGGATTCGTGTTCTTACTGAAGTCCAAATTGTACAACAATAAATGATACGTTGCACTATCTAATATTTTAAAATACGAAAAACATAATTTTGTACAGGAAGAAATAGTAAATGTTTACCAAAAAGATTAAAATTCATTTCTTAGCTTTCAAAAGGAAAAACTATTCTAAATATACTTTAAGTATAGATAAATAATTTCTAGCAAGGTACAATGGAAACAATAAATATTTAACAAAAGAATTAAAATCCATTTCTTAGCTTTCAAAAGAAAAAACTATTCTAAATACATATACTTTAAGTATAGATAAATAATTTCTAGCAAGGTACAATGGAAACAATAAATATTTAACAAAAGAATTAAAATCCATTTCTTAGTTTGCGAAAGAAAATAACTATTCTAAATATATTCTAAGTAAAGATAAATAACTTCTAGCAAGGTACAATGGAAACAATAAATATTTAACAAAAGAATTAAAATCCATTTCTTAGTTTTCGAAAGAAAATAACTATTCTAAATATATTCTAAGTAAAGATAAATAATTTTTAGCAAGCTACAATGGAAACAATAAATATTTAACAAAAGAATTAAAATCTATTTCTTAGTTTTCGAAAGAAAATAACTATTCTAAATATATTCTAAGTAAAGATAAATAATTTTTAGCAAGCTACAATGGAAACAATAAATATTTAACAAAAGAATTAAAATCTATTTCTTAGCTTTCGAAAGAAAATAACTATTCTAAATATATTCCAAGTATAAATAAATAATTTCTAGCAAGGTGCAATGAAAATAGTAAATATTTAACCAAAGGATTAAAATTCATTCCTTGGCTTTCGAAAGAAAATAAATATTCTAAATATATTCCAAGTATAGATAAATAATTTCTAGCAAGGTACAATGGACCATTAAGATTATCTTAATCAAATCTTGATACCGGAATAGTCTTCGGCACTTTTGGAAAATAAGTTCCGATCGTTTGTTGTTGTATCGTAGAATCCAAGGCAAATAACGATTTACGTAGAGCCGAGTCGTATCTGCGTATCAGCATGTGCGTCGTGAAAAATGTACAGTGTACTCCGCGCCAAGCGATACTTCAATCGTACACAAAGCCTACGAAATTATTAATCCGCGTCTCACGCGGTCGCAGCCAGCCACTGGCTACACACAACTCTTCTATCGAACGGTTCGTTCGGGTAAATAACCTTACGACAATTCGAAGTGAAAACTTCCATCATCGTCCAGGTCATGCACCTCTCTGTGTGCTGTGATGGGATCGACGTTGCGGAACGGGATACGTTAATCGCGTTACTTTGAGACGTTGCAAAAAGGGAGATCAATCGTTCCGTCTCCTTTTTTTTTTTCACCGTTCTGTTTGTTTCGTTCCGAAACGATGAATTTCAGCGCAACCGTGCCCTACACCCCCCGCTACGTTCATGGCGTACCAGCAAAGCAAGCAAGAGTCAACGATGTCACTGACACGCCATAAAGGCTGGACTGCTCGCCGGGAAAATCACATTAGTGATGTTTCGGTAATCGCTTTTATATCCGCCGTTGGTGATTGACAGCGCCGACACAATCAGTTTTCCCTGTCGCGTTGCGGCGCGGAAAACGCAACTTCGTGCCTGCGGAAGGGAAAATCGGTCCGTGCTTGACTTTTGTGCTCGCTGGCCCGCTCACCGTGACGATACTCCAGCCACGAATTATATCGTCAAACGACCGATCTGCGACCAGATCCAGACAGCCTGACTGGTTATCGAATTAAACGCTTATCAAGATTAATTTTACTCGCGCGTTTCACCTGAGCTCGTTCCATCGAAAGCTCCTCGATAAGAGTCTGGATTTCCAGCCCGATTAAAGTTTCATAATTGTCCCTGCTACTCAAATGGGAATTACGTTCGAAGAATCAACGAAGGGGGACTCTAAATTGTTGCGAAAATTGTATTCAAACTCTACAATCGACGCTAAAGTTTCAATCTTTGAACGACGACTTACGATCGAAATTACAATTTTTCTTATTCGTCGTTGAACTTTATTCGAGAATATTTTATCGCGAATGGAAGAGGTTCTCTCGTTGAAAATAAATACAAACCCGATCCAATACGGATTATTTTTAACTATAGAATAACGTGAAAAACCCGACTATCAGAAATTCTACAACATTCGTATTTATCATTTTTATTTTACAATTCTCTGCGTTTTAATTTACATAGTCTTCTTTATTCTTATTCCCTTAGTTCGTTTCGTTGTCTTCGTTTTGCACGTCACGTCTATTCAAGGTGGTTAACAGCGTGGAAAATTTATAAAACGGAATAAAATTATAATATAGAACACACTGTGGTCCGATAATTTTACAAAGCTTACGAAGCTGTGCATCGAAGCAAAAAGAAGTTAATTCGGGATTCTTTGAATACGTCGTTGATAAAAATTTCACTTGACGCTTCAAATTGCTATTACTGTCTTTTTGTGTTTCAACTATAAATAATCCGAACGTGTCCGAGTTAAGATGCATTTTCGTCGACAAAATCTCGTCGATTCATCGGTTCGTTTTCCATTTATCTCGCTATCGACGTGTCTCTTCTACTTTTCTCGTAATATAATACATGGTTCAGCCTCGAGTCAAAATAAAAAAAGGTCCACGATTCTTTGAATAAAATCTACACTCTATCTACACTTTTATCGAGGAGTCACGGTATTTCGTATTGAATTCGTTTAATCGAAAGAAGAGAAATTGATCGTTGCAAACAAAGTTCAGTAATTTTCACGGGAATGTACTTTAAGTCGTTGCTATTTTCGAGTGGCGCAACTTTATTTCAGAGTATTGTTTTGCTTCGCGAACTTACGGGAATCATTAGTGTGGATGAACCGACTCGTTTCTCTATCTATCAGTTTCGTGCAAAATTGTTTGGTGGCCCATTTCTCAAACGGAGGCACTCCGCTCGATAAAGAAGTCTCGTTTAAAATTTAATTACATTCTCTACGATACTCAAATACCAAAGAATCGAAATGTTTCGATTAAAAGATAAATTTCGTCTCGAGACTGTGAGAAAGAAAAAGGGAAAGGGCAGGTCCTTTTCAGATCTACGAAGCGTAACCGTGGTACTCTTTGCCACGATAGAGGTATCGTATTTCCGTGTTAATTATTCCGTTGGTACTTTAATCCTTTGATACATTAACGATATATTTATCTCTGGTACAGTTGATACATTGGCAACCTATCGGGTAGCATCGTGTGCTTGTAAATTATTGCACAGGATGGAATCAAAGCTAACATCAGCATGTATTAAAACGGAGTTCGTTTTCGAACAGGTATACATATTTAAGATCTCTTGCGCCAATACTGAACTCATTTATAGTCTCTTTTGAATCTTGATCGATTGCAGTATGTAAGATTTTCTTTCTGCATTTCAAGAAAGAAACAGTTATTTTAAAAATTATTTCATTAGACGAAAATAATTTTTGGTGGAAACAGAATGGTCTTGTTTAAAAATTTCGTACAATTGTAATCGATGAAATTTGTATCAATGTTTTTCTAATCGCTCCAAACAAAATACAATACAAAATTTTAAGAGACTTCACTCTTGAATGATGTTAAAAAAACGCAACGAATATTATTGAAAAATTTCACGTTATTAATCCCCGTGTTACAAGAGTTAAAGTTAAGCCGTGTTATTGCGCGCAGTTTACGCAAAAATGTGCAATTGGCAAAGCGTTGATAATCGTTTTTTTTTTTTAAACGAGTACGTTACTTGAAATCGCACAACAGCTTCCGATTATTAGCAACTCGTACCGATTTTTAACACACGTTTAACAAATCTATCATTTATAAATATAACGACTTTCTTATTCTTTCTTATTATTTGTGGTTAATAAAATCTTCGAAAGAATACGTTTCATTGCGAGTCGAGTTTCGTGCATTTAGCAAAAGCTTTAATTTCACAAACAACACTTAACAAGTACTTAGACATTTTCGTTCCTTTCTACGAGCCGGTTGTTTCCATTCGTTCTGTCGCTATTCCCCTTTTTTTTTTTTTTTTTTTTTATTTACGCTATGAACCCAGTACAGGATTATTAGCAGCATGCACATCGATGTGCATACTAACAGTACAAAACAAGAATGGAATACATAAGTTAAGATACATCGTTATGTATCGTTATACATAAATAAATGCTTATTACCAGTGATTGTACTTAGTGCTTATAGTTACATACTTATAACTATGGGCAATATATAATACTTATTACTAGATGCTTATAACTTGTAGCGGTTTATAAATATGGTATACTTTATATAAATAAATTCATAATTTTTTGGATCAGTATCGAACAGACAGACAGACCTCACTGGCAGTCAGAGATTTACGCCATGGTCTTTCAGAAATTTGTGAATGCACAGTAGAGGAGGAATATGCAGTTTACTTGTGAAGAACTCAATTGAGTAGGGCGGGTGGTGGCCCATGTTACGTAGTCGATTTAATAAAATATACCTGTTACTGTTAAGGATGGGGCATTGCCATATCACATCGCTATTCCCCTAATTATCCTACTTTCTATCCTGCTTCCTTACACCGATTTGACGAATCTCGAACGAGCTGAAACACGTACCATTGTTCGTAAAAAATGAACAAGTAATAGACCTCGTTCGAGATCAATTTTCCCAATGGGAATATTCCGTATGGTCTTCGACTATTCCCTCCAAAGGAAATAATATATTTAATTCAAACGTCGAACTTCCTATCGCTTCGAAGTCGGTAAGAAACACAGGAATATGTATATTTAATACAGACTATACTGCTTATCGTACCGTGTTTCGCGTGCTCGTATAGAACTCGCTGCGCAAGACCAGAGCGAAACGTGCACTTTGTCGACGCGTTTGCTGTCATCCTTTCGTGATAACCATTTACTGTTATCTCTTTTATAGAGAGGGCTTCATTGACGGGTAATTGAAGTGCAGATGATGGGCGGCGAGGTATCCGTGACGGTGAAATTACGTTAGCCAAGTTTCAACAATCGCATTTTTCCCGACCCTCGGTGATTGACGGCGTCGATGCAATCGAGTTCCCTACCTACCTACCTATACCACGTACACGAAGATACCGCGATACTCGATAGAAAAATTAGAGCGCGAATAACAAATCAATCGAGCGATCGCGATTAAGCTTCGATGCTTCGATGCGCGACTGAATTCGTTGCTCGCGTTCTCATT
Source organism: Ptiloglossa arizonensis (assembly GCF_051014685.1). Classification (NCBI taxonomy): domain Eukaryota; kingdom Metazoa; phylum Arthropoda; class Insecta; order Hymenoptera; family Colletidae; genus Ptiloglossa; species Ptiloglossa arizonensis. The sequence goes on along the minus strand of NC_135056.1, from coordinate 5,319,641 downwards.
CGTCGACCGTATTTACAAAGGTGTTCATCAAGAGCGGTAACAAACGGATGGAACGCTTGGTAAACACAAGTGTTTTTCAATCTTTCGCAAGAATATTTCACTGCGCGATTTCTTGAGAAATTAACGATAGATTATTGTCCGTTCGTTGTTACGAAACGTTGAAGGGGAAGAAAATAAGATGAACGAAGCTGGGTGAAAAATATATTGTACATCGAACAAACGTTACGCAATTAAATTTATTGTTACGAAATCATATCAATGAAATTATATACTGGGGAGAAGCAAATAGAGGTAAGAGTCTCGATCGAAAGTACACGATGCAAATTGCACGATTTCATTCTGTAGCGAGGAAATGATCAATGGAAAAAGAGTATCTTGATAAGAGATACGCGAAGTGATATCGCGTATAGAATTAGAATATATTGTACAATTTAATTGCGTAAATTTCACTGATTCGTATACTTTGAATATTCGAGTCTTGTTTTACCAATTGTTTTTTTTCTTTTCATTGTGTAATTTTATTTGTACAATATCGCGTATAGAATTAGAATATATTGTACAATTTAATTGCGTAAATTTCACTGATTCGTATACTTTGAATATTCGAGTCTTGTTTTACCAGTTGTTTTTGTTTGCATTGTGTAATTTTATAATATTTGTATTTATATATATTGTGTTGTTTACGTTAAATAAGTACAGGAGCGACGTTTCAGGAGAATGACGTTACGAATTAAATTTAAACCTTGTTTGTTACACAATATATATACATATATATATATATATATATATATATATATATATATATATATATATATATATATATAATATATATATATATATATATATTATTGTTGATTTTTAGGAAACGTTTGCACACTGGATTGATGTAACAATTTCACTTTCCAAATATAACCATTTACCGTATATAAAATAAAAAAAACATACCAAACAATAGCGCAGTGTAAGGAAAATTAAAATTAACGAACGCGTGTCATATTACTCAAGAATTTTTACTTTGATAAATGTTTAGAATTATAATCTATTTATTTTAACTGAACTTCTTCAAAGATACGTTGAGTAGATTAAATTTTTAAAAAAGAGAAAGCCAATTGCAAGTGGATCGAAAAAGAGAATATTTCGTCTTGAATTTAATTTTCAACATTACTGCTATATAGACTGCCAATTTTGTGTAATTATGTGAACACAAATACGGCACGAAACATGTACATTGTACACGATTCCATTAGAAACAACATCTTAAGTACTACAATTTCCATTTTCGATATAAACATTTTCGTTTCCATTCGTTCTAAATTTCAAAAATACATATTCGATCGAGTTTAAATCTATAAACAAGCAATGAACCAGCAAAAGAGACAAGCTTCTTTAGAACGAATTATAGATTTCGATCGAGGCGCGATTAAAGTGCTGTGATATTTTACATTAGAAAGTTTAATTAAAATTTCAATGTAATGCGCAATAAATATTCTGCTGACTTGCATACGTCGAAATAATTCATTTAAAACGAAGAATTGAAACTGGTGGAGCGATACATTTCTGAGATACGAAAACTGATACAAATTAATTCAGAAAGAGTAACGATAAATGTGACAGATTGTATATTTGACTTTAAAAAAATTAAGATCAGAGTACATAAGAAAAACATCGAGAGATCAAGTATATACAGAGACTCGAAAATAAACGGAGAAGAGAGGAGCTAATGGAATTCGAACAGTGTGCGTAAAGTGTATTTTATCAACTCCAACACCTTAGACGCAACGTGTGTAAAAATAAAAAAAAAAGAAACTTTCGTTAGAAGAATTACTGAAAATTTCTTTTACTCTGTGTAGAAAAATATTACACCGTAAAACTGATCAATTGGATACTTAAATCGAATAAATAGTTAAGTTTCTTCCGAACAACGAATTCTGGTTTCTTTTCGCAGTAAATATACGATCGGAACAAACTTCTGAATCAAGTTCGCGAATGAAGTAGAAATTTCAGAGTAGAAAACAACGATTGAACGAAACTCTGGAAGGAGAGGACGATCGATTGAAATTTAATCGACGAAACCGTGACGCAAAATGTTGATCGAGGATTCAAACATTTCAATTATATTCGAAATAGAAATCGATGTTAAACGGTTTCTACGAACAGCGAATAAACCGATTACAAATTCGAATCTTCGCAAAAACGATCGTTGACCAACGCAAAACGACCATCTCCACTTTACTTCCACATAATCGTTTTTCCATTATTTCTAATCGGCAATAAGCGATCTCTGGGTTTCGTCGATTTCCGACTTCGACGCGGATATTGCACTCCGTTCCGCGTCACGACTACCTGTCGTTCGTCGTAACGGTCCCGCGTATGTAAATAATAATATCCGTGTAATCAGTGCGTTTCGCTATCAATCCATTATATCAAGCCAGCCGTTCGCTAATGCACAGCGCACCGGGCCCCGAAGCAGACGGCAGGAAAATCGCATTAGCAAAGTTTCGATAATCGCTTTTATATATCCGCCAGTGGTGATTTACGGCGCGAGAGCAGAATCAGCTTTCACACTTCTTCGTCCTGGCAGCAGCCTTCCGGCTCGTGAGGAGGAAAAGTCGGTCAGGAGCAGATCGATTCGATCTGACGACGATCGTGCCGGTCCTTAACGATCTGACGCGAGTTCCCCCGCAATTTCGTAAATTCGAACCTGCGCACGGTGGAGCAGATTTCCCGAGACGCGACCAAAATTCGAACAATCTGGTATATATAAGATGCTCGTTGTTACAGAAAAATCGACGATCCCCTAAATATGAATTTTTCATAAACGATTCGTTACGTTTATTTACTTTTTATCGAGAAGTAAAATTGATTTTGTACATTCTTAGAAATTAACGCGTGACGGAAACATTAATATTATTTATAGGTATTATGATCGTTTATCGTAAAGATACGAAAAAAAAGAAATGGAATGCAACAACATCTTAATAATTGTGAGAGTAAAGTCGATTAACATGTTGGAGTTATCGAGTTGACAAGATCGAATTTATATCCTTTGAACGTTATTTGACGATTGGTTCTATTTGACGTGAACAACGTGATAGCAAAAGTGATAAAAAAGAAAATATACCTTCGTCAAGACTATGTAAAACAATGCAATTTACGTAATTACAATTTCAATAATTTCGTTAAAAGTTTCATCAATATTTTGAACAAGAACATAATTAATTACTAAAAGAAGTAACACGTGTAAAGTAATGTGAACGAAGTGTCGATAACATTTGCATCTCGATAATTACTACCGTAATTAGGTTCGACGTCCACTAATGCTCTCCTCCAAGGAAGTGAAATTTATTTCTTCCTTTTCCTTGGTCATTTCTTCAAGCTGATCGAAAGATACCTCCGAGTGTTCGAGGAACAGTAATTTTTCATACTGCGCGAAAGAGAAAGTATCCTACTTGTGATAAGGTCTGACAAAGTAAGAAGCATGTATAACAGATTCTCGTTCGTAGCTGATAAAAAATACTTTCCAGATCATTGAAAGTAATATTTCTTGCTTCTTGTGTTATCGATAAGTGAACGAATACTTTACGATCAGAAGCATCTAGATAAACCTACGAATAATTTTTTAGTTACCGTTCGACAATCTCATACCAATAACCGTAAAATGTTCCAACTGTAAAAATTGCAACTACCTACGGTTAAACGTTTCAGAGATGAATACACACCATAAGGTAACTTTCTGTTAAAAAAACACGATAAAAGACTATGAAAACAACACAATTACCCAACAACGAATATTACTATCAAAACTGCAGCCTCTGTTGCACGCTCTGAAATATTTAATATTATTTCGAATCGAGAAACCGATTTAATGAAATGCTATTGCGCCTTAAATAAAGTACTGCTCCAATTGTGCTATTGTAAAATTTCACACATTGCTGAATGCTAAACAAGCACTACTCGAACACTCGATATTCACGAACGCTTAGACCGCTGGTACTTTTGCATTGTGAATCGATGGAGACGAAATACGATCAATTATTCGCAGTGGCTCGTGTTAGGCGGTCGCGTTGCAAACGAGCATAAACGTGGAATATCCAGTTTCATCGTCGGTTTCAATCCGGTTCTGTTTCGAGAATTTTATAATTAAACATTTTCACCAGCTTTCGTGAATTTTGTTTCGCGTCTGGTGCGGTACGACGCCGAAGAAAACACGCCCCGTGCCGGTTATAAGTTCACGGACGTTATCGTTTCCGACTGGTTATTACATTCGGGGCGGTGTACAATCGATTCGATCGATCGCGCGGCGCGCAGTCGATTTTCTAAAAATTCGTTCGGAGCTCCTTGAAAGCTCCGGGGGAAAATATAACGGATGGTCTGCGGTGTGTTCGCGTGAAAAATAGCTTTCGAGTATGCGTCTGGTCGTATTTATGAAAAATTCGCGACTCGAAGGGCGTTTGATCGACGCGATTCATGTGGGACGAAATGCTTTTCTTTGTGTCGGGATCGTTCGGTCGTATCGAATATTTAACGATGAGTAATGGATAACTTATTATTCGTAGCAGAATTTACCGTTAGCCTGGTGAACGGTATGCCGGTTCGATTATGCGAAGGAAACCGTTTCGGTTTATCTCGAGTCGAATGATTTCTATTAATTACAGTTACGGAGTTATCGCGACCGAGGCAACGCACGTTTCCTAATTGAAAATTGCTTTCGATAACGAGCAACATTATACATTAAATAATTAATATTATTTCGTAACGTGATTTTCGAAATTCATTAAATAATCGTCGTTACCGCTTCACTGCGTGCAACTTGCAACCTCTTGTCTAATTTGAAATTTTTAAGTTGATCGTTTGATAAAATTCAACAAATATCGATTTTATAATTTGCTGGTCGAATCCCTTGTAGTTTGGATAAATAATCTACGTAACACTTTTGACTTTGCTTTGGGTCGTATTCAGTGACAAACAATTTCTAGAACATTGTAAATAAACATGTGATAATTCTTCTATGAAATAGAAACTGGAATTTGAAACAAAAACAGCTTATTTTCCATTGGATTGACTAGTCGATGATTCGTTAAAGAATGTTTTTATTATTTAAAAAACTGTGGAGCAATTTTATTTTATAATTGATGTTCGTCATTGATGACATACGATCGCATTTCTCAAAGCATTAAGCAGTTATTGGCCACGTGGCTGCAGTCATTAAACTGCTAATACAGATATAACAAATATGTTATTATAATTTTTCAAAATATGCAACGATCGTTGTTTCGTTTATTACCCGTTCTCTGTTAGATTTTCAATACAACATCGATATAATATATCGTGTTACAAACATTTACATAAGACAATTTGATCATTGAATTAATATATTACGTTAGAATAATTCATATACATTCAATTGCACACTATAATTCTTCTCGTAAGAATAATCTTTCGATTAAACCCGATACAGACATGTCTAATAAAAAAATACAAATTCATTTGAAAACTCGAATCGAACCAACAATCTTTTAAATGATCATTTTTTCCTTTCTATTGAAACAAGATTTCCAGTATCCATTTATTATCTAATAAAATGGTGACTTTCTCATTTCGGAAAATCTTTTCGTTTCGAAGAAAAGCCAAGGCTTAGGATGAGAGACGAGCACACGAAACATCACGCGAAATCAAACCGTTTTATCGTCTCAATTTGTCCTGACTGTAAAACTTCTCTGTGTTTCGATCTCATCAATTTGTTATTCAATCGATACAATTCTAGATAAACCGTAAGCTCCAATCTGTGTTACTGCGATGACGTGTGTCACGACAATATCACTGATTCATAAAATTCCTCAGATCGAGTGATTTTTTTCTATCAGAAAGCATGACTAACGAGATTAACACGTCCTACGTTCGTTCCTTATCGGCTCGATGTTTTCTTTGGCAAAGAGGAGCTCGTATCCAGAGACACCCGATATTTCTATCGATAGTAACGATTAACTGCAATGTGGGTACAATCGATTTCTCCGCCTAACCGATTTGCATATTTAATTTCAAGCTACGCAATCTCGAACACACGCGATATCATTTTACTGTTGTATTAATCCACGTCGAGTGTTAAGCCACCGCAATTCACGATAATTAATGAAACGATTATTACAGTTAACATTTACACGGAAAGGTGGTTTCTGAAAGCAGTCGTATGTATCAAAATATTCTTGTCAGAAGTAATACATCTCTTACTACATCTCTTACTACGTACACTGCCGTTCAAAAGTCTTGAGACACTTGTCATTTCTTAGAACACGAATAGAAATTTTCTCGGTCAACTTTGCTAACGAGTCCCCCAAACGAAACGTAAACGAAACGTCAATTTTGTTTCTCATACATGGTTTTAATTATTATGCTTAAAATAAACCAAATAGTGTAGAATTTTATACGCTCCACTTTTTTCAACTTACGAAATGAATAAAAATTTTGTTTAATCAAAATATCTTACGAAGAGTATAAAGATTGTTGAACGCTTGAATAATTTTCGTTCGGTTTACGCGAAATCTGTCAACTGCCGTAAGACTTTTGGATGGTAGTGTACATTTACGAGACCATCAAAACCATGTCGATACGCGAATGTTGGAAATCTATTTCTATAGACGGCGATAGTTCAACACGACAGTTTTGGTTCACCGAATAATTCACGAATCAGAATCATACTTCAACGGGGAGCTTTATTTCGCCCCTCTCGCTTCGAGAATCGTGTTGTAAACACGAAATCCGCCATTCACGATATTCTTTGTGTCATGTACGGTGGCATCAATCGATTCTCTGTCGCGATTCTCTATCGGTGCTACTGTAATTTATTCATATGTAATTCACTGTTCACCGAGTGTATTAATATTTATCGCTACAGTCGCAAACAAAACGATGGGAGATTAACCACGGAAAGTTTTCACAACGTGATCACGCAAAATGTAGGTTACAATGTAGTTTCCGATCTCGGAACCTGCTCGACTGTTTTTCTATTACAATCTCGTTCGTATGGTTATTTAGATTGGATCGTTTGATCGAAACTATACTTTTGTGATTTGGAATTTTGCCCAGGCATTACATTTACGTATGTATACACAGCCAGGCAAGGTGGTGCATTTGTTATTATCGCCTCAAAAGTTTCCTTCTGAAATTTACATATCATTTTCAAGGTTCTAATGTCGTCCATATTTTTTCATACTTTTTGGTAACGACGTAAGTCCAGGTGAACGTGTTCTGAACGTGTACGACAGCTCTAGGATCGATTGCTCCTTACGTGGAGGCCGACCATAATCGGCGCCAGGACCGATCCACAGGCCTTCGCATGAATGCCAATCATAGTCGACGCTAGGACCCGCAGATCTTCTCATGGATGCCGACCATAATCGACATTAGGACCAATAATGTTTAAACGGAACTAAATATTTGTTGTGTATGTGTTTCGTGATGTCGAGAAGGGTTCAATGACCTGTAACAACGCGACCTTCGGATGACCTTCAATGTGAAAATTCACGATAGCTGAACTTAAGGGTTTCCAAGCAGTTTCTCGAGTGTTTCTTCGGAAGGTTATGTTTCGTCGACGTAAAATTTCCCACTTAAGGTCATTTTGAAGGTCACGTATTCAGAGGTCGATAAATTAACATTTATATTAAATACAACATTGCGTATAAAAAAGTTCATTTAATAAGAAACAACCATGGTTATCGATGGAATTGAAACGTGTTCGAACACTATCGACACATTTACGTAATAATATGTTCAAAATTAGTATTTTCGTTTCAAATTGTGCTATGAAATGTCTTTAAACTGTGTGTAACCTATCGAACGACCTCATTAGAAACAAACGGTAACATTCGACGATCGGTTCATCAAACACAATAATTTAGTATGTTTTTAAGGTTAAATCCGACGAATCTTTCAAATTTGAAATAACAATTTAATAGACATATCGCAAGATTAATTATCACGACACGAAGAAGCCGTAGAAAAATTTCGGGATTGGTTTACAAAAATGAAGAATCGCGCAAATATTCTACGTGACCAAAAAACAAAAATAGTCCAATAAATATGGAAATCAGAGGTTCTCAAACTTTTTCGTCCCCGAAGCCCTTTATAATCATAAAAGTTTATGCGGAGTCACAGAGTGTTGAATGAGTTTGTTCTAGTGGGTTTCATCTATCGACATTTACCGTATTAGAACCTAAACCTTGTAAATATACGAAATTATACCTGAAGATGATGTAAGTATATATATTTATTAATTCGTTTCATTTTATTCGTAAATAACTCGATCATAAATAAGTCTCATAAACAATATCATCCGACATCTAATAACTACACGACTGTAAGTTGACAAATATCGTTTGACATCCATCTAAAGGATGTCTAGTGTTTGCCAAGAATTTATTCAATTATTGACCCAGCCAAATAACATTGGACCATAAAGTGTGTCCCAATCATTACCGGTCGATTTACTTTTTGAGTAAAACTCAAACAGTTTAAGTAATCTTGATACTTTTTTTTTTATTTAAAAGTACAAAATTGCGAGTTAATAATGGAATAAGATATTGTCCAAATAGCTGTCTCGGAGTATTTTGCAGACCACCAATCTTTTTCCAAAATTTTCCACGTTTTCACACAAACTTGGATCAATTTCACCAATGACGCGTTCGATGTTGTTTTTCGGCTCTGGTATACTCCGAATTTCTCGATAAATATCAATTGGAGTTAATTCGAAAACTGAATTTTAGTGATTATTCAAAAATTCATCGAATGATTCAATTTTTAAAATGTACACTGCTTTTGAATAATATTTCTCTCGCGTTACGTTTTAATAAACGACCCTTCGTCGAGAGTATTAAATCATCATTGCTAATAACTACCTAAGTGCATTTGATGCGATGCTAAACATATGCATAAAAAAAAAAGGAACGCTGCTATTATTAACACACATCTGTCTTATGTTGCATTAGCGTGTGGACACTGACAATGAATGAAAGCATCCCTCAGTCTTTTCTTGGAGGAAAAAATAATGTACTTACTTCACCATACTCGAGTCATTTTTCAGCAGATGTTTCGAAAAAATTATCGACAAATATGTTTCTTTTCGTTACTATCGTCATTATAAGAAGCCAATTCTGGTATTCTTTCACTTTAAATAGTTTTCAAATATTTACTTTTACTCAAACTTTACAGTTTCAAGAATTCAAATGTAATTATACACAGTTATTTAAATACTGTATACTCTTTAATTATGAACAACTATTTACATCAAATTATATACAATTAAGTATTTAATTAAAGTTATACACAATCATTCGAATGAAATTGTACACAATTTCTTTAAGAAGAAATGAATAAACACGATTATTTCACATGGACATGGTCGACTGTAGACGATAAGAAAACGTTACAAAGTTACCAATAAATAAGTAGAGCGAAGAATTAGTGTGGGACTATTCGAATCTGACTAAAACTAAAATAGGCGATACTCGTATTGCAAAAAGAAAACGTAAGATTCCAGCGTTATAAACGATCGTGTATGACATTTCTAGACAATATTTCGCCTTGATACGATTGTTTTCTAGCCAAGTCATTTGGATTTCTATTTTCGCCAAAAGATCTGCAAAGAATCATTGCGATCGAATGTCAATCGATGTCTTTTAAATCGCATTGATACGATTGTTTTCTAGCCAAGTCATTTGGATTTCTATTTTCGCCAAAAGATCTGCAAAGAATCATTGCGATCGAATGTCAATCGATGTCTTTTAAATCGCATTGATACGATTGTTTTTTAGCCAAGTCATTTGGATTTCTATTTTCGCCAAAAGATCTGCAAAGAATCATTGCGATCGAATGTCAATCGATGTCTTTTAAATCGCATTGATACGATTGTTTTTTAGCCAAGTCATTTGGATTTCTATTTTCGCCAAAAGATCTGCAAAGAATCATTGCGATCGTATGTCAATCGATGTCTTTTAAATCGCATTGATACGATTGTTTTTTAGCCAAGTCATTTGGATTTCTATTTTCGCCAAAAGATCTGCAAAGAATCATTGCGATCGAATGTCAATCGATGTCTTTTAAATCGCATTGATACGATTGTTTTTTAGCCAAGTCATTTGGATTTCTATTTTCGCCAAAAGATCTGCAAAGAATCATTGCGATCGAATGTCAATAAAAGATATCCTGCTGGTGATACCTACACTTATTCGATATCTCGTTGGGTAAAGTGAGCGCAAAGGTGCAGCACGATACTCGGTGCATTTAATAAGACCGCACACTTTACTCCTTCATGGTCCACGCCATATTCGCTAGACGCCGACGTATAATCGAAGTATGGATAATAAAGTGAAAGATGAGAGAAATCTGGGCCACGCAGGAAATTGCAATAAAAATCCCGTGTTCGCCGAATACCACCTAGTCACGCGCGAAATACTATTGATCCTTTCAAAGATGGAGACTTAAGCTGCCCGTTCAATTTTTCACGAACTTCGAACGACGTGTATCTATAGTTTTCATAAGGATTGCACAAGTGTACGGAAAGTTTAAATTCTAGAGCTTCTGCGCGTATTTGACGTACCTGTTACTTTTATTCTCCTTCTTCTCCATCAGCGAGAAAAGTTAATACCGGACGCAGATTGCACTGCTGTCTATCAAGCGCGAAATTTATTAAAACTTTCCCGTATCAATACGGGCTAGAAGTCATCATCCCCTCGGATACCGTTTTTAAATGTTAATCGAAATATTTATAACGTTCGGAAGAAGGATCCAAAACAAGGTTAGAATTTTTTGAACGAAGTTGTTTCTCAGTTGCTCCAACGACGATAAAATTAGATTTGTTTGTCGATAAATTATTCCATTAAATATTACAGGGAAAGGAAGTAAATATTATTACTTTCATTCATCGAAGGATTTATTTCAGTATTATTTTATTAATTGAGGAAATGAACATTTTTTACGTAGATCAATTCGATCAATATACAAATCGAAAGATGAAATATTATTTTGAAACTCGGTTGATTGTAAATATCATAAATTTCTTTAACAGTTTTTGAATAAATGTTCCACAAACATCGGAATCTTTTACAATTTCATGTTCTTTGTAAATATTTTATTTTAAATAATCCTATTTTTAATTATTAATAATTCACCAAGGATTATCTCTAACACTATAATTACAAATATTTACAAATACTTTACATATAAGAATGGAAAAGTACTTAAACTTTTACAATCACACACTAAGAACTGTTTCGAATAACAAGATTATGCGATCCTGTAATACGGTGTTGACACGAGTCTTGTGTATGGCACTATTATGGTTTTATTTCTCTCGAGGGGCCATCTCCATTGACCAAACTGTCCACAGAAAATCGTTTATCGATAAAGTTTATCCGGACAATCGAGAAACATGTATTCTTGCAGTTTATATAATCTTGAATCGTTACGTGCAAGAGTTCTTACAAAAGTTTAACATTTCCATGATTGCAGGAATCCCAATTGGCGAACAATCATTTATTTTGCATGTTCAGAAAGTTCTGACAACGAACGAACTTCAAAGCGGTCAAATTTATTCGGTTTGCAAGTAAATATCGTATTCTTTCCGTCGATTAATGATATTTCGTTCTGAGAAAGATAAAAGAGTGTTACAATGGCCGAGAAAAATTTATGACACGCATCGTGATTAACGAACGTCACGTCAAAATGTGTCAAGAAGTTCGGAAGTAGCGACTCGAGTTAAGACGCAGGCCGAAACGGAGATTTCCAATCAAGATTAACGACGACGAGAATATTCGTGTAAACTGAAAACCATCTACGTCGCACGACACGAAATTTTGCCAAAACGTTAATCGTTTCTCGGAAATTAATTTCTGTCCGTTCGAAACGATTGGAAACAACAACGAACAGTAAATTCGCTGGACAAAATTTCTGGGGATAGATTTTTTAATAAAACAGCGGGATCATTTTCTAAACGATTAAAAACACGGTATAAAAGTCTAATAATTAATGTAGAAAAATATTCTTTAAAATTAAATCCAGTAGAAATAACAACGAAGGGAACACGACTATCAGCGAAGAAAAAAGGTATCGATACTCGCAATGAGAAAAATCGTACAAATTTTTAATATACGATAAAAATTATTGCAATTTTAACTCGTCGAGTTACCGATCGTAATTCTTGCATATTATTTCGATAGATCTTTTCCACCGAGCTTGAAAATATTCGCTAAATTAGAAATTGAGAACACTGCACGATGTTAGAAATTATGCGTATAAGTTATCCTGGAGTATAAATGGAAAAGATTTTAATCGAATAATAGACGACGAATAAAAACACCGGTTAGGGATTTATTCTCAATGTTTATTCGACCGTACAGTTATTTGGATAAGCTTTCGTTCGTTCAATGGGAAATACAAAATTTCATTCCGCAATTTAGATTGTAATTTTTATCGAACAAGTACTGCAGAGAATGTTGTTTATCTTTTATTCGCGATTCGAAATTTTTATCTCGATGAGAATTTTTTGCGTCTCTGTATCAAGGTACAAACGAAAACTTCGATGCCAATGGAATGTCCAAGGAACCAGAAAAATGGGCGTAACTTTCAGAACAGGGAACTACCTATATACTATATATCGTATATTAGACATTGTTTTCGAAAACGTAAGAAACTACAAGACACGTTCTCCGGAAAGATCGGAAAAATTTTAACGAAATTTCGATAAATCGAAGCACAAATACGAAGCAAAATATTACGGAATATTTGTTAGAAATTGATCAATTACTCTTCATAATTACAAAATGCGTGCAAAGTTCCAATTTACATACCCGAAATGAAAATTTCAATAATAATTCTAATTTATGTTCTCCGTAAATCTCAAATGTAAACATACGAGAGATGGTATTTTCTTCGTCGCGACATAAATTTTTATCGTACATCGTAAAATCAATTTTGCGTTCCCTTTTAAGGAATATTTTTTAACGTTCCCACACTACTTGTAATCGTATTCGGTGCGATTACAATTTCGAAAACAGCGATAAAACGGTTACGAAACCAATTTGCATTGTATTTAAATATAACCTATTATTCGCAATTTTGTTATATATGCGATAAAACAGACGAAAGTGTGTCCAAAAGAAAAGAAAAATAATCTTCGTTGCATTCAGGCGGGATCATGAAGGAGTTTAAAAAAATTACTAAATTCTTTTCGAACGATTGGCGTATACTAGGTTGTTCAATAAGTATAGTCGTTCGATAAAACTGATCAAACAGTATAGTACTAAGTTGCTCGATAAGTTTTGTCGTTCGATAAAACTGATCGAACAGTATAGTACTAAGTTGCTCGATAAGTTTCGTCGTTCGATAAAACTGATCCAACAACCAATCGATACACGATTCTTGCGAAAAGACAAAAGTTTCATCGAACGCCAAAATGATCAATTTACAGTAGTCCGATTCCCACGAGCAAGTCCGACGAGAGAATCAATTGCGCGTACATTTTTAATAAACTCGTGTCGCGTAACAAACTCGTTCTCGTTGACAAACGCGTCGCAAAATTTATCCTCGTGGCCCTCTGCACCGAAATACAAACGCGCGGCCACGGGGATGAATTATATCGTTAAAAAATGAGACGTCCACGAGTCCCTGGACCGAACAATGGCGACCAACGTTGGATCGACCAAGATTATCTAAACGAACGTAATTCGACAACCGTTTAAAATACGATTCGCGCGTGTATTGTCAGCAACGTTCGACGTTCGAAATGGATACGAGCGTAAATCAAAGGAAACGGAATCGTAGAGAGAAAACCGCGAAAAGGTTATCCACCGTGATGGCGCGAGTTCCGGAGAAGGAAACGCGACATAAATCGGTCCGAATTTTACGAGCTCGTTCGCTTCGTTGTTTCCACGTTTCCTCTGTTACCTGCGCAGCCATCGCGGTTGGGGCTGCAGGTGACGGGTTTCGCGAAAGCAGCGCGCTGGAAGCTGCAAGTTGGCCGCAACCGCGCACAATTAGACACCTGCGGGGTCACCGGCAGACATCGTTCCAAGTTTGAGTCATTATCTGTCGTCTTTGAGGAAGGTCTCGACGCGCGGATAGTGGCGGTAAATTTTCACCCGTGCACGATCCGGTCGCATCCCCATCGAACGGGTAGATAAGATAAGGGAAGGGTGGGTCTCTCGGTGCGACCGGCTATCCCGTGAAAATTAGCCGATTTTCCGTTAACGCCGTGTTTCACTACCGATTCGAAAGTTCGACCTTAACCTTCGCCCCGTGCTCGTAACCCCAATCTGGCCCCACAGAGATTAACGACGCCTTCCTTTGAGCTCGAAATCCTCGCCGAGATAAGGCCGATAATACGGCCGAGCAGCAAAAAACCTATTTAACTTCTTCGGAACGCGGCCAAAACGTAAGAGTGGTAGCTTTCACCGAGCCTATTGGTCGTTGACGCGATGACAAACGACGGATCGCGACCGATAAGAACCCTCGAAACCGACCGATTGGATTAACCTCTCGCTCTACATTGACGAGTTTGACTCGTCGTTGGAAACAATCGTCGAACAAAAAATTTCATCGAGTTGTTTACTGCGACGATTGTTCAGGTTTCAAATGTTTCGAGCGTTATCCACCTCATCGAATTATTTTTAGCGTACACGACCCGATTTTCATTCCACGAGACTGACTCGTAACGATAGAAGCATTCGAGACTTGAACAATTGTCGCGGTAAACAAACTAATCGAATTATTTGTTTACAATACGTTACTGTTTACTCCCAGGCGTCGTATTATTACATTTCTTCTGACGAAGTCACACTCGAAGACGCTCAGAAGAGTGTAATTTCTTTTGTTGTGTATGAATGAAATATAGTTTTGAAACTGTCATTGGTTATCTATTACGAAGTACTTTTATTATAGTAGTATTATTTTTATGTTAAAGTATTGATTGTTTAGGTGTAGTTTCTTTTAGAATGATGTCAAATTTAGTAATATGAAATATATGTATAAAAAAGGAAAAAGAATTAATTTAGCGTTGGTGTCTATAAGAGCTGTACCGCGTGAAGCGAATATGGTTGCATCACAGGTATTGCAACTGTTCTCGCGCTTCACTCTGGCCTGTTTAGCACGTGTCGTCTCCTACCAGTTAGGCTTAAATTTCGTCGTACTAAATGGTACGGCAAGTGGTTAACCCGTAATAGTGTGAAATAGAGCGAAACTTTCGTACGTAACTTTATTTCTTAACCCTCGAAGGACGAACCTTTGTGGAGGTCAAAGCTGGATGATTTCTGAGTCAGGCCAAAATCACGCATAAACAGATTCCAAAGTGTAATTCTTTCCTTGCACTTTCTGAATAGGTTTATCGTAGAAAGAAGATGTAGGTTCATTATGCAAAATTTGTAAATTATTATAAAGAATAGGTTTATTACAGAGAAAAGAAAAATTAGGATATTTACAAAATAAATAATATTTATTAATCTTCTGAAACAATTTCTACACAAAATTGTATTTTCGCGAATACAATGATTATCACAAATGTGTCGTTGGCACTCTTTACACGCAGAAGTATATTTGTCATTGTTTTTTGTACAAATATAACATCTCCCACGTTTACGCAGTTGTTGGTTGTTAATTCTAAACGTATGAAAAAATTTGAAATTCTTCGACTGCTCTTTTGAATTTCTGAAAGACAACTAACGTAAGGTCTCGAGTGACCCATGTTCCTCCTGTGAGGGTTAAAGTTAAACAAAAGAATTAAGTAGAAATGTAATATATACAAAATTACAGAATATAAGTACCTACTCGAGTCATAATTTTGACAAATACTTCGAAATACATTCTAATTCGACTGCTCTGTCGAATGTCTGAAAGACGACTAACGTAAGGTCGGTGAAACAACTAACGTCTGTCATACAAGTGACTTCTACGCTAATTGGTCATAAATTACTTTCCACCGACCTGGAGGCTCAAGTGACACAAATGTGCCACTAAGGCACATGTGCCCTATTGGCAGAAGTTTTAGTTGTCGAAAATTTTGGATCTCGAGTGACCCATGTTCGTCCCGCTAGGGTGAAAGAAATTTCATTTGAACGAATTACTCCATATATTGCACTATTGTGCTTTTTTCGTAACCCCTCACGGCTTAGGGGAATTTTCTTATAACATAATGAACGAATACTTTCACGAGCCACTGTAATAAGCTGTTCGATAAGTTTTGTCGTTGGATAAAATGTTTGAACAGTACCACATTGAACAGTACTGTTCGATAAATGTTATCAAACGACAAAACTTCTCGAGCAACCTAGTACTACATTGTTCAATAAGTTTTATCGAGCGATCGAGCAAGCTAGTATATAGGCCAATGTTCCTTCCAAGAGTGAAACTCGTGATCACGTTTGACCCAAATTTGATCATACGAGTTTGACTCGCGATACTCGTGTTTGGTCCGAAATTATTATCAAACTCGTCTTCGTACACCAAGTGATTAAAAACGGGAAGAGTGGAAGCACGACGAGGGGTTTGGCTCGAAACGATCCACACGTTGGTATAAAAAATTCCTCGAGGAATAGACACACCTTGTCTCGAAGGAACGCCGAGAGCACACCGCAACAGCGCATCGACCGATAATCGAGCGTGGCACGGTTTCTGCAAAACGAGTGGCGCACGAGGAGCCACTGGGAGGCATCCGGTGCAAGCGGAATAAAATTACCTGCACGCGAAACACCCTCGAGATAGAAACACACCAAGAGGGGGGCCGTACGATGTTGGGCACGCGGTGCGCGCATCCCTCGACAGAATCGATGAAGGGACGAAGAAGCGGACTCGAAAGCTACCGTTGCCGGAGAGAAAGGAAAGCAGGCGAGATAAATCTGTTTCCGCGCGAAGATCATCGAAATTCCGGAGACGTAGAGCGCGAGGGTAGCGCTCACGTAGAGAAGAGGCGGGTGGAGAAAGACGAAACCGAAAGCAGATGGGGATTGATTGGCTCGTGTCTACGCCCGCTAGTGCAAAGGCAGCTCCGTTGAATCCCGAGTACAAAGGGTCTTATGCACGCGTGCACGCAATCACGCACACGGCGAAGAGCGCGAGAGTTCGTGCGGGTCGAGTCAACGATGGTAAACACGCGCCTCGGTTCTCGTCGTGTTTCATCGCGGCGATGCATCGGGTCACGAGTGTACCGTGCACGTAAGTCGATGCGCGCGCACGTATTACCGTGCACCGAGCGTGACGTTTAACCTGTTAACCGGGTACGACGAAATATTTCCAACGCTCGTGCCAACTTTCTTCGTCGGGGAATTTTTTACGTTTTTTGAAACCGTCGGGAGAATAGGCGAACGACGGTGCCGGGTTCATTCGAACACCAACGTAAACTCACGCAAGATTGCGTATAATTAGTTACTTTTGCAAAATATAAAACGAATTATAATAAGAATAACGTATGAAACAAATACGTGTATATGTATAAATTGTTTAGTACTATTACATGCAATATAGTTGTGATTTTGTAAGTACACTGCATATACGGTTTTGTCAATTATTACACTTAACTTTATACTTATCTTTATTTCCAATACATATATAATATCTTTTTCAATCCATTATATTTGTTGGTTTTATTATTTTACACCCTATAGATTCGATCATACTTATTACTTCTTCAGGCAAAAGTATATTATTATAATATTATAAAATTCGCTTGCTCTCTTATCAATGTTTTTTGATATTAGCTTCTGATATAAATATTCAAGAGAGTTCTTTCTTTTTGCATGCATCGACTTACCGTTTCTTGGATATTTTATTTGCCACAGAATCAATGCGTTATACGCAGCCATATTAAAGTTTAAAAAAAGACATAAATGGCCAACATCGCGTGCATCCACGATACGAGTATTCTCTCAATAATTCATTAAAAACATTTACTTCAAATATTGTAGAATTATAGTGAATGATAATTTCGAGTTTATAATTATTATTCTCATCGGAAATGTCGTGTGAAGAAGTGAGCATATTACGTCCAGAGTGGGGTCCGAACAGACCCGGGCGTCGTTGTCCGAACGTTAAGAGTAATATGTGAAACGCATTGCGTTTTAAATTGTTCTTACCCATTAAAACCTAGCATGACCGGCACTTCGAATTTGCACAGTTTAGTTAAAAACTGCGCTATAGTTTTTTCGAAACAAGTTGAACAAAATTTAGTTCCTCGGTTAACCGGGCAACACCTCGATTCAACGAGTACAGCGATTTTATTCCGGGAGTCGATATTTTTTATCTCGAGTATCGCGTGTACGCCGGACGAGGAGAGCGAGAGGGTAATAGCGACCGAGTCTCGCATTACATGCCCTCGATAACAGAAACTTCGAAACGATACCGTGCGCGGATCGATGCGTCGACCCCTAACGCGAAATGATCATTTTCATAGTTCTCGATAGGAGAACCGTGTGTTTAGTTCTATCGAGCAACCGTCTTAGAATTCGTTCGATTCTTTATACGCGGTGTTTCGATCGTAACGTTTGTACGATCCTCTTCGAGTTATACTCGAAGTTGTTTTCGAGGTTATATTATTATAACCTCGAGAACAATCGGAAGGAAAGAAAACAATTTTCAAGGCCACACTAGACCGCCAGGAGACCGTACGATCTCGAGACGTCGAGAACAGAGAATTAAATTAATTCTACGGAGTTCGATATAATCGAGAAACACATAATTCGCGTGTTAAAGTTATCTTGTGTACTCGTACGAACAAAAGGAAGGAAATAATTATATTCGTGTAATTTTACATTTTGTGTAACATCGTCGGGAGAATATTACCAATGGTTCGGCGATAAAAACCGAGTCCATCGAGATCTCGTTTCAACTTTTCTTAATTACTCGTTATACGAATTATTTTTGACAAATTTGCAATTACTTATTATTGCAACCCGTGCGACGGAAGTCGTGTTTGGACTTAGTATTATTGGGGGGCATTGAGAGGATGAAACGATTAACATAACACTTTTATGTTAGAATTCGAAGATTGCCAATGAATTATTATCATTCATTGCTAACTAATAATATACTTGGAATCCTATCGGGTGGGGCATGTAATTGGAATAACATCGATTATACCGTAAATAATAATTTTAATAAAAAATGTGTTGGATAAGAGTTGAACGGTTAAAATCAGGGCATAATTAGACGGAATTTATTTTGATGTTTGTATGTGCATAAAGTTTTTTTCTTAAACAGAATCGTATATTTTTCATTGCGTTACTCGATCCAACTTGTGGTTATGTATAAAAAAATATTAACCTGCTTATGTCAGAAAACCATTAATTTGAATGATATTTTAACGTGAACTTTATAAAGATGCATGATCGAAATTACAGCGATAATTCAAAAGTAATAACTCCAGTGGAAATTACTCTAAATGTAATTTGCATGGCTCAATTTTTAAAATGGAAATCAAATGTTTTTTCGTAATATCCGAAACACCAGTTTTCGATGCGTTGATAAGTAGAACTTCTTTGAAAATTATTTAATAATCGTCGTTATAGTATCACTGAATTTGTTTCACTATTACCGATCCGTAACTTTCATTGCGAAAAAAAATTTGACTTCCATTTAAAAAATTGAAGACGACTTTAAAAATCAGAATAATGGAAGTGACAAAAACAAGATTTCATCTAGAGTAATTTTCACCGAAGTTATTATTTTTGCCAATTATCGTAACAGTTTTAGTCGTATCTTTTCGCATAATTAAAGTTAAAATACTTTTCAAATTAATGATTTTTTGGCGTAAAGAGGTTCATATTTGTTTATGTTCTATTTAAAAAAATAAACTCGACTTTTGCACGATCTGTACGTATTATATATACTTCCACAAAAATAAATCGCATCCAATTATGCCCTCCTTGTAAGCATTCGACTCTTATCCGGAACGTTTTTCATTAAAATCGTTACGACATAATCGAAGCGATTGCAGTTACGCGCCTCATCTGGTACATGTACAAACTTTTATTTTCGTTTTAAGAGGCAGTTCGATCTCAAGAAGGATCGCTCTTGGCGATTAGCTAGTTTTTGTCTCTATAACCACGAACCAGACGAAAGAATTTTTTTCGAACGAACTTCGTTACATGGGAATAGCAATCCGATATCGGTAACTTTGTTGTAATTGGACGCGTAACGAAGATACGAGGGTAAATTTCGTTTTTTGGAATATACGTTGTTTTATTTATTGTATCTATGAAAGCTGCAAATCGGTGAAATATCCTCGACCAAGGCTTTATTTACCAACGAAGCTTCATTTGCGAATCATGAACAAATTAAATTTTGCAACGTGCACTACTGGTCAATTGAAACACAGATCAAAGAAACTGGCAAAGAATTGATCTGTAAACGTCTAGCGCGGACTTGTCGACGATCGAATTATTCTATTTTATCGATGGAATATTAAATAGTTATTTTGAAAATATCGACAAAATGGATGTTCATTTCATCCATTAGCAGAGTATCTTGGAAGACAGTTTAGAGATCCTTGGATCGGACGTGCAAGAAACTAAAAATGGATTTAACGCTTTTAGACAATTCCAATTAGAGAGGGCTGAGCCAACGAGTGTGAAGGGACATGACGAAAACTGGAGATGACACGAGAGATCGTAAAAGAAGAGCATACTTTGTGCAAATGAAATCTTAATTTGCACGTGAAATGACAGATTTTGTAAAGAAACTTTATGTTCTGTAACTTCTTTAGAGGTAAACGCCAAAAACGAGATTCAAATACGTTTATTCCATTATTATAAAAATCAGGCTTTCTGGACGCGTTGAATTCCTCGAAGGAGGTTTTGATCGATGGTTTATCCTTGAATATTTTCTCCTTTAAAATGTGATTCAAACGTTCGAAGAATTGGTAATCAGTTGGAGACAGGTCTGGTGAATGGGTTGGACGTGGCAGAGCTTCGTAAAGAAGCTGATCTATTTTCTCAACCGATAGATGTACCTACAGAGTGGAAAGAAATGTTTCGTCGTAAATAAGATAAACGAACTGTGTACCTTTGGATCGGTTGAGACCCATTGAGCAGAGTTCCCGCAAAAAATGACCTTACTTAATTTTTTCAAAGTTAAGTTTTTTCTCCCGTAACAAGGCTCGAACTTATCGAAGGAACCATACATCGAAACCTGATCATTCTCTCGAGAGAATGGTACAAGTTTATTATTATCGTTCGAGTTAATTTTATTCGCGTAATTTACATTCCGAGTAAAGTTAATCGTTGGAGTTATCTCGTGATCGATTATGGACGCACATAGATACTGGAATTATGTTCAATCGCACCGAAACCAAGCACTAGGCACAGACCGAGTGATGAAATTTCTGTTTACATTACAAACACAGTAGATCCAAAAAGTGTTTGTACACTAATATTATGAGGAAAATCCCTTAGCCTACAAGTCTGATTTTAATGAAAGTTTTTGCGCGTATAAAGCATACTGGGCTGTATATGACATAATTTTTTTGTCGACAAAAAATATTCTCGAGAAGGTAAAATTAAAATCGGAGAATTCAATATTTCTTCATATTTTTACTACAATATTTTTGGAGGACTTTTTCACAGTAGAGAAGAAAATCTATCCATATGCGCAAAAACTTTCATTAAAATATTCTTACAGGTAAAAAGAATTTTCTTGTAATACTTGGAGCCACTGTATGTACATTCGTCATCGTGTTTACAACAAATTCAATTTCTATAACAGTTCACCAATGATTCTTCGCCATTCATATCCAGACAAAATTATCGATACGAGACGTACAGTTCCTTCGAAAAATACGATCCTTGTACCGAGTAGAATACGATACAATTAAAAAAAAATCGACATGAAAAAGTCAGTTAAGAACTTTTCTAACAAGAAGGTGAAAAATTTGCTTATTCGGGCATTTCGTGGACGAGTATTTGGTCGTATCGTTTGACCAATCTCAGCTACTTTTACGCCACGAAGTAAACAAATTTAACAATATATCTGTTATTTATTTAGTTCTTCAATCGGTCGCAAATCTCCGCCAACCGTATCGATGTTAACACTCGAAGAGGAAAATTACACGAATTTCGCTTTCGTTCGTTGGTCGCTTTGATCGTTAAATAATCCACGTATATATAATCTTGCAAACGAATAAACGATGCTCGACGGAGATGAGAATTCGCGTTTTAAATTCACACACAACGAGTACCATTTGCCATTGAGTCGCTCTAGAGTATTCATCGATGATCGAGGTCACCGTTTTAAGCACCTGTATCGACAGTGTGCGTTCAAATGAGCTAATTACACGCGCAAGTATCCGGATACGTTGCACGAGTCGCCTGGTTTTCTTCGTAGTCGATCTTCAACGATCTTGAATGCTCAACGGTACATCTCTCTTGAAATGGTTCGTTAAAAGGTAACTAAAAAAAGATATCGTTCCATTTAGAAAACCCAAGTTTACCCCTATTTATTCTTCCCGCCTCTACGATACGAACGACCTTGAACCTCCTTCGACCGTACGTCTCTCTTAAAGCGCTCCATTAAAAGGTAACTAAAAAAACGTATTGCTTCGTTTAGAAAACCCAAGTTTCCCGCCGTCCTCCCCACCTTCTATGATAAATCTACCGACATCGGATTAACCGCCCCTCGGAACCAAGATTTATCCCGAGCATTATTTCTACGAAGAAAAACAAACGAGTTACTCGAGCGGCCGGTTTTAACCCTTTGCACACGGTAGGAGACCGAGTGTCGTCAACCGATGCACCGAAATTTTTCCAATTCTTTCAACTTCCAAAGAAACAACTTCCTTCGTGTCTCGAGATAAAAAGAAGTGCCTTTTAAATACACGAAATATCTTTGTAAGATTCAAGTGTGAAGTTTATCTATGATACTTTCGATCTAAAAAAGATTTCTTCGCGATTTTCGGTTTCTTGCGTAGAGAGAAAAAAGAATACTTCGCAAAGGTATAAACGCCTCGGCCCTGCACGACGCGCAGGTCTGTCGAGGTACGTGCAAAAGTACACAGCTCGCGTACAGAGAGGTTAATACGCAGCGTCCCTCCCGCATCCATCGGACACAGCCGTGAAATGGCGCACAGATATCGCGTACACGCAGTTACTAATTCACGCACACGCGAGCACCGGGACGAACGTGCATACTCGTGCGGAGATGTACACCGCGTGGTTTGCGCGGGGTCGTACACGCGTACGCGACGAAGTAGAGACGCATAGATCATAGAGACGCATGTGCACGGGGGAGCACGCACACGACGTCGTATATCAACCGTGTGAGGACATACGCGATAAACCGGGTCGCACGTAGAGACGTACGCGTAAACGCACACCGTCGCGATACGAACACGAACACCGGTTAACATAAGTGAGACGAACAAGCTGTATCGAGCAGCGGCTATTGTTACGGGCATTATTTGCCACTAATCAGAATGGCTGAGAGCGTACGTGACGAGGAAGAAGATGGAGGGAAAGTCTGGCGGATGCATTCGGCGAGCAGAAGGGACGTTCCTCGCACGGCATGGCAGCCGGCCGCTCGGTCTGATTGCGGACCTGCCGGCCACCACGCCCTGACCCACGCGATTTTCAAGATATCCGACACACGAGTCGCGATAGGGTCGCTAGACACGGGGTCAACCAACCCGACCCCTCGTCGCCGCTACCCCCCGTTGCCACGATACGCGCCGAAACTTTCCTCCAGGCCTGACGTGTACTTAAATAGCCACCGTGTACGCGCCACGAAGATCGGAATAGAAACTTACCCGCGTCGAGGCTGCTTGCGAATCGGACGGCGAGCTCCGCCGCGACCAGTCGCGGTGATTCATCTGAAACAAAACCACGGGTGCTCGTTAGATTGATCTTGCGAGCGAGGGTTCTCGAGGAACCGGTGCTGCTGGAGTGGGGGCACGTGGAACGTGGAACGTGGAACGTGGAACGGGGAACGGGGAACGCTGGGTGACGCTTCGGGGAATCGGCGGGACGTATCGGGAAATATTGCTCGCGTTTCGTATGTTTCGTTCGGTGAACGCGGTGAAGGAATTATTTCAAATGTTACTGTATTCCGTCGCGAGTTTCGTAAGTTCGATTCGGTGAGTCGTAATTACGACGAAAAGTAATCTCAAATGCGACCATCTTCGGTAGCAAGTGTTGTAAGTTTGATTTTGTAAACTGTAATTACGTACCGAAAAATAATTTTAAACGCTATCATCTTTGGTAACATGATAAGTTTGATTTGGTAAGTGCGATGAAAAAATAATTTCAAATGTGACCATCTTCAATGAAGAGCGTTGTAAATTTAATTTGATAAGTTGTAATTACGACGAAAAATAATTTCAAATGCGACCATCTTCGGTAGCAAGTGTTTTAAGTTCGATTTGGTAAATTGTAATTACGTACCGAAAAATAATTTCAAACGCTATCATCTTTGGTAGCGCCGTAAATTCGTTTTGATAAGTGCGACAAAAAAATAATTTCAAACGTGACCATCTTCAATGGAGAGCGTTGTAAGTTTGACTTGGTAAGTCGTAATCACGATGAAAAATAATTTCAAATGCGATTACTATCTTCGTTGACGAGCGTTGTAAGTTTGATTCGACAAATCGTAACTACGACGAAAAATACTTTCAAACGCAATTATCTTTGCTAACGAAACTTATAATTAAACGCGTTTCGATTCATTTCGATGAATTTATGCTTGTACGAAATTATTCCAAAGAACGTGTACCATCTATTCGAGATTCATCGAAATATACGACTGTATTTGAGTTCGAGTCCTGAGTGAATTTCATTCGTAATTCGTCTGAAATGAAAAAGCGGTGGTCGAAAGTAATTAATACTGTAACCTTCCGATGTTAAAATCCGATGAATTTTCCGTATTCGATAATACTAAATGTTTGAAATTTAAGGAACGAAGCAAACACGATAGATACGAGAGCAATGATATTATATTAATAGCACCGGAATAATTCATTAATTTAAACAGATAATAACCCTACTATTACCAAAATTATAATCGGTAAATCGAAGCTAATACGGGCATATACGGCGCCGAGCCGAGGTGTTTGCTTCTGAACCGAACTTCTTCGCATTACCACAAATGTACGTATGATGTTGGTAGAATGTACGTCAGCAATGTCGTTCTACCAATCAGAAATCTCGCACCGCCTGCGCAATCTACGGTGGTATAGACAGATTTCGTGCCGCAAATCGTAATTCTCGAAGGCAAATATTCCATCACGGCACAGTAGGTACACAGTATTATAGTTACATACATATACAGTACCGTTACATTAAAAACGTAATTATCCATATACAAATATAATTTGATATTTAAACAATTAATTACTATCGTACATTTCTATTTCTATTATAATTAATCTATAACCTTGTACTAGTTGATCGAAGGAAACAATTATTCTCGCTTATTTTTATCGCCAAATCGTCTTCGCTTTTCGCGAATAACGATATATGATTGTAACTGAAATAAAAAATTTGTTAATTAAAATAAAAAATGTACAGTTTTATTCTCAATAGTGGTGCAAAAATATCAAAACTGGTTTTGTCGTAATTTGTGCGAAAACAAATTTATATCGTTACGTATGTATGTAAGAACTTTACGTCGATAAAAGTTTGAAAATTTAAAAAAAACCAGTCGTTAAAAATGAAAAAAGATGTTTCTTGAGTTACTTTTTTGAGATTTTATTCGTTGATATATTTTTTTCAAAATCGAAACTTCTTATCTACGAAGATACAGAGAAAATGTATAGGAAAGAAATGTTAAACTTTGGGAAAAGTATAATTTAAGGTAAACTTTTTCCCTACAATTGTATTTGTCCCCTCGAAAACGTAACTTTGTCCAGAATCGTTTTATCGTTTACGCAGAAGCAACGGAGATATTCAGGTGCTTCGATTTAAATGGCCTATCACGCGTACATAGCTGCCTCGAAATTGTACACTTAATTAGTCTGTCATTAATTCTACATTTCGGTTAATGAAAAATCTGTCAATCAAACGGGAACATCAAATATACTCCTCGTATGCGGTGTGCGGAATGAAGGCCTTCAATTGCCAACATTTCCTCTCGTGAATTGTCGGCGTTGAAAATATGCAATATTACGCTTACAAGTATCCATGTAAATTCCAATTACAATACTTAAACGTACAAATGTTTCGTAACTAAATTTTCGATACGCGTAATATTGTATTTTTAATGAAAATTGTTCATGCTTTCACGCGGTAGGCAAACTGTTATTACTTATTTACTACGAAATACAAGTTTAGCGCGCAGAAAGCTGATAAAATAGCCGTTGCAAAAACGAACAAAGAAATGTTTGTTTCGCGCATCGTGCACCCTTTGAAGCAACGTGTAACAATGAAAATCGTTCGATAAGTGAACGGAGAAAAATACGATCTCGTTACCGCGTGCGTGAAAGCAAATTTTATTGCGGTCGTTACAAACTTCATCGGTACGAGAGGAAACGCTCGAAGAAGAAGGAATCGCTTCGCTAAAGATTTAAGATTCCCGCTACGAGAAAGTTTAGCGAACGCGACCACTTTAAAGAGTTGAACGCGAAATCACCACGATGCATAAAACATCGCCGACAATTATTCTTATTACATGCTATCTCCGCAACGATATTGTCGCTTCTTGCTCGTCTGGTTCTCCTCTTCGAGGGTCGAATTTCCGTGCAAAGAAACCGTCCTGGTGCTCCCAGTCAGATTTCAACGGCTGGTCTAATCGACGCTGTTCGCTCTCCGTGGGAAAAATCTAAAATAATCTGTCGGAAACTCGGGAAACAACGCGAGAAAAAAACGGAAAAAAAATAACGAGCAGGAAAACGCACGAATGACAGCTATACGAAACTTTGTTCTTTCCCCTCGCTTATTTATTGTTTCAAACTGAGAACAGGCAACAAAAGTTGCTCGAACTTCCTCGAACATCTGTAGCGAACAAAGATTGAATTTCAATGGTCGAGCCGAAGGAAATTTTTTCCAACTTTGAACGCGAGCAGGGGCGGGGCGATCGATAAACCTGTCTTTTACTCGCGAACAAACAAGGGGGACTCTTTAACCATGGACCTAATAAGAATCGAAAGTTATCGACGAGGTGTTGAAATAGTTAAAAATTCACAGCCCGACTTTGAGATAATTAAAAACTGTCTCACAAGACATCTGGGCGATCGCCGATCGGGAGAAACTATTTTTTCTTGTTTCGCGTCAGTCTGATACAATGCATTGAAAATAATTGAGAAAATATTTCTGTTTACTTCGTTTAGATCGATGGCTCGGCCGAGGGTAGAGAAAACGTTTTTATTTTATTATAGGTAACTCGTTAACAGAAATTATGAATATAGTTATTTATTCGCGATGTCTATACAATTGGAATATTTAATTTTTTTGTTCCATCCTTGGTATTAATAATCGTAAGAATGCATGTATTTCGGTAATAATTATATAATCGAATTGTCACGAGTCGACACCAAGCTGGTAGATGAAATTTGATCGTTATTGTTTCGTTACTCGAGAGGTTATTGACAACAACATCGTAATAACTTTACGAAACATAATCGTGACAACCTGACAGGGAATACTGTGTTTCTGGAGTCAATGAACCCGAGTAATAATTCTTAACTCAAAAACTTATATTTTAATCGTTCTTAGCACATTTCAACAAAGTTTGATTTGTTTGTATATTTTTAAGAAAAGTAAAGCGAATTTTGGGGGAATTTGCAGTGTCGTGCAATGTTGCTTTAATAAATTATACAGATTATCTATTTCTGTTTTTAGTCAATTTTTTGTTCCTTATAGAAAATAGACATTCTACGATGGGTGACGAAGATGATTGAAATATAATATATTACAAAATATTTAATTTATCAGTATTTTCTTCTACGATGTTTTTAAAAAAATATATATATTCTCTGCCAGGTAATGAACATCTATTTAGCAATTAAATGTTTCCGCAATATGTTAAATTAAACTACGTTTTAAATATTAGTTAATAAATACAATTCTCTCAAGTAGCTTGCACACGTTTAATCTTTTCACATATATACATATATATGTATGCATGGCCTATATGTTCTTTTAAATATTATAAAAGGGAAGTGATCGCTAATATTACAAATAAAAATTCGTAATTACAGTTGTTGATGAAATAATTCGACAACATTGTAACAAGGTCGATAAATACCATAAATCAATTTCGGTTTGAATTTATCTTTATTTGGAACAAAATAATCTATCCCTATAGAGGTTAAAGCTAAAATGTGCAATAGATTTGCAAACGTTTTTGCAAAACGAGCAAAAGTTGGTAGTTTGGCTAAAGTTTCGTCAATTTTGAATTTTGAGACTTTGGCTACAAAAAACCGATTAGGTAGCAACTCGAAACAAGATATATAAGTCGTTGATGGTAAATAACTGAGGGGAAATAGCTACCTTTGCTCAATTTGTAGTGCGAATTATTGAAGTGAATAATTAAAGTAAACTTTACCGTATTATGCAATACATTTAAAACTAAAATATTGAATCATTACAATTCTGTACTCAACGACACGACAATGGTATTGGTACGTTTTTCGACTATTTCTATGCAGTTGCGTGTTACATATAACATTCTTTACTTTTAGAATAATTTCTAATAAATTAATGTTAGCATCTGTTTGTATTGTTCTTGAAACGATAAAGTTTGTTGTCAGGAAATCGAGATTTTCAGATTACTGTCACGTCAGTTCTGGCGTGCAAACAAAACTGTCGCGTTGTCACGATATTGGATTTACCGTTGCAACACCGATTGCTATGCTGTTGTACAGTGCCATGATGGTTGAAGTCGTCACTTTTACTGTCACGTGAAAACGTACCTTAACACTTTGACACTATGAATGACTAAAAACGACTAACTGTAAGCTACGGTACTACATTCTCTTTGATCAATTGCACGCACGCAACACGCTCGTAACATGCATCTTAAAACTCTCGTGTTACAGGTTCGTTCCTCGAACCACTTGAACGAAATGCATCAGGGATCGATTTTGAACAGTGACACGGCCCACTTCGACACGCTCGTAAATACTCGTCTTTCGGGCTATTACGACTCCTGGATTCGACAAAGTCACTAAAAACCCACTCTCAGCAATTTCGGAATAATTAAAGTAGACAACCATATCGCCACGTGAACCATTCTTTCATTCTTTTTTCCACGCACGACTGATTGTACGTATCGCGGATGTTCGATCGACGAAGTTGAAATTCATAGTAACGCAATTTGTATAAATTGAAGTGAAAATAAAACGAATGAAAAACTTTTGCACATTTTTTTTTTTCGAAAAAATCTAGGGTTTACGGAACGTGACAGCATCCATTGCGCGTAAACCGAAACACAATAAGAGTCTAGTTTCCCAAACACCGTACAAAGGATGAATATTCTAACCATGTGTTGCATCTAGCCCTATCGTTACCCGCACTGCCATAAGTTTTGTTACAAGTATTTGAACACGTTCTGTTTCAAGTATCGAAATATTGCAAAAACAAAAAAATCGAAACACGGGATCATTTCTAAGTAATCAAACTTTTTTAAATGTGAAAATAAATTCTGGCTAGGTAAAAATAGCCATGATCTTTATTTTCGAAAGGGTCATTCTTTGTAACGACGACGGGGGGCTTACCAATGACATAACTATTGCAGCACACACGGTTTCCATGGTTATTACAGAAGCCGCTTTTGTCAGAGTGTTCTTCAGGCTATCCAAATTTCTATGAGAAGCGCACATAGATGTATACGTGTATTATACATGTTGGTCTGGGTTAGGTATACGTGGTATGTATGCGGTAGTCTATATGTTCTGCGTGTTTGGATCTACGTAGTGTGTGCGATATACATATACATATGTATATTTTAGTGGTTGTGTGGTATTCTTGTGGCACGCGTAAAGTGCTTAGAATTTCAGTGGTGCACATGGCATGTATCATACTTTCGTGGTGTGCGTGTGTGTGCGTGTGTATGCGATTTTCACGTGATTTTTGTAATTTTTTTTTCGTCAGCAAAACATGTAAATGGTAGTCTCGTAATACGTGTGCCAACTGGGTTAAATGCGAGGAATGCAGTCGTGGCGGATTTAGACATATTGGGGCCTAGAGATAATTATTTTGAAGTATTCTTTCCTTTTCTGAAGTGTCTTACGAAAGACAAATATTATTATTGTGGAAGTATATTTATTCGTCTATTATTTTCCTCGTGTTAGTTCTTTCGATGCATTCTTTAATCATGGTACAAACAGTACTGGAGCAAAAATGTATACATGTACAGTTTTACGCGGGAAAAAATATCACCGTAAGAGTCTGAGTATCGAACTAGATATTGGACACAACATTCCATTTTTTCGTTTAATCTGGCAAATGTATTTGTATCGTTAACGATAAGTTTGCAAGTATTGAGTTTTGAATAAGACTAGGAAAGGATTGTGAGGTTATTTATACAAACCATACCATTTTCAACCAAAAAAATAGTATTTCTTGTATAATTTTGAATAACAGTTGAAGTAAAATATTAAAGAATAAAACATTTCATAGTTTCGTCGTAGATCTGTCCTTAGAACGTAGTATTTGTTATCATGAAAATTGTGTCGAATACGATGATCTATTATTTATCTGTTTCAAATATTCATATCAACAGATGGACGATAAATGACTAATAGCGGTAAAGTTTACTTTACATTATATTTCCAATAAAATACAATTAAATTTGTATTGCCCATATTCCCTAACGTAAGTGTCCATATCACCGTACTACGTGGTATATACGAGCACTCTGGCATACTACCATATTCCTTTCCGCTACGACTACGAATAAAACCGTATGGAAATATACATAATGTTTTAACGCACGACAGTTGTTTATAAGCTATAAATAAAAATGGTGCGTTTCAGTTACTTCTTTTGACTTGGAGAATAAACATAACCGTAGAGTACCCGAACTAAAAATTGTAACGTACTTGATCCGATGGGATCTTCCTAACCTCAAAAGTTAGTACAAGCAATGTACAATGGGTTGAGACCTATAGAATGAGTCGGTTGAAAGACAAACAAAGCATATTAAGCACACTATATTTTGATTAGTTATATACTAATGTTTATTCACTGCAGTCTACCAAATCCTACCAGACTATTCTAGGGTTAACAATTTATCACGAATGGAATGATCAGTTCCGATTCAAAGTAACTCTACACTTTTCGAATTATCATTACAGTAAAAACAGACACGAGTACGAGTTACTTGGCAGGTAAACAAGAGCTTTGGGCGCCATGTTTTTATTAGTTACGGAGCAATGTTTCTCGACCAGAATCTGTCAGAGCCCACCGAATTAGGGTTAACAATTTATCACGAATGGAATGATCAGTTCCGCTTCAAAGTAACTCTACACTTTTCGAATTATCATTACAGTAAAAGCAGACACGAGTACGAGTTACTTGGCAGGTAAACAAGAGCTTTGGGCGCCATGTTTTTATTAGTTACGGAGCAATGTTTCTCGATCAGAATCTGCCAGAGCCCACCGAATTAGAGTTAACAATTTATCACGAATGGAATGATCAGTTCCGCTTCAAAGTAACTCTACACTTTTCGAATTATCATTACAGTAAAAGCAGACACGAGTACGAGTTACTTGGCAGGTAAACAAGAGCTTTGGGCGCCATGTTTTTATTAGTTACGGAGCAATGTTTCTCGATCAGAATCTGCCAGAGCCCACCGAATTAGAGTTAACAATTTATCACGAATGGAATGATCAGTTCCGCTTCAAAGTAACTCTACACTTTTCGAATTATCATTACAGTAAAAGCAGACACGAGTACGAGTTACTTGGCAGGTAAACAAGAGCTTTGGGCGCCATGTTTTTATTAGTTACGGAGCAATGTTTCTCGATCAGAATCTGCCAGAGCCCACCGAATTAGAGTTAACAATTTATCACGAATGGAATGATCAGTTCCGCTTCAAAGTAACTCTACACTTTTCGAATTATCATTACAGTAAAAGCAGACACGAGTACGAGTTACTTGGCAGGTAAACAAGAGCTTTGGGCGCCATGTTTTTATTAGTTACGGAGCAATGTTTCTCGATCAGAATCTGCCAGAGCCCACCGAATTAGAGTTAACAATTTATCACGAATGGAATGATCAGTTCCGCTTCAAATTAACTCTACACTTTTCGAATTATCATTACAGTAAAAGCAGACACGAGTACGAGTTACTTGGCAGGTAAACAAGAGCTTTGGGCGCCATGTTTTTATTAGTTACGGAGCAATGTTTCTCGATCAGAATCTGCCAGAGCCCACCGAATTAGAGTTAACAATTTATCACGAATGGAATGATCAGTTCCGCTTCAAAGTAACTCTACACTTTTCGAATTATCATTACAGTAAAAGCAGACACGAGTACGAGTTACTTGGCAGGTAAACAAGAGCTTTGGGCGCCATGTTTTTATTAGTTACGGAGCGATGTTTCTCGACCAGGGGCTGTCAGACTCCATTGGAACACTCTGCGGTTAACTACGCTCGTATCACTTCCCCCGTTCCCTTACGCACCCTCTATAATTAAAGGAGTCTATTTACGGGCAACGCTGACCAGTCGCAATCATGCCACTTACCATTACACCGCATATTGAGATATTGCCATTTACCGTTGCGTTGTACCGCCTCAGCATCGCTGTATAGTCAATACAATATCCCGACAATAGCACGTATCGGTACTCTTGTGAGCGTATCGTCTCTGCCATCCGCGCGTTTGCCAAACCGCTGCTGCGGAATCACAAATCCCCCTCTCGTTTACCGGAGACATTGCTCATTGTGCGCGAAGATTCCGCGTCGACGGTGGAATTTACTCGCAAAGAAAGCACCACGACGTCGACGACGTCTACGACGACGGCCGTGCAACCGATGTAATCGACGGGAGTCGTTCTCAGCCGGAGAGTTCCGAATAGTTGCCGAAGAAACCTGCAAAACTGACACTACCGCAGGTATGTAGGAGCGAACTGCTGCAGAGAAACCGATAACTACGGCGAACGGAAAGGGGAACCGCCGTTTCACCGGGCTTGTACACACCGTTAATTCGATAGCTACGTCACGGACGTCAAGAATGTTCTGGAATTCTATTCGAAGTATTCGGTATATAGGATGAGAGCGTGGCGGCGACCGCGATCTGAGGATTTTTGGTGCGGCCAGCAGCACCCGTGACTGGCATCCGATCGATTCCGATTCCCGTGAATTTACCAAACCTCATCGACTATTAGTGTTCATTCGTTGCCAGCGAATCGCTCCGAAAGATTGAACCGGGGGAACGTCGTCGATGCTTGTCCCGAAAGTGCATTACTCGCGTGCCTCGCGAACGTTTTCATCGTTCAACTACTTTCGATACGTGGACTGTCATGGAAATTAGCGAAATTCGAGCGATTCTCGTAACCGAACGCCTGGTTGGAACTATTTACGTTTAATTATCTGTCTTTCGTTTCTATTTACGTTCAACGTCTTTATCGCGGGAAGTTCGCAACATGCGCGTGCGGTAAGTATTGTTTCATTGTTGCAAGGAACGAGATGGACAAAATTTTGATCCGGATCAAAATTTTGAACAATTTTTTATCTGTAAAACTAGAATTCGAAATGTGGAATGAAATATTTCACGAAAAATTAACCCTTCGGTGGAATAAACGTTGCGAATCGATCGTCGTATGTTGGTTTTATTCGTTATTTTTTATTCGAATCAAAGTTTGCTTATCTTTGATCGAGATACAGAAAAGATGAGTGTACAAGATGATCTAATCTCAAAATATAAAAATACAAATACATACGTACAGTATGCACAATATATGCGTAATAAAAAAGAGAAAGAAATATAAGTATATAATAAAAATAACAATATGTTTAAAATTTATCATATTATTTAAAATACTTTATGCTGTATTTATTTCGCGTCGTTGAGCCCATTAATGGCATGCATCATTTTTGCACCGCGTATTTATCAAACTTTCTCCAAATTTTACCAGAGTAAAGTGTATCTAATAATTTTCATGGTAAATTCTGCGTAAAATTAGAACGTGAGAACCATTCTCTCGATTTTTCACAATAAAATATCGTACATTCCGGATCAAAGGGTTAAAAATTCTTTGTCGCGTAAATTATGAAAAACAAACTCTTGCGTAGCAACGAACGTTATAACGCGTATTATTAATTACCGAGAACGTGGGGAAATTTTAATTAATGGCCTACACCGAAAATTATTTCGGTAACGTGTACGAGGCGTTATTAATTTGCAAAATAATGCTCAAAGGCACAAAGTATGGATGCAACGCGGTGTCATTGAAAACCTGGGTGTAAAGTAACATGTAAACTGCAACTGACGAAGTGCAACGGGACAATGGTACGAGAAATCGATTAACCGGGAATGAGAACACTCGAATTTAAGAGATTCCCGTAAATTGTAGGTTTTCTTCGCGTAATTCGAGCAAGAGGGTAGAAAGTAACAAGAATCCTCTTCCTCCTGCCCTACGTATTTCTGCATCTAAGGTTTCGAGGATAATCTGCTGTTACAGGATTGCGTTGCAAGGTCATTGTATTGCAAATCACGCGATGAACGTTCCTTCGTCGAAATTCAACGAAAGGTGTCACGGAGCTAAATCTCCGATTACATCGCGATGAACGTTACGTTTTCGCAAGTTTAATTCAATTAACTCTTGCGCAACGAACTGCATTACCTTCGCGTTCAAAAGGTGGACGTCGGGTCAATTGTGATCCAAAAATAAAATTACCTCCATGTGCATTTTGGAAGAAAGTTTTAGATATACTTTTACATCACAATTACGTTACTATACTTGAAAAGTGTCTTTTTAAAAAGAAAAAGTGTTTTTTTTTCAGTAAAAACATTTATCATTGCAGTAGTTTGTGCAAATCTTAAAACTTTAAAACGTTTTCGACCGTAATTTCGATCCTCTTCGATAAATAATACAATTTACAATTGTATATACATTACTTGTAATATCCTCGTGAGTTTAATTATATTTAATCTCTTATGCTTGTATCAAGAAAGGGATGGTGTAGATTTAGAAGTAGGTTTAATCAATTCCTTGCATTTGATCCAAAAAGGTGTACGATGATGTAGATTTTGCACGTCTTGTTTAACGAGTGTACGAAATTAGGTGAAAAATGCTATAAAGCTACAGCCTGCAGAGATTATTACAACGTCGAACGTGAATTTTTGTCGAGCTTGCAATTACTCGAATTTTCATTCCAGGTACCTGAACCTTTATTATTGATCCATGACACTTCACCGCTGTCACGGTGACGTTTTCTACTGCAGTTACCGTTGAGCTACAGGAAATTACGCGAATTAATATATACCGGTAGATTAGCGTTCCTAAGAAGATCAACAGCCACGAAATAGGACCGTGAGTCTCGTTGCATTACGAAACTGCAAGTTTCAGGTGCCACGCAAATGAACTTATTTACGAGCGAATTTACTTCCGTTGAATTATATCGTTCGAATTTAAATCATTCCCTCGAAGCAAATTCGCATAATTTGTATCAACAAAATTCTTACGGCTCGAAATCTTAGAATGTAATTAATAAAATACGTCTACATAGTTTAGTATTATTTTACATCTCGAATCGAATCGCGAGAGAAACTAAGTAGCGAAAATTACATCGATTCGAAACGAAAAATTAATATAAAATTAACCGTACGGTTAATAATTTAGAAACGAACTTACGAAAGAAAATATCAAAGATAGAAATTAATTCGTTGTCGCTGTTTCCATTCGTGGATAGGTTATATACTATAAAGTGTAAACGATTTAAATTTGTAAATGCGAATTAGTCGTAAACTATTCTCTGTATAAAAAATGGTACCAGACAGAGATTGAACGGTTTCGAGGGGGACACAATCTGCTGTAATTAGTTTTTCTATACATTGACGAGTAGAGGTCACACAAAGATGAGCTACGTTTTTTTTAAACGAGACATCGTTTTAACGCATCAATGGATGCAGTCCTAATTGCATTACCGAGGGTGTGTTTATTCGCAGTGCTCCCAGAAAGATATACGTAAACGTCGAATATTGTTAATCTCTATCGAAAGGATAAACGATGACATATTTTAACAGTTAACACATATACCATGGAACTTGGAAAAATAATTGTAAGAAGTCTCAAGGTCGATACCTTCGACGTTCCGAAGGTCAACTTGCTTTCCTTAGACAGAACATATTTTCATCTCTTTCGGTGCAGTTGGGTATGATCTCGAAACAATTTTATATCTAAAAACTCGAATAACAAGGAACATCGAGTTACCTCTTTTAATTTCGCGAATGTTGTTCTCCGACTGTAATACTTGAGCATGTAAAAGCTCGGTGAATAAAAATGAATTATTCAGTTTCGTATGATTCCAGAGATGTGTTAAGTGCAAAACAAAAGACCCTTGTATTTACACCAGGAGCGATCGTACGATCCTTACGATCTGTCGTTAAACGTTCGAGAGAATGCACGAAACGGTAATACAACTTCGGTATCCGCTACGGTGCACAGCAACGTTGCACTAACAGTGCTTGTAACGTAACTATCAAGAATAGTTTATAACAAGTTGCGATCGGCCGCTTGAACGTTTAGTCAGCGTTTCTCTTCTACGCGCTGAACTCGGTACAACTGAACTTAACCCAGTTCGACGTTGCGATATTCATGCCTTCCAGCAACTTCTGCTCCGCGCAACAAAATATCTCGTAAACAACGAAGATCGAAAGAACGCGATCAACGACCCTCCGTGTAAATTCCACCAGTCGAAGAACCTCCTGTCGTAATACGAGTCCGAAACTAGAGGATAAAAGTGACTCGTTCAGTCCTTCCGGCTACCCATGTATCCCGATACGTTTCGAGGAGAATCTATAGTCGAGGGATCGTGTCGACGGACAATTACTTTGTTTTCCAACCAGTGTCTACCATGACCGAACTAAGGTAACGGTAATAAGATTAAATTCAATGGAAGTTTCTATTCTCCGCAGAATTGGAGCCCTCCTGGTCCGACTAGTAGTGCGTCTCGAACCCACTTCGACGCCACGCCGGCATGAGTTACTGCTGAAACTTCATATCCACCTCGGCCGATCATTTTTGGAGAGGACTGTATTTCTCGTTGGCGAAGTTGAAAACGAACAACGAAACGAAGCACAGCGGGATAGATATTACGTTCGTATACGCGAGAAAAATAAACGAGGGACGGCGACACGTTCGACGAACGATTTCTTTAATATTTCTGCACGAAATCCGTCTTCCTTGTCCTCGACCCTTCGCCCTGCGATTTTTAAATTTCGATAACTCGTGTCACAATCAGCAGCAAAGTCGGTCACGACCCTCACTCTCCTCGCGAATGCTAAATTTTATTCTCGAAAATATTGTGTAAGTGTTTCTAGTATTTTTAAGAAAATATATTTAAATGTACGAAGTTGAATAAGAACCATCCGCGGTTCTTACGTTTCACGTTTCGAGTTTCCTTATCAGGAGTCTGACACGATATCAACGAGTAAAAATATTTCCAAGAATTCGAACGTAAATCGTGCAAGTTGCAAACCCATACGCGCAACTTAAGCAAATGAGCTTTTATTTATTTTTAAGGTCTTGAACCGTGTAATAGATTGCGCTTCTATCCTTTGGACGGTAAAACTTAAAGTTCCTCCCAGAGCCTTACGCGATACTGAATTTTTTTGCGTGGATTACGACAGAACTTTGGTAAGTTCTCAAAGTTGCATCGTAAGAGTGACCAGGACGTCAGATGAGTTTAACAAACGGCTCGACTTTTTCAGAGGCACTTTGAACATTTTCACAAACTCCTGCCTATCTGTTCTCAAGTCTGGTCCCGTTTAATGTTTCATTCTGAGTATTGTTTTTGTAAGATTTAAAGCAACTACCAGCCCCTTTTAAGTGAATAAATAATATTAGCAGTAATACTAAACTTAAACCAGCCCCTTTTAAGTGAATAAATAATATTAGCGGTAATACTAAACTTAAACCAGCCCCTTTTAAGTGAATAAATAATATTAGCAGTGATACTAAACTTAAACCAGCCCCTTTTAAGTGAATAAATAATATTAGCAGTAATACTAAACTTAAACCAGCCCCTTTTAAGTGAATAAATAATATTAACAGTAATACTAAACTTGTTTCGCGGTTGGAAAATTCGACGCAACGTAAATAAAAAATATTAATCGTTCGAGTGTCACTGACATACATACTTGACAATTGTTAAAAAGTATGTGGATAAAAAAGCACTAAGAAAAGATCTTCGTGGAACATCGTTAACCCTTTGAACTCGTCAATGTTTTTATTGTTACCTACCAACAACTCCTCGATTAATTTACCAAATGTTGAATTTCCAATACCATCCGAAGATTATGCAACAAAAATCATCTCTGGTAGCCACGTACATGTATGTGTATATA
Source organism: Ptiloglossa arizonensis (assembly GCF_051014685.1). Taxonomy (NCBI): domain Eukaryota; kingdom Metazoa; phylum Arthropoda; class Insecta; order Hymenoptera; family Colletidae; genus Ptiloglossa; species Ptiloglossa arizonensis. The sequence goes on along the minus strand of NC_135056.1, from coordinate 5,281,173 downwards.
TATATATGTATATATGAGTGTACGTAAGTGTATATGCTCGCGTGTGTATATATATAATGTTTAGAATCTTCTAGAAGATTCTATTCCACGGATACGTGACGTTAATTAAACTAAATAAGATATTTGTTACCATGAGGAACTGCGATTCACAATTAGTCTGAAAGCTGATCTCGCAAAAGGTATACCTTCAGAAATATTAATAAAGGTTAATTTATTGATAAAATAGAAATATCAAGCTACTATTTAATCTCACCCATGACCCAAAATTCCAACAGAAAATAAATCAAAAAAAGGGATAAATTATTGTATCGCAAGAGTGCAGAGTGTGCAAGAAACATATATTTCATTTGTATCAAGTAGTAAGATAGTCGTAATAGATTGTTCGGTAAATTTTATCGAACGTCGAAACTTATTGAACAACCTAGTATAATGTCGAGTCTAGCTCGACATTGGAGTTGGTGTAAGAAACGTGATGTCGAGTCGCACTCGACCCATAAGTGTCAAGGGTCGAAGAAACGGTGTAAGAAGAAGCTTTCGTACGAGTCGATCGCGTTTCCCGCGGAAGTATTTAAAAAATTGCTCGTCGAGTGTTTTCCCTCGCATAGTTCTGAACGACGTTCGCTTATGTTTGTCGCGCGACGAACGCTTTCCGCTCCGTTCTGGGACGAAACGCTCGAAAGTGGTCTCGCTCGGTAGGTCCCGCGCGAAACGGGAACTCGAAGACGAAATTCTTTCCTCTTTGGCGTAACAGTTCCTCTCTGCTCCGGGTGGATGGTTCCTCGCGCGAAGTATCAGAAACTTGATTCTCGTTTCTTATTTATGACGGCGCTCTTCCCGATGCTCGATACATCACCAACGGACTTTCTTCCCGAGAACGCATCCACGCTCGTAAATCCACCGGAGAACAACTGTTTTGCACTTTCCCATAAATCCCACACCCTTTCCGAAGAAAACAAACGGATAAACCTTCCACGCGAGGAGGACGGTTAGCGGTGGACGTAGTCGGGAATCGGGCGGGAAATTTCAATCTCTGGCGGTTATAATTGCGCGTGTGCATCCATCGTGACGAAGAACGGAAGAAGAAAGGAACGGCGATAGGAACGCGTTCGCGCGGGGCTGGTAAAGAGTAGACGAGATCGAGGAAAAGATCGCGGGGATTCTGTGCGCCGTAGATTGTAACGCGAGCTCACGGGAACGCGGAGGGTAACGTCAGGCCGAGCGTTTCCGGCGCATGTATTTCGATAGGTTACCGTTTCGAGAAGAACCTATAGCCACGGGGTCGAGCCGGGAGACGATTGCTTTGCACTTCTGTGCACGCCCCCGAGGCAATCGTAAGTTGAGATACCTACTCAGAGAGCCACCCTTCTCCTTTTCCTCGTTTCTCTCGTCTCGCTCTATCGCTCTGCATCCCCCTTAGAATCCCCTCCCGGTCCCGTTTCTCCAGCACCCTGTACGGTTGTCCCTCGCCCTCTCGTCTACTACTCCTCGCGTTCCTTCTCTTCTAGGAGGTGGTCGGTGCTACTCTCCCGGCGACGCTCAAGTCTGTAACATCGAATGCAACCGGCACCGCGAACCGAAGGAGCTCGTGTTGGTGTAAGACTCGCTAAGAGGGAGGGCCAGACCGAGAGATCGATCGCTCGAACGTGCTTTCGGCATCCTCGAATATTACCCTCCACCTATAACCGACCTATATCGGTCGTGGGTGCACCGTAATACCGTTGCCCGGGTGCGTATAGGTATGTATTTACGAAGGCTTGAATATTGGACATATTGATGCTTATATGCAAGAGACCACGATCTTATGTATACATGCGCGTAATGTACATATAATGCATAATATATAATAAATGTACGTATATAGACGTAAGTGGGTTAGTATGTTAATACGTGTATATACACATATAAATGGATTTTAGGGCGCGAGGATGCACCGTCGAGTATGGTAATAAGTCTTACCGCACAAAGCGACGGGAGATTTCACATGTTTATGACCCGTTCGCTAGAAAGTAGCGAATAATAATACGCCGCGTTTACGGGTGCTTGTGCGCGTCTTCAATTTCCAGCCGGTTTACTATCTGCTCCATTTATTTATCCGCGGTAGCGAGTTACTTAAATTCGGTCAACAATATTTAACGCTAGAACTACACACGCGGAACGTGTTGCTATTTGTATCAGACCGCGTACGTATCTTTGAAATTAGACGGGGAAAGGGGAAATTAATTTACCAGTACCGTTAGTTGTCTCTTTTGATAATTGTAGGCGAAGACACCGTTAATAATTGAGAGATTCTAAAAAGAAGTTCCAAACAAGTAAAATTTACCCCTTTGATAGTTTTATTGTTAAATGACAAAAACTTGTATCGACCAAATGTTTACTTTCGCTGCAAAGACACCGTTAATAATTGAGTAAATTTAAAAAGAAGTTCGAAACAAGTGAAATTTACCCCTTTGATAGTTTTATTGTTAAGTGATAAAAACTTGTATCGACCAAATGTTTACTTTCGCTGCAAAGACACCGTTAATAATCGAGTAATTTTAAAAAGAAGTTCCAAACAAGTGACATTGACCCCTTTGATAGTTTTATTGTTAAATGACAAAAACTTGTATCGAATGTTTACTTTCGCTGCAAAGACACCGTTAATAATCGAGTAATTTTAAAAAGAAGTTCCAAACAAGTAAAATTTACCCCTTTGATAGTTTTATTGTTAAATGACAAAAACTTGTATCGACCAAATGTTTACTTTCGCTGCAAAGACACCGTTAATAATTGAGTAAATTTAAAAAGAAGTTCGAAACAAGTGAAATTTACCCCTTTGATAGTTTTATTGTTAAGTGATAAAAACTTGTATCGACCAAATGTTTACTTTCGCTGCAAAGACACCGTTAATAATCGAGTAATTTTAAAAAGAAGTTCCAAACAAGTGACATTGACCCCTTTGATAGTTTTATTGTTAAATGACAAAAACTTGTATCGAATGTTTACTTTCGCTGCAAAGACACCGTTAATAATCGAGTAATTTTAAAAAGAAGTTCCAAACAAGTAAAATTGACCCTTTTGGTAGTTTTAGTGTTAAATGAGTGTCAGTGTCAAATGTTTGGTGCTAAATGACAAAAACTTGCGTCTCAACACTTTCGCTGCGAAGACACCGTTAATAATTGGATAATTTTAAAAAGAAATTCGAAATAAGTCAAGTTGACCCCTTTGATAGATTCTAGTGTTAAATCGGGGGGCTAACGACAATACGTCTCGACGAGGAGTAAATTTAAGCTAAATATTTATAAACGAATCGCAGAATATTTGTACATTTATTGCGTACCTAAATCATTTTTCGGTGTAATCGTAAGGTGTAGCGAATTTTGTCATTTTTGGCCGGGGATTTAGCAATATCGTAAATGTAAATTAGAGGATTGTTTTTTAAAATAGAAAACGTATGGAACTATTAAAGTAATTTGCAGTTATCCGAGGAAAACAAGAATAACTGTGAAATATTGCGGTAGATATTACCGTTGCAGGTACGTGGTTTGTGTTCATTCGACGATACATGCGAGGAAGTGACCGGAATGATAACAAACGAACAAGACGCGTTTGTTGGACACAACATTGAAATACCGCAAATTATTTCGCGTAATGGCGTATGTAAAAAATATATTCGTTTCGTTTGACGATACGAGAAAGAGTCGTTGATATTTTGTTCGACTCGACGTTTTTATCAACGGAGTGAAATACGATCTTTTAACAAGAAGAATCACGTTGATACGAGTTTGAGGTGACTGTACAAACTTTGACCATTTTGTTATTTATCGGAAATGTGCCGAAAATACCACTTCCGCCCATTTTCGAATTTGGTGAACGAATAATCGTTTTACACTTTCGATAAATTCCAGAATAGTAACGGTATACGCTCGATAGAACGTTTCCAATTGAAAACAAATACGGACAAAATTCTTATCCAGACAAAAATCTTGAACGGAGAATAAACGATAAAAACCCTTTTAAATTAATTATACAGCGAGATAATATCTCCCGTTGAATAAAAAATCGACCCGACTAACCGTCCCGACGAATAACATTAGTATCTCGAATCGACAACAGTATAATCTACGTTCCCTGATGAATATCGTCAAAAGAAAAACAAACAAACAAATTTCCTCCATTCCAAAAACGAAAAAGAAGAACGAAAGCATTCCGTTCAACTTTTCGAGGCACAGTTGTCAAACGCGCAAAATGATACAAAGTAACTAAAACTAAGAGAATGTATTAATTAGATATTTAATTATGAAATGGAACGTTAACAGTCGCACCGCGCAACTTGTGCGGAGTTATATTAATTTCACACGGTGGATCGAAAAATATCCCATTGTGCATATCAGTGTATTAAAAAGGTGAGACAGTTTGTAACTCAGTACGCTCCGAAGAGTTACACTGTGCGCGAAGAGCTTTTATCGAAACAATGTTTTCGAAGCCCGACGGAGCTGTGGCTCGCTTTGCGCAGCTTCATCCGGTACAACCGAGCAAGTAGATCGTCCCTGTTACACGGTACGTATACCCGGACATAATTTCCATTATTAGATCCGTGCATCTACATATGTACGTAATCGCTTCTGGGCGTAGGTGAGCGTGTGCACGTGCAAGCAAAATATTTGCTCCCGTGTAGCAGTTGGGCGACGCACCGACGTGTAACGCGAACCTTCGAGGAGGAAAGAGCCGTAAGAAGAAAATGGTGAGTGGGAGGGATGGTGGGGGGTGGGAGAGACTCGGTATTGTCGAGCGACAATGGATACGATTCGCGGGCCATCTGTCCGCCGGTGGTACGAAAATTGTGCGGAAAATCGAAAGCGTCTTTGCGGCGACGGAGAGGGGGCGGGGGTAGACAGGAGGCAGGGGGCGCGTGGGTGGCATCCGGTGCATTACATCCCCGGTGCTATCGCGAGTGCAACCCTCTGATATCGCGGGCCGCAACTTAGGGAAAAGAATTTTCGTTTAGCGTGGAAGAGAAAGCCTTCCGGTAGATTCGAGCGGAAAATTGGAAAATGGTTTATCGCGAGTTTCGATGCATTTTTCCCGCCGCCAGATTTTTGCCGGTGTTCTCGATACGCGTTCTGACGCGTTTTAATAAAATCTCCGTTCCCTCGCTCTGTGCACCCCGCGTTTCGATCGTTAGCCGACGTGGCCGCGTAGATGGCCAAGGCGAGCTAAAAATTTCATCGAGATGCGCAACGTAGATCGTTGTGTAATAAACAACGGCCGTGGAATCGATTCGATCTAGCCCGGGCCCCGTTGCGGTGTGCGCGTTATATACTCACCTCTCTCTCTTTCTCTCTGTGTCGACTTCGCGATGGGATTACGCTCGTTGAAACGCGCGCGCGCGCGCGCGCGCGCGCCTCGGAAAAAACCGCGTATAAATATCTATACCAGTCTGGCGGAGCAACGAGACTCGAACGTAGAGTCGCGGGGAGGTTAGGTCGGTCGCGTAAAATAAGGATGCGTAAAGTCGCGTAAAGTGAGGTTGTGTAAAATAAGGTCGGATAAAGTAAGGTCGCGTAAAGTAAGCTTGTGTGAAATAAGGTCGGATAAAGTAAGATCGTGGAAAGTAAGCTTGCTTGTGTAAAATGAAGTCACGTAAAGTAAGGTCGGGCAAAGCAAAATCGGTTAAAGTAAGGTCGGACAATGTGAAGTCGGGTAAAGTAAGGATGTATAAAATAAGTTTATGTAAAATAAGGTCAGGTAAAGTAAGAACACAAAGTTAGCTTATGTAAAATAACGTCAGGTAAAGTAAGGACGTATAAAGTTGTGTAAAATAAGGTCGACTAAAGTAAGGTTGCGTAAAGTAAGCTTGTGTAAAAGAAGGTCGGATAAAGTAAGGTCGCGTAAAGTAAGGTCGGGCGGAGCAAAATCGGGTAAAGTAAGGTCGGACAATGTAAAGTCGAGTAAAGTAAGGACGTATAAAATAAGTTTATGTAAAATAAGGTCAGATAAAGTAAGAACGCATAAAGTTAACTTATGTAAAATAACGTCAGGTAAAGTAAGGACGCATAAAGTTGTGTAAAATAACGTCGGCTAAAGTAAGGTCGCGTAAAGTAAGCTTGCTTGTGTAAAATGAAGTCGGATAAAGTAAGGTCGGGTAAAGTAAGTTTACTTGTGTGAAATGAAGTCGGATAAAGTAAGGTCGCGTAAAGTAAGGTCGGGTAAAGTAAGTTTACTTGTGTGAAATGAAGTCGGATAAAGTAAGGTCGCGTAAAGTAAGGTCGGTTAAAGTAAGAACGCATAAAGTTAGCTTATGTAAAATAACGTCAGGTAAAGTAAGGACGCATAAAGTTGCGTAAAATAAGGTCGGCTAAAGTAAGGTCACGTAAAGTAAGCTCGTGTAAAATAAGATCGAATAAAGTAAGGTCGAGTAGACTAAGGTTGTGTAAAATCAGGTCGGATAAAGTAAGGTCGGGTAAAGTAAGATAGGGTAATGAAAGGTCGGGTAAACTAAGGACGCATAAAGTAAGGTTGTGTAAAGGAAGGTCGCGCACAGTAAGATCGGCTAGAGTAAGGTCGAGTAAAGCAAGATCGCGACTGACGTAACATCATCGCGAGAGAAATCCGTGCCCATCAGGTCCTGTACAAGGCATGTATAACAAGTAATCATTTTTAACGGCTCAGAATACCACTGACTCAAAGTTCATATGTCATCGTTTAATCCTATGTTCCGTATAACGTCTGTCAATATTTCAAACAGATTTATCTAGCAGCTTTGTTTTGGTAACTGTTTAAATTGGTCTATGTTTGTTTTCAACCATGGAAAAAGTATTTATTTATATTCGAGACACCAGGAAGGAAAAATTTCGCCAGAAATTAAATGGAATTAATCACCGTGTATTCAATGGCGGTGAATTCAACGCGATCCTTTTCAATCGGATAAATCGAAAAAATAACAGGTTGTTCAATAAATTTTGTCGTTCGATAAAACTTATTGAACAGTACTGTTCAATGTCGTACCGTTTAAAAAGTTTTATCGTTCGATGAAACTTATTGAATAGTATAGTACTAGCTTGCTCGATAAGTTTCTAGAACAATCTAGTAGATCTAAATAGTATAAAGTAATGAAACTTTATAGAAACTATATATTGGTCGAAAGCAGCGGGTGTTTGCTATATTTTAGCGAAATATCCACAGTCGTCCAAAAGTTACTAATTTGTTTTTTTACTCGTTGGTTCTGCCTCCTGTGTATTTAGGAGAAAATCAATAATGGCTACATACATTTACGAATCGGAGACGAGTAAAATTTTATTCGAATAACAGACGATGTTTAAAGACGCAGTTTAATTATTTATTAACAACCTTCTTCTCTAAGGTGAAATATAACATCCTTTAATGTTACTAAAACTAGCCGACCTCGTTCAAATTCGAATGTTTATTCAACGAATAACGGATAAAAAATTGCTTAATTTTATTCGCGTAAGAAGTTTGCCCCAATACGAGCGAAATTTGAAGAAAATTCAAAAAGGGAGGAAGATTCGTCGATTTTTATATATATGTAAATCTATTTGCAATCTGTTACATTAACAACGGTAAGCAAATCGTATTTAGTGTTGATTAGTACAGAAAGTTAGATAACATGTCCAATGACATCTCTCGTGATTATATAATTAGTGATTCCTCGAGATTGTAAATCCGTTTTTTATGTCTGATGGTTTGAAACGTTTGACTCCACGCGTCTGATGATTCCTCGACGAATCTCTTGGCAAATTTGTTAGTATAGCAGCGTATCTTTAGCAAATAATTTATTGCACATTTTGTAACATTCTGCTTAACAGATGGAATCGAGAGTTCTATCCCTATCGCGTAATTGGTTATAAGCCATGACGCATTCGTAACTGTACGTAAAATTTTCGACTAAAATCGTTCCAGAGTTTCAATATTGGAGATGGATGTTGATCCCTAAAGCTCTATGCTATACGTCCATCTCGATTTTAATATACATTTGTAGACGATTATTTTCAAGTTTAACGTTAGTTTTGACTTAGATTCGTCGTTTCCAAATAAGATTTTAATTCTTTTCGTAATCAGTGTGTCCACGACGAACGTTCGTTCGCGATTCGGTGAGAATAGAATACGCGGGGGCAGTTTTAGGCGCGCGTTGACTCACCTGAAAGGTTGAGTACGAAAGGTTTTCAGAGGAAGCCTCCTGGGTCGCCGGGAATAAATTATAGATAAGGAAAGAGGAACGGTACTTAATTTTCATGGAGATTCGTAACGCTCCGCGGCCGGACGTACCCGGAAAGAGTAAGCGGCCTTTTTTTCCCGCGGATAACCCATTTACTTTTGGAGAAATGATTTCGCGTTCAGCTGTGTGCAAACGACGCGTTATGACCGTTTTCAGCTACCGTGTAGCGAGCTCGGTGGCTCGGGCTAAGCTGGCAAGCTTCTACGAGTCGAAGCAGTAACTGGGATTGCCACGATAATTGACTTTTTCAACTCCTCCCGATTTTTTGTCATTTCTCTTCTCGCCAACTGAGAACGCTAACCGTCGACTACTTCTTCCACTTCTTCTTCTTCTTCTTCTACTACTACCACTACTTCTTCTTCTTCTTCTTCTTCTTCTTCTTTTTCTTCTTCTTTTCTTCTTCTTCTTCTTCTTCTTCTTCTTCTTTCTTGCAGCGTCTCACTACCCGGCCGGAACTTTATTTTCCCTTCGCGTTGGCTCAAGGATCCCTGGCGCCGCGTTTTTGAAGTAAATAAAACTTTCAGCTAACTCGTTCCTCTTTCTGTTTGAACCTCTGAGTACCGATGACAGACCCCGTGAATACGCAAGAACCCGTACGAACAAACGAGATGTCTAACGCCCGTGCACGGGCGTAACTGCCACCCTCCGATGTATCGAAACAGGGGATGTGTTCACTGTATCATAAACAGTGAATAATTCGGTTCTTCTCAACGTATACCAACGATGACGCAAAAGAAACACCGATTCGATGATTCTTTCGCGGTTCGACCGTAGAAAAGATACAGAACGGTCGATGTCTTGATTCGAAAAAACGATACGGCTCTCGAGGTGCTGTTTCCAAGGAGGAAGAAGAATTCTGAACGAGGTGGGATAGACACGCTTTGAAGTTCGAGAATAACTCGAGCTAGCGACACGCTCGAGTTCTTCGCCAATCGTGTATGTATACATATGTATGTACACGTATACTATATACCTCAACTGGATTCCTCGTTTCTTCTTTAGCGAAACTGTAAATTTTATTTGGGTCTAAAATAGTTACGTACGCACGATCAGCGGAATAAAATAAAATTACAGAATAATCTAGTAGCAAATTCGTATAAAATAATAGGTTGCTGAATAAGTTTCGTCGTTCGGTAAGAAACGGAGTTATTAGGTTCGTAGTTTGATTTTTTTAAACATGTGTGAAGTTTCATATCGACTCGTTCGTATATTTATAGTTTTTCAAAGTTGAAGTAATATTTTTTTACAATGGAAACCTAGTATACATCTAAAGTTTCGTCAAAATTGAGTTCATACGAAAAAATAATTATACGATACGATATGGTACGATGTATTATTTTACGTACCAGTGATTGAATGAAACATAGCCAGAATGGCCATTTTTTCTTGTGCATTAACGACCAGAAAAGGCGTTGCGAATAATATCGGTAGGAATAACAACAATCGTTCGAATGTTGTTACATTGTCGTCGCAGGAAAGAAACTACTTTATAGAAACAAAGGAGAAACCGAAAACATAACACCGAATGAGTTTCAATCGTTCAGCGACATAATGGGGTGAAGCCCCTTCGGCGAAGGGATTCATAAAAATTAAAAGCTCCCTAAGGGAATCAAGGTGATTCGCGACAAGTACTTTTACGAGCGTCTGATAATAAGCTCTTAGTCGATAAAACAGAAAATGTATAAGTGGCGTTTCTCTAGAAAGTTGTCGTCGATCGAAAGAAAAATAAAAATGAAAGATATAACCCAAAAGGAACGCATGATTGTCGATTCCGTAACTAGCAGCGAAGTTGTCGTCGAAAGAAAAATAAAAATAAAAGATATAACCCAGAAGGAACGCATGATTGTCGATTCCGTAACTAGCAACGAAGTTGTCGATCGAAAGAAAAATAAAAATAAAAGATATAACCAAAAAGGAACGCATGATCGTCGATTCCATAACTAGCAGCAAAGGATCATTCGGGTATTAAGGCTGATCCTTATTCAACGTCACGGCGCGCTTATTCGCTGCTCTCGTAACAGTCGACAGCTACACGTAGGTGCTTCGTTCTCGGAACGAAGAACCCTTCATCAAGTTCTTCGAAGGATGAGTGTGTCAATTTAAGCGGAAACGTACGTGCATTTGTTCACGAAGGCGTGGCTACGCGCGTGGAATGAACCCGGAACGAAAATTTCGAAACGGATCCAACCTGCACTTGTACGAATTAAATTCGGAACGTTGTTCGTGTAAAATATGTTTCAATGTATTTTCGAATTATACGATCGAGTTTAAAGTTCTACTCGATCGTGGTAATTTAGAAATTCGTCGATTCAGCGCACGAAATGATCTTGGATGATTTTTCTGGTTCGATATTTCGCGATTTAGAGAGTTGCTTAAGTGCACTTCGAACGTATGCACGATGTTCGAATTTTCTACGCGTATCTCGTGTGCTGGATTAATTTTGTGCGAGTAGTTGAGAAATGGCGGAAAATCGACGCCAGCTGTACTCACGATACAAGTAGCTTTATTTACGTATGAATACGGATGAATCAGTATACGAGGCAGTGTACAATGTATTTTACGAGACCTATAGAGATAGAGTACGAATTTACCGTGCAATGTTGATTTTACGGATATTTGACTATTTGCGACGTTCTTTGTGGTAGAATATACACTCTTCGTTGGTAAAGATTTCTTCCTATTGGAGAGTTCTCTCGATACGAAATTTTCGTTTCTGTACTCCCGATGTGATTGGTAGCCTTGTGAAGTGTATATTATCGAGCACTATTCTTGTGGAAAAGGCTAATGTTCTATTTTTTCACAGTGTATATTCTTGGGACTCTTGGAAATCAATACGTGATTTATAACTATGTATATCTATGGGGTATGCTCAAGTTTAATATCAGTGCTAAGGATGGATTTTACTATCTTTTATAATATGTACACTATCCAAAGTGTAAAACAATGAACGTACATATTGATGTTGCAAGAATTTTAACTCGATATTATATATCGAGTTTTTTTATTTTTGTTTACATTTTCGTGTTTCATCAGACATCCAACGATCACTTCTTGTAAATTTAGTTTAGAATCGTTATTTAAAAGATAAGAATCTTATCGTACGTTATATTATAAGAAAATTCCCCTAATCTACAAGTCTGATTTTAATGAAAGTTTGCGTGCATGTAAAGCACACAAACTGTGATAATCCAACATTTTTTCAATCTTTTAATAGAATTTTTTCCAAGAATTTGTTCACAGTAAAGCGACAGAGCACTATAAACTGAACATTCTTTGTGAGAAAATTTTTGCTCTATCTTGCACAATTGCGTAGTTAAAAAGAAAACGAAAGTCGTTGCAAGCTTTTCAATCATCTGAAATCGGTTGAAATCAGCCTTTACTTAAATATATTTAACTTCGTAATGGTGCGAAATGAAGCTTTTGGTGCTACTCTCTCGTTCTATTGCAAAAAAAGTTCCAAGAGAAATTACATTAAAAAAATGAAAAACCGTTGAAACTTTAGAAATTTGATTTCACCTTCTTAGGAAAATTTCGTGCGGACAAAAAATTGCTCTATATATGCGCCATTATGCTTCACATGCATGAAAACTTTTGTTAAAATTAAACTTGCAGGTTAGGAAAATTTCCTTATAATACAGCGTACAAATACTTTCGCGTGCCACTGTACGTACACTATCAGATTCAAGTACAATGAAAAGTGTCATACACAACGAAACTACAGTTGAACCGTTTAATAATAATGAATATTTTAGCTACACAAAAGGAGTTTTATAGTTTAAACTACTTTACTTCTTAAATATTGTATTCTTCTAACATTCCAGCAAGTCGAATTTTTATTGCAGAAAGTCGAATCCGCACGTACAGTTCCAAGAAGAGATTCGATGGAATTCGTTGGAAACGGGGAAGGTAGAGCAACAGCAAACGAGTCTCGCACTACATACACTCTATGGTCGTGACTTCAAAGCGATACTACATGCGTATCGGTGTGTTATCCGCTTGTGGAAAATAAATTTTGTTGCGTTCTTCGTTATATGTCTGTAACAATATTATCAATGGATTGTCCGATAAAAATGCGTCTAAACTTTTCGATTCGAACTATTTTTAATTATATATTTACAACTAGGATTCCTTTACTCGAATCCGACGTAAAAACTGTAACTTCAAAACGATTATAACTCTATCTATACCACGACAATTCGATCCAAATGTAACATTCGCGAATTGAACAAATCACAAAACATTTCGTATTTCTTTTAAAAGTCTATCGAAATAGTAACGGTCACTCGTAGCAAGTTACTCGGAATTTCGTATCATCGATAAATTCGTTTCGCCGGGGAATCGTAAATGAGCCCTGAAATAGACGCGCACAGACTGAAATCTAAACTACGGTCATCGTGGATCCCGAAATCACGGCTGGTGGTTTTCAAGGGTCTCCGAAGTGTTAATTTAATTTGAGCGGATGGATGCACTCTTCCAAGCAGGGAAACCGTGGCCAAGCAGAACACATGCAGCCGCGAACTTTACCAGAACATCGAGTGATGCTTTGCTCGATTTAAATGCGAGCAAACGACCCCGGTAACCGTCGTTCAAGCTACTTCGACCATCTCGACTGAGAGCTATTTCGTGGATTGCTCCTCGGAGAACATAATCGAAGACTAACTCTTTGGAGCCGCCGGTGGGGCATACCGTGAGTTTGTTTTCGAAGTGTATCAAACGCGTAACGAGATTCAGTATTATTTGGCTCGCGACGTCGCGATGCGCTTATGGCTTATTCCGTGCCAAATTCATCATTTTTTACGCTCGATGTTAGAGATTTCGATGAAATTAAAGAACGATACGGTGAAATTAAAGGACGTTTAAGTCATCGTTTCATCGATTTCGAATTTGTTCAAGAAATACGAAACTTTGAATTCTATAATTTTTTATTATTTTGTTTGCTCGTATCTAATGTTCGCGTAAAAGGTTTCATTTTAATACGAAACTTATTTAGTTTTGTTTGTGACAAAAAAATAATTTTAATCAGTCGTATAGTATTGTTATAACAAATTCGTCAAGATTATCTTCCGTTATTGTATCTGTAATTTCTTAAGCTGAAATGGACTGTACGAATACATACATTTTTATCTTCGAAATTATCAACTGCTTCGTGTTCTTGTTTCTTTTGTTCCCATCTAGAAAAGTAAACCTGTCGAACTAAATTTTCTGTTAAGGTAAAAAGTCGTTATTTGTAACGTGAAGATACTTATTTTAAATTTTCAATCGAACGAGAAATTTAACAAATTTAGCCATAATATAAATGTATCCTTGAAGCTTTTTATACAAAATTAAGTTGTTTCCAGGGTGTTTGTAATTGACATAGTGAATCAATGACCTGTTAAAGACCGTGGTGCTTTTCTTGTAACTGCCCCACATATTGCCCAATTATACCGTTTCCATACTATTTTATTTTAATAGAATTTACATATGGTTCCAAATACATAGTCCAGACTCGTTCCCCAATATTAAAATAATATCTTTATCCTCAGACTGTAATCTATTTATATTATAATTATAGTGTAAATATTTTTCCAATGACATTGTTCTTTCTGGTAATCGATCATGTTTCAGATTTGACATCGATTTGCTATCTAGTAGGAAACACTAAATTCGTTGAAAAGGACTACGATTTTTAAAAATTTGTAAAGATAAGGGTTTTCCAGTTGTTCAATTCTGAGTTAAATGTATCTTTTAACTACCGAATGATTTCAATCCTATTTTCTGTTGCACTGCAGTATACTATCGACATGATCTACGTTCTCAATTTCTTTAATGGAGGCACTTCTATAGATACCAATAATATATTCGTGAAACTCACGGTGACAGTCGAGATGGTTCTGCTTCAGATAATGCAGCTTCAACTTCTTCTCCACTTTCTTCGCGAAGTAATTTCCTGCGCTAGCCATTGCACATATACACACTTTCCGTAAAAACTGGAAACAATCTAGTAATTTCTAATGATAGTTTCTCGAAAGCTTTTCTACAGTTGGTATGTTTCTTGTGTTTAAATAGATCGAAATATTACTGGTACACGGTTTTGGAAAATGAACTCACGGATACACAGAAAGCAGAAGTGCATCGTACGAAAGTTACTCGAAAATCGAAATACCTTCAAATATGATAGAAATATTCAGAGCTATGTAGGTTAATTGCTACGTTACTATGAAACATCGAGCTGAAAATGTTTCGAAGTATACTTAGGTTGTTCAATGAGATTTGTCGTTCGATGAAACTTATCGAACAGTAGTAGGTGAACGACAAAACTTATCGAATGTACTACATTGAACAGTACTGTTGAATAAGTTTTATCGAACGACGAAACATATTGAACAATCCATGAAATAAAATCTCAAAGATCGTTTGGTTTATTTCTCAGTAAGTGTTAGCCGGACGAAAGAACGATCGAAAAAGAATTTATTCACGCACAAATGTCTTATTCGGAATTGATAATTCCAAAAATACCGTTGCCAAAATTAATACAGAGGTGACCAATAAACCTATTTCAGAGATACGTACGACACTATTGGAACGACTATAAGACTCGCCGAGTTTATTTATAGACCCGATAATAATCTAAAAATAATGAAATAATTTTATCGCGTCGAGAAAGCTCTCAAGAATACACTCGTATATTTTCTAGATTAAAAAAATTCCCTATTCGATCTATAATTTAAAAAATAAAAATTTATTCGCAATCTTCGAGTTGTGAAAAGGAGCTCAACTTAAAAGAAAATATAATCTGAAGAATCGATTCTTTTGATGAAAAGAAGAAAAACTGATTGCGGACAGTAATTTCAAATATATTATAAAAATTCATTTGTACAGCTCGTTCCCGTATAAATTGAAACATCCTGTATGTTGTAACAAAATTGAAATCAGCGAAACGATGACCGAAACCCGCCGAATTTTACGCGGGCTACACCATATTTCAATTTCATCAAAATTTCTGGTGTCGAGTGTTAAAAATGATCGATTTGGGGTGGAACGACCCTTGCAGAAAGGACGTGACGAACGAAACTCGTGAAAGGCGTTCCACGCGTCGCGTTCACCCCCTTCACCCTCTGTGCACTCTAATTAGGCGCGAGACAAGTGCGTGTTAGCGAGTACGCAAGGGACACAGTGTCAGGTGTATCGACCCAAGGCGGTGAGAATAGAATTAACTTGTTGAATATGCATCGTTGCATTTTTAACTCGCTCAACCCCGATGCGTTGGCTTTCCTAATTTCATCGATTAATTCGAGACATTTGAAAAAAAATATTCGCTGGTCGATTCATCGACCCTGTGTGAAAGTTGAGACCAAAGATTTTCGCGCTGCAGAATTAATAAATACAATTACAGAAACAGACTGAAGCCACTCGCTGTAAGAAGCGACCGAGAACGAAAACAACTTTCGAACTGGTTAAACATCTCCTAATTGCGCGCAATATTCCGAATCGTGTATAGCGTGACAAAGCCAGCGAGCGTTTTATGCAAAGCAATTAAAACGATTAAAACTCGCAAAAGGACTGAAAACGAGCCCAGAACGAGCACGTACGGGACTAAAAATAGAGGCGCACTTGAACTAGCTGTACCGACGTGAACAAAGACAGAAAAAAAGGTAGAAGTGCAGTTCTGAAATTCGTTCAACTAATTGGACTGTGACTCCAAAAACTGACGCGCGAGAATTGCCTACCGTTTAAAATCTACTAAGCACGCGACGCAAGAAAGGTCGAAGCTGCAGCTGACTAAAAATCGCGAAAGATAGAAGAAAATTGCGTATAAATCCTAGTACAAACAACGTGTATTCCCTTGGAACGCGTCTTTGTTTGTTAGAGGACGTAACGAAGACGCGACAGTAACTGGTCATGAACGATTGTACGAAGTAACGTTTAGGTTTGCTCCAGACCTTTCCACCACAGAGCATACCTAAAGGAAATCAGGGCTTATTGTTGGAAGAAGTCTTCGTGTAATGTAAGTCACCGATTTGGTTCAAATTTTGTACAAAATTAACGAATATAATGCACAATAATATAATAAACGCATAGATTATACTATTGAATATCTTTCGAGAGAATTATGTTTCGAGTTTTTATATAGAATGAAAAAGTATATAGCAAATTGGCATAACGGTAAATAACGTTTCGACTTTGATTACAAAATTAAGTTGATGATTTATAACTATTTGCGTATTATCTATTAATTTGCTGTGAATGCTTCTTCAACATTTCTGTTTCTGTTCTAATATTACCTAAAAAGTTACTTGCTCGGCCACCACATTCAAATTCGTTAAGTGTTACAATATATTTTTAATAAAATATGAAAAACCTCATAGAGTGATTTTTGGTCTCAATTTGTTTGTTGATATTCGATATTATATAACGTATTAATTTTCATCTATATATGATGGAATATTGTTGCAAAAATACTCTTTTATTAACGTTATTATCTTTCACATAAATTATTCGGTCGTTGGAAAAACCTTTTCAACTAAAACGGAGGTTGCAATAATACGCAAATACTTTCTAGCAAAATCCAAAGTGCCGATTTCGTTAAATATCAAATCGATATCGATACATTCGTAAAGTATTAAACGCTAAATTTTCTTTTCAAAGAAATGTAATTTCTTTCTAATATTTTTAAGAAAATATACTTCAACGTACGAACGTAAACAATACTTACTCGTGGTTCTTATGTTTGGCCCGATTTCCTTATCACGAGTCTTAGACGCTATTATAAGCAAAAGGGTTAAACAGCACTGTTCTCGACGATTGTTCGCCGATCGACGTATACCTAACGACGCAACGTTAATATAACGGCGCAAAATGTATCGCGGTTCGGAAATCACGCGAATGTAAAATTAAATGGCAGCGGGCGGTCGCTGAAAACCCACCTGGCTGGATCGTATTACCGCAAACGTTGTACAGAACTTCGTTGAAATCGTTTCGCGCCCGTTGAATGATTGACTCGCTGCGTGACCGGGTCGTAGTGGCGAAATTCTGCTCGAAAACGCGGCAGGAGACGCGACGGGATGTCGCGCCCGTTACCGCGATAAATAATAATTAAAGGCTGCAAAAGAACGGGTCGTATAATAAAAAAAGACGCATTGCCGGTAGCGGCCCGCAATACGGTGGTATAAATTTCCCGGAAATATGTGTATTATTGCAGGCCACGTGCTGAAGTTTGTTAAATTCACCGTGATTTATAGCTACGCGGAGTATAAAGCATGTTCGACGATACAACAGCGACAAGCACTCGTTGGACGTGGCAGATATTACACTAGGGCGGAACAACAACGTGGCAGGGTTGACAAACCTAAATGTCAAATGCACTGTCCAGTCAGGATCGTTTTTCCACTGGTTAAGACCGTTCTTGTTTATCACCTCTCTTGTGATAGAGTGATTCTTCGCTTTGAGATCGAAACGTAGATATCTTCACGGCCACTAGATTAGGATTATCTTCAGTCGAGGGTCGGTAAGGAATCTTTCTTGCAACCGATTGAACTCGAGTTGCTTTTACACTGGTTAAAATCGTCCTTGTTTGTCTCCTCTCTTGCGATAGAGTCATTCTTCGCTTCGAGATCGAAAATCGCAGTCGCTAGATATCTTTAGTCGAGGGTCGGTAGGGAATCTTTCTCACAAGCGATGGAACTCGGTTTGCTTTTCTACTGGTTAAAACCATCCTTGTTCGTCCCCTTTCTTGGGGTAGAGTAATTTCTTACTTCGAGATCGAAAATCACGATCACTAGATATTTTTAGTCGAGGGTTAGTTGGGAATCTTTCTCGCAACCGATTGAACTCGGGTTGCACGAAGAGAATAGGAAATGGGATACAACGTTAAAGAGAACACGGAAAAACGACATCAAATAACCTACCTATAACAAAAGATCTATTTTATCAAAATATGCTTACAGTAATTTCTCGTTTCGAGATCGAAAATCACGACCACTAGATATCTTTAGTCGAGGGTCGGTAGGGAATCTTTCTCGCAATCGATTGAACTCAGTTTGCTTTTCCACTGGTTAGAACTGTCTTTGTTCATCTCCTTTCTTGGGGAAGAGTAATTTCTTGCTTCGAGATCCTAAATCACGACCACTAGATATCTTTAGTCGAGGGTTAGTTGGGAATCTTTCTCGCAACCGATTGAACTCGGGTTGCACGAAGAGAATAGGAAATGGGATACAACGTTAAAGTGAACACGGGAAAACAACATCAAGTAACATACCTATAACAAAAGATCTATTTTATCAAAATATGCTTACAGTAATTTCTCGTTTCGAGATCGAAAATCACGACCACTAGATATCTTTAGTCGAGGGTCGGTAGGGAATCTTTCTCGCAATCGATTGAACTCAGTTTGCTTTTCTACTGGTTAAAACCATCCTTGTTCGTCCCCTTTCTTGGGGTAGAGTAATTTCTTACTTCGAGATCGAAAATCACGATCACTAGATATCTTTAGTCGAGGGTTAGTTGGGAATCTTTCTCGCAACCGATTGAACTCGGGTTGCACGAAGAGAATAGGAAATGGGATACAACGTTAAAGTGAACACGGGAAAACGACATCAAATAGCATACCTATAACAAAAGATCTATTTTATCAAAATATGCTTACAGTAATTTCTCGTTTCGAGATCGAAAATCACGACCACTAGATATCTTTAGTCGAGGGTCGGTAGGGAATCTTTCTCGCAATCGATTGAACTCAGTTTGCTTTTCCACTGGTTAGAACTGTCTTTGTTCATCTCCTTTCTTGGGGAAGAGTAATTTCTTGCTTCGAGATCCTAAATCACGACCACTAGATATCTTTAGTCGATGGTTAGTTGGGAATCTTTCTCGCAACCGATTGAACTCGGGTTGCACGAAGAGAATAGGAAATGGGATACAACGTTAAAGAGAACACGGAAAAACGACATCAAATAACCTACCTATAACAAAAAATCTATTTTATCAAAATATGCGTACAGTAATTCCCGCTTTCGAGTGATAATCGAGCCCGCCAACTCGCAAACGAAGTAGGTAGCGATTTTTATCTCGAATCAAGGCTCAGCCTCGTGCGTACAGTCAAATATGGAAAGAAACACTGAGAACGAACGAGATACAGCAATAGCGGCTCGCCGTGTCCCACAAGATTATTAATTCTTGCGGTTCGAGGAGAAAGTCACCAATTCCAACACCAACCAAGACGTCTCAGGAGGAGAAGGGTTCTTGGTTGGTACCAGAGCCGGTGACTTTCTCCTCGAACCGCAAGAATTATTAATGTTCCCCGGTATAGCTACGTGCGTTCAGTAGCTGGAAATTCGATTTCGTGCGCTCATCTCATCCTTTGTAATTGAAACTTCAAAGCGATACCGTACGTCTCTTGATGTATCAACACAAGTGCGAATTAGTATTTTTTATAGTTTAAATTCTGTCTTTACGAGACTATTAATTAACTAATCCCAATCGATTGACGAAATTTTCCAGGTGAAAATCAGTCCAAACAGTCTGCTTTCAATTATATTTAATTCGAATTGTTTTTGAAAATTGTTCGATTACGTATACGGTAACGTATGGTTTCAAATTTTCATAAGATTTCGTGTAATTTACAACCCAGTGAAAATTTTTTAGGGAAGTGTATTTTTTGTAGAACCGAACTCGAACATTGCTTAACAAAGAAAGAGAATGGTTACAACAGGAGGAAACGAGACAGTTATAGTATATTCAGCGATGACGGCTGAGATTCGATTCTTCAAACAAATGTCGCTACGATAAAAAAGTAATCGCGCGATATACATTTTACTTTCCGCAGTTTGCACCTTATCTTTCCAAAAATAGTACCGATTCATTCTTTCGATTCTACCGATTACAATAAGTTCAAACACGACATAAATCGGACTAATTTTCCCATGTTACTACGTAATATTAATATTAGGATATTAATTTTCTGCTGGATCAGGTTTCGTTGAATGGAAGGGATGTGATAAATCGTGGATAGTCAACCGCACATTACTGTACTTGAGAATAATCGGAATAAGATCGTATTCGGATTTATTTTGATCAGAAAACCCTCACCATTATATTGCCAATCTTCCCGCGAAGATACAATGACGAATATGAGTTTCTAGTTTACAATTAGCGACTCGTCGCTTTGAAGTTCGGCTAGCGGGTTTTTAATTCCACGGCTGCAAGCCGCACGAGTCGACGAGTTGCTCGAGCCGAGAAAACACAAACAATAGCGAAAAAGATTCCATATCCTAAATCTGGTGCAAAAATTCACAGCGTGGATTCTGACCCAGGCGAGCACGTTCAAGCTTATAAAAATATCATTTGAATAATTCCTGTCTTACCGTACAATTATTCAGTGTCGTGTTTCAATATATCCAGTTTCGAAATTAAAAAATGATCAAGTAATCTTCTACAGTCTCCGTATCGTCAAAGTTTCATCCACTTAGGAAATTGCCAAGACTGTGGAATACATGATAAATGGATCCAAAACTTTCCACGACGTTTTGTCAATTTTTAAGAAGTCATCTTCGCAATGTGCGATCCAGTGTTGTCGTGCTGCAAGATAACATTTTTTTAGTTGTCCAGTATTTTTTGCTTCGGAACAGGGCTGGGGGAGCATCCGAACGAGCTACCTGGCTCGAATATAGCAATTAGCGACTGCATAGTTCTTCCGTGATAGAAGCAATTTACGATGGATAATTCCTTTGTGCTCCACCACACGCGCAGCACGAGCTTCTCAAGACGCAACTACCTGCTGGTTTGTGCTCTCTGCCCTTAAGGAAACAAAGGGCAAAGCGTTCTAACAAGAAGAATGTCAGACCTGATCCTCAACGATTTGAACGACATTTTGCAGGCTTGTAAATTCACCTGCACGACAATCGTAACTGGAGTTGTAGCCGTAGATGGCCAGTTAATTATAAAAAAAAATGAATGCAAAGTTTGGAAAAATCGCTTAGCCAAGAATATTATAATAGATTAGTCCATTCAAGGATGTATTTCTTGACATGATCGCGATGCAGTGTACACTTATGCTTCCATTGTTCCAATGTTCCATTTGTTCCAATGTCCATTTTTATTGTACAATAAAATTGATTTCCATATACTTTAAACCAGGTCCATTTTTTACTTTCGCTCGTTTAGTGTTAGCAATTAAAGAAAATAAATTAGGGAAAAATAATAAAAACTATCAAAATTATTAGATCTTTCTAATCAAGTGTTACAAAGTAATACAATATACTACGATTAATAAAAGAAAAAGAAAAAAAAAATCCAAGTGTCATGGGATTCGAGAATCCAGAAGGAAGTATTATCAGTCTTCTATGCATACCACACTACGCCATAGTCGTTCTCAAGTGGAAAGATCCGTTACTAGAGAATTTTTTACCAAGCAATTTTTTCAAACTTTACACTTGTTTCTTTCATAACTAACTCCGGTTACGATTGTTGTACACATATAATCCAGAAGCCTGTAAAATGCCATTAAAATTGTTTCTTTCATAACTACGGTTGTCATCTACAGTTGTAACTCCGGTTACGATTGTTGTACACATGAATCCACAACTCTGTAAAATACCACTAAAATGATTTCTTTCATAACTAACCGGTCGTCTACGGTTGTAACTCCGGTTACGATTGTTGTACACGTGGCTGTAAAATACCATTAAAATCGGTGAGAATCGGTTCCGACATTCTCGTTCTAAGAACACCCGTGCACCGAACAAACACGGGACACGGGGACACGCGACAAAGTCACGATGGGTTTACACATCGATGACCCTGACCGGAATATAGATTCGACTTTTACTTTAACAACGCGTATTTCCCTCGCGGCAAGCTGCTTCGATCGGCATACCTTTCTCCGAACGTGTCATGGACCAGCTCGACCGTTCGCGTGAATCAGCTCGGGACGATCATAGCAGGCAAGTTCTTGGCAGTGATTCACCTTCTCCCGGTAACCCGTTGCGGTCCGCCCGAGGCTAGATACACTTTAAGCTCCGCTTCGAGTGGACAGTGAAGTGATCCTTAGCGTTAGATGCGCGACTACGACGATACCATCCGCTGGTTATCACCGTAAATGTGCTAGCTGATCTCACGAGCGGTCAAAATTTATTTCGATCAAATTTTCCAAGCATACTTGCAACGATACGTCGCATCCGGTTTCACAGGATCGCGAGACCCAAGTCCACGGTGAAACAGCAAAGCTAACAAGACCGCGACAACTTCGTCGATCCTTCTGGCGATTTTCGAGGAGTGTCCACGTGCACCGCAAACTTCATAACCCCCGTTCGGTTGTACACGTTATTTCGGTCCCTCGTGTAGTCGAAGAACGGAAATTCCCGTTTCGGTTGCCGCCGCAATCGAGACAAAACTGGCGGATATCGTGTCCCGAGGAATGCGAATATTCGTACGCCATGATCGCGTCCGGGTCAAACGTCGCGAAGTAATTGCGAACCATCAGCGCCCGATCGTTACGTAACGACGCGGGACCAGTAGGAGGGTAGGTGTCAGAGAGACGACGAGGCACAACAGGATCCTCGTCGGTGTTCGTTCGCTTATTCGCTATGAAAGCACCTTTATACGTCTACGACATTCCGACGAATACGTTCGCACGCACGCATACGCCCGCTTCCATCTGAACGGGTCAGCCCAACGACAGAGGTAGCAGGCAGAACAGGTTTCAGAATTTCGGGAAGGAGCGAAGGTGCTCCGACGTGAGCGCTCTGACTGGATGTCGTGGCCCGATGCGATAAGCAAGAGCGGCTCAACGGGAGTATGTATACGTCCTAGCTGGAACTATACGTGCAGGTTATATAGTGATTGGGGCGTTACCCGGCTCGCAGAAATCTCACGTGCGAGCACAATGCCTCTTTTGTCATTCTGAACTGGCGCGCGCCAGTTACTCGTGGGTACTGTGCGCCAGCCATGCCGCGGCAGACGCCTTTTCTTAGGGCTTTAAGGAATTTCCTTGCCGCTCGAGACCGATATTCGCGGCTCTTTGTCGCTGATACAATGACGGTAGACGTCGATCGGTACTTTCCAGTACTTAGAGAGCTCCGATGTTTCGAAACGAGGCTCGTCGTTAGACCGATGTCTTTCGAGACTTATCTCGGTAATCTCGCGAAACACCCGATGCTATCGGTAAATACTTCGCAACCGTTGGACTCCCTGACGTAAAAACAGCGGACACGCGAACGTTTTGTACTTCCCGCGGGTCCCAAAAAAAAAAACTGCCGGAAACACCGCGCGTAGGTTCGTCCGGATTTCAATTTCTGTAAATTGAGATACACGAATGTAAATCTCCGGTACGAAACGTTCGGTATTCCGGAGTTCAATATTTTAGTTCACAGTCGTTGTAACGATGCGAAGCGAAGCAACCGTTGCTCTGGAGAAACTTAACGAAAGATGCTTTCCGATTTCGCTCCGCTTCGGGCCGAGATATTAATCTCGAGGGAATATTAAAATAAATCGGTCGAGTTTAAATACGATTAACTTTAATTGTGATATTTTGATATACCGAGGCTCGAATGATACAAAATTGATAGCGGTGCGTCTCGACACGGTGGTTGTTAGTTGAATCTTAGAGTTTCAATTTTAACGAGTTTATTGCTCGCTTTGTACAGTATTTTGGTGATCAAAGGACGCACTTATAAGCGATTAGCATTTTTCTCAAAGAAGTGCTGAGTTTTTTCCAGGAATGCGCGAGTGTCGCGGATAGGCCAGATGTGACCCTATTTACCTGATGGTGCTTTGGCCACATGTTTTCTTACTGTTTGAAGGTCCTTAGAATTTAACTAAATAGAACTATTGAAGCTATTAAATTGCCCTTTTCTTCGTTGAACGTTTCGCTATTTCTATGAATTTTTATTTTGTCACGTCGTAACAATAGTTTGCAAGAAATGTATCGTAAAAGAAGCTGCAAGTGTTCGTTAAGTTATAGGTCAGTTTAATAGAAAATACAGCGCTGGTAGAAATGATAAAATAGTAACTTTTAATAAAGTATTCCCATTAAAAATGGTAGTAACAAAATAAAGAAGAAGAATGAAATTACATTTCTACTACTATAATATAACTAGCGGAGTAACTTTTAATAGAGTATTCCCATTAAAAATGGTAGTAACAAAATAAAGAAGAAGAATGAAATTACATTTCTATTACTATAATACAACGACTAGAATTAAATTTATCGTACAAAATAGATATGTATATCATATTTACCGTTATTTATGCTTTAATCGCGCATTAAAATCAAATATTATGCAACAGGGTTCAGTTACCTGCTTCAAAAAATCAAAATTCATTGCTGTTGACACACTGAAACTAAACACGGTATAGCATCCAGCTTTTATGAAGTATATTCGTGGATCACCAGTTTAACGGTAAAAGATCGAAGTATATAGTAGTTCGACGTGAATGGATGAAGAGAAAGGCGATGGTTGTGCCAAAGTTCGCGACGCTGTCATTCTTTTATTATTTAACGCGTTACGTGGCTTCTGGAGAAAAATTCCGTGAAAAACTCCTGTATCGAAGTGTTGATTTTTGCAAAATAGAGTAAACTACACGAATATATGAAAAATGTCAAATTTGATCAAAGTATCAAGTTGTTCGGAAAGTCATTTCGTTTTTGTTGTTTTTTTTTTTAGTCAAAATGAAATACGATTTTTTTAGAACGTATAAACATTTTATCCGTGGGATTATGGAATTGTTTGGCACAAGAGAAAATGTAAATAGGACGTTTATTTTTAGATAAATATAATAGTCATGCAGCGGAGTATGGTTATGAACAACTGAACAGATTGTAACGATCACGTCGGCACACCAACCGAAAAAAATAGTTACTTCTCAAACGCTGCATGATTCAATGTCGTTGTATTCAAACATTATCGAATTATATATTCTCCATTTTGGAAAACGAAACGACCTTCCGAACAACCCAATAAATACAATTTGTTGTAAAGTTCAGATTATAATATCCAGTTTATTAGAATATGCAGGGATCTCGCGTATCTAGTAGTATAGTTAATGTATATATAAGAATATAAAGTTCGAAGAAATGCGTATACAGTGATATGTCTCGATGTGAACGACGACAGTGTCGTGTGATCTTTCTGACTCTGGACTTGGAACTCGACTAAAAAGAAAAGCCAAAAATGGAAAACGGCCAAACCATTGACCGCGTGGCGGACGACATCGACATCTGGCAACCTTAAGATCATTGTTGCATTCACTCCAACACAATTTATAATTATTACACGAAACATCGCGACGGAGCGAGATAAACGCAGACTGTCGAACAGAAATAAAAAAATTTCGACTTTATCGTCGTATACCAGAGCTGTGTAACTCAGGCTGGCCGCAGTAGCCAAAGTAATAACACTCGCGATATCTCCGACATTCCCACCACCGACGTCGGGCCTACCACGAGCTACGAACGAAGGAAGTGGAATAAACGCAATAGCCCAAGTGTGGCTACCGGGCCGCAAGTTGTGCAGTCTTGCTCTACACGATATACGCAATATGCATATGTTTCCACGCGGTCTCGAGCAACGAACATAAGAGATTCACTATCTCGTATAACGACTACTCTTTGTCGGTGAATTCTACGAGGTGTTCGTTTGACCAGTTAACTGCGTTCGAGGAGTGCACGTGTCAATCGAAACCTCTATTTCGGTGCGTTCGACGTGTAAATAAAAAATTATGTATAAAATCAAAAAATTACCATTTATTACAAAGTGTCGAAATTTTAGTAAAATGTAATGAAAATCTGAATTCAACGGTATATTTCTTTCGTATTGCCGGTAAAACTGCTCGGTTTAGCAACTTTGTACATTTTTTATTCAAACATTTTTGAAACGGTGCAAGAGTGTCGAATTGGGAATTTTTCGTCCAGGATCTGGTCTTCTTTAGAAATTGAGTTGAATATTTTCTATATTTATCTCGATGGATTAAAACGTGGTTGTTTATGAAAAACAGTTTATTTTCTTTGGTATTTCGGTTATTTCCCCGTAGAATCTATTCCATTTAACAAATCGAGTTGATTATTATTCTCGTTGTATTAGGTATTCCTTGAATCGTGTAAACTTGTCTTCTTACAAACTGCATAGTTATTGTATTTTGTATATTGGGTATTCTTCGATAACAATTGAAACATACATATAAAATGTGTAAAATTTATAATGGATGCATTTGCCCTGTTGCCAAGTTAAGAACGTTTATGAAAACATTTTACACGTACGTGTTTGTCGAATCGAGTGATTCGACAATTAATAACAAAAATAAATAACGATACTGTTCGAAACGATCGACTCTTTACAACGATGCAGATTCCAGTCTTTGCTGTTATTGCGCAAGTTACTTTCTTCAACGTGTTCTTCGGGTTTCGAACAATGGATTCAAATTAGTCTTATCGTAAAGCCAATGATTGTTTCGTCGGAGTGATTCCATCGATGTGTGACGCGTCTTTAAAACCATAGATAAAGTCTACCGCAAAGGTGTGTCAGGAGGATTGCTAAAACACCGGAGTACGACTCTTTCCCAAAGGAAAAAGAAGTGACTTTTCCAACAGGACTTCTCCGGAGCTTACAAAGCAAAAGCAACTCAACTCAACGATGTCCCGGAGTTCATTTCAGCCAAAGAACGGCCTCTGGTAGCCATGGTAGATTTCAATCCGCTTGATTATAAACTGTGGTCCGAGCTGGAGAACACGGCCACCAAGACTTCTTATAAAAATTTTAGTAGCCCGAAGAACGCCCTGACAGAAGCAGCTTCCGAAGTAACTGTGGCGACTGAGTACCAGCGTCGTTCGCGAGCTTGTGTCGTTGCGAGCAATGGTCATTTTCAACGATAACCGTGTATTTCATTTCGAAAATAAATTCTAACCAATTCGAAACGATAACGTACCATCCACGTACTCGTCACTATGGTACAACGTACAGTACTCGGAGCTCGTGCAGGCCTAAATAGGTCGACGATAAAGAGAAGAGTACGATAAGTGGAAACGCGTTTTTCTAACAAACGATGCGGTAATTCTCGCTTTCAAACGCGACATACATCGCACACTTGTGCCATGTGTCGCCAAACGTTTCTAAACTCGAGCTGCGTTCTCAGAATACACTCACTCTTCGTTACTCTTCTCTTACGACCGATAGACAAACGTAAACATCCTCTCTATTCTTCGCTCAACCGTTTCGGACGCTAAATAGTCATTCACGGCTACGATCTCGCGTTTCGAAGTTCATTCACTCCCGCATTTGTAGAAGATTTTCTTCTCACGGTAATTCCCGCTTTCGAGCGAGAAAATCGGAGCCGCCAATTCGCTTGAAAGTGAGGTACACAGTGAATTCGAGGTGAAAAGAGTGCCGAGTACTAATCATGGACCGGATTAACGTTTTTTTCTTTTTTCTTTTTTTTTATGTAACGGCGTTAAGAACAAATTTTTTTTACGGATAAATAAAGAGTCAATTCTCTACCTTTTTCTCGATGCACAGTTCTGAAACTTCTACCGAGCAACTTGTAACTGGTAATTGATAGAAAAGAACTTTTCGTTTACGAGATCGTTGGCAATAGATCAATTTGGAATTCATTGCAGCCTTCGAATATCTAATTGGACAGAGTTACAGACAATGTTAATTGCCGTAATTCAAGTACAATAACATACGTATAGGATATATTCAAGTCCAAAGACAGTGTTACGAACGGATCCTATTATTTGTTGTAATCGATACACCGTCTAACGCGTATAATAATATATTGCCATGATTTTAACTCGATATCGCGTATTATAATATCGTACGTTTTGTCGAACATAGTAATACGACATTTCATGATATTTAACGATATCTCATGATATTTAATCCTTTTCTTGCCACGCTAAAAAAAAGTCTATTTAAATATTCTTGTTTGCGTGAAATGTATTCCGATGTTTTAATCGTAGAAAAAATGTCGAGGTTGTCGGCATACGATACAAATTTATTATACAAGAAAGCTATAGAAATATTATTTATAAAAGTATTAAATAGAGACGAAACATTCAGAGATATACTTATCGAAGAGGTTACATGTAGAAGTGCCATATTTTAACTTAAAAAATTGTGTCTTACAAGGGAAATAGAAATTATAATATCTTGAATTTTGAAGCCAATCGTCGTTAAAAATAAAATATAAACAAATAATCTAAGTAATCTCGTATTAGATACGTAAGAATGAACTATTACCAAGTTTATCGTAACTGATCGCCTTAATAAACAGCCATATAGTTCACGAAGAATAATATCTTATTCAACGAAGAAAGTTTTTATAACATCAAATAATCGAACATATTTACCATTATATTTTAAGCTTTAAACGGTCTTTAGTATTTCGCGTTAAATTTATTGCCGCTTTACGAATAGCAACGAGTAAACGCATCTTTCACCTACCATTTTTATTCGGTAAATAAATGTAAATATCAGAGAATTTGTTTTCATCGATTACATTCGTTATTCCTATAAATTGACAATTCCATTAGTGCTAGGTAGGTATTTCGAAGCGTTCTTTCCCTCTAAAAACTGCAGAGAGTTAATTCCACTTTGCAAAAGTATTTGACTTCGTTAACGCACAGAATGTTAAATAACTAAACATGTTTTCGCGTTTGCAAATACCTCGTGTCGGAGTTACGGCCAATTTTTACGTCCAAAATCCCCGTAAAAAAGTTTGCAAATGGGAGATTCGTGTTACGTTGTCGCTTCATCGACGATCAATATGTACAAAATTCATAATACTAAAAAATGTTAACTGTACGATAGAGTACGATGTTTCTTTCGCGAAAACAGGTTTACATAAACGTTGAGAAAATTCCTCGGTCGATTGTTAACTGTTTCTGGTTCAAGTCAGGGCTACGAGTCAAACGAAAGAGTTCATAAAGGATGAATATATTTGTTCAAAAACTTGAAAGGAGAATTTACAAATTCTCAAATACGCACTTTAGATATTTATTTGTACAGGTTAGCTACCATGTGTGGCATATGCGTGACGCACCGATTCTCGCGTGAGAATAGCGTCACATATGCGTGACAGCGACGATTTTATATTTTATATCCGTATAAATAAACGATGTAAAAAACTGTAAACCAGTGATTCGGAATATTCAGTTGGCCTACTTACTTAATGCACTTTATTTCCATGCAAACAAAAACTTGGATTGCATTGAACGATGTAGCACGGTGTATTAACAAGAAAACATGCCAGAGATAAACGAGAGTCCTTTGATGATTTTTACGCGAAAATGTTATAATCTGAAAACGAACAATGTCGTATTTATGAATTACAAAAACCGATTACCGTTCGCGGTAATGAATTCGTTCCATTCCCGTTTCATCGTTCGTGAATATTTCTGTCATTTACGTCTCCGAAAAGAGACGAGAGATAGGATTATTAGGTCCTAACGCAAAATGAAAAAACTTTTATCACCGTAATACCAAATGAACATATTCGACGAGGTAAACTCTTGTCGAGTGTATCGGTGCTTAGGATTACGAACGTCGTTTAAACTTTTAAAACGTTCATCATTTTTCGTCGAGCGAAGTTAAAACAAAGCTTCTCTCGTAATATCAACGTACAGGTTGAGCCTAATCTATCGTTTACGATGTACATTATCGATTTCTTCCATAGAAATTATCTCTCTGTTAACCACAGCTGTATCTTCGAGGTTCGTTCAATTTTATCTATCGATTTTCCTTTTCGAACAAATTACAATTTCTAATGAAGTTTCATTTTGTTATCGTTCGACTTCTCTGTTCCTGACAAAGTTACGAAACGATACTAAACATGGCGATAACTATTCATCCTGGTGTACCATGAACGAGACGTCTTCAACGACACGTCGATCGGTATTCTTCTCCCCCCTCTTTTTACAATTTAAATACGAAAAATCCAAGTAGACTGGATCTCATTCAAAGGCACCGTGCACATTTACAGTTTGCGCGCCGTTTATCGCAATAATTAAATAGCTTTTCGCGGATGTTTAACGTTTTTACGCTCCCGACGTTTTTACGAGCACCCTGCGCGCACCGTTTCACGCGGAGCGCAGCGTTAAAAGTATAACGCGGTTGTTTATACCACTTTAATCCCGTAATAATCCTAACTTCGCACACGCTCGTTCCGCGAGCAGAATTCCCGAGAATAAAAAGGTGCAGCCGGTTATCGAAATACCGTTCTCGAGATACGAAGCCTCGTTTCGAATACAGCTTCGACTCCCATCGGGGAACGATCATTTTCTCTTTGTAAACCGACGATGAAATTTTGCATTCTCAACCTTAAAGAGGGATATCCTTTCACGGGACGACTGGGCGATAAAAGAGTTAAACGCGGCATCGCGTGGCACGGTGCAATGTAGATTGATCAGCAGGTGCATTGACGTTAACGGGGAAAACCACGGGAAAATTATGACGGTCTTGATAATTCATGTCGGCCTCTCACGAGCCCTTCTCGCCCACCCCGAGGCAGACAGGAAAAATCTGTGCGAGTGTAAAGGAGCTAAGTGTACGTCCACGTTGGCGAGTGTACGTATAGTGTTCAATAGCACGCGGGTTACAGGTATATATAGTGGCTCGAAAAACTATTCGATATATTACAAGGAAATTCTTAAGTCTTCTTACCTGTAAGACTGATTTTAACGAAAGTTTGTGCGCACATAAAGCACAATAGTGCATATGTAGAATAATTTGCACGTCCAGAGGAAATTATTTTAAGAAGCTGAAATTCAGTCTCAAAGGTTTGAATGTTCTTTTTATTTTTTTCAATTTTTCTTGGAACGTTCTTTTTATTCTTTTCAATTTTTCTTTGGGCTTTTTGTAACGAGCACTAAGAACATTTTTCGTAGGAAAAGTTCTGCTCTACTTTGCACTATTACGAAATTGTGTTCGAAAAATAGAAGAGAAAGCGGCACTGTAAAATTTCAGTCGATTTCGTACGATTAGAGAACTTCCAATGCCTTTCATTTTCTTTGTAACTTCGTAGTGGAGATACGACAAAAAGTTTCTTACCGAAATATTCAATTTTCAATGCTCCTTCGTTATACCGTGAAAAAAGTCCCCCAAAGAAATTGTAATAAAAGGACGAAGAAATATTGAATTTTCAGGTCTTGATTTTATCCGCTGGAGAATATTTTTTGTCGAGAAAAAAATTATATCGTACGCGACCCGGTGTGCTTTACATGCACGCAAATTTCCATTAAAATCGGACTCGTGGGTTAGAGAAATTTCCTTATAATATAGCGTATGAATACTTTTTTGAATCACTGTAGGTATATCCCGGAGCGAGACCATTCTGTCCCTCGAGTTCCACAGTGGTCAGCAAGATCGCTAGTGGATACTTATTCCGCATAGAGACTTATGAGCGGACGTGTTCGAGCTTCCGAATGGCGAACTACGACAGTCCGACCGAATTTCACTCACTTTTCTCGTCCATGATTCGTACACGTACACACACTGACCACGCAAGGGTTGGTGCGCCGAGAGCAAGTGTCACGGAACTTTAAAGAGGATATCGACAAGTATTTTTCCAGGCAAATGTGATCTGTAACGAGCGGATTTTCAAGTATTCCGATCGTATATTTTCATCGGGGAATTTTACGAGCCGCTTAGGATCCTCAATTTGCTTTCACGGTCGATCTAATATTTTTCCTTTAATAATACTCGGGATGCCTCGAATTACAACTTCGAGGCGGTCACGGATGAAACCATTGTGTACCTAATTTCAAAGAGGAGTCGATATATTTGACTTTTTTCCTCGCGTTTGTCTCGGAGGTATTAAGAAAAATACGAAAGAACGTTTAATGAAAATATGGTTTCAATAATGCACAATCGGGGCCGAGTTTGTCGCTCGAAAGCGTGGTAGGTAGCGATTATTATCGCGTGTGTACCGTATGACGAGAAAAGGTACAGCAAGAGTGAGAGGAATGGAGCAACAGCGAGTAAAATACACGAAGTAAATATTTCTGTATCCTTTATTTTACCTTTATAAAATTATTACGATTGACGAGATATTCCCGATGACAATGAGTTCAAACGGAACTTAATGAACAAATTTATCAAACTGAAATTTCCGGTAATTAAAAATAATTCGAACAAGGTTTCGTTTGGGATTCATTTTCCCCGAGCAAATCTCGCTCAACTATCTATTATTCTCACGAATGTATTTTATCGTTTTACCTCGAGATCGTCGATATACACTTCCACTGAATAATAAATATGACACAAAGATTGTCCCACGAGAGAGAAAATTATTGTTTCTTAAAGTAAGTGATCTATGGTTGCTCGACAAGTAACAGAGAAAAATACAGACCAGCGAATCGTAGAATTCGCAAACAAGAAGCACATAGTATTAATAACCACGAGGCGGTGAGATTCAAATTGCTCCCGAATACCTTCCCAACAATTGATGGGACGCGTGTCGTGTAATACAAACGATAATATATATCCTTTGTGCAAATGTATAACATAACGATGTAGAACGTGCTCGCATAGTTGGTTGCCCATACGTGTCTCCAGTCTGGCGCGAGGTTTATTTACACGCAACTATTTCCAATCTAAGAAGCGTATAGAATTATAAACAGCGACGTTCAAATTCCCAAAGTCCCCGAGATAATCCTACGGTTTGTTTACTTACGGCAATGAAACCGATGCACGAAGTAACTACGAGCGGTGCACAAAGAAGCGGTACGTAATACCTGAACAGAAGAGTTTTCTGCATTCGAGGTGCGTTGAAACAAGCACGAACCAGAGGGAAAAAAGAGGTCACATTGTTCGCGCATTTTATGCTTATCACGTTGTTCATTAGTGGAGCTCCTCTGTATCGCGAGTAAAATTTAGTCACAATAAAGCGATTACACTTTCCTTTTCTTCTGTTACAATTAAACACGAAGCGACGCGTTGATAGTAGTAATTCGACGTGACAAGTAAGATCGTGTGAAAAGGAATTGCAAATCATTGAAGTAAATTTGATTGTTAGCTTCGAATTTACTTTGTTTCAATATCTGTCGAAAAGTAGTGCAAATTGTCAATTTCTTCGCACCGATGATCAACGTTTACGAAGGAAAATTATACGAGAAATATTCGTTTCGAGGTATGGACGATTTATATCTTCTTTTTATCTTTAATCGACAATCGGTTTAGAAGTGTAGTATTCTCCTAATAGCTGTTTCCTTGGTTATTTTAAACTTTGATCGTTGGATTGTATGAGAAATAAAACGAAAATTATAGGAGAAATATTCGTTTCGAGGTATCGACAATTTATATTACGCTTTTATCTTTAATCGACAACCGGTTTGAAACTATAGTACTCTCTCCTAATAGCTATTTCCTTGCCTATTTTAAACTTTGATCGTTGGATTATCGGTGCTAAGATCCTTTTCTCGACTCCAAGTTTGTTCCGAATTCTCCACGAATAGGAGACTGTTCGAACGATTAATCACGTCCAAGGAAGGATCTGTTAGAGAAGTCTCGTTGAAAAGTCCGACTAGCGTATCTGTGACAAAATGGCGTCATATCGTTCCATGCGACCGAAAGAAATATTGCGCAAATTATTTTTTAGACATTGAAATGTCGTTGAAAAAAGTGTCCTTTAACACAGACGGAGCACGAAAAAAAACGATTTATGGATTTAGCAGAGAATAACACTCTGTCACGGTGGACAGCACTGTTGGGGAAAAATGTATTCGAATAACGAATAAAGAATGAAGAATAAAGAATAAATCCTTCAGATTTATTTGCGAATAACAAATAATGATTTTATTCGAGAAAAAATTATTCGTTATTCGCGAATAAATCTGTTATTCGTAAGAAATTTATTGCACGACATTGAACGTCGACACGCGACACCGAACTTAAAAAAACGTGTTGTCAGTGTCTATTTATTGTGTAATTCTAGTTATTGCGAGAAATAACACATTATCACGTAGGTGTACATTTTTTTATCGGAATAAATCAAGTAGGTATGTCTACTTGACAGTCGCAATGGGAATTGCGATAGTTTTTTAGTTAATTCACCAGCATAGTATACGTAAAAATCATTGAAACACCTGGTACATTAATTTATTAAATACATTATATTGGGAAATAGTTAATTCGTGTATTCTATGTACAAATTCTAAGTTTCAAATATTTCTAAATTAGAAGTTTCTATTACAAATTAAAACTTTCTTCTGTATTTTAGACTTGTATGTATTAGTTTACTATAGATTGACTTTTATAAAATGACCCATTGTTTGTTCATAATTTTAGATTTTAAAAGTACCTTTTCGCTAGAATAGAGAATTATACAGAAAATTAGTACGATCGTACCCTATATAGATATAAATTTCTTACGTTTTTTCATATCGTTCTAATAATTCATCCACGTTCTATTATGCTTCTTATCAGTCTTATTTTCGCATAGTAGAGTTGATGATTCTAGATGTATTTTAAGATTCAAGATTCAGGCACTGCATTCAAGATAATCATCGTAGAATAAAGTAAAAATGTTGTACTATATTGAGCGTCGAACAATACCGATACCGTTGATATAAAATATCTCTATTACTAGATTTATTCGAATAAAATTTTATTCGATGAATTTATTCAAAATATTATTCGATGAATTTATTCAAAATATTATTCGATGAATTTATTCAAAATATTATTCGATGAATTTATTCAAAATATTATTCGATGAATTTATTCAAAATATTATTCGATGAATTTATTCAAAATATTATTCGATGAATTTATTCAAAATATTATTCGATGAATTTATTCAAAATATTATTCGATGAATTTATTCAAAATATTATTCGATGAATTTATTCAAAATATTATTCGAATAATACCCAGCTCTAGTGAATAGCGATTATCTACGTTAGCATTGTAAATGACCTATATCCATTCTTGCAATCATACTCTTCAACAGGTTAGAAAGTAATGTACCCTTCCATTATTAAAAATCCATCGATCAATACACGCATAAAAAATACAAGAACCTCGGAAATTAATATCGAAGCAGCTATAACGTCACGATACTATCAACGTGCATATTTATAAAATACGATCTAGAATCATTCTTAACAGGTAGCGATGCTGGCTGACCTGGTGACCTTTGAAACACTTGTTACAGAACTTTTCATTGAAAAGTTGACAAGGCAACAGCGAAGCACGCGTTGTTCAGACAAAAGCAAAGCCACTGACGAAACTTTGAAACGTTACCTAACGTACAACATCCTCCTTGAGGTCAGTATGAACCCTC
The DNA here is from genome assembly GCF_051014685.1 of Ptiloglossa arizonensis. NCBI lineage: Eukaryota > Metazoa > Arthropoda > Insecta > Hymenoptera > Colletidae > Ptiloglossa > Ptiloglossa arizonensis. Next base: position 5,245,712 of record NC_135056.1, on the reverse strand, counting down.
GACGTTCCACCTTTCCAAGACCATCTCGTTACGTTCGAATAACAATTAAAATTGAAAACGTCGCAAAGATTTCTTACATTCTTCCTCGATAGAAGAACATTGTCATCTCGAAATCTTATTGACGTTTATTGCATACAGAGAGTCAAAAATCACCTTATCGAAGAGATTAAGGGGACTCGTTGGCTACGAACAAGTTTATCTCTCGGGAACATGGCGTACCAGTTGCGCCATGTTGGTACCCTAACCTTAATATCTACTGATCTGACATTCGTTATTTATCTCAATTTTTTGTCAATATTTTCCAACAATTGTACCGCTTCTAACACCTTCTTCTCTCTCTTTCAACTAACAATAAGTTAGATCCATTTTACAATCAGGTAACTCGGATTTACAATTATTGTCGTCGTCTTTGAAACGTCTGTATCGAGGTAATCGATTTTGTAATCAGCAAACCTAAGATTAATTGAAACCAAGCTCTTGAAATAAACACCAGTACGCTTTGGAAACGTGTCTAATTCCAGACTTTAAGCTTTGTAATCCATCTCGAATAATTCAGACGTGGTGTATGCAGCACATGAAATACATAAGTCAATGTACCTTGTTGGACTCGACAAACAAGAAGACTGTGTATTTCCGGATTTTCTTCCGTTACTGTTACAATGGAAATTGCAGTACGTGCAAGTTGTATGTCAGATTATAGGTATTACAAACACGACGATTTTTTATATAATCTTTGCACAGCTGTCTCTGATACTTTGGATAATATACGGTAATTATTTACAGAAACTTACAGCTCGTGGATTATTATAATTGATGAAGTATGTTATATAAAGAACGGGTATTCCTATTTGTGTCATACCACAAACGTATCTTCGAAGTTAGATGAGGAAAGAAGAAATTAGTTTACGAATACCATTGTCTATTTCATTCATTATCCACGAATATTGTAAGCAAAGACACCCTTAATAATTGAGTAATTTTAAAAAAGAGTTTAATACTGGTGAAATTAACTCACATGCTAGTTCTAGTGTTAAACCATGGTAAAGTCACTCATGGATTAGATGGGGTCAAAAAGTGCAAACACGTTGCAGCAATGTAATTTATCATCCGCGAGTTGACTCTATGATTCAAAGTGTAGGTTATTCGGGATTCCATATCGCATAATATATATGTCAAGAGCAAGGTCATCGGCGAGATGCAAGTTTTTGTAAACAATTACCGAATATATTAGTACACTCTCGGTAATCCATGTCGGTCGATGTATACATTCACCGGTGACTTAACACATTTTCTAGCCATAGCTAGCGTTATATACTTCGGTGTACGCTTTTGCTAAAATCCCTGGTAAATGTATTCGTTACCGAAACACTCGCTGTTGCTCGCAATTTGACCGTGATAAATACGCTACGTCCTTCGGGAGTATAACAATTCCATTCTATCGACTGTGTCCCGAAAGTTACGGACCTCTGCGACGGACTGCATTTTTTCGTGCAGCCAAGTGTACTTTTCGCTAAAATTTGTCAAACAACAGGGTCTTTCGTCGATGGGGAAACTAACGTTGTTCTATCGTTGTAAACGCCTCGTATTGACTCGTCGTATGAGAAATCATCACGTTCGTGACCCGTATCAAAGATGTTTCATTATTCAATCCACCCAGTGGTATCCAAGTGTCAGTAGCTAAGAACATTGGAAGAAATAAAAAATACTGCCATTAAGGGGTATTTTATTGTAACCTGCCAAAAAATTCGAGTGAAAGATATAGTCTTAGAAATATATATGTGCAAAAGCATATCGCAAAATTCCTGAAATTAACAAAGTTATACGTATTGCCCGATGGATCGTAATAAGGGGTAACAGATTGTGCAAAGAAAGCCCGAATTGCACAGAGTTGAAAAATCATCGAAGCAGGACTTCTTTAAATAAAAGGAAGGTCCTCTCTACGGTCCTCAGCTGGTACATTAGCTGTGAGTATGATTTTAGTTGAGATGATACAGAGAGAAACTTTAAATGCATTGCTCAAAATTATCTATTTTCAATTGGTTTCCATGATATCTCAAGATCTACCTGACCGATTTCGTTCAAATTTGTCGTGTACCTCCAGTACATGTGTCGTTATAGTTCGTACTTCGATCGAGTCAAAATTATTATTTTGTCTATTTTTGTTTAATCAGCAAAAGTTAAAAATAACCAAAAAAATCGATATTCCAACTTGAAACTGCTTTTGAACGTGTTTCAAAATAACCAAACGATCGATATTTCTGTCTTCTCGGCACCCTCTACAGACAAATGTATTTTGATTAAGAATCATTTTCGTTTTTTTCCTTTTAAATAAACAAAACGTCTGAAATCGTGGAAACCGTGAGAAAATGTTTTCGATACACGATTGCGTATAAGGCTCTGTATAGTCATTAAAATTGACTATTTCTCCTTGTAAAAATACACAAATATTATCAAAAGAGTAACAAATATACACGAAGAGAAGGCGACGCGAAAAGTTGTGTAGTTTCTTCATGGAGAAATACCGGAGAAAGCAAAAAGAAAAAAAACACGTTTTACAGTGGAAGACCCCCTTAAATTGTACACGGTATCGTTTTCTTTTCGTTAAAGACGGCCGACACTTCGCTCGACTCTCTAATTAATCGATACGATCTCGCAGGAAGTCGTCGGTATCCTGGCCGACGGAGACGAACAAGAGAGAAGAAAGCCGGGAACGATAAAGCAACGACAAGTTCCCGCATGCACGCGCCGTTGATGACCACGGGGCCAAATATCTTTTTCCCTCGTAGAGCCCGACTAGACCTTGGTAATTCCGACGAAAAGTGGAGATCGTAATTAGGTAGCTGTCGCTCCACGCGAGGTAGGGGCCGAAGACGCTGCTGTGTTGTATTAAAGTTGAGGAGACATCGTTCTCGAAAGAGAATAGGAGGGTCGGGGAACCCTCTATTGCCGCTCGCGTGGTGCTCCAATTAGTCGATAAGATCTTTCGCCGGAGCGGCCAAACCCTCTACGCCGGCCTGGAAGGTGGAATCGTTGCTTTCTGAACTACAATTGGTGGCCGTTTTCTTACAAACACGCGTCGCTATCTGTACACACGTACGTGCTCCAAGGAGCTGCGCCGATCGACGGAAAAATGGGTTAAGATCCTCTCGTCTGATCGTAAATACACGTTCGACTGATTATTTAAGGTCCGCTTTTCGTAACGCGCGCTGCCTCGGATGAGAGCGGTGTTCTCATCGTCCCGAAGACCATCGATCCTCCACGAGGATAAACGGGACACCGTATCGAGAAACATGATCATCCGTACGATTTACGTTCGTGGTAATTATTTTCTTTTCATCGAAATTTATCAACATACTGGAAATTTACCTCGACGCGGAGGAAAATAAACGAAGAACGATCGAAAAGTATTTGTTTTGTTTGGAATTAACTGACGAAACCGATCGTCCGTTGGCAAGTTTCTCGTCGTACGAGTTATTTGAGAGAAAATGTGATCGTGAAGTAATAATCTATAGTAGCGTTAATATTGTCCGATGGTTGTTCGATGGATGATAATTTGTAAGAAAATAATTGTCGTTTGATGTTCAAAGTTTGACTTTTTCCGTATAATTTCTCGGTACTTTTTACATAAAATTGAATAGATTGATGAACAAAGGAAAGTCAAGATCGTACGATGTATAGTGTATTCGAGAATGTAGATCAAAGTTCGAAGTCGATACGCTTTGATACATTATCTTGGGAAATTTTAACGGCAATTCCGAAGAACATGGTTTCGTAGTACCCGTGTTCAAATTTTGTAAGTTTTTCGAATTTCAAAATAAAATTTTAAAGATACCTTTTCAAGTAATTAAATAACGAGATCAATGTTCGAAACATTTTCAATGTTTTCGATCCTGCACTCTGAATACCTCTCTTAAAGGGAGTTTTTCAGTCTCCTAAATTACAGGGTACATTCAGAAATTTAGAAAGAAAAGAATATTCGACGAAATATTTAAAAATTTTCATCACATGTTGACATATGACTATTGTAGAACATGTACAAATTTCCACACGGTAATACAATTCATATTTTTCTAGCAAACAATTGTTCAAAATGTAAGTCACAAGTAACTGGAGCGAGAATAAAAATGAAATTGTGTTAACTATGAGTTTGATCATTCGTGGTAATCGAATAAGTGAAAATACAGTTCACAAAATGGCGCGATTTTAAAGCGGAGCGAATAAAAGGTTTCGTCTCTTTTTATTAATAATAAAAAAAAATATGGCAGATGTTCTAATTCTAGTTCCACGAATAAGCGGACATCTTACGAGTTATTAAAATTTCAAGCAGGAAGCTTCGTTACTCTGAAATATAGCTTCCGCAACGTTTGATTTTTAAAGCTCTCGATCGTCGCTTATTGTCGTAATGGGTCGTTTTCTTTTCAAATTTCACCTTCAAATTTTATCGAGACATTCTTCAGACCACAAACTGTAAGGAAATAGAAAAAAAAAACCAATTGGTTTTTTATCGATGTAAAACGTGAAATTTCCCTTAACCCTTATCCGGATTATGGCAGCCCCACGCAACTTTAAACCAGCAATGTACGTTGACGTAACCTTTCGAGAGTTTGCGAACATAGTCATCTATTATCTTACCAACGCTTATAAAGTTGTTGAAAAAAAGAAGAAAACAGATTTACACTTATCAGTTCGGACGATTCGACATTTCATAATGCGCGTGAAACAATCGATTATTTATCCGAGATTATCACTCTGCACCTTCAATTGGAAAGTGTAATCAGTTTCGATGCTACAAAAATGTAAATTTGAATGTATGACAGTTGTGTAGATGGGTTAAAGGAATGCTGGAATGGATTTTGACATTTTCACCGCATGGTTTTCAACGAATTTTTCTACCAGCAGTGAAAAAGCGACAATTTGAAACGGGCAAAAGAAAAAAGAAGTTATCGATTGACGATGCTTCGAGCCATTTGTCGTTTAGTAAGTTAAATCAGACGGATTTATTATTCTATTTTCTATCGCTTGACATTGCAATGGATCAAGGTAAATTTATTCTAAAATGCTAAGAAAGATATATTTATTGCGTATCAAAATTTAAACACGAAGGAATTTGTACGTAAAACTGATACATTGACAAATTTTACTGTGAAAGGAACAAAATATCGAATAAAATAATCGAATACTGTCGAGCGTAAAAGTACAAAAAAATGTTGAGGTAAATGAAACGTATCACGTTAATGAAATTTCTGCAAATTTATATAATGTACCAACTTGTGAACATTGATACGAATTAACGTATTCGATATAATTAACATAAAAATTAATATAAGTAGCGAAGAAATCATCGAGAGAATTAAAGAGATATAAAATGCTTACGTCAAAGAAAAATAAATAGAACGATATTTCTGGAAACAATATTTTCACGTATTCTGAAGCATTCGCAGCTTCGAAAACAATTATCGGTTGGTATGAAACAGAACTAGGAAGTAATGCGAGTAAACTACTAACCTTGACAATAATATGGACTTTAGCAGCGTAGTAAAATTTGGAAAGACGAAGCGAATCGCTAGAACTTATGTATTCCAGTGTAATTCCTACCTGTAAATGAAATAATATACAATAAATATAAATTTTCCATATAAAACACGTTTATTGATACTTAAATATTTTATATGTAGGTAAGTAATACTACTTCGAATTTCTTTTCTATATTCTTTCTGAAATTGTTATATTATCCATATATCGTGTAACGTTTAAGGTTTCATAAAAACAAGCATCAATACAAATGGTCGAAACGTCGTTATTTTATTTCGAATAAATTGATTTTTACTCCGAAAACGATTTCTTACTTTCGCAAAAATTGCAGAGAACGAACCAAAGAAGTCTATAAAATATACTATTAATTAATCATCCGGTTATCAATTAGCAGAGAGAATCAAATTCCTACTGTAATTTCGAAAACATATTGACACGACGAAATGTTTTTCTTAACATTGGACGTAATAGAATGGCATTTCGTTACAATAAATAGTGATCTATTTTTGTTACGATAGAAGCTTATTTAAATCTTCCTGTTTGCGCAAAGTTCTTCCGATTCAATTATAGAAAGAACATTGAGAACGTCGGCACGTAAGAAAACTTTATTACGTAAAAAAGTTTTCTAAATGTCACCAATGAAGATATTAAATAGAAACAGACCTAAAATGTGAATTCTGGATTCTCCATTAATGTGGCCAGCGAAGGAGTTGTAAATATTATATATACAAGCTTAACGAATTGTATCATATTCTCAAGGTAACCAGAAATTCACAACATTAAGTTACTTCAAATTTTTAAGGCATTCGTCCTTTCTATTAAAGTAGAATGACTTACGGTCAGAATCTTTCCTAAAATCAGTACGAATGTTTATTTCTATTTACTACTGAACACTATTAACTTTGTCCTTTGTTAGAAATTAAAAAATAAACCTTCCAAATTTGTGACAAACGCAAGTTACAACGATCCATAAATTTCTATCTCTCGAATCTGGTTCAAAAATTTCCGACACTTTTCTATTATTGTCCATGTTCGATGTTTTACGTTACGATCGATCGTTTAACCGAACTTTCATATTGTGAATTCGACAATAATACCAAAACGAGTTCCGGAAACGAAAGATATAGATTTATCCCCTAAACAGAGAACGTGGTAGAATCTTTTTGCTCGAATTATAAAAGCTGATAGATCCGCGTGGATTTAAAATGCAATGGCCCCTTTCAACGAAAATAGGCTGCCTGGGAGCGAATGTGGCGAAGCAACATCACTGCTGGTGAAATAGGTTGAGATCAATATAAATGTTTAAACGGTTTCATGAAAGCACGGGCGACGATTATCTCTCTTAAAAGGAGGAACGTTACACGCGGCATACGTAATGCGCTTGTTGTCCTTGTTGAGAAAAATTCACTCGGTACCTTCAATTACGACCTCGTGAACACGTAACACGCAGATATTGATCTCAATATTTAAAATAATAGAATTCCTTCTCAAGTGGTTTACATTATTTGAATTATTTTAATCCGCTTTGTGTTCGCGTCGCAATTTCCACAACAGTTAAACAGTGAAACGAATGCAACACTCGAGGGAAAAAGAACGAACAAAAAAATAACGAGACGAAGGAAAATTGCAATACACGAAGATATACGAAAGAAAATAAAGCGTTGCGAATTGTAAATTTTTGAAGATTAATTTTTTGATAACACAATCGGTGTACGCTTCTTGGAAAGCGTTTGAGTATTTCGTACGTTTTCGCTAAGAGAGCTGGAATTCGATAAGACTTACGTTCGTACAAATTAGGGAATTTAAAGTACAGCTTTCCGTTGATACGAAAATTTATCTTTGCAAGCTGCTCGAGGTAGAACCTGCGTTAACTCGTTTCTGTATTTCACATTTTGCACTAAATTGTAGAAGTTTCAGCACCAGTAAGTGCGTACATGTACGTACCCACGTGTACACCAATTTTATCTCGTGATTTTTGACGCGTTATCGCTTAAGCATCGTAACTAGGTACGGGAACTCGTGCGAACGACCGAAGTGAAAACGTAGCTGTAGAATACTGCACTTCGACGTAACGAGTAACGTATCTTTGTTCGAAAATTTAATCTACGCGAAATGGAGTAAATCGTGCAACGATTCATTAGTTCGAAATGAGCAGAGAAGGAAATTTGTTCACTCTGTCACAATGGTGAAAATTCTATGTTACAAAATTCCAATGGTTATCTATCGACCGAAGTTTTATTCTTTTGGGAAGTATTTTCCAAGTATAACCAGACCTCGAACATAAAAAGAGAGGTATAACAATTCTATACAGAAATGCAACTCCAGTTGGATGAGTCATATGTATTAAAAGAGCATCTATATTTATATAAATTAAAAGAAAAATTAATTTCTTAATGTACGAATATATACAAAAATTGCGAATTATACAACTATCAGAATTCCTACTTACTCTCCTTTGTACAGTTTCTCGAAATCGATCGGAATTCTATAAAATTTGTATTATTCAATAACTCGTTGTTCGAGGAACTTGAAAACACAAACCCTTTCGTCGATATAAATAATGATACTGTAACTCTCGATATTACAAACGATCGAACAATACAAAATAAGTATTTCAAAATACATTCAACGATCTCTCCTCCGTCTGAAACGCTTAATTATACCTTAACAAAATTTCTAACTCGAAAATTCTACAGCCTGAAAACCGTCACTTGTCACAATTCTGTGCTAAAAAAAAAAAAAACAAAAAAGAAGAAATAAACAAGCGTTGTCGCGACGATGTTTCATCACGATTCTTTCGGGATCGATGTCACAGTGGTTTCTCGGTACGTAGACGCTAGAGACTGTTCCAGGAATGTGGTAACGCATCGTTTTTGACATATGGCAATTTGATGAAAAAGTTACAGCCGGCTACCGAGAGAGAGGAGAACCGTGGTGGTGGCAGTTAGCACACCGAATTATGTATCGCGAGCGTAACGTGCTTCGTACCGGTTTGCTTTACCAGCCAGGGAAGACACCGAGCGGTGCATTTCACGACGATCGGTTCGCCATCTGCCATAAACGTGCATAAGGAGTCGAACACGGTCGTGCACGTGCCTACACGCGAGCTTTCGCACCAGCTGTTCGGGCAGCCTGAAACGAAGCCACAGCTGTTGCCGAACCTGCGACGATCGATTCTTCGCATTTTTATCACATCACGTTGAACAGGAACCTACCGAGGAATGATTATCCGCGTTGTTGCACGAATAATGGTCCTTCGGGTCGCGTGATTTCAACTGCGGGATCATCGAACGTGACAACGAATCATTCATCGAGGAAACGTGACTTTAGACGATTCGGAACCACTGCTCGTTCCTGTCACGGTACTCGCGAACTCGAGCCTCTGGACGAATGGAGTCGCTCGTAAGTGCGCACACTCTCGAAACGTTATTTGCCTGTAGACTATTTAACGCAACGAATCCGTTTCCACTGTTCGAGCACGAGTGTTTTATAAACCGGGACCGCCACACGAAAGTCTCGAAAGCTAAATCGATCGAATCTATGGAACACAAAGCGGAGAAAATTTACGTTACGAACGTTGTTCCGTCGCAAATGTTTTTCCTGTTACGTGGTCGTGAACGTGACGCGTCGACAGCGATCATTTCCTATTTCGTGTCCGTATAAACAAACGAAGTAAGCATTATAAACCAACGTTGCGTTACGTGCAATGTATTATTCAGATTGTTCGGTCAGTTTCATGCATTCTATTTGTACATAGTTAAGAGCACACGTTACGTAAAATTACTACAGACAGCGTGGCCTGTGGCGGACAATTTTCCAAGTGAATGATAGCAGGGGACGTGTACAAATTTAACGAAAATTGAGAAATTTACTGAAAATGAAGTTCAGCTCGCACGAACCGAAAGACAAACCATTCGGTGCGCATTTATTTTACCGTTGTGCATTTTTTAGAATTGCATTTGAACAGTGTTAGTTTTGAATAAAGAATTACAGTTGGAGAGGTTTTACACATCAGGGTGTACCAGAGATCAATTTTAACGTATTATAATTAATTGGTTGTTAAATGTATCGTACTAAATGTATCGTAGACGGAGGCTAATTATTCCTTCCTTGTTGGTACATTAGAGCAAAGAATAATGCCACGATATTGAAATTAATTTATAAATAGAAAATCTACAAAGAAACCTGAAATATTGCATTAATGAATCAATTTCAACATTGTCGAGATTATTTTCTTCTCTAAAATGCCAATAAGGAATGATTAATTATATTTCATTTACCTAGTACGTTTATCAAAAGAGAATGTAGGATTTTATGTATAAATATACATTTAATATTCCGTTAAGATTAATTAAACCGCGCTCCCATTTAACTTATTCCTCGACAATTGCTAGATAATCTCAGGGATAAATTTAGTCCGCGAAAAAGATAAAGACGTTCGTGCAAACGTTAGTAATTTTATTTCTCAATTATTTTACTTTATTTGGTCATTTAACGTTTCAAAGCACACATATGTGAAGGTGTACATATAAGATAAGCGAGTGAAATATGCTGACAGGTGTGCAAAAGTGGCGAGGTGCGGTTAAAGTGCTGTTACTAACCTAATTTGGGTTACATCCATTTAACACTGCGATTGTTTATAGTCTTTACAGAAACTGTTTTTAGAAATTTTCGATACGTACCGATAAAAGTGTCTCATCGAAAATCACGAAAGTATTTATCTATAGTCAATAAAATCGTACTACGAGATATTAAACCACGGTTGCAAATACTCGACTAAAATGAAATACAATGACTCGATATAAAATGAGAATTATTTAAACGCTAAAAGTGTCTGTAATTCAGAAACAAGTCAGGTAGAAAGTGTTTGGATAATCTCGCGTTTTTTATTTTTGCATGCAAAATTCACCCACGCAATGACCACATTGTATGAAATAACTTTTATTTTATTCGAATTTCTTCTACCGCTCGCAAAAATGGCTGCTTCCTTCAATTTACTGTGTCTAGCAATGTCTAGATGTACACTCGAAAATGTTAGTAGTTCTTCGATAAATAAATGAAATAAATCGAAAAGCAAGTTACACGGATCTACGTAAATTTGAGAAAAATTATTTTTTAACATCGAAAATTGAATAACCGATTACTTCGTTATGCAAACGCATAGCGTGCGAAGCATTCCAGTTATTCCAATTCTATCGATGAATTTCAAAAGAACAATCGGTAAAACTACGTATATTAAGGCTAAATTGCCAATTATTCGACGTTGTGTTTAGTTAATTTTAATTAACGTTGAGAATTTCACATTCGCATTGATTTTACGTTATAGATTTACAATCATGTACGAATCTGTTATTATTATAACGCAAATGTCAGTAACAGTTGTTTCGTCATAGAAAAGCCGATTCCGACGTTGACGAAACGTTAATGTTACATTAGTGCGGTGCCCAATAATGATACCAATTAATCACGGAATGTACAATATCATTTACCAATGTAAAACACCAAGAACGTTTTCACGATACAAACCACTAAACTCTACAAAATTCTCAACGAGGCAATCTATCCTTTGGATATGTCAAGAATTAAAAGAAACATTGTTAATAATTCTGTAAGTACACGCGACACACATACACGTATATTCCTAATTGATCGACACTTTAAAATTGATGCACCATTTTATCGCTTCTAATTCGAAGAAAAATGAAACTCGAGACACATTATAATCGATAAATTAACATTTTAATCGCTTTACAGAATCACAGTCGGATAGACAGAAGATTTCGTAATGTGCAGGCAAAATAGATTCGAAATTAATTAAAACATTTCACCGATTTGATTATATTTCTAGTACGCTTATTTACGTTCGTAAATTAAACAACGTGCAAAATAATCAATGGCTATCGTGAAGTAAAACTACCATTATCTCGAACTCTTGTTTAAAATTAAATATCGTCGCGTTAGAACAAGATATATTTAAGTTTGGGAAAAAACTTTCATTCAGCTGTTCGCTCGATTGGAAGCACAGCTGTTTCTGAACTTGCAACAACCTATCTTTGGTATTTTCTTCGACATTCGGACTCGGTTACAGAATGACATCGAGGAATGGTGTGTATCGGATTATCGATTAACGCACATTAGTTACTCCGTGCAATTAATACGCGAGGTGAGGTAGAATTAAGGGACTATTACGTCAAATCAGACGTGAGAAATTAATACCAATGTCCATTTCAATGCCAACTACCGTTTATGCGAAGACAAAGTGGTGCATCAGTCTGCAATAAAAAGTATTATCTTGGAACCGAATTGTGTTTTTTACATTCTTTTACACTCGAGAACATTCTAAGGAATGTCTTCGAACGATTTCAGACACGTGACTATCGTATCGATATCTACCAATTGCATCAAGTTCGATATTTATTTAACCTCGTCACGGATAATAGCACATACCTACGTGTACGCTTAGCTTTCGAGTTATTTCAAACATTGCAACGCGGAAGCGGAGATGGACAAATTTTTATTCCAATGAAAAATGAACAAAATCAACCTATAGTGACTTATTCGCGACATTTATTCGATCGCACGGATATTACATTTTTATTTGATCACTGTGAAATATTTCATTTTATAATTCGAATTGTAATTTTCATTGAACGAGTAACGGATAAAAAGTGGTGTATCTTTTGTCCGTCTCTGCGTGGCAGCAATTGTAGTTCGTTTGAAACAAAACAATTGGTATGGAAATAAAGGAAACGATGATGAAACTTAACAATCAGTCTCAACGTCGAAGGTAATTTGTTTTAGTAATTTTTTAAAGTCAAAGTTTCATAAACTTTCCATAATTGATCGTATCGAATCTTTCAAATTTATGGGAAAAGAAAATTGCAGCAACGAACGATAACATTTCCATTTCTTGTTCAAGAAGAAATTATTTTCGCCGTTATTTTATCAACGGATTTGAGTTTTATCGAGACGAAGAATTCGTTCAAAATTAGAGAATCGTTTCTAAAAAACAAGAGAGAAATCGCGAAAATATACCGCGTGAAAATATTTATTTGGAAAATTGTCGATTCATTGCGAGTTATTCGAATAATTTGCAACTCTGACAGTGGACTAACTTCATTGTTGTCTCGTTAACGTTCCAATGATACTCGACGTTTTAATTGTATCGATGCTGCAAGAAATATCAACAAGTGCATCTCACTAACACCGATGATAAATTACTTCGATGTTTGTTTCGTACCAAAACACAATGCCTGAGAATCGACGAATATCGATATTCATGCTCGATTACACGCCATTCGATCGTTACTTCTTTCAGTTATTCTTCACGAAATTTATATTCCTTTAATAATATTTACAAAGAAACCGAGTTTCGACAAGGACAATTTGCAACGCCCGGTCGACATTTTCTAGAAGGTAACCAGCGAGTTATTTTCTTTCGATATTCATCGAGCGAGTCGCTTCTTTTCGAAACGCTCGTCTCTCGGGGGAAAGATACAAGAATTGATATTTTCTTATTACAGGATGACACACCACTTTACTTTCGGTTAGTCGACTGTTCGTTCCAAAGCTTTATTCTTTTACCTATATACCCAATACGACGTGTGCTTGAAATACTAATCGAATAATTTCATTACGTTCAAACGGATTCGAATATATACTTAACGGCGGCACAGGCACGGATAATTTAGCAGCTGGTAACTCTAGCGAATAAGCAATTGCGATTCCGTCTACGAGAATCGATCTTCCGCGCTATCATCGAAATCCAAAGGAGAACGAACAAGGCTGTTGCTCGCATGTACGACATTGTTCAGCGCATGTCGTCCTACTTGGCACGGGCACAGTGTTTTAATCTTTGCTCTTGATCGTAAACAGAGGGCAGATTTACACGAATGAAGACACACATTGAAAGCACGCCGAAAACAATTCCACGGTTAGGCAAATGAATAAGTCTAAAAGAGGGTGGCACAGAAATGTCAATCTTACACGAAAATATTGCCGCATCGAACGAACACGATGTTTGGAAAGGGTTATTTCAATTTTAAACTAAGATTTCCTTTCGAGAATCGTTAAAACTGACTTCTTCGGTGAATCGTATTTGCCACAAAATTGCCAAATATTTGCAAACATTTTTGTCGCGTTTCACTAATAACGAATAAACAATTTCAGGCGATTGTAGAAATCTGTTGGTCGCGATGTTTTCAAACGATAAGTTAATACAAATTTCAGTTCCTTCGCGAAGAGCGTAGGTTGCAACGCAGCGATTACAATTACAATCGGTGATAAAAGTATTCCATTGCTGTTGAATCAAATTTTTAATGCCAAAGTTTCATTATGATTTTCAAAATATTTTTACTACGAAAGAAGTACCTAGATATCAGAATCGTGGATGTTAAGCTTGAAAAATAACAACGGGAAAGGTTTAAATAAATCTACGGAGAATTTTTTGGCAATATTGACTGTACGTTGCAAAGGTATTCAAACAACGTAAAATTGTCAATGTCAATATTGTTGTAGCATAGTAAAATGTTTGCTTGAAATTTTTAATTCATCAATATACTCTTCATTATAGGTATTTACTTCGTTAAATTTTGTTCGAACTATATCAGAGACATATGTCTTGCAATGTAAAGTTAATTGACGAAAAATTGCAACTAATTTCCACATTGTTGTACATTTGTTAAACGCGTGTATAATTGGAACATCCGCGCGCCACCGATGCAAATAAAACATTTAACAGATCGTAATGTAATTTCGCTCTCTAAAGCATTAAATCACGAACGCTTGGGAAGCAAAGTTCGGAAACGTTCGAATCCTTTCGCGACCCGCTGTATATCGGATTTAAATCGTTCACGGTAGCTGCTTCGAGCACAATTCGACCCAACAAATCGCATAAAGCAAAACCGAGTGCGTTGTGTCAATTAGCGACTCGATGGAAAACACCACGCGCAAAGAAACATTTAAAGCAGTCCGTCGTGACGAACGAACTGAAATTCGCGGTATTCGGTGGCCTGTACAGCCAGCTCTATAAAGTTCGAGATTAAGCTCGTGAAAGCCGGCTCGGCGAGAAAAATTAATTCACTCCCAATTTTCTTCATCGTACGCTTTCCCGCTCTCTTTAACTATGCCAGACTGGCGAGAAGCAGAGGAGGAAAAAGTGACGGAGGAAAAAAGAGGCAAGAAGAAAGAAGCTCTCTCTCTCTCTCTCTCTCTTTTTCTTTTTCTCTCTCGGCGCGCATATTATATTAGCATCGCCCGCAAGATTTCGCGTGCAGCTGATTTTGCTTACCATTCGGGAAAAAGGTTTAGCCCCGAGATTCAAAGGGGACAACGACACCGTAGAACAAGAAGAACCGACCGAGGAGGACGAGGAGCGGCGAAAAAGAGAAGAACAGAACGGTAGAGGGGGAGGGAGGGGGGGGGGGGCGAACGACGACACCGAAGGTGGAAGTGAAAATTATTCTCAGGGAATTTCACCGGAGCAGCCGCCGCCGCGGAGTGGAGCCTAGAGAAGAAGACGAAGAAGAAGAAGAAGACGAAGAAGAAGAACAAGACGAAGTGGAAGAAGAAGAAGAAGAAGAAGAAAAAGAAGGAGAGGCAGTCCGTCGGCTTTTCCTCTCTTTTTTTCTATCATCTCCCTCCGCGCCTGGGTTGCTTCTCTTTTTGTTTTCACGCTAGGCGTCCCGAAGGGGATGCGTTAAAGCCCGGCTGTAATCCGGGCGATGCAATCAAGTAGATGAGACGGGACTGCAACCTCCTCTATCCTCCCTCTGCTTCACCTTTTGCTTCTCGCTCCAACCCCTGTCCGTACTTCTCTCCTTGACGTCGTCGTCCTCTTTCGTCTCCCTTTCTCTCGTTCTCTTGGGTTCAAAATCGTCAGATCTCTCTTTCATCGCTCACAGACGCTCACCGGGGTGTCCCTCTCTCCTTCTCCGAGCTCCCGTCAGACCCTCCTCTCCATCTTGCTTCTTCGAAAGAGAGCACAGTCTCCGCGGTAAATCTCCCCTCTCGGTCGCTCGCCCGGCTTTTTGAAACAACCTTCTCGCAGCGCGCCTCCATTTGCTCCTCCGCGCGGGAGAGCCGCGGCGGTAACGACGCTTAAGCCACCCTCACAAATCATTCGTTTTAGTCGCCGGTCGGGACATTAGTACGCGCCACGTTTGCCTCCCCTCGACACCCCCTCCTGTCCTCGATGGCTTGCGCACACAGAGAGGAACGTAGGGCGATATCATTGGCAGCAACCCTACGAGAAAGTCCCTCGCAAACTGTACACACGGTGACAGAAATTCGTGCCAACTTAGGGGCACAGGAACTGCTCGACGTTACCCCTTCCCGTTCGCGACTCACACGGTAAGGCGCATGCGCGGATGCGCGATACAGATGCGCGGGATCATTGTGCGGCTGACCGCGCCACGGAACGGCTCGATCTTCCCAATTTAACCTCTTGCCCTACGATTTAACCTTCCGCCGGGTATCGCGAGATCTATGCATTCGCATTTTTGTTTACATTTGGAGATGCTTGGGTTCTTGAAACATAATACTATAGCTTTCTTCTCTTTACTATTAGCAGTGAGATGAGAAGTGTTAAGTTTTAATAACACGAGTCATTATCGACAGCAAAGTCGGTCACAATTCTCATTGTTTTCGAGAACGCTAAATTTTCTTTTCGAAGACATTATGTAAGGAACTCTTTTTAATTTTTTAAGAAAATATATTTAAACGTACGAATGTGAACAAGACTCACCCGTGCTTCTTAAGTTTAACCCGATTTCCTTACTACGAGTTTCACACGATATTGTAAACGAAGGGGTTAATGTACAGATGGAATTAATTTATCTAAATACGAATGAATCGTATCTATCACCGTGATATAACAATATTTCCGTCCAGAGAAGGACTAAGTTTTTTATTTAGATGAAATTTTCGAACAACGAATAAAAGGTAAACAGCTTTTTCGACCGTTGATTAAACATTCGAATTCGAATTGTAGAATGAAACGTTTCGTTACGAGAAAATGCAAATTTAACCATTAAAATAAAGGAACAAGGGTCTCGAACAAATTGCTATAAGTACTTTGGTTTTATTCGTCGTTTTTTATTCGAATAAAACTGCCCGTTTCCAATTCCGTCGATATTTTAAGTTAAAAATACATTATGTATTATATATGTTTCACTCTGATTTCAAAACAAACTCCGATACGGCTCTATAAAGTTTGTAACAAATTATCGATTCAATGAACAAACACGATCATTCGTTAAATACGTTACGTTGCATGTTGTGAACGAATTTCGGTACATCTAACCGATGTAATGCATATTTTATTTAAACGATAAATGTATACAAAAGTATGGTACCTAAAAATCGAATACTTCCCTCAATATGTCGGACCGAGGATGAGAATTAACGAGGGCGAGCGAGAAAGAAGATCCGTGTGAATAATTCTAGGAAATGTTATTGATAAACACAAAGTGTATAAAATATTTACCGTATTTAAAATTTTTCGAAAGGTTTGAATCACTGCATCGCGCATGTCAAGAACATGATGCGTATTTACACTCCTAGACAAAAAGATAACAGACGTGCGCTATCTTCAGTTTCTCGTATTATAATTATGGTAACATAAAAATTACAAATTGCACGAAAGAATACCTTATATGAATATACGAAGATAATTTGAATCGACGAAAAGTCAGTCGATTCTCTCGGAAGAAATGTAAACGTACGTATAAATGTGCACTAAACGAATTATAGAAGTCGTAGCGAGCAAAGGAGATTTTAATCACTATTAAAAACAGATACAAATCTATTTCATTCGTGTCTATCTACTTGTAGTTTATATTACATGAAATATATATGTGTATTTTCTAAGTGCGCTATCATTTTATCCGTACCTAATCGCATGTTTGCATTTCCTACGAGAGAACCGACTAGCCTTTCATCTATCCAAGTTATCTTTATATCTACGTGTAAGGTGTACTTTACATACGATTCGCAACTTTTATGTTATTGCAAGTATAACACGAGTAATTAAAAATAACACGCGCGTCCTATCCTTTTGTTTGAGACTACAGCACAACCACCAAGTGCCTTAATCTCGAAACATTCTTCGTTCGACTACATCCTCAAAGTCGTTGGCTAAACGATCTCCTTAATGTGTGGAACTTGTGTTTTTAATTTTATAATACAGCGGAAGAACCACGAAAGTAGAAGAACGTATCCAGTCTCGTATATTGCAATAGCTCCGATTACAAACAAAAAACAGTATATTACGAAGATTGGTCGAAAAGTACCCGAGAGCATCAGGGTAAAGGTTCGTTTTCACGTTAAGCGAAGTCACGACTTTCACCGCGACATCTGTGATTGGAATGTCGCGTCAACGCGACATTTAAGTTTTCACGATGACAAATGTCGTGACATTCTACGTCGCTGACTTCGTGTCGTATGAAAATGGAGAGGCCCTTATCCTTCGATCTCAGTCGATGCTGGTTACTTTCTGTTCGCACGGAAAGTATTACCACTATGGACCCCGGCTGCGTTCTTTTCGTAGGCCAACGTTACGTTCTAAATGGCAAGTGGAGGGATATGGGACTCCACGATGATCACAGGTGGAATTTTGCTTTCGCTCGATTGACTACAGTATTGTCTCGTTACAGGTCGTCATTCGTGTTTCGTTATAAGTAGTCTCTTTATCTTTCACTGTTTTTGTAGTTGTCTCGAATAAAGTTCGCTGGAGTTTCAGTGGATTTGATAACTAATCTTATATCGTGACGATCGTTAAATTTTGTTGACCAATTTAATTTTCTATTTCTAATGCTTTTTCCAATAATAATAAATCCGTGAGTGGGTTTCTCATTGTCCGTTGCTTCGAAAACCACGTCTGAAGGCGGTGTTCCAAATCCTCTAAAATTCTTTAGCTGTGCAGCTTCTTAATTTACTTTCTTCACGTTGAAGAACACGTCGTACCGTTTCTATACAGATTTGATACTGTTCTGTTGAATTGGGGATAGTTCCTTCCGCGTTCAATTTGCTGAGAATTCTAATCTTCGTTTTTATCGGTGATGAGGTTCTTCCCCGGACGATGATAATTTAACAATAATTTAACTATAATAATACTCGTAATAGTAATTTAATAATAATTGTAATAGCACAATTTATTACATTTTTTTTTAATTCAACCCTTCAGCGACCACCTCCTCACCTATGAACCCTGTTTTTCATACAGGATACAGACTTATGCAATGGATCACGCCTGATGTTTCTTCGTTTACATAAACAGCAATTTCGTAATAGAAACTGTTTGGATCATTCACTTAAAGATGTATATGTATAATATATACAAAATAATGGATAAAATATCACATTCTGTTAAAATTTTTTAGAAGATTACCAAATGCGGTATGAACAGTTTCGTTATTTATCGCAATGATAGAGAAATATCTATCTATAAGCCAATTGCAATTTAGAGTCATGCCAACGAAAGAAGTATTCCTCGAGTTTTGCAATGTAGATACCAGACAAGAAACACCGATTCACGCCGATATAACTCGTTTAATGGAAGGACATTTTGTTCGAAAAATTACAACGAAGAAGACAAAATCAAATTCGCGAAGACGGTGCAGAGTTTGTGCGAAAAAGGGCAAAAAGACTCGAGATACAACTGTAACAAGTGTGACATTGAACTATGCACAGATGCTTCAAAATCTATCACACGCCGCATCATTTTTAATGCATGCTGTTCACGCCGGGCACAATTCACAACTTTGGTCATCTGAAGGGTTAAATAACCTTTCCTTAAAAAAAAAAAACGATACTTATTTTCCTGCATCGCTATACAATCGAAGCCATTAAAGATACGAGCAACCCTTTACGAGTTACCGCCATTATGATTCGTCTCACTTACCGTGGTAAAGAACAGAACCGCAAAATAGGGGACTGATTCATCGTAAGTTGTGTCTGTCCCCCAAATGAACGATATATAAAGGGACAATACTGTGATAACCTCTAAAACATCAACAGTCGAGATGTTCGACAATGTATAACGAGACAATACTATAATAACCTCTAAAACATCAACAGTCGAAGTGTTCGATGATGTATAGATAGACAATACTGTAATAACCTCTAAAACATCAACAATCGAGGTGTTCGACGATCTGTTATGAGACAATACTGTAATAACCTCTAAAACATCAACAGTCGAGGTGTTCGACGATCTATAACAAGACAATACTGTGATAACCTCTACACATCAACAGTCGAAGTGTTCGATTACGTAGATAGACAATACTGTAATAACCTCTAAAACATCAACAATCGAGGTGTTCGACGATCTGTTATGAGACAATACTGTAGTAACCTCTAAAACATCAACAGTCGAGGTGTTCGACGATCAATAACGAGACAATACTGTAATAACCTCTAAAACATCAACAGTCGAGGTGTTTGACGATCTATAACAAGACAATACTGTAATAACCTCTAAAACATCAACAGTCGAGGTGTTTGACGATCTATAACAAGACAATACTGTAATAACCTCTAAAACATCAACAGTCGAGGTGTTCGACGATCTATAACAAGACAATACTGTAATAACCTCTAAAACATCAACAATCGAAGTGTTCGACGATCTGTTATGAGAAAATACTGTAATAACCACTAAAACATCAACAGTATAACGTTCGCCCGCAGATTTCATCGACTTTCTCGCGAAATAGCAGCAAGAAGACGGTCGAGCAGAACTTCATAATCCTCCGCGTGTATGGGCCGTTTAAGTTGCCACGAATTTCTGTCGACGGGTGTACCCACCGTGAGAGAACGCGGGCTATGGTTGCCCGGAGTGCGGCTACGATAAGGCGAACCGTCGTCAAACTCACGGCGGGAGACATTCCGCGGGAGATTCTTCTTTCGCCCGATTCTCTTTTAGTCGGGAGACAGACGACGCGGAGCGGCGAGGATCCCTGGGCGGAGAAACGAGTCTGGTGAATTGCCTCTCGTTCTTTGAGTGCTCATTGGCGCATAACCAATGAGCGCGCGTTTAAAGAAATTTTTTGCGAGACTCCTCGAGGAAGAGGCAGCGCGAGAGAGATAGTGCGCTAGACGCGATAGGGTGGTTGATGTCGGTGTGTAGGCAAGCGTTTGTAATTGCGTCGGCTACGAAAAGAGGATAGAACAAAGCATTCGCCTAAATCGAGTGACACGGTAGTTTATGAAACGTCTACCCGTATTGTAGCTCACCGATTTAACACTGAACCTGTCGCGACGGGTCAGACGACCCTTTTTCAGTTTTGCGACAGAATTTCTCTACTACAACGTTATCACGTCGTCCATTTGACTTTACGACTTTTATTACAATTTACATCCAATGTATTTTTTAATATTCATTTCTCTCTTGTTTTTTTTTTTTTTTGCTAAGACATATGTGCAACTTGACCTATCTACCGCGACGGGTCAGTTGACCCATGGAATGACTTGTCGATGTATACTATCGTACTTGTTTATTGACAAATATTTCGGCCGATATCGATAATCGTGAAGCAATGCAGAACATTTTATGACGGAATATTCGAAACTGATACGTTTTTGTTTCTAGTAGCTTACGATAAGTCATAATCGAACGTTGCAAGCACCTATCGAGCACAATTCGATTCTGAATTGTGTAACGACAACTACGCAACATTGTCGGAACCTATTGAATGTTAAATTTCATTTTTAGTTTGACAATTTCAAGTGTAGAGTGTTAGCAGGTGTGTAAGTGTGTGTACGCGAGAGAGAGAGAGAGAACGAGCGGAGTAACGAGCGATTCTGCGCGAGGATTCGCACGAAGAGGAATAGTTTTAGCGAAATTGTTCTACTTTTTCGATTCGACAATAGAGCCCAACGAAAGCAGCGTTTACAAACTGATAAATTTACTCTAATCTCCGAAGTATTGCACAAATTTATCGAGAATTATTCACATCGAGAACATTGTTACAAACTTGATGCACATGCTTGATTTTCCCGACCAAAACAAGCTGCAGATTTTCGTAATATATGCCAAACAAATCGGATAAGTTTGAAATAAAAATCTGGCTAGTATCCGACGTCAGCATTAAATACGTTATAAACGGATTTCCATATTTAGGAAAAGACAAAAACAAAAGGTCTTGTTTTCGAACGAGACTATCGACGAAAATTTTAGTTTTTTGAAGAGTTCGTTGTTCGTAAACTAATGGAACCGTCTCATTAACTTCGAGGACCCAATAATTTGCAAAATATGTGCTAAACATGAATAAAGTTTGTAGAAATGTTTGTCATACATACATCGTAAAATATATGATTTTTTGAAGATGAGTCATTTGGTCCACTGTGGTAGAAATAGATATATATGAAGCATCGGTACGTTTAATGTTAATAAGTTAAAGTTTATTATTGTCGACGTTTATTGCAGCTGCGATGACACCTTTCAGTGCAGGAGGACCTCGATTATTGCAAAATAACGAGAATTGAAAATTAAACGGAGTACATCTCCATTACTTATGTTTAATACTACAGCTACTTCTTTTATCAACCTTGTTCTTTGTGAAATAGTCGTCCAACTTGTCAACGTAAATCAATCCACATGCCTGAGAACCGAATGTATACAAGAACGCTAAACTATAATAAATTTAATTTAAAGAAAACTAAACTATTTCATTGTTAACAAGTCGCGTTTCGTACGGAGTTAGTATTTAAGCGATCTCTCTGATACGCAGAGACTTCGTAACAAAGGAGGATTAGTTATAAAGTAGATATATTGCCATGCTCCCTTCATAAATCAAGCATACCAGTCATGCTGGTATCCTTGAGTTAACCTTGACCATCGTGCATTCCCAAGTGACTCGTAGTTGATGCAGAAATCCTGACTGGTCATCGCTTCCAAGAAATAGCCTACTCTCCCCATCTCCTGTCCTTTCTCTGCCTAACTTCGATGGGTCAAGGAATTGATCAGACGATTCAACTCTGATTTGATATTATACACGGTACAATGGATCGTCCCTGCTTCGAAAGAGAGAATGATTCTGTCGATTTAACGAACGAGACTATCGTACAATAATTGAGATTTACCGTATTGTTACAGTTTGAATCTCTTCCAGAATACTTACATGTACGTGCATGGTTAGTTTACGAGTTATTTTAAATGTACGTCGAAGTAACCTCTAGAATTGTAAATAAATATTTACGGTGTAATTTCACGGGAATATGTAAATATTATGGGCGAATATCGATTTGAATTTCTATTAACAGGAAGAAAATATGTCAACGGAAAGAACTCGATAAAAGTGTATTTCGTTATTGTAAAACGGTGTGGTATACTTTCAATTTAAGGAAATAAAATTATAGAAAGTTACTTTCGATTTAAGGAAATAAAATCATAGAAAGTTGTATACTTTTAATTTAACAAAATAAAATCGTAGAAAGTTGTATACTTTCAATTTAAGAAAATAAAATCATTGAAAGTGATATACTTTCAATTTAAGAAAATCAAACCACAAAAAGATGTACACTTTCAATTTAAGAAAATAAAATCATCGAAATTAGCATACTTTCAATTTAAGAAAACAAAACCATAGAAAATAGTAACTTTCAATTTAAGAAAATAAAATCATAGAGAATAGTATACTTTCAATTTAAGAAAATAAAATCATAGAAAATACTATACATTCAATTTAAGAAAATAAAACCACAGAAAGATGTACACTTTCAATTTAAGAAAATAAAATCATAGAAAATACTATACATTCAATTTAAGAAAATGAAACCACAGAAAGATGTACACTTTTAATTTAAGAAAATAAAATCGTAGAAATTAGCATACTTTCAATTTAAGAAAATAAAACCATAGAAACTAGTATACTTTCAATTTAAAAAAATAAAATCATAGAAAGTAGTATACTTTCAAGTTGAGAAAATAAAACCATAGAAAATAGCATACTTTCAATTTAAGAAAATAAAACCATAGAAAGTAGTATACGTTCAATTTAAGAAAATAAAATCATAGAGAATAGTATACTTTCAATTTAAGAAAATAAAATCATAGAAAATAGTATACCTTCAATTTAAGAAAATAAAACCATAGAAAGTAGTATACTTTTAATTTGAAAAAATAAAAACATAGAAAGTAGTATACTTTCAATTTAAGAAAATAAAATCATAGAAAGTAGTATACTATTAATTTAAGAAAATAAAATCATAGAGAATAGTACACTTTCAATTTAAGAAAATAAAACCATAGAAAATAGTATACTTTCAATTTAAGAAAATAAAATCATAGAAAATCTCGTCAGATTGCGTTTGTTATCTCTGTTAGTGTTATGTTTATCACGACTTTCGTGAAATATAATACATGGGACACCTTGGCGGATACAAAGATCGAGCAGTAACCCAGCAGCGGTGACTCAAATCGGCAAATTAGAGCATCGTCCGGTGACCTACCAGAAGGTCATGTCGTCGTGAATGTATTAAAGTCCTTCTAATTAGATCTCGTGTTTGCAAATTGCTTCGTTCTCGATTCGAGCGGTTTTTTGTTTTCGCGACCGTGTTAAGGACGGTTTAATCGAACGAATTCGCAACGACAGAGGAAACCGGGGGAACCGAGCCCTTTGAAGTCATTTTTATAACTGTCCTACGCAAACCGTGCGGTTAGATATATAATTGGACTCTTTATTTCGTGTTTGCGAGGTACTCCGTTGAAAACGTGAATCTATTAATCAAACAGTTATTACGATCAAACAGTTCATACAGCCGAGAGGGAACGATTAAAACGGACAGTTCTGGGTGCACAATGCGGGAAAATCTGGAATCAGAAAACACACAATCCCCCAACAACGCATCCGGAATGTCTGTCAGGGCATCCCGTTCATTAAGGGTAGTTGAACATACTTCAATAATTAATTATAAAGTTTGCGTATAACAACGGCGTCCGTCCCACAATCAGAGGTGGACTTCAGAATAAAAACATTTGTCGCTTGATAAACTAAACGTTTGCAATATGAAATTAAAATTGTAACACCGTTGCACGAAATTAACAGAAATGATAACCTTTTTTATACACGTTTTCCTAACAGTTTAACGCTTTTATGTAAATCCGAACAAGGGAATTTTATTCAAGAGGGACCACTTCTCCGATTTGAAACATTCAATAGTTTATTTTTTCGCGTACTCTCTAAAAATCTCACACTTTAAGAATACCGTTTTAAAATATTGCGATAAATTCGAGTCACCGACAAAAACACAACGTTTTCTCTGAAATGTTTCCAAGCGCTCCAATCCTTGGACTTTAAACGCGTTTTTCTCGAAACAGTCTTTTTCAAATTGGTAGATAACTTTTTTCAAAAACTATTTTTTATTTATTCGTTCGATTGACTTGAAATTCAAATCATATACTCCCAATAATATTCTACATCATTCTGCGTACGAATTTTCTTCGTCTATGACAGTCTTTGAGAAAATTCCAGAAATAGTCGAAATTTTCTGCAAAAATTTGCATTTTCTTCTTAAAAAGCTTCACGTTCGTAAACTAACTAACATTACCAAAACAGAAACGCGACACAACGATAGCAATATTTATCAAAAAAAATTCCAATTCCATTCCTACCGATACAAAAAATCCATCCCAACATGGGACCAACAAAATCAAAGATATATATTTTCCAAGTACGCGAGCATACTTTTCCGAAAATTCAGTGAAATATTGTACAAAGTGCATACTTTGACAACAGAGATTCCGTATCGTTGAAAAACGTTTGGAAAGGGTTTGTTTTCGGGTCGGAAGGTTCTCCCTTAACACTAGGTTTACGGGACACGTCATTTTGACGCATTTCTATCGATGAGGAAAATTACGAATACCGTTTACATTTTTCTTCGGTCACTTGTACCGACTTTTATCCATTTAACGAGACAAATATGTATCGAAATTCATTTTCTTCGAAGCTTTCTAATTTTATAATTCTCTATACGGTATACCAATTTTTTCTTGATACGCGTCAATTTGACGCAAGAAATGTCCGTAAACCTAGTGTTAAACAAGGGATTCCAATCGTAGAAATCGGTCGGTGTTTGTCGATTTCCTGTTCCACTCTTTCGCGTTATTTGGAAACGTTGGATCATTATAGGAGCTCGCGTCGTTTAGAATCATCGGGGGTTGGCATTCGCACGAATAATCGAATTAGATCGTCGTCAAACGACGACGTTCACTGTTTGCGCGCGGACAACCGGATATTCATAACTAAATAAAGCCGCGCGATCGCGATGAATCGCGGATCGTAGGCTCGGGAGCGTGGAGCGGGTTCGCGCGCGGAACGCCGATTCGTTGACTCAGTGGGACCGAATCGTACGAATTTAGCGGACGGAAAGAAGAGTAACGAGGTGACTCGACAGAATAATATCGAATATTATCGAATCGCGCTGCGTGCACAGCTGACGATGGAGCCCGTTGACGGCGGTTTTGGAAAATCGGGCCGACGCAACTATGCCGCAAATAATTATTGGCTGGCCCGGCCCGAGTCCACGTTTAATCGTCCGTACAACTGCATATTAATGATAGAGAGACATTCGATGTACGATCGTGCGGGCGTCGACTGCAGTTATCCGCAACGGCAGCACATTTTTACGCGCGACACCCCCGATCAATGCACTCGACAATTTTACAAGCGCTTTTCGATCCTGACGACGTGCCCCTCGATACTCGAGATACTCTCGTCCCGTACATTTTTGCCCGGCTGACAGATCCTACAGAGAAAACTTCATAACATTATTAACGAAACGACATTCACAGGAAGAGTGTCCTCCCCTACATCTTCCCCGATGTATCGTTGAATTTTGATTACGCAAGGTGCAGAAAGGTTTCGGAGAGTTTCGTTGACACTGGAACTACCCAAAGGGGTCTTTGAATTATTGGGTCAACGTGCGGTTGATAAATTACACCGCTGTAACGTGTTTGCATATTTTAATTCAGTTTAACTGAATGCAACGTGGAAGAAAAATAAAGGGTTACACAGGATCGGATTAACTCAAACCGCTACTTTTCTCTCGCAATGGTCCGAGTTGGTTCTGTTTCATTAAATTGATATATTATAATTTTGCGGCGAGGTTGTAATGTAAATATAGAATGTAGCATTAGGGTGTACGTTATGGGTTTATTTTCCATTTGTTGATGAATATAAAACCTATTCGTGCTGTTTCTTGAACTCGGTATGATAAAGTACAAAACGAGTTACTCTTCTATGGCTTAACATTAGAACTAACATAGGGGTCAATTTGACCTGTATCAAACTTCTTAAAATTACTCAGTCATTAACGGTGTCTTTGCTGACAATATTCGTGGACAATGATCAAAATAGACAATTAATGGTACTCGTAAATTAATTTGCCCTTTCCTCATCTAATTTCCAAAATATAATACATGTGTGATCTGATACAAATAGTAACACGTTCGATAGTTATAGATTTTTTAAATTGCCACCTCACGAAAGACACAGTGAACGAGATATTTATCGAGACAACTATTCGAAGAATCTGTTTTTGCAAATTCGATCGCACTTGGTTTTCAGAGTATAATTATTAAAAATCTTCTTTTCATTCACGTTCGACCTAATCCGAGGCCTAGTTCTGGGATAACCCGACGAACGTGATGTAGATTTAACGCAAATCAATTTATCTCCACTCCAGAACACTCGTGAATTTTGTTCAACGACAATAATGATTTTTCGCGGTCGATGTTAGTTGTTACGAACGTAGTACATATAACAGTTTGAGTTTTGCAGAATTTGAATCTTTCCTCGGTACATTTCGTGAAATCTGAAAAAGGAAATTCATAGTGTTATTTTAAAAAGTTTTTTTCTTTTTTTGACGACTGAAAGAGGAAGTGCAACGCACGTTTGCGCCAAAAAGTTTTCAAAAGTAAATAAACTTTGTCAGCTACCATTGTAAAATATTTTGGGATCTTATCAAATTTTTTTTCAGGACGACGTAAATCCTACAGTCGGAGCGGTACACAACGTCCACGGTGAAAAGCTTGAATTTAAGCTGAAATAACCAACAAAATGTATTATAACACGAACATCGACCAACAGCTTACGAGTGCTGTGGAGCGATTTGTAACGATTTACGAGTATGTTAGGTCTGGGTAGAGTTTGGATTTTATTGGGATTAGTAATTGAGAAATTATTCAATATATTAACATAATAAATAATTACTATAATTTTATGCAAATAATGAAAAATAAACCTATAACGTACATCCTAATAGTATCTATATTTACATCATAGCTTTACCATAAAATTTACGCAACGTAATCATTTTTCAACATCATCCACCGAAAGGTTGAAGCTATTGTTAAACGTAAAAATGGTTACATTTACAATTACTTTTAATCGACAATGTATTGCCATTATTTTTTAAAACAATTTCCGAGGATTTCCTACGAACAACTCCTCCGAGTCAAAAAATTCATTCAATTTTAAGCTATCGATGCCATTGAACTTTTCATCGATTAAAAAATTTTGCAAAGAATTTTAACAGTCGATATGTGCATAATTAGGGGAATACGTTTGGCATCGTCTTAACGTTGACTTACATTTTTTTCATTTTCTCAGCGTTGTTTTGGCCATGAAAAATGATCGAGTGTTATTATAATGGAAAAGAATTTTCCACGATTTGGAAAAAGAGGTTCATTTTTCCCTAACGTTCTAAATAATCGATTAAATTGTCCATTATAAGTATCTGCAGTTATATCAACGTCTGCATCGAATAAATTTCACGTCTTAGTCATAATTTTGCACCTCGGTCGTTTGAATTTATAATCGCGTACAGAATATATATCCCTCATCATCGGTAACCACCTCGCCAAGAAATGAATGAATTACCAGCCTCTCAGTGGAACACACACGTAAAACTCTGGATACAGTTCGTTACCGACAGTTTATACAGAACCGGTTTTCGAACTTTCGATACTTTTCCAATTATTGCTAAGTGTTGATGCACACCTCTACCGGTAGAGCTCGGCGCTACCGTTGCTTCTTGAGTGATTAAACGTGGTTCTACCGCAATTAGAACTTTTAATGCTTCGTAATTGAACTCTGGCGGTCGATCTGGTTTTAATTCATCGAAAAGCCCGAAATACGCGTTCGAAATTTTGAAAACCGCCTTGGAAACGTTCTTACGTTTAAAACACGTATACCGTGTCTACCTCGTAAAAAATATTTTCAATCGAATTTGTGGCTACATTTCTCGTTCAAATTCAGATGAAACGAAAACGAGAAACAAACATTGCTCACGAAACGATACGGTATTTTTTATTGTAAAAAATTAACGAACAAGGAATGAAACATCGCGTCCCTATGAAATCTCGAGAGCAGTTTCCGAACAGCTCGTTATTGCCTCGTCGACAACTAACAATTGCCTATTACCCTCTACTGGCACATCCAGTGGTACACTAACAGAACGTGATAAAACATTACAACATTTACAATATTATTACCAAATTAAAAGAGGCAGTTTTAATTCTTTGTAAACAGCGGATAGATTTGAATCTGCAAGGAAAAACTGTCACACGTTTATAGGTATTGATAAAGTTCGTTATATAATGTAATTATTGCCTTTAAATTAATAACCGATTCTGTAACTTTGTATTCTCAAGGTTGGTGAGCACCACAATTAGAGCTTCAATGGATCGCATGTGTTCCTATTCTCAAGAGAAGACTGTTCCAAGATGTTTCCATACTCCGATAATAGTGGGTTGCAAAATTATCTTTCTAGATTGTGCAACCACAGTATGTACCTACATCGAGATAGCTGTATATACACGTTGCAGGAGTTGAACATCGAGAATAATGTGCGACACGGAACTGGTACGAAAAATATCAACTATTTTACGTTCCTCGCAAGCTGTTCTTCGAAACTTCTATTTCAGAATGTTTATTTTGCTTCGAACGTATTTACGAACGAGCATCGATCGGTCGGGGATATTAATAAGCCATCTCTCTTTCGGAATGAATATTTAAACGATCCATCCAATATGCAGAAGTTGTCAGAAAATTACGAAAAAATCTTTCCATTGGCTTTTACCAGTGTAACGCGTAGAAAACATTGTCGACGACGCTTTTGCACTTTTCCCTCGATCGTTTCGATTGTTTTCCCATTCCGTCGTAACGACACGTGCAATATCATCGTGCACGTCTCTTTTGTATAATTGTTATTTCAAACGTTTTCCGTGCATCGATAAAACGCTCCGTAAAAATTCCCACAGAGGCTGCGGTAATTGCGAAGGACGGTTAATTGCAAAGAAGATATCCCCGTTCGCATTCATAAATCAAGCGTGCCGGTCGTGTTGGTATCCCTGAGTTAGCCTTGACCAGCGAATATTCCTTAACAACTCGTATTTGATGCAAACATTCTAAATAATTCCTTCATAGATCAAGAAAGGTAGAAAATACAAAGAAGAAATTATTCGAATCGAGTCATTAAATTTATAATATACACACAAATAAATATACAATATTTCAGTCGTTATGTATTTTTCAAATATTTTTACTTATAAAGGCTGGATCATTCAAATGGGAATACTTGAGTATCTTCGTTATTTATAGTTCTATGAAAAAACTTTGTCTACAGGACAAAGTTGCACAGTTTAAAAGAGCATTATTCTTTTTCTAAGGTCATTCTTTTACGAGAATTTAAAGTCATCGATATTTGTTCAAACGGTGATCGATAGTTTTTCGGTATTGTTGTAGAGCATAAAAGAAACGAATCCAACGACCTTACAAACTACTAGGTTGTTCGATCAATTTTGTCGTTCGATAGTACTTACCGAACAATCTCTTATACTGAAATGTTCATTTTACTCAGACGATCCAAAGTTACGCGTTTACTTCACAATGATGACCATTCGCGTTAGTGTAACAATGAAGCCTTACTATGAACGATTTCTGAACATTTTCCAACTTCTATTCATATATTAGTACAATAAACAAGGGGAAGACACTACAGTTGGCGAAATACAAAACGATAAAGAGCCAACCATTTTTTATTTCGAGGATCTGTATACTGTACTCCGATATTACGCAACACAATTTGGTCGCTCTATTTATTCGACACGTAAGACTTGGCATTCAAAATTTTATCGGTGTCCCAATATTTTTGCAACTGACTGTGCATTCACGTAACTGGTTCGAGCGAACGATTATATAAAATCACGATGAAACTGGTCGATCGTGCTCACCGATTTAATACATATTTGCCTATCCGGAGTTAAAAATTGTGAGTAAATTGGACGATAGATGTGCAATTACCAAATGTATTTTAAAATAAAAAAAATATATATATATATATATATATATATATATATATATATATATATATATATGAAGATAATAATAATAATTAATCTAGACTACTATTATTCTATACCTCCCACTATACATTCTCTCTTATGCTCTCACATTTAGCGTATGCTTTCTCATTCACTGTTTGCACATTCGATCATTTCTCGCGAGTGACTTCTTTCCATAACAATCATCGAAAATTCTCACCATGAAATACTCCTCTCGCACGTGAAACAAACACGATCATACATCGATATTCGTCCACCTCTCGCTCGTGAAACCAATTCCACAAAAATTACACATACAAAAAGAAATTTACGAGAATACTTCCAGCAGCTCGATGGTATCGAAATTCATGTTTTTGTTGGATTTAACGAGATACTCGTCGCGTCGTTGCGGTGCGAAGTAATAGTTGCTCCGGAGCAACTTAACGAAAGATGTTTTCTGAATTCGCTTCACTTCGCGTCGAGAAGTGACGTTTTCCAGTGTAAATAAGATAATTATAACAGATGTAAATATTACATATCTTATTATTTTAACAGACGTAAATATTACATATCTTATTATTTTAACAGATGTAAATATTACATATCTTATTATTTTAACAGATGTAAATATTAATTTCAATCATTCGCTAAATAATCTATATGCCATAAAGATATATAATATATAGAACTAAAGTACACAATAATAGAACTAATTAAACTAAATGTAATTCCTATCTATTTCCATTACACGTCCACTCAATTTTACCCGTAAATGTATCTCAAGAAAATCGACGATCGAGGAAAAAAGAGAAACTTTTAAAATTGATTATACGTATAAAAACAAATGTTCGAAGGAAAAGTAATACATGTAAATAAATAAAAACAAGAGGACCTTGAAATAATCTCGAGAACGCCCACTTATTAACGGATCAACAGTGTCATTCGACTCTCTACTCGAAACACTAAAAAACATGTGTCTGTTTCTTTTTTAATCACACGTCTTCGAGATTTTTTACAATCTCAATTTAAACGAATCGCTCTGCAGAGTAGAGAAAGTAGTTTGAAGTAAATTTCTTTGCAAAAGTAATTGGAACCAGACATCGGTCGTTTTGACCGATCGGTGAATCAAAAATCGTTCACTGATTGGTAAATCTATAGTTAATCTACCGTTGCTGGTTCAAAGCCCGTGTTCAAAGACGGGACACTCCTCTGCGCGGAATACGCGCACGCGAAGACCGAGCGATTATCGCGAAGTCTCTGGACGATACCGGCCAATTATATATACGCCACGAGGAATATATTACGCAAACACACGGACGACGAAACAGTTTACACGGAAACGTGTCGCGACAGATAACAGAATTTGCACGGCGATACGTAACCGGCCCCCGGGCGGGACGCGGCTTTTATCCTCTCCAAAATTAAAAACCGTCCAAAACGATAAAGTCGGAGAAGTAGGGGTCGCCGTGGGAGCGACGCGATAAAACGGCAGGTAAATGAAAAATAAAAAACGGTAAATTAAAAACCGAGCGTGATCTCGCGTATTCGTGGATCCGCGTTACGTCCGAGACGAGGAAAGGAGCCGTTGGACGAGAACTGTCCGACGAAAATCCAGCCGGATAAACCGTCGGAGGGACGCCATACGTCAACAGTTCCTATTCGCCGCGTTACGGAAATCCTCGTAAAAGGGAATAAAAGATCTACAAGCGGTCGCCTAATATTTTCGAAACAAAAGCGAGTGGCGCAGATGTACGCGCGGATACGCCTCGATACGCCCGGTGTATCGAGAAACAAAGGATTCCAAGCCACGGACGCGGATACCGCGGTGTAACGCGAACGCCGCGGAACGTGGAACCAACCCGGTCGTTTAAGGGTAACGCGTCGACATTTCGCGTAACTGTCGTTGAATAAGTGGCCGTGTACCAAAGTCGACACCGTTTCCCCAAGTAGCGAGTTTTCGAGGCTCGTAGCGAGAGCCAGAAGCTGACCGAGGGAACGAGGAGGCGAGGCACGGGAACGCGAGAACTCCGCGTAATCGGCTTATACGGACGAGCTGGATGCGGGTGTGATATCAAAAACCATATAAAGATAAGTCCCGCCCTTTTTCTATCTCCGTTTCTCGCGCTTAAATCCCTCCCTCGATCTTCGTTTCCCTCGCCTATAAAGGAACGCGAGTCGAACGTCGCGAGAATCGCTCCTTTCGCCCGGAAGGAACCCATCTCTCTCTCTCTCTCTCTCTCTCTCTCTCTCTCTCTCTCTCTCTCTCTCTCTCTCTCTCTCTCTCTCTCTCTCTCTCTCTCTCTCTCTCGTGCTTGCCCCACGACCCGTGAGAATTAGCAGCAATGCGATTTTTATGGACAGTGAATTCGAGATCGAAACGAAATCGACCCAGGGATTGGATTTAATTTTATCGAGACGCGAAAGGCGAAGTAATCCGACCTCGAACCGAAAACGCTATTTTCGCCACTCCGAGGTTCAGTCGCGATGTCGTTAAACTTCCCCGAAGGCCAAGGATCGACTAAAGTACGATTCGTATCGAGGAGCGGAGAATCTCTACCTGCCGACTCGAGATGGTCTAATTGAACGAACCCCGGACGAGACTGGGAACGTCGAATAATCCCTGATCGATTTTTTCAATAACCGGTTTCTCGACTACATTCACGGCAGGTCGCCGGTTAACCGGTGTATGTTTGAATTTACGAAAAATAGAGAAGAGAAATGGAAAAAACGAACGCGAGGATCGTTTGTTACGTGATCGATAGCCACAGCTCATCGACGGTGATCCCCAAAGTACTCCAAACGCGTACAATGTTCCACGCGGCACACTGGAAAACTATAGAATGTTGCACGCAGCATACTGGCACACTTTTCATGTTTTTCTATGATAATAAAAAGCTAAACACGTAGTAAAGTTTCTAAGCGAGAAACGACCATCGAATACACGACTTTAGCTTTCTTTCCGCGTGAACGAGCAACCGACCGATTGCCAAACAACTACCAACCGATCACCAAAGGTCAATTAACGATCATCGAACAAGCAAATTTGAGTAATTTAGTAAATTTCGTCCAAATGACCGGTCGACTGGTTTCGTTTGTAACCGGTACGACGTCCCTAGACGAGACCCAAGTAGCGGGAAATCACGAGTAACCCGACGGATAAAAATCGAGGCGAAAAGAGGCAACCGAGCACAGACGGGCCTCGAATAAAAGAATCGAAACGAGACGTCCGGGTAATGTTCGATGGTCGACTCGAGATACGCGGAAGAATCGAATTAGGAGCCGGATATTTCCTACCGGCGGGCGAAACTGACGCGAGTAGACGTTGCGGTCGACTCTTTTCTAATCTTCGCAAACGATACTCCACGCAACTCCCGTAAAAAAGTCAATCCGCAGACAGGAATTGTCTGGACTCTTTCCAAGGCTTCGTTTTACAAGATCCCGAACTTTTATCCGGCACTCGTCGCCATTCATAGCGTCCTCATCTTCTCTCTGCTCCATCCCCTCCTTCACCAGTTCGCTCCTCTCTACCGAGCCGCGACTCCTATCCCCGCAACAGTGGCAATAGCAATAGCGGTATCCCATCTCCTTCAGCTTTACAGCTTTCCAGGGGGCTTTATGCTTTTTTCGTTGCGTTGTATTCACCGCTGCTCGTTTAATGCAAACCCAACTGCGTACGTGGATAATGCTCGTGGGTATCCCCTTCGCCCGTACCCCTTCTCCTCTTCCTCCTCCTCCTTCTCCTCTCTACCACCACCCCTCCCCATTTAATCCCATAGCGGGCACAACAGCGAGACTCGGAGCTTTACATTAAAATTTAAGGACTTTTCAAACGGCTCCACGACGAACCGGCCCTTTATGCGGCCACGTGTACCAACACGTGCGGAGAAATCTACGCGGGCATTTGCTCCGACATGTGTGTCTTGCGCTTCCGGAGCGCTCCGACAGGAAACGCACTGAGTGCTCTCGCTTTATATCCACTGTGTGGGGTGTGCGAGCGTGCCCGCACCGTCGGCAATCCCTTTTACACCCGTCGCCTGGCCCCGCCAGTCATCCGAGAGCCACCATCGTACGATGTTTTAGGGTAACTAGGGACGCGGATACCAGTTCTCGCGGTTTCGGGGCACGCCCAAATGGAACTTTCGTTGCTTTCCGTGAGGCTTTTGTAACGTTCGAGCCGCTTGCGAATAAACCGAATCTCCCCCTTCCCTCCTACACCCCCTCTTTATACGCCACTTCTCTTTTTTTCTTTGCTCCGCGAAGCAACGTCTTTCAAGGGGGCGAAGTAATTACCCGAATCCATTAAGGTCCGATTCCGGCGCGCTGTAAGCCGAAAGGATTGTTCCGCGAGCGACGTCTGGGCGCGTACGCGTAAATACAGGAAAAGCTTCTCGATTTCTTTATGATCCCCTATCTCCCACCTCCCCCGTTTCAACCCTAGCGGGGAATCGATGCCGTTGGAATCCTCGCGATCGTCCACTCCGGGTATCCGCGGATCCCCCGTGTCGAGAATAAACCGTGGAGGAAATGTACCGAGTGGCTTCGGTTCAACCGACGATCCCGGTGTCCCTCGCGGTGTTCCTTTCGTTCGGTTCCGCGGGCTCTGTCTCAATATTTTGCAAGAATACGAACACTCGTTCCGCGCCGCGCTGTTTTCCTTCGATCGAGACATTTTTCCGCGCGACGACACGTCACCGATGTATGGAAACATTTCGCCACGTGGGAACAAAAAATAGAACCGTTGAGCGGGTGGTTACTTCACTCGGACACCCAGCTGTTCCCTGGGTAGCCGAACCTGCGTACCTCGACTCAACGGGAACTCGTTTTCTTTAAATATCTCCGTATCCATCGATTCCAGAAGAAAAAAAAAGGTTTCGTAACGAATAGGGCGTGTTCAAAGGGACGCGTCCAACGAGGAGCTTTTTAATTCGTCGCGTCTTGTATTTTCGGAGATGTGATCTTGAATCTTTCAAACGACTCTGTATGTGTGTTTTTTTTTTTTAGCACTGTCTTTTAAACGGTGAAAAGAAGAATTCAGTGATCGATAATAAGGTGACCTTGAGTTGACATTGAAAGAAATGTGGCTTCGTTTAGAAAACTCAAGGTCGTCTTAATATTCCTGAAGATATGAAACACGAATTTAAAAGGCCTTTGCAAATATAGTGTCCCAATCATCACCGGTCGATTTACTTTTTGAATAAAACTCAAACGGTTTGAGTAATCTTGATATTTCTTTTTTTATTCGAAAGTACAATCTTTGGAGTTAATAATAGACTAAGATATATTTCAAGTAGCAGCCTGGGAGTTTTTTACAGACCACCGATCTTTTTCCAAAATTTCACCAATCAATTTCACCAATAACACAATTGATGTTGTCTTTCGGCTCTGGAATTGTCTCTGGATTGTCGGTATAAACCTTACCTTTGACGCAACTTCAAAGAAAAAAGTCCAAAGATATCAAATCGAACGATTTTGGTGGCCAATTGACATCACCTCTACGAGAAATTATGCGGAAATTTTGTTTGCAAAAGTGCCATTGTTTCGTTCGCTGTGTGGCAAGGAGTACCATCTTGCTGGAACCAAATATCAGCCAAGTCAAGACTTTCCAATTGATGCCAGAAATAGTTAGTCAACGTATCGCGATATCGTTTCCCATTCACAGTAACCACTTCGCCATCATCATTTTCGAAGAAAAATGACCCAATCGCGCCTTTTGACCAAAAACTGCACCAAACAGTGTCTCACTTTGAATGCATTGGCAATTGTTCAACCTGTCGTGGATTTTCCGAGCCCCATATGCGACAATTTTATTTATTCACGGTCCTTTTTGCTAACATATGGTTTCGAGGGAAACGACGAGCGTTGAAGATCGTAATTTTTCGTAATACGCCCGAATAATTTTCCCGCTTTCTTTCACTGTGTACTTCTTCAGAATTAATTTCCCATCTATCTAGACGACGTATGTCAAGTTTCAGGTTAATCGGTTCGATGTTTTAAAAATAGCGCGAAATTCAAATCGACCGGTGATGATTGGGACACTCTGTACAATACATGTATTTCTTACGGAATACTTTTTGATTAAATAGATAGACAACTGTATATTGTATTTTGGATAGCAATTCTTATCGTGCCACTCTGTATATGAATTCTCACCACCTCGAAATACGAAAAAGAATTATCGTTGGAGTTTCCAGTACATTAGTCATACCGGTAGTTGGTAGATAATAATTATTCGAACACACTCGACGTTTTGCTCATATTTTAAGGTCTCGTCGGGAGTTTCTTTTACCATCGGAATATACCACCCTTCGATAAAAGAATGCGTTCCAATATTAATTTACGTTTCGTGGAATTGAACGTTAGCAGTTTTGTATTGAAAAGCGATACGGTGGTAGTTTTGATACCGGTAGCAATCGTACGTCACGACGAGTCTACTGCGTTTCCACCCGCTCGATACTTTAATTAAAGGAATATTGCAATCATATTGCTACATTTTTTCATTTCAAAAACTGTTACCGTTGCATTCTTTTACCGAAACACGCGATACTCTGACCTTAAAAAAGGTTTCGAAGTGTTTCTAAAATATGGACCAAACGTTGAGCTCGTTCAAACATCTACCGACTACTCGTGTAAAACTAATTCTTGCAAGACAATGTAAGTTATACCTATTTGTGAAAGATGTTTAATAATAATAATAATAATAATACATCCAATAATAAAATCAAAATACATCTAATTATTATATCTACAACATTAATAATTCCAAACACGCTAAAGAAACAAATCAAAGGGCTATAACTGCACTAAAAAATCATAAACAAAATACAATATAGCTTCCAGTATCTATACCCCACTGCACAAGCTTGATGTATACCTACATGTACAGGTAGTAAAAAATTATCGTTGTACATGTCAAATAATTTGCAGCTCGCGGGAGCATTATATACGATGGTGCCCTTTTTTAATCGTAATTTTTTGTTCGAATCACGCGGCGAACAGCGATACAATTGAATCGATAAGGTAAAGAACAACCCAAGACCAAGATCAGGTATTTTCAAATAATCTAGAAACCTTGTGCAAAGTACGTGGAACTACACATTGCAATCGAGAACCCCGTAAAAGAAATACTTTATACCCGTGTTTCATCTGTTATAATTCTTTCGGTTCAACGAGTGCGAAAAATTCTTTTCCCAAATATCTCAAACTGTACTTTCATCTATTTTCGAACAATCTCGAAACCGTGTGCAAAGTACGTGGAACTACACATTGGAATCGAGAAACCCGTAAAAGAAATACTTTATACCCGTGTTTCATCTGTTAAAATTCCTTCGGTTCAACGAGTGCGAAAAATTCTTTTCCCAAACATCTCGAACTGCACTTTCTGGACTCGTACGATTCAATTATTTCGGCGGGAAAATTTGAACGCTTTCCACGACCTCGGTATTCATTATCGTAGAGAGATACAGAATCGAAAGAATTTTATCGATGTTGGTTTTATCTCTTGCTTGACAAATTCAAAGAAACGAAGAAACGCAAAATTGTAAATGCGACAGTAAACAAAACCGAGATATTTAACAAAACGCGGGCATCTTTTCACGCTATCGATTCTACGCGAACAAACGAGAAAGATATGTCCCTACGTCTTCGAAGGAATGGAACAAAAACTCGTCACTTGAATACCGCAACGATGGTATTAATAAACGTCCCGTAAACAAAACCGAGATATTTAACAAAACGCGGGCATCTTCTCACGCTATCGATTCTACGCGAACAAATGAGAAAGATATGTCCCTACGTCTTCGAAGGAATGGAACAAAAACTCGTGACTCGAATAGCGCAACGATGGTATTAATAAACGTCCCTTTGCCGCGCGACGCGTTCCTACTTTCTCCTTCGAAGGAAAAATCTTGTCACGCGTGGCCTGGATTCTTAAAATCGGCCAGTTCGAGACGAGTTCCTCGTGTGTCGCGAGTTGGTAACGCACGATGGTAACTGTCCCTCCTGGAGTTTATTCCCGCTTATCGTAGTAACCGGGGCACGCCCGATTCGCCGATATTTCAACACCCTATTACGGAATCGCGGCTGGGAGCTCGTCAGGATCTCTCCCTTATTTTATTCCGAAACTGGTTCGCGACGATAACTCGCGGCCGTGGTACCGCACGGGATCGTAACAACGAGGGAAACTCGGTCCTGGCGCGGTTAACTTTTTTACTGCGGGATCCCGACTATCGCCACCCCGAAAATGATTATTCCTCGCTTTACAGCTTTCTTGCTGGGTAAGGGGGACGAGGGGGTGGATAGAGCCCTTATATATCCGTGGCCGCGCATACGTACACGGACGCTACATTTCCCACAGGCGCACTAGTCTCTACGTGAATTGCATTAGAAATTCGGGGAATATCCGGCGAACTTCCTACGCGCTGATCACTTGAGAATTTCAGCAAAGCGCACGTCGATTCGAAGGAGCTTACACCATAAATTTCGTCGTACGTGTGTAACGCCCACTTCGGAAGTAACGTCGCATTACAGATGCACAAGACGAACAGGAACCGCATCCTCCGACGGAATATACTCTCGCCTCGACTACTTTTGCTCGATTCGTTTTCTGATACCACCGTTTGTTCGACGACCCGGCGGCCTTCAACGATGTAATTCCTCTACGTGATAACACGAACGTACAACGAGTGCGTAACCACGAGTGCAGAATCGTAAGAGAGACCACGAGCGTGTACAGACCGAGGCGGTTAAAGTTATCATTGTGTACATCTCGGTCGTGTTTCGCGTTAAAAAACAATTTCCAAGAAAGAAACGGGGCACGAATCAATTATTACAGAAAGATTGAGATACCAATCGCGAATCGTTGCAACGAGCGAGTTATCGATTAGCATTGAGTGGTCCAATGAGTTAATAAGCGAAGCAGAATATCCATAGTTATTTCTCTGAAGCATAGTTGTTCCTTTTAGCGAGAAATACACGTGAGAAATGTTCGAAGAAGAAATTGTATATTTAGAAGAAGAAAATATTACGATCGGTAGATTATTTATTCCAAGGTGGTATTTTTCCAGATTTTTGAAGTCATCGATGTTTTCTTAAACGGGACCACGTATGTTTCTGTAGCATGATTTCGATAAGTGTCGTCGGATGGAAAATTATCGTAATTACACTTCGAACGATGATGTTTTAATTAATCTTATCTTATATGCGATGCACGTTCAAATTATAACTAGCAAAGCTTACCAAACTCTAGATTTATAAAGAGAGCAACAAAATATTTAAAAAATGTATATACTTTGCGTGTATTATAATAGGTAACTTAATAAGTTTTATCGAACTGTTTTATCGAATGACAAAACTTATTGAACAACTTAGTACTTGTCAGTTGTTCGTTCTAATTTAGAACATGCTTCATTAATCTGGTCTCTGTATCGATGTTACTTATTCGAACAAATTGAAAACGTTCAACATCGTTTTCCGTGTTTAACCGCCCTACGTAAGGGACATCCCGTGTCATTGTTAGACTATATTCATAGAACTATATATTCAACTTTAAATCGAACGAAATTTGTTACTCCTCGAAAGGAAACGTATAATTCGTAAGAGTGTATTTGCATATAAAATTCTACACGGCATTATTATACGCCCTGAAATTTTAGCTCCGTTTTACATTAATTTCTCACCAGTGTGTACTAGAAATAACATCCTTCTTCGACAGGAATATATTCGTACACAATATGGTAAATCTAATTGTGTAAATCGCGTAATTTTGAACGTTAACATACATTCCTGTATGTTATACATTCTCATCGTATAATTATCGTAAACGTTAATTGATTCGTGACTTGTTCACCAGTCACTAAGAATACTATTTGTGTACTAAAGGGTTTTTATCGAATAAATGAACATTTCGAACGAGTACAATAGTTTTTGAAATGTTCGTTTAAGACGGTTCGACAATTGGAATTTTTGTACTCGAGGTCGTTTCAAGATCACATCGTTAAAAATCATCGAATTCGTATCGATATTAGCCAACGTACCGTGCATGAATAAAAAATTGGGTAGATTTCTTTTAAATTTTCAGAAATATATACATATGTCCGTTGTTCGTGTCGATATTCATCCGACCCCATCGAACAGTTTTTTCCTCGAACATTTTTTGCGTTACCGTGAAAAGCGATGAAGAATGTTTTTAGAGTAATGATTTTAGGTGCTCGCTCCGAATATTAACTATCTGGGATATTGTATTTTAATTAATAACGCATTTATTATACCGGCTTTCGAACACGATATAAAATTCTTTCACCGTATTAAGTTATCGTGCACTCGTGTACATTGTCCATTAGTATTAAAAACTTGTCGTAAGGAATAAAACAATTGCAAATTTAAATACGACACTTTCTCTTATCGATCGCCAGTTTGTTGCTTTCTTAAACCATCTGAGAGTGTTCACACGCGTTTACGGTACAATGATGCGTGTTCGACTATTTTAATCTTGGATTTATAACAAATGCGTAAACCGGTCATAGATTACAGAGATGTAACCTTGAATGGATTTTTATTGAATACTTAGCTCGCACATTCTGCATAATTTTCAAGATATCGCATCCTCTGGTGTAGGATTGTATTTATAATATGAATAAGTTATACTTCAATCATCTCGAGCACTGTATAATTTCTAATCGGTGCATAATTTGTACGCAATTAAGTCGTTAACCAGACCTCTATGCAAACGTACGATATCGCACGTAATTTACACACGTAATTCAAACAGATTACGCGCTTGCACGTGCAAGACATCGATCTTTAAAGGAGAGTGATGAAAAATAGTAAAATTTTTGGCGCTACTTAAAATCTCGAAATGGAATCGTTCATTAGGTCCCAAGGAATTGTAAAAGTATAATTATTCACGCAAAAGGTGCTGGTAAAGTTATTAAAAAAAAATAAAAAAACAAACAGAGAGGAAGATAGACAGAATGAAAAATTGGAAATCGTCGCTTTCAAGTGCTCGTAACTTCAAAACGAACGCATGACATACAAAAATACAAATGTTAGTTTGTAGATAAAAATCGATACCTGCGATGCATGTAAAATAGGATTAAAAAGAATATAAAGAATCGTAGAAAGTGGTACGCATATTAAAAAAAAAACATATCCACGTATATAGATAAATACATATTTGTATTACAATTTATCGATAGAATGAAAAGTAACGCATGAACGCAAAGAACAATGGTGGTATTTCATCGTTCTCTTCTTCGAGTGATAATTCTTCGATAAAATAATCATTGAGAAATTTCGCGGGTAAACATACGGAAGTTCCAAGAACCGCAATATTGTTGCAACACGCCAGCAACGACCCACAACATGTTGGCCAATTTTGTAGCCTCGGATACGCTCAACGATTGAAGAAATTTCGCTTTTAGTTTCCTCTGACTTAAACAAAATGATACGTAAGCAAAATGATACATAAACAAAATGATACGTAAACAAAATGATACATAAAGAAAATGATACGTAAGCAAAATCATACATAAACAAAATGGTACACGACCAAAGTAATACACAAACAAAATGATACACATCCAAAGTAATACACAAACAAAATGATACACGACCAAACTAATACACAAACAAAATGATACACATCCAAAGTAATACACAAACAAAATGATACACGACCAAAGTAATACACAAACAAAATGA
This sequence comes from Ptiloglossa arizonensis, assembly GCF_051014685.1. Classification (NCBI taxonomy): domain Eukaryota; kingdom Metazoa; phylum Arthropoda; class Insecta; order Hymenoptera; family Colletidae; genus Ptiloglossa; species Ptiloglossa arizonensis. The sequence goes on along the minus strand of NC_135056.1, from coordinate 5,203,156 downwards.
TACACGACCAAACTAATACACAAACAAAATGATACACATCCAAAGTAATACACAAACAAAATGATACACATCCAAAGTAATACACAAACAAAATGATACATAAAGAAAATGATACACGACCAAAGTAATACACAAACAAAATGATACACGACTAAACTAATACACAAACAAAATGATACACATCCAAAGTAATACACAAACAAAATGATACATAAACAAAATGATACACATCCAAAGTAATACACAAACAAAATGATACACAAACAAAATGATACATAACCGAATTGTCTATAAACCGAAGCCTTGCGAAAGTTTTAAATACCGAAAGCACCCCTAATTTAACCATTTTCCAACCCCCCCTTTGCCTTTCTTTTCCCGGGTATCCTCTCTCGCCTCGAATACGCGTTTCCCACTCGAACCGTGACGCTTCGCGAAACTCGTGCCAAATACAAAAAGAAAGAAGAAAAAAAAAAACTCTACCACGCGGGCGAGACTTCTCACATCGCGACTAAAAATCAGACAAGCGGTCCGCGACGAACGATGACGAATTCATAGCGATCGCTTCTCCGGCGGCGAATCCGCACTCAAGCTCCCCATCGAAAATCCAAAAACGGGATTCCACGAGGTTACGTTACGCCCGTCCGCGGAAATTCCTTTTTGTCGTCGCGTTTCGCTTCGTTAATTCGACGCTACCACCCGGTGGCTTCCATTAAACGGAATAAATTATTACCAACAACAGAGGATAAACCTGGTAGATTCAGGCGTTAGCCGGAGTGCTTGGCAGATCGGAACGTGGCATGAAAAAGGAGCGTTAATGGCATAAATTGAAGTTTCTAGCTTGGCGTTAACAGAGGCGCGAGCACGTTGCGGAATAAGCCGACGGGCTGCGCGCACGAATACGTGCGATCCAACGGCAGTCACTTTATCGGCCGCGTTGCCGTGTGGCGCGAGTTAATGATTCCGCGCGGCGCTCCGTTAGCAAACCGTGTGCGAGCCCGTCGCTCGCCGCGCGGCGTGCCGCGTTCGGTTGACACGCGTCTCTAGAAAATTCTCATTTGAATTGCAGAAGCTGCAGTTGCTCGCGCGCTCGCGCTCGCGCGACTGCAGTCGGCTGATTGATTCATCAAAGCAGCGCGAGCAATTACGTCAGCGAGGCAGGTGCGAGGAACGAAAAGATTTCCCCACCGTCGGGTGCGCACACTGCCGCACCTTCGGCTCGCACCGCGAGGCTACGGAGCAATTACAGTGTTCCTTGCAGCGCGACGCAAGAGTGCACCGTAGACACGCCGCGAAACTTTGTCGTGCCGGGAGTTCCTGTTTGCCAGCCCGTGCGTGGAGCCGAACACACGACCAACTCCACACATCCGCGCGACCCTACGAATTATGTACGATGTACGTGCGTTCCACGACCAACGGCTGGTCAGAATCATGAGTTACGGCACTTCTTGGGGGGACTAACAAGGGCCATTACCCAAGTGTCCACGATCGATTTTACTCTCCTTGAAATATGTTGTTAAGCGCCGGAATCCGTGAGACCGGTGCCCATTTGTTTGCCTCCGCGTTACATTTAACGCGTCGACACCGGACCGAGTTTTTATCTCGTCTTCTGGATTATTTATTTCATTTAGTTCCAAGCCGCGGGATGTTGCCACTCGTTTTTCGATATTTCTCACAATTGTCGCGTCAAAGTGGAAACATTACTTCGATGGTATTCCTACTTTAACGTCCAATCCATTTTGCTCTTCTTAAGCGCCCTCTTCTTAAGTATACAGCGCTGGGACCTAACTCAGATCTAACCCAGACCTAACCTAGACCTAACTCAGACCTATCTTCGAAGATACGTATGAGATCTGATACAAATAATACGTTCACCATCGGTAATTCTAACATTAATTTAAAGCCAGAAGTGTTACGACTCGTTTTCGATATTTGTTACAATTGTCCCGCGTCAAACTGGAAACATTACTTCGATGCTGTTCCTATTTTAGTGTCCAATCCATTTTGCTCTTCTTAAGCGCCCTCTTCTTAAGTATCCAGCGCTGGGACCTAACTCAGACCTAACCCAGACCTACCTTCGAAGACACATATGAGATCTGATACAAATAATATGTTCACCATCGGTAATTCTAGCGTTAATTTAAAGCCAGAAGTGTTACGACTCGATTTCGATATTTGTCACAATTGTCCCGCGTCAAACTGGAAACATTACTTCGATGGTATTCCTATTTTACAGTGTCCAATCGATTTTGCTCTTCTCAAGCTTCGGAATTTGCGAGACCATCGCTATTTGTTTGCATCTGCGTTAAATTTAACGCATCAACACCGGACCGAATTTTTATCTCATTTTCTAGGTTATCTATTTAATTTAAATTAACACTAGAACTACCAATGGGATCAATTTGACTTGTTTCAAACTTCGTTTCACGATTACTCAATTATTAACTGCCAAATGGATTGGACGCTGTAAAGTAGTCTTCGACTACAATGTTCGTGGACAATTATCAAAATAGACAATTAATGGTACTCGTTAATTAATTTGCCCTTTCCTCATCTAATTTCCAAGATACGTATGTGATGTGAAATGATAATCAAACTGAAAACGTCACTTCGATGGTGTTCCTACTTTAGAGTGTCCAATCGATTTTGCTCTTCTTAAGCTTCAGAATTTGTGATATTCGTGGCTGTTTGTTTGCGTCCGCGTTAAATTTAACGCGTCGACCATGGACAGAGTGTTTGTCCCGTCTTCGTGTTATCCACTTAATTTAATTTAATTTAAAACCTGCGAGATGCTGCGACTCGTCTTCGATATTTGTCACAATTGTCGCGCATGAAACTGGAAACATCACTTCAATGGTTTCTATTTTACGGTGTTCGTAATCGTATTAATGATATTCGGAAATTCGCGAGTGTCGATGTTTATTCATGTTTGGAGTTTTAAGGAAGCCGAGTTCGAGATATCGATCAAAGGTGACCGACACGATTCGTTGGAAATTCTAGAGGCGGATAGAGAGCACTGTTCAAAAGTGAAATAACGATGTTGAGCGTAGAATTTCGCCTTGATTAATTGTAAATACCTCGAGAACGAAGCAAGCTTTAGAAAAAGTACGGGGTTTTATACACTTTGAAAATTTACCTTGTTGTTACATGTATGTATATACAGAGTGTTTCTGGATTCTTGAAACAAACTTCCCTTAATTTGTTCTACATGTGGAGACGAGAAGAAATTACTGCATAGACGTGATTTCATAAAAATATTTGACCAAACAATTGGAACGAAAATGTCAAATCTGATGGGAATAATGTACCTGTTTTTACAAGGAACTAAGGAACTAATATGGAACATCCGCGAATACATCTGTTCTTGTTTCGATGAAATTTTGAAGCTTTGTAGAACGATCTAAAATAAGGAGTATGTATTTTTCTGTTTGGTTACGGTAACCGAAGTTCAACGAGTGAAGCTACTCTTCAAACTTTTACCCTCTGATGTTATGTTCGAAACTATTGGAGATGCGAGGAAGTCTTAAACAAATTTTTTATGGGAAATAATATGGTGTGAAATAGTTCGGAAGTAAAAGAATCACGTCTCATTTATATTTTTAATTGTTAATTTCATCCCGTATCGATACGAAATAAAAATACTTACGGTTATACCGTCTTTCTGAAAATATTGAGAATAAAAATAATAATAGCAATCGTTTAATTTTTTCACGGATGTTTGAAACGTGTTATTTACCATTAAAAATCACGAAAGGAATGTTGAAAAAATTTCCATGTATCTCCAATAGTTTTAAAGATAACATTGGTGGGCGAAACTTTGGAGAGTAGCTGCACTCTTTAAACCTGAGTTACTGTAATTGAAAAAATTACACGTTTCTTATTTTTGGCTGCTTTACAAGTCTGCAAAGTTTCGTAAAAATTGGTAGAGAAGGGGGACACTTTGCGGAAGTTCCCTGCGAGTGCAAAGTGTAGGCGATGATGAGTATAAACAGGGCCTAAAGTATCAGTCGATGACACTCAACATTTTAAAACTTTCTCGATACTGCATTTTCTAGTTTCTTGCCGTTCGAAATCGTTTTTCATGTTTTTGTTTTAGCTTTTAACGAAACATTTATGTGCCCAGGTTTGCATACAGTTTTTTTAAAATTTATACTCATGGAACATAGTAATACAGTTTGGTTGGAAAATCCAGGTGCATCCTGCGTCTACGCACATACGATGATTTATAAGCGAGGTAAACTAGATTTAGAAAATATTTTATGCATCGTACTCGTTGCAAAAACGATGATCGCGAAAACAATTTTTAAAGCACAAACTTTCCGTTATAATTTACTTCCTTTAATATATAATCATCGAGAACAGATCTCGTGAAAACCGAAACTGGGTCATTTCTGATCCGTGTCAAAATCACGCATAAACAGATTCTTGTATTTTATGAATAGGTTTATTATAGAGAAAAAATATAGGTTTATTAGAAAAATTTATAAATTATTATAAAAAAAAGTAGTTTTATTATAGAGAAAAGAAAAACCAGCATATTTAGAAAATAAATAATCTTCATTAATTTTATACACTATTTCCACACAAAATTGTATCTTTGCGAATACAATGATTATTACAAATGTATCGCTGACACTCTTTACACGCAGAAGTATATTTGTTATAAATATCACATCTTTCACGTTTATGCAGCTGTTGAAATACTTCGACTACTCTGTTGAATGTTTGAAAGACGTATGATTTCGAATGATCCACGTTCGTCCTACGAGGGTTAAAAAAATTTCGATTTTCGCGAAACTGTTCCATCTTGTAAAATTTTGGTCAAACGAAGCCCAAAAAATTCTTGCGTTCAAAATGGTGGTGCTACAACGAGAATATATCAATGAGAATAAAATTGATACCAATTGCACGGTAAATGTAGGCAAACTGTATACAATGGTTCCCGATTATATGAAATAATTATTTCCCGTCTAGATGAAATGGAATCGTCCCTGTCCAATGTTATTGTTTATTCAATACGAGCGAGCGGTCGACTCGTGCAGTTGACAATTCCAGGCAAGAGTGATAAAATACACGCGTGGAATCGAATTTCATCCTTAAACGAAAGAAAGATTCGTAAAAAGATTATTAATAAATTATCGAGGTTCTCCCGAAAAAAATAATTCTAAACGCGATTTTCTTCGAATAACTTTCAATTGTACGTAATTGGAAGTTTTTCAAAAACGATTCAAACGACGTACAATTAAAAATAGTCCGAACGATGTTTCGAACTAATTTTTGGCGAAAATTCAGACCGATCCATTAGTACAACTCGCACGAATATTCGTATATTCAAAAATATAGAATTTTCAATTTTTATTAATGGACGTAATGCGACACTCGCTAGCTGTTGCTCTATCTCGCTCACTCTCGGTAAATTAATTTAATCTACGCATCGAAGGACACACGAGGCTCGGTTTTAACCCGAGATTTAAAAAGATCGATCTGTGCGATAAAAATACTACTATTATTCAGTTATAGATTTAGTTTCGTATAATCGGGAATTGTTTCGCATAAAGTACTAAAAACATATTACGGTATACTGTAAGTTGCGTGTTCCCCGTCATGGTGAATTAATTCGATGGAAAATAACAATTTAATTACAGTCGCCGTTTCTTCCGATCGAACTTATTTCGGATTTATTCGCTCGGCCAATTGGATTCGAGTAATGCTTTAAAATCGAATTTATCGCGATCCGGGCTTAGCTTCCTTCTCCAACTGCAGTTTGTTGCTGTGCGTAATACCGTTAATTCGATTTCGAACTTTAACCTTTTCGTTCCGTTAAGTATGCGCGAACGTGTTTTCCCTGTATGGTGAAGTCTGTCGCGGTGCCAAAATCGACTGTTATGCGGACACCGATTATAGTCGGCGCCAAAACCCACAGAACTTCGCACAAATGTCGACCATAGTCGGTACCAGGCCCTAAGAGGTCTTTTGCACGGTGCTAGGACTAGAAGGGTTAAACGTGCGCCTTCTCGATCGATCAAAATTGACGTTTTCGTTAAAACGAGACTCAACGTCTCCATTAACCGTCGGATGATTAAATCATAAAGGTATCGTGTCGCGTACACACTTAAGTTCAAGGATATCCGATGTACACAAGCTGAACCACTAATAATCGTTACAGTCTTGGAAAGTATGGTAATAATTCAAAAATGCATCCAACTAAAGTTACACGTTACGAAAGAAGTAATCGTATGTGGCGATAGAAAATAAACGTTAATACATTACCGATAAAAGAGTTCGTTAAAAAGTGTACTCCTTGGTATAAAATTCTAATCTCCCAAGAAGTTCACGAAACTGCTCACGTACGATCTGATCGTTTCGTTAAGTTACAGTCTTAATGGTAAATCGGTACTATTTATTCCCGTAAGTTTTCAGTAACACAGGAGTCGAGAAATTTAAATACAAGTCACGGTCGTTAAAATTCAGACTCGGAACGCTTTTCGTTGGACTTGAAGTTAAGTTTGTAACAAACTCCCGTATAAGTGTCGGCACATTTTACTCGGTTATCTCGTGTATGTCCGTGTACTATATGTCCAATAAAGACGTTGCGTAAAAATAAATAAATAAAAGAATACGTTTCGCGAGAGATCCAGCCACGAGTAAAATATATCGCAGGGTATATTTTTCATCGTGTCGTCTCGGTGCAATGTTAACAGCGTTTCTCGCTTTTAAGCAATCGCTTGAGAAGGCAAATGTTTCGAAAAATCTTACCGTAAATCTTCCCGCGCGACGAACGACGCAATCGTCTATCCGGTTTCCGTTACCGCCGTGAACACTATCCGATATCGCGTTTCGGCGCGACACTAACAAGCAAAAATGCATTTACCGATCGCAAGACACGGTCGATGCAAGTTACTGTCACCGTGTACGAGTACGTAGGTTACTGGCTGGCGGCAATTCTACTCAAAAGCTATTAGACACGAAATGGAAAAGTTGTCGCAGTAACCCGGAAACTTTTCGGCCCCTTCGCGACTGGTCTCTGCTGTTCAACGATTACACACAAATCCCCAAGTCCCATTTAACCCTTTCGAATCGTATATCTTCGATTGAAGAAACAGTTACTGTGATACATTACTTTCCAATGGGCTGGGCAGAGATGTCGAGGGGCTTCCGGGGCCAGGTCGTCACTAGCAATAATTCTAAGAAACGGCTGCGCATTGAAAGGGCTAAGAGTCATTACCAGAAAAGTCGGCGCGCACCATCCCGACGAAGTATACGCGAGCAGACGAACGAGCCAGTTTATCTTGACCACGCTGAGGGAAGGCGTGTTTAAATGTACGATCCGCGTCGAAGAGCCGAATATTTCTCTCGTTTAAATATATCCCTCGCAACTCGTGCCGACCGTGTTCCGTAACGTTCACTGCAACAACGAATAGTCTACGGAGGAGGAGATAGGGGGAAGTCGTTCGTTAAACGCGGCCCGAAGAAGCTTGTACTTAAGTGGATAGAACAAAGAAACAATGTAACAAAAACGAGCGACCGAACAAACAAGTGTAACTTTTCTATTCAGCTTTCGGTACACGGTTCGTCCCGAAGCTGATAGAACACTTTCTCTACAAACGGTATCGGTGGCAACATTTATCGAAATAGGGTGGCATTCTTTACATTGGAACCTCGTTATCACTGCGCACATTCAGATTTAGATACGAATCGTGAGATATTAGACGTGGCGCCACAAGTGTCGGTTTTTTTTACGTTTCTCGAGGAATCGGAGAGGAATTTTCTCGAGGAAAAATAGAAAAAATTAAACACGGTCACGAAAATGTTGATACTGTTGCGAATGATAGAAAATGATACAAATGTTGGATCGTGCAATCTTTTTTCTCGCGTAGACCGAACGGAGACACTGTTTTTTGTTTCAAAATTTCATATTCGATGTAATATCTTTCTTAGAGCGTTATCGATGCGTTGACGATTTTCGATCGATTGAAACGAGCCCAAATACGACTACATTCGGACCATTTTTAATTGTACGTTGTTCTAATCGTTTTTGGAAAACTTTCAATTCCGTGTAATTAATACTAGATTTCCGGGATGCGTCATTTTGACACATTACAGAAACCGTTTACATTTTTCTTCTACCACCTGTACTAACTTTTATCCATTTAACGAGACAAATATATATATATATCGATTCTGTAATTCTATAATTATATATTTTATAATTTTATAATTTTATAATTCTCCATGTGATATATCTCTTCCCGATACGTGTCAATTTGACGCAAGAAATGTTCGTAAACCTAGTGTTAAAAATAATACGAACTAGGTCGTGTTTGATCTTTATTGGACAAATTTGATCAATCCATCGATAATACTTTGATGGAGTTGGAATGACAAATAGAAAAATGTCGTGAAGCGCCACTTTCACAAAATAAACAAAAAGGCGCGTATAACTCTGTTCCTTTTAACTTAACGACACTTTTAATTTAACTTTAATTTAATTTACTGCTCCTACTATTTTTCTCTGCTCTTCTAACGCATATTGGTTCAAAAGTAGAAACGAGCGACCTTTAATCTTGCAGAATCCTCACAAGGGAACACACACTGTTCCAGACTAATTTTAATAACATTTTATCCAATAATAATTCCCTTTCTATGAAGACCGCCAGAGTAACTTTAGATGTAAATGGTCACCTGTTTTTGGGGGAAAAACGCGAAAGTTTGGAAAAAGCCACTCGGTGAGTACACAACAATAACTACTTTGTTTCACAAAGAACAGTTGATACTAGCAACAGCGTACCAGTATCACAACTTTTCGATCCAAGTTCAAATCCCGCTGGAACGATTTTCGTAAATTTCAAGCTCATTTACTCGATATTAGTAAAGTAGTTTCAAAATAAAAGTAAAACCATGTTCCTAACTAAGAATAATATAACTTCGTTTCATATCTTCCTATATAATTAGACAAAATTTGCAAACGAACATTCGCTGAAAGAATACAAACATTGGTGTGTAACCTCTGGAGCAGTTTTTATTTCAAACTTTGACCTCCAATTCTCTGAAAACCGTTAGCCATCTACGTGTAAACTCACCTCGGTGATTTTCACGGATAAAATTCCATCATTCTCCAAAATTTGACAATAAAATCCACACGGGACAGTTGGTACCGTTACTCTAACATACTTCATTAAGTATCGTATCTCCAGAAGATGAACACCAGTGACTGGTGTGTAACCTCCGCAGTAGTTTTTATTTCAAACTTTGACCTCCAATTCTCTGAAAACCGTTAGCCATCTACGTGTAAACTCACCGTGGTGATTTTCACGGATAAAATTCCATCATTCTCCAAAATTTGACAATAAAATCCACACGGGACAGTTGGTACCGTTACTCTAACATACTTCATTAAGTATCGTATCTCCAGAAGATGAACACCAGTGACTGGTGTGTAACCTCTGCAGCAGTTTTTATTTCAAACTTTGACCTCCAATTCTCTGAAAACCGTTAGCCATCTACGTGTAAACTCACCGTGGTGATCTTCATGGATAAAATTCCATCATTCTCCAAAATTTGACAATAAAATCCACACGAGACAGTTGGTACCGTTACTCTAACATACTTCATTAAGTATCGTATCTCCAGAAGATGAACACCAGTGACTGGTGTGTAACCTCTGGAGCAGTTTTTATTTCAAACTTTGACCTCCAATTCTCTGAATATCGTTAGTCATCTACGTCTAAAATCACCGTGGTGATTTTCGCGGATAAAATTCCACCAATCTCCAAAATTTGACAATAAAATCCACACGGGACAGTTGGTACCGTTACTCTAACATACTTCATTAAGTATCGTATCTCCAGAAGATGAACACCAGTGACTGGTGTGTAACCTCTGCAGCAGTTTTTATTTCAAACTTTGACCTCCAATTCTCTGAATATCGTTAGCAATCTACGTCTAAAATCACCGTGGTGATCTTCACGGATAAATTTCCACCAATCTCCAAAATTTGACAATAAAATCCACACGGGACAGTTGGTATGCCCTCTCTTGTAACCTACTTCATTGAAATCGGCGAAGTCGTTAGCGCCGAGTGTAAACACCGTTCTAAGTATCGTATCTCCAAGTGTTGAATGGGAAATGTTACAGGTTTTTCGCCAGGAACGGAAGAAAAACCACATTCACGCGGAAACGTTCACGCGGCATTCGAAGTTCCACAGGGATCGATGAAAAAGATCCTCCCCCCTCGGTCGACACGTTTCGTCGGTTGGTTCGCGGTGGCGGAAGCCCGTTGCTTCAATCCGAGCGTGCAACGATTGCTTTATTTCCTGTGCAATATTCGAACGCGGGATTTTCACCGGCCGTGGTAATATCTGTTCTCGCTGGGCGTAATCCTTTCTCGCCGCTTGAACTTCGCACGAGGCTTTGAAGAGCCAGCCATCAGACAGTGGCCGGGCAGCGTTCGGCTTAATATTTGCGACTCGTTTTTCTTCGTCAGAACCAACAGGAAATGGCGTCGCGTCGGCGTCGGCGTCGGCGTTGGCGTCGGCGTCGTCGTTGCCAGCCGGCATGCCGAGCACTCGATGTAATCGTCGGCACGCGTAATTTACGGCGGGAGTTTTCAAAGTCCTTAAACCTCGCCGCTTCGTTTAATTACTCGAGGCGCTGGCCCGCTTCTCGATCTCTCCTCGATACGCACTAACTGGAAATATTTATCGCGTCGCTCGAATATTTAACGCCGTTCGATTTCCAATACCGTCTATAGGTGACAACAAAAATCATCTCTAGTAGCCGTATGCGTGTATGTGTATAATTATGTATATACGAATGTATGTATGTGTACAATTATGTATGCATGAATGTAGGTATGTGTATAATTATTTATATATAAATGTATGTATGTGTATAATTATGTACATATGAATGTATGTATGTGTATAATTATGTACATATGAATGTATGTATGTGTATATTTATGTATATATGAATGTATGTATGTGTACAATTATGTATGTATGAATGTAGGTATGTGTATAATTATTTATATATAAATGTATGTATGTGTATAATTAAGTACATATGAATGTATGTATGTGTATATGCATGTGTATATATGGAATGCATGTATGTGTATGTTTATGTATATATGAATGTATGTATGTGTATATGCATGTGTATACGCATGTGTATATATAGAATATCTTCCTAGAATCTTCTAAAAGATTCTATTTTACGAATACGTGATGTTTATTGTACAAAAAAAGAGTTAGTTTGTTACCATGAACTGCAATTTGCAATTAGCCTGAAAGCCAATCTCGTAAAGAATGCACGTGAAAGATATACCTTCCGAAATATTAATAAAGTTTGATTTATCGATAAAATAGAAATACCGAGCTATTATTTAATCGCACTCGTAACTCAAAATTCCAATAAATGTGTTATCATTTGTGCTCCAGCTTATCGGTACGGGGAATCCCGTCAAAGTGTCACGATCCCCCACCATAATGTACCTCGAATGGTTAACATATTATCACTTATGCCCTAGTCAGAGGTAACACAGTGTATCTTGTCAAAGTGTCACGATTTGACTTGTTATAACCGCCAAGGTAAATTATCCCCAGCACTCCCTGGGTCTATCTTCATCGTAATGTCAAAGTTATCCTCGCATAATTTCCTGGAAATGCTGGCTCGAACCACAGACTTATCGATAATGAATCATCGAAGCGGTCGAGCAACATTTTTTTACGTTTATTACTTAATCGTTACAAAACTACTTTATTCCGATCGTTGAATAACGAAGACGATGTCAAACATTGGTTCACATCGTTCACAACGTTCGATTATATTCGAACGATTTTGAGTTAGGCAAACAATATGCGAAAGTACGAATACTTTCTGTTTTGTGGAAAAGTTTCATGAAAATACAAAATGCAATAGAAATGACTGAAGTGTATTCACTACTTTCGGTTGACGTGTTTTCAAAGTGTCCACGGTTGTCGTTATCTACATATGCATGAAACACTCGATGCAAAAATATCTTACTCGTTTTCACTGACTTTCAATCGTTCGACTGACTCTCATTTGGTCCCGAGTCAATGACACTTTGACACGTTTCGCTGTCGTATCCTTAACGCCTCTTTAACAAACAAGAACGTCCACTGCAAACACTTTATTCACATTGTAACAACGAGAAGGAAATATCAAATAACTAATTCTAAAATGAACTTTCATCGCATTTAGTACTGCTTGTTAGTCAGATTCGATTCTGCTTGATCGATTTCAATCAGTCTGCGAGGACTGTTTTGTCGCTCAATCGGAGAGCAGTTGTCGAATTATAAAGTTGTCTTCACAACTGTAACCAGTCTTCGTAAAAATATTATTGCTCGATTCTTGAGTAGGTATTAAATACTTGGGTAACCGAGTGTACTGCTGTATCAATAAATGCAGCATTGTATCCTTTGGCATTTAACATGTTCGTTACCATGTTTATCTTTAATTACATATAAATGAGGCAATGATTTAAATTCATCTTACAAATAAGAACAATTCACTCCATTGAGAGCCTTGGTTTCAAAAACACTTTTTCTTGTGGATAACTACGTATGTTGTTTTAGAAACAACCCATAACGAGGGTGGAAACTAAAACAAAATTTATGTTAAATCGACTTTCGATGTACGTGTTAAGTATAAGCGAAATGTCTTAAATAGGTCAATTACACATACGACGTTCACGCATACATGACGTTGGTCGTTAAACACAAGTTCGGTAACGAGGTAAATCAACATTGACAAATGTGAAATTAACGCTACGTAGAAAACGTATTATCGTCGCACTAATTGCAAACAGCGTCTCTAGACGAACAATTACAGCAAGGGTTGGATTTGACCAATCAATTGTGTTAAGTTGATTGTCGAGTCGAGAATGGACTCGAAGAAACGAGTCAAACTACGGTGAATGATCCGTTGCAAGTGATGAGTTTTGAAGCGAATTTTTTTAAAAACAATCGTTCAATCCGCTGGTTCGATCCGTTAGAAATAGGCTCGTTCGACCGACACTGAACGTCGAAAGATTTAGGAAAAGTCACTTTTAACCAAGAAAGTGAAAGAAGCTCGCTCACAGTTGGATCGAACTGAACATGCTGAGTGGACCGAAAAAACGTGGGAAGAAGTGATTTCTACGGACAAATCGAAATTCAACTTCGCAGGGAACGATGTTCGAACATTTTTACCTGACGTCGTGGATGTGACGAGTTTCTATTAGCATGTATATATGTATAGTTTCAACGATCAATCGTTCGGAGGGAGAGAATTGTTCGACGATTCATTTCTGGGCAAAGGAGTTAATGGACATTATTCTACAAAGGGCGTGGTAAATGTTAATGTGTACGTAAACATTTTACAAGAAAAATTCCGAAAAGGAAGTACATATTTAAATCTGAACGATAGTGTCTTTAACATGTTGACAGTTATGTACGTTCAATTGGATGCATGTGTATACCAGATCAAATTTGAGTACTCACATTTTTCACCTGTCGTTTGTATACGAATCGAGAACATTGCGATAAAAATATACGGAAAATCGTGATTCTTACGTTTTAAATACTTGAAATTGATATTACTATATTTGTGCAGGACCTAGGATCTTTGAGGGGGTACAGGATTGAAAATTTTAAATACTCTCTCCATAAATTTGTAATATAACTTCTTAACAATTATATGCAAGTGTTTCCATACTAAAATTTACATTATTAAGCAAGTTATAACTCATTACCATAAGCGATGTATACCTCCGGTTATTACGTTATTAAACTTTAAAAGCGTTTTTCTCGAAATATTATTTCTTAAAGCAATGTACACCGCTGAAAGTTTGGAGCACGACCTCGATCTTTGTACAGTTAAATTTTATTTAAACACATATATTTGTTTCATTTCAAATGGTACTCTTTCATATCGAAAGGACATTATGCTGATGGAGCTTAATTCAAATCTAAATTTAGGAGTTTAAATTCATATGTGACTATCACAAATTATACCTAAATAAAGTCCAATTAATATGCAAGGATAATATTTTGAATAAAACGTTTATGCAGGTACGAAAAGAGGTTCGTTTATTTCAAAGATTCTAGGTTGCTTCAAACGTATCATTCGCAGTGTACACGGTAACTGCAAAATTGTTTAACAATATTGGTTCACGAGCAGTTGTTTCATTTTTTTCATTTCATTCATTAGTTATTACGAAACTGAACAATGAATTTGTCACGAAAAACAAATTACTCATATTATTACTTTTTACTTCCACTAGTTTTTACTTCTATCATTGTTCACAGTTTACAATTTCATATTTTGCAGATTATATAATTATACACATCCCGAAGAGAAAAAACAAATTACTCATATTATTATATTTAACTTCCACTAGTTTTTGCTTCTGTCATTGTTCACAGTTTACAATTTCATATTTTGCAGATTATATAATTATACACATCCCGAAGACAAAAAACAAATTACTCATATTATTATATTTAACTTCCACTAGTTTTTACTTCTGTCATTGTTCACAGTTTACAATTTCATATTTTGCAGATTATATAATTATACACATCCCGAAGACAAAAAACAAATTACTCATATTATTATATTTAACTTCCACTAGTTTTTGCTTCTGTCATTGTTCACAGTTTACAATTTCATATTTTGCAGATTATATAATTATATATATCCCGAAGACAAAAAACAAATTACTCATATTATTATATTTAACTTCCACTAGTTTTTGCTTCTGTCATTGTTCACAGTTTACAATTTCATATTTTGCAGATTGTATAATTATACACATCCCGAAGACGACTCATACGCTACGAGTCCAGAACATCGATAAAAAAAGGAACAGCATCGGGCCTACCAATTAGTCGTTACTTACTCAGAACATTGACATACTCTTCGTTATCGATCGCTTGTTTGTCAAGTTCATAACCGTGCTCGATCCCTCTCTAAAAGCGTAGCAGACATCGCCGAAACGGTTCTCCGTCTCAAAGAGGCACCGGAACTTATTAAAATATATTGCGGTAGGGATTAGAGCCACGGGGCATGACAATAAGGGACGAGATTAGAAGTTACGAGAATAGGTTGCGCCGGGGGATTAGAAACGTGGAGTACGGCGATAAGGGTTCTTATGATACGTAACTGAAGCCTGTTAGAATGTTATTAGCGGCTCGAACTAGGCGACGAAACGAAGAGCAGAGGCTTACTCGGGAACGATAAGTTACGGAGCTGGCTGCACGCGGGAAATTTACGATCGCGAAATTAAGATTCTATTGGGTCCTTAATATATTGCGGGACGAAGAATAGATTTTAACGTGGGACGGGGTACGGAAGGTACGGGGCCTGGGGAATAAAAATTTGCACGTTCGGTGCCGTGGAAGCAACCCGCAACGTCGCGTCCGCGTTAATAATCGCGCAAGGTAAATATAACGCTTCTCATTGGACGTAACCGGAGTCCGAGGCGGAGCGATTAATTTTTAATTCATAGTCAAGCAACACGAAGATGCAATTCATTACCACAACGAGCGGCTGCGGTCAGGTTTCTTCACAGCCGTTCATGTTGTAACGAACAGCCAGCGAACGTTACGGCGCATTAAAGAGATCTACCGTACAAGTTTGCAAATATCGATCCATTCTTTGCTTTTGCTTGCAGAATGGAGTTTGAAATATATATCGGTGGAGCTCCATGACGGAATTCCATTTTTGCTCGGTAACCGGCTACCTCGTAGCGTTTTATGAAACCATTTTGTAAGAGGTAATTGCGAAGTAGGTCCGTAATATTTTTAATGGAGGATTTTCTACAAGTTTGAAAGTTCGGGCTCAGACGAGAGTAACTATTGGGTAACATTCACGAGACAAAAGTCGACTCCGGGCTGCAAAGAAAGCCAAGTTTATTCATAGAGAAGAAAAATCAGCAGAGAGGGTTTTATTGTTTAACGAGAATAAGTTTCTCTAGGTGACTTTGAGCTGACGGATTAATTTCAAGTGTAATTATCTTCATTGAAACGATATGAAAAACTTTGAACGCGTTTCTTCGTAAAAGTATTTCTCAAAATGGTTTCTACATCCAAAGATCCACTTGAACGATTTACATCGAACAGTTTGCACGAAATCTCACCAATATCTTTAATAACGATTAGATTTATTTTTCATTCTGGTATTCTGGTGATTAGTTTTTTCATAAATTCTCGATCAATACAATATTGTTCTGATCGTCTGGTAGAATATTCCACAGCTCTATTCACGACTTCGGATATTCTTTTTTCAAGAGTTCAAGTACGTTTTCCATTATTTAAAATTTCTGAAAAACTAAATACTTTTTATTTGTACTTAGCTAATACTGAACACATATCCGTATAAATACGTACAAGAACGAAGCAAAACAATTTCAATGATTTACATTACAAAATCAAAACTTGTTAAAATGGAAATGTTCTCCGATTTTTTAGCCGGAGTAACCGTTACAACTTTGAATAAATATTTACAATTAAACTTTCCAGTGAAATTATATAACATCGTCGTAAAGTTGAATATCGATTTAACTGTTTATTTATTTGAAACTATTATAATACATTCCCGAAGTGGTTAAAGTCCGCAGAGCGTGCGACCGATCAACAGACGAAGTTGCTGGGTCGTCCGAGGATTAACAAACGAAACGTTAAGGATCGATGACAGGAAATTAAAATAAATCATCGTGCGCAATCATGCGCCGCGTCCATTATAATTTTATCGATAGAATCGCAGTAATCGTTCACAGAATTCCTACAAAGCGATCAAATGAAATTCATACGAGCACAAATGACTGCGATCTATCAATGTCGGCGGGCAGTAGTGGGATATTTTCAACGGTGCTCGTATTAAAGGGAATAACTGCACGTTAAATGGGCGTCGATTTCTGCTGGGAGTTATTACACGAAATTAAAACCCGAAAAGATGAATCAGGGATCGTGTCAATGTCAATTAACTGCTTCACGAATTCGACACAGTTTCTTTCTATTCGAAGAACAAATTTTTTTCAACGAATACTCGTTGGTGTTCGTTCTTCGCGTTGCAATCGACAACATGCAGTATATAATGTTTTACGAAACATTTCAGAGAAATAAATTAATAAAGCGACGAAGAGTATAAGTATTGTACAATAGAACATAAAAATATTTAAACTTTCCAGAGTATTAGACATCGGCTATTCTCTTGCTTCGAATCGATCTTTCTTTATGAAAAAAAAAGTTGACTTGAAATCTCCACAAATAAATTTTTAAATGTAGTTACAATGAATAATGTTCGAGTAAAAAAATTCACAGAGATTAGACGATTAAATATAATATTTTATTCGCTGCGAGATATCCTAGATTGATCTATATCAAAACTTCAAGTCATGGTTGGAAAAATGTCTCTCAAACTTGCATCTATCTTGACAAATATTGGTATACTTTTTATGGAGAATATAAAAATGGTTTTACAATGCATTAAACGATACGATGTCCAATTTAAGAAAAGAGCAACTACGCGTTGCAACGGCATATACACATTTGAATGCTTAATGAGAATTTAGAACATTTATAATCCATTATTTTACGGTTTTTAATCAAAACTAGTGCATATATCGATTCATGTTAGATTTTCTTACTACTTTGACAAATTAATATTTTACGAAAGAGAGCGAAAAATGTTCAATTTTTTAGCTGTACGAGCAAACATATACCGATAGGAATAATAATAAATTTCTCAACGTTTTAACTAAAGGGAATTGGTCTCCTTCGAGAGAAATTAAAGTGTGTATAAAAATTAATAATTACAACTATAAAGAAAAAAAAATACAAATGGAAAATAACATAAATATATACGAATAAAGAAAGAAAAGAACTTGTATCAACAATTGTGCAGTTAGTGTAAAGATCAAAGTATTATATTACGATGTGTTGAATTTAATGAAAATAAATATGGCGATATTGGTTTCTCAAGTTTGTTTACTGATCTTAATATTGTAACACTATAAATACTTTACGGATAAGTTTTACACTTAGTCTGAAAATTAAAGCGTACTACGTATTAGAAAAATCTTAATCGAATGAATTAATTTTTTCCTTATTTACTCACATATATTCAATCGATATTATCCTCTGTTTGTATTATATCAGTTTCTTCATTTTCATAGATGTTCGTATACATCGTTTTACTTTTTCCAATAGAACCTTTCCCCTTTAACCGGTATGTTGATAAAATTGTTATTATTGTCGTGTGTAAATGATTGCTCGTATAATCGAAACGATTCCTCGAACAAAAGAAAAATGCTACTTTCTTGCCTCGAATCGATCTTTCTTTACGAAAAAATAAGTTTGCTCGAAATCTCCACAAAGAAATTTTTTCAATCTAGTTGCAACCAATAATGTTCGAGTAAAAGAATTCGCAGAGAAACATCTTTTCCGATTGTTCTAAACTGAAAGACGTCTCTGAACAGTATCGTCGTAATAGGAATTCTATTTTTCAGCTACTTCTAAATAATACCACGATATTAACTGCCCGGGGACAAAGAACCAACGAACTTGCTATCGATAGACTACGAAAGTTATCTGGTCAAAGGAAGGGAAAGCGTCGCGCCGAGCCTTTGAAGCGCGAGAATAAATTTTCATTCGATCGTGACCTTTTGCTATTCGCTCTTATAAAAGATTCAAACGATCGTTACGCAACGACGCAGCGGGATGCAAACACGTTCGATTAGAAACGCAACACGACGCTCGTGAATATCATCCGTTTATCGCGGAATTGCTGTTTCGTTCAACGAGCGTGGATCGCGTGGCTCGTTAACGAGCGAACGCGGAACGATGTCTTTCGCAACAAAGAATCTATGCGCGGCGTCACAATCTCCTTCCACTCGAGACGTGCACGCGGAAGCTTTAATTGATCGCTTTCTGGAGAGACGATGATGAATCTGGCGCTGAATTCCACGGAAGCGTACGAGGTGCTCTCTAACGCGTTCCGCGGCGCGTGGACCATTCACGAGGCGGTTCACGGTGAACTTTTCCTTTAAACCATTTAGGATGGTTCGCTAATAAGAGACTATTACTGAAGAGATATTATTAAAAGATATTTCGATACCGTTCGAACGTTCGGAAAAATCAATTTTCACAGTAGTGAATATTCTAGCATTTTTCTTAAACGATACGTATTATTATCCTTGTGATATATCTATGTTTTGCAGTTTTAGGAAAGCTTCCAATTTAATATTGTGAGTCAGTAAACTATGAATGTATTAATTATAAATGTTTTTGACTAATGTTACTTTTTAATACACACCGATTTTCTTTGATAAATTAATCGAAATTAAACGCAATCTTACGTTTTATTGTATATGCTTTTTTATTTTTGTGTAATAATTGCAATATTAGGTTTGTAAGTAGTATATGCTCATTGTGCAAGATTATTCTTTCTATAATAATATATGTACACTTTACTTATGTGCATAATACAAATGTTTAACAATGATAATGTAATATCGTTGATAGAAGCGTGTGTAAATTAAAATAAATAAATAACGTAAATGCAACCTGAAGTAAGCATATATTTTAAATTACGTTTCGATCCTCTGCTCTGTGATCATCTCCAGATTCTTGTATACAATAAATTAAAAATAATTAAAACAGTCATATCAAACGTCTAGTGTAAAGAGTAGTGTTAGAATCACTCTATGTAATACGAAAGCCATATGTAATAACTTAATACAGAGAAACAAAATTAATCGATATACATGTACGAAACATTTTTAAAAAATGTTTCGTAAATGTTGACGCTGAAATAGCATTATATTATTATCTTTAACAATACGATATATTTTAACATCTTCATTCATTCCATAGTTTTAATAATCGATTAAAGACTCACATCTGCATCGAAACATGAAAATGTCGTTCAAATTTTTTCCGAAAGTACTTTCAAATGTTATACAAAATGTAATTTCTTATTACTAAGTAAATATACTAGGTTGTTCGATAAGTTTTGTCGTTTTTTCCATTGTAAAAAAATACTACAACGCTTCAACTTCGAATACCTGTAAATGTACAAACGAGTCGACAGATCTATATGAAACTTCACGAATGTTCATCAAACGGTAGCACCATCCTTAGAAAAATAAAACAGCAAACCTAAAAGCTCCATTTCTTATCGTACGATAAAACTTGTCGAGCAATCTATTACTAGCGAAATATGCGTATGAGTTTACTTAACATCGTGTTACGACAGACTCGTTAACGTGAACGAGAAAAGAATACCGCGAAGCAATCGTGTTCACCGGAAATGAACGCGGACGTATTGCGTCGTTTTTGAACCGAGATAGAATTCTTCGGAGGAAAGCGCGAAGTTACACCGACACGTTTCGTAACACAGTCAATAACAGGAGCAATAGTCGCTTTTGTTCAATAAAATTTCACGATGGTGACGGTTCCAAGGAATCTTTCTTCGAAGCAATATCACAACAACTGATTCATTCGCGGCTTAACGATTCGCGAAACGACCCTCGCATACGTCCAACTCCGCGAGAGGAAAATACTTCCATGCTGCAGCTCATTTAATGTGGTCACGTGTGACGCGAAATTCGTGGCGACAGTAAGTACAGTTGATACTGTTTGAGGCTCCCGGGTATAAGCCGTGTCTCCTAGGAAAAACCATGGCAGAATACCAAAAGACTCCGAGACGCAAGATAATATTTAAAAATCTCCAAAGTGATAGTCGCAAGTGAAGGATATTTTTCAAGAAAGTATAGAACATCTTTGGCAATTAATGAGTACTCTGAACAAGCGTGTACGAATAATAATAATAATAATAATAACAACGTATAAGCATTTTAATTCTGGTTTCGTTAATTCTGGATCTTTCTCGATATATTGATCTACAACCAGAAAGAAGAAATTGTGGATAGTGAGAGATGGAGAAAAGCAATGATTAATATATTACAATTGGATGAATCAATTTCAACTTATACCGATTGATTGCAGAACAAAAATTCAAATATTGTCAAACAGCTTAATATTGAATTATGATTAATATTAAGAGAATACTGATTGATTGTAGAATAAAAATTCAATTATTGTCAAACAGCTTAATACTAAATTATGATCAATTTGTTAAAATTAGGTGAATATCCCGAGGAAGACCCAAAGCCGGTATCGAAACGTTTATACGTTATTGTTATTATTATTTTTATCATTATTATTATTATTATTACTACTGTGCGAATACAGTATGTTCGTACCATCTGTTTGGTTATCATTTCATTTGTCACATGCAAGCACGTCCTTGACTTTATTATTAACCACTCTAACAACATCAACCAAGATTGTTGTCAATTAAATATATCTGTCATCGATATCTTCAGAAAGTATTCTATTTCAGCACTTTGGAAATATCAATTTCGTTTTTTTTTTATACCTCAAAAATGTGAAAATATGATCGTAAAAGATTTTATTCAAATTTGCAAAAGTAAGCTTTTACTAAACAGGCGTTATGTATATTGCATACATATGTATATTGATAATAGCGATAGAAAGACGTTTCAAGTTTTGTGGAAAGTAAAATTATACGGCGAAGACATTGTTCTTACGAAAAAGAAATATGGGATGTACACTGAAAAAATCGATGGATTTAAAATTGCAACGAACAATTGCAAAATCAAACCCATGTTTCAACCTCACAGTTTCATGTACTCACCTTTCTACCGAACGATACTTAATTTTAAATTCTTTTCATCGCTACATACTGTCTCAGTTTCTCCGCTTTTCAATGTACACAATATTCGTACAACAAAGACACGTAATTATTATTGTTAAAAGAAATGGAATGGCTTAAACGTGTAATCAAGAAAAGTTTCATACATATAATATACTGTGTCATTTTTTCCCCCGTTTTAATGTATACAATATTCGTACAATAAAGACGTGTAATCATTATTATTATTGTTAAAAGAAAAGTAATAGGTTAAAAGTGTAATTAAGAAAAATTTCACATGCATACTGTGTCATTTTCCTCCCTCTTTAATGTATACAATATTCATACAACAAAGACGTGTAATTATTATTATTAAAAGAAAAATAATACTTCCATGCTAGAGCTCATTTAATATAGTCACGTGTGACGCAAAATTCGTGGCGACAGTAAGTACAGTATTACAGGTTAAACGTGTAATCAAGAAAATTTTCATATATATAATATACTGTGTCATTATCTCCCCTTTTCAATCTATACAATATTCGTACGATAAATACGTGTAATTATTATCATTATTAAAAGAAAAGTAATAGAAGAAAAATTTCACATGCATACTGTGTCATTTTCTTCCCTCTTTAATGCATACAATATTCGTACAATAAAGATGTGTAATCATTATTATTATTGTTAAAAGAAAAGTAATAGGTTAAAAGTGTAATCAAGAAAAATTTTACATGTATACTGTGTCATTTTCTTCCCTCTTTAATGTATACAATATTCGTACGATAAATACGTGTAATTATTATTATTATTATCATTATTAAAAGAAAAGTAATAGAAGAAAAATTTCACATGCATACTGTGTCATTTTCTTCCCTCTTTAATGCATACAATATTCGTACAATAAAGATGTGTAATCATTATTATTATTGTTAAAAGAAAAGTAATAGGTTAAAAGTGTAATCAAGAAAAATTTTACATGTATACTGTGTCATTTTCTTCCCTCTTTAATGTATACAATATTCGTACGATAAATACGTGTAATTATTATTATTATTATTATTATTAAAAGAAAAGTAATAGACTAAAAGTGTAATCAAGAAAAATTTCACATGCATGCTGTCTCATTTTCTTCCCTCTTTAATGTATACAATATTCGCACAACAAAGACGTGTAATTATTATTATTAAAAGAAAAATAATAGGTTAAAAATGTAATGTATAAGAAAATCTAAAACCGTACCCCAGAAAAGTTTCACAGAAACGTGTTAAATGAACGAAGACACGTGATATTATCTATACGTCGTCCGATCCCCTGACGGAGCTGGCTACAATGCTGACGAAACGTGGGAAAGTTTTTCCCAAAGGACACAACTCGTATCAGGAAGCCCGGAGGAAGCCTCGTATGTAAGAACCCGCGAAAACCTGAGATTTCTCGTCACGGGGATTCAAAGGCTACGAGAGCGACGGCGCGCAAAAGCAAGAGTTCGCGCGCGGAAGCGACGCGAAAATTAATACTCTTGGTGGTCGCGAAAGAAGGGAGGAATCAGCCAGCCGAAAGAATAAGGAGAGAGAAAAAAAAAAAGAGGGGATCCCGTGAAAATGCGCGCATGGAAACGTCGGCGCAACAACGGTCTCGTCAAAAGCGTCGTTTCGTCGGGCACAGACTAATATTATTCGCATGTATTATGTATACGGTGTGCACAATGACGAAGCAGGGCCGCGGGCTGCTTCGATTCGACGATTTTTCTTTTTCTCTTCTTCTTCTTCGTTTTTTTTTTCACCAGTACTCGCTGCGTCCGTTCCCCACATTCCCACCCCCTTGCACGAAACGAATGCTGGAATGCGTTAGCATACTGACGAGAGAGCGAAAGTCGCGCGAGGGGTGGATAAAGGTGCAAGCAAACCGATGTAACGAGTGCACAAACAAGCATGGTAGTGCCCGCGACGCAGTATAATGAAGTTAGGTAAAGTACACCGTGAAGCCTGCTTTCAACGCGATTCGAAAACTCGAAAGGATGCCAGCGTACATGCACCCTTCGTCCGTGTTTCCGCGGTGATGCATGTTTACACGAGGGTATCTGCATCTCGAGGGTAAATACGGGGGAAACCGAGCGTCGTGTTGCCTACAAGTATCACGTGGCCTTCTTAATACAACGGACACCCCTAATTATTGAACGGATGGATTGCAGAACTCTTGCTTTCCGCGCGGTGCAACGCGCATTTCCACGATTTATCGCGTCGTCTCGTAACGTGCTTTTTTCCGCTGCAGTGCTTTTCAAAACCTTTTCGAAAGACACCACGCGAAAAGAAAAACGGAATATTTTTACGCCCGAGGCAAATATGGCGAGTTTGAAGCGATCAATTTTAAACTTCGAGTAATCAATATGCATTGATCGAAAGAAATGTTCAGTTACAAACATCTTTCTATGTTAAACATTTTCTTTCGCGATCTCTCTTCGTTGAAAACATTGGTCGATGGTTGTAGTTTAACCTTGACTGCCTTCGACAATTTTGAGATTATGTTTATCGTATAGAAAGAGAAAAAAAATTACAAGATTTACAGAAATTGTTATTTAGCGATTGGTAAAAGTGAAAGTATAGTGTGGTGGTATATTTAATAACATTACTTTGTATTATTTTTACATTTGTTTGATTAATTTTATATAGAGATTATTTTTTCTTTGCTTGAATTTGTCTTCATTTTTCTATCTGATTTCTTTTTGTAATTATTTGTTCCTGGATTAATTCTGAAGACAATTTAAAATTTAGAGTCGAAATAAAACGGTTGTTTAAGGTTATTAAATAGTTATTCGTCGTAACTGAACAAAATACGAATTTACGAAGACAGTTTTATTGTTACAGATTGGTATGCATATCGTGTACGAATATATATTTTCCCAGAAGATTGTTTTTTTAATTATTACGCATTGGAGAAATATGCAACATAAGGATTATAGAATATTGTAATACATTTTTTACTAAAACATATTATAATACATTTTTTACTAAAACATATTATAATACATTTTTTTCTTATTCCAAAACAAGGTACTGTAAAAGCACTAACAAAGTTTACGTGCACAGCTAATTTGTGCGCATATTACGTAAAAAAAACAACTCGTTTATACCTACTAACAATTTAAAGGGAACCAAATACGATAATAAGTTATAAGTACACATTTTTTTCAATACAAGTACAAATAAACGAGGAATTTACAAATTTATAAATATTTTAAACACCCGTGTACGAATGACATGGGTAGCAGCTATCGAAATCACGTACAAATATTGCAAAATGTAAAGAGTTAAATGTAAATAAATCAGTATCTACAGTTACTTTTAATCGTGGATATATCGACCATTATACATTTTATGACAATGTTCCATCTGTCGGATAATTTTCAAAGATTACTTTTAATCGTGGATATATCGACCATTGTACATTTTACGACAACGTTCCATCTGTCGGATAATTTTTGAAAATTATCCTCGATCAATTTCTACACTTACGAGTCGACAAATTTATTTAGTGAAAATTTCGAGCGTCGAGTATCGTATTAAACTTGTTACCAATTAAAACGTTTTGCAACGATCGGAATAAATGGTAGCTGGTTAAAGAAACATAGTAGGTATAGTATCAGCTCCCAATTATATCCTTTCATTTTTCCCAATGTTGTTTTAGTCGTATGCGGTCGAGCGGTATCACGACGGAACAGAATTTCTTCGCAATTCTCTAACAATGCTCGCTTTTCCTTCAAAGCTCTATATAACCGACCAAGCTATTGACTATAGATCGCTGCTGCTATAGTTTCATACCAATTTAGAAGTTTGAAATTAAATTATACACTCGTCTCCCTTGACGCGCAAAGTAACATCTTCGGCGAAAGTTTTGGTATTGGATACAATTTAGGTTTTCAATATCAGGTAATCCACCAACATTTGCATTTAAAATTGTTGCACCCAGCCCACTTTTCGTCATCGACAACAATCCAAGCAGGAAATTGATGCGTTGCTGATCTTGCAACGAAGCACAAATATTCATGCATCGGATGGTGTTGGTCGCTGACAGTTCAAGCGGAACCAATTTCCCAACTTTTAATACTTTTCCAATCTTTCCTACGTGTTGATATTCGCCAGTGCTGATAGAGTCCAGTCTTTTCCAGGCTGTATCCTGTGTGATTAACAAAGTTCACTGCCCCCTGATCCGTGTGTGGGTCAGGACATGTTCTCGTTCAAGAGTCCCTGTCCTATACATACATATATGGGTCAGGACAGCTTTAATTCAGGAGCCTTATCTCTTCCGTACAAGTGACAACCATTACTACTTGTGGAGTGGCAGTGGATGTGTTAAACGCGGTTTTACTTCGTCTGGAATCTTTAATGTTTTGTAATTGAACTAGAGTCGTTGTAAATATCCCTTCGAAATATTCAAAATCATTTCTGACACTTTCTCGGATTTAAAATATACTCAACGTGCCTTACAAATATTTTTAAACAAAATTATAACCGTACTACCGTCTCTGAATTCATGTAACATATAATGACACGAATGAACTTCGCGTACGTTCATTTTCTGATTATTTTTCGAATAGAGAATTTAGGCGCGAATGCTTCAAAAGGTCAATTTGTTCGAATGAAGCTCTCTCTAACAAATATCGAGAAGAGAGACAAGAAACGGAATTACTTGTGGAACAACTCGATACTTTTTGTTAGATTAATACCAATTTGTAACAGATAATTCCCTTGATTGAATTGTTTAACTCTTTATAACTAGTTGGTGAGTTTGAAATTGTAGGTAAGCTGTGACCTATTTATTGATATCGAGAAAGTTCTCCGAATCTATGTACTTATTTCTTGGTAGTTAACGAGAGATTTTGTAATGTTATATTCTCGAGGTCGATACGTAACATAATTAGAGTCTCAATGGGTCGCATGTGTTGTTATTTTCACGAGAGTACTGCGCCTAGAATGTTCCCATTATTCACTTCGGTAATAATCGATTGCAAAAGAACCTTTTCACATTGAGTAACTTACAGCGTGTACATCGAGATATTCGTGTATGTAGATGTAAGAATTGAGAGTTGAGAAAAATTGCAGTAAGTGAGCATACAATGCAGAACTTTTGAAAAATTTCAATTAGGCAGTTTTAAGTGCTCTTAAATGTTTCGAAGATGCAAGTCGAGGCAAATCCGAACCGGTATAAGATTTTGCAGAAACGTCGAATACGTTGAATATAATAATTGTCGCCGATCGTTTAAAGTTGAAGAAGTAAAAGAGAGTCGGAGAAACGAACACTGTGCTATTGTACTTTGAAACGTTATGAAACTAGCATTTTATGCTCTCGTGCAATGAAAATAAATTAAAGTATTCTCGAAACATATACATAGTAACTTATAACGCGAAGTGGATATCGTACGATAATAGAAAACAGTTTGTGGAGTGGTGAAATACGAATGAAATATCAAAAGCATATGTCGAAAACAGTATTTTAATCTGTGAATAAATGAATCGGTTATCGAAAAATGATCAAACCCCTTGTATTTGTTCTTTTCTTTTCAGAATAACATTTTATTCAATATTTGAAGAATTTTAAATTTGAAAACTAATTTAAAAGCAACTATGCCATTGAAAGTGACTTAAAGTAATTACTGCACAAAAAAACGTACATTTTAATCTTTTTGAAAATGGTTCAATAAGGTATTCAGTAAGGTATAGCATATTGGAAAAAATGTACTCGAAGTAATGTCTGACTATGAATCGTTATTTGTTGTACGATCAATTTTTTTCTATCCTTTTGATACCTGCTGTAGAAAAATCTATTTTAAAGATTAAGGATCTTTTTCCTTTTTTTGTTTTAAATGAACCAAACAACTGGAGTCGTGAAAGCCATAAGAACACTTTCGGTACACGATTGCCTACGAGACTTTGTACTACTACTAATTTTGAGTATTTCTCGTTGCAAAAATTTATAAGTATTATTGAAACAGTAACAAATACGTACGAAAAATGTCGATACAAGAAGTTGTATAGTTTCTTTATAAAAAATAAGAATAGAAAACAGAACAAAACGCGTTTTATAATAGAAGACGCCTTTAACCGAACAGATTTAGATACTAACAGTCTTTCGATTAATAAAGATTACAAGATCAGACGTTTATAGTCTAATTTCACCTGCATTGCTGTTAAGTAGAGAATTACGTTAGCCAATGTTGCCATTTATTCGCCGCAGGCTTAGATCAAACAAGAAATGATGTGCCTTTGTTTGACCATTAAAATGGGGAGGATAATCGTGCCTCAACTAATTTCAGGATTTCTTATTTTCGCAATTTAAACGGAAAATGAGATTACCAGGGGGCAGAAGCGCATGTATTAGTATAGAAACACACAAATAAGAGCGGGGACTCCCTACTTAGGGTAGCATAATGAAGTTAGGAAAAGTACACCCTGCTACTGAAGGTTGGTTTCCGGAGTGTCTCAAAGACTTGGTTATGCGTGGCTGTATACCAGGCAATACGTCTTTGCACAGGGATATCTGCATCTCTACGGTAAATACAGCAGGAAGTCGACGTTATATCGACCACCGTTTCCAAATCTTGTTTCACAACTTTCCGAGTTCTTATTATACGCGTTTAAGTAATTTCTTAGATCAAAGAAGTTTCTACGCAAGACGATAACGTGCGAGCCTATATGCCAAGAAATCTAAAATTATCTATCACGATCGAAGATTTTATAAACGAATTTGTAACATTTATTGGAAACGAAACACAAGTAATTTCTCAAATGAAAGAAATTTATACGGAAGATGATAACGTGCGAGGCTATATGCCAAGAAATCTAAAATTATCTACCACGATCGAAGATTTTTTAAACGAATTTGTAACATTTATTGGAAACGAAACACGAGTAATTTCTCAGATCAAAGAAATTTATACGCAAGGCGATAACGTGCGAGGCTATATGCCAAGAAATCTAAAATTATCTACCACGATCGAAGATTGTATAAACGAATTTGTAACATTTATTGGAAACGAAACATCAAATTTCTCTAACAGTTAACATTGAAACGGTTTGTGGAACGAACTAGGAACACAGATTATTTTTATACGTCAGTTTTTTTCACAGTGACTCAGATGATCGATAATATTTGTTTAAACGAAGTCATATGGCCGGATCCATTATAAATACGATAGAAAAATTTATAAATCTATTATTCCATGATATTTGACTTCTTCTAAATAAAATTAGAAAAATTTATAAATTTATTGAATTTATTATATACCTATTTAATGTATAAATAATTGAAATAAGAGTAAACGTTTTTACGTTTACGTTTACAACAAAGGACCAGCAAAATATTAATGCGTACAGAGATTGGAACAATTTTTATAAAATTTAATACACCTGTAATAAATTATGTATACTTATCTTATACTGCAATCTACATTCTTTTATTTTGACAAACAAGTCGAATACATATCGTTGAAAAATATTTGTGTACATTTTGTTAATACGTGTCAAAAATATAAATACACATTAGTAATAAAAATGAAAGAAAACTTGAGAGAGAACAAATTACTAACTTACAGAACGATTGAATTTATATTCATATTTTTTTTGCAATCGTTAGATGTATTTTATTAATTTTTAAAACTACTCATAGATTCCTTGTTTTGCGTTTGAAACTTTAAAACACAAATATGTAAATGTTTGGAGCGTATTGTAAACAAAAAATTCGACAGAGCTATCATATTATACTTCGGTTATTGAAATTGCAGAATAAATTTTAAATATAAATATTATTTTACACTTGGTTTAAAAAATAATACTAAAAAGTAAATTTTATTATTTCGTTCTATAACTGTTAAACAAATTTATAGCTACAGGTTTATCGAAACATTTATGTTGTTTATAATATTGACTGACTGTATATACATGCTTCATCGCTAAGATAGGTAGATTAAGGACTCGTAGATAGAAAATTATTATTAAACAATAATTACTGCGAGGATTTTAAGTTTGCCACAATAAATTTGACGGATAGAGGTACGTTTATCCAAATCTTAAAAAAGTAATCAACGATAGTATTATTTATCTTACTGGACAAATTTTTGTGCAAACATTAATAGATTGCCCAATAAGTTTCGTCGTTCGATAAGAAATCCAACTATTAAATTCGTCGTTTTATTTTTCTAAAGATAGTACTATTATTTGATGAACATGTGTAAAATTTCATGTAGATCTATCAACTCATTCGTATGGTTACAGTTGTTCAAAGTTGAAGTGTCCTATTATTTTTAACAATGGAAAATCCGAAAAAACTAATTGAAAAACTTAGTACATTCGAATGTAAAGACGAAAAAGTGAAGAAAGGATTGAAAACAATTATTGTTCACCGATGTCGCGCAATCAAAGACACCGAATACTATATACTGCGTGAAAAACGTTCGGACCACGTTTTCCTGGTCCGGATAACGGAGTTAGGAAAAGTACACCATGGGGGCTAGTCACCAACCCAATAATTCGAAGTCTCGCCCATGTGTGTCTCTCCCTGTTTACAGGTTCTGCGTGTTTGCATACGGGTATCTGCATCTCGACGCCAAATACTGCTAGAACCCGACGCGATGCAGTTTGTAACTTGTTTCGCAAGCACCTTATGTGTCCCTCTAAATTGCCCGTTCTGCGATGGCGTTCCACATTATATCGTTAGACTGTCAAATAAGTAGACACATTGGCTTTGTAACAGCCGGTGAATTCTTCCCATCGAGTACTCGTAGACACGCGTTTCTTCGAAAGAGAAACGCAACACTCGCTACGTGAATTTTTCCAAGGCTGTATCCGTGTACGGACGGTTTATACGTCGATTTGCCCCGATAAAAGAAAAAGGTTCCGGAAGACAACTCCAGCGAGAGCGTAAAACGGGGTACTCGCGGTAAAAGAATGATCAAGTTAGGAAAAATACGCCGTAGGGATGAAACTCGCGGCGTGTTTCGCGGATCCATCTGTATATTTTCCATGTACCTAATGTCCCATGTGCAACGTACCATCCACATGCCACAACGTTTCAGTATTCCACATTTCCATGGTAACTGCGCCAACTCGTGTCCTACACGATTTTCAACTCGTGTCTTCGAAACATATTTTTTCCCCCCCTACGAACGCACGCGCAGATATTGCATCGTTCCACGACATTCTGTCTCAACGCCACCATCAGCGAGCGGAAACCTCTCCCGCACCTACGCGTTTATCTCGAAACTTCGCTCGACTCGCTGTCTAACCGTTACTGAACTCCCCGCTTCGTCAAAATACCGTTTTCTCGCGGCTAATTTCTCCGTGTAGAACTCAACGCGATTAGCAACAATCGGAACCGACTTGTTTCGCATTTCACTCTGCGGAGATCACGGTTCTAAAGTTGCTCGAGGGGTTCATCGAGCGTGGTCCATCCGGTTGGTTAACATTATACATTACTCTAATCGTTCGTTTTTCATTTTTGTTCGTCAGTGTACGGTTTATCTTACGGTCTATCTCTCTGTCACGATGTTTCATCCAATGATTGTGAATTCTATTTGCGTGAATAACATTTAAGAGTTTCAATTTATTCGCATGGTTTTCCGTAGAAATTTGTGTTGCAGTATGAGTTTGGAATTGTGTACTGTCTCTTAAATATACTGAGTATATTTATTTTATTTAACGGTAGATTTTCTTTTTTTTAGATATTTTACGAGTATAGAGGGCAAGTTGAGAGAAACAGGAGTTAGAAATATTTCTGTTGCTTATCGTTGTGTGAAAAACTTCTCGAAATAAAGTTTTACTATTTGAAGAGATGTATACGGTGAAAGGAAAGAAACGTTTTCAAGGTTATTATTATTATTATTATTTTTTTTTTTTTAACAATTTCAAGGACATCCGTGGTTTATTTTAAAGGGAATTATGTATTTTTTATCACGATACGTTATAGTCGACTTTAATGCAAACTTATCGACTTAGCATTCTGTAACCTTGAAGTATGATCTTGAACTGACACAAAATTTAAATTTAATTACCGGAAGTATTGCAATAGAATTTTTTAACATTAAATACCAAATCAGAAGGTATAATTGATATAATGACCGGTAGGTTCACCGATTTTATGCAACTCGATTTCTTCTTGCGAAGAAAATTGAAAAACGATATCTACCGCAAAGTACCAATCACTCCGGAGAACGCGAAAGAATGAATAATTATGACTGCGGGAATGCTTCGTCAAAAATGATGAATAGAGCTGTTCGAAGCGTTGCAAGAAGATTATGTACACGCATGTATTAATGATACTTCCGTTAATTAAATAAAAATTTTTCAGTTCGGGGTTACTTCAAGGTCATAGAATGTCGAGTCAAAGAATTCGTATTGACGTCGATTAGAACATACTATAATCTGAAATACATGATTGAAGAAAAATATCGAGAAGTTTGAAATCGTTTAAAAAAAAATAAAGACTTCGAACAAAATTCTTTTTCATTCTATTTTCAAACATCTTTTTGCAGCAAGGGACAATCTTTGACAAATGTCTCGAAAAGTCGATTTTTGTCGACTGTTATCCACCATCACTTTGTTCTATTTCCTACTTATTTAACTCTATAAATAGAAGATCACTTTGAATTATTTATTTCTAATTAATAGTATCTGTGTCATCGCATCACTCATGGAGCAATACAAGTGTAAACCTTTTATTCCACAGAAATTTTAAAAATATTTCACAAAAATATATAAACACGTGAGCAAAGGTATCCATTGTTTTGTAGTTTCTTTGACAATAACAATCACAATTGTTATCTATTTTCGGGCCAGAAGAAACAAATGCTCCCGTCAACGCTAGAATTATCGACAGATTTCGGTGTATTAAGGTATCGTATGTATCTCAAAAAGAAAACTAAACGATAAGGAAAAAGAGAAATTTTTAAAATAGATCACACGTGTAAAATATAAAAAAATCATGACGTCTTCGAAAAACATGCTATAGAATTTAAAGTAAATTATGAAAGCAGTTGGGACCAGTCATTTTGACTATTTGGTAAATCTAGTATTAATTCGAGTTATCGCAATACTAGAATTGCCGACAGATTTCAGAGTATTAAGGTATACCTCGTATGTATCTCAAAAACAAAAACCAATCGATGAGAAAAAAGAAGAATTTTTAAAATAGATCACACGTGTAAAATATAAAAAATCATGACGTCTTCGAAAAACATGCTATGGAATTTAAAGTAAATTTCATTACCAAAACAGTTGGAACATGTCAGTTTGACCGTTTGGTAAATCTAGTGTTAATTCGAGTTGTCACGTCTAATAACGTAGACGAAGACGAAGATTTCGTCGAATGATCGACTCGCCGCAACCAAGGGTACCGTTTTTCACGGCGCGCGGTCGATTTGCGTACATATTTGCACGTATACAGGTCCGCGTGCTCCCCTGTATGCACAACTGATGCATGTTTGCCCGGGAATATCTGCATCTTCAAGGTAAATACGACGAGTTATGCCGCACACGGTTTTCGACTCGTAGTCCCGTCCGCGCCTCTTGCTTCGAGACTCGTTTCCAGATATGTACGTATCGCCTTTGGAACAGTTCCCCGGAACGCAACGCCGACGAAAAAGATTTGTTGCTACTTAGATAACAACGATGGTAACTACTTGGCCGATAACAATTTAACTCAAGTGCCAGTGATTCGTGTCGCGGGCATCGTGTTGCAAGCCAGTATCAGCCGACGCCAATTCTTGTCACGCGGATACAAATTGTTATCGTCGAAACAGTCGCCATGGTCCCCCGTGCTGGGGACAAACAGCCGATTTTTTTCCCGCCTAATACCCGACAGGTTGCCGACTCCCATGTAGTAGGCGCGAGAGAACGTCTCTGCACGCGCATCAACGCGCAAATCTATAGCACCACTTGTATATGCAAATCCATTGCGACTGTATCGGTCGATGTTCCTGCCCCGATCGCTCAAGGTAACATGGAATCGGTGCTCGTTCGTGAAATAACGCGACACCCGGTTTCCTCGTTTGTTTCTTTTTTCTTTTTTCTTTTCACAATGTTCGAAAGATCGGTATCCACCGGTGGAAAAATGCAAAAATTGCTAAACTAATTCTCCAGTTTCGAGCGAAGAAATCAGGACCAACGCCGTTTATTCGCGGAGAAAGTAACTGGTATAGAACGAGAGCGAGCGAGACAGAAGATCAGCGAGCGAGTATCGCGTTACACGAGCTCGGTGGCCGTAACTTCGCTGCGATGCTGCACGCGTTACGGTGCGTCAACTACTAATGTATACCGGAATAAAAGTTTTTATACAACGACGGAGAAATAGCTTGTCGTTGTAATAAATTGAGGACGATTAAACGTCACTCTCGAACGAGCTATTTACTAAACGTTTTCGCGCCATTTTCTGCTTAATACGAACATTATGGACAGAAATTAAGTGTATAAGTGTGTAAAAAGAGTAGAAGTAAACGAAGAAAAAATAAGAAAAAAGTATAGAGGAGAAGAATATTTTGATCATTTTCCTGTATATCGATTAGAGAAGTTTACTTTAATTCCTTTCCTTTTGGTACGATTATTACACAGTTACCTCCTACTTACGGCGATATGATAATTTCTTTATTAAAATGAAAATAATTCACAGATTCCTGTATTTTTGTATTATTTTCGCTATATAATTATAAAAGTATCATTATTCGTCCTCTCGTCAATGGATCAATGAAATTCTCTCGATGAAAGAAAATAGGATCTTATTTCGAAGACATGAATATTTTTCAAATTCAGGACCGTTTCGTGTTACGTACAATTCAAAATAATCAAAAGAAGCTCGCGTTTGGACTCGTTTCAATCGGGAGAAACCCCCATCGATCTATCCGCGATACTTTTACCAAGGTGTACTGAAATATTTGTATTTTGAATTTTGTGCCCAGGGTTGTCGATCACTCGCGTTGTATCGATATATATTCAGTGGCATTCTGTTACTCGAATTCTGTGTAAAAGATTGTCGCTTTGAGGCCGGAGTTATTGCATCGATTTCCGCGGTCACGTTTCAGTTGTTCCTCGATAAGGAACCGAGAAAAACGTTTAATCTCCGAGAGGTATGGTTCGTATTTGACATTACCGAAACGATAAAGCGCCGATGGAAACTCGGTTTATTCGAGACTACGGAATTGTCGCGATGAAAGCATCGCCGGCAGTCCACGGAAGCTTGAATTTCTACCGCAAACAGTTTTCGATTTCGGTCTCGCGCTATAGTTTCACCTTCATTCTAGTTTTGGCACGAGTATATCGTACCCGACTGATTCGGTGCACGCCGGAGGGCTCCTCTCTCTCCAACAGTTCCTCGGAACCGTACTTGTTAGCATCGAAGAGACCTGAATTAATTAACGGCGCATCGTTAAATCGAACAAACGAAGTACCACTGTCGACCTTCCGGCCTTTGATCAGACACAAGCTCCACGTACGTCGCGATATATCATTCTGTACATTTGTCTGCTTGTCCCCTACATGAGAGCCGTGTGATTCGAGAGGCAATAAGCTGATCAGGCTACAAGGGATTTGTCTGAATTAGCACCGATTTAACTCCCTTAATCGTATTTATGCACACGAATCGCAAGATCTTGTTGCGATAATCATTTCAAATGCTGGATAAAAATTGGATCAAGTTCTGCCGCGTTAACGTCGTGTTGCTAATTCTTGCAATAATACGTTCTATTTATATTTATCGTTTATCATTTATGACAATGTTAGAGACATTATTTCGAATAATGCAATCACATGTTTAAGCTAAACGCAGTATACTTATTTTTGTTATCGAAACCACATTGGTTTCGATTTACTAATTACGGAACAATAACGACTCGAATTAACAAGTCGAATCTGAATATGTCGTTATACGAAATTATTAATTTAAATTGCACAAACTTTTATTTAACGTTAGGATAAAGTATATCGCGTGTAGTATCAAAACCTGATTCGAAGAGATGTATTTGAGTCTTGCGAGTGCTTTGAAAAATAAAATCAGTACGTATAGATATGTTTGATCGTTAAATGAATATTTGATAAAAATAATAGCAGACTTTAGAAGTATAATATTTATAATTTTATTACGATCTTAACGGTTTTAGTTTTTAAAAATCATTTATAATTTTTGATTCTTCAGTTTACTCCTTTCTTCGTTTACGATATTTCCGTTATAAAATGTGTATAAATCCTAAAACACTTTTTCAGGTACATACGTTCCTACGATAGAAAAAATGTCGAGTAACAATTTTCAGGTTCCAGTAACCGAATTATGCCTTCGACTCATTGTTTATATTCGTGTATCACGGGCCACCCATTTATATCGTTCTCGGTTAAAGATCAAAATCGCTACCTACCCCACTTTCGAGCGACGGATCAAATTTCGTCGTATTAAAGTAGGAATTACATGTAACTCGACAAGTTTAACAAGATCCCCGAGATATCGACGCGAAAGAACGAATAACCAGGCGATCGGACTATCGTTTAGGCCTATTGCCTACGGTATGTACGCGAGGAGATTGTATCTGGAGTTACGGCGAGATTTACTCGTTTAGAAGCAATCCCTTTAGACACGGACGGGGTGTGTATAAATCTATTCTGTACGCGCTTGAAAAGAAATAAGAGTAGAACCGAAACTTCGTATATACGCATTGTAGGTTACGAACTCAACAAAACGAGACCAAGCACTGCACAAGTACATGAAATGGAACATTCGATGCGAGCAAGACTCGATCTTAACAAAATGAACCTCCCTTTCTCATAATATATTCTTTTCTTCTTAAAATTATTACAATCGATGGATGCTCCTGTATTCCTTCTTTCGTTGCGTCAGAAAGTTAAAAACTTTTAGTTTTATATAGTTTTATACATTCAAGACATTTAGACCCAGATACTTTAAACGTATAATCGAACGGACGAAGACTTCGAGATCGATCGTTAAGAAGCGAAATTCCAAACGAGAACATTTTTAACTCGTAATCACCGATGACTTCTGTGCCATCGAACGCATCAATGTAGATCGTCGGACCAGTGTTTCGTTTCGCGAACACTTATTAAATTATTCGAATCGACGGAATTAAACCGGTCAACACGGATGATCGCGATTTCCGGCCACGTCCAGCCCCCGTGTCTCTGTTCCCGGAGCTTGGCTATTTTCTCTAACACTACCGGCAGAATGGAATTAGCAAAAGTAGAGCCCGAAGGCTAGTTCGTCTAGCTTGAATTACGTATTTGGATGCCCGTATTTGTGTATTGTGTAAATGCGAAACTCGACGTCGCGCCTCGTCGCCGTGGTTGTTGTCGTCATCGTGGTCGTGCAAAGGAGGCCAGACCAGACAGACAGGACAGGCAGCCACGACTACTTCCAGGCCTGATGAAAATACGGTTGCGCCCCCTTTCCCTCACTCTGCCCAAACTTTGCATTTGTCTGTTCCGTAGAAACGTGTAAATGTTACGGAGCGAGATTCTGCCGCTAATGAATTAGGAATGAAGCGCGTTTCGTTTTACCAGCGGACGAATATGACAGTGGCGAGCATCTTCCAGCGTGTTATCGCGCTTTGTTCAACGAGGGAACTCGACAGCCAGCAAGCCGTGAATTTGTTCGCGAATTTGTTATCTTCCCTTTATCTTCCTTTTTCGCGAAATGTGATCAACCGCGAGATTTGTTTACAATGCGCGAAAGAGAACCTCTTCCCGGTTCTTTTCACACCGCTTCGAAACGTCCGGGATTATGCGTGGAATTCTAAAAGGATTTTAAAGCTCGCGCGGATTTTCATTAATATGTTTGTCCAGCAAGCATTGAGAGTTCATTTCCTTCCCAGAGCCATTGGTACGATGTTGAAGAAATTTTAATCGGGATTTGTAGAAATCAATCGTATCGAAAAAAAACTCCGGTCGGGTGAAATGTTTCGTTTTGTCTCGTGTCTGTACTCAATTTCGAATCAAATTTGTTCACGGTTTGGTAATTTTGTACATTTTTGCGTCTTTGCGTCGTAGTGGTTTTTATCCGAAAGATATATAAAGGATGTGTCATGTGAGCCACTTCAGCGGTGGATCGTGGATATATAAACGGTGAACAATGTTCGTATAAATATGTGCCCTATTTGATCGTGTTTCCAGAATTATAATTTGACAACAATTACTGTATCGTTGTACTTCGGTACTTTTTGATCATAGACTGAACCAGTATGACCGATTCTATTAAATTATTTCTGTCTCCTTGATATTTCTGAACCTTGTTGACTATTCTGCTTTATGAGTCAGTCTATTTCTATGGGAAGAAGTCCGATTTGATATTGTACGTCGCATATGATTTATTCATGACAAAAACTATTGTCCGATCTGCTCATTGCCCAAATTTAAATCCGCTGGAATTTTAATTTTTGGATCGCTTAAAAACGTTTGTTTATTCAAGACTCATTACCAGTGTTGAAATACATAGTTGTCAATAAATTGAACGAAAACCCGAAATATTCGATACCTACACAAAGTCTGCAGACATGTGTTCGGTTCGAAGATGGCAATTTTAGACATTTCCTGTGTGAATAAGTAACTGCACATTATGGGAGCACAAAAATGGCTATAGCTCGTAAACAAAATCAAACAGGACAGACGTTTATTTTAACGGTTTTTAGAATCGTTCTGTCTCTAGTCAATCGTCGAAATATGTTCCACACGTTACGACTTTCTTATATTAATTTCTCCTATTTTTAGATTAACCTACTAACAGTCCTTCCATAAATTTCATTTTCAAAAACTGCTTCACTATCAATGTCAATCTGATCGAACCGTTTTTATTTTTCATTCGAAGAAGTTATTTCACAGATACGTGCATTGTACAAAGATGAGAAGTTAGCTAACGGTGTCCTGTTCGCTTTCTTCGTCACGCGATGTTATACGATCCGTTTCTTTCGTATTACAGTAACACCTCGATAAAACGCACACTGTAGGGTCTGCGCGGAACTTCTTAAGGAGGTACGGTAGCGAATTTCTTCCTGGAAACGATATTTCGTACCTCGAAGTGAGATTCAGTCACGTTAACGGTTTGACAAAGAGGATTTGTATTTCTCCTTGTATCTTCGTGAGAGTATTATCGATAAATTGTTAAGGTTCTCTCGATGTAAATAAAACCAACTGAATGATATTCAAATTATTTTTATACATTATGTAAATTATTTCCGAAGAACTTTTAATTAAAAGTAGTCCGAATACGGTTGTGTTTGGTCTCGTTTTCATCGCGAGGATCTTGCCAATGCATTGACGCTACTCTCACGAAGATAAAACGAGAAGCATAAAAGTTTTTAATTTGTTCTCCCATCGCTAGCGCGCGTCATCGCTTCGAAGTTCGTCCACTTAATTTTTAAATTTAGAACTGCTCGAGTCAACGATCGTTCGAAAAACGAAAACAGCGGTGGAGATAATTCAATAAGTTTTATAGACGGAAAGTGCGACTACTGGATTGTTCAATAAGTTTTATCGTTCGATAAAACTTATTGGACAGTGTAGTACTAGATTGCTCAATAAATTTTATGGAACGACAAAACTTATTGAGCAACCTATTATTTATCGAAAGGATACTGTACCATTTCTTCCAAAAAATGAGAATAAGCATTGTGTCTTTATAATCGTGTCAGTGAAAGTGTTTGTATATAGGGTGGAGCTTGTATCATGATCAATCAAATCCACTAACCAATTCCTTTTCGCGCGTTTTTTAACCCGTACAAGCGTTATCCTTTATTTTAAACTAGTTGATGCTCAATAGCTTTCAGAACACGTCTTTGTATACGCGAGATAAGTTATCGTATACGAGATTAGATAGATGAGGTATAATGTTGATCCTTCTTATTATGTACAACGTGTCACCTGTAATCCACTTGAAAACAATTGCGTTGTATCGGAAACTAACAGTCACGATCGAAACGGAGCATACAGGACCCACGAACCGAACTAATTTCCAGATTGTCCAACAATCGCGTGTAAGGCAGGATTAATGTTTCATATGCAAACAAGTTCCCGTGCGCACAGTTCTAGCCTAATTTCAATTTCACATGTCATTTGCTTGCGATAATAAGCGAGTGTACCTACCACCGCTGACGTCGCAAGAGAAAACCACGTGTTTAAACTTCGATCGACGTTTTGAAGTTACTGCATCATGGTGAAATTCGTGGATTTGTAACTGGATGTTACAACGTTGTAACTGTACGGTAAAAACCGAGCGATCAGATTGAAAATACGCAATATTATAATCAATTATCCTTACACGTATTTACTCGAAAATTTTCAATTGCATACAATTCGTCTCTCGGATGTTACGTATGGTTTAGAATTTTTTTCTTCGATATACAAAATCATCTTAAGTTAGAAGTTACTGCCTCGCATTTCATTTTATCGAGAGTTTCTTAGCATCGCAAATAATATTTTTTTACATTCATTTCTCAGCGTTTGGTTTATGGTCCAGGTATCATAAAAGAAATGATAGTTTTCGAATCAACTCAACATAGCAAACAGGTCTTTTATAGGTCTAAGTCGAGATGCACTCTACATTGGATTTTATCACAATTACGTGTTCTAAGAAATATATTATTATTCAAAACATAGCTTGTTTGGACATTTTGAAATTGTGAAGAATCGTTGACGTTAATATGTTTTCTGTTAAAGCACTCGCGACGTCTTTTAAAAATGTTTCTAATATTTTAAGCGAGTCAACGTCTTTCTGGGAAGACGTCTTTTCGTTCTCATAAATTATACTCATTGATATTCGGTTAAAAACAAAGTAACTGAGACTTCTTAAACAAATTTAACGAATTTCTGACTGTAGCACTTAAAGGAATAGAAAACACAATAAAAGGAGAAATATAAAATTTAGAGCAAAAGCTTCTAAATATATTCTCATAACCGCCTTTAAATATTTAAACAGTGAACCGAGAAAGCATTGCGTTTTCTAAACCGACTACTGAAAAACTGTTAATTATGAATGTTCAGCTACAGTTTCGGTGGTTACTTCTGCGGTGAACTGTTCAAAATAATTTAAAAACTAAACACACAAGCTCGTGTAAGTATCATTAAAGGGATTCAAAGACACTATGACAACAAAATCCTGTTTTCACGTTACTTGTAAATCTTTCGTATCTTTATTACCTTTTTATCAAAATTTGTAACAATTTCAAGCTTTTCAAGATTCTTAAGATTTACGAACTTTGTAATAATTCTAATCACAACAATCGTTCTATTTTTAGAAAACAGTAAGTATAATTTTATGAAAAGAAAAATAGATAAAAATATAACTTTATCGAGCAACCCTTGCGATTTATTTCGTAGCAAACATACTTGTTCGAACTATTTAATTTTATCGACCTCTGTACGCGTAAATGTTAAAAAGTAAACCGTTATTTCGTAAAACAATACACCCAATACCGTTATCAATGATTTAAAATAAATTGCACAATTATTTCATAGTTTGCTTTTAGCATTTTGTTAACCCAAATTAGCAGAAAAATTCTATACCTATTATTTCCAATGAAGGAGTTAAATTTTATTAATTATTTCCAATCAAGGAAATAAACCTTTATTTCCAATCAAGGAGTTAAATTTAAATACGTACACACACAGACACACAAAACATACATAATAACGTAACTGGAGGCACAATCGTACATTTAGAAATACAAATAGATAACTATCCAATTTTGTTTGTACCAGGTACCATTAATAAAATAATGTACAGTAACCTCTTGATAAAAGACACACTATTGGGTCCATATACAGTTACTTAAGGAGGGATGGTGGCGAATTTGTTCCTACAATCGACCTTTCCTATCTCTAACTGAGACTCAGCTACGTGCGAACGATCCAAAAAACAAAATGAACGAAATACACCAAATGCGAGTCTCTGGGGTTAAGCATTACTGTAAACGCATTAGTGATTCATTCACTCCTAAAGAGTTTTCAATTACGTACAATCGGTCTTGTTTTCATCGCAAGAATTTCAATACTCTCGCGAAGATACATATGGATTACTGTCACTTCGTATTAAATAATTGCTCCATCGATACGACGGTAGCGTCATCTTGAAGTTTGTCCAGCTAATCGTTTAATTCCAACTGTTCGTGTCGACTGTCGCTCGAGAAGCAAAAACAACGTAACGGATAATTCGATACGTTTTACAGAGGGAGAACGGTGGCTATTTATCGAGGGGTTGGCTACTTTCGCGCAGGGTACTACTTTCACTTACAAAAAAAAAAAAGAAAAAGAAACGAACTATTCGTTGTTGTAATACAATTTCGTCGCGTACCACCTATACCGCAATTTCGCTTTCTCTTTTAATTGTTCCCGACAAGCCTGTCCATTATCGTCAACGGACCGTGCAAGCACGACTATCGTAGAAGAAAATCGCGACTTTAAGCGGTGACGTACAATTTATCTCGAGCTCCCGTGGGATGGAAATACAAAAACTTCCGGAGATCAGCAATACAATAGAACGCACACCTTCGCCCCGGCTGAGTACCAAAAAGGTGGTGCGTCGCGATGGAGGGATACCAAAGCAAACAAACATCCTCCTCTTGGTCGGTGATGTCGTCGTCGTCGTCGTCGTAGTCGTCGTCGTAGTCGTCGTCGTAGTCGTCGTCGTAGTCGTCGTAGTCGCGATGGCACGGCGCGATACAATGCGATAAAAACGCAACCGAGGAAACTCACGGAAATACCCAGCAAGGGAGTAGTCAAGGTAACGGCGGTTTATTTCGTGCCACGGGTAAATTACTGGCGCTAAAGGGGTGCGGGAGGGGGTGGAGCCGGGCTTGGACGGGGGTTCGGAGACGCTAGTGAAAAGAAATGCTGGAAGAAAAAGTAACGAGGATAAAAAGCTTG
Organism: Ptiloglossa arizonensis; assembly: GCF_051014685.1. Taxonomy (NCBI): domain Eukaryota; kingdom Metazoa; phylum Arthropoda; class Insecta; order Hymenoptera; family Colletidae; genus Ptiloglossa; species Ptiloglossa arizonensis. The sequence goes on along the minus strand of NC_135056.1, from coordinate 5,160,542 downwards.
TTCGAGAAGAAGAAAGGTATGCGTCGACTGCCCCCTGCCCCCTGCCCCCTCCTCCAAGACCTAACCCTTCAGTCCACCCCCGCGCCAACCGACACAATCCAAATGTTGTTAATCGCTGAAACGGAAAGCGCAAACTGTTCATCCCAGACGAGTCCGTGCATCGCGTATCAGAGTTTTGTCTACCTAGTAATTAATGTTATTTTCTCCTCACGGACAGCGGTTTGGAAGTTTCGACGTGTCTTGTTCGAGCAACATGTAAACGAGACGACGACGAAGCTTCGACCCACACGGGAACGGAATAGGAAAGAAAAGATTCGAATAATCGGAACGCGATCCCTGCACGGGGTGGCAGAACAGGTTCTGTTCAACTTGTTGGATATGCATTGGATTGGTCCAGGGAACCTGTGGTTTCTTTAACGTTCCATGGGGACTTTTCGTATATTTTTTTGTGTATCTACATCTTCGCGGGTGTTGTATCTAATTGAAACGAAAGTAACGTATTCACGTTTTGGAAAAAGATCTCCAAAATGTGGTTGAAATGTCAGGAATAATTAATGTATACGTTAGTTACTGATGGGTAAATTAAAATTTAAGAATGATGATATTATTTCTCTGTTCTGTGTCTTTCTCTAGAAATATTGGTACCCCTGTGATATTTATTTACACGGAATCTACGCGACGTAATGAAAAATTGGAGATTTGTATGGAAACATTAATGTATAACATATAATCATTCGATAGTTGTTCGTGCGAGAAAATTGTAATAATTGTATAATATTCGTTGAAGTATCTGTGTAAAAAGTATATAAAGAATTGAAATTTTTCTTCTTTAAATCGAAAAATTCTCACAAATGAACATTTCATTTGTATTAATTGCTCTTCTTATTTTTATAAAATTTACTGCACACGAACAGTGCGATCTCTTGAGAAATTTCTGTTAATGTTAAAAAATTAGAATATTTAGAATACTAATGGTTAGAAGTATTTAGAAGAGTTAGGATAATTGTCCTTTGGTTGGGCGAAAAGTCAACGGATTTTTAAGCGAAAACAAAATTAAAGATCTTCAATACCATAAGAATTTAATCAATAATATATACACGATTCCGTTTTCCTTAAAACTTCCTTCCTTTTCCTACAAAAATGTTCCATGCATTTCGTAACTCTCTAGAGAACGGAATAGCGCGAGATCATCAGAATATACAAGATAACTGTTTACATCCCTGTAATGTTTACATAAAGTCGGATATTGTTTCGGCAAAACCCTGACCTGGCTATCGACACGATACACAAACCGAACCAATGGTCGAATGGTGGTTAATTCAAATTAACGTATAATTCGACCACAATTGTACGGAACTATCGATAAAGATTTCACCCTTATGTACACGCAACAGTATTAAATGCAGTCTGCAAGTTTCTCACGTGTGATCGAGAAAATATTATTACAACGTAAAGGCAATGAATCGTGAAAATTTTTATTAATAATTTTCGAGGGTGCGACTTAAAGAAAAAGAAAAACGAATTTGAATACAGGAAGCTTATATGAATATAAAATAAAGTTCACCTATGTCAGATATGAACACGGGAGTCTGCTCCAAATTCTTCCTCGTGCGCGCTTGTTTTTTCCGCGATGGAATATGAAATCTACGAGAAGGTTGCATCGGGTAAAAAGTAAGCGCGTGAATGGAACTTACCGTTACAGTTGAAAACACCCGGTAAGTCTTCGTCTCTTCGAGTTTCCTGTTTCTTATTGATTTCGCGCTACCGCGCAAATTACCGAAGCGCAGTGGAGCGAGCAGTGTACCGGAATATGCTAAGAAGAAACCGATACAATGTGCCTAGAAAGTCCATTATTATCGGTCGTCTCTGGCACTACCACCGCATTGTTGTAGAGTATTACGTTCACATCGTAACAAAAACTTACATAGACCGTGCGTATGGGAAAATTTCATTCCGTAAGCGGTCTATCTACGAAATTACGACACCCTTTAATCTGAAGTTGAGACAATTTCTTATCGGATACATGCAAAATATATGTGTATTGTATTTGTCAATAAATGTATTTGTCAATAAATGTATTTGTCAAGAAATGTATTTGTCCATTTATACATAGAAAATGTTCAATTCAGAGAGAAGGTGATTTTTACGCCTTAAATTATCGTATAATTTTGAAACGTAAAATCACCTTCTTTTCAGGTGTATCGGCGTTTATTCGACCAATCCCGTATAAAGGGCGACAGAATCGGATATATTGTGTGATTTCAAGTGTAAAAATGTATTAAAAATATGAAATAATATATTTCCGTACAAAGCTCCGTTTTCGAAAGAATCGATTCTGTTTTATACGAGACAACTGAAATTAACGCGTTTATCCATTACTCATTATTTCTACGTGAATCGATGCCTGTAAACACCGGCCGTGATACAGCATTGTTTATTTTAATTGATTTTAACCAGTTAGAAGATAATAAGATCGACGGAAAACAGATAATACCGTACCACCATCAATGTATACAAACATCAACGCAAGTAGAAATAATGAGTAAAGGGCAGACACGTTGATCAAGTTGCATTCAATTACACGCATAGCTGATGAATTTTCAATATTGATTTTCTCGAAAACGAAGACTCGTATAAAAAAACCTTTCCTCTCGGTTCTATCGCCTGTCCTCGCCCATTCGGTATAATTCACCAGAACGTGCACGATTTATTATTACTAAGATATGTCTGTCTCTTACCCTTGGGACGATTTTTCAAGTTCTTTGCTACAAAACTCAGCATTTCTGAAGTCGAAGAAACTTCGTTCCAGTTCTTAATAATTTTTGAAACTTTCGTCATAAGAGAATACCGCGGTAAGCCAAACAAATGGTGTTAATTTATTAGATTATTCTGCGCGAAATCTTTAAAATTAAAAGTTCGTTAAGAGCGAATAATTACTCCTCGGTACTTGAATGAAAATTTAGTCGAGGAACGAAAAATATACAAAATTCTCGAATACACGCCCAGTTACTAATAATAAGAAGTAATAATTCTTCGTTCCAAACCTTTTTCTACGCTTGAAAATTTCGTCCAAAAATAATTTAACTAGTTGATTCCATTTATTTCGTTTACCGAAGCGCGTCTTTTTATTTTTATTTTTTACCGAATCTGTATTCAAATAAGTACCGACAAGGAGTAATTAATTACTTCCGTCCTTTTTTTTTTATTAAATAAATGGAAATCTGTTGGAACGATACACAAAAAGTACTATGGATATAATAAACTTTCCCGGAGAAGTTAATTTCGTTTGTTCTGTACTGCGTAATGTACTTTTCGATATACATATGTGTACACGTTTATTCGATGAAATTTCGCTTAATTGTTGCATTTATTCGATGTACGGTTATGTATTAATTGATTATCCAGTGTTCAACAACGCATAGTAGAGAATACATGTATCGTCCCGCCAGATAGCACGATTCCTCACGAGCAGCGATTCGATATAGAGGGTGATGTCAAAGGCTTCTGTCATATCGAATAATTGTTCGTGTAATTTATTTGTATGCGCAATAATACCCACATTTCATTGTCAGTTACAACGCTATTCAACGATCGGATTATTATTTTATCCAGGAGCGAAGAACACGAATAACTTGTCAATGGGGTTCTTTCTCGTTTCGACGATGTTCCAAGGTTTAGCGATTCCCACCAATGCGGTTGTTCGATAAACTTTTGATCGATTCTATCCACCGTTTGGTTTGAATCGGACTCGATAATTTTGTATCGTCGAATCGCGATTCGCAAACCCTTGATCAACAGCAATTCACAGCACGATCCTCCTAAACGGTATAAATATTTAGTAATAAGTAACCTCTTTAGGGATACTGGTGATTGAATTATTTTAAATATTATAACATGGAAATAGTAATAACAATTTTGTATAAATATTTCTAATTAAATTTCTCTATCTAATTAGATAAATATTATTGTCAGCCTACATTTCTGTTATAAAATATTTCTTTAGTATAAAATATATGAATTGTACGTTGAGGATTATTATAAAATAATAATATATCCTCCTAAACGGTATAAATATTTAGTAATAAGTAACCTCTTTAGGGATACTGGTGATTGAATTATTTTAAATATTGTAACATGGAAATAGTAATAACAATCTTGTATAAATATTTCTAATTAAATTTCTCTATCTAATTAGATAAATATTATTGTCAGCCTACATTTCTGTTATAAAATATTTCTTTAGTATAAAATATATGAATTGTACGATGAGGATTATTATAAAATAATAATATATCCTCCTAAACGGTATAAATATTTACTAATAAGTAACCTCTTTAGGGATACTGGTGATTGAATTATTTTAAATATTGTAACATGGAAATAATAATGACAATCTTGAATAAATATTTCTAATTAAACTTCTCTATCTAATTAGATAAATATTATTGTCAGCCTACATTTCTGTTATAAAATATTTCTTTAGTATAAAATATATGAATTGTACGTTGAGGATTATTATAAAATAATAATATATCCTCCTAAACGGTATAAATATTTAGTAATAAGTAACCTCTTTAGGGATACTGGTGATTGAATTATTTTAAATATTGTAACATGGAAATAATAATGACAATCTTGAATAAATATTTCTAATTAAACTTCTCTATCTAATTAGATAAATATTATTGTCAGCCTACATTTCTGTTATAAAATATTTCTTTAGTATAAAATATATGAATTGTACGATGAGGATTATTATAAAATAATAATATATCCTCCTAAACGGTATAAATATTTAGTAATAAGTAACCTCTTTAGGGATACTGGTGATTGAATTATTTTAAATATTATAACATGGAAATAATAATAACAATCTTGAATAAATATTTCTAATTAAATTTCTCTATCTAATTAGATAAATATTATTGTCAGCCTACATTTCTGTTACAAAATATTTCTTTAGTATAAAATATATGGTCGTCAACGTGCCCCTTGCACGTACCACCATTTGGAACGTCACGTGACAAAATGAAACTTTCATTTGCGACTACGAATTAACGAAATGTACCTGCTTTATTCGACGAATCGTATTTCTTATTCGTCGTTGGCGAGTACTGCTTTAAGCAAATGTTTTTCGAGTAAATTTATGTGATTACACCTTGTCGCCAAAAATATGCAAATATTACCGCGAACTACTCCAACGGTACACCGTCGTCTGCGTAGCAATTTATATTCATGTATAAAGCAGCCGAGGGACGCTAACTCTCTAAGCTGTTTGATGATTTATTGCAGTCTTTGGAGGACTGCTGATGTTTGTTCTTACACGATTTTACAGAGTGCATGAACTATTTACTCCACAGTGTTGCTTTCCAGCTACGCTGTCTCCGCAGCTAATTCCAGCTTTTAATGTCAGAATGTTTCTAACTACCGTTCCGCCCCTTGCTCCACCCTCCGGAGATTCCTATTCTTACGTAACTCATGAATATTCATACGGACTAATAACTTTCTGCTTTCTTTCAACACGATGCATAAGAACTTTGTTTCCCGCGAGTATTGTTCTGTAAGCCAGCATGACTCTGTAAACAGGACTGAATCCATAAATTGGATTACAGCCCGAGGCGTCGGTTACTGAAATTTTTCAATGCTTCTACCTCGTTTCTATGCGTTGCACGTAATAAAGAAAATTGTAATTTTTAGCTGCGAACGAATCTTTAGCTTTAATAATCCTGTGTATCATTCTCGTTCATTTACGTTCATTTTTCTTCCGAAATATAATTGGAAGAAGACATTTTTTCACTTCTTTTTAGATCTATGAATCAGTTGAGGGTAAAAATAATTTAATTTCAGTTGCTTGTGCGGAACAATTCAATTCATGGATTTAGAAAAGTTCTGCCGACATCAAATTTCGTAATCAAGGACCTTTGAAAGTTATCGTTGCACTTACGATACAAAATAATCTCTTAGAATATTTTAATTCCGAACAAGGAAGCGTTATATACCAAAAGTACAAATAAAGTGTCAAAAAGACGAAAAATCTTCGTAGTTTATTATCGTTAAAATACAGTTTATTATCGTTAAGCGTTTGGAAAAACATCACCATTTTCTCACATACATCGTACGAGCATTTATACATTTTGCATTGAAACTATAATTTCGTAAATTCGTTACTTCCAATGGATACAAATCGTAATAAAACTTCGTTACAAATTTGAATCTCGAAAATAATTGCAACACCGTGTTCGGAGTGCATTATTCGGATCACTTTTCGAACAAAATTAAATTCTCTTCGAACGTGTGAAAGAAGACTTAAGAACAGCGACGATAAAAAAAAACAAAAAAAAAAAAATGCTACATCGACCGCCCACGGAATCTAGCGAAATATCGCCGTACGAAATTCAAGATTCCTTTGCAAATTATACGTATGCAAGTGATTAAAAATTCCCTTCACGGTGCGCACCTTCTGACACCGGAGAAGCCAGGAATTCCGTAAACAAAAGGATAACGAACGCTAAATACAGCGAGGAATTGCGATTACAACGGAGTAAGAGCCGAGTGGACGCAAGATACGCGTACAAACGCGAAACGGTGGATGCAGTTTCTACTGCACCGGTGCAACCGTGTTTCGGTCCACGCGAAGTTGGCTCTTCCCAGATGGAACGCAAGACGCGAGCGTGTTTTCCGCTCGTCGAGGCTCGAGAATCCGCGTCCGAGGGGCGTCGTTTCACCGGAACAGATGGAAATTCCACTTTTCGTCACTCCGAGGCCTCGCGTTTTCTGTTCGTCTCGTTCGACGGTGCAGTCAAAGAGACGACGGTTTATATCCACGGTACGAGCAAATTACGGGAATGCAGTCCCGCAAAAAGAGAACAAGACGGAGGAGTAATAGGAGGAAAGTGCATTCCGGAGGGGGAGAAACACGAACGACATGGTTCTCGTTTTTCGCGCTTTCTACCCTTATAAACGCCAGACTCCGTGGACTAGGCTTCTCCGACGCTTTCAAAGGAACGCCGACACGTGTTCGCTAGCAACGATATCCTCGAATAATAAAAAGCAAAACTCCGACCGCGAGTCGTCCATTATTGGATTACTCGAACGCGTAGCGGTATCCTCGACCGAGATATAGTGATACATTTCGTTGGAGCGTTTCGTTAATTTAAACGGGACTCTTGAGATTCGTTTGGTCGCGCTTACCACCGGACACGCGTCTCCGAGTTTCTTCGCAAACGATAGATCACCCGGGGAAAGAAGTACTCGAACGGACAACCGGTAGCTATTGTTTCCTGTCGTCGAATTATTACGGTACGGCGAAGCGAAAAAGGGAGAAGTAAACGAGCGTGAACATCGTATTTCGAAAAAGAGAGGAAAGAGAATCTATGGATGCCGTGTCGCGTCCACCCCTTCCGGGCGACCGCACCCTTTGCGTTTCTACGTTCGCCCGGCGGACGTCTACATACGCAGACGTGTTGTTAATTGCTGGCACAGAAAGCACAAACTTTGGGACGCACGAACGCCGCGTAACGTAACGGACTTTTGTCTGCTGCCCTCCGCGTGTTCGTAATTAATGCCGCTTTTCCACAAAGAACGCGACGGAGAAAGAAACCGAAGGGGCGGGAAGTCGGAGAAAGTTGAAAACAAAAGAAAAAGGAACGGGTGCACTCGAAGGGGGAGTGCCAGGGAAAAATGCAAAGAGAGACACCGAGAGAGAGAAAGAGAGAATGCAAGAGCGGTAAAAACGGTAGTTAGGTTAGGTCACGTCGGACACGGTCCAGCGAGTCTATCGAGATGATAACGTTAGATATTTTATGCGTCTTTTGCCATGTATGAGTTATGCCGATCTTTAATTCCGTTACGTACAACCCTACAGTTTCCTCTTATTTTTCGTTTAACCCCCTAATTCGGGGTTTCGGAAGCTAATCTACCAGCTACAACAATACGACCTTTCTATTGTACTCAAATGTTTGGAATTGGAGTTTATTTAAAGGACATGTTCCGGATTGTTGAATTTATTTCGATGTCAACTGCAGCGTCCTATACAAATATTGGGATATTGCGAATATAGTTTTGCCAATATCGATTTCTCGTTTCAGGATCTATTTGAAAGTCCTTTTGCTACAATTTTTTACCCTCGTTTCGGTATATATAATTTATATATGTATTGTATATAATAATTCATAGGCGAGAGAAAAATTATAAGCTCGTACGTGAACAATAACGCATACAAGGAGTAATGTCATCGATTTGAGATACTTCGTGGGTCATGTTAATCACGATAAGAGAACTTTTGAGGTTTTTTTAATTAGAACGATACCAGAGGGTGGGAACAAGTTGTTTATCCTGTATAGAATTATTCAGAAAGTATTGCATACCGTGAAACACGCAAGTTTCTTATTTTTATTACATTTGTACAGTTTGTTAACACATTACTGTCTGGCCACGATGTCACCTGACACTTGCCTGTAACCGACCAAATATCACAGTAACGCGTCAACGTGACATGTTTATAGAAATCGCTTCGGCTGCAAAATTGTGCCGTACATTGTTATAAAATTTGATACGCGCAACGAATGATCATTTACTTTCCATTGTAAAAAAAAAAGATATTACGTAATGAAATACATATTTTCCATTTTTACCTCTCAAAATCATTCCGATTCTTAAATTATACATATTATTTTTATTTGACGGTACATTAGGGCAATACCGATATTGTTTTTCCTTTTTCATTCCCAACGTTTTGGCCATTCGTACACGACCATCTTTAGTTACAAAGGATTATATACAACCTAAACCTGTAAACGAAGAGCAAATACGTAACAGAAATTGAAATGGAAGGCATACATCAGAATGGAAGAGAACAAAAAGAAAGTAATTGTTAAATAAAAGGGAAAGATTGTACACAGAGAAGTGTCGTTATTTTTTTAACTCAAAGAACGAAAGATCTTTCGTTTTGTCGAGGAGACTCTGTTCAAAGGACAGTTCAAGTATGTACTAAAGAACAAAATCGATACGAATTCGAAAAAATAATAAACAGGCGTTTATTTTTCTAAATTCCAACAGGAAAAACAAAAATATGTATGTTGGTTGAATTTAGACATATATGTATATGAGTCACTATACAAAATTTTTACTATAGAATATTCATTTATTCTCTTTGACCCATGGCTCACACATGGCTCACTACTTGACGCAATAAAATATACAAGCGTTTATTTCACCGTAATTGGGTAATCGATTACCGTATCGTCGATAGAAATTTCTGACAAGTTATGAACTGCCAAAGTCGGAGAAAATTGAAACGAAAGAAAAATGGAACGGGTGTACTGGAAAGGAATGTGCTGGAAAGGAGCTATTAAAAACACAAAGAGAGAGAGAAAGAGAGAGAATGTAACATGCGTAACAAGGGAGGCAGATATGGGTGCGCGCAGAGTGCACACGATAGGAAGATCCAATACACGCTACTTGTCCGCGATCGCGGAGATATAAACCTCGAGAGCGAGAAGATCGCAAAGGTGCAACAGCATACGTAAATGGAATACAATGGCCGCTGGTATTACTTCTGGCAGCATGCGCGGCTACCAACGCGCTGCTAACAATGTTAGCCGCTTCTGACTCCTTTTTCGCGTTTACTTACTGGAACTGAAAATGAAATACACAAAAACGTCGCAACGCCGGCCCCGCTGCTCGTAGGCGTGGTTACGACGTTGGAGCATTCTCCAACCGTTTCCGTGTCTTCGTAAAATTATCTAAATTATTCATAAAATTTCATTTCTATCGCGTTTAATTCTCCGGAATAACTTTCAAAGTGCGGGAACACTCTCTAGCTGCACGGGGCAGTTCAGTGCAAAGCTGAAAGGAAAGTCGTGGCTAGATTTGCGAAACTATTTTGCTCTAGAACGTTGGAGTGGCTACAGGAAGTTCGATAGGGGTTGTTATTTAATTAACGTTCGTTTCGTTAATTTATATAGGACACATTTGGAATTGGACCTTAAGGTAAGTAGTTCTGGATGGGGAAATAAAGTAAGTTTAATATTTCACGAAATAAATTCATTGTCGAATGTCGAGTGTACAGATGTCTCGCATTGGTAATGCATTAGGCAATTTAAACTAGGTTTGAACTACGAAACGTTCATCGTTGCTTTGTATTCGGTCTTCTATCAGCCGTTGAAGAGAGTTTCAGCAAAATGGTTAACATTTTTCAGTTGAATTTAATAAAGGTGAATATGCTATCCAGCCTGTTGCGAGTATCAACAAAATTCATGGTAGCATTTATTCGGAAACTGAGCCAGCTGTTTGGAAACCAAATATGTTACACTCTTGCTTGTATTGAAAACTATTATTACGTAAGTTTCTTTTGAAATAGAAAAATAACAAAATATCATTATTTCCTTACACATACGACATTTACAATTCAGGTACGGTAATAATTTTTGTATTCGTATGCACGTACATGATGTTGCATTTGAGCTTATGCCACAAAACAAACATAGGTAAGTGTGAGCCATGGGTCAAAGAGAATAAATGAATAAATAAAATAAAATTTTGTATAGCGATTCATATATATGTCTAAATTCAACCAACATATATATTTTTGTTTTTCCTGTTGGAATTTAGAAAAATATGTAACAATTCGCTATTATTGGGTCCGCAAATATAATATAATACTTTCACTGTTATCGAAACATTTGTCTTGGATGTGATGTATAGAATTTATTACCAATTTAGGTTATATTAATATATAAAACTTGAAATTTAACACTCAATTAGGTATTCCATTAATTAGACTCTTACATCTTATCCAAGAAATACTTTTACACTTTTCCATAATTCTTCCAGAGCTTTCGTGGCTTGTGCACTAAAATTAATTAATAAGTTTTTTGTGAAATCCAGTGATTACGGCAGCAATTACATACTTATACCTCGATTTCGAAAAAAACATATATCTCTGAATCATATCAACTGTACAGAATTTCCCTTTCTCAGAAAGATAAAATCGCCACTCCTAATTGGCGACTGTCGTTCCATGCTGGGAATATAACACGAATTTCTACGTAATTACTTCTTAAAATTATACGAACTAAAATACACAAAAATATTTATTTCAATTCAATGATATCATCGTTTCATTTCTTTATAAAAAAAGAAAATTAGAGTTGCCACACCTATAATCATTACACAGTGAAAGTAAAAAAATACATAAATTATTGGATTGTTCGGAAAGTCATTTCGTTTTCCAAAATGGAGGATATATAATTTAATAAAATGTTTATACACTCTAAAAAAATCGTGTTTCATTTTCTCCAAAAAAAACGAAATGACTTTCCGAACATATGTACGAGTAGGTAATATTAATCTTTTGCTAGACCTTTGTGTAAAGCAGTATAAAATTCAGATACAGATTTAACAAATATTAGGTAGATAGTGTTTTCGACAAATATTCCGAGTTTCTCGTGAAATATAATTTCTCGGCAAGCAGAATTCACAACTGTGATGAAACTGATGTCTTTATTATCCGTGACAACAATATCAAACTTATTTCCTTCAAGTGGAAAAAGCATGCTGGTGAAATTACATCAGCAGAAACAGAGAAGAATGTAACTATTCCGTCGAATATAAATGCTACTGGGGATACTTTCGTTCCACCCATTTGAATTTAGTTTTCCAAATAGAAACCCCAGTAGAAGCAATTTTGAGAAAGGATTTTCCTTTAGGACTTATTTTAACAGCGGAAGAAAGTAGCTGGATAACTGGTAAGTAATTTTTTAAACGATTCTTTAAAATAACTACTTTTGGAAAAGACTTGTCCTAATGAAAAAGAACCAGTCCTTTCCGATACTCGATAAGAGCATGCTAGTCATAAAGATCTTGATATTATCGTAGAGAACATTACGCCAAGCCTGCAGGTAACAATCTTTAAAAATTATCCAAGAAGACATTACTAGTTTAGTCAACATTTCGAATAATTGTATTTGTCGAATACATTTGGCACAGTCCACTTTCCAGCGTACAGAACTGTGGCCATTGAATCCTGCTGTATTTATCGACTTGGATTTTATTCCTTCGGAACACTTTCGAGAATCGGAGTCTGTACCTACATCGTGTATCCTCCCACTCTCTTTCGAAGAACCATAGTCCGTAGCTGACCTTTCGATCGAATTTTCTACACCATCGTCATTGCACAGTTTACATATCAACACCAATCTCTCGTCACAATCTCCTCCATGAGGTGTGTCTTCCAATTTTATAGAAAATGTAAAAAAAATCTCTCCTAGAAATGAGATTTTTGGAACGTAAACGAAAAAAAAAACAGAAGCAACGAATACATCGATCTAAAATTTTAATTTCAACAACTTCTATAGTCGAACTTGAGGGGGGGAGGGCAACTGATCGAAGAAAGAAAGGTATATGTGAATAAAAGAAAGCTGAAAAAGAATTTTATAATAATGAAAGAAACGACAGAACAAGAGAAGCAGAGAAAATAAAAACTGGGGAATAGTTAAGGGAACCTCGAAAAAAAAAACAGAAGAAGGAAATTAAGGAAGAGATAAATGAAAAAATGTGACAATCCAACGAATAGAAAGTTAGATTATAACGAAAAAGTCTCCCATTGTGTAATTTGTAAGAAATAGTTACACGAAGATCGAATGCAGTGTATTGAGTACGAAGGTTGAACACACGTTGAATACACGAATTGAAAAAACAATAAAGATAGTAAAAATGAAATTAGAATATTATTCCAACATTCAAATGTCTGTTTATCCGTATCATTAAACGTTTAAATTAAAAAATTCATTAATTAAGTAGCTGGTCGGTACTAGTCGATAATTTCTCATTTCCTACAATTACAATCTTTGTATTTTTGCTAACGATCGTACGATTGAATCTTACAAAAGTAAATATTTTCTCTTCATTCGTTGACTTCCATTTACACCGGAAATTACTTTTTCAAAATTTAAATTCTACCGACTCTAACCCCAGATATTATACCTTTAACCAAAAAAAAAAAAAAAAATCGGAGCGGTCGGTAGTGCACGAATGTCCTTGTATATTACATAAGCTTTATGAGAATAGAACAATAACTCGATGTAATGAGATCGCTTCTGGAAATTGTATTTGTGTCTTAATTTGCATTTTTCAAGCCGCACGAGTAAGCGGCCGATTACTCATGGAGGACAGTGAGGATCCAGAAGCCGGTAGAAGTAGAACAAAAATACGTTTCCGGATGACTTCTTACCGAGCGTGAATAAGGTTCTCCGAAAAAGAAAAACCGATCAAATTGTCGTCGAGATACTGTCACCTTGTTAAGAGCAATGTCGCTAATATTTTCTTGCGCGGCGTGCCGGAACGATGAAGTCGTTACGCTGGAACGATGCCAATGTCTAATTTCGCGCAGTTTCGGCGGAGGTTAGCGACACGGTAACGCCGAATATCATTCGCGGAAAACAAGAGGCACTGACCTACTATGTAAGAGCTATACCTACAACGTGTCTCATAGCCAAACTCCAAGAACACAGGGGCAGGGTGGGGTGTACTATCGGGAGATAACCGAGAATCAGTTGCACCGGGTCACGCAGCAACTTTATATCGCCCAGTGGATTAACGACGCCAGTGTACGCTCTCCCGATATCAGGCTAAGCGAGAAGAAACTTTTTAATCCAATACTTTTTAATCAAACGACAAGAAAGAAATTTCACCGTGAAACGACTTATAGTTTCGAACTGTGCCAAACGATCGATCCCACCGTAGGACCGTTCGCTGTTTTTCGGCTGGAAATTACGTAAACATTCGTCGAAACTCGTACCCGTGGATCCGTCAACGATGAAATTCACAATTAAAAACAACTTCGACGCGCACCGTTCGCTTCTCTCGTCGGTCGACTTCGCGGGAAAGTGGATTTTAATGTACTTTCTTGCGCTAAAAGAACGCAATTTCCTTAATTTCATCCCGTAATGGCATTCGATCGGCCCGATTGAACACGATTGATTCGCCATTCGGGGCGAATACGGACAATTCTTCGTGTCCGTGCCGCCCAGAAGCGAAGATCGATTCCCGCCATTTGCCTCCGTATCGTTTATTTTATACCAGCTTGGCGAAAAAAAGGTTTTCGATTCGGTTCCGGATTCAAGGGCGAAATACACCACGAACACTGGAGGCGAATTCGAGCTCGCGGTGGATCGTTAAACAAAATTACTCCAAGGGTGGAACTCTCCTCCTCCCCGTGGAGGAATTGGAAACGTACGAGTTATTCGATGTCCGGGACGTCGGCAAGAGCCGGACTAATGTCTCAAAGTTTTAACTAAATTCCAGCCCGGACGACGAGTAAAAAGTTCACTTCACGAGTGTTCGTATCCTTACGGAAAATAACTCGCGTCGGGTGTGTATCAACGTGTCAGAATGCACGAACGTGACAATTTCGAGTCACATTATTCGCGGGACCGTGGCAACATGAATCATTCGGCCAACTTCGTTTGGCTCCGAGTTGCGGTGAAAAGTTCTCGACGTCGTCCATTTAATTTCGCTTTATAACGATTCCACGCATCGCGGTCTCCACGGAAAAACTTATCGAGTAACGACAAAATCGTCGAGTACCCAACGTTCCCGTTCAATTAATTTCTAACGAGAAACGATTTTCTCGGATACGATTCGAATTTCGACTGGCCAGGAACACCCTCCCGCGAACTACAATGCTCGGGACAGGTGTCGAAACAACAGAGATACCGCAGACACGCTCCAATTATCTTATCGGCTTATATTTGCCACGATTGTGATCAATCAAACCGTGAACAATATTCCATCGTCCTTTCTGTATGAATAAACAACGATCGCGTTAGCGCAACGGTGAACGCAAGACGATGCAACGTATTGTATTATAGAATCCCCCGGTATACAGAAATCGAGACCTTCTCGGAAGTGGTCTATCGGAAAAAGCAAAGCTGGAATATATTTTCTGGCGCGATTCGATGAATCTGGTAAGGGTCCACGTTCCAAACCGGAACCTGTTTCAAATGTCACGGGACCGCAGGTAATTACAAACACACTGCGGAATGTTAACGGTTCCTTGTTTTTATTTTTCTTTTTTTAATCGAACACGGTCTTAAATATTTCCGTCTTTGCGAATTCGCACGAAACCCGAGAAATTCGCGTCGTTCTCGAAAACTGCGCTACTCGTTTTGTTTGCTTGGAATATTTTTCCTCAAATTGTTTTCGACGTTTCTGGATTCTTCTTAAACGATACGATACACGTACGTATGTTATTGTTTCTCGCTACTCTTTCGACCTATTATTTTCCACGTATCATTTTCTCCTAACTCGTTATCGAGAATTTTTAACGTATCGTTATCTTTACGCGATTATTAATGGAAACAGTCTGTTCGTGAATCGTTTTTTCCCCCGTGTACAGTTACATTACAAAAAATAAGCCAACGAATACTATTTCGACTTACAATTTTAAATTTTCACCGTATCATTCTTGTACAACGCATTACCGAGATTAAGATTATCGATAATTCTTAACGAAGATATCTTTGTACGAAACGAACTACCGATTGCAACAGTGTTTATTAACGTGTCGTTTTTTTGCGAACAGTTAATCCGCAAAAACTGAGTAAATATTATTTTGACCCGTACTTTCTATCTTTAGTGCATTATTCTTGTGTAACGAATTATCGAGGATTCTTAACGATATTTATATACGAAGTAAACTATCGACTGAGATAATTTTTATTAACGTATCGTTTCTCTAGGTAGTAGTTGTACCGAGAGAAGATTCGACGAATTTACCATACTGTTCGCAACGCGAAGTTTATATTTTTTTGTTAACATGGGAAAAGAAAACGATCGAACGCGTAATTGTTTTACATTATTTCAATTTTGTGCCGCAAAACTTCGACGTTATTTCGCGTATACAAAATTTATTTCTATTCCGTATCGTGATTTGACTGTAGTACCAATTGTCACCGATAAAAATAGGCAAATCCTGTTTGACTCGCTTATCCTTTCTATACTATTTGTCTCTCTGTAAATTCGACGTTCAAGTAAACCCTTTCGCCTAAAATATCCTGTGAGATTCGTGATAAGGAAATCTTACCGAACATAAGAACCACAAATGAGTTTTCTTGAAAATATTAGAATGAAACTCTTACATAAAAAGAAAATTTAGCGTTCACGAGGATAGTGAGAGTTGCGATCGATCTTGTTGTTAATTATGACACACCAACCGGCAGTTACGCTGCCATCCTTAAGCCAGCAATTTCTTTTTTATATTTCTATTCTGTGTTTACTCAACGTTTACAAATATCCTTACAAATAAAAAAAACTACCTCATGAAACGTATGCAGCGTCATTTTCCATCCCTTTGAAATTAACAAAGTTTGTTCGGAGCTGGTGAAAATCACTCTGTAATATTCTTGGAGCGATAAGGGTTAAATTGTAGGGCAACGTGTTAACGTGTTAATTAAGCAACGTGTCTCCGCCCCTCGTCCCGATATCACCACAATACGTATACAGTGGCTCAAAGAAGTATTCGTACGTTATATTACAAGGAAATTCTTCTTACCTGTAAGACTAATTTCAATCAAAGTCTGTGTGCACGTAGATTATAATAGTATACATATTGAGAAAGGGAGACATTTTTTTGTTCGCAGAAAATTTCTCCAAGAAGATGAAATCAAGTCCAAGGGTTTTAATGTCTTCAATTTTTTTAGTGCAATTTTTCTCGGGACTTTTTTACAACAGAACGATAGATCGCTAAGAGCTGAACATTTTTCATATGAAAAGCTTTGCTCCGTTTCGCGCTATTACAAAGTTGTATTTGAAAAATGAAAGAGATAATGAAACGTTAAAGACTTTAACCAATTTCGTACGATTGGAAAGTTTGCAACGACTTTTATTTTCTTTATAATTTCGTAATCGTGCGAAGTACAATACAAATTTTCTTACAAAAGATATGCGAGAAACAGTCTCTCCAAAATATTCTACGAAAGTGAAGAAATGTTGAATTTTCGGGTCTTGATTTATCCTCTCGAGAAGATTTTCCATCGGCAAAAAAATGATGTCACACGCTGCTCAGTATGCTTTACACGCAGACAAACTTTCATTAAAATCGGACTGGTAGGTTAAGAGAATTTCCTTCTAATATAGCGTACGGATACTATTCTGAGCCACTGTGGCTCGCACCTCGGCGAACAACACTACCACAGAGGTAGCCGCAAAGGCGTTAATAATCCTCCTCGAAGATTTTCCTCACGTAGCGGCGAATGACGTCCAGAAACAACACATGAAATTACTCGAAGCATCCCCGGCCGCCTCGTAAACACTGGAAATATATATCAAAGGTCTTTATCGCCGGCCGAGAGAAACCTGGGCATCCGGGTAGACATCGGGCTGCAACAGTAGGCGAACGAAACGAAACGAACGAAAAGGTAGTCGCTGGGCGCGAGAGTCGCCTCCAGGGAGCCGTGCCAAAATTGTTAACAGCCGAGACAGCCGTGTTATAGGTGGCATGTGCTCCCAATCAGTCGTACAACGAGCGAGGGAGAACGAGAACGCGACAGAGGTGGAGACAGGTGGTCGACGTACCTGAGATACCGGTCACGAAATCGAACCTGTTCCATTCGAATCGCGGCCGATAGCGCGCGGACGACGCCCGATGCCACGACCCGTTCCGAGCCCGACGAGCGTTCACCGTTCCACCATATTTTCTATCTGGCTCTACGGAAATTATCCAACTTCTTAATATCCGCTTGTTTTCGAAACCGGATATTCGTATCCGTCGCGGGCCCCGTGTTTTGGACGGCTGAAGTGTATCCAAACAGATTCGGTACGTACCGAGCGCGTGAGTAATTTCGTCCGAATAGTACCGGCCAACTTGCCCGCGCAGAATAGCGCGCGGAAAGTTATACCGGCAGTTTCCGAACTGCACTTTTCATTAGTACCCGGTGAATCGGATTATCGATACAGCGAATGCTACTGCTCGAGCGTTCGGGGAGCTGTTCGCGATCCTACCCGAATAATTTATACGGTACGTATTCCTCGGTGAACAATCGAACGCGTATCGATGTTCATCGACGCGACGAACGTCGAGAAACGTTCGAGAAACGTTCTGGGAACATCGATAGGGTAACGTCGACACTTAGAAGATCGGTGATCCGAGAACGGATTGAATCGCGTTTGGGGAACAACTAGTTCACGGTTTAAAATTCTCTTGAAAACAACAGATACGGAAACTGGTGTTAAGGACATCGCGAACGCGATTCAAACTGCTGGGTGGAATGTCAGTTTCCTGATGTACGGTAAACTAATCTCTACCTTCGTTGCTATGTACATTTGAAGTTTAATAACGGAGGAGAGCGAACCACGCGCATATTGGCAATGCACAAGCTTCGGATACGCGACTATTCGGTAAATTGACGGAGAAGCTCGGATTTGTTTTACGAGACTACGAAAAGAACAAATGGGTTGCATGTGAAAGATTAGCAACCACGGAAGACGAGCGTTAATGGAGGGTTAGGTCTTTTAACGCGAAAACTACCAAGTGGTCATTCGAACCATTTTGAATTTCTTTTGAAAGTTGCTCGATTATTAACAACGCCTCTGCTTGCAATCTTCGGTGACAATTACTGAAATGGGAAACTAGTTGTATTCGTAAATTAATTCGTCTTTAACCTTTTTACTTTAGAAGATACGTACGAAGTATAAATAGGAATGTGTTCACCGTTGGTAGATTTGGTGTTAAAGATAATTGAGGATTTAATACGTTCACAAATGGGAGGTAGACCGAGTCAAGCGATGAAACGTCAAAGTAAAACGTTTGGGTTTGTATTCCAGTATTTGACGTTAAAAATGAAAAGAACGTAAGTAGATTATTTCGATACGTCGCTTCGATTGCGACGAACAAAAGTTACGCGAACTATGAGGAAATTATTTACTGAACAAACACCGTGACGTAATCCTGTAATATCCGTGGTCTTGAAGGACGTTCCAAGAAAGCTGCAGTATTACTACTATTTACAACTTAATACTCGGACTTCGATATTTTCCAATAGAATTCCCAAATATTGGCGATACCAAAACCAAGAACACAGAAAAATGATCCTTTATACGGACCAACGAGTACATTCTAGTTTCTCTCGAGGATATTTGAAAAACTTTTATCGAAAAGAATTTCTCTTATACTAGGTAAGACAGAAGCAATATCCGACCATCAATTTGGCTTTGGATCCTTACACTCCGCAATTGCAAAGTCTCGCCAATTTAACGACACTATCTCGACCAGTCTTGAAAAGAAACGTTACCGTTCTGAAATACTTCTTGATGTAGCACAGGCATTTCAAGTGTGGCACCCTGATTGCTGTATAAGATTAAAAGATCGCCATCGCACTCTGGTGTTTTTTTATCATTGAAATCTTAGACGAGTAGTTATTTCAGAGTAAATCCCAAACTCATATACACGACTCAAAAGAGTTGACAAACGCTATCAACGATTAATGATCAAAGATTTCAAACTCTTCGATCGAAAGTATTCTTAAAACGACGAATTGACCATTTTTAATTTTGTTGAAAGTGTAATGCTTCGTAAATACAGTTTATCGTGGGCTGACAGATCACGATAATCCATTGATTGAACAATAATCGTAAAAAAAAGGTCATTTGAATTTTTCCGAGCAAGCAAAGTCGGACAGTCGATTAAATGCATGAACTCAACGTTTCATTCATAGTTTTTGGATCTCTTCGACAATTTTATTTAGGTTAGAATATCAAGCGTCAAATATAGTAACACGACATTCCATTATATACTAATCAGTAATAGTCATGCTTGAGCTGTCGGAGCGATAAGATGTGTTTACGCGAGGCAATTAGCTATTTGTGTGCGCGCGTGTTGGTGCATTCGTTAAACGTAAGTGTAAGATCGAAAAATGTGTCATTTGACAAGTTTAAATTTCAATTGGCACAAAAGAATAATCTTCGTATAAAATTCGGCAAAATTAATGAAAACTACACCGTTACCAAAAGATAAGGACGATACATTTAATGAAAATTGATCGTCCAATGGTTGGCAGCTGGAATGCGATACAACGAAGAAACCTAAAATTTGTGTACTTAATAATCTATTAATGAACGGTCTAGATATACATCGAGATAAATGGTTAATGAATATATAGAGCTATCTATTGTAAACTCATTAAAATGCTATAACAGAAACTGGTAAATTTTAATCAAAATCTTCATTAATATATGTACATATATCGAAACTCAAATTGTCGGCACACTTATGAAACTATTAAATGTAATAGCTAATAAAAATGTTACTCTAAAACAATTGAAAAAAGATTAAAGTCCAAATTAACACTACACAAGTTTATACTAAATTGATTTTGGACTTGAGAGAGAAAAAAGGAAATTTTTATACATACTAATTAGAAAATTACAAAATAGTATTAAAAGAAATACACACACCCTAAAATGAACATCAGTACAATCATCGACAAAGTAAAAGAGTTCAATAATCAGATAAGAAAGATAAACAGCATAACAAAACACAATACTAAACAACCACTACTGTTTCTCTTGATCGAATTCGAATCCAAAGAAATTAATAAAAAAAATCTACTGGCAAATATTTAACTTCAGCCGTCCTTTTATAGGAAAAATAGTCAATATAAAATGCTATACCTGTCAACGAAATTATCCTGGCAGCTATATGGGTTATATAATAATGAAATAGCTGCAGCAGAAGCTATTTCCCAGACTTTTAGACAAAAAACAGTTACCGAAACTTCAAGTCTCCTCGATCAAACTGTCCCCATGAACGAAAACAACAATACACCCACGAGGTAACATTACAGCATAAACAGAACGACCTACCCTCGGGCAACCCAAACTCGGGAAATTAAAAAAGAAAAATAATACAAATAAAAAATCTATTAATAACGTCAGCTAAAATAGCTTATATAAATATAGTACTAACGTATAATAAATAACCAACATGCTTCTCGAACAAATTAAACTCGTAAATAAATAATTACAACAAATTAACAAAATCATAGTTCTCACATGCATACTGAACAGAAGTGAATGGATACATTAAGTATTGCAATCAAGGAATACAGAAGTTAAAAGTCTTCCTATACGTTAACAAAATCAATGTAATACTCGTTTCGAAAACTCTTCTCGCTATCGAAAGCTATATTAAACTTCCCTTTTATAGCGACTACGATACTAAACATTCATTCGATAGAACACGTGGCGGGTCAGCAATAATAATCAAACAAGATGTCAAACACTTTCTTCACTGCTCCATCACTAACGTACACGTACAATCTATTGCCGAAATTATCAACACAAATCATGGCAACATTATGTTACTCGCTGTCTTCTAAAGCACAAAATACCAGTACATCAATACACAAACTTCTTTCAATTATCAGGTAATAAATTCAAGACAAAATGCTGAAACAATAAATGCAAAAACTATCCTTAGATACAGTAACAATTAATGAGCCTAGATACTGGCCAGCGACTCAAAATAAATCTGTAAACCTACTGCTCAATTCTCTGATTTTACTAAATAATCTACAAAAATCTACATTTACAAAAACAATACTAAACTTGTACAACAACAGCACAAATTTGAATTAATTTAAAAAGTATCTATTTAGGAAAAAATATTAACTGTAATATACCCTTAAAATTCTCGAGAAAATAGAATTAGCGGTAATAAATTTCACTAATATAATTCAGAACAGAGACCGGGCAGCTACCAACCATGTCGAAAATAAAAGAAAATTCCATTCTCGTCCGGAGTACGTTCCACAAAAAGTTAAGTTGAAACGCAAGTTAAAACATACCTGGTACAAATAGAAAACGTAGCTTAAGAAAACGAAACTAAATGCTACTGCCAAAGAAGCGAAGTAACCGATACAAAACAACTATAATGAAGAATTTCACACTTGTACCTTCACCTAACGATAACACGAATTACTCACTTTGGAAAGCTACAAAAAGATTGAAAAGGCATCTATCTATCTGCTATAAAAAAGTTGAACAAAGAGTACCCATGAAAGAGCCATCGTTTTTGCTGAACATCTACAAAATACATTTGACTTCGATAACACCGAGTGAAATTTCGCTCATCGTGGCTAAGATTAACCACGCCCAAAACATTATAGGAACTACAGTAAAAGAAGTTTAAAAACTCATCGTAGAAATCTGAAATAAAAAGGCTCCTGACGTTGGTCTAATCAACGGAAAAGTCCTTAAAAACTTCTCACTTAAAACGGTAAGAATGCATACCATAATTTTCATTAAGGCGTAAGTATTCCTCTAGTAACTGGAAAATAGCATTCAACGCCATACTATCTAAATACAAGAAAGATCTTCATTTGACATCGTCTTATAGAGCAGTCTCGCTATTTCCCATACTGTTGAAACTATTGGAGAAGGTAATCTTAACCATAACGAAAAAGATAATCAAGGAAACGAATCTAATTCCATTGCACCAATTTGATTATAGAAACGCGTACGTTACAATTTTTGTAAATCCATGCATTGATTCTTTATTAAAATTCAGGATTCTTCTTTGGATATCTACAACAATGAAACAGGAATTCCACAGAGCAGTGTCTTGGGAACTATACGATACACATTATACTCTGCTGAAATTCCTACTACACAAGAAACCACTCTATATACATATGCTGGTGATACGGGTATCGTGGCTTCGCATAAGCATCCTAAGACAGCATTTTCACTTTTTAAAAATCGAATAGTGATTACACGTATGGAAAGTACAAGTGAATATTGATAAGTCTAAGCATACGCATTTAAAGCATCGTTTCTTTGGTAATCTTAAACAACGTTATCATTACCTTGGAATGCATTTGCACTTACGACTCATATGGAAACATCACGAGATAAAATAGAATATATTTATATTATAAGAAGAGACATATACTGGCTTATCAGCAATATATTATAACTAAATTAAAAGCATTAGTACCATTGTACTCGGAACTATAACCAATGCATCATGGTATGCATGTAACAATGAAATACATAAAGATTATAAGATTAACTCTGTAACAAGAAAAAATTGAACGTGTACGTGGCAGATACAGTACAAAATTAGAGAATCTATCTAGAAGACTACGCAGAAAACATTCATATGACCTTCTTCTTCAATAACATACGTTGTAATTACTATGCAAATGCTTCCTAATGAAAATGCATCTACATGATCTAGAAACACAATACTGCTAAGACAATTTATCGAATGTCTTCACTGGACAAATTATAAAGTTCCTTTATAAACATACAAAAAGAAAAGAAATCAGTAATAGAATACATTTTTTTAATAATTCACGTGATACATTAACATAAAAGAAACTCTCAAAGAAGTCCTCAAGAAACGTTGAGTTTATGCATTAAATCGATTGTACACCTTTGACGCCTCAACCATGTCTAGTCAATATAATTTCTTTCCGTAAAAATTCATCAACGAAGAAATAATTCGGCAATAAATGATTGGTTTTATCGTTGAAAATCACTAAAGATGTTACCATTAACCGAAAACCGAAGTATTCTCGGTCACGTGATCTTCAATCTCTCGCAACAAACGACCGAGAGACAAACTCAAATCGTCACGAGGTATTCGATCCCACTGAATTTTGAAACAACGCATTGTAAAGTGTCAGGGATGAACGAGTGGATGTCGCGAGAGTCAGGATTAAAAACGAAGAATTTGCATACCTGTAATTTAAATTGAATGTGTATGTATGTGTGTGTCTGTGCGTGTGTACATAATAAGGACTATTAAAATAACGAATAAAAGAGAAAAAACACAACAAACGCGTAAAAGTCATAAAAGAAAAGATAAAACATACCACGTGTTCTATCGATGCATGTTCGAAGAGAACCGATGCTCCAAACGCACTTCGATCTAAAACCTAAACAAAAGACCGTCATCGGTCTCCGCGAGAAGGCGAAAAGGGTTCTTGTGTCACAGCCGTTTAAGTAAACTAAAGCTTGTCTGGTACTCGTACATTTCTTACAACGTCGTTGCAATTAGACAACGTTACTTCCACCGCTGTGCGCAGTCGTTATAAAATAAAATAAAAACCAAGAAGGAACGGTAGCGACGAAATTGCTCAAGCTGCTCGAGTAACCGGCTCACGTGTGTATTGTTAGTCCCGAGCGTTTTCAGGCAGCTTTATTTCTCGCGTCGAAGGAAATCGGGGCGGTGCAGCGCGACGATCCTTTTCAGACATTCTGCGGTTCGGCGTTTGGTAGCACGGGTACGCAAGGGAACGAGACAACGGAACAACAACGCTGCGGGACATTTGCGGTCGTTGGAGATCGAAATATGAGATATCTCTTCGCCAGTTCCGGCGCATAAAGCGGGGTTACAAAACGAGACACCGAGACGCGCGCGGGCTGACATCGGCAAGACAAGATATTCGTGAAATTCGTTTGTTGGCCCAAATAGACGTGCCTCCACGAGCCACCTGGAAGACACAATTGTAGCGAGGCATTCGAAGATGCGAAAATCTCGACCTGTATCCTGTCGAACTTTAATATCCCGCGCACAAGCCCCGGACAAATATGTTTCGTTGAAATTCCCATAATGTGTCATGGAAAACCCACGATTCCTGTCTTTGATTCGTGCCTACCTATCGAGAGAGACTACATTACAAATGACACGGGAAACGAGTGAAATGTCTTTTGATTGTGAGTTTCAATTACTGGATGAGAAAGATTCAAATAGCATCCTTCGAACGACTGCGTTCATTTACTATTCTCGGGATTAAGAATTTTTGTGCACACTCGCCGCGATATTTGTATTCTTTAGCGATCATAGCTAGGAGTCTTCGAAGTCCACTCGAGACTTGGTATTCTTGAAGCTCTTCCTGTTTCTCGATAGAGATTCATAAACTCGCGTCTCAGACACATCAACGGACGAACTACCTAACGGTTCGACGAAACCTTGGCCCAGCTTGCCCGAAAGAGGATAACCAAGTGCATCGTTCTCGTCTCACCTCTGCAGGATTTTTCTTGGATGCATCGTGCTGCAGAGTGGGCGGCAACATTGCAGAATTTAGGAAACCGCTCTGTCAAGACGACTTCCTCAGTGATTGGCCTCGCCAATCCTCCCACCTTGAAACGTTCTCCTGTCGAGATTGTACAGGAGGAACCCTACGTTTCCGTTATGGAAATTTTATGAACAGGATTTAGAATTCTTCGAGACTTTGGAAGAGTTCTCGCATAAACCAGATTCGAAGCATGCTTTGAACAATTATCTACGTATTACTCGAGTTGATAAATTTACTGTTTCTTTTCAAAATGTTGGCTGGTCCTATAAACTTTTCGAGTACAACACGTATAAAGAATTATCACGACCAAATCATCGAAAGAACACTCTGTCGATCGTTTCGCACACTCGTTTAATCCGTGTGAAATTAAGCGAAGTTTAGTTATCATTTTGATGCTTCGAAATTATTCTAAAACGCACGCGACGTCGAACTTTACGATTTTTACACGCTTCGACGATAACAAGTTACGGACATGAATTTTTACTTTGATTCCATCAAGCGTACGAAGTTCATTTTTTCTTCGTTTCAATCGTGAAAGAGTACCAGATCTGTCGAATCAATTTTCCTTTAACCCGGGAAATTTCACAATTTGAAAATTATAAGTAAATTCTTACTTCGCAAAAACTTTGTTGTCGGATCTTTTTAAACGGTCTCTACAAAATGAGGTTCTCCTATCCTGGACACTGTGAAATGATATCACAACAAGTTGTTAAAGATCACGGTGCGTCCCGTTAGAGGTAACCGACCCACGCGTTCGGTTGCTACGGTCGACTGACCTTATCGCCCGCACGCTATACTATTTGAATGAAGTCTGCATACGGAATCGACGGGTTTCATAACCGTCTCAATCGTGTATGTTATATCTCTGGAACAGTTTTACCGACGCACTCTTCAATGACACTTTTTCCATAATAACCAATTGTATACACATATATTCATATCAGTTTGCTTCTTATTCGATTGTATGTGAATTAGAGACGATGCAACGAATATTGGCGTAAACGTATATCGTTTACACGAACGTTTCGGTTTATGCTAGATCCTCTTCAGGATATAACCCAATATTTTTATTTATATATTACGTAACCGTTTTATCGAGAAAGTACTTGCACATTATTCTTTAAATCTTTAGTTAGATCTTACTACTTTCTTTTGCAATATTTCCTGAAAATATGATTACAAGATAGTTCGATGATCGTTCTTAAACAAGACGAACGTCCGACACGACTGAATTGCGGCGTGTACGGAACAATGACGTGTTTGTTGTTACAATTACACTTTCGTAACTCATATTCAACTACAATCACCGGGTGAAGCGCATACGTGCATCGATACAGAATTGTCGGTAAAATTGTTCCAGAGATATGCGAGACGGTTATGAGATCATTGAATTTCGACTGCAGACTTTATTTTAATAATATAGCGTGCGAGCGATATGATCAGTCGAGCGTAGCAACCGAGCGCGTAGGTCGATTACCAGTAGCGGGCACACCGTGGTCTTCAACAGCTCGTTGCATTGTGAATTTCAAAGAGCTCGGGTTGAAAAAAAGAAACACCTTTTACGGGGAATACTTAAAAAATTCAATACTATACTCTCCAGATGTTTAAAAATACGTCCTCGATTGAAAATTTGCCCAAGAAATATTTGCTCGTAATTCAATCGTGTCGTAAAACTGATTTCCCGTGCCAAAGGTATCGCAATCGATTCTTTCTCGATTAAAACGAACGAGAAATCGACTCTCCTCTACGGTCGATAGTTTTCAAGATAAAAATCCGCGTACAGGGTGTTTTTCATCGCGTAAACGTTCAAAAATAGCAAACTTCGATATTCCGTTTATACATCGCACGAATATGAAAGCAGTGCTAATCTACCGTGGCCCTAGCGCGCGCGATATTTCAATTTCATCGAAATTAAAAGTGGTAAATGCGACCGATGACAAACGAGGAACGACTTACCAGTGACGTTACCGGAAATTGATCGACGTCAACGCGCGAACACAATGTCCGACACTGCTCAACCTTGGAACGTCCCGACAGTGCCGTGAACAGTAACGAGACACACCTTAATTAAGGAAGCAACATCGGTCGTTAGTATTTTCAGAAGACGTATCCTTTCATTGCGTGTGCGCAGGAGGGTCAAAGTGCAGCGTGTAGTGTCCTTCAGAGATTTCAGACGTGCTTTTACTTTTCTCCCCGGGCTCCACTTGCTCTCGCGCTTTGCTTTTTCGTCTGTATAGACGTTTTCTAAAAGGTCAAAGGGGCCACGTCCCCATCTTGAAAACATTAATGAGCTCCCAGAACGACGTGCACGCACTGTACGTATGTACGTGCGCCTGCATGCGCCGCGTCCGGAAAAAGGGTGGAATGAAAGGAGGGGAGAGAAAGAAAAAAAAGTGGAAGTGAGCTGAAAGAGAAGCTCTAGTCGAAAACGTGTCGTCACTGTGAGACGCGAGCGCGTTGTAACCGGGCTTACCCAATCTTTCGCCGGACTCGACACTCTCGATCCCCTTTTCTCGCTTCTGGTCCGCTGCATATCGACTCCTAACTCTTGGGTAGGGGGCCGATTTAATCCGCGGATCGCGCGGCACTCAAACTCCAGCGATTCCCTGTAAATCCGTCGCGTTCGCGAGGCCACGGTATTCCGTACCGAAGGGAACTCGTTTATCAAAATACAGTTCATCCGGGATTACAATGATCCGTATGGATACATCCCTGGCGGCAGTTCGCCTCCTCGGACACTTTCACTCTCCCGAGCGGGATTATACGGAAGAGCTGTAAATATGGTGCGTTTAAACCGGCGAGAGGACAGAGAATTGGCGTAAATAGGGAAATATTCGGCGGAGAATTTATGCATACGTCCGAAGTGAATACTCTTCGTGATGCCGTGAATGGGATTGCCCAGAGGTGGGCCGAGGGTTGGAAATTTATGTCTTCGAGCGGCGTGTACGCTCTCGCGTTATCGAATGTCGCAGGAAAGATTGTAGTAACAACTGCTCGGTGATATATATATATATATATATATACGAAATGTATTTTCCAGATAGCGAGAACTCATCGATCGAGATCGGCCGTGGTCGATGAAGCTATCCGTGGAGAATGTTCGAAATTAATCGTTCTTGGTACTCGCGAAGGGGAGACTTGTAGGTGACACGCGTTCGTATATTCTAAGGAACCGGAAGATAACGTTTAATCGAAATACGATGGGAGGGACGTCACAAACACGATGTAAGTATGAGTAGTGGAAAGTAGAGAGTACCGCTCGTCCAAGTAACGTGTTTATTAATTAATCGATTAGGGAATTATTTCGAAAGAGTGTAAAAGATTATTGACGTGTTCGTAAGGATTTTATTTCTTTTCAGAAAATATAATAAAATAATAAAAATGTGTCGCACGCATACGGGTGACGTTCATATATAGTTGGTTACGAATTGGTGCATACTTTTAACAAAGTATTAAATCTTCGTTAAGCATTTCATCTAGAAGCTGCTAAAGACATAGATATCAGTGGTACACGATCGTTAATATTCACATAGTCTATATTTGCATTATGATCGCTTGCTATAATTCTATTTATACACCTTCTCTTTGAATCGAGACAAATTCCCGTTCGATTGTTTGTTCTTCTTTTTCGACATTGTACTCGAAGTAAAACGAGGGAATATATCATTTAGATATATTTATATTACACCTTATTACCAGTAAATGTAAATAAATTAAAATACAATCGCTAATGTATACTTTTCAGTATTTTTAATAGGGAAATGTATCGTTTAGAATACGTTTATTACAGTTCGCAGGTTAAATGCAAATTGAAGTTATTACGTTCGTTTTTAGACAGATTGGTTATACAGAAAGAATCAAAATTAAATATAAAACGTTCTTCCCGTCTTTCGACCGTTTTAAAACAAGTGCTATTCCTGTTTCCGTTTTACTAGACCTTCCGCAGACTTCCTGATCGATTTGCCAACTAATTACTTGGAAAATGGAGCGCGATCCAAAGAAGATGAGAACACATTAATTACATAAAATATACTCGTTGTAACGGGCGTGTTTATTAGCACTTTCTCACCGCGTATCGATCGAATAGCGATTGTTTCCCAGTTCTTTTAGGATCGCGTGAAACTTTTTCATTTATAAGTACCAGAAATGGCCATTTTCGGTCATAGTTCTTTTCCAGCGAAGCGTGGGATTATCACAAAAATGGCAATTAAAGCACCGCGGAATTGGAAATCAATCGGTCATTATTAAACAAACGATAGTTTGGGATCCAAGGTCTGGGCGTCTACCAAGCCGGCAAAATTATACTTAAACCGGCGGAGAGCAAGGGAAAAGGTGAATCGATAAGAAGGAAGAAAAGGAAGGAATTCCTTTATCGTGGAATTGTTCCAGATTTATGAGCTCCAGGAGTTCAGCTATTCAAATTTTTCAACTGCTCTTTCTTGCCTACCCGCCATAAGACCACAGCTCTCCGCCTGGCGAGGAGCAGGGGAAGCCAATATAGAAATGGAAGAAAGCAAAGTCTTTACACAGACGAACGGATTCGATATTGATGAACTCTAATAACTTCCATCTGAAAATTTGGAATTCTCCTTTTTTCACCGACAACCGTCCTCGTCGTTTCGAGCCACTCCGCATATACGAGTAATGCGACGGTTCGTACTCGCCGATAATAAATCTCCATTCGGTATTGGCTTCCCCATTAGCAAAGTTTATCGTAACCAGCAGAAAACATAAGAAACATAAATTCTTCGAAACTCGCTTCGAATTCGATGCACCTTACCTCACGAGATCGATCTGGACCCGTACTAAAACTACTGAGATATACACATTGGGGATTGCATTTTAATTTATTTACATTTACCGGTACGTTTAATTTACGTATATACTTATAAATTCTTCTCTGAATGGTCGATGTTTGACAAAAGGATGAAACATTAATAACGAATCACTCTCCTTGGAAAAATAGTTCGAATAAAATGATTCGCGATAAAAATGATTCAAATGCAGTTTAAAGAAGTTATGTCGCTCAATTATTATTTAAGGAACAAGGAAAATTATTGTAAACTATTAACGATATCTTCCACACAAACTTCCCACCTTCTTCATGGAACATTAGTTAGATAAAACAGTCGATCGCTTTTATTGCGATTTATTCGTGCGTTACTGCTATTACCATAACTATTGATCCTCATTTACAACTACCAATTACAAACCGCTACATCCAACACAAAGTGATTCGTTATCGGTTACTCGAGTTTCTGTTTAACCTCTGATGAATTGTTGCAACGAAGTTTCGGAATTTCCTTGTGTTCGGCGTAACGCAGACAGTCATAAAGACCTTCTTGCTTTAGTAGCTCGAGGTTAGTAAAAAATTTAAACGCGGCCACCAATCACTCCCATTTTTGGAAATTATCTTCGTTGAATAAATTTTTCGTAGTAAAGTTAAAGGACACAGAAATAAAATTTCTTCCGAAACAAGTCACATCACAATGTTATCGAGAATGATATCTGATACTTGTAGCGAATCCAAATTTCATTCTGTTCAAACAAATGTATCGTTTTTCTTCTACATATACTATAAATTCGCGTAATTCGGTTCTAATAGTATTTAAATTCGAACTTAAACTCGACTACATTCGTTGTATTAATCCATTAGTCTGTGAAATGTTTGTATACGTTTCTTTCGCTTTAAAATACAGAAATTTGTAAAAGAAAAGAATCACTACTTAAAATCAATTATCAAAGTACTGTTGCAACTAGTTGAATTAATATCAAAAGTATATTTTTCAAGTATTCTCCAATTTCTTCGAAAGACAGTACTGTTTTAATAATGTATTTAAAAACAGTATCCCTAAAAATTGAAAATTCCTAGCTGTAACTACATTTCGTGATCGATATACAATATAAATGCCTTCTTAACATTCATAGTGTCCCATTAAAATCGTACTCAAACAAAAATCAAAGTCTTGTAACAAGTTGGTAATACCTTCGATCGAACGATAAACGTTGGTTGATAGAGATGTTTTGCCAAGGAGTTTTCAAGAATTCTTCGTTTTAATTTAAGAAAACCTACGGTCGTATCGTTGCACACCATTCGTCCAATTTAAATCGCACAAAGTCAAACGATTATCGCGTGTAAAGCAACAATACAATCGAGTTATTTCCAGTCGAATGAAACTCTAACGTTGCTCCACAATGGCACAGGTAACTCAAGTTACAAATGAAAGTTACCGGTCTGTTCGGTTGCTGCTAATCGTGTAAAAAGTGAAACGCGTTACGGGAGATGCTTCAATGGTTGTAGTCTCGGTAGCGAGTCCATTCAAGTCGTACGCATAACAATTGCTTTATCGAATTCGTTTGCCAATCGCATAAGTGCATATTTCATCGTCGCATGCCTTATTTTCTCAAATTATTGGCAGGCTATGATACCAAACGAGAGGTACATTCTCGAGTATAAAATTTAATTTTATCCTCAACTACTCGATAACTCGATTTAGAAACACCTTCTTCGATATTAATATTCGAATTGTGGATCGAAAATATCATTAAGTAGCTCAAATTTAGAGCTTTAGAAATTGGATAATATTTGAAATTTGTTTCGAAAAAGAGGGAAAATATTGGACATAATAATTTCAAATTTTGTATATACATTTACTCGTGTTTCGCCATGGTGTATAAATTTATCAAATATAAATAACCGATTTCGTTCAAGTAATTGGAAAAGATTACATTCATCGTCGACGCGATAATCGATCGTTCTCGTTCTGGTATCCTAAGCGAAAGAAACCCAGAAAGTGAAAAAATGATGGTATCTAAACGAAACATTCGACTTTCCCGCCAAATTTTGTAGCTTTTTCAAATGGCAAGACAAACATTTTTACTCAAATGTATGTGTGACAAATTATCATAATCGTTTGGAAAATGATCGTTTCGAGAAGAACTATTTTAAAACTAGGCGTAGAGCTTAAACACAGGTATCGTAAACACGATAGTGAGTAGTATAATTGAAACAGTGCACAATACGTACATCGCGTAAAAATTTCGCCAGCTTATACACCAGTCTTGTATCGCTTTCCTCAATGACAATCGAGCCGGCTTAAAACGAAAGCACGAATTGAAACTGCACTCGTAATGAAATCGAGATAACAACTAATTGAGACCGTAACCGTAGTAATGCGACAATTTCAAGAGCCCCTGCACCGTCGACGTCGTGTTCCGAATAGGGGTCAAAGACGATACGTTCGGAGTCGATAAGGCGAACTTTAAGCATACGAGCGAAATCGCATACTCTTGACGTTCTACTCGAGAACAACGATATTGGTTGCGCGTGCAGCCAAGTGCATCCAAGATATCGAAGTCATAACTGAATCGTCGTTCCGCGATAATTATTATGCCCTCGAGTTGCGCGAAGGTAGAAAGCAGCGCGAGCTTCTGCACACTGCTTGAACACAGCAGCCTTTGAAAAAGAGACCAAGCGGGCGAAGAAAGAATGGCCGAGCGTTTCAGTGTGTAGGCGAACGTGCATCTGTGAACGAGAGTGGAAGAGAGAGAGAGAGAGAGAAGCTTGAAAAGAGAGAAAAAGAAAAAAGCGGTAGTACCGGTCTAGCTTGTCCTCGGCGAGTACTTCGGCACGTAGGTACGTAGGCTGTCTTACGCCATACTTATGCCGGCACTGTGGATACTAAAAGTATTCCCTACTTGGCTATTTTCACCTAATTTACGGTGAATAAAGCCGAAACGAAATGTGGAACTTCCTGGTTAGCTGCTGGGAGACACACTTTATCGACCATGTAACTTCCGCTTCTCGAGAGGTGAGAATCTTACTAACGGAAACTCTAAAACAATTCGACCTGCTCGTTCGTTCGTGACACACGTGCACGTGTTGACAATTTTTTTTACTACTTTTCGGACTATCGTTTCGTAAGACGCGCAAATCACAGGTGCAAAGGAAGCATATTCTTTGGTTGAATTGACAGAGAATCGCTACTTTCTTGCAACAGGACATTGTAGGACATATGCAATTTTTTCATGTATTTTAATGTCATTTTGTTTCGTAACATTCGTTCTATTGTAATAATACTGTAAATACAGTTACATTATGATGTACAGGTACGAAATATTCTCGATGTATCGTTCGAAGGACAGTTTATTAAATATACTTGTTGGCAGATTTCAACAAATACTCGCAAATACGTATTGTTAGCCGATGATCGTAAACCATGATCATCGTCCATCATCGTTCTGATCGGAGTTCGTTTAAAATTGAAATCGAAAATGGAAAAGAACTTGCTTAATAATGTAACGTGAATTGAATTCGATAATTTAACGTAATAAAATAATCGTTATTTATTTATGTGTATACACGCCAATCATTAAACATATGCTACCGGGGAAAAGTAAACAGTTGAAAGCGCTCGCGTTGATTACAATTTTTAAATACTAATTTAATTATTTCCACGGTCTGATTGACACTTTGTAATAAACTACGGCATACGAAACGCTAATGCTAATCTTTCGCATACAGATATTCGATGATAAATGGCTGCGAAGCTATCAAATACTACTATACGCATGTTATTAACGCGTCCATATTACCGTTCTGAAGCGCGCAAAGGGGATAATCGTAACAGCATCGCGTTTAAACGCGAACGCTGCCGCGTCAAATGTTTGAAAGCCAATCTGGTTTCGTGTCAGCAAAACACAAAACTAATCAATTTTCGGCACCCGTTAATTCTTTCGGATTCTTGTTAACCGATGGACGAGAGAACAAGGTTCGACGAGGTAAACCTGGCACGGTTGTTAATCGCGCGTTGTTAACGTTACTATTCCGTCGTCACAAAAGCCTACAGAGGGACAATCACGAGAACGCCATGTGCAACCTTAAATACCGTGCCTCCTGCGTGGAAAGCTTATAAGTGACATATGCGCGCGGCATACGCGTTCCCCTAACTTCGTGGGGTGCTATTCGGATGCGTTAATGCAGGATAATGGCGCCATCATTTCGTTCCATTTCATTTATATTTACCCCCAAGGCTCAGGTGTAACTTTCCCCCGATTGGAAGCGTTGAAAAAAAAAAAGAAGTAGAAGGGACCCCAACCCGATTCCCGCCGCGTTAATTCAATTATCGCCAGGTTAGCGTCGAGTAACGAACGCAAGTCCCAAGTTAAGCTAATTCACGGTTAAGTGCTAGTCCACGACCCGAGCCGAACGATAAGAAGAGTCTCGAACGCCTAATAGGCGCATGTCGCTTTATCTCTGCTCGGAAAGTCGTATCGGAGGAAGCAATAGGACACGTCCCTACCAGTCAATCGTTATCTGGCCACCGTGCACGCGCTAACACAGCCGTGGAGCTTTTGTGTATAACCGAACTAAGCGTACATCGTACCGCTCGTTCACTTCTACCAAATTAATGGCACTGCCCCCAACAAGAGATACGAACCGTGGATTTCCAGCCGCGCACGACGATTCGCTTTTCACGGTTATGTTTTTATAACGGAAATACTCAAACCTCGACGCAATATATCATAATTAATTACGGAGTGAATCGACTGGATATCGTTTCTCAAGATGCACGGTTTATCGTAGTTTACAAATACGTATGCATTATTTTATTCACGAGACACGATTGTATCGTATTACGAATTAAACGCGTGTCCAATTTTCGCGTTAGAAAAATATTCAGACACGTTACAAAATTTATAATTTGTGCGCATAATTTATAATTAACGTTTGTACTTTTAATATTATTCGAGCGAATGAAACAATGATGTAATGCGTGCCAGATGTCGTTAGCGAATGGTCGATGTTAGTTTTAAAGACTGTCTTTATAATGATGCAGAATACATGATCTTGTCTGTACAATCACCATACTATTTACTATTTACAACAAATATATATATTTAGCAGTGTAACCTTTTTATTCTAATGCACATTTCCATTGTTTAGGTCTGTTGGAAATAATTCTTTTGTAAAAACTCTGTACTCGTTAGCTCCCATATTTCATCTAATTCTTTTTTCAGTTTTTCTTTCAAATATATTAGTGTCATCCGCATCCCGCGATCCAAATTATCCTATAAATTCTCGACGGGATTTAAGTCCGGAGACTGTGGAAGCGAATTCAATACTTTTGAATAATAATAATTCCTGCACGATCTTCGTTTTGCTCTATGTTTTGGATTCTTGTCTTGATCAAATATAAATGTTCTTCGAACATCTATAGCAATTGCACTTTGCGTTATTTTTTCCTTTAAAATTGTTAAATATTTATTTTTGTCCAATGTTTCAATAATGAAAACACTTTTTCTTCACTCCGCTGCTTCGTATGCACCCACAGACCATAACATTTCCTTCACCGTGTTTAACGCTGGAACTACCAAAGCGGTGAATTTGACCTCTTTCAAACTCATTTTCAAAATCATCCAATTACCAACAGTACTTTTACCGCAACTTTTCGTGAAAATTAGTGAAATTGAAAATTGACTATATCGTTAAATTTATTTGCCCCACCTTTCCTTTAATTTCAAAAACTTGTTCATACGTGGTCTGATACATAGTTCAACGCCGTTAATTTTACTTAATGTTAAAAGTAGCTCGCAAGCTTTTCGAGTGTAACTCGAAATTTGGCTTACGTCATATCGTGCTTCGACTATCCGAATCAAAAATAATAAATTCCCCTTTATCAACAATTGTAAAATCGCTCCATTATGATCCTTCTTTAAAAATTAAATTTTGTGCAAACATTAAACATTATTTCTTATCAACTTCGCTGATATATGGTTTCATAATAGAAACTCGACTACTGTGATAACTTTGCTTATGGACATGTCTAATTGTTTGTGACATTTTTTACACATTCTGTGTGAAATTGAGCAGTTAATATCGAAGTATTCGATCGACAATTTTTTTTATTTCGTGTACAATTTTCTCCGCATTGCAGAAGTGTTTCAATACCATCTTCGTTTTTAAATTTTTCGACAATATTTGTTACTATACTTTCTTGTAAATTGAACATATCACCAATTCGTCGATGAAAAATCAAGGTTTGGCATAATATAAACAAAACATCTCGGTTTTTGCAACATACTCGGATAAAATTCGCAGACATTTAATTTTAAGGCTAATAATGATTTTCAACTATATAAGGTGAGATATTTCAAACTGGTCACTTGAGTAATTCGTTTACTTTCGGTGATTACGAAAGAAATGCTCCGAATGAATCTTCCTTTGCTTCAAAGGAAATATAACCCGGTGTTAATAATTTTTTATAGCCAGAAGTGTGAGAGAGATACGAAGATTAATTTCATTTTTTCGAATGACGATGTACCTAAGTATTTCTATTTGTAAGATACGTATAATGACTTGTAGTCTAAGGAAATTCAAGGTCGTTGAAATCGTCGACCACAATGAAAATATTTGACTTCAAAGATTTTGTTAACACTATAGAATTGTACATTGATCGTGGCTATACGTATCTTAAATGTAAACAAACACTGACACTTGTTCATATTTATGAATAATAGTAGTATATGGCATGATAGTGACCAAAGTGCATTTTTGTACGATTATTTGATCTTGTATACAGCGTCACGCGGAAACAAATAATTGAAATGATTTTCATTTATGACGAACGTCGTTGAAAAATATGAAATAAACAGTGTGTTTGTACGTTGAACAGTTTCCTCATCGTGTCAGATTCAACGATAAAGGCAATGTGCATTATTTAATCGCTTTGGAGCATGTATCGATGCTCAAAGTTATCATTTTGAACAGTTGTGTAGGCGATATATAATACAAGAAAGAAAATTATCGAAACGTTCAATCTGTTTCTCGATGTCACGTTCCAAAAAGATTGTTTTATATACACAATTAGTTAATTCTCAACGACTCTGAATACCCTGCAATCGTAGATACTCGTACGCATCTTAACACGCTCTATTGGAGGGTAAAAAAAAAAACATTATTCCATTTAGGAAAAATGACTTTCTTATCTTGTTTACACCTTCATTAATAAAAAAACTACCGATGTCCTTTTCCTATTCTATTGCACAAAATTGGTTCCATTCACAGACTCTGCTCCAAAATTTTTAAATGTTTAACGAAGATTCTTTTCTAATGGAATATAAATTTGTACGCAAATTTTAAGTTGACTGAGCGTAAAATTGATAAGTGAAAATATATTCACTTTATTTAAAATAATAGAGGAAGCAACGTAGTGTATAATTAACATTTATTTGTACGCGGAGATTATAAAAGTTGTTTTGCAAAACTAATATACATCTAACGTATACATATGTGTATATATTTAAACCTACGTTTACGAGATGTACATAATCCAACCATGAAACCATATCGGAAAATTAATATCTAAAAAATACGCATTTCTTCCCGTGAAAATGTATCGAATTCCCACATGACTGAAAAAGCTGTAAAAAGAGCCAAAGATGCAAATACTGTATGTTTAAAATGCAATAAATCGTATTGTTTTATTTTTTTTAACCCCTTTGGAGTTGACGGTAACATGTCTGCACATAATATTTTAGATTCTATATTTTTGTGATGTTTAATATAGAGTATCTCGGCTAAACGGGATTACTTAAATATGTGTTTTACTTTTTGCTAAATGAAACTTCTGAAAACAAAATTACACTTCCCCAACGGTTACAAATAATTACGTAGAGAATCTTTTCTCAAGGTCATATATTACGAGATTTTAAGGTGGTCGATATATTTTCAAACGATATCCTATTTCGATTTTTTTTTTTATTTTTGTGGAATATAGAAAAATAAATTCAATGACCATAATAATTATACTTATTAATAATTAAGTATAATTATACTAATTATACTTAAAATTCCTAGCATTTGTTCTCGAAATATTATATTTGCATCGAGAAATATTTCAACCTTTCTAAACATTCACGTGGCAGATCTAATTACCCAGTGTATGTGGTATCAATACGATGGTTGCCCAATACATTATTCGACATGTGCAAGGGTAGAATTAGATAAAATGTTTAGTGGCCATAGGATTAGCCGACGGGGGACTGTGGAGTGGACACCTCGTTCTCCTGGCAATACTCCATTAGATTTTTATCTGTGGGACAAACTAAAAGAATCGTTTACCATAAAAAGAACCTACCACACCGGACGATCCCAAGGAAAGAATCGTAGTTGCATATTCGACAATAATGTCGCAGGAATTGGATAATATGCACGAAGAATTAGTTAAAAGATTTCAAGTATGCATTGAAGTCAACGGTTGGCATTTTGAGCATTTGTAGTCATAAGTACAAGAATTGCAAACGGAGTGTAAAAATAAGTAATTCAGTCTGCCACGCAAATATTCCGACAATTTTCCGACGCAAAAATCTGGAGATTAAATACTAGGAACGGTATAGTTATTACGGTCGTTGAATTTGTTTCTCTTTATGCTCTCCAAAGATGTGGAAACAGAATATAGAGTACTGTTTTAAAAACTATCGATAATCTCGAAATCTCGTACAAAATGTTCTTGAGAAAAGAATCTTTTCGTGATTACATGCAACCATTGAAACAGTGCAATTTTATCGTGGTTAGTTTTCTTATACAGTAAAAAATAAATCAGATATTTAGGTGTTTCGATTTAGCTAAAACACCCTGTATATTCACATACGTACTACGTATTCGTGCATACTTATTGAACTATGCACTTACTACACGTCTAAAATCCAACTTCGATAGAACTAATTCTAAACACGAATCATGAAACTGACGAAGTTTCTAATCTTGAAACTCATATAGTGTCTATTTTTATTCGTTTTTTTTTTTAGACGCGAGTAATTCAAATAAAACGTATGTTCTTTCATAACGAATATTACATTTCGAAAAATGGAATGAAATTTGAATTTATTTCATTTTTCAAGCTCCGTATTAAGATATCAACGTATTAAGTTTAATGCTGTGTTACAATTGTTAATATTGTAAGCTGTTATTATGTGTTCAAGTTACTATTAGAGGTTACTGCAAATATTAATTCGTTATGTGTTTCCTTTTTTTTTTTTTAGAATACGTATACATATACCACTTGTGGCATACAGAAGCGGGTCACGGGAGATACCTGTGTGCCATAAATGGCACAAGGACAAGGGATGGTTTGAAACCAAGCGATATTTATCCGAAACATTTTTTCTACCGCCAAAAGTAATAACTTATTCAACTGGTTGGTAGTAACTTTTTACAGACAGTGTCTAGACACATCAGGCAGCATATTTTTACGTTTCGGACGAACATTGGGAAATTCTCTACAACTCCATCGTCGCGCGTCAATGAAAATCGATTTTCTCGATACATATGTAACATTTCGTTAAATGAAAATAAAATGTACACGTTGGATAAAGTAATTTAGACCATTTATTTTCCTACAAAAGATTAAAAGTTCCCTGATCTACTAATCAATCACTCGCCTTACGATTTATTCGAAAGAAAACGTACCTGTTCAAACTATTCTATATATTAAAAAATTATCAGTTTTCGCCAAACAATACTCTCAGTACCGTCATCTATGACAAATCGTACAATTGTTTTACGATTTCCTGGATTAAACGGAACAGAGACAGGATGAACCTGATAATTAAACACTTCAGATATCCTGCAAAGTTGACACGAGGCAGGACTAGTCATTGTCTCTTCGAAATATTTCATTTAAGTCGGAATGTAAAAATGGACCGAGCACGTTTCTTTCACTGCGTGTGATAAACGCGTGGGGTGGTACGAGAAAATCGTATTCACGATAGAGAAACACACTCGACGCGCGTTTATCGATGATTACTATTCTTCGTCGGGGACCGGGGAATCTAGAGTAGGTCTTCGAACGAAATTCTCCGAGGTGCCAATAACACGATGATGAGGCAATTAATATTGATGTAACACAAGGCGAAATTCCACGCTATTGTTGACCGAATACCGAACATCGTCCGGATTAATATTTAATCGCGGAGTTTCCGCGAGCCGGTGCACGTTGTTCATGCTCGTCGAATTTTTGACGATCGCCGCGCGGTGAATTCTCAATGCAACCCGGTCGAATATTCAACGGGCTCGTTCCAACGGCGTAATAAACTTCTCGAAGCTTTCCCGGTGTGCGACAACACAATAATTATTATGCGCCGTTAAGAAACAAGCTCTCCGCCCTCCCACGCCCCTTGCCCCTCACCGCTTCTCTCTGCCCTGTTCTCCGGGCCATTCCCGGAGAAACGGAGTGCAGTAATTTGGAAAACGCACGCGTAAGCCTCGAATAACTCGAGCCACTCGAGATACTTTGCATATCTTCGCGCAATCTCGGATCCGTTAGTCGAAACTATCGTGCCTTTTTACGGTTGGACCAAGATGATCCTTTCCATCTCCAGTTGTCGCGAATACTACGCGCGGAGTGTCAAGAGGTCCGTTGTACGATCAACGACAACGAGGCAATATCGAACACAGAAACGAAATGCAAATGATAGGCGATCGAGGAAAATATGTGACGGAAAATTTACACTTCCTATCGCGTAACTCGTGTCAATTGAATTCACGGAACCTGTTCAGAATCTGTTTGAACATTATCGAGCCTACGCAAGGTCTTCTTTGGTAACCGATGGTTAATATTGTGCTTGGAAAATGTACAAAGTATAAGTGTATAATGATAAGATGAAATTGAAATATATTATACATCGAGACAAACTGATTTCGTATACGTTTTGTGGACAGAATTGGAAGGGGTAATTGTATTACATTTCGAGAAATAAAATGATATTTGAGTGTGTAAAATTTGTCTAGCTCTGTAGTGAGATATGAATATTTTAAGTTTAATACTGTTTTAAAATTGTATATTGGTATATTGGCTTGAATAACTAAGAATGCGTTTAAAAAAATTGTTTCGATGTTAAGACAAGATTTTATTAATGTATTTGAACTTTTCCGAACAAACACGATTATAGAAATTGATCAACAACAATAATGGTTTACCACTTTATTACACACTTATTACCACAATTGTGTAATTCAAAAATTACCGATAACAATTCATTATATACTAACGGTCTATATTTTTGTAACATACACGTGATGCTCTAACGTAAATTAAATAAATTATTTTTTACACGTACATATTTTCTATGCTTTGGTCCACCATATACAATTAAAAAATGTAGATTACTTTCTGTATGTTTTACTACATACTTTACTGTATGTTTACGTAAGTTTAAACTTCCGAAGAGGTCCAAAATTATAGACAAAATTATATACTGAGTTTACTCAAAAAGGTAACTAAAAAATTTCTTCTCGTAATAATTTAATCAACGAATATAACCGGGCACAAAGTGATAAGTTTCTTTTTGAAATTTCTTGATTCGAGAAAATAACTTTTCAATGAGTTATTGTTGTATTAGATACAAATTCTTCATTTACTAATGTTTGTTTTACACTTTATATTACTAGTCTATCTAAATATCGATGATTAACAAATAATTCTGCCCAATATACAATTGCATAGAAACTAAGAATCGAAAAAGACTGTTGAACTACTAGAAACGAAATTATACTATTAAGAACATTTACATATTGACATAAGTCCTAGTGGAAACTATAAATAGGTACGTATATTTGTAACACTATGGGAACTGAAATTAGACAAGATAGTTGGATTGTTGAAAAAGAAGTTATGTTATCGATAACATGTATAAATAAAAGCAGAGCCAAACGTAATGAGTTATTTTCGTTAAAGTATAAACGAGTGCAAGCTGTCGAACGAATTTTCAAATTGGATTTTCTCGAAGAAAGAATTTCGCGTGAAAAATTTTCATATTACACGCACGACGTATTTTATCACGAAGAATCATATTTTTTGGAGTCGTATCACGAATTAGACCTGACTCTGTTTAACTTAAATAAATACCTCGAAGGATATCGTATTTCTATTATGTCTGTAAAATCGTATCTATTTTGGCTGGTGTTATCTAAATGTTTCGTGCTTATCATTTGATAAGGTCATGCACTACTTAATCTGCGATTTAATATCTTATTACGAACATCTGATTACAGAGTTTTCAACAATAATTCGGTAAGCAAATTAATGAAAACGGCATATGAAATATCTTGAGCCGG
This sequence comes from Ptiloglossa arizonensis, assembly GCF_051014685.1. Lineage (NCBI taxonomy): Eukaryota > Metazoa > Arthropoda > Insecta > Hymenoptera > Colletidae > Ptiloglossa > Ptiloglossa arizonensis. The sequence continues at coordinate 5,118,344 of NC_135056.1, read as the reverse complement.
ATGAACAATTTCAAATATTTATTATCACTATTATTTTCGATAACAACGAACCTTTGGTTCACAGACGTGGAACACAGGTAACCTCGAGGTAACAAAATTTAATCTCGACGTTTACTCATTTGTCACTCCTTAAGGGACTGTTTAAAACTTAATTGTTAACATTTGTTTCTACAATGAAAATTGTTTGGTGGAACAAATTAAAAAAATTAACTCAGAATCGATTCAGAAGAACAACGTGATAATCATTTTGATTATCAGTGTTTTTTGAATACCTAACATCGGTAACAAACAATTTGTTCTTAGAATTTGACGATATGCATTAATTTATCAGCGAATTCAAACCTCGTGTTCAAACCTATTACAAATTCTGAGAATATTCAATAGGAGAATTTTCAACTACAAGTCAATTAGGTATACTAGTGAATATAGCAAAGTATAATAAGTATTAATTTCTAAAATTGAAAGAACAACACCAAAGAAGAACTTAAAATTTCACAGTTTCGTGTTTCTCGTCACACATTTAACGTTTCATCGTAACAATTCTCGTGTAAAATGCTGTACAAGGCAAAAGTTAATCTAGGATTTCAATAAAAAAATTTCAATTGCGCTAAAAAGTTCGATATACGCAAAATGAAACGATAGAACGAAAGTAGAAAGAAAAAATATCTCGTCGAAATCGAAGATCGTACGTACGATATTTCATTTAACGTTAGTATCGGTTCATTCGTTCGCAAATTGTTCAATGACAATCCGAGCATAACATCGATTCAAGACGAATTACATTCCTGGGTTCGAAGGTGCAAAACGGTGCATATTTCGATGATCGATGAATCGTATCGCATTTCTCGAGCACACTTTCCCCGTCAGCTGAGTTTGACACTTTCGATCCATCTTTATCCGAGATTATAATCTCGGTGGGGCTCGACAATTCGATCGCGCCAAAAAGACGATCATCGCTCGATCGTCGCGCGGGACTTCAATCTGTCATCCGCGTACGCGAATCGGCGCAAACAGAAAGCGGCCTATCGTCGAGTTTAATAATCTAAACGTTGGGCGGGCACGTTTCGATTCTTCGAGCTTCGGAACGTCACTTTGCTCCGAATAGAGAAAAACGAACACTACGGACAACGAGTTCTCCAGCCAGCGAAACAGAGCAAGCGAAGAGATCGTGACAGAGACGAAGAGAAAGCGCGCGCACGGAGCAAACGGAGACAGAAATGCCAGGAGAAACCGAAGAAAAAGAAAAGGATCTAGACACCACAATAGCATTGGTCTCACTCTTTCCCTTGTCCTCCTTCTCGTCCCCTAGCATTGGCCTTTCTCCTCGCCTCTGGCCGTGATACCATCCTTAACCTTCCCGGATCGAGACAGGCTACAGGAGAAGAGAACACGGGACCCGGTACACGAACGAATGACAAACACGGAGTACCGTACGAGAAACTAATGAGAAGATAAGTCGAGAGACTTACCTTGGCGAGCGGTGCGGTCAGGTCGATTTTTCTTCTGTCCGCGGGTGTATCCTCCACGAGCTGGTCATTAACTAGCCTGTACACATCACCCATGACTTTCCCTGCGAGGAGCGCGAGCGAACAAACAATGAAACGCTTTCCTCTTTTCCTTTCGTTTCCCTTAATTCGGACACCGAAGAGCCTTGGCTCTCACACCGAACACACTAATTGCCAGCGGGCAGAGAACGATAAGAATTCACGCGTAACGTAGTCAAGACGAATGTAACAACGAACACCTCGAAGATCATCGCGTCATATCGCGCCTCGTCGCAGCGACGTGCGAGAGCAAACGATCATGTGGGGTCATTCCTCGACTGGTTGCCGGTTTTCCTTCCTTTTCCACTTTGCACCAACAACTTTTCTCCTCATGTGTCGAGTCCGAGCACGTACGAGCAATTACACGCGACTGTCAAACGAGCGACGTTAAAGTCGCTTCCTTTCACGCGAAAGAACCTCGGTAACGTGCAACGGCGGAAGAACGACCGAAATCACACCCACCCTGTCCAGGCACAGAGGGCAAACTGTCGTCTGATCGCAGTTCCGCGAGCCGCAGCGACGTACCTAGAACAACGAAAAGCGATACTCGATGGCGCTACGGCTGTACGGAGTCTGTGCTATGAGTGCGCTCGGAGCCGACTGTGGCGCCGCTACCGACCGATCCTCGCACTACGCTCCCGCCAACACACTCGAAACCCAACCGACACACTCGCGACACTTATTCAGCGGTGCACACGCGCGCGAGTACTCGACTTCCACAGTCGACACTCGTTGCGATGTATGCACGTATACGACTTGGCGAAGTTGGCGTTGGACAAGCTGGTCGAGTGTAGAGGGGAGTCGGTAGTTACCCACCCCCCGTACCGATGGAAAGTGTCCCAGGGCCGGCGCAACCGCAATTCGTCGATTGCAACGACTGATTGTGAGCGCGATTTAACGGAAGTCGAGCGAGCTGTCTACTTTTAAAACGTGCCTCGATACGACGGAGTTATGTATAGCTACTACCCAAATTGCTTTGTCCGAACGATTTACATTCTTTTCATGTAAATGAGTTTACGCGGCCCGACCAGCAGCCGTCGATGCATCGGACCGCTTCTGCGTTTGTAACCTCGCGTTACTTGTTACCCCGTGCTCCCTCTCTCCGACTATCTTTCTCTCTCTTTTACTTCTCTTCGTGTTCGTTAATCAACATCATCGGACGGTGTCGCGGCGGCTACAATCGAAGATCTATCGGACGAACGAAACTAACCGGGAAAGAGACGCGAGATTTACGAGACTCAAGACGGCCCTGGTGCTAAGAGCATCTCGAGAAGCGTCAAGTCGCCCTTTTCTCCGTAGCACTCGGAGCAGCGTATGCAGCGAGTTAATTAGTAGTGGCACATAGGCGATGACGGTAATCAGGATGGAACGAAGAGAGCAGATCGAACGTAAAACGATAGAAATTAGCACGGCGACCGTTTTCGGTTCACGTCGGCAACGAACGAAAGGTCGAGACGCTGTCCGCGCCATTCCTCATCAAAATTCAAAGCGCCCTCGTTACAACTTTCGAAATTGCGAATGCACCTTTGTCCTACAAAAGTTGCAAAATCATCTCTGGATTAAGCACTCGAGGCAAGAGCAGACGCCGTGCACTCTGCAACTGTCAGTGCGATTAGTAACTAACAACATTCTCGTTTATGCATTAATAGCACGTACGCGGAGAAACGGGGAAAGAGTGAGTGAAAGAGAGAGAGAGAGAACGAGAGAGGGGAAAAGACGATTAGAAGTATACAAAGAATAAAATAACACTCGGAAGCATTTCCATGCTAACTAACGATCACGAGTACGGATTTTTAAATCCGAGTTTACACGGTTTCGCGATACCCACCGCGTAGGAAAGAAATACGAGTCGCGATTTATGATACCGTGTGACCCGGCCAGTTATGGCTGAAGCCGAAGAGAAGTGTAAAATACTATGGTTATTTGTGGAAGCGTGCACTTCCGCACGATTTTTGCCTCCAGCCCTCTGTATACGATTCTTTTTCACGAAGCCCTCAAAGGCGGAGGGGCTATACGTCTGCCGACGATAGCACGGGATCTGTTCTGCCGGCAACTCTCGGCCGTCTCTCCGCCCTCCAGCGTATCTCGGCCTCTTTCCTCTTTCGTCTTAACCCTCCGGCCCCCATCGCCTACCGTTCCTCCTTCTGCGGGCCGACGCCATCCAACGCCAGGGACCTCGGTGCTATCCAAGGCCAGCCAGGGTTGCCTAGCTAAGTCGCCAAAAGCTTGGACTCCCCGTGGAATTCAGCTTCCGTCATGCCGGAGACCGGCGTATTGCGTGGCATCCCCCAGTGTCGGCGATGCACTTCGATCCGCTGGGATCGAGCCTCGTAAAATTGGATTTGCGCAGACAGTATGGTACTTCACCGTGACGCGTGTACCCTTTACGAAAATACTGATCGATCCGCCGTGTCATTACCGAATCGTTGTACCGTTACCGGGGTCGCTGTTTCGTCGCGCGATGCTTTTTCATCTTTCGAAACTTTGAATCGGTGTGCCCCAAAGTAGATGGCGCTATCTACAAGGAGAGGAATATTACAATACGGGCCCGTCTAAGGAAATTCTTTTCGTTGCAAGATATCGACAATTTTATTATCTGTTTCTATCGAACATCTATCGAATCCCAAATTTGATCATTTCAGTTTAATAATCTTTCTAATAGCGAATTGAACTTCAAAGAAATATTGACCCGTGTCATCCACTAACTTCTGTCGATGTTGTTGCGCTGCACCATCTAGAAATTTGATTATGAATATATTTTGAGTGTTCCCCAAAGTAGATGGCGCTACCTCCAAGGAGAGGGATATTACAATACGGGCCCGTCTAAGGAAATTCTTCTCGTTGCAAGATATCGACAATTTTATTATCTGTTTCTATCGAACATCTATCGAATCCCAAATTTGATCATTTCAGTTTAATAATCTTTCTAATAGCGAATTGAACTTCAAAGAAATATTGACCCGTGTCATCCACTAACTTCTGTCGATGTTGTTGCGCTGCACCATCTAGAAATTTGATTATGAATATATTTTGAGTGTTCCCCAAAGTAGATGGCGCTATCTACAAGGAGAGGGATATTACAATACGGGCCCGTCTAAGGAAATACTTCTCGTTGCAAGATATCGACAATTTTATTATGTGTTTCTGTCGAACATCTATCGAATCCCAAATTTGATCATTTCAGTTTAACGATCTTTCTAATAGCGAATTGAACTTCAAAGAAATATTGGCCCGTGTCAATATCTGCGATGGTTGCGCTGCACCATCTGGAAATTTGATTATGAATATTTATTCGTAATTGGAGCGGTCAACTCCGTGTTACAGTGTACAAAGTTATTGACAAACTGAACGTACACATATATATCACTATCCTTGGAATTTATATACCCTGCTTATCTCATTTAACGAGTACCTTCGTTCTTAAATTTTAATTCGAGAGAATTATACAAATATGTTGAATTTTTGTGATTTTCTCTTTTGCACTGTATTATTTCCATTGTGTTATGTAATAAATATAATTTACCAACGAGCAGTTTGAAAATATTTCATTTCGTCAAAAGTTTTTTTGAAATTATCTTCTATGTTCGACAAGTAAATTTAAGTAAACTTAACAATTGTTTTCACTTCTAAATTTCTAGAGTAAAAATTCTCTCATTCTTTCGGGGAAAATCGTTTAACATAGATTGGAAACCACTGGTTTGAATTATAGTTTACAGTTAACTATTAATCGGGAAACTTATTGAGCAGTGTAATATGTTTGCTCGTGTTATTTAGTAGAATATTAACACATACAGTAAAATACTGATACATATCAACGTGTACATTTAATGTTTAACTTACTTCAAATATCATAACGATGTAATGATATAATATAATAAATCAACATCGTTGCAAAATCGATAGACGTCATGGATCAATATTAGTTAGAATTTTTCAAACGAAATAATTCGTTCTTGAAGAGTTTAAAACTGCTTTTTAAACGTACGGAGTTGTACATTGATCTATATTTTATTAAGGGTTAGTTTCCGAAGAATCTGGTTTATCCGAGGTTGACTTCTTCAGATGAAATGTAACATAATAAACTTCTTTAATTATAATACAAATATTTATAATTACAAATATTATAATTATAAGTTTATGAATATTATTATTATATTATATAATTATGTATCAATTAGTTATATTAATAAAGACAATTATTATTACTTTCGTCTTTTTTATCATTGTTCTGTACTAGTATTGTTCGATCATACGTTAATTTGCTAAGAAAGCAGAGCAATGTAATTTATAATAGATTTTTGGAACTCCAGTCCCATTGTACGTCATTTAAGAAAGAGATGTTTCTTTTTTTTTTAATTCGTTGTCATTTGCTGTCAATATTGCATCAATTACTATGAGTAAATATAACGACCAGCTAAACTCTCTTAATCGTCGAGCAATGGGTTCTTAACTTTCTTAATATAGAACATTAATATATTATACATTAAGAGTCTCAGTTTCTGTTGGCGAATCTTTTAGAGTCGTCGAGTGGATTATGTTTTTCAGTCTGTGGCTGTGATTGCTCATATCCAACAAGTTTACTGCAAGTAGGTTCTTGTGGTTCTCGAGGAGTGTATAATATTGCCCGATGTAATGTCTTGTAGCTGGTAATGTCTTCCTTCACTGTGGGCAATTTTAAATCGTGGTGAATGGTATCATTTGTAACATAATAAGCAACATTAGAGATGGTTCTAAGTGTTTTTAATTAAAACCTTCGTAAGATGTCAATATTTTGCGGTGCTGTATTCACATTTCATAAATTTGATTTTTCGTATATTAAACTCATGAGTAATTCGTGTTGAAAATGAAGTAAAATACTGCTAATGGAGCTTTACTTTCAAACTCGTAAAATATAAATATTTGAACGTTTTATTTTATATACAAGACAATACAAAGCGTTTTTGTATTATTTTACTTTGTTATTGTTACTTTTGTCTCTTACGTCGAATACACGTATTCTTTGCGTATCAATTTCAGAAATAATCAGAACAAGGCGGAATTGATTTAGGGGACTTTCCTTTCAGAAATATTCAGTTTTCGAATTTCTAAATCAATTTTATGTACAATTGTACAAGGCTAACTAAATTCGATCCACGCTATTACTCGAGCGGCACACTGAAATAATGCATAACATGTCATATATATTCTGAGGTCAACTATTAATTGTCGACACGCTGAACTCCTGTGATATCAGTCATTCTAGAGCATGTATAGTGATACAAAGAAGTATAGACTTACAAATTACGAAGTTCGATATATTTTAATGCATTAAGACTTTATTTCGTCTTTAAAGATTTTATCAACCTTTAATCTAAAAAGTATCGATTTCGTTTTTAACGTTACATTTAACAATATATCTTGACAAAATTTTGCTCTTTAAATTGACTAATTTTCATTCTTCAACTTATGTACACTACCGCATACTTTGTTGTAGTTATTGTAAAATTCAGAAGAATGTATTCTGAAATGTTCCAAATTTCTTACTTTGTGCTATTAAAAACCTTTTATAATGGTCGGAGTAAGCTAATAAACAAATAAAAATATCTCAGCTAAATGGCAATAGTTTTCTCAAATTTTTAAAGGAACACGTACTTTTAAAATACTAATTGTATCTGTGGTGGACGTAATTATAAACAATACTTTACCTATTACTTTTCCAATTTTCCGAGAATATTCATGAGACTGTGTATCCTTCCAGTTTCGTTAGAAAGACAAAATATCGTTCTTGGCGTACAAATCAGTGTCAAGGATGGTTAACGATGGTTAATGGTTGGTCTTTTGTACACAGTGTACCTATTTCCAGTTTTCCTGGACAAATTTGTGAAACGCATAATGCCACCAAAACGAAAGAAAAGGGTAATTGTACATTCGTAATCATTTGGATTTTGTTTTGTACAAATATCATAATTTACAGAGCGGTAATGTTGTTTGCAATAAATGAAAATTTGGTTTTCCAAAGAAGAGATGAAATTTCAGTTTCCAAGAATTAAGTTATAAATAATACGAGTGAATCGAATATCAAAAAAAACTTTTAAACCATATACAGTTTCGTAAGTTATCGAATATTTAAACAATTTTAATATGTTCTACACATTGAAAGCTCGATTATAATATTATTAGACTATGTACCCAGTGTTTCTTTCGTCTCTGATATTATTTTCATTCATTTGAGTTGTTCAGAAAAGTGATCTCTCAATTATTTAAATTGGTATATAATGTTTCGAACCGTGACAACGCTATCGTTCCACTTTGCAAAATAATCGATGGAAATTTTCTCATTTCGAATGTCGCTATACACTCTCGAAGTTTACTCCAAAAATCAAATATATTCTATATTTGTTTAAGTTTTAACGAAAATACATAGACTGAAAACACGTTCGATACATTTCTCCCAATTAATTTCTACGATATCGAAACTTTGTATTTATCGACTGAGCTTTTTTAATCGCTTCCAGGATACTGACAAACACACACATGTGTTTAATCAAATTGTCTTAAATATTATAACACAAAATTAAGGAACAAAATTGTGATTAAACATTCATAATTAAACTTTTCAGTAATGTGACACTGTCTAAGGTGATTTATATAATCACCAATAATTGTGATCGTATAATAACTTTTATTATTTTTATTCATTGTAAATGTTTTCAACCTCAGATACTTGCGTTCTCGTTTTTGTTTTAGTTTAATTATCAAAGATAAATAAAAGATAAATAATGTCAAAGGACGATCTTTCAACATCGAAGACATTCGCAATATTAAAGTTTTCATTAACACGTGAACGAATAAAAAATGCCAAAGTACCCCTATTATTGGTGTTCATTTTTAATAATTCACAAGTAAACGAAATCTTTGTCGATTTACATAAAATTCGTAATACACGTCCAACATTACGTTTCCCTTAATATGAACATTTACTCATTGGTAACAGTCGTTATTTCTCAGTTCTTATTTTTTAAAGTGCAATCACGATGTTTGAACTTCGTAAAACATTTCTAAACAGTACAACCATGAATAGCATTATCACCAGCGTATTGTAGTTCGGTTGTTACACGTGCTCTTTTGTTGCGCTATTATTGTTTTCTCAGTAATTTAAGCTGTTTGTAAAACTGAACCGTTACACGCAACATCTTCGGATAAAGTTTCCCCGTGCGTCGTCCAAATCCGAAGTAACTAATTGCGAAACCTAATACACATCACCGTACCAACGATTTCTCAACATCTCCTTGTTTTTCATTATCAGAGTATCGCGAATAAGACACCTCGATCGCGTGACGTTTATTTTTGTCCACGCGCGAACCGCTTACGTATCACGTGAAACGTGTCGGTTAATGAAAACGCACGTCGCGTTTTAATTAAAATTGACTACCCTGAATCGCGACTTGTTAGATGGGATCGCTCTGATTAGCGATTTAGAGCAAACAAGAGAGAGGGCAATATCCTCTCGATTTCTAGCCTTGATGTTTATCTACGTGTCTTTAATTTTGGTTCCTCTTTCATGGTGCATCGTTATTGCAGCAGTGAGTTTCGCCGTCACTTTGTGTTTACCGTGACTTGCAAAAGGCGAGGCAGTGTCGAATCGATTCTCCATCGTCGAAAAACCGAGCGCCTGTATACGAGCGGAATCCGTGCGACGCGTTAAATCTGCGCGGCTTGCGCGAAACTATGCATCCCTCTGCGTTACGTTGATTAACGACTAGCTTTTGCCCTTTGTGTCTTCGCCTTAGGCTAAGCGCATACTATCGACTTTCTGTCGCACGACAGTTTAGTTGATGCGGTAAAAGACACAAGCCCACATGTAAACGCGCATACTTTTCGATTGGTTCTCGATTCGACGGAACAGTCGCGCGACAGTTCAGTTTATGCGGAAAAGGACATCGGCTTATGCGTGTACGTTACTTTTCGACACGACGAAACTGTTTACGAAACTGAGTACTTGTGACAAACGGCAAACCTATATAATAGGTTGCTCGATAAGTTTTGTCGTTCGATAAGAAATGAAGGTAATATGTTTGTCGTTTTATTTTTCCAAAGATGGTACTACAGTTTGATGAACATGTGTGAAGTGTCATATAGATCTGGGGAGTTATTCGTATATTCACGGTTGTTCAAAGTTCAAGTGTCATAGTATTTTTTTACAATGGAAACAACGACAGAACTTATCGATAACCTAGTATGTATAAATATATGAAAGACGAAACAGTCCAACGATGGTTTACTTGTGACAAAAGGTACAAACCTATATAATAGGTTGCTCGGTAAGTTTTGTCGTTCGATAAGAAATGGAGCTACTAGGTTTGTCGTTTCGTTTTTCCAAAGATGGTACTACTGTTTGATGAACATGTGTGAAGTTTCATACAGATCTGGGGAGTTATTCGTATATTCACGGTTGTTGAAAGTTCAAGTGTCATAGTATTTTTTTACAATGGAAACAACGACAAAACTTATCGATAACCTAGTATGTATAAATATATGAAAGCAATCGAACGATCGAACCAAGCGGATTGTGTACCACATAATTGCTTCTAGACTAAATAGTCTACTAGCAGATTCTAGTTTAAGTTCCACATTTCTATCTATTTTTTGTATAAGTATTTATATGCACGAAAAATCGGAGTCTAGCGAACATCCTTGTGCATTTAGCAACAAATGACACTTTTCTTTCAACGATCTTCCATTGTGCATCGATCCAACACCTAACGCCTATTTTTTACTCAACCTGTCGATAGATTGACGCAAAAATGAGAACTTCTTTGCGAAATATTTTACGATGATGAAATACGTCGATCGACTGTTAATCACTAGTACGGCTGGCACGTTTAGTCGCGAAGAAATTGTCGACGGTACTCGACTCGACTAAACGGTCTAGAGGACGGAAAATCGTTAGTATGCGGGGAAAGAAAAATTTACGATGATGTAGAAAATTCGAGGATACCAACTAACTCCCCCGTCCGACAACTACGTTGCAATCTTCTCCAAAGGAAACGAGAATTTTTCTCATCTTGAGAACGTTCCCCAGACATCTTGGAAATCCGGTACGGCAAAGATTCCGGGCTTCGTAATGATTTATGAACAATCTTCTGTCGGGCTGGTCACAATAGATATTCGACTAGGAGCGATATCGATCGAATAAGATTTATCATCCGCGCCGAGCGAATTTCTTCGTGAGTACTTTAATCAGCGGCAATCTATAAAGAAATCGAGAAAAAAAAAAGAGAAAAAAACCACAGACAGTCCGGCGAGAAAGCGCGAAAGGAAGATCCTCACCGAGGTGAAATGGAAAAACAATTACACTATCAACGATTGAATAGTGGGTTCAGTTCCCAGTCAATTCCGCGGAAGCTTTAGAAAATAAGCAATGTAGATAATAGCTTAACGGTACCTTATCTACGGACTACCCCGGGAGGATTGCAGCCCCGAAACGTTTGTTCGGATGATAGAAAGTATTTCGCCCTGGTGGGGCAAGTAGAAAACTTCGAGAGGAGAGAAGTTTTTGCGATACCGCGAGAACCGTATCAGATTTCCTGAAGCTAGGCGAGAGAGGTTCCCATCGCAACTCGAGTTCAATCCCCCGCTTTTAAAGCCCGCTTATACTTCGTACTTAGTTTTCGCGGCAAGCGAAACTTACCTAACAGATACGAGTCGTTGGCCACGATATGGAATCCGAGCGAGGAAGTCGTCGTTCCACCCTTTGCCGGTGATGGACAAATCGTCCCGGGGACAGAAATTGAATGTCGAACTGTATGTACTTTCTAACTACGCCGGGGCCGAATAGTTTCGTTAAGTCGACTTTCGTGGGGGAGGGTAGAAGAAGGGGGGCTCGCTGATATGCTTTTTCCTCTCTCGCGACAAATGGCTCGAATTCGTTTCTTAAATCGGCCCGAGGAAACTTCGCAAATGACATTCATTTTCAACCAACGAAATGCACAGGCTTCTCGCAACAAATACACAAGTCGGGACGAAACTCGCGATACAAACGGAACAAGAAACGATCCCAGATGCGAAACTAAGAGGAAAGTGTGGAGCAAAATTTGTTTACCGAATGCTTGCTTTTTCAGAAAAATTAAATCCAAGTGTCTTTCATTTGCTTGTAAACGAATCGAGTCTGGTCGTTTTCGTCTATACCGGGGTAAGTTTCTTTTCCAGAGATCGAACCTTTTATCGCGGACTAAGCACGCGTGTATAACGTGTACGATTCTTGCGAACTGAGGGACAAGTGGCCAAGTTTACGTTACTTCTTCTCCTTCTCGGCACGTATCTTATTCTCGTGTACAAGTGCAATTGACAGCTAGGCGATGCAAACACGCAAAATCTTTGAATACGTGTAATATATACTTTTCGCACATTTCGTCAATTATTTAGCTTGTTTGTTTGGAAATTGTACAGTTTCGAACAATGTTTGTTTTAATTCGATAAAATCGAAGAGACAAAGCACTACGTTAAAAAGTTAAAAGATCTTAACGATTTATTCATTATTCTGTGGTTGGTGTTTCGTTATTTTTTTGTTGGGTACGTGGCTAAAATATGGAGGAAAAACGTAAATGAAATAGTTGTTCGTTTATTTACGAGCGATAAATTTATATTAATTTATATTTAGGTGAGTACTTGCTTATAACTTTGTCGGAATGGACTACACGAAATGGGCGGTTTTGCGAGGAATTCGTGATGTAACATGTGGCTTTCCAATCGCCAAAAGGTTTCCAATCCTTGATCTAACCTACATGCGACGAATTGCTTTGCTATTTGCAACCGCTTTGTAAATACATCCGCGATATATAAAGTTTAACATATGCCATAAATCTCAGGATCGATCCATTATTCGTTGAATGTACTTGATCGAGCTTTCAAAGTTACGTCGCGACAATTCGTACATACGGAATAATTATATTCTCGAAAAACGAATTTCATAAATCTGTTCGATTTCGAGAGACCGACACGGTAACAGAGCATTTCTTTCTACGAATCGAATTATCAAATGAAACAACTCATTTTTTATTTTACACACTTTTTGCAATATTCGCATAGAATCTAGTAGCAAACGGTGTGATTTTACAATAACTTTAAACCCGAATAAATTGAACACGTGGTAGAAATACTTCGAGACATTCGTTAAAACGACGAATAAATGAAAATCGAAATCCGATCGGGGGTCTCATCGCTATTGATGGAACTAATGCCGTATTGATACTATCGATGCCAGATAATAAAGTACCATTTTATTCAATGCTGTCGGCAGCGCCGACAATGAAATGAAATAGAGTGTAGGGGAACGTCATTAGTTAGGTTCCAAACATTTCCATCGTCACTATTCAATTGGGCCCTCAAGACTGCTTCCCGAACTGTGAATCACACGAGATATGACTCTTACTTTTACGTCATATCAGTTTCCATCACAGTGACAAAGACAGAGGACGTGTCTCTGCAGCTTTCCGTGAAGAGGTGAAAAATAGAACAGTGGATTAGTCGAACGGTACGCGGGAGATAGTTTTCAGCAACCAATTCATTTGGAACTATGGTTTCTCGTAATCAGTTTGAACGATATAAAAAATGTAAATTAAGTGTCTAAACGGTGCGAAAAGTGCATCGAATTTCTTTAGAAGATGCATGTGGATATAACTCCTACTGCTATCGTCGTAGCGTGTATTCATATGCTTCTGTCGCGTCCTGAGGGAAATAAATTACACACCATAGAAAACGTTGTAATTTATCGTGGAACACGTTCGAATTCGTAACATCTCGAGAGCCATGATGTGTCAAAATGATTGTCCAGTCAACCTCCAACAACAGCCGATCTCCATTTATTCGCAAACTCGATGAAAAATTCATTTCTACTTGTCACTGATTTACAATATTATTTACGACATAATTGTATAGAATTTATAATATATATATATATACATATCTCATGAAATTCAAATATAAAATACAAAATGTTAATAATATTATTTGTAACATTATTCGTATTGTATCTTCTCGTTTGTTGATTATGCGCGTGCGTTTAATATTGTGAAAATTTAATTGAAATTCATTTAAAGAGGATACGTACAGGGATGCGGAAGTTAAATTCAAACTTTGAATTTAAAATTCGTACAAATAAAATGAAGGAGAACCTCGATTCGAAAGGTTACTAAAATTTATACTTCAATCGTTGTACACGTGTAGAGAAATCATATTTTACACGAACGATCTCATTGATGTACTTTAATTGAGACATTTATCAGATTTACCCATTTAACTTTCGTCGATTAATTTCTCGTTATTATAATAAATCAAATAATCATTACTTTAACGCGATCAAGGAGAAATATTTTTAAACCATCTTTATTCGCTGCGAAACCACGGTAGTCTTGGGTAATGGTTTAAACGATTTATTCCATTAAAAGAGAAGCGTACACCTTTTAAATTTGACATTTCGGTAACGTATTTCATCGATCCAATATTTATTACATTAATTTGATTCCGTAACTTTATCCTACGGAATTATTACCTTTCGTCTCTACAGAACTCGGAACATTTATTTAACGATCGGCCGTAGCGCTGTGAATTTCACTCTGATGACTTATGTTCACGAATGTACTCTAATTTTAATGTTTATGATAGGGTTTATGACGCAATTTCTGTTCTATGCGAGTTTCATGTTAATAAGTTCGGTCGTGCTCGCTACCCTTACTGCGATGTATGTTGCAATAAAATATACATTATTTAGATACGGAATTTCGATATACGTATAAATTTATCGCAAAATCAGTTTCAAGCCTGTGAAAAATACGACGCTCTTCAACACGGTCTATTAATTTTATTTAGAAAAAAAAACGAACACTCTGCAAACCGTGGAAAATAATTTATTTCAAACTCGAAAGTAGTATAGTATCATTTGCAAATGTTTTGGAAAATCCAGTGTGATGCGCGAAAAGTTTAGTGTATTGTACATTATTTGTGTTTCCATTCTATAAATAATTGTTTCAAACAGTTTCCTACCACTGTTTCATTGCATCGAATTTTTAATTTTAAACCCAAGTGAAATTTATTTTCATACACGAAGCTCTTGACACATTTTTCCTCTCTCTGAAGATTCAATGTCGGAGGAAATTGTTCGTAAAATCGTATAAATAACTGAGGAATCATTTGTCGTATAAATTTGAAGAAATAAAATACACTTTGAACGATTGAGGTTCAAGTTGCTATTTACTTTGACGGACACTAACAAGTCTCTTAACCCGCTAAGTAGCAAATTCGAACAGTTGTGTATTTCACGATTTCTCTGTAGTATTTAATTTAAAAACGTGGTCTGCGACTATACTTTAATAACTCTTTCAAGAAATGTCCCATTTGGGAATCGTGGTAGAAGCAGAGAAGAAAACGATACATTCTCTTCACAGTGGTAAACTTTATTTACATCGAGCAAAACAAGAATATTTATAACGCGTTATTTGTGCCGTTGAGTAAAGCATTGCACATGCAAATCAACATTAAATCTTGTACAATATTTTCTCACGTTTATCTTGCACGTTTGATCAGAAGTTTTTATTGATTTTTCAAAACTTGATCGAGAAATGTACCTACCAAGTCCACTGTGATTAAAAAAAATATTCCAATAACTGCCTAATTAGACGCATTCGTAACACATTGACCGCCACGTCAGTTTTCAATACTTAAGTATGTCCGTGATATTTGTTCAAACCGTAGTGTAAAAAGTAGAAATATTCGATAATTTGTCGATGTACTTGTTATTTTATATCATTACTGACGAGAGTAATGCTATTTATAAGTTTGCAAGCATTATAGTTCACGTCTTGTAAGCGCTTTAGAGAATCGCAACTTTGGAGCGCTGGTCACCAGTAACCAACGTGGCGTTCAACGTGTTAACAACAATCCTCCCTTGACTCTTTGAGGCATAGTGGATTAAGAAATGTCATAACTTTTAAATACCCTGATGTGCATGGTTGGATATTTTTCAACCCACCATGAAAAATTAAAATCACTCCGTACAAGTCGCACATAGACACCGTTATTATTCCATCTAGTAATTAAATATTCAATTAATCTATTTTTTAGTTTTAATTATTTCGTATCATTTTCCACGTTTAGCGGCTGTGCTTAACACACTAGCGACAAAAGTATTTCTCGTTTCAATTTAGTTAAGACTATTGTACTAGTATATTGTTCAATTTAGTTAAGATTATTGTACAAGTATATTCTTCAATTTGGTTAAGACTATTGTGCTAGTATATTGTTCAATTTAGTTAAGACTATTGCACTAGTATATTCTTCAATTTAGTTAAGACTATTGTACAAGTATATTGTTCAATTTAGTTAAGACTATTGTACAAGGATATTGTTCAATTTAGTTAAGACTATTGTACTAGTATATTGCTCAATTTAGTTAAGACTATTGTACTAGTATATTGCTCAATTTAGTTACGACTATTGTACAGGTATATTCTTCAATTTAGTTAAGACTATTGTACTAGTATATTGTTTCAATCATCTCAGAAACATTATTTCAATATTTCGACCTGAAATAACGTATACAAAATAAACAAGCCATCGAATACGACAGTCCTGTACCCCAAGCTACAAAAGAAGAGAAAAGCAATCTATTGAAATTCGTTCGTAAATCGTCCAATACTTTTCTACATAATGAACATCCGTTTCGAAGGAAAACGGACTAAAAACTAATTGCCGGATGATTTAACCGGAAGACTTCCGTCCAATGCGTGTTAAGCTCGGTACTCGTGGCACGACATTCGGTACCATTCGGTGTCTCGCTCGTCTGACAATTTCCACCGTTGCTTTCCCAACTCTGGAGGGCACTTTGAACCGTAATGTCTCGCATCCCTGTAGAACAATAGGCACATTCCGCGAATCGAGTTACATTTCTCACCCGGATCTTCCCTCCAGACCGAAAGACGCGCGGCGGTTAATTAATTCGCGGGGGTCGAACCGCTTATTATACGAACGAGCGGGCGCGTTCGCACGATTCGAGTGCATCGTTACGAACCGCGTGCACGCGCGTCGCGAAACCCGCACCCCCTGTTCGTTTCGGGGGTAGTGAAGGGTAGGGGGAGGCGGTTTTACGTATGCCGTCGCGAAACAATCGTATTCCCCCTACGACCATAACCGGTCCGCAGTAAGGCGAGTACGTCTTCTGTTTCCCGCGCCGAGTTTCGGAGGGTTTGTCCTCCCAGGAGAAATGTTCCTTCTAATTTATGAAACGCGGCGGACGTTACGCCGTTTACGGAGGCGCCTCCGCAGCGGACTACGAGGGCCGAGCTGGCACGTGAAGGGAAAACTTTACCCAGGTAAGCTGCCGCCGGCTCTGACGCCGGCTACCGGTGAAGGTTACCACCGCCAGGATTTTCTTGCTACGTCATTAGTATTCCGGGATATATACGGAGCCATCGAGACAAAGAGGGACAGCACAACGCCGGGGAACGAACGGAGAGGATTTTCTGCTAAATAAGTATCCCACGCACAGGGACACGTTTCTGTACTCGCCCTACTTGCCGCTCCGTCCGCCGCCCTCGCGACGGCCTCTTATTCTTCTTCTCCTTCCTCCTCCGTCTTCGCAGCCAACTCGTTCTGAAGAGCCGTAAGAAAGAAACGCGAACTCTCTTAACGAATGCTTTTCTTCGTCAGTTGCCATCGTGCACGGGCCGAGAGACTGGGAAACGAGGAACGGGCTGGGGAGGGACGCGAACCGCCGCGGAGCCTCGAGAAATATGAACTGTCTTTTCCCACCGTGCTTCTTGCAATCAACGAAATTAATAAAGCGTTCACCGTTGCTCGAAATACATTCAGCGCGGTTTAATTAGAGCCCACTGAACCACGGTACGCGGCAAAACACGCGGTAAGAACGGTTCACGCGTACCTGCGATGTATTTTTGGGAAAGATCGAACGAGGTGGACGAAAGTTCACGTGACCGTGATTGCTTCGCGAGAATGGATTGCCAATTTCACTGAGTATTCGCGGAAAGGATACATTTGTAATTCGAGGACAGCAACGGAGCAATCCGTGGGAAAATTTTTCCATCGATAACCCGGTCGATATACTGTGGCTCACGAATGTATTCGAACGCGTACAAGTGAAAACCAAAACAAGATAAATGGGTATGGTGGGTTTAAGTTTTGGAGCAGTGCATGTAAAAGTTCAAGTCGATCGAATTGTGTACGTAGAATTTAGTAAGTATTTACTATAGGGATGTATTCTAAGGGGGTTGCAAAAATGTTTGAACGCGTAGAGACCAATGGAGGAAACAATGTTTTCATTTTGAGGGTGTAAACATTGGTGGCCTCGGTCTGTTTCTAGACATCGCGTAGTACATTCTATATTGTTAATTGAACGTGAGATAATACTCTAAGTACTATCGCATGCAAGTATCAGGGTTGTACGTAGAATTTATTAAGTATTTACTGTAGGGATGTATTCTAAGGGGGTTGCAAAAATGTTTGAACGCGTAGAGACCAATGGAGGAAACAATGTTTTCATTTTGAAGATGTAAACATTGGTGGCCTCGGTCTGTTTCTAGACATCGTGTAGTACATTCTATATTGTCAATTGAACGTAAGATAATACTCTAAATACTATCGGATGCAAGTATCAGAGTAGTACGTGTAAAAGTTTAAGTCAATCGATTGTGTACGTAGAATTTATTAAGTATTTATTGTACGGATGTACTGTAACGGGGTCACAAAAGTGTACGATAAAAATTATTTATACCTTCGTGTGTATTAATATTTAGTTGAATCTTGTTTCACCTTGATCACTTCAGCCAGACGTTGCCTTGTGCTGTGCACCAACTTTTCAGTCATTTTGGGCTCAATGGAGTTTCATGTGTCTAAAATTTTTTGTTTCGATCGTTTCTTTGAATTAATTTCAAAATTTTTTAACCTTTTGCCAATTTCCTCCCACAAATATTCGATCGGATTAATATCCGAGCTTTGGGCCGGTGTATGCATATATATATATATATCGTAAGGCAATCATTTTTGTACAATCCTAACTTTATGCTTCGGATCGTTATCTTGTAAGAAGTAAAAATTTTCCAGTAAACTAAATCTGGAGGCACTTTTTCCAAATTACTTTTTAAAATGTGTAAACACTTGTGTCTGTCAAAGTACCACCTATAAAAACAATATTTCCGGTACACTTTCTAAAAAAGAATTCTAAATATTCTTTTAACTAGTACCGATAACAACCTCAAAGTGTACAGGTTTAAAACGTTATTAAGAACAGTTAGTTCCATAGTTTTACCACGGTAAAACAAATATTAGGGCATAAATGTTCACTATTGAAAAACATAGAAACCAATTTATACGGAATGGGGCATTTAAAAATATTAAATACGCGCTTGATTATTAATTAAGATGTTTCGAAGATCACTGGTGACTGACGTTCATCGTCATTCGCTTAAGGGATACTTCGCGTGTAAAGTTCAGCTAGGATTCGCGTGATCAAAGTCTAAATCGTACGGTAGTTCGTGTCGGTACATGTTTTGGAGTATTAGTTCCTAATCGATATGTGACATTTATGTTTAACCTAGAGTGTTATTACGAGTTGCGCGCGGAATACAGACAGAGCAAGTTTTGGCGCCGAGTTTGTCGGAAGCCCGAGTGTACGACGTGTTATGTTGGAAGTCGGTACTCGTAACGTTCCTCGTTCCGAACACGTGTTAAGATGGTGAATTATTACGAAGATTCATCGAATGAATCCTTTTGTTAGCTCGTTTGCGAGCCTTCATTCAGTTACCGATATCTTAATTATTTTCTACCGCTGTTACCCCGAAATAAAAGTTTCTTCGGTAAAAACAATGATCAACGCGTCGCGTGTCAGGCAATTTCATGGAAATGGGAGCAAACATAACTGTTTCTACGATTCTGATAATAGTGTTAAACCTCACTTGTATAATTAACTCTTTTTTTCTTCGAAAAAATCATACTATTAAACCTGCCGTCTGTTTGCATTCAAAATGGCGATCTATCGTTCAAATACGAACGAGGTGTCGAATATGAATATTGAAAATGTGTTTGTACCTCGACACATATAAATTATATTTATTTATATTCAGCAAAGGTGAGCAACTATGGAAACAGGACGTTACGTACAAATCTATTTGTGATATATACTGCCATTTTTTAACAATTAGACAAAAATAATAAAAACGTAATAGCGATGTCGCGATTGTTTCTGAGCTAACTGTCAATGTCAATAGGTTAGTGACTTTGATTAGTCCACCTATGCAGTTAGGGGTGATTTTCATGTAACAAGTACCTAAAGTTTTTAAGAATGGTACTTCAGAACTGTCCTCAAGACAGAATTCCTGAAGAACCTAATCATATACTAGGTTGTTCGATAAGTTTTGTCGTTTTTTCCATAGTAAAAAAAATACTACGATACTTCAGCTTTGAACAACTGTGAATACCATCAGAAAAAGTAAAACAACGAACTGAATAGCTTCATTTCTTATCGAACGACAAAACTTATCGACAATTTCGTAGTATGAGATTTTTTGCAGTTTTATATATTATAGATAGTGAAGAAAAGTCAAATAAAAGGTCCCTAGGTAGGGAGTTAAATAAAATTCGGAAAAAATGTTCCATGCGTCGTGATACAGGAGATAAGTCTAACGAACGATTCCCAAGATGTAATTCGAAACCTGGATCGATGAATATTTATAACACGAATCGTCACTTCTATCGTCGAAACAATTTAATTTGCGTCGTCCTTGACTTCGCTTGGTTAAAAAATAATGCAACGTCCGGTTCGTACGAAGAGAACCACGTTCCAAGCGGTGGAAACATTAATAACTAAAAATTTTTGCAATATATACGAAGTTACCAATAACTACGGTTGTACGAGCACATTTATGTTTCACATATATTATTCATGAGCGAATAATAGAATACATATTTGCGTTGACGTTAATTTTGCCCGAAGATGACCTGTCACTATCGAGAACGTTAACACAAATTTAAATATTGTTATTCGTATATCAATAAATGATATAAAAGGTAAATATGCTCGCACAAAAATACTTACCGTCAATTTATCGTGCCAATTTCCAAGCACAACAAATATTCGGTACGTATAGATATTTGTTCACTTTTAAGAATATAATTCACCCTGAGGAAGAAAATCAACGTTCGATAAGTAAAAATACATGCTTGAAAAAGATTCTAATTTCGATAGGCCTCCATCGGACAAGATCGACAGGCCCTCGAAAACATTGACGAACAATAAAGAACGCAAACGCATCTGTGGGAACGCGTTTGCTGATTTATTCAATTCGTTTCCAAGCGCAGCGAATTTTTTGTCGTCGAGAAAATACTTCATCCTCGAAGAGATTAATCGATGTTTTAACAAGGAAAATGCGGTGCCCGTTGGAGAAATATTTCATCGACTTTACATCGGTGTAATGAAAGAAACAGTCCCTCCTCCACGCCGGAGAATATCGTCGGTGAGCCAGCTGTTCTCGTGAAACGATTTTAACTAGCATCCGATCGAACGGGAAATTGTTTTTATTTTGAGGTTCGGGAGCGTCCGCGGAAAAATTCAATCTCGAAAATGTATGAACGGTGGTAGGTAACTGGAAGCTTTTCCTCGGCTGGTGCGTTCAAAGGAGAGTCCCCCATCGACTGGCTTCGTTTCATCGCGATTCCACGCGCGACTGTGCCGCGTAAAAAATACATATCGTTCCTTCTCGAGAGTATTCTCGCGTGTGGGTGCACCGTGCAAACAGGGATCTGCGTGAGCGGAGGAAAAATATGTCAATCGCCGGCGAAACTTTTCGAGCGATCGGGTCGCGAATCGAGTGACCCAAATAGACGTTCCCAACGTCCAATATTTCGAACGGTGTGTAATTTGACTGGAGGTGCCCCGATCGATCGGTGTCCCGTAACAAAACGTTTAACCGTGCGACACCGATACGTTCTTCCTCGTGAATAAGCGTTCGAAAGGTCCCGTAGGCTACCGTGACACCTGGTGCCGCGTGCAATCAGCATTAAACTCCAATGAGGGTGAAAAGGAGATGGAAGTCATCGACGCGCCGATTTCGCTGCGTTGAAAACATCCGGGGCACAATGGTCAGCTTGGAACACCTGACAACGGGGGTCTACGATCCGAACGAGAGTTCTTTAAAACGGGATTCGACTCGAATTGTACGTAGAAAGAGACTCTGGAACATTAGCCGCACCGTGGCCAGCCATTTTGATCGGAAACAGCTTTAAACGTTAACCTTTCTGGCCTCCCTCGAACGAAATGAAGTTTAAACTTTCACAGGTGTCGCGTTTCATAATGCATTTTCATATATTGCGAGTTTGTGTTTGTTGCATTATTCGGTCACCGTGTGTTGTTCGATTCGATGAACAAATTTTGTCACTTGAAGTTTCGTCAACTGTGAGAACGACTCCTTGGGTCTCCACGATTTGGAGTATGAAATAGTGTTTGCAGTTTTATGATTTTATTTGCGGTTGTTCGGTTCCGTGTATCGAGTAAACGAAATACAATTCGGTATTTTGAATCTCATTGTCTCAGAACAGAGAGGTAGATAGGTAAATACGAGTTACAGTGAGGAGAGAATTTTCGAAAAAGAAAATTATACAAGTGACGATAGTGATTACGAATTACTGGAGTAATATAAGCGTGTAAGCAATGGTGCAATATAAGCACTGCAAGTGAAATAGAAAGATACAAGTACTTGGATGTTAGAAACGTTTTGTTGATACGGAAGGAAATGACAATGGTAAATATAGTGATAATTATGGAGAGAAATAAACATAATACAACAATGGTAGAAGCGCCTGTAACTTAATCTCGTGTAATAGAAACACGTTGTAAATTCTATCTTTCAAATTGCGTTGAACTAATTATAACATGGTGCACATACAATATTTGCGCAAGGTCGTGTAGTTTATTGATCCGATTATAACAAGAAATATAATCTAGTATAGGTATTTAATAGTTTCGCGATACCGTAATCATTATATATTCGGAGCTGTATATTCAACGACTAAATACCATTTTATAATTCATTAATTTGCGATATCCAATCCGAGTCGATTTATTATTCTCCGATCCTTTCCATTGAAACAGTATGCGAGGTTCTCTTTGTTCAATTTTGTGGTACCTGTCGGTATTCGATCGTCGCACTGTTTTTTCAACGGTAGTAACGAATATTACAAATAAAACATTCTGTGGAAAAAAGAAACATTAAATACAATCGAAAATTAAATACGAATATTACATTATTTCGCGATTTTTATACATCGTATCGTCAAACGAGAAATTGGAATAAAGCAACTTGAAACAGAGATGATATTGAAACAAAACAAAAAAAAAAAAAAAAAAAAAAATCGGTTCAAAATCCCAATGTACGAGATTCGAACCCAGGATTCTCTGATTACGAATTTTTGCGCTGTTCGAAGCAGCTGTCGCGAACGATTTTCTTAAGTCTCGTAAAAATTGCTGAAATTTTACCGTTCGATTCAATCGGTTGCAAAAGTAGCTGGTCAGATACGACCGATGCATTCCAGTTTATTTCGACTCATCCGCCCCTAGAATTCGAGCCTAGTTCCTTTCACAAAGAGCTCGTCAGGATCGTAAACTCCCCTTGTGAGACGTCACAATGGAACGAGCCAGACGCCAAAGGAACGACACTGATTTCCCCGCAATTTCTGTTATTTTGGACAAGCACGGGATCAGCCTCGATCTTGAAACGAAACGCAGCCGACTGTAAGGAATGGGCCACGGAGGGCTGGACAGCCCGGACCGTGCAGAGTAGTCTGCGAGGCGTGAGGTTGGGATCGTCAGGGGTGCCAGGTGCAACCTTCTTCGCTTCCACTCGTATACCTGGGCTCGACGAAACCTACTCTATTCTTTCGAATCGTTCCCAATGGTCATAACCTTGGCGATTTCAAGGATATTGCGAGACGCGTCGCGCGATCCTACTGGCGACGATTGTCGTGGCAAACAGGTTCGCATCGATGAAATTTTAACCTCTTCAGAGGATACTGGCGCGCAACTGTACGTTTCGTTTTCAAGGTATTTGAAGTATAGTGACACGGACAGTATCACCGAAATTGTATCCAAGTGTTCGGGATTAAATACTCGTGATTACGTGCATGTAATTTTTTGGGTACGAGATTCGATACACTTGCAAGAAATTAAATTTCAAAAGGCACGGTTTAAAAATATTCATAAAGTTATACTGGCGCACAACTGTACGTTTCGTTTTCAAGGTATTTGAAGTATAGTGACACGGACAGTATCACCGAAATTGTATCCAAGTATTCGGGATTAAATACCCGTAATTCCGTGCATGTAATTTTTTGGGTACGAGATTCGATACAGTTTCAAGAAATTAAATTTCAAAAGACACTGTTTAAAAATATTCATAAACTTCGTAGAAGATAAAAATTGAACGTTAATATATAGCAACGTAATGTACAAAATTAATTACAAAAATTGCAGTAGATAACACATTGAATTCGCAAGAAAGAAATTGAAATGAAGAATATATAAACGCAAAACTGAATATCGTTAATTCGATTAACCAGAATATAGTATTTGCAGAATGTAGTATGGAAATGGACCATAATTTTGATTTTTCTTAAAATAATAGGAATAGGAAATAATTGCTATAAAAAAAATGTTCTTCGAATCGTCCCACATAATCGAGAATAACATAATTAATGACCAGGCAGAGTACAGAGTACTCTTGTAGAGTAATATATTGCAGAGTAATATAGACACAATTTACCATATTCTTTGCCACATATAAATTCCATTGAATAGTAGCTACATAACTATTGTCACTTTTATGTATAGAAATCAAGAGATACATTTACGACAGGGTAATCAGAGCTATACAGTTGTACTGTTACAGTCGTAGCGTCATTAAATTTGATTACAAATTGGGTGACTGATCGTTGAAAAAATACATGGCATCAAATTGATATAAACACGTAATTAAATTTCTATATTAATTCGATATTAATTTTAAATATAATCAACGATACGTGGGTAACATTTCAACATTAATACACGGTCGATAGATATAGATCAATATCAGTTTGAACTATCGTTCTCGATTATTCAAAGTTTATAATTCATTTCTGAACTGATTTACTGGAGATTGAGAGAATGTAGCGATGTAATCATGAATAAATAATTATAATGTACGATTTATAATAATGAGAAACATCAATAATGGAGCGAAAGGAATGGAGTCGAGAATGGATATCGAGCAAAAATGCACGATTGAAACATTCCGAACGATGCCTATAAAACTTTAGACACTGTAGAAATATGCATACGTACCGTGGGCGTTTATGATGTAGAGTGTCTGCGATGAGAAGAAGCTTCGTCTGAGTAGTTGGGGAGACTCACTTGAGTGAAAGATTAAAGAAGAGGAAAGAGTTAGAGAACAGTAGAAAGTTGCAGTTGCAATCTGGAGCATGTAATCAGGAACTGAGAAATTATATATCACGTATGTACGTGATATATAATACATATCCAAGGTGTTTTATTATTGTTGAAACCTGATTTAAAAGTTCGTTCACCATTGGAAAACGACAATTACAGTTCGTATAAACATGTAATATATTTGATTTAAGGCGTAGTTCAATTTTGTATAAAATTGTATCAAAGCTAGTTTTGTTTCAAAACTAATATGACCATTTTTAAACAATTTGTACCGAAGATGTTTCAGTATTCTTACGAATCGATTAATAATAGCTTATCTATTAAATGGAATTGTAAATAGGTTTATTCCGAACTAATATTTGTTAGTTAAATCTGTACAGATTTTGGATGATAAAAATACAGAAGAAATGTATAAAAGTTTGTCACACTGTAAAACAATTGAACTATGTACAATTCATTCAAATCTTTTATATTTGAAAAATAATTATCCTCGAATATTTGAAAAATAATCTATATGCTTTAGTATAACTTAATGCGGTTATAAAAAAACATCGTAGTAGATTCTTAAAAAAATCATAATATAAAATTAATCGTGTCGTACACCATACGTCGTTTTTAATATTAATTAATCCCAGAAACGTCTTTGTTTCATCATATAATTCATACTGTGTTCTTTTCAAATAAGTGCAAGGTTTGCAAGATTTACAATGACTATACCCTTGACCAGTTGCGAAAAGGACGCTGCATCGTCATTATATTGCTTTACAAAGAAGCTGAGAATAAATTAGCATAATGCGTGGGCAAGTACTCGTGCTTAACAATATCTTAAATGCTAAAGTCGATTTGTAATGCCCTGCTAACGTGTATAGAATAGAACTACTCATTAAATAGCATAATAGAATAATTTATTATACATCGTACTTCAGGAACGTATCTTTTTCAGGTCTTTTGTACTTGTATGTATTTCATGGTCTCGTATTATTACAAACACATTCTTTGAAATATTTTGTGAAATTTTCTTTGCGACATTTTATCCAATTGTAGCCATTTCTTCTCGTAGATTGTTGTAATAGCCACAAGTACCCAAATAAGTAACTTGTATTTCGATACTTGTCGCAAGAAATATTAACTAAAGTTGTTTGAACTTAGTTTACAAATGTGTACCAGTAAGACACTGCAATTATTCATATTTGTAATGGTCACATCAATGTATTTTTAAATACAGGAAAATCATTAAGAGCATAGCTATTTAAAATACTGAAAAATCTAACTAATGACGTTAACACAGTACCGAGAAGAATTGTTAGCGACTTTCTCGTTACGTAATTTGAATGTGGGATTTATTTTGCACGAGTAACCTTGTTACGGACAGGATAAGTGGGCTGCAATAAAAACTTGATGAATTATTTAAGGAAGTTGAAGGTACATTACTAAGCAAGTCACGTTATGTAAGGAATATCTACTTTGTTGTACATCGATATAAAGATATTAACGAATGATAATTACCTGTAGTAGATAAAGTTTAGCCTTCGAGAAAGTATGGTATCAGAGATATACAATAGACGTTGTTTTCAAAGCTTTTTGGTGTCGTATGGATTAAGGGCTTGCGAGCTTCTTTACCATTCCGTGTCACTCTCAACGTTACCGATTCAAACTGGAATAAGATTATAACGCCATAAGCGGTAAAAATTAAAACTAAATATGCCGACGACCGTTACGTATTTGAAAGTAATCGAAAGTTGGATCGATCCGGATTTAGCGGGTGTGCTAATTGATCTAACTAGATCTGTATCAGACTTTGCGTAGAAACCAAACGCACAGTGAAACATTTTTCTTGTTTGCCACATCAGAAAGAACAGCTTTTAAAGCTGATAGGATGAATAAAATATAGCCTACTCTACATATACTGCAATCAAGCTACACGTATAATAAACTGTACGTGGAAGATTGCAGTCAATTTATTCGTATTATTTGATGTGTAATTAATAATTGTATTACGTGGCTACTGATTACACAATTCGTAATTTCATACTAAATAATATCGAATAACCAGGTCTCATCACGTGGAGGTTGCTGTGTATGAAAATCCACCTTAATTATATATCAGTCACCGTCCCTTTGTACAGAATTTTTATTCGCAAACACTTTCTTAACATATAATCGAAAAACGATCGCGTTTGGTCCATTGTTCGAACAATTAACAAAGAATGCAGATTTCAGATGAATCTGCCTGAGAAAAAGGAACCATGATATAAGTAAATTCAAAATGTGCAACTGCACGTTAACCTACTTAAAGACTAAAGATTCAATAATTACTTCTACTTGAATAAGTGCTCGTCTTTATTAGTAATTCCTTCAAAAAGGTTAATATATATATAGGAAAATATTGTAGTTTTGTTTCTTGTAAACTATCTACTTATGTGACCATAATATACTATAAGAGACTATTAAAATATAAATTTTATTTTATTTGCTGTTCGTTTTGGTCATTGATATTACAAAGATTTTCTTGAAACATAACCTCAAAAATATTAAATTCAATGTTGTACCGTTTCACTGGTAAAATGGACATTTTTAAGTACGTCAAATATCTAGGAAACATATTTGATTTGTAAATATTATATAATTCAACTTTTAGTTTTATGAAAAATGAAGCGTACGTTTTTTCAGACATGACTGTACACTTAAGCAGTATTTTCAATGACGGACACTTGATCCACAATATGAAAATTGGACAAGAAAATAAAAAAAATTGTTAATGACATTCGCTGGAGAGTTAAAAAAAGAATATCCTCCACTTTTCAGAATTCCAGAAATGCAAACAGAACTGTGTCATGGATTATTTTTTCTTATGTAACACTAGTTCATTAAATAAAAAATAAAAATACTCCGGAGAGCATCTACATAGTGCTCTTCCTTATTTGCAACATTAATTTATTAAATGTGAAATTAAAAACTGTTCAATCAAAATTGAACGAAGTGTACTTCATTATTCGTCACACCTTGCAGAATGTAACATTTTACTATTTACAACACTAGTTCACTATCGTATAATTTGTGTTAAATAATACACAATACTAACTTTAATAATTCTGCGTAGCCATATTAAACTGCGTAAATCACCCCTTACACAGGTCATTCAGCTGTTTCGTGATTCTAAAGGAAACTCCAATGGAAAATTCTAATCAGTTCATAGATCTCAACATTAAATGAAACAAGATGTAATCAGTTCGCATCGTAACACTAATGCAAAACAACGAATCGATGTTAACGCAAAACTAGTGGCGACATTAACTTGAGCTCAATCAATACTCATCATTCTCGACATTATATCAAATCGTGGATCACTCAGCTAGTAAACAAAATATCTACTTACACTTACAGGTATATAGGTACATACTAGGTTGTTCAAAAGTTTTGTCGTTTGATCAAACTTACTGAACAATACTACATTGAAAAGTACTTATTGAGCAACCTAGTACTATACTGTGTTATTAAACGACAAAACTTATCGAACAACCTATTATATAAATAAACCAGTAACAAAAATGACTATCCATCCTAAGATGGAGAGCTATTTGTTGCAGTCCTTTCTCGAGACAGTTTACAGGCATTTTCTTTTTTCGACTGGTAATGACCAACCTGAAATTTAACCCATATCACTCCAAGTGTGCCTGGCAGGCACTGTCGATACCCAACGTTCTACTTTAAGTGTGCTTGTCAGGCACATATATAGGATATCAAGCGTTCTACTCCAAGTGTGCTTGTTAGGCACTTTACTGACTAGTTTATTCCCTATAATTCTTGGCGATGCAATAAGAGTACCAACAACTTTTTATTGTAAGATTTGCGAACGTAAACTTGGAATTCATCTCAATGAATGTTTTAAGAAATTACACATAGTAATCAATTATAACCAGTCCATTAAATGTCATTATTGAAAATTATAACACTTTTGAAACGATTAAAGATTATGTCATAGTAATTTAAAGATTGTTATTCTTGCATTTAAATGATGATATTTAAAACTACGTTAATTAGAAAAACACTAATTAATTCATATTTATTTAATTATATAATTAATGATAATTATTTTGCAAATAATGTGGTATGAAAATTTAAGATAAATTATTGAATTAAATTGATTAAAATATTGAATGTCTCTCGATTCCGTCGTCAAAGTAAAGGACAAACTATAGTGCCCAAGACATGTGCTGTAAATATCATTGATGGAGAATCGTTAAATTATATTTTAACTTGAAACTTAAACGAACTGTAGGTTAGGCGTTTAGAGATAGCATTTAGAGATTTAGCTGTATTACAAATAATGAACTTCGATTTATTCATTTCGTACATGCGAAACCTTCTCACACCAACACCTTTTCCCATTCCTCTTCGCCAGGGATTGAGTGAATGAATTTTGGCCACACTGTAATAACTGACACGTGTTCAATGAATTATTCCACGTGTTCCCTAAATTAATTCTAGAATTAATCTTGTGCTTAATGATCGAGATAAATGAAAAAGTCTAAAGTTACACGCAATCTACAATAGTACCAGTTAATTAAAACTTAACATAAATGTAAATTAAGAAAACTTATGAAAGAAATAACGTGAAGGTTTATGCCTATCGAACGAGTTATTTAGATTTTGAAACATTTGCCTTAGTTAGGTGGTTATCCAGGAATTAACAAAGCAGGTCATCGTTTAGGAACTGTCAAGAAACATCTAACGATTTTATGATTTTATTTTTTCACTTATGAGCTAAACTCCACGATGCACTTATGAGTGCATCCAAAGAAGGATTAGGAACAAGGAAATGCAAGTGAGAATATCAAGGAAAAGGACAAAATAGTCTCCAAATCGTCACAATAATTAATTGTTTCACACATTTCCACTTTTGTCTATTACATGTATTCATATATCTTAACGATTAAATGAGGTGTAGGTACTTTTTTATTAAATAATTGTTTATCGCAGGTAATATCGAGGTAATCGTCTGCAAACTTAGAATAGCTTCTTAAGATATAAAACTAAATAAAACGTAAGGTTCAATATACAATTGAATGTAGATCTCAGATACTTCAACGAAGGGTTTGCTTGAAGACCACCTATATTTTACGAGGTCGGTATTTCAGATCGTGTAGTACCAACTCAAGCTAGATGAAACTATTCTGTATCTGGTCTATGCGATATAACCAATACGTAGAAATACATTTATAGACAGACGAAATTTAAAATAAACGTTTCATCGTAGAGAATCTGAAGTCACATGATCTGAAGTATCTACATCGTAAAATATCAGCGGTTTGGTAGCAACCTCATCATTTAAGAACGGTGATCCTGGGAACTAGAATAGTTTTTCCACGTTTACAAATTCACCTAGAGTGTTCACTATCGATAGCTACCAAACAAATATTAAACAACGTAGCGTCGTCAATCTTTAAACTTAAACTTTATAAGGACGGTACCTTCTCCCTTAGTCATTCTTTTCAAACAACTACCGCCATCTATACGTCAGGTTGGGTACATCTGGGACTACCCCTGCATGTTCAATCGTGTCACCAAGATTGGTAAATGTAGTAAATCTGGAGAACTCGTCTCTGGATGTGGTTTGTAGTTCTATCAGACCTATCTGTCTCCCAAAATATTGTAACAATAAATTTTATTCATCTCCGCAATAAAATTTGGAATATTCTAGCAGCATAAAAGCAAGAATATTTTCCAAGTTACAGACACCGTGACAGCTTAATAAAATTTGTCTGGTCCCATCCCATTTCTGAACCCTACTCTGTAATATCTTATATTATAATATATTTTGAACCAGGGACGATCGAACATCACTTGCAACTTTTATTTCTCTTTGTTCGATTTCATAATTTAGGAAAACACAAGGAGAAAGGAAGCAAACATCGTATTACTCGAAATGCATCAGAGTTTTATTCATACTTGTACGTTTCGTTAAAATATTTAAAGTTTCGTACGTTCACATGCATTACAAAAATTTTCCATGTATCACACTAATATATTTATTCTTATACATTAAGAAAATATATTATTACATTAATTCTAAGTTCCCAGCCGGTTAGTTCGTGAGTAAAACTCGTTACCTGGTGTCTTACCACAAAGAGGTGCTGGAAGCAAAAATGTGAAGACACATGGAATTGAAGTTCCATCGATCTCTTCGTTTAACACTTTCGTGTAACTGCACTGTCAAAAAAAAATGAAGCAAATTTGGGAAAAACGTGACTCAAATCGTGGAGTTGGCCCTAATCGATCAATCCTATTCTCTCGTAGTTAGCCCATTTGAAGAGTAAGCTGATCAACGCCATCGAAATAGATGATTTGTATTTAGCGAGTTGTGCAAGCATGAGCACGACTTACAAAGGACATCACTTAAGTGTAATCGTCGATTTTAATGAAACTGACATATAATATAGTTCTTTGAAAAATATTTGACATGTATTTTTTTAAATTTCTGTTATTATTCGTATCTAGGGGGTGAAATAAGCCCTCAAAGTTAGAGGAGAAGAACACAAGACAGCGATTAGACAGAATGTCCAAAACTAGCGAATCAGAAGCGACTCATGTGCCTTTGGCTACTCGAAAAAGTTGTTAGAGACTTGGATGTTCACTTATTTAGGTCTTTACAAAATTCCCTTAATGCGAAAACTTTATCTGTTTGGTCGATATAAAAAATTGTATCGAAAAGTTTCCAAACGAAAACCTGACTTCTGGAAGGATGAGATCTTCAAATTGTGTGAAAGATGGAAAAAGGTTATGGAATAAAATGACAGCTACATGATTTGATAAATGTATATCTAAATTTAACGTGTTCCTTTTGAATTTTCCTTGAAAATCGGCACTGTTCTGTCGGTTGTTGTACTGTGACATTTAGCGAGTACCGAATGAATTATGTACAACGGGTGTCGCGTGTAGAAAGTGAAACACGTACAGTAGGTGAAAAATCTAGTGACTACGACGAAACAAATATGCGGAGAGCGTAATAGGTTGTTCAATAAGTTTTGTCGTTCGATGAAACTTATTAAACAACCTAGTATATGTGATGATACGTACAGCTAACTCCATGGTTCTCTATTCTGAAGAATAATTACTCAATAATTCTCAATTGAAAAAGGATGCTCTTATTTCTTGAGTTTAGCAGTATTTCTCGCACGAACAATAGATTAAAAATGAAAGCAGATCGATTAAATTTTGATTATATCTGTTTCTCTTCGAATATTCCCTCGTAACCATCTCCTATTTATAAAATCGATATTACTCGCGACGAAGGATCGTTCGTTAAATTAACTCGAGAAATTTCAGAAAACTGTTAGGGTAGCGCAATTATAAAAATATTTACAGCCTCGAATTGCTATAATGTTTCAAGTTTCATCAGTTAGGGTATCAAGCTATGAGAATAAATGCGATTTTTTACAATATTCTTTGAGACAGATAGATGTGACAGAATCTCAGACAATTTTGATAGGTTTACTACCTTTACCGACTTTCCGTTGTACATAGTTTCCAGAATCACCGTTCTTGTGCGAAGAGGTCGCTCCAAAACCATCGATAGTTCATAAGGTCGGTATTTCAGATCGTGCGACACCAACCTCTGTAAAATGCCTATTCTATATCTTATCCAGGCTTATACATCATCGGTGCTTCCAGAGTACCAAAAACTGAAATACCAACGACAGCGTAAGAATCGCAGTGCGGTAGATTGTTATCGAGAAATTCGATTTTAAATTCTCAACGAACATCATTTTCTATGTAATCAACTGCAGATATAAACAACTTCGTCGTTAACGATGCAATTATTGCGAAGATGTTTAAAAAATGTGGCTGTCTTAATTCAATTCAGATTCGTGGTTTAAAAAATTTGTAATTAATCGTTTATTCGGTGTAAATTATCTTTCTTTGACAGAAGTGTATTTAATCGAACATATAAATAATTCAATATTGTTCAAAAATACGAAGTTAAATTTATGTTGTACGTCTAATGAGATATTCGTAGGTATAAAAGAATGTAGAAATTTAAGTAAAAGTTAGCCGGTTGTTCTAATTTTGCTAGATCGTATTGCAACGAAATATTGGTTATTTTTTTTTCGTAACAATACTATCCTTCGTTACAATATGTATTTTTCATAACAATTTGTCTCGTCCAGAAATGTTGAAATTGTTGATCGAGAGAATTCCGAAAAGTTCGTTAAAACTGAAAACGTTGGTTGTTTAATATGTATGTTCGTATAAAATTTAAAGCAGCTTCGCACTTTCAGAATTAAAAAATTCTCAATGTTAATAAATTTGATACGTTATACTCGGTTGTAAATTTATTAACGCGAAGGTATCTATTAAAGTCGAACATTTTCAAATTTGTTGCTTCGAACTTTACTTATCGATTACTTTGGCAAATTTATGTAAAGAGTAAAGTTCCAAAAGTATTACAATAGACGAGAAGAATACAATAATCGACACATTAGACTTTGCACAATACATTATGGAAACAGAATTCAATTACGTGCTTTTGAAATCAATATTTTATCCCAAGTTTTCGCAAAAGAAGAAATTTCAGATAAAATAATTTTCGACGAAAGAAAGAATTTCAAATGTGCTGTAAAGTTAATTCCTTTTCGTAGAATATTTTTAAAATCTTTGGAATATTTATTATACTTGTGTACACGATGAAACAAATTTGAAAATTTAAAATGCAACTTCAGGAACGCGTAATTTAAATCTCCGTGTAAATTATTATACGTATACGTTGTAATATTTTTTAACGAAAAAAACGTGGTACAAGTATATACAACGAGTGAGATTTCGTTCGATCTTTTTTTTTATTAGGAAGTATTTATCAAACTATTTACGTAGAATTTGATTCTCTTTAAGGTTTATTTAAAACAACTTTTTACATTTCTTTTACAAACAACGAATATATACGAATCTCAGAAATACCAAAGAATTGCAATAGGTACCATCGTTATTCATGGACCATTTTGTATAAAATCTAATGAAATTACGAGACAAGAATATAGAACGAAAAGTTTGATTAAAATTCATTTAGCCATTATCACCAAGTCGTGTTAAACAAATTATTTTTTAATAATCCAAACGTATTTTTCTAAGAAACAAAACAATTTTCTCAAACTTTCGTTCATTTACAATACTTTCCTTCCCACAAGTCGGAAAGCGATAACGATGCACGTAAACCACGTATCTACATAAACGAAAATACTATATTCGTTATTTACGGTGAATTAACTATCGATAAAGAAAAAAAAAAAAAATAGATTCCGAAGCCAAACTGTAGAAGTTTAATTTAGAAAACAGAGATACATATGATAAATAATAAAGTTAGTTTCACAAAAACAGTTCGCCATAAATATTTTAATTCATTTTTAGATTTCCTCTCCGGCAGAAATTAATTTTAACGAAGTCGAAACTCTTCTTCCTAACAAGTTTCGATCGCACGGTATACTTTAATTTTCCTTTACAACACGGATTTAATAATTAGAGTTTCGTGGTTCCCGTTTCGTATAAAAATCAATTTTCGATGAATTTCATCGATGTTTATTTCATAGACGGTAACACGAACCAGACAAAAACCCACTATTCGCCACTCTTTGAACGGTCCGTTTCTCCAAATCGATGTAAAGTTAGTTCCACGCGAGAAAAAGATCGATACAATCGATGAAAACCACGATCGAGATATTCCGCTAGAAGCGCCTTTACGATGCTCGGGATTATCTCGCTTAGCCGCGGCTGTCGATAATTAAAGACACCTGTAATGCCGATGCAACGATGTATCGGCTAGATAAAAATTACGGGTTGAATGTCGCGTTCCCGTGCGTCGGTGATCGATAATAACTCTCGTACTTTCGTCGTATTATCGCGCGTAAGCTCGGCCGTCGCTATAAATTTCATTCGTTCTAGGAAGCTTGGTGTGCAACAAGTACCGTGGCACGTAGGTGCGATACGTAGATTCGATCCGTCGTTATATCCGTGGGCGAAATAACGATCGAGAAACAGGTACGGCGGGAGCCGATCACCGAATCGTCGATTCGGGTGTTCTCGTCGAAGGTTTGTTCTGGTACGCGCGAGAGATCGGTAATTCGTTAAGGCTATCGTCGGTGATGTTCGGATGTAGACGGTTACAAGATCGATCGATCGGTTGGCGAACCGTGTCACCCGGGTACGTTCCACTTAAACCGTTCGCTTTAGCGAGCACGGTTAGGATCTCGAGCCTGGCCGGCTAATTCCTCTCGGTGGACTTGGATCGCGTTTGAGCATCGGTCGCGACCGTCGCTACGGAACCAAGGTACATAGTCGCGCGCGGTTCACGTACGGTGTCGCGTACACATGTAAAAGTACTTCCGAGGCCCACGCACGAATCCATACACCGCGCGTACGGTAGGGGGATATCACGCACACACCTCGATAGTCACACGGCAACGGTGGCGAGCCATGGGGGTACGCGAGGCGGCCGAGAGGGCGACGCGAGGATCCAGCGTCCCGGAGAACGAGAAAGAAAGGGACAGAGTTCTCCGGTACACGGTGGTGGGCAGAATATTGATCTGTGGGGTGGGCTTCGGGGATGGTGTCCTCGAGCCCTCCACCCCAGGCCACCCACTCTCCCGATCCTTCCTCTCTGTCTCACCAAAGCACCCGGCTGGTAGCCGAACTCGGAGTGGGGAGGACGCTAGTTGCGTGGTGGTCCAGTCCGCAGCTTCCCGCGAAATCGTGGTGGGACTGAACGCGAGCGGTAGGGGCTCGCGCCTTGGAAGGGATGGCGAACGGTTAGGGGATGGCGGAGGGAAGGTTGTACCCATCGCGGAGAGCCTTCCTCGCGTCGTCTATATCGCGGCGGTAGCTGCGAGTCGCGAGAGCTCGACCGGCAGCTCGTACACGACCCCCGACCGCCTCCTATTTCAGGGTACTTTCAGTTCCGTTTGGATACCCGATCACAGAACGAGGCGGTTTTCTCCCCCTCTTCTCTATCTTTGTCTATTACTCTCTCTCGCACACTTTTTCACTCGCCCACTCTTACACACACACTCTCTCTCTCTCTTGCGCGCGCTCTTTCTCTCTCTCACTCGCACACTCTCTCTCTCTCTCTCACACACACTCACTTTCTCTCTCTCTCTCATTCTATATCTACCTAGCTGTTGCCCCTTTGACTCTATCCGCGCACACGCCTCGCCTCTGTCCGCTTCACCTTCTTCTCGGCCGCTGTCTCAGTCTACCGCGAGTCTCCTACGCCTGCCTGTAGACACCGTAACGTGGCCGCGTGTGATAGTGCTTCAGCGAACGTAGCCCTGTTCGTTCGTACCAGTCGTTCGGTCACCGTGGCACACCGGCTTGACTTTAACCGATAGCGGCCGGTGCGCGCGATTACGTTGGATACGCGAGAACCACCCACCTACGGCGAAAGTGATCGCGGAGGTTACGAGCCTCGAGGTAACCACCGGAGGACGAGTATCTTTCGTTTGTTTGTTTTTTCTTTTCTCCAACCGCGGACTACCGGGGAGCATCGTCTCCTTTCTCGACGCGGCGCGAGGATGCGATCGAGGATAAAGGCCGGGCGTGCAACGCCGGGATAAACGAGAATGTTCACGGTGGTGGAGGAACGAGACGGTGAAAACGAAACGCGGCGAGAGAATTTGACGCGAGAGAAAGGCAGTCGCCGAGAAAGTGGGAGCAGCACGCTTGGCCAAGTTGCCTGGATACGGGCAGCACCGTGTTGCGCTCCGGTGAAGTAGGAGGCAGCGAAGGAGGTGGAAGGTGGTGCTAATACTCGCGGAAAGGATGGAGTATACAGTGGACAGTAGCGGAACGAAGAAGACGATGCACGCGGCCGATCAGGCTGCGATAGCAGGCACACGGTGCGTCCAAGAATCGCGATAGCACGATTGCCCTTACGTTCAGACGCGATCTCGTACGACGAGCCGGAAACCACGGCCGAACCTCAGGTACGATCACTGAATCTCGGTGCCTGTCAACGGGGTGTGACTTCTCGTCCACGATCCATTCATGGAATTCGCGAACACACTGACCGCGATATCGCTGTCACGACCTATCGTTCTCACGATCCTCCTACGTTCACGCACGGTGGACTCCCCGCGAGGAATTCACGTCGGTTCGTGACCGAGGAATCCCGAGGAACGCTTTTCCGGTTGAATACATCGGCGAAAAGTGCATCCGTGATCAGTGTTCCGGCTCCTGTTTCGTGCACGACTAGCAACGGAGGATCGGATACTCGCATCGAACACCTGTGAACAACCGGATCTCGTTCGAAAGACACGCGAGACTTTCACCAGTCGTGATCGCGTAACCTGGATGCGACCAGCCCTTTTCCAAACAACGCGCTCGCTCGATCCGTATCGAACGACGGGGCCAGAACGTTGACGTGTAATTGATAAACGATACCAGGCGGCAGATGCCGGCGCAATTGTAGGTACGTTCGTACATCGACAAGTTAGAAATCGGTATTGGAACGTCCCGGATGTAGGCTTTGCGCGAACGTGGTCCCCGGTGGCTGGGAAATGTGATTTCCATGTTTCGCGACTCTTTCGAGCCCTGTTTTTCATCTCGGTTTCGAGCCGATCGCGAAACTTCTCCGGTGGGACTGGTCTCGATACGGAGTGTCCGTCGAAATAATAACGATTAATAGACCAACGAGAATCTAGTCGAAGTTTTCACCGTTGCAGGAATTTCGATCGCGTAACGAATCGCTTCAGGGAGCTTCGGCTCGTGTACGTTTCACGATCGCACGAGGTACCGAACGGATATTTTTAAACCGTCGCTTCGCGCCCGGAAGAGTCGACTTTTCCAAGCTCTTTTGTTTCACGTTTCGCGCGTGCATCTTTCGCGGAAATAACGCGCCGAGTGTACACCATTGGTCCCGACAGATCTCGCCGATGGAACACGTGAAATGTTCGTTTCCCAGCGAGCCGGGGTACGCGCGGAAAATCCAAAGAATTCAACCGATACTCGCGACCTGAATAATTATATTTCGTGCTCCGGGAACGAAATATCGTAATCGATTTCGATTCAATTCTTCCACCGTTTTCGACCGGATTCGATTCCGATGGAATCCCGTTCTACGTAATTGATAAGAGCGTTTCACGGTGTATTAACCGCGGGAATACCAAGGAATATTTTCCTCAGGATTGTCGAAAGAAAGAAATATTTCGAAGGGAACGCGTCAAGAACCTTTATCGATCGCGTGGAAGTCGATGTTCGAGAATTGAAAAGATGAAAGTCGACGTTTCCGATGAAAAATACGACCGATTTAACCGCCAAAGTGAAATTAAACTTAATAACGCGCGCCATCCACGCGAATACGCGGAACGGTTCTTCGGATCGGTTAGTAGTACACGTCGAGCACATGGCTGGCGAGCGAATAATAAGCGAACGTCGGTGAATTAAACGCGCGTTTCTTCGTTAAATTCCGTCCCACGCGTTCCCGTCACGCTCTGATCGCGGAACGCGTACCTGCTTTCGTAATTTCGACGATTCGCCTATCTCGAGAGACAAAAGAATTTCGTAATTTCGATAATTCGTGTATCTCGAGAGACGAAAGAAATATCGGTCGAATCGTGTTTGCGGTATCATTTGCAATTGGTACGTTCGAACGGGAATATTTCACCGAGCGAAATACCCGTTATCGGTTCGATGGTAACGTTTATTTTCGAACAACGCGCACGAATGTTAACAGAAATATTCCAACGATTATCGACGAACAAAAATTCCACGAATCTGGCGCGTCGACTCGGAAATAATAATAAAAAAAAAACGAGGTGTCGCGATCGAAACGGTTACCGGGGGAAAGATCGCGGAATGTAAATTTAAAATAGAAGAATAGAAATAAATAGAAAGAAAATAAGGAAACGCTCGGTCGGTCTGACGTTCAGGATTATTTTCAGGAGTTTAACGCGAGCATGCTCGAAGCGTGGGAAAACACGACGCGGACCTAGAACTCCGATACGAGGACAGGTCTTCGCAAGAAGTTCGAACGATACACGCAACCTCGTGTATGAAAAGTGACGGGGAAACGTTCGGTTGCGACGACGACGCAGTGTGGTCCGTTGATAAATGCGTGGCGTGACTGGCGAACTATTCGCGCGAGAATGCACTTCAGCCGGTACTCGGTACCATGATTACGATCGGTGAAAGAGCGCGCGACGAACAGTTTCCGGGTGACGTTAGAGACGGTGATCGCAGCTAGAAGTGGCACCGGATTGTGCAGTGCGTGGGAGAATTACGGACAAGAATCATCCGGAATACGAGAAGAGGAGGCCGAATTTCGGGTGGCCGACCCTTGGCGAATACGAAATGTCGACCTGGACGAGTCTGCAAAATTCATTCGCCATGGCGAACCAGACGAGAGGTCTGCCGCAGATGCGAATAAAGCTTTGTATGGTCAGCGCCAGTCTCCAAATAGTCCTTTTGCTCACCGTCCTACCTCAAGGTAAGTGGCTGCGCCTGTCGACTTTCGTCGAGCCAATGTCCGACAATTTTCAATTGGGACCGCAATTTCGTGCCGTAGGAATTTATTTCGGTGGAAAGTGGCCACGAGAACGGGCGCTAACGACGATCGAAGACATTCGTCGAGTCTTAAAGCGTTCCTAAAGTTCCGCTCGCTACCAGTAGCGCGTACAGTGACGTTCAAAAGTCTTGGGACACCTGTGTTCAACGAACGTACATTTACGATGGATTAATAAACTTTTGTTCATTTTTCCCGTAATTATGGTACACGTTCGATGTCGGTTGGTCGGTAGAGAACGATCGATTGTAAGTTTAATTAAACGATGATTCAGGCTCGGTCTTGATCGAGCTATTTTTTTATCGATGCTTCGACTCGTATGTTTTTGAGTAATCTTCGGAACGCTGGGAACTTACATATCTACTAGGTTGTTCAATAAGTTTTGCCGCTCGATAAAACTTATTGAACAGCACTGTTCAATGTGGTACCTTACACAGTACTACTCAATGTAGTACCTTACACAGTACTGTTCAATGTAGTACCCTACACAGTACTGTTCAATGTAGTATCCTACACAGTACCGTTCAATGTAGTACCTTACATAGTACTACTCAATGTGGTACCTTACACAGTACTGTTCAATGTGGTACCTTACACAGTACTGTTCAATGTAGTACTCTACATAGTACTGTTTAATGTAGCACCTTACACAGTATTGTTCAATGTGGTACTCTACATAGTACTGTTTAATGTAGTACCTTACATAGTACTGTTCAATGTAGTACCCTACACAGTACTGTTCAATGTAGTACCTTGCACAGTACTACTCAATGTAGTATCTTACACAGTACTGTTCAATGTAGTACCTTATACAGTACTGTTCAGTGTAGTACCCTACACAGTACTGTTCAATGTGGTACCTTACACAGTACTGTTCAATGTAGTAGCTTACACAGTACTGTTCAATGTAGTACCCTACACAGTACTGTTCAACGTGGTACCTTACACAGTACTGTTCAATGTAGTACTTTACATAATACTGTTTAATGTAGCACCTTACACAGTATTGTTCAATGTAGTACCGTACACAGTACTGTTCAATGTAGTACTCTGCACAGTACTACTCAATGTAGTACCTTACACAGTACTGTTCAATGTAGTGCCCTACACAGTACTGTTCAATGTAGTACCTTATACAGTACTGTTCAATGTAGTACCCTACACAGTACTGTTCAATATGGTACCTTACACAATACTGTTCAATGTAGTACCCTACACAGTACTGTTCAATATGGTACCTTACACAATACTGTTCAATATGGTACCTTACATAGTACTGTTCAATGTGGTACTCTACATAGTACTGTCCAATGTAGTACCCTACACAGTACTGTTCAATGTAGTATCCCACACAGTACTATTCAAATATGGTACCTTACACAGTACTGTTCAATGTGGTACTCTACATAGTACTGTTTAATGTAGTACCTACACAGTACTGTTCAATATGGTACCTCACACAGTACTGTTTAATGTAGTACGCTACACAGTACTGTTCAATGTAGTACGCTACACAGTACTGTTCAATAAGTTTTATCAAACGACAAAATTTCTTAAACAACCTATTACAAGTACGAAGATTAAGATTGGAATAAGAACGAGAAACGATAATAGCAGTAACGCGATAAAAATAAAACGGTCCCATGTGTCCGTCGTTGTACATAATTCTTCTCTGTGTATTTAGGTAATTGTTATTTTTATCGATCTATTTTTTCTTTTTCATCGTTTCTAGTCCATCGCGAGTTAAGATAATGTCAAGTAGAGCGGAAAAACAGAAAATAGAATGCGATTCTTGGAAGGTCGCCTCATTTCCGGTTCCGTGTAAAATCCAATTAATCCACGTGGTCGAATAACGTTGTATGCAGTTTATCATTTTTTACGTAACTCGTGTCGGTTGCATTCAACGAGTAATTTTATGTTTGCTCGTATCATTTTTCTCTGATGTATAATTATAATCTTAATCGCGTACTGGTGGATTCAAAAATGTGCATGTTGAAAGATAAGTAGAAAAAATAACCGGTCGGGTAGTGACAATTTGTCATCGTTTGTATAATATACAAATGAGCATACCTTTTAGCGACAATTTACTTGTTTTAATTAGATAACAACGTATTTGATATTTTCGTGGTACTCGCGTCTCGTAATCATAATTATGGACAGGTTCTGATGCTCGTTTTCACCAAATTGCTAAAATTATAAAAACAATGCCAATTTGATTCCAACGTAATTAAGTAATTAAGAAACGAGGTAGGTGTATTCGCGATAGAAAGATATGAATATTGTTTTATTTTTTTAGCGAGCTATCTAAAATATTCGTACATGCAACGATATGTATAATATTACGTGTTTCCATTCTCACCGAACATTAAACGGGATAATGTTCCTCTAAATTTTTCAGAGATAGTATCGTTTTTCTCGATAGTATCGTCTTTTCATAAAATGCAGTAATTGTCCCACGATTTTTGAGCGACAGCGTAGATACGATAGAAATTAGCGATGTCGATAGAAATATCGATTAAAGTTGGGTGGTAATACTGTATGTACGAAAAGTACTGTCTGTTAGAGATTAAGTATAAAAATCTTGAAACGATGTACCATCTGTGGTGACATATCGCCCTTTAAGTCTGTTTTCTTCGACTCTTACTATTAATTACTTCGGCTGCGCCGTGTATTAGAGAATTAGAGGAATACATTCGTTTTCGGCACTTTTCAACGCGTTCGGAATTAAATTTTTAAAACGAATTAGATAAAAGTATTTAAATACAATATTTTACACACCACTAGAGGATGTAGGTTGCAATTTGATTTAATTGAAACGACGATTGGAATTCGATTTCATTTCGATACCGACTCGTTTTAATTTGTATTTTATATCGGAATACGTATAAAGATATTCTGCACACGTGTGGGTTTTCAAACGCTTCTAATAGCCTCACGGATTATCTATTTGCCTACGTTACGATCCAATCTAGACAAGTCAAACGTTGATGTGCCCATGTCGGATATGTTATTTTAATCTAACTTCTACGAGCTTTAAGTTGCTTCAATGTTATCCCTTGCAATTACAGAGCACATCTTCGTTTGGGAGTGTTACGTATTTATCCATTCAAACTACACAACTATTAATTAAATTGTAAAATCAAGACTACGATAGCCTTTTCGAGTGAAAAGAAAAAGCTGCTCAAATTGTGAATAAATGTTTATAGTTTAATTTCCTAATGATATATCACAACAATATCGCCGGAGGACTGATAGATATAATTCAATATTAGTAACAATCTTAGTTTATTTGAAATATACAGATTAATAGGTTAAAATAATAAAGAAACGTAGCTGGAAACAATATTTGCTATATTGTAAAAATCAAAGGACGTATTCCCATTTATCTAGAATTAGTCAAATTCGAGAGTCGTTGAACAAACGTTACACATTTAGAAACATAATGGAATATGAAAATAATTATAATTTTTGTTACGTTATAGTATCGTAAACTTTTTTTAAATTTTTACACAAGAAATCTTTGGCAAAGTACGATCGAATAAAAATCTAGTAAGAAAGAATATTTGTTGTTGTAACTTGTATACCGGTTACAAGTAACTCAGCCTTAATTCAGGGTTAATTCTCAGTATCGGGAGCTAGGAACGGATTCTTCGTGAAGAAATAAATAAAAATGTAGAATAAAATATACTAGGTTGTTCGATAAGTTTCGTCGTTCGATAAAACTTATTGAACAGTGTAGTACTAGATTGCTCAATAAGTCTTGTCGTTCGATAAAACTTATCTAACAAGTTATTATTGCGAGAAGCTAGATATTCGGGAAACTGCTTGACGAAACCTTGACTTCGTGCATCTTCGGTATATACTTGTAATGCTTCTGCTCCTCCTTGTGTTTGCAAACGCTGGTAAAAGCACCGTTTGAGAGTGAACGAGAAAAGAAAAGGGTGCAGGAAACACTAAGAGCGTGCTGTACTCTCTGAATAACTCATTGTCAGTCTGGAGAACGACATTTAAAATTCTCTTCTTTGTACAAACGACAACCGTGTCTGCAATAATTACTAAACAATAACGAACGATGGTTCGAATTTGTAACGAAATAATAGAAACGATATCGAACCGTGAGTTTGTAAACGTTTGAAAGCACAAAAACGAGCAAATTTCAGCACAAGTCTTAGAATCGATCGAACGAATGCCTGATGAATTTTGAAAATTGATTATCTCGAAAACGGAGCCTCGAATAACATCATTTTATTCTACATTTTCGATTTGTATTTTCACAAGGAATTTCTCCTTACCTGCTAGTATAAACGAGAGTATGAATAATCAGGTTTGGAAAAAAAATTTGAGTCGATTAGATGAAACGTTTCACAAACGTTTGAACGAAACTTAGTCGAATTCGAAATAATCTAAATACAGAGTGTCTAATTCGACAAATGTAGATTTATTTCTCACTAGAGAAGACTAAAACGTTATACTTTATATTTTATATCATATTTGGTTAAATATACAGTGTGTCGGTTGAGATGTTCGACAAATGTTGCTCCTACGTTAAAAATATCATAGACGACCGAATGTTACGCGGAAGCTTTGCCTTCATCATTGGAAACCACTTATCTCTGCTTTTGAAATCAACATAAACAATGTTTACCTCGGTTTACGCTGCGTTGTATTAAGGTCATCTATGTACATACGCTATAGGTCTACTTCATTTCGTCATCGAGATAAACATTGTTTACGTCTGCTTTCAAGAGCAGGGATAAGTGATTTTCAATGATGAAGGTACAGCTTCATTTGAACCTTTTGTCCTCGATTGGTACGAAATAAACTTACGGTGTATATGATACTTTTAACGTACGAGCAAAGTTTG
This sequence comes from Ptiloglossa arizonensis, assembly GCF_051014685.1. Classification (NCBI taxonomy): domain Eukaryota; kingdom Metazoa; phylum Arthropoda; class Insecta; order Hymenoptera; family Colletidae; genus Ptiloglossa; species Ptiloglossa arizonensis. The sequence goes on along the minus strand of NC_135056.1, from coordinate 5,073,927 downwards.
TCGAACACCTCACCCGACATCCTGTACATTTAACCAAATATGATATAAAATACAAAGTATGTGATCGATACGAATGAGGTGATTTCGGATGAACGTTGGAAATGTTCCACCTGTCGATATTTATAACTTTCTTTCTTCGATTTTCTGGTGTTTGTGGATGATGGATTGACAGTTCATGTAAGAGGCAGGAGGTGGAGATCGTTGAGAACTGGAAGGTGTTAGTGGAAGGTGGTGATGGATTCGAGGTTGGTGGTGGAAGATGGTGGTGAGCTTAACACTGAGGATGGGAAGAAGATTCCGGTGCGTTTGGTCGAAGAGTCCAAGGGTGGTAGAGCAAAGTGCGTTTTATTTCTGCGACTAGCGCAGAGTTTGACTTTTCGAAATTTTAATCTCCTGTTCCCTTTACGCGTCACGTGCAGGCCATCAACTTTTCGATGAAAATTAATTTCGACCAACGATATATGTGTGTAATTGCTCTCGTGAACTCTATGCAGTAACAATTAGCGATAATCGTTCTCGAAATTATTTTCGGAATATTCCTCGAGGTAAACGAAAATATAATTGACAAGTTCGCAACTACGCCTCACGTATGTGCGATAGTGATTTTCTACATTATATCCATATAAACACGCGAAGGATGAACTGTAAAACTGTACTAGCTTAACGAACTGTGCTATCATTATACACGTGGCACGTTATTTGGAATTCGGTTGGTCCGTTTGGTATATTTTATTCGTAAATAATTAAGAGTACGCGTTTCGTTAAACGAAATTATTGCAAATGTTCTCGTGGTAAGCTTCTTTGTGGCACAGAACGTGGTAGACTCTTTCCTAATCTACAAATTCGTTATCTACTATTGCTTAGTTTCATCTTAAATGAAAAATTCAATTTAATGTTTAAAAGGTTCAATCGTTTCATTTATATGAATCTGTAAAGTAGGAGTATTTTCTTCGGTAATATTTTTAAAGTACAGTTTACATGCAGAGATAAAAAACGGTATTATGTAATTCAAATTCTATCATACCGTTAGGCAGCTTGAATATAAACGATTCAAACTTTTTCAACGCTGGAAGGAACTTCAGCGAGCAATTAGAAGTGTCATATTATATAATTCATACTAAGATTATATTTTGAACCAGCAATGAGTTATCCAGAATACAATTTTAACGAACAATTTGGAAATAAAACATCTCTAATGCTACAATTAAGAGGTAGAAAACCGCAAACTGTTTTCTCTCTTAAACGGAGCCGTTGAAGCTTGAGCGTTGGAACACAAAAGAATCACCTAACGGTTTCCCTACTGCAACACTTTGCATATGGTCTTACTTGGCAGAGAAAGCACGTTTTGTGAAGGTTTACGCTCTCTGTCTCCCTGATGTAATTTTAGAATATTTATTTTAGAATTACTTCTGAATCGTAAGAGCAATATTGGGTACCAACTTTATTAATTTTCCCTTATGATAGATCGAACGACAGATTACTGTGAAGTGACTATACTTTATATACGTATATCAAACAGGCTAATTCCTGCTTCCTGGTAACAATCTTTACACTGGATTTAAACGATAAATTCATCGTTTCACTTTTTATGTTTGTGCAGTGTAGATCTTTCATGAACTTTTATCAATATAATACTGCTATGTTTACTTACTGCTAATATTTCTGTTTACGTTTATGTACCGCGGATCTTTATTGACTATAGTTTCAAATAAAAGTATAGTAGCTTCCTAGTAGCTAGGTCTAATTTTACCATTCGAAAGCGGGAAGTATTGTATATCTTGTACAGTAATTGAAATCCTCGTCACTTTCATCATCGACCGTGACGAAAATCTCACCGTAAAAGTATGTTTTACATTATTCATCGGCTCAATTTGCCGATATCTGGCTTTCTCATAATTCTTAATGAAAAGTTTCTCTGTAGCATTGGAAACGTTTCGAGACAGAGTGAGACAGAAATTGATACGTTCTCGTTTTCAGTTCCATCATAGTGGCTTGGTTACTACCTTGTAAAGTGGAAATCCAAAGTGACCCTTAATTAGAGGCGGTACACCGAGCTTATCGAGATTCGCTTTCAAAGCTACTTCCTTCATTTCCAACTCTACACCCTTCTTTGGATCTGGTCTTAAATGTACACATGGATTTGCATAAGCGTATGCAAATTCATTTGTAATTTAATAATGTGTTTTCCTGTATCTGACGTGAAAGGTAAATATTAATGTACAGAAATATACAGGATGTAAAGAAACTATGGGTGCAATCTTTAGAGTTAGATAGGTCTTACTAAAACGTACAAGTAGGTAATAATAAACATATATCGGTAACCTGATAATTTCAAAGATATCCAGCTTACCAGCTTGCCAATTTGCAAACAGTTCTTTGCGAGTCATTTTTCAACGAGCATCCAGTGATCTACAGTGTGACCCTAATGACTGAGAAGAAATATATCTTTCAGATGATTAGAGATTGGAGAAACTGTTATGAAGTACTATGTGCTTTTTTCTTTAAATATAAATTCGTATTTAAAGGTACACTACTCGATAAAGTTTCTCTCTGAAGAAAAGTATTCTAATGTTATACCTGAAAATTGTTACTTTAGAATTGATTTCATTTTATTTGTACAGTATTTAGACATTTTGTTTCAAATATACTAGTATCATTATACTGAAAAGTAAGTCATATATATTAATGTAATGAAGACAGAGTATTATATATTGAACAGTACGTTTAATAATAAGCGGTTCGATGTATCGAAACAATTATGCAAATATTAAATTGATGTATAATTATTTCTAAACTGACAAGTTTTAGGCATAATATTTAATATTTTCTGTAAAGATTAAGAAGCTCTATTAATTATTGCATTCAAACAGTCTTAGAAAAAGAACAATTCTACTTTTCAATTTTATAGTACATCTTTGTTTAAGTACCTTGAGTATATTCTTACCAAACATAATCTCCAATGACTCTCATAGATTCTCTAAATAATTTTACATCGTTCCATGGAAAAATGTTTAAACGTCTCGACTGTAAACACATAAACCTGCAAACTAAAGTGCCCGATCAGCTTTTAACATTTATGTGCGTGTAGATTTATTATTAACAAGGAACTCGATTATCGTCAACCGAGTACTGGTAAACAAATTTTACGCTCCGCTTTTTAAATATGCTTTTAACATTAAATATTCAAATTTTCGAAACACAAAGTTCGCCCCCTACAATTTTTACGCGTAATCAGCTAAGTGGAAGTATTCGAAATTTAATTTTAAACCGTGATACTTCGAGTTTGGCACCATGTGCGCTGTTATATAATTTACGAATAGCTGGTGACATCGAAAGGGTCGTGCTAACGTGTATAATACATCGTCTCGTCAATCATGATTACGACTAGCACGCTCGGTGACAGTGTAGCGTATAATGAAATCAGTCTCACTTCACTTCGTTACAGCCTACGATTCGAATCGATACGCCGCGCCGCCACGACGAAACCGCATTACACTTCTCTGTGAATGGTAAATGCATCGTTTTTACGTTGGGGGAACGAGTGAACGCAAATCGCTTGGAACGAACCTGGATCGACGCTCCAGACACAACTAACGATTAAGAAGAACACGTCGAAAGGGCAAGAAGAAAAATAAAAAATATCTTCCAAAAAGTAGACATCTATACGGTAAATTGTTTTCTGGTTAGTCCTTTGTCGATGAACGTCTTACAAGTGATTAGATTCAAGTAAATTGTTGGTTGGTAGTCAGTGGCTGCACTCGTAACGAACTCAATTGACCTCGTCTTTCCTTTGAAGACTACTTGCTCGTCTCTGAATTACGCTAGGCTATTGTGTTTCTTGTTTCGGAGACAGTGATGTTTGCAAGTTTTTGTTGAAAGAAACGAAAAATTTTATCAAACGGTATGATCGAGTCAACGAGATCAATAACACAAAAATTGACAAAAGTGTATTATTTTTTAACATATTATTTCAACGAATGGGATTTTTTGATAGGTGATTACACAGTTCAATTCGTCGTTCAAAAATAAACAATTTTTGCCATCAAATTCTTTCTTTATTTCTAATAGTTCTCGAGAAACTATAACAATAGGTTTATCACCCGAAACTTTAACCGCTGTTTTGTACTTATCTCTTCCACGTGGACGATTAACGGTAAAAAAATATTTTCAAATGTTTTAGGTTTGTAAGCTCTTGTATCGAGCCTCGAGAAAGCAAAGAGCTCGAGTCCATTTATTGATTGCATAATTATAATGTTCAGGAAAATTTAACGTGGAATTTAATTGTGCAATAAATCGTGACAAAGGTTTAAACAAAAATGTAGAATATTTTCTTAAGATCGATTCGACGTGTCGAAATAAGAAAAAATATTCGCACAAATACATTATATATAAGATAACTTTCTATTTCTTAGTTTCAAGTAATTTCACTAAAAGTAATCGGTATTTCTTTCGCTTTGTACTCAATATGTAATTCCAATTAAAGTAAAAGTACCTATACTTTTTATGGAAACAGTAGGAACTAAGAAAATATCAAACTCAGAGAAAATACAGGCATAAACCAGAAAGAAGTCTGTGTGGGTTGGACAAGAAACATATTTTACTATCATAAAAAAGTTGGTTATTTCAGTTTTATATTTGTTCTATGTTCATCCACATCTCTGTGTACAATACAGTACATTTTAAGAAACCTGATCAAACGACACGTCGATCGACCAGCAACAAAAACTGTAAACGATAGGGCAATCGGTAGTTTAGCAGTGATTCCTTTTCAGATAAAATACATAAGCCCTTTTAAGGAAAGTTAACTGTAGCTAATCGTTATGACGTGTTTGAACGTCACGAATCTGAGAACAATGCAAAAACTATTGGGATGTTTGTCCTTTGATTGTCCAGCTGGACAGTTGGTTCTAGGCTGTCCGAACGGACTGACGGAGAACATAAATTTTACCAGAGCCATGGATGACTTTTTTACCTTTGGGCTCACTTTTCTTTTTCCCCTTGCACCCTACACTTGTGAACATTCATGCGTTCCGCATCAGCGAACAATCTCTTCAAAGAGAGTGCGTACGCTCTCCGAATACTCAGTCGTCTGTTTTTGTTTGTTTCACAGCGATCCCCTTGTGTTTTTGTAACTGTATTTTTCTAGTCGCGTGCTTGTGCTTTTGACATAGATTGGATTATTCGAAAGAATTCGAAACCCATTCTGCTGACGATAATATATGTGCATAGAAAGCAGAGGCTGGCATTTGGAAGACTTGTTGTAGGATGGAATATTTTTAATATTATTTTTAAAGGTGAGAATGCTATGCACGAGATCGTTAGGCCAGTTGACAGGTTAAACTGTACCGGTTTTTGCTACACCTTCGATAAATTAGTATCGTTGGATCTGAATAAAATACATTTTAAGAAATGGAACCTTCCAACTATATTCAACTTGATTCACGAAATCGTATACATTGACAAAAGGATAAAATTCATGTTAAACATATATATTTACATGTAAATAGATATTTATATGTACATATATTTATATGTACATAGATATATGAATACTTGACCTTAGAGTCACAAGCGTCTAGAAAAGATTAAAGATCTTGATAATAATGTAAACAAAAGTACAAAAGATTTACGAGCAATTTAAAAATAAAATTTTATCGACAATGTCACTTTTTTCATGTAGGTATATAACATTTATTTATTTATTTACTTATTTATTAATTTATTCATAGGAAATCAAATCCTTTAGTAATAATAATGCGCAAATACTTCAGTATTATAACAGTAACAACATTGCGAGGGTTGTCAGCAGTTTAAATCTTTCATGACAGTGAAGACTCTTAAGATTCTCAAGAGTTTTAAACCATTCAAGATTTTCAAGCCCATTTCAGACTCAAGGTAGTTTTAAAATAACTTAAAGCTTTATATTCTTGCCTTACTTGAAGGGATAATTCCGCTACTTGAAATCAAGTATTAGTATAAATTGGTTGTGGATTTTGCAGACGAGGTAATATGTTTAATGATGTCGTTACACACATGATTAATAATCAGTCTATGCACATTTGACAATAATAACTGAATGTAGAACAATGGACCGTATAGTATAGTTTGATTGTTTGTTTCTAATTCTTTTAACCTTTGTAAACTGAGTCAATTTGACTCGAAATCGAACTTTGGTATTAAATAACTTTTTGACAAAATATTCGATTTACATGAAATTTACCGACTTTATCGTCAATACTTGAGGAATGTAGTCAACAAGGAAAAATACATTTAGCGTTGTTACATATATTATGTATTTCATTTCTCAAGAAATTTCTAATAGCTAGTTATAATTGAAGCATAAAATAAATCGTTACATATATATTGTAAGGAGAGAAATAATTACAAATTGGTATAATGCGTAACTATGCAAACGTCGATTATTTGTAAATGAATTTGGCCAAGATTTGTTAAAACTTTACATTCGTAGTAGAATCCAAAATATTAATTTTTGTTTCAAATACAATAGTTGAAAACATACAGAAAAGCAATGTATTATAAATACCATCTACATTTACATCATTAGTAGCAACAAGACCGAACATAAGTAATATGTTTATCTATGCAAAGAACATTCGGTAATTGTTTGCAAAACAATATATAAATAAATCTTAGTTCATATTCATTATAATCTATTTTTACATTACTACTTTGATTCAGTTTATTAAAGTTTGATATTAATATAAGAATTATTTTTATTTTATACAAGCATGGTGTATAAATAACACGAATTCTTCGTTCCATATTTGTCACAAATCACTTATCATGAATGGAGCCGAAATTTATTTCAATATTGTAATATGTTTCCAATGCGGGTCAATTTGACCCGAATAGCTCCAGTGTAAACCTTTTACAGTGTACAAGGGTTAATCTGCATAATGTGCGCTCTCAGAGGGTTTTCTCTCAAAGACTCTATCACGATAAATGTTACACGATGGTAGATGTATTTCAACTCGATTAATATAAAGTTTTCATCGATATGGTATACTTTGATGCTGCATGTGGGAGGAGGAAAAAGACGCTGGATTTTCTTTCGAACAAGTTCGATTGTCCTGGGACTCTTTAAAATCGGCTTAAAAAGTAATTTAGTCGAATGCCCAAACCCGAAGTATAAGTTGCTCAGCTATCCGAGAATTTCAGCTTATATTGCACGATAATGAACCTATTAAGTATCAGGTAATCTAGAATGGTCCTGAATGTATAATGAAAATATCGGAATTAGTGATTACGTTGAGCAAACAAATGACTGTAGATCTTATAACGAAGGATAAAAAGCATTAGTCGTCATTGATATATGTATCGTTCTATGTTCTTTATTCTCGCATTTTAAATACCCCTCAGAAACTAAAGGCTCGAGTGTATGGGCTCTCGAGGTCCTCGCTTGCATCGGGTGTCGTTATTGAATATTCAAAGAACTATAAAGCAGTGTTGAAACAAATCAAACGTTATCAGACGTATGTATGTGTATAGAAATTTTTTTCATTATTGCAACGCGTAAAATCAATTCTGTGGAAAACTTCCATATTTTGTTAATACTCGTATACTAGTAGAGATCTTACAGATCAGATGTTGCAAGGATTTTATATATATATATATGTAACAAATGTTACAAACCAGCTTGAATATTATCTTACCGAAACTACTACACTGTCACGACGAAATTATATTATTTCTTCACGATTGAATACATTCACAATTTGTATTTTCTTCGTAATCCAGTTCGTTGATGTAAATAGCTGTAGACGATTGATTTTTTTATTCAGTTATAAAAAAAATAAATGTAAAGTTTGGAAAAATCGGTTAGTCAAATGTACTCGAACAGTAGAGCGTTCCAATCAACAATAATTATGGTAAAATTCATCGTAGAAGTAGTGTGTATATAAAACACAAGTGTACATTACACTACGAATATCTCGTGTCAAAATATCACTAGTCGCCTACGAATGTCACTATCTTACAGTTATTGTTGATTGGTACGCTCTAAAATTAATGGTTTTTACAAATATTACATTTATTCCTTTCATAACTGACTGGTCATCTACAGCTGCAATTACGATTATGATTGTTGTACGCGTGAATCTATAAGTCTGTCAAATTTTATTAAATCGATGAGGATCAGTACTGACATGTCCATTGTCAGAGGTACTCTTTATAATTGCTTACGGTACTTGTTTCATCAGAGTAATTATATAATTCCGTGTAGACGAAGTACAAATATAGCCTGCATTTAATCGTGACTTCAATTCGAATATACGTACATATTTAGTTACACGTAAAATGTCGTATTTCTTTCAAGGTCACCATGTATGATAACGTAAACTCAGCGATATTTTACTAGAATCAAAAGTGTCTTTTATCGCATTAACATTCGATAAAAATTCAAAATACCTTTGTTAGCATTTTCTATTATATGACACGTACAATTGGAATATTTCGTCGATTTTGTTTCGCAAATTCAACTTGGATGGAGTCTTTCATTTCAGTTCCATTAGACGTATTAAGTCTTCAAGTTTCAGACAAGTCATACGCTATGAAGTTTAATTGAAAAAATGACACTAAGTATGGGTAAACTTAACACAAATTGAAGTTTGTGTTCCACGTATGAACATTGACGGATAGCATTTTAGCAAATTATTAAGTAGGCCGTGAATTTTGTGTTCCAGAAAGATCGTTACTACAAGGTGAAGCCTCTTCGCGTTGTAATCTGTTTAATACTTCAACTACATGTATATATCTCCTTTCGAATGTACGTCGACGAGGTCCCAAGTGACTCTCGAGCAATTTTCACGAAATTGAACTCATCATGGCAGCAAGTTGAATGATTGTTGATAGGGTGCACGTTGTAGAACGTAGTCTGGTGATATTCACGGCGAAAACTAGGGTTAGAAACGATGCGGTAACGATGTCAAGCATTGATATAAAGAATAAGGTACAGGTAAATCGAGCGAAAAAAGAGAATTCAGTACCTAACGACATAGAAATTTACCGAATAATCGACTCATACGAACATGTATTTAATAGAACGATACGGTGGCCATTTTGTGTCTTCTGATCACATTTGAACACTTCGTGCACTCGATCTTAGGAATTTTATTGAATTGAAATACGATGTAGTTCCTGTAAAACTAATAGAGGTTTAAGTAATTGTTCTGTTGGTTTCGAGTTTGTTTAAAAAATACAAGACGTCAAAGTTTAGGACTTACGCCTTTCGTTGCGAGAACAGGCTATGCAAATGAACCTTAACTTCAAAATTATCGATGCGATTGAGTTTGTTTTATTTTTGTTCTCGAAGGACCGACCTTCGAAGACAAATTTCCTGTTAAATGGAAAAGTCGTTTTTGCAACACAAAAATGATTAACAAATTTCTAATTTGAAAATTTCGAGTCGGAGAAACTTTTTTAAACACCTGAAGAAAGTATGATTCGATTTTTGTATGCTTTCTTTACAGAATAAGTTGTTCTTGGCTGTATCATTTCCAAAGTAATATTGGAACGAGTTATTAAAGACCGCAGTATACTTCGTTATTAGTAATCGATCTACGTTCGATCACTATGGTCTGGATTTTAATAAGATTTACTTTATTATTATTTTTGAAATGTTATCTGAAGATATATTTACGAAGTATGTAGCTAATTGTTTGTAAAAAAGATTAGCGGCTGTATTATAGTTCGAACTTTCAAGAAATACAACGAAGTTGTAGTGCAACTATACTGCAAAATATCTCAAAGGATTCTCTACTCGAAGACGACGTATTAAATAAAGGTTACAATGAAAATTGAAATTTATTTCTCTCTGTACTTCATTCGTGAAAGGAAAACTTTCATCTAATTTCACAAGATTTCCATAATTTGTGTTATATAGCGTAAAATAAGATGACAAAAATGTGGACAGGAAGGGACGAAGAAATTTTAGGATTTAAATATTAAATTTACGCTAATTCAAATATATTATTCGTTTAATTAATTTTTGTACGTAGCATATAATAACTATAGATTCTAAATGTATGAAATTACAATAAATACTACGGATTTGCGTAATTATTCATGAAATTGATATGTTCAATGAGTCGAATCTATTTCTTCGAAGAAATGACTAAATTTCCGCAACTCGGAGTGCGAAAAGAACAATCAATTTTTATATCCCCTACATTTTCAGGCTCTACTAGTCATCAATCATCCCCCCTCGAGTAACAATGAGAATGTGGAAACGCGAAGAGAGAAGAAAAGTTACACGATTTACTTCTGTAGCCTCGCTTTTCCTTCTACCTCGCCTTTGGACCCGAAACCTGTTCAATCTAATACCTTAGTAGGAAAACGCACCAAACTAACAAGATTTCCCTTATCGATTCGTTTTATTCTTTACTACGTGCAATGCGATTTTTATTCCATTTGTGCCCAGGTGGTCCATCTTTAATTTTCAACGAAAAAGAAATATTGTTAAATTCATAACGGACAAATGTAATTGTAAAGTTTTGCAATCAAATAAATAAGAAATACTTAGTTCTTACAGATTTGCAAGTCAGTTTTCGTTCGTTGCGTGTAATGTCTTTTATTAAACAGATACCGATGTAATTTTATCGGGTTGTTCGGAAAGTCATATCGTTTTCCAAAATGGAGAGTATACAACTTAATAAAATGTTGATACACTCTAAAAAAAATCGTGTTTCATTTTCACAAAAAATAATAGTACAGATAATAATTAAACAATATATTTCATGTAATGTAAATTAAGACAAGAAGATGCAATTTTGGTCATTTTTTAAACGAAAGTGTTTAAAAAGTCTAGTGCTTCTCCAAAAAAATGATTTTTCAATCGCATTACCGTGTACAGGAAATGACTGCCAGGTAAATGCGATAATAGTGAAGTAATCTTTGAAAAAGTTGCCATGTACAATATTTTCAACGATCTGCGTTTATATCGTGCGCAAAGAGCAAGAACCAGTACTCGAATTCACCGATATTCCAAACAATATCTAAATAGAAATATCTACGAGATATTTTCCACATTTGAACAAGTAGTTCGATACACGTGTAACCTCTTTTCGTTTCAACATTTCGCAAACGCATGGTACAAAGTAGCAACAAAAACGAGACTTCAGGAAACGTTAATACCGCGATACAGTATTTTCTCGCTAAGAATGTACTCACGAAGGTCGGGGCTCGCACATTTCTTCCTTCGATCGAGAGATTACACCCGATAATAAGTCATCCGATTTATCGCTCTGCTTCGGCTGAAATATCCCCTCGAAGAGGCCAGACTTCAGGGGTATCTACCCCCAGTAGTAGTGTTCGCGATCGTGAGTTATTTCCGGTTGGAGTACAGAGAGGTCTCTGCGAAACTAACCGAGACACTGCGTATTTTTCCATTTTAAGGTTTACGGCGACCGATGACTGTTTCTCAATTATCTACCGGGGCAGTGGTATTCGTTGCGCGTTCCGCCGCAAACTTTTATACGGCGACAAACAAGAAATATTTCTCGCCACTGGACAACACAAAGCTTCTTTTGTACGTATTTTTTGTTCGAGCTCTGAAAGCTAAACATCGGATTTACCGGGGTACATTCACTAAACCGGGATAAATAAGAGTCGGCGACAGAATTTAACACAATTCTTAATGAGATCCACGGATAGCGGAACGATAAAATGGCACACAGGTAGAATTCAAATACACATTTGATTTCGAAAGCTGACTACGCTTTTGTACAGGCCTTTGTGAACATATTCTATTGCACTCGAGTTTAACTCGGTGAATTAATTAGCTACCATAGCAAGTTCTATCATTGTTTTCGAATTCCTGTTCTTGAAATTATCAATTTTTTAGTGGCCGACCTGGACAATTGTTACTGATTAAAGTGACTCTTCTTTGGTCCAATCTAACGAAACAAAAATAACGTGACTGCCTACGATTTCTTACGAAATCTATATATCATATTTTTTAACGATGAACCTAAATTTCTACTATGATCGCGTTTAGTCTTTACACACGTGAGACTTGTTGAAGCCTTGTTTCTTTTTTTAAATATACAATACCTGTTAAATATACTACCTACAGTAGTTGTGGTAAATATACCAATATCTAAAAATTAGAATTCTTCGAATTTTCTGTAAACGATTGTGTACCGTTTCATTTCGTATCGATACATAATGTCCGAAAAGTCAATTTAAATAAAATAGTACGAACAAACAAAAGATGCCAATGTTTCTATAGAAACGATTGTTGTGTATTCGAAACTCAAAACATTCGAACTTTGAGATGTTGATACGTTTTATACCAAGGGCAATGTTCATTCAGGATTATGATTTCATTGGAATGTTTGTAAGCAGATTAGTCGTAAGTAGTGAATGTTAAAAAATTAATGGTCAGAGAGTTTCCAAAGGGATGAACTCCTTTTAAAGAATACTTCGCGAACTTATCGTTCTGTTTTCTACTAAACAGGTGGTCGTTTAAGAAATCGCGCACCCGATGGACTGAATGTTAGGACCAAAATCGCAGTTTATGTAATATATCAGTGGACTGTTTGTTTCTTTAGGGTTAAACTATCTGTACTCTTACATCGAATCGTGTTACACGCAATGTCTATGGAAATGAAAATTCATTCTGCTCTTCTCAATAAGTTTGATCACGTTTGAACGGTAAGGAAAATGGCTAAAAACATGCAATCGTGTATTTGTAAAGAATAATGTTAGCGATCGTTAAGTATAGATTTTGTCTACACAGAGTATAATCGTCTCAACGATTAAATAAAGGTCACTCGAACTCAAGAAAACACGAACAGTCGATGACGATCTTCTGCAAAGAACGAACCGATGAAAAATTTAGAGTCATTGGAAACAGAGGATCATCGATACAACGAAACGAGAGAAATAGATGTTTCATGATAATATGCGACGTTTGTATAAATATTGTTGACATGCCACCTTGTAATATCCACCGCCCAATTTCTATCTCGAGGTTTTCTTTATTACGTTTTGAACAGTGAAAGGATTAATTTATTGTAGGCTATTAAACGAAAGCGAAGCTATCACGGCAGAGATTTATAGCACCATGTTACAACGAACTCACGAAAAACTCTGGGAAACGCAACCTGTTCTCTTCAATTGAAAGGGTCCTTTGTTGCTATGGGACAATGAAAGACCCCATACTACGGGGATCACGTGACAGACGATTGCGAAGTTAGACTGGAAGGTTTTACCTCATCCACCATACTTTCTGGATCTTTCGTCAGCGAACCGACGTAGAAAATACACTAACCAACTTTCTTACCCTTCACTACTTTTATGTCAATCGACCGAACCATCGATCCACATCTTAGGTACGTGTTGAAATTTCAAGTCTTAGGAGCCATTAAAGCAAAAACGAGGAAAAATACATTTTTTCGTGTAGATATAACTATGTATTTCTATGTACACGAATTATTTCTATAATTTTAGTATTCCGGAAGAACACATACGTGTATGTATAGTGTTAATCGATCGACACTTTCAAATTTACTCATCTCTTTACAAATTCTTGTTCCTGTTCAATTAATTTTAGGTTTCGAATTGTTACTATTTCTTTTCTTATCGTCCAAGTGATGTAATATGCTTGTATTTGAAACAAAGTACATGATTCTTGAAGCCTTAACAAACAAATATAGTTTAGGGGTAATATAGGTTCTACATTGAATCCAACTTCGGACAAAGGTAAAAATGATTGAATAAACACGATATGAGGAATCTAATATCGAGAAATGGATTAAATTTATGGTTGAGATTACACCACGTGAGTATGTGATAATTCTGATCTTGTTATAAATATGGTTTCGAAGTAAAAATGGTTTAAACAATTATGTATTTTACTTCTTGTTTCACTGAAGAAAATCCAAAACGAAGGGTCGTGAATGTTTGAATAAAAGTGAAGCCTGAGAAAATTGTATTTACAATAAAAGAAAAATAAGTTTGGGAAAAGTTAATTTAATGCCGATTGCTTTAATAAGATTGTACCTTCAGTTTTCGCTAAAACTGGGCTGACATTCATTTGAATAGATATTGAAACGAGATTGTAGTGTGCAATATACTCTACTTTCATGAATAACAATACCTGGTAGAGAAGTCTGGACTTGATATAAATTTATTATTGCATAGTTACGAAATTAAATACAGATCACTCGAGATACGAAGATGTTTCGATTTTCTTAAATTTTAGACCCATAGCTATTGCAATGCAGTATCGTTTTATGAATTATTGCTTTCAAATACTCAGATTCTTCTAATTTATTTTTAATTTTACAAGTTTACAAGTCTTTTCACCGATGAACGAGCAGACTATCGAACAAATACAATAAAACTGTGCAAAGAATAATTGATAACTTTGAACAAGACAGATACATTTGTATCATAAACCAGTTACCATTTACTGTGAACATTTTAATTGTCTTGAAACTTCACCGTCTGAAAGGATTTTCATGTCACGATTAGCGTATATTTAAATAAGTCAACAGAAAGGTATTTATATTACCGTTAACTCGCGAATGATTTTCTACTTCTTCTATTTACAATGCGATATAATAGTATTATAAACGTTGTCTAGTTTCAATTTCTCGAGTTCGTACGCTATAAACGAGAAGTATAATTGAAATTATCGTCAGAGAAAATTTACGGTAGAAGAAAAGTTGAAATTAATGTCAAATTAAGGAGATTTTATTAAAATTCTATTTTATTCTAAGATTTCATTTAGAACTTATTATTTCAATCCATTTAGTGAGAATTAATCTGGCACCAACTTACAATGCACATTTTATCAGAAGAGTGCCATATGTTGTAGATTAAATACCATAAAAATTTTACATATTTGGTTTAGACCTGTGATGATTAATGTTGCATAATATCAATCACAAATTGCGTGAAACGATTTCCTTTATTATGGCAAGTAGTTCATATTTTCATAAGTTAGAGGGGTACGATGTAGCTCCAATTGTAAGTACCAACGGACTACATTTCATTTTAATGAACCATACTCGCACTACATGTGCTCTATGGAGTTTTTAATTTTTAATGGATTGCATAAGTCCTCGGTGATACTTTTAATGAGCAAAATTGTTACCGTTTAACTTGGAAAATACAGAGGGGATTAAGAGTTATTAGTCGTTTTGTCTTTCCCCACGTTGTTTCCGTTAATGTTGCAAAGTGATTGCTGTAAATTCCGAAACAGATTCTAAAAGCGAACGGGGATTTATTTCGCAATAAATATTACTTTGCAACTTGCGTGCGCGTTACAATAACGGTATTACTAATTTCTTATTCGTAAACAATGCTGAATGCAATTGATTACGAGTATAAGCATTGCAACGACAACCGGGTTACAATGTTAACGTTGTGTACTTTTGCCAACAATTGTGAAACGATCAGTCCTGATATACATTTCAATTGCTTACGATTGTAACGACGGTAATTTGTTTAGAATTTCAGATTAGTGTAGACAGTAACTAATAGAAAGCTTAATTGTTACCTGTGTTTAGAGTTACGACGGTTTGCAGTGACACGTGAACTCGTCGATGTTAACGTTCTAAATTCAAAGAAACATTTAACGATTGTTTTTCGTACTTCGTCTCTTTAATTCTATTTTAATCTATAAAATTTGTTCATACTCTGGTAAAGACGGTGGGACTTGGAAATAATTAAAACTCATCATAAATCTATAACCGATCGGATATCTGTCAACTCAGTTTTACGACAGACTTCATGATAAAAATATTCAGAGACCAAGAGATAAGAAAGTTTAGTGCAGTATTATCGATTATTGTTCGTTTGTTTCCTTGGTTTTATTAAATTCAACGTTCGTGTTTTACTTCCTTGGATTGAATTATAATACATATAACGAATAATATATTACAAGTGGCAAGAATATATGAATTGTCACATTAACGATATTAATTAATTCTGCCTCAATACTGAGAGCAATAGTTATATTTTTGCTTCTTCTCTAACGAAGTCTCTTTCGTTGCCTTTTCCTTGGTTGGTTTATTTTTATTTGCTTCTAAACTGCTTTTCACAAATTATTACTTAGTGAGAATTGTTTATCCTTATTTTGTGACCTAATCAGCACTTTTGAAATTTAAGACATGTTTCTAACTTTCCAGACTCTCGATTTGCTTTTCTACAATTATTACAACACACAAAACGATATTATTAAATCGTACGTAGTGAAATGCAATTCTTTCTACGACATGTTACGCTATTAAAGTACAATTCGCCGATAATAAATAATTGTCTTCGTCACATATGTATATCGATATTCTATAAAGCAACGCGTGTATAAACAAACTTTAGAAAACGCGTGGTTAGTTCGATTGGCACAGTTACGTCAAATTCAGTTCTTAACTGGTGAAAATACTTTTTATCCGGTCATAAAGCTATTATGTAATCGCTCTGCTGCAATTAAATCGAAGTTTTATCGTCTGTTTATTACGTCGGTGCAGCAGCCGATTTGCAATGTCATCTTCACTGGCAATTTCGAAGCGAACGTACTCCATGATTCGAAACCCGACAATATGTATGCAAATAGTTTCAGCTGATCGTGAATTCTGGATAAAAATAGTTTACTTTCTCGTGTATGTAAAACTGTCGATTCGTTCGAAAATAAGGCGGACAAAAATGTGTTTCACGTATGTATGGTTCTCACCCAAAGCGTTTTCTCGCTAGTTTATCCTAGTTTCATATGGGGATGTGTTTCAGTTTCATTTTTCATCGTTCTGACCATTCACCCTTGTACTTCGTTTGACAAGTTTTTAACTTATCTTCAGCGATTGACAAGCAATAGTTTAGTAAAATGACTTTCCATAAGAAACCACAATGAGTTTAATATATTCCGTTATCGATCACAATACGAGTGATCGGACTAATTAGATATGGAATTTGATCAATTTTCTGTTTAAACCAGTGCATTTCTTCCTGAACAAGTCTTTATGAAAAGAGCCGAAACATTATATTAATAAATCTATTTGACACTGCTCTCTAATAGAATAAAAGAGACCAAGTATGAAAAGTAAGGTTTTGTAACTTTAAAATACCAACAAGGTAGAAATGGTTAGTTACCATTCACCCACGTAATACAACAACGATTTGTTTGTTTTTACCGATAAATGCATCATGTTATTTTCTATAGAAAATCATGAAACGTTTATGTTTGAAAAATAAAACGTTTGGAGAGTACGTTGCACAGTCGATTTTTTCTCGAAAAGTTGGTCAAAATGTAATTTTTAAAGGGTAGAGCAGTTTTTCGTGGATATGGCAAATTTTTTTTATATATATCGATGCAATGAATGTCCGTTAGAAATAAAAAATATTTCTCTTCGTATAAATATAATGCTCTTGAATGTTTTTAAATTTTCAGCATGTTTCATGTACCAGAAAAAGTTTACTTTCAAAAAAGTACGTATTATAAACAAAGACTTTGCATAGGAATAATATAAAATACGATGTAGCTCGTATATATACATGTAACTTAATTATCTTTTATTTACATTATGTTCAGTTCAAATTTATCAACTTAAATTGTAAAATTCTATGATAAGTTTCTTCATTCTATTTAATTAATTACATTTACATAAGCTAACGCGAAGATAACTATGATACTGACAAGGGGAAATTCGGTACCTTGAAAATTCAACTTGTTTAAAAACGCAGTATCGGGCAATTTTGTTGTTGCTTATTCCTGGTCCCTCAAAATAAAAAATAATAATAAACAACGAATGCTTAACAATTTCATTGCATAGTTTTATAAAGCATTAAAAACCATTAAACATTTTCATATCACCTACAGCTTTATATGTACCTGTACCACAGAAATAGGTCAACGCGTATTAAACTTTAAAGGATATTTTCATCCCGAAGAACGAAAAAAGTAGTAAATAAAAATTGCCCGATACTTTTCACAAAATCTCCTACAAATCGGTATAGTTTCGAGCATCGGTTTCAACGAAATCAGAATTATCGGGATACCGAAAAATCTCTGCTGATTCGAAAACGTTATAAGAAATTTCAACCACTCGACACGGCTCTCCAAAGTTTTATTATTTGCAAAGCGTTTGAGAAAACGTTCGGTACTCTCGAATAGATTTTAAGGCAGCACCATAGAGGCACTGGTTATTTTATTCGTTGTATAAACCTGTAGAACTTCTTCGGAGTAAGCTTCGTACGTTGTTCGCGAGTTCCTCTTTCAGAACTCCGGGATTAGAGTCACATCGCCTGGCGCGCCTCTTCGATTATGCGCTACGGTTCTCAGACGTCAAGATTTTTGCCAAGAGGCTGAGAACAACATCCGTAACACCAGATATTGATTCGTGGAAACACGCGGCCCCCCTCTCTCGCACGAGCGTGCACACGCACCCCGCGTGCGAACACGTACGAGCATTAACTAAAAGAAGTAGCACTCGAGGAGAGGCTCGCTACCGCGGTTTTGCCAAGAGGAAAAATGTTTTTCTGTTCCGCGACAGTAAGCCTTGCCGGTTCAACCTATCGGCTGTCTCATTTTCCTCTTTCCAACAGCTTACGCTCACATTCCCGCATGTAAACTACGTACGTTGTTAACGTTTAAACCCGGTTCGGTTCGCGACTCGAATTATTCCCTGTTTTCGAGTTCAAGTGTTCCAATTTACAGTGAACGTACACTGAGTGAAAAAGATTTGTTGTACGGTATTCCAAAGTTGGAAATATCCACGTCCTCGTGGCGTATCAACGAGATATCACGAATTCGGATATTTTCCAAGGGAAAGATAGGGTATGGATCTTCGATACTCTGGACACCGATGGTATTAACGATCAATGAAAAAGATTTACCGTTCGGTATTTTAAAGTTAGAAATATCCACGTGCTGGTGGCGTATCAACGAGATATCACGAATTCAGATATTTCCGAAAAGAAAGCTCGGGTACGGATCTTCGACATTCTGGACACCGATGGTATTAACATTTTGACAGCTGCTGTTGGGTATACGTGATTTCTCCGGATAGAAGTTATCAGCCGCTGTCACGTTTACTATACGACTTCAACAGCCAGGGGTTATCGGCTGCCACGTGGAGCTGATATTATTCCTTCGGCCGTTACGTCGCCATCCACTCTACTTACGAAGTTTTTTCAAGTTCGAGACTTATCTAGTATATCCATCGTGGTATTTGTATTTATAATTATTTTTAATAATATTCTTGGCTTCCCGGGCTGCTTCGTTTCGGTCTATGAAACGTCAATCGGTCGAGAAATTTGCACCTTTGGAAATATTTTCTAGTTCGTCGATACAAATTTGCACAAATGAACCATAATTTTCAAGTTTCGAATTTTAGGGTTACCGAGAATCGTAATCGTGATCGATGTAACTTGAAAAGTGAAGATAAAAGGTAACTGTCTTTCGAACGAAAACACGTTGTAAATCACTGTTTTTTTTTTAACATGGTTGTTGTTCTCAGCTTCATCTATATACGTCAATAGCTGCATTACTATAATCAAAATGTTTATGTCTATATTCACTACTATAGCTCTTCCGATGAGGACCATTAACGCTAGTCAAAATGTTGAAATTTATAAAACTATAAATTTTATATTACTGGTTGCAATCACGAAGAAAGATTATCACAACAGATATACTTTATCCACTAATATTATTATCTTTATGATGCGGTTCGTCAAATATACTATTTGCAATATTCTGTTGTTGTTTGTAATAAGAATTTAATTTTCTTACAATTATTAAGTTTAATATTAAACCTCTTCGCGTTCATACGTCTTTAACTTTTAAGTTAGATAATTCTATCCCAATTTTTCATGTTGAAAGTTTGAAAAAAATGTCTGTTAATACAATCAAGTATTCAAATTGATTCAATTAGTTTTGTATCCAGATTGTTTACAATATCGTGACACAAATATTGATTGAAACTAACTAAAAATTGAAGTGTGTCGTATCTAATTATATTCATTTTTAATTCGTATATTTTACAAAAGTAAGCTGTAAGACTTCACTTACTAATGAAACAATTTCTCCAAATAAAATCATTCTCACTTCGGATTTCGAAAGTAGCTAATTTTCGGATCGATATTCGTTAACACCTTTTTATTTATTTCCACGACTGCTAGACACGTGTAGTGTGTGTACCGTGTGTTTCTGAATACCCTGTACAAGACGGTGAACAACTGTATCGATAGGTTTCTGTATGGTCGCATGGCTGCACAAGTTTCTCTATTCGACTATGGATTTGTACGAATCCGTGTCGCGTTTGACGGGGGCCACGATGTGCAACACACGTTCGTTTCTCTTGTGCATTCGTGTGAGTAGTTGTTTCATTTAATTCTGGAAAGGGCTTCCACTTCTAAATTAGCCGTCGAATCGATGGAGGACTGCAACGGCTCGAGTGAAAATTCCACTCGTAGTTCACAGTGAATCATGCTGGCCGCATATCTGATAATGAAAATTGGGCCCGGTGTTTTATGACGAGTTCTAATTCGTACCTTCGCGAAGCAGTTGCATAGTCCGGGTAATTGGAAAGCTCTTAATTATGGATCAGCGAATGAACTTTAGTTGTAATTCAGAGAGGAAAAACTCAAAGTTTTTTGCGCACCGTATCGACTGGAAAAATTCCTTTCTTCCTCGTATTACCATTAACGTGGGGGGTTAATTATTTACATCGAAGGTATCTGATATTACTATGGATTGGCAAGCGTTCGAGCTCACGAGTGTTGTTCAAACAATTACTATGTCCATATCGTTATCGCAAGATATATGAAAAATAATCTGTACACGTTTAGTCAGCTTTTTGTTGTTGTTACATTATACACTTATTGCTGCGATACGTGCTTGAAATTATAGTACGTTTTATATGGAATAGCGATCGTCGTGCTTGAAACTAATCGGATGCTCTATAATTGTATTAACAAAGTTAACCACGATTATTGATACTATCCAGTGTTAACGCATAAGAATAAGTGGTACGTAGCATTTTTTTTAACGATGTGCATTTTGTACATTTACAATTAGAAGAACTCGTGAGAAGAAAATCGTAAGATACGGATTGGATGTTCTAAAAATAAAATCCTTCGATGTAGCATTACAATTTTCTTTCTTTTTTTTTTTATCAATCGATTGCATTCTTGAAGATTAACGCACGAAAATATTAGTGTTGGAAGCGGAGCGGTATTTAAATAGCATTTCTTCTGTTAACTTGATACGTATAATGCCACAAACTTTCCACAATGTAACAGGTTGTTAAATAAGTTTTATCCAACGACAAAACACATGAAGCAACCTAGTAGACGTTAAATGGAATAAAAATCGAACAGGCTGTCAAATACGAAATCAAAGTTACGAATAAACACCGTTGCATAATTAATGAGCATTTGATTGATAAGGATGACATCGAAATGTTAATACTAACCGGTGTTGTTGTCGGAGCGATTTGTTCGTACTCTGTTTTGAAGGTGCGTGATATAAACTCAAAACTTTAGTCGTTTCCACGTCGAGATGGAAATCACGATCCGAATTAACTAGCTCCCTATACGTTATCCTAGACGACAGTATAAATTTCATTCACCAAAGTTCTAAATGCGTTCCACTGGGTGTTGGCCCCTGGCAGCATCGAAATGATTAATAATCTGTCGCGAAGGTAGAAATCCCCACAGGACTTGGTTAAGAGAACGCCGTGGCATCTTCATCATCTCGTTTCTCGTGTAGAAGTTCCCCAAATTTGCACCGGAAAGAGACGAAAAAGGTTGAAGATCGGACCGTATTTTTCACGGTTCATTTATAAGAAGAACGAGGAGCCCGTATGCCGATTCGTTTTATTTAAATCGCCGCCATTCATAATGTCTAGGAACATTCCCGGCGTTTTAATGGTGATTTATAACCGACCCTCTGACTTTTCCACTTTTAACAATTTCGACGGCCGAAGAGGTTTCGAAATCGTACGACTTGCCTGCCAGCATTCAATGTATCACGAAAGTGTACGAATGCTTGCAATCAAGCGCGTAATTGGACACGATATGTAAGATAGAACTGGACCGAATGTTGGTACAACTCGGACAGAGTCTAACGACTAACCACGAACTGTACAGGGATCACGAATGTATTTGAAACCTTTAGAAATTACTGTAAGAAGAGGGTGGAGACAGTGGACTGCCAGTGTGGTATGTAAACATTGATATAATAGGTTATATCAATTACCAATAAACATTGATATAATAAGTATTGATACAACCTAGTATTGTTCAATAAGTTCTATCGAACGACAAAACTTATCGAATAACCTAGTAGTCGGTTGCTTAAATCCAAAGTAACTATGACGAGTGGCAGCCGAACATAATTGGTCAAGTACAGTAACGAGTTTAAAGAAATTACTCAGAGAAGAGATAAAAGAGAACTTGGAGAATCTTAGATTTTCGAGGAGATTATAAAAGTATTAAATAGAAGAAGTTATACACTGTATTTCGTTATTAGAAACGATGTTTCACATCGATGAAGTTAATCAGAGAAAATGATCGAATTTTTATCTAGAATTCGTAAACAAGAATAATTCATTTTCGAATAATATTCTTCGATGAATATATATTTTATATTTTTTAATCGAAGGACGTTTCACCGTAACGCTGCTTCATGTGAACCAAATTGTTCACTAAATATCTATGTGAATAATTCGAAGTATAATTTATGCAAGGCCTGATTTATTTGTACCGATGTAAAATGGAAATTAATATCAAAGAAAATATAACCAAGCATGGTGCGTACCATATTATAAACATGGAAACTTAATTAAAGGGAATTTTAAAATTTCTACGAATAAATCTTTTTTTAATTATATATCGTAATTCCAACTTTTATTCGGTAGTGTTATTTAAAAGATTTAGATTTTGTACTTCTAGAAGAAAATAATAGTCATTTTCAGAGAAATGGAAAAGTAGTATTACGACAAATAAAATTAAGAAAAAGAACTAAAATTGTATACTCTAGGATATATTATCACGAGGAATGCAGCTTGAACTACTTATATTAGAAATATAAAAGTAATTAAATTGTATAAGAAGAGTATAACCTACATAAATTGATACGAATACGCAGATACTTTGAATCGGTAAAAAATTATCATCGAATGATCGAATGTGATGAAATAATTGAGCGTGAGATATCAAAAATTAAAATATCGAGCTGAAAGTTCAAGCTAAAGAATGCTTATTTTTTTGCTTGAAAATGAAATTTAAAATGAATTTTAAATATATAAAACAGAACAAAAAGATATTAAAAAGTATTTTATTTCGATTCGAAAATATTTAAAGTAATAACGAATTGTGATTAAACGAGCAATTATGTTTTTTTATTAATTTTTTGCTTCGTCTCGAAACAGTCATTTATAGAAAATTTGTTAGTCGATTTAAACACAATTGCTCGCTCGCTCGCAATTATCGTCGCAATAAAAGGATATTGTTCGAAAGTATATTAACTACGAACGAAATAAGAGCAACGTATTACCGATCTAGAAATTCGATCGATCATATTCAAGATTAGGTGTCTACGGCAATATCGGAGGTTTCTTTCATCAGATTTGAGGTGCGGGCGACTTCTTGGACGATCGAGTATTTACATTCGCACTGTTGAAGTTTCTACGCCAGAGATACCCGAAAGTTTCTGGCAATGATTCCCAAGTAGTTTGGCTTATTTACAAACCTCTAAGCGTGAGAAGTAAATATACGAGAAGGCCAGGTCGGAGGGCAGAGATGCTCACCAGGAAATATTGCCGTGTCGCCAGAATAAATATACGACTTATACGCAAGCGCGATCGGTGCGGTGAACTTCCACTTCCCGGAGTAAAACTTGAAGTATGTATATACACGACATCTGACGCTCGAAGAAAGTCCACACTGAAACGCGATGCGGGAGCTGGCGTTCAAGTTAACGGGCTGCGAAATAGTTACGAACGTAGGACGCCGCAGTTTGAAAAATGTGGCCAAACTTTCAGAGCGGGGAAACCATTTCGACGAACAACGCGGTTCGCCGAAAAATTTAAATGCGTCCCAAAAGTTGGAAAATATCGTACGCAGAAGCTCCCGTGAATATTTCCTCTTTAGAGATTCAGCGAGTCTGTAACGTCATATTTGTGATCCTTCGAGCATCGCAATTTCGGGTCATTTACGTTCCCAGAAAATGTTCGTAAAACGAAACGTGTCCAAGGTAACGACATCGCTACCGACGTAGGCCACCCAGTTTGAAAAATTCGATGCATGAATCTTTCAAAGCGACCAACGAATTTCGAAAGCGATATCGTTCATCTTCGATGTAATAGACATACTTTGACCCGGGGAAAATTTGACGTTACTGTTTTACGTATGTACCTATGCGATTTGATGAATGAAACATTTCTTCGGAGCAAGTAGATTCCGGGATGAGAATTCGAGAGATATTAGAATTTGAATTTCTTAACGCCCCGTACCCGGTACTACGAAATCGAGTTTCGAACGTAAGGATACCTTCGTTGAATTTCTTTACCATCGAACGGGCCATGAATACTTTTACATTCGACGCATTGTTGTCTGGTACGTTTTGATCGAACTTTTCGTTTCTCTTCTTCGTTGGTGCATTTCAAAAGGGCAGCTTGTCCTTTTACACGACTAAATTGAGAATTGTTCTCACAATTTTACGATGCAAAGCCTGTTCTATTTTCAAGGTTTTAATTAACATAGCTCTACCCTCGGCTCCAATCAATGCTTTTGACAATCTTGGTTTGGTCCGAAGCGTCACCGAGCAATCAAATAACCAGTTCGGCTCCTCGCTGTACATTGTCACCAATCCTTACATCTCCGTTGGACGCGAACCTCTCGAATGTGTATTCTAGCCTTTGGGCTTCTGACGATCAAAGCGATTCGGCCAATTTCATGCAAATGGCAAAGAAGCTAAACTGAGAGGCGACTACGGAAACAGTTAAATGTTTAGTCACCTCGTGGATAAAATTGTTCAAAGGTTTAGGAATCCGCCAAGTTTGATCGAACTAGAGCAAATCGGAGCAAGACGGTATCCTCGGTACGGTCTAACATCGTGGCACCGAGAACTATTATTTAAGAGTTCGTTTACGATTAATAAAGATTAAATAGTGCACGACTAAAAGCAGTTCCTTGTAGATACTTAAAAATATTTTAAACAACATCCCCGACGCGGTTCAATTCCGTGACACTGAAAATGATTCACGATTGCTTAGGATCAAACGATACAAAATTAAAAGTAGTTCCTTCTGGATATTTTAAACGTTAGCTTAGGATCAAACGATACAAAATTAAAAGTAGTTCCTTCTGGATATTTTAAACGTTCGATCGATCTACGATTAATGATAGTTACAAGTATTCTTCGCCGTTCTGAATCAATCTACACTACAAACATCGAAGCAACATCTGTCGTCAAATTCTCATGAAAAACTTCTCTGAGATATCAACGTACTCCTACCTAGCAAAAGCTCCCGATACTCGAAAGCTTGCTCGATACCAGACACCTAATTCACAATTAATTCCAGTGTCGCGTCTTTAACGCCGCTCGATATTCTGATCGTCAATTCTGCCACACACGAGATCCTTCTGCCGCAGCACGTCATTTGCTCAATCTCTTGCCAACGCGTGGGAACGTAGCCACCAATATTGGCTCCATTTTCATGCAAAGGTACAGCAGGTATCAACCGTCGAACGATAGACTGGATCAGTGTTTCCCGTGTGGTATCGATACATCATAATCGGTCAGGAGCAGTGGATGGCTGCGTTTGCACCTGCTAGCTCTAGCTGCTGGTACGAGACTCGTTGGTTGACTCCCTCCCCCTCCCCTATCCTTGTTCTTCTCAAGCATAGCCGTCGAAGTTGCAAAGGGAAAGCGAGAGAGCCACGGAAATAGGCTGATGAAGAGAGAAGCTGAAAGATCCCTTTTATAATTAGGCCCACGGGCAAAAGCGTTGCTCCTCTAATTACCTGTCCAACAATCCGGGAGCGAATGAGTAAGTGGCTCCCGCCTCGAGACTAGCCGCCTTCGTTGTTACGGAGCTTATTCAGTTATACGAACGGATCCGTAGCAAGCCATCAACGTCCATGTACACTTTTTCGTTAGCAGTGCTCCTGAAAATTCCCGTCGACCTAAAATCGCTCGGACCTGGCACGTAGGTACGTCGAGCCAGGTTGGATAATCCTTGGGGAACGATACGAAACGCGAACGGAGAAGGTTGAGCATTGCGGCAATTTCTTTCAGGTGGGGTTGCACCGTGAAATTCAAAGTGACTCGGTGGGTGAAGCTTTGTAGAGAATTATTCGGAATTCGATGCAACCGGGGTCTGGTCCAGGTGCATTCCTCGCGCAGAAACGGATCAGTCAGGCAAGAGACCTAGTGGATAGCAATCGGTGTGCAACGAGTTTATATTTTTGAGGAGAATGCACCGAGACGATGGTCGGTTATCGTCGATACGTTTGAGAACCATTCCATTTTAATGACATTAGCGATGCACCGGTCCGGGTGAAAGATTTTTAATGCGCTAGATTTAACGCAGAGACGCAATACGAAGCAGAACGTCAACTTAATTGAAACAGAAAATTGCATTTAGGTTAACGAGCGAGCATTAGATCCCGTGAATAGCGGAGGTACGTATGTCACCGTCAGTCACCATCCTAATTATTACATTTCATCTAATTACGCGGGAGCCTGGCCTTTCATTAACAGTCGAAGCCCTTGAATCCTTTTGTCCGGAGTTGCCATGTTGCCATGCGAGATTGCACCTAACCGGACTTCTCGATACTAAACGCGAGCTGTACGGTTGTTCGCGCTGGACCATTTACGTGGCTCGAGCGGAAAGTTTCGTCAATTTGCGTAAATACGTTTTGAAAACGTGTAAACAATAGAATTCAGTTTAACTATGTAATTCAGTATTTCGAATGGAAATGAAGTAGGTGTCCTTAAAGGATGTTAGGTTGGGTTCCTGTTTAGGCATAAAAATGCGTCTATGGAAACATCGATGGCAATTAACAATTGGAAAACTTTGTATCATCTTACGTTACAAACTTGTTGCATCTATATCTTTGAAATATTTTATTCGCATAATTTGTAAATATTGTTACGTATGTAGCAATAGTGAAATAAGTAAGAATATTAAGGGTAAAAATAAGAATTAAGATCGTAGAACAATTCTGTCTTATCGCATTGCACTTGTCTTGAAATATAAGTGTTAGGCAGATTATTTACATTGTTTTCAGGAATATTTAATATTTGTCAAATAAACGCCTTTCGACGTTTGACAAATGTTTACCTTTTTTCCGCTGTCTTTGCGGAATTAATTTGCACACCCAATGGATCAATGTCGTTAATTACCCGAACATGCAAATGCGCTTAACGTAATAAACAACAGAGTCAGGGACCAGACAAGCAGTATCTAAACATATAGTATTCACCTCTCAGCTGTTACGAAATTAACTTGGTTGTCCGAAATGATTACCGATCAACAAGAAAATATAAGAATCCTCGTGTGTTTAGAAGCATACTATCAAGTTATGATACTTATTGAGCAACAAGTCGAAATTAATGTTCTAGATGTTCTAAAACTTAAAGCTGCTGTTGAAAGACAAGAAAAGTACGATTTATTAGCAAGATTGCAGGAAACGTTTAACACATATTCGCGAATAATTAATCAATCACTAATTACTAATTAATAAAAACAAGGCTATACAGAGAACTCAACGTTTCGTTGTTTCGTTTCATGCTTTCGGATTTCTTCGGGTATTTGTAGTGTGTAATATACAATAGAAAAACATTTCTTGATGGTACAATTTTTGTAATTTATAATACTATTTCCTTTATGAAATAACTCTATGCGATAGTATATTATACTTTACGAACTATTAAGTAGTTGTGAGTAAGGTGTGATGAAACTAAAACTGGGTAAACAAGCTGATGTTACTAGTTGTTAGTAAGGTGTGATGAAACTAAAACATGGAACGAAACATTGAGAGTTGTTTTCTGAGTAAATATACTAAACGCATACCCTGAAAGTCCAATAATTAATACTTATTTCAATATAAACGGAGCAAACAAAAATTTTGATTTTATCAAAAATCAATCGATAGAGAGTTACGAATGGCTTGTGGATTCGTAAGAATACCTATCGTGTAACATTGGAAGTGTTGAAGGATAAAAAAAATCAATATCGAATCTAAATTTACGAGTTAAATGTCAGTCACTCTGAAAGAATTTTCTTGCACAGTAGCAGCGAATATTTACGTATTCGACTGTTTCTTTATGCGACTGACCCAGAATCTCCGCAAAAGTTTCCATGACGGTTATAAAAATTATGGCGAGACTTACTTTTTCTTCTTCCTGTTGAAAATGACGATCCGTGTCACCTTCCAAGTAAATACTGTGCATCCAAATAAAATTGCCTGTTCAATAACACGAGCATTTTAGTTTGCAACAAATGTCTTCCATTAGCTTTGGTTTTCTAACGTTCGTTGTGATTTGTATGTTAAAGATTTGTTACTTTTATGATCAAGATATTTCAGATCAACACATTCCCGCCATTCAGAGATACGAGGACTAACCTCGCGCAAGGTTACATGTGCAAATAGACCCTAATGGTTTCAGGACTTTGCGTTCGGTTCCTCGAATTATAATAATCATACATCACTTCTACATGACCTAGCTTCATATGGATGGAAACGTAGGCAAATTCCAACCATGTTACTCTGTAACCTGATTTGTTTTTTACATAATTCTACATTCTGAACTGTGTTTTTAAGTAAATCTTGGTAGAAGAACCAACATAGGCATTAAGAGATTTTTAGGAAACAGTACAAAAATTAGTGACATTGTAACTGAACAGTTTCCTTGACTAATCTTTGCGATGGTATAATCGACACAATTCATTTAGTATATTTTAAGAGTTGTAGAGTATATTCTAAGTGTTAAATTTAAACATTGCTAAAGAATTATGTCTGTATATGATATTTGAGCACCATTTTCTTTTATAGACACAATTCTGCGAATTTTACATAGACGAATAAAAATGATATTGTTACCACGTTATGTGGTTAAGCTAACAAAGTTATAAAAGGGTTATGCAAGAGAAAACTGCACGGAATTGGAATTAAATGAATAAATAAATTAATTACCAAAAAGCGTTAGAAGAATAACGTCTACTACGAAGAGACAATCTTTTCGGTTGCCTTCTTATCGTTCGTGTTACCGATTTGATGATCAAGGCAATTGTCTTTTCCTTGTTCTTCTACGATTGCAATCAGAGTGATGGCAACAAGACATCAGAATCGATAGAAGAGCACATTGAAAAGCGGTAGCCAAGTGTTTACCCAAGAGCTGTAAGCCTCTGTGATTTGAGTAGCCAAGGCTGCCTCGATATCCATGGCCTCTTAGGTCTCCACTCGAGCCAAGCGCTGAGCTGAGGCACCTAAAGCCACATTCCCACTCGTGCATCGGTTCCTTTAACGTCAACACAAAAGCAACCGTAGACTTAACAGCCACTAAACAAGGTATCCAAGTATATACTCGGAAGAGTTGGCGAAAGGAGAGTGCGTATTATGGTTTGCAATTAATCGAAACGCTTAATATATTTTAGACATTTCGAATATCTTGAATCGAAGCTTTTCTAATAGAAAGACAAAAATTTAATGCGTCCTTTCGATTCAAATTATTTAATATTCGAATTCTGTTTCAGTATCTATAGGTAAACATATCCATCAGTGATTTATTTCCATTTATCGATCACTTGTGTTTGTTCTCTTCTAAAAGTAATAAATAAATAAGCGCCCTGATCAAAAGTAATTGTATTTAACAATCGAAATTCATCAGGTTTCGAGATACAATGGTATAATTAATAATTAAATAGAAGAAAAATGTTCAATCCTTTTATGCAGTTCGAAAGTATTATGGTCGTTGAAGAAACATAAGACTGAATATAATTTTTAATTTAATTTTGTTACATAAGCAGACGCCATGGTTAAACAGTGTTCCAATTTGTAAATTCAAATACCAGCGTTCGAAATAACCCGCATTTTATACGAATTATTTTTATGTACCAGTAGGAAATTTTTTTTCTTTATATTTTCACAATGGTAGTACGAAATGAATTTATTCACTTTATTACAACAGATGGAACTTTCCCGAAGCGCTCCAAGTACTTGAACAGTTGGAATTTATTAAAGTTGCTCGATTTTGTTGGCTACGGACTGATTTATTCTAATTACTCAACAACTCTTGACTACTTGGTAATATAAATGATAAGAATTTTAAGCAGTCAGAAGTCTTTTAAACACAGTTGCATCGGTAAGAAAAATTTCGACCCGAATGGCACAAATACTCCCTCAGGAGAGATTTTCAGTCGTGGTATAGCACGGAACCTCGTCTATACTGACGAAAATCCATAAAAATGCTTGAAATGTACGTGATCCACATGTGGGAAAGTGGCATTAGGTGGTTCGGCTCGGCTCAAGTGGAGATCGACCCTAAAACGTCGATGTGCATATACCGGTTGACCCAATAAGGATAGAACCGTTGTTAGAGCATCTAGCCTTTCCTCCCGTTATTCTACTTTAGACGAGGGTACTGTAGGCTGATCGAAATCCTGGAAGATTCTCCAGCCCTCGTGAAAGCATTCGACCCATGCTGGGCTTAATCCTTGTCAAGTAGCAAAATTTCTTGAATGCTGAAACTATTTCAACTGGAAGTACACTTGTTCTTGGAGAAATAGTGTCAATAAGGATGAACGGTTATGTATCGCTCTTTGAACCTTCCCAGGGTTACCAAACGTTGAAGTCCCGAGGACACCAACAAACGATCGATTGGAATCTTCGTCGAAAGAATTAATTACGATTTTTGGTAAATGGAATAAATTATAATCGTGGGGTAATTTACATTCTAATCTTTCGTACTGAGAATTCCACGAATTTTACATTACTTCTTAGTGTTCGAACTTCTGAAGTAAACCTTGTATATTGGAAGTGATTCGGATTCGAGAGTATTGTGCTGAGTTGAGATGTCGATCTCTGCAAGGAATTACGGACCGTATTCACCGAGACGTTTCAATCATTGTAACATCGTACATAGTATTACATTCCCCTCATGGGGATATTCTAGTCTATAGGGCCCAAAGACACGATTTCTAGATTATTGTATTTTTCTCGAGTTTATAAAATCTCGAAGATATGGATTTTTGACATTTTCTTCTGTTTTCTCAGTCATTGGTGCATTTTTCAAAAAGTCTGCAACGGACAATTATTTTAACGAAACAAGTGTCCTTAGATGGAGTAGAGGATGTCCCAATCATCACCGGTCGATTTACTTTTCGAATAAAACTTAAACGGTTTAAGTAATTTTGATATTTCTTTTTTATTTAAAAGTACAAACTTTTGGAATTAATAATAAAACAAGATATATTCCAAATAGTGCATCAGATTTTTTTACAAATCACCAATTTTTTCTCCAAATTTTTCACGACGTTTTCGCACAAACTTGCATCAATTTCACTAATGACAAGTTCGATATTGTCTTTCGGCTTTGGAATTGTCTCTGGATTGAATTGTTGACATATATCTTACCTTTGACGTGACTCCAAAGAAAAAAGTCCAAAGGTGTCAAATTACACGATTTTGTTTATTCACCCATTGGGGTGAAAATGCGCCTCGTCGTTGAGGACAATTTTATTGAACAAATCATCATATTCTTTCTTCTGCAACGTCCAATCTACGAACGTACAACGTTGGAAATTGTCGAATGGTTTAAGTTCTTGGCATAATTGAATCTTATAAGCGTGAAAATGAAGATCTTTTGTTAAAATTCTTTCCAAATTGGTCCTCGAAATGTCCAGTTCCTGAGAACGATGTCGAATCGATGTGCCCGGGGTTTCTTTCAGAATTTCAGCAACAGCAGCAACATTTTCACTTGAACGAGCGATACGGGAACGCGGTGACTTTTTCAAATCTCCAACCGAACCAGTTTCAACAAATCGAGCGATCAAACTTTGCACAGTGCTCTTTGCCGGCACATGATTTCGAGGGAAATGATTACGAAGTTTCTGAATAGTTAGCGTTGACGATCGTGATCTTTCGTAGTACGCCTGAATAATTTTCAAGCGTTATTTCAATAGGTAGTTTTCCATGATTAATTTTCCATCAGTCCAGATGATATATGTCAAGTTTCAGGTTAATCGATTTCAGGTTTCGAAAGTAGCGCGAAATTCAAAACGACCGGTGATGTTTGGGACACGCTGTATAATAAATCAAGCTTAAGTTCTATAGATCGGTCGTTACACATTTTGTAATTATATGAGAAACTTCAAACGACTGATGTATCAGAAACTACTGGACCGATTTAACACTTTTGTATACATATAAAACAAGCGATTCACAACTGTTGGAACTAGAATTATACCAGTATTTACTGATACCTTTCATTTCCAACGAAGCAAATCAAATTTTATTAAACTCAATTCTATCTTATTTATCCTAGTTTGGACGACAGTTATACTCTTATAAATTAAGAAGAAATTTGGTATTCAATTGTTTCGAATAATTAAAAAGAGCTCTATCAATGACAGAAATGTTGGATTCTCTATCTTATAGAGCATTGAAGATCCTTCGTTGAAATTTTGTTATAATCAACTGACGTCTGAATTAAGAAGAGACTTTGTGTTTAATCGTTTCAAATAATTAAACAGAGCTCTATCAATGACAGAAATGTTGGATTCTCTATTTTGTAGAGTATGAAAGACCATTTATTAAAATTTTTGTATAATCAACTGAACCCTGTATTAAATCTCAACGATTTACGTTCGTTAGTTTCTTCGTTGTTCGATTTGCAGATGAATAGAAACCGAATATTCTCTTAACCCGAGAATCTATCTATCTCTCAGCTATACGCATTGAACCTGATCCGTCACCGGTATCGGAGAATAGGAAAATGCATAACGAATATCTTGCAGCGAATAAAATCTTGCGAAAAACGAGGAAAATAAATATGTTGGGGTTACGACGAGAGTGGATCGGAAACTGAACCGCATGATCGTAACCTTCGTCGTGGATCGCGTTGTTTGGTTCTAGTCAGCCTTTCTCGTCCTAACGAATTCGATACAATCGGGCTTGCAAACACTGCCACGCCACCGTTTCTATCGCCAATCGAGCAATCGTTGGCTGAAAAGGTAGTAGCGGCCTTGTACTAGGAGGAAGGCGAAGAAGGGGAAGAAGAGGAGGCACCGGTTAGCGGTAGGCTTGTTGCTGGCGTGGCAGCGGAATGTGGAGCAGTGTGTCAGAACGACACCCTTCTGAACCGTTCCACCGTCACCCGGTCGCTTAGTTCTCTGCACTTTTCACCCCCTTTCACAAAGACTGGTCTCTCCCCTCGACAACCACTACACAGGTTACAGCTACGGATCTATCCCTTCCACTGCTTGTTTTCGATCCCTTTCTCCCGCCCTACCCTAGATCCACCGTCTCTCTTTTGCCTGCGATACACACCGCACGGACTTTCTTACGTCTTCCCTGGTTATCCGACTAGCTTCGCTCGATTGCTCTTACTAGCCCCCTTTGACTCGTTCCCTAACGTGGATCCCCCGCCATTTCTCATCCGGAGTCCCTGTCCGGTGCAGGTTTCGCGTTCTTTCTATTTTTTCGCTTTCCCTCTCTGTTCTTTGATTAACTCGAGATCACGCCTCTGGGTTTCGTTTGACGCGGATATTGTTTCTGCTTAGGTGTTTCCACTTTAACGCGTTTCTGTCCCGTTCTCTTCGATGGCCCTCCGCTTTGTTGTTCGCGATGCGGATCCCTTTGTGCGATTCTACTTTATCTCGTTCCTATTTAATCTTGCGCTTTTCGACTAACACGACGAATTGTGACGTTTCCACTGGCTCGTTGTAATTTTGTCCGTGTCGTCACCGAGCTCCTTAGAACATTACGAAAGGTAAAGGTGACCGAGATTCGTAAATTATTCGCAACTCGTAACGGACGTCAATTTATGCCTATCGCTTTGTACAAAGAGTGTCCCGATCATCACCGGTCGATTTACTTTTTGAATGAAACTCGAACGGTTTAAGTAAGCTTGGTATTTTTTTTTTTTTTTTATTTGAAAATACAAACTTGGGAGTTAATAATGGGTAGAAAGTGTAATTTGTCTCCATTGATTTCAGTACAATATCGTTTTTTGGTTCATTTTTTGAACATATTATTTGTAGATCCTTTGCGATGTTGTTTTTTCTTTTTGTTCTATAGTATCGAAAGATTTTTCTTCGTTTGGATTCTTTTTTTAGCTCCTATTGTTCGATCGTGTAGAAATCTTTGAATGTATCTTGTCAAAAAATTAATATACCAATTAGAACACATATATTAATGGAAGAATAAACAGGTAGTAGTTTAGCACCATTTACATGTATAAGTATATCCTGTGTTAGTTCTTGTTAAAATTATAAGAATTTAGTGATAAAGTGTGAAGTATACACGAGCACATTCCACTCGTCATTATTTATTCTAATGCACCTGATCTAACGATAATACATTGTATTATGTTAAAGAAAAGAAAAATTCATTTTGAGGAATCATTTCCAAGAACTTTGTTAACTATTTCGATGTTAAAATATTTCGAACTTCGCTTTACGCGATTTAATTCAATTGATAAATATTATATACTATGGCTGCGCAGTGGCAGTACATAATTAAGTTTGAAACTTATCAAATAAATCACTGTACCGAATACGTGGTTTGCAATATTGATATTTGCAAGTTGTGGAGAATTAATATATCTGTTCATTACAAATTTATTGAAGTCTTTACTATCTTATATTTATTGACTTACTATCTACTCATTAAAGTACAAGGTTGTACAAGTATAAGGTTACTTAAAGGTAATTTTGTATTCTTTGTGTCATGAAACACTGGTATGCAATGATCGTATATTGCGTGAAAACAGACGCTAAAATTTCGGCACAGTTATGTATAACCTGTAAAATTTCCCATATTCAAGCAAAAGGATCATAAATTTTCCCGAATTTATTACACGTCAATGAAATATATCATATATGTTCTACTCCAAGTGTTGTTTGATATTTTACGTTTCCAAAGTAATGTCGACGTGCCAAATTAAAAGTTATTTGGAGAACACGACGGTATACAAAGAGTGGCTATAATTTCGCTGAAAGCTGTATTTCCATTAATTCAATAACACAATCAAAATTTCACGGTTGAGTGCCGTTCGTTTTCTACCGACAAACAACTATATATATTTCTATGCTCTGGGGACGAAGAAGGATTAGTAGTTTCATAAATTTCTTACCATAACGATTTCATGACGCGAGTGAACGGAAAAATATCGTTCGATGTTCGTAAAATAAATTTTGGCAATTAGTTTATACCATTCGTGAAAACTTAATTCTTTCGATTAAATTTTTTTCTAACTTGGAATGAAACACGAATTCAATTACAGAAAAAAAAAATTTTCGCTATATAAATCATCTCGTAAGTACTATCAGTGTAGAAGATAGTGTATAACAATAAAAATACTTTCAATAATTTTTATTTGATACTGTTTTACTATTTTTTATGGTTGTCTTCATTTGCTAGGTAATCTTTTCATTATTTTTTTTAAATGTTCGGTCCTTCTGGTTGTATAAAAATGTAGTGAAATCTAATGTCAATTGTGTTCTCACATTAGTATCAATTTTAGGCAACCAGAGCCATTAAACTTTTTACAACTTAATAAATTTTATAGTAAGCACACACTTGGTTTACTGCTGATACCAGATTAGAAGAATATTATAATTGTGAAATTGGTTATTAGTCGTACTGTTCAACTTTCCCATTATCTCGTTGCTATTACTTTTAATAGTAGCAGTTGTACCGATCTTTTCAAACTCGTACAGTATGAAATTTCGCAAATGAGTTTCACCGATATCCAGTTTCTAACTTTTCTTATGGTGAAAGTATTAAGAATTAGTCGAAAGAAGCATACCTTTTCAAAAACAGATCATAAGATTTTGTATATAGGCTATTATGAAACAAAACCATTGAATCGTATTGGTTTATTCTATGATAACAAAAAAGAAAAGAAATAAACGGTAACTGATTCTATTTTTGAGTAAAGTACTAATAGTGACTGATAAATGGAGATTATATCTATCGTGCATGATTTCAAATAGTAATTGCAGTTCGAACAAACATAGTATTCTTCATAACTTGTTAATAAAACATTTTTGGAAGTATGCTTATGCAACATTATTTTAATATGTCTATCGACAGAACATAGCTTAATGGTTTAATTTGAAAATTTATTTCATATTATTCAATTCTATTCCATTTTCGTGAACCGAGACACGAAACTAAATTACTCGTAAGACGAATTAACGATTTATTACAATTTTGTGTTCTTCCTGTTTATGTTAATTTAATATTTGATTGAGATTATCGAAATAGATGTATGCTAGTTGTAGTCATGTGGAGAGATTTCTCGTAGATCAATTAGCTCCGAAACGGAAGTAAGTACACGAATCCAAAATGGACGGTAAAAATGAGCGTGTTAGTGGCAGGTCTTCCAACGAAAAACAAATAATTTCGCTTCGCCGCTTGCACCTACGGTTGTGGGAAACGCTCTGAAGTACAGTAGAGGAACGAATTGCTGAGGTGGAAAAGTAAATACCGTTTTAATCAAAGTCCTCTTAGCATCTGCCAATATACATTTTCCTCTCGCGTACAAATTAATCTTCTATTTGCTACTGTCCTGTTTGGATTGAATCAAAAGGTTATGGATGATTTGTGATAGGGAAACAAACTCCTCTCGGATCTCTTTATAATTCATGCAACTCTATAGGAGCTCGTTCTGCTCGTTCTATTTTGTTTCTCACAAGAAAAACTTCGATAGCGAGCACGAGCTAACATTTAGAGGAATTTAAAGAATTTCATCGTTGCATTTTACATTTTTTCGTTTATATAGAGCGTAATAACTTTTTTATTTATAACGTATCCGGTATTCGTATTTCGCTTAAATAGTTTCGACGTATTAAAATAAATATGAAAACTGTCAAGAGTAACTAATTATTTATTTGAAGCGCCAAGACGGATTATGTTACGTTTATTCGATACTTTGATATTCGGATGATTATTTTCAAAACGTTTAAACTATTATTAAAGTTATATGTGTCGTTCCGATTGCTTTTTGCGCCGTTTATAATTTTCAAATTGAATAAAGCAAATTAATTTGTCATTATTATTGCTAGTACATCGATTTCGTATTTTATACTTTTAATAATATTTCAAATTGTGCCACATATACGGTGTATCGTCACGAGTAACATTCAGATCGAAACAAAAAACATCGTAAAAGCAATAGATGGTTGTAATTGAAAAAATAATTATTACAGGAAAAAGCGATTGTATCGGAAAGTTCTCGACGATTTGTAAAATAATTCTTTCGTCGAAGTTAATTAGTTTATTGAAATTAATATGAAGATAAATATGCGTTTGACAATGGAAAATGTCATATTTCAGTTATAGAAAAATATTGTAAGATCAAAAACAAGAATGAATCTCGTTTACGACCCATACGCGATATATTACCGAAGATCTCACAAACGCGCGTTTCTCCCTTCAGCAACGAGAACATTTGTTCAAAACATCCCTTTTAGTTAGATTTATTGCAGAATGAGACATGGTCGTATTTCGGTAAATGGATTTCCGAGCAGTATAGCTGGAGTTACGCATTGCCCAGAATAGAAAAGCGGGAAAGCAAAAGGACTGACACGAGAAAAATGAATCCTTAAAGGAGGGTCGGCATTAAGAAAAAATAGACGATATTCTTTTCCATTCCGCAGCAATGTTCGCCATTATTTTTCTCGCACGTCATTACGTTGATATATATTTTCGATATTGGAGATATAAAAAAGATAGCGAAACATTTTCAACAAAATAAGAATATCCATTTTCATCTTACATTTCTATATTAATTTTTATCTAAAGTAGTCACTGTATCGAATACTGTTTTGTAAGAAAAAAAAAGGAACAACATTAATGCAGAGAAAAGGAACATATAATTTATAGAAAAAAGAAAGAAAATGTATATGTTTACTCCCATCAAATTTAGCTAAATAATAAATATTTCTGTACATAGTTTCATTGTCTTACCTCTTTACGTTTATTCGTTATTTATAACCTAGAACTCTTAAGTTTTTACGTACATACCCTTAACTCTGATAACCGTGATGCATATATTTTTTATTTTATAAGTACAATGTTTTCTCGATGACAATTTGTAATCGTTTTACAAATATATAACTTTTCATTTTACTGTATCGAAGAACGAAATCATTATATATAATAATCATTTGGTCTACGACTATGCACCTTGCAGATTATTTTACGAACATTTTTAATACACATTTTGTAAGATTCTCTTCAAATTCTATTCCTACAATTCTCACATTTGTGTTTCTTCATTTAAATCACAATACAATGTAACTTTTAATGTAACTTACACATATTTTCTTAATTAATATGTTGGATTAAAAGCATTAGTATTATTTTATGAGTAACTGTAAATTTCTAGCCTCTTTAGGAATATTGACACATACGAATGTGTGTATTCTGAGAAAAAAAGATTAGTTCCAGGTTAAGGAGAATATGATGGCTCGAGTAACTAGAATGAGAACAGTGTTGAGTAATCTTTCCTCATTCACAAGTCTTATGAAGATTAACTAAAACGTTTGATCCAATAGAATTCGCAGTTTCTTACAAAACTTATTTTTCTATCTCTTTATAATACACTGGGTTCCAACAATATTTTATAGATGTCTATATTATTATACATGTATTCTAGGTGGTTCAATAAGTTTTATCAAACGACAAAACTTATTGAGCAACAAGACTTATTGAACAACCTATTACAAAACGCGAGAGCTTCTCCATTCCGAATTTATGAAATGTGACACTTACTGTTTGAGTTATTTTAAATAGCAATCACTAAAATTATGAATAAATATTCACGATTAAATTTTCCCATGACATAACACGACAACGTTCTTATAAGATTGAGAGGACGTCTTGAATCGGTACGTACATGTTTGAATTTTGTTCTGTTTCGAACAAAATAATTCGTCCTCGAGAAGACTGTTCTACTTAACGCTAGAACTGCCGACAGATTCAAGTGTATCAAACTGTTCTTCGTACATTTTCCATGAAAATCGATGATCGAGGAAAAGGAGTAACTTATGAAATTGATTATTCTGCGTAGGATAGAAAAAATCATGTCTTTTGAAAATATGCCATGAAATTTAAAGTAAATTTCATTGTAGAAGCAGTTGCAGTCATTTTGACTGGTTGGTAAATCTATTGTTAAATTAAATTTCGCGTAATTAAATTTCTTCGTAACGTAACGCGGCAACGTTGTCAGAAGATCGAACGCCATCTTGGATCGATGTGCACGAGCGTGAATGTTTATTCGTTGGATGCAAAATAATTCGTCCTTGAAGAGGCTATCCAAGTCGAATGATCCCGCGACGAATGACTGTTGCAATTCCCAAGTCGTTCGGCACTGTCGGAAGCAACACGAAAATGTTATTGAACAGCGAGGCGTGTGCATTCCTCGTGGAATATTTCGCGCGCAAGGAAAGAGCAAGTGATGCTTTAACGGGCGTATCGAAGCCAGGAAGGAGAACGTTGGCGAAGGTGGCGGCGGAGAGGCGGCAGGAGAAAAAAAAATATTTCACCGACTCTGGCTGCGACGGAAAAGCAATCGAGGCAATTTCGTTCTCCCTGCAACTGCAGCTGCTCCGTGTACTTCCCCT
The DNA here is from genome assembly GCF_051014685.1 of Ptiloglossa arizonensis. NCBI lineage: Eukaryota > Metazoa > Arthropoda > Insecta > Hymenoptera > Colletidae > Ptiloglossa > Ptiloglossa arizonensis. Next base: position 5,034,100 of record NC_135056.1, on the reverse strand, counting down.
TGCGCGCGCCTCCAAAGAAAATGCTTTACCCGCCTCTGGAGGGCAATTGCTATCTACGGACGGTGAACCTTGTCCCGTAATTACTCGCCGTTTCATCTCGCGTCGCTTTTTCCATCATTACTGATAATTTACACTTTAGTGTTTCGTTGCGCGAGCACGCATTAACGGTAACGCTAGTTTTTCGTGCATTTGAAACTGTTTGGACAGTGGTAATCGCGACATTCGGTACGTAGTGTACTATGTATGAGTTGGGTTTCGCTTGTGCGAGCTACGAGTTAGCTCACTCTAGTTTCGGAAGAGCAAGTGTATTTGAGACGTGTAACATTTTCGTGTTGCTTCCGACAGTGTGAAACGACTTGGAAATTGATCATTCAACTTGGATAGACTCTTCAAGGACGAATTATTTTGCATCCAACGAATAAAAATTCACGCTCGTGCATATCGATCCGAGACAATAATTTAAGACGTGCGATTTTATATATATTCAATCTGTGTGATATATATAAGCGTGGTACAGGAGAAATTGCTTTCTCGCTTTCGCAAACCTATTCCAACAGAAACGAATGGTTGGTACGTCTCGATGATTTTACGCGCGACATCTCCGAACGTTATACGCACGGAGAAAGCAAGGAACACCAAGACAGCTTTATCGAGAAAATCGATTTTTGAAACTTCGGTTCACTGGGAAAGATCCGGAATTAACTGTGGTATTCGTAACACAAAGTTTGTATTACAATTTCCCATTGAAAGTGGAACGAGCAAAGAAATAATTGTTTCAGATCGTTTAAATTCCCTCTGTTTTCAAACAGTACATTGGATCTTTCAGGTCGTAATTGTACGGGAATTTTCATTTTCCAATTCTGTGATACGACGATTATACAATCTCGGTTGTTATTAACTTGGCGTTGTATAATTATGCGTTATTTCCTTCTCATTGGGTAAATGAAATTACAAAGGGAGAAGACATCCATTTCTTTCTTTGTGATATTTTGAAGCAACAAGAATTAACAAACAGTGTTGTTGGTGGTAAATGTTTTACTGACAAGTCTAATGGTCAAAATAATTAGTTTAACACGTTTTCGAACAATTTGAAAGAGCGAATTGGATCTCGAAAATGAAAAGAATTGGGTATGGTATCTTAAGCCTCGAATAAAATAGTTTCTGGACAGTTGAAACGATTTTTGTCTCGGATGACTAAAACGAAATCATTCCCACAATTGTTTTCGTTTACTCGGCGTAGGCAATTCATCCGAGGACAAATTTAGTTCACTAATGAAAATTAACATTTACATGCTTGACGTCGTATCTTCGCGAAAGCATTTTTTATGGACCGAAAAGGTTTTTCCTATAAAAATGAGCCCAGACACGATATTACTCGGACTATTTCTAATTAAACTGTAGCGGGCTTCTAGAGGGCGATGGTAAAAGAAAAGGAGCGAGCGAGATGGAGAAAAACGAAGAGAGATCGTTTTGTTCGGACCGACTAGTGGACTCATCAGTAAGGCATCCTAGCTGGCCCTGCCTTATAATCTAGGACACTGGGTAGTTGGTAAAGGATCGTATACAGTGGCTCCAAAAAGTATTTGCAATGTATTATAAGGAAATTCTTCTTACCTGTAAGACCGATTTTAACGAAAATTTGTGCGCATGTAGAGCATAATAGTGCATATATAAAGAAATTTTTTGGTCACAAGAAATTTCTTTAAGAAGGTGAAATCAAGTCTCGAAGATTTCAATGTCTTTTTATTTTTTTAATGCAACTTTTCTTGGGACAGTTTTGCATCGGAATGATAGAGCACTAAAAGCTGAACATTTTGCATACGAAAGTGACATTGTGAAGACTTATTGCAGCCGATTTCAAATGCTCGAAAAGCTTGCAACGACTTTCATCTTTTTCATAACTTCGTAATCGTGTGAGATACAACAAAAATTTTCATACAAAAAATGTTCAGCTTTTAGTGTTCTGTCGTTCAACTGTGAAAAAGGCTCCCCAAAAGAATTGTATTGAAACAATGAAGAAATGTTGAATTTTCGAGTTTTAATTTTACTTTTTATCAACAGAAAGGTTATGTTACGTATGCGACCTGGCATGCTTACAAACTTTCATTAATATCAAATTTGTATGTTAGAGAAATTTTCTTTTAATATAGTGTATAAATACTTTTTGGATTCACTGTATACCGATCGGAGATGGTATGGGAATGTGGGTGGTGCTGCCATAAAACTTTATACGAATTATTTTTAAATTCCCTAAATCCAAGTCTTATGTGAGGAAAAAATTTGTTTCTTTCAATATAATAATTATATTACACTTTCCTTACGAATTAAAATCACCATCAAGTCGAATTTTGTCTATAAACTGAAAACAACTTACTGTTGAATGTCTCAAATAAAACATTAGGTTAGCATACACGAAGAGAATAATAAAATTTGGTATTTTTATTTTTTAAAATGCATACATATACGTGTGACATCCTAATACGTGTAAAAACCCGTTGTCACAATTGTATGTATGGATAACAACGATAATTTCTATTTTATGTTTACACGAGCCATATGAGTTATAAATCAATACCACATTACGCGCGGTACATTCTTTAGAATATTCAGTGAATCTACCTAATATATTTTGTTCGCACATAAATAATAGCGTACACTACATTAAATACAGTTACGATAAATGTAACGTGATTTCGTGGTTCACCAGCTAATCGGTTGCGGCGAACGTGTTAAATTTTTTGAACGTTATTCTTCATCTATACAAATTCTCCGTTAATTTTGAACGTATTAAATGCAGAAGTCATTTATATCGCCACCGAACGATAAACATCCGCCTTTGAAGGTGAGTTGACATTTTCGACGTGTATATCGAATATTCTTCCTTATCCAGCCACTGCCTTGTTTATAATATTAATTTCTCGTCACGCGTTACAATTTATCTCCGAACGTGGTATTTTTGTTCCTTTTGTTTTCCTCGGGTAACAAGATGGCTATTAATTCAATCGAGCTTTCGAACAGATCCGATTCATCAATCTTCTTTACTTTGCCAATCTTTGCTCAGCAACGAACGATCGTAGAATATCTAATATTCGTCTGTGAGCCAGTCTTTCGTATAATTTGACGTGGATTATTTTCAATCGTTTCTATCAAAATATCATTAGTTACAATTTCGTCGCTTCTTCACTTAACTTGATATCCCATGGCGTATCATAAACTTTGAATTTTGAGAGACGACGTTGAACGTGTCACACACTAACGTGACCTTTTCAAGTCTTGAATTTATTCATTTCATCGTTTATACAGTACTTCTGCACTTAGAATTTTCGTGTTATAGATAGAAAATATTAAACAACAAATAGGTGACATTTTTGGAAAACTGATTCATAGGTTCATGGAAGAAACTTTTTCTTTAGAATATAGTCAATCACAATTGATATATTTTATACATTTATAACGTATACTAATATGGAAAATATATGCAAAAGAGGTTCAGAGTATATTCCATAAATTAATACAATAATGTTCATATTTCACTTTGCATAAGTGCAAGTATTCTATATACGTTTAGCATGTGTATTTCGTATCTGTATGTATTATAAATGCATCAAATTCGCAGTTTAGTAATTATCAATTGTTATTTACCATATTAGACGAACAATTCCATTTGAAATTTTATTCTGTGGAACGCATCTGAACTCTGAAAGTGTGTCTGCAATTAATTTCATATAAAATTCTTTTTCAACAAAGACGTTAAAAACTAATTTACATACTTCTATAGAAAACCTACTCTATGATCTAAAACGTTGTAAATACTCTAAATACTTATGTTGCAAATTATAATTTTGAAGTGTAAATGTTACTAGAATTTGTTAATTTGTTACAATGTATATATCAGTAACTATTTCTTCGGTATGGTAAAATAACACGTTCAAATATTTATTTTGTTCATGAAAAACAATGGTTAAAGCTGAAATACGAAACGAGGAATATAATGGATTGTATTTGAATTTTAATGAAAATTTTTGTTAGGAAGGGTCGTAGGGTAATGTTGTTAGAAAAGAATTATGTAAACCCGTTAGCCTGACTGAATACACAAGAAAATTCGATTACTGGAAAAAGTTTCTCAATGATTACTTACGCATGATACCGTAAAAATTAAAACACAACGCGAATATAAAATTTTACATATATATTCTCATATATATCTGTATACTTTTCTTGTAGATGTGTGTCTATTACATTATATAGAACTGATATTTTCTCTTATCGATCTTCTCTTAACGAAAGCCCAAGAGAAAGGCATATACGGGAAGGGGAAAGGGAAGGAATTTTATTATGTGCTCAACAAAGTGTCTCTCAAGAGTGCTGAGCTAAATTACAAACAATGTAAAAATTGAACCGAACGGAACAGCATACTTACAGACAATATTAAGAGAACATATTAAGGATTTTATATTTGCTCGCCTCTTAACCAAGTCGAGAGAATAGCTTTCGATCATAATATTGTTACTACGATATTACAATTTTTATTGCACGTGACATAAAAATTTATCATCAAAATTCAGTTTCTGAGAATTCTGTACTGAATTTCAGTTCACGAATAAGTGGAACTGTCTCTGGTAATAATAATTCGTTTATATGATCTTTTCTTATTTTTAAGATTGTCCCCTCTTAGGTTTTGGCGTAATATTTTAAATTCAAGCAAAAATACTTCAAACTCATCCTATTTTATCATAAAATATAATAATTAATTGATATGTATATTTTGACATATGAATTTCGTATTTTGACAAATTTTTAATAAAAAGAAAATGTGTCCTGATCTCAAATTTTTCATGCATGCAATTGCTTTACTTCTTGACGCAATCTTTGCACTCTTCCATTTAAATTAATGTTTGGTTCAAATTGGTCTTCCTCGACAATATAATATTTCGCCACTTATAATATTTCAAATACATTTAGGATGCAGCAGGATAGTTGGTGAATGTTTTCACAGCGTTAGTTCAAATTCTTTTTCTGATAAGAATAACGAATCGACACGCGAAGAGGAAAAACTTTTCCAAGTACTCGTTTGCTACGAAGACTAATCAGAATTTCGTGCAAAGAAGAAATCTCGTTCCGCGTTTTGTTCGAGAGGCGGACACTTTAAACGGGGACATAGTGTTTTCAGAAACGTTTCACGAAATAAGAAAATATGGCTACCTTTTCATTCCTACTACTTATCAAATCTTTTTCAAGTTTCATTACGACTACTCCTTGCGATTACAATAAGATTCTAAGCTACGAATAAATTCCATTGTTTCGCTTCTACTTTACTCTAACTTCTATCGTACAAAATTAGCCAGTTTCGTAAAGTTTCTCGATGCACTATTTAACGAAAAAAAAAAACGAAAATTTAATTCGAACACTACGTTACTCTTTCACGTGTTACGATAATAGCCTATTAAAGCATGCTGCTGAAAGTAAGCTTTTAGTATCACGTCACCTTGCCCGCATTACAATACTCAACTTTTTTCGAGTTACATGTCATTCGAGTTTCATGATAATGCAAGCAGGTATCGATTTTTCTATTTTCAACGAAGAGACGCGTAATGAAGCTCGATAGAGACTCTGGGGAAATTAGGAATCAACGGCCACGATCATTAGGTTATCTGCTGGTAAATATCAGCGTTTTCATCGTCTTCCTTCCTGCTTAGTCTTTAACGGGCTGGCAGGGATAACGATAATGTAACTGACAGTTCAGACTTGAAGCGGCTGGATTTAAGATTTAACCGGAGAAACAAGCTGTCGTTTAAAGCACTTTTAAAACGGGGGTAAATGCTCGTTAAACTTTCACGGAAGCTGAGTAATTTTACAAACAAGTGAAGACGATAAAATGAAATAAAATAAAATAAACGTCAATGTCGAAGCGTAACTCGACATGGGATCGATCACGAGACTTTTGGCAAATATTTGTTCAATGCTTGATGTCCAGATGCTTGGTCTCCAAAACGAACGTCCACTCAAAGTATGAAACACAAGTGTATATATACAATAAAAAAAAAAAAAAATATATATATATATATATATATATATTTTCATTGAAACTATGTACATGTATATAGTTTCACTAAAGATATTTTATAGATCTGGAAATCTTAAACTTTCTATCGTCTATATTCTACACAAAATAAATCAAATGTTATTCGTTGTCTATATAGGTATGTACATAACTTTTTTCTTACCTAGCTATTAAACGATGCTGATTGTGCATTGGGCATTCACCGATAAAGCTAAATAAAAGTATTCTGTAGTTACGTAAGCTACTGAATACAACATATAAATACATTTGAGCACTCAGTTATAAATAAAGTACGTATTACTGGAGTATTTATCGTTTCAATACTTTTGGAAGTACACGATGCTTGGTACCATAATGCATAGCTCTTGCTATATTGCAATTATTAAATTTAAATAGAGGACACGTGGTGGTACAAATTATATTATCGGCGAATAAGAATAATAATTCTTAAAATTACAATACAGAAAACGACTATTATTGCATTCGGAAAAAATAATTAATTTACAATATTTTCATACTTACATGAATCCTAAATAGAATTTTGCATACCATGTACTTTCCTTGGTACATATCTTGGTTTGCATTCATGACATTATATTGTTATATCTTTATGTTGAGACAATCATTCAAAAGATGTCCGAAGATGGATTTTTAGATTAAAAAAACAATTTTTAAAAATAAAAAAAATGTACTTTCTTCCTATTACCAATAAAAAGAAGCATACATAATTACTTGTTCGACCACAATTATTGATACAATTATTTATACGTTGTTCCGTTTTTACGGCCAAGTTCAGTTATAACGGGAGTTTCAGTTATAATGAATTTTATGAAAATTGAAACAGAATCTTCATCGGGCGATACGTCTCGTATAGGTCGGAAAAAGATTCCACGGATCGTTTACGCACCCCTAGTGGCAAGAGTACAGGAAAAATATGCTTGGATCGAATATACGATGGCGTAACCTATCTATCCCGTCGAGCGATTAATGTCGTGCATCTTTGATACATGTGACGAGCTTCACCGTCGACGATACGTGCACGTCGGCGTTTGAAAAATAAGCTTTTTCGAAGGCAACTATATTACATTACATGTGAGCACGCGTACGACCTATACCGGATGTAGTTGTAAATGATTTCATTTAAGAGGGATTTGGGATAAATCCGTAACTGCACGGACTTCAAGATTTATTTAAATTCCTTCAGGTACGTAACGAAACAAATATACTCGCATACACGAAAACCGACAAGAACTAACGGAAGTATGGTTACTATAATTGTAATTACCGCATGCATAGAATAAACAGGTTCTTGAAAACGTTATTTTTTATATGTATATACGCTACACTTGGTAACAAAGGACTGCATAATTTTTGGGTTATCGACTTGACTTAATTTCGTGTAGTTGCAGCATACCTCGAGTAATAATAATTTACCAAAAGTATGGCGCGCAGTGTTCTAAATGTTGCTTTTAATATTTCCGTACATGGAAGAATTCTTCATATACCGATGAATTATAGATCTTTCTTGAACGAAGATAGAAAAATATTGAATTAAAACGTTTTTGGTTTTGTAAAGTTTTTACGATAATAAAATCAGTCATAAATAATGATTCTTGATAATAATTTTTAAAGAAAGATTAAATGAATACGTTGATCGATTGTTCGATCGAATGGAAAAAAGAACAATTACAAAGTAGAACCAAAGTAATATTTTCCTTTTAAATTTAAAAATTACATCGAGATTCCTGCAAAATATGAAAATCTTTGCCATACTACGGTAACGTAGCGCAATCAAAATAATTATTACCTGGGTAAATGTATACAGTGCGTTAGTGCATGTTGCAAAAACATGAAATATTCTTCTAACCATTATTCCTTGCGTTTCAAGCCCGTCTGCGTATTGTTTTTACAAGCGAAACATAAAAATTGTATTAACAAGTACCATCGTACAGTAGCCTCTGTTAGACCCTGTATTCTGATGTTGCCATAAACTTCAGAATACACGAAAAGGCATACAAGAAAGTACACGAGACAGGGAAATATAAAATTCAAAGTATTCATTGCACGTATATTTTCCAGAAATTTATACTTCACAATTTTTGATGCAGACTCTGAAACTGTCACGTTCTGCGCCTATGTGATTCGCATAAACGCGATCTTCTTGCAACGTGCACTTCATTACAATTTCATAAAAATTCATTATACAATGTAATGTAACTTCAACGTAGCAAATCCATTTTATGTAATATCATCACGAAAATCTCTAATGTTTTGACGAGAGTTTAGAAATTTTGACTTCCCATGCAAACTTTAGAGATTTACGCGATAATACTACATAACGAGTTTGTAATGTTGAAGTTACATTACACATTTGATTTTGATTATTTCACGTTAACTCGTTTTCGGGACGATAATATTCATCCTATCGTGTACACAATTGGTCCCTAAATTCATTCGCTTCTTGTCTTTCGTTTTTAATCGCGATAATACTACATAACGAGTTTGTAATGTTGAAGTTACATTACACATTTGATTTTGATTATTTCACGTTAACTCGTTTTCGAGCCGATAATATTCATCCCATCGTGTACACAATTTGCCCCTAAATTCATTTGCTTCTTGTCTTTCGTTTTTAATCGCGTTTGTTTTTCTCTTTTTGACACAATCTATATTTTAAGAATTCATATATCGTATCAAGTTTGCCTCGACTTGCTCCTATAATCAAGAAATTGTTTCCATTACGGTAAATAATTCGTTATAATACACCACATACTAGTTTTTACACAGACCGATGTCCGAATACAAATCGAGGTCTTTTTACTAGATTGTTCAATAAATTTTGTCGTATCTTTCATTGTAAAAAAATACTATAACACTTCAACTTTGAACAATTGTAAATATACGAACGAATCGACAAATCTGCACGAAACTTCACACGTGTTTATCAAACATTAATACCCTCTTTAGCAAAATAAATTAACGAACCTGATAGCTTCATTTCTTATCGAACAACCTATATAATAAAGATTAAAATTTCGTGCTTCGCGTTGATTAATTTCCCAAACAATCCACGCTATTTTGTCTAATTTGAGCGACGATTGTCCCGATTGTCAGGAAAGTTTCATTCGAAGTGTGCTTGCGCATTTCCGGAACAAGTTCAGGATTATTAAGAACGACTTAATAGTTGGGCCAACGTGCATTACGTCGACATCGTTCAAATGAGACTTACATTGGTTGGACGTGAAAATAAAGTGGACGCGTCCTACCGAGCGGATTACATTATTCCGCTCAGGAAACGTTCAACTTACGTCAGTAGTAATTGCGTTCAACGGATGTCCCTTCGAGCTTTGTAATTCCTCGAACTTGGAAAAGTTCGTCCCCTTAAAGTCTTCGCCTTATTACCGTGGAAACTTTTCCATTTAGGTTGGAAATTGGCTGGCGTGTATCGACAAATATATTTCACGGGGACAACAGCTAGATTCACCGTACGGAATGGATCGCGACGCTTTGTCGTTCGATTTTAATTTCAGGGTTGACAATTACAAAGGAATACGTTTCTACGGATTGGCAGAATGTAAATTGGGATTATCGTGGATAGGACGTGTTCACCGTGAGAAAAATGGCAGACCGATCAAAAGATTAAAGCGCGTCGTTCCTCGACTTCGTTCCGTTGAATTAAACGGTCTTGTCAGCGCGATTTTTCTTCCTTTTCCTTCCGTTTTTGACGATATGGAATCGCAAATAGGTACCAGCTAATTGATACGTCGCTCAAAAACAAGACACCGATCTTCCGTTTCTCGTGTCGAGACCGGGACGCGATTCGTTTCCGTTTGTACTTTTGTATCTCGATCGCGCACCGTTTGATAAATCCTGCTCAGTGAAATGTACACACGCGTTCGTACGCGTTATTTTATTTCGACTTTTATCGCAACGCGGCGAACGCTTGTTTACGTTGCCTTCGTTCGATTGTAATTTGCAAACGCGTATCGAAGATTGGAAATGGAATTTCTATTAATTCTCGAGATACGAAAATGCACGACCATCTCAATAAATTGTACGATTTGTTCGGCGAGACATTAAATTCATATTTCTGTACACCATTTCCTAATTACTTCCTTCGGTAACCAGGTCATTAAAACGATTCGATTTCCACGAGATTTCGGTCAATTTTGTTTTTCAACCACACAGAAGGTACAGACTTGAATAAACGTTTTACTATTATTAACGTTTCGATTCTTCATTGTTGAATCATTCCCATAAGTCTAGGAACAAATAATCGAAGAACAATCGAAACCACAAATTAAAAAAACAGTGTTGATTATTTTTAGCGTAAGTGCTTGAAACTATTTATTTAATTCCATGTTAACTTTGAAACCATTAGTCTTCACTGTGAGTTTTATTTTGGAAATTCGATATCTTACATAAATTTGTAATTATATAATACAATATAGAGGATTCAGCTCCAATCAATTTGACAATGATATATGTTGTCAAAGACACCTCTTTCAATGACTGAAGTAGTTTTACTCGTTGTTTATTTCTAAGTGAAAAGTTATTAATTAGAAATTTTGAAAAATACAGCACTTACTAGCTTGTTCAGTAAATTTTTTCGTTCGATAAAACTTATTGAATAGTACTAGGTTTGTTCAACAAGTTTTGTTGTTCCATCAAACTTATCGAACAACCTATTATTTGCAATAATTGTTTCTTTGTAACAACTTTACATTTCAATATACAGGAAGAACTGTTTCAGTTCGAAGCAAGTATTATTTCGGTTTAAGGTAAGCAATGCTGTGTACTCGTCAACCGATTTTGATGATTTTGAATTCTAGTTTGAGTGGCCAGCCGCCGATGGCGGTCGAGCTATTAATCTGGCCTAACCTAACTTAATCCATCGATTAAGTTAGATTGGGTTAGGTGGGGTTCGATTATTTTGGGATAGAGATTCAGCCAAAGCCTCTCCTTCGTTCGCGCGTTAAACTTTTAAACAAATTATGATTCACTATTCGTTCGATAAATGGATACACTACTGAAAAAATATATCATATTTTTCAAACATTTCTTTTTAACAGTTTTTAACTCTTCGTATGCTGCGCAGGAATTACTGGTTTTGTCGGTCAAACTCTTGGTCTCGAGAAACATGATGCAAATAATGACTGATCTGTACGTACGTTGGTCGCAAATAATTAAATAACGCGTTGCACATCGCATTACATCGCACCACATTGCCATAAATGTGCAATGAAAATTATGTAAACAAAGTATTTGCGCAATTAGTGATATATCGATGTGAATTAGAAATGGCTGCTTGACGAAATTTGGAAATACAGTTGTCAGAGGGTTAATGGACAATAAACGGTAGCTGAAACTTTTTGGATGTTACTTAAGCGAGTGTTCTTGATAATATACATAAAAGTCAAGATTATTCGTCTGAATTGTCTAAATTGAATAATTTATACCTCCATAAATTTAACAAATAAACAAATAAAATTATAGTTGCGTACAATTGTTTACATTACGTGTTTCTAATATTAATATTTAAACTTTACACTTTCGCAATTGATCAATACCAGTTCATTTTTCCTTGTAATTATATGACGTTCAATATTTTTGTTCTTTTTAGATAAATTATGATCCTCGATACATACGTACAGTCATTCCGTGATCGAGTCTTTCGGTGTGGTTAATAAATGTTTTTCCTCGTGTACGTTTTTGTGCATAGAATATTTTTCTATTACACATTCTACAATTGGTATTTCATTACATACGATAAAGTTGATCTCAGTTAGAATCCAGCGTGTTCTTAATCAAGGAATTAAAATATCTTTCCTTTCGGGCTAAGTAAACGCTAGATTATTTAAAAATATATTTCCTTTTATATCGCGAACGCTTGTTCTATTTTCTTAACAATTTTTTCGCCAAGCACTTCTGTGCGTTCTCCTTTGGACTCGTTGTACCATTAAAGTTTCTATTCGTTGGTCTCTCGGTGCTGGGTAATTTGTATCTCATTTACATAGACATAATTTTGTTTCAATGTCACGGGGAATTCGTTCTTTTTCGTTCCTAGCGATAAATCCGGACCAATGCTGATGTTGCGAGTAATTTCGTGGTACGGCGGTCAGTCAAGTGCCACTTCCGTTTCCGAGAGAATAACTCTGTTAGCCCAGGTCGATAACGTGTAGGCGGCAAAGTACCGTGGCTAGCAGACCCCAAGATCGAGTTTCTAGAAATGCAGCTACAAAGGTGGCCAAAAGGACAAGAGCAAAGCGTATTCTGTCGGAGGACGTTGCTTTTCATGTCTTTCTATTCAGAGTGACTTGGCCCTCGCTGTTGCTATGACGACGATATCGAGGGAGGGTGAAGAACCAACGCTTACCCCGTGTTCGAGTGGAAATATTCTCGAAAATATTTTGTATCCAGAAAGGCAAACGAAGGTTATATACCCTTGATCGATTTTGCTTCTGGCGGTCTTCAACGCGCCATGGTTTCAAAAGGGACTTGTCCACGACACTCAGCAATTGGAAACATAATATCGATTTCGGTTCTTGAAACAAGTGCGAAGAACCCCTACACGGAATAATGGTTACAGAGAATTTCGGTTACGATTTCGATATCTGTTCTCGTATAGATTCTGTAATTGTTATATGTATCAAGTGGATAAAGTATGGAAATTTGATCAATTTGATTTTTCTTTGTGAACGATTAAAAGCAACACATTCGAATGATTTCTTTAATAATTTGTCTACAATAGAAATAAATATACAGAGTGGAATATTACGAAACAAAGTATTTTTGTTTTTAATCACCATGTTAATGCGTATCCGACGTACTGATTTTGATTTTGGATTAATTATTAAGGAAATGGTTCGAGAACGATCTTTCGAGATCGAAAACGTTGATAAACACAAATGTTTTTGTTTATTTCATCGAACGAAAATATACTACTGCTTTTACGAGCGTAATTAAATCGATTACACGAAGACCAGTACAAGCCCAAAATTAGAATTATGGGGATGAAAAATAATGCAAAAGGAGTAACCTTTATATTCGAGTTTCAGATAGGTCCTTGAATTTAATGAGCTTAATTAGCTATTTTTTCGAATATCTCAAGTTTTTCAATTTTTACTCTTCTTCGACTCATCGACTCGATTATCGGTGTTAGTTTTTATCGTTCACAAGCAAAAAATATTTCGCGATTTCGTGTAACTGTTCGAATATTATTTCTGGGACTGCGAAAGCCTGATACCACCCGAAATGTATAGATGCGCTTCGACTTCCGATTGACACAGTGCGGTTGACTGAGCAAACTGATTGACGATGATTCCAGCGCATCTGCGATAGTATGCACAGATAAGTTTCTTTGAGGCTGGTGTACATTTTTTCTAACCAGAGAACGATTTAATCATTTCTTCTCCGATTGCTACGTCTTTTTTTCATTACTGTGAGATACAGAATGCGAAAAACAGTGAAGTATTGGTAAAGATTTAAACATGACGTTACATATACAGAATCGTTCGATTCAAACGATCTACTTAAATGTGTTCGGACTTATTAGTGATTTGAAAAGTTATTTTAAATAGAAGTTAAAGAACTTTTCGAGAGAGGTTTCACAGCGAACGAACATGAGATTAATTTGTTCGTTACATTTCAACGGTCGAAGATGAATTTATATGATTAAAATGCGTTCATATCGCAATAATTTCTACCCATCCCGTTACATGTAATAGTTACATCATATTATACTTGCACTGCATTGTTACGCATCATTTGCCGTACTCGCTGTCAGAAATAGTCGAGCAATACACGTGTTACGATACAATATTATTGATATGTAAATTACGTGAATCGATATACCTATTGAACGTAACTGAGGCAACAAGTATACCTATTTCTGTTTAAAAGTGTCTGTGCAATCGGCTGTAAACATATACTACGTAATGGTAACAAATTATTGTACATGTAATAGTTTCTGGTTTATTTTCGCAACGCTGCGCCATACTGTGCTCGTAACACATTATTGCAAATGAACACGAGCAGTACTGCATAACGCTGTAGTTGACATAATTCTGAGAATAATGCACGAAGATATTGGAGCTGAAACCGACTTTAATTGTAATTTGAAGATCCGTGTGCAACGCATGAATTACATTTTGTTCGATACAAATCGTGGTCCAAAGAGATAAGTGTAACTAAAAATGGTATATGCGTACTTTAAGAAGAAGGGAACATTCTTGATTTGAATTATACAAGAAGGTTGATTAAATACCGAATATCGAGTATCGATATGAAAAGGTTAAACTCTCGTTTCAATTTTATAGATACGAAATTAGTAATACAAGATGGACATGTGAAGAACTTACGAAATATTGACAAAAAAGAACTATTTCGATATAAAAAATGTTAATCTCGACGTTTAGTAAACTGGACAATTTTTAGGTGCTACGAATCTGTTTTATGATAAAAGCAAACATACCCTAACACTGAACAAATATTTTTAGTCTCATAGTGTCAAATGATGTAAATTTGCATCCACTTAGTTTTTAAAGAATGGTTAACGAGCAAGTATAATTCAATATTTCTTCCAATGAACAAAATTTTCAGTTCGATTAAGAAAAAAATTGTTTACAGTAGGGTTGAATAATACTACGAGTTCGCAAATTTCAAAGTCACGCTCATATTTGGAAATCTGAACCGTGAACAATTCACGATAGTGTACGATAGTTCGTGGAATCGATTTTGTCGAAGCGATCGCGCGAATCTTTGAGAAAGTTTCGTTTCAGCGAAAACGTCGATCGTAATTAAAGAAGTCGGGAAGTAATTCAGCGTGGAAGTTTACGTTCTGTAGTATTTTTGCGATTGTTTTCCCCGAGAACACGGCAAATGTTTCATTTGCTCCGACGACGTTTTCTCGGGACACTTTCAACAGATACATTTACTTTACGGGGAAACGAAATCGCGAGAGTATTTTGAAAAATTCGTGAAAGCATCGCGAGCGGTAGCTATCGATAATCAATACATCGAAGTGCAGGATAATAACAGGACGGGGAAAATAGTTTCGGGCGAATGCAGTTTTAATATTCGCTTGAAATTTTCATAAGCATCTACCGACACGAAGGAGCCGAAGTCGATTGTTTATTTACGACGGATTCGAGATAATTTATATTCCAAACGTGGCTTCGCAAAGTTTCACCGAGACACAGAGCGAGTCGCTCAGAAATGATATTTCTGAAGGGAATTGATGAATTAATTAACCGCGAACAGTTTCACGAGTTTCGCGCTCTGTGGAATAAACAAAGAGTGAGCGAGTGAAGGTGAACTGATGTGGTTCACTGGTTACAGAACTGTTTCCCCCAGGAGTCGTAATTCGTAGCGAATTTAGAAGGTGAAATTCGAGTTTCGATAAATTCGTACGCTAACGTTGCATTCTCGTAAAATAGAAAATAAAAGTAATTGATTAAATAGTAAATCTTCGTGCTTTCGCGCTTTTATTTCACGATACGTAGATATTATACATTCCAATGATAATACGAATAAGTCTCTTTGAATTTTTGGCCTTTAAGAACATTGTTTCATAAGTTTTATTTGTCAGATTTTGTTCATGTGTACAAAGCCTTATATATATATATAAAATTAGACATCCGTTATGGAAAATAATTGAAGACTAAAATTGAATATAGATTATTTACCCAGAGGAATTTATACGTGTAACTACAAAAAGTGAAACCGATGAGGAATAGTTATAAAGATATGGTGCACCATGTTTAATGACACATTTTCTATTTAGATTTTTACGTACTCGTTTCTAATTTCAATTAATTACATAAAAAGAAATTAATGTTCGAAGATGATCTTTTAAAATCCAAAAAGTTCACAATACGTATTAATGTCTTTGTTATAATGAATAAAAAATTGGTGTGCATTATAAATTAATATAGCAAAACCTGTTTCTTCTTAGTAGTTTTTGTAATAAAAAAACCTTGGTCTCGGGAGCAACAAGGGTTCGAAATTTATTTATATTACTAACAACGTTTCATCCAAAAGGTACTTTAGCCCTTTTCGGAATTGTAAATTTATTCCACCCCTTCACCAATTACATCGTGTGAATATGAAACACGGTTGCTCCTCCGAAAGTGAAAAACCACAATGTTACGTGATGCTTAAAGTACGATTGTAACAATTTTACTGTGGATTCTCATTATGATCTCACATTTTTGCATTCAATTTTTACGGTTGACAAGATTTAATGTTCTCAGTATGACTCTAAAACCAAGACCAAAATATAATATATTATAAAAGGACAAACTATTCAAAACGTTACAAAGATTCAAAAAAATGTGACATATGCTTTGAACAGTATACCAAATAAACAATTTGAAAACAGTTTTTATCCTTTATATCAAACATGTATTAAGTGTATTGATTCCATGAACGATCACTTTAAAGAATAAAATATAATAATTTGTTATTTAAACTGTTTACGTTTTTAAATCACCACAGTCCGAGAACCTTATTGTCGCACCATGTAGTTTATTTCATATTAAATTATACTATTCTTTCGAAGATGATCAGTCACTCGAAAACGTTTGACATATTGCCTATTCCATATTTCTCTGACTTCACTCACAAAACAAGCCAATAATTACTCTCATGACAGATCATAAATATTTATATAAATCCCAAGTAATTACTACATACGACTGTCCTACATGACGTCTTCTGTGCTTTGTCACACAGCGAACGAACGAAGACTCGTAAATCGAACCAGTTTCAAGAAGCTGGTGTTCAATGGATTCTTCCCAGCGGAGTCTTTCCAAGGGTTCTTTCTGATCGAGACTCGTTCCTTAATTGGGCCCTCGTTCACAGTAATTTCACCATTCCGTGAAGTCTTTCAGTAGCGCGACCGAAATCTCTAAACTGTGTTCCTCGTCGAAGCTGGGACCGGACCAGGTTAGGCCGAGGTTAAAGATCGAAAACCAAGATCGAAGCTAAACGAGCTCGAGTATGCCCGATGGAACAAATGCTTAGAGCGCAAGAATCGGTCGCGAGAGGTAGAAGCGAGATCGAGAAATGCTGAAAGACGAACACTGAATCGCGAGATCGCGGAGGTAAAAGGGTGGGCAGGAGGAAGCACGGTAAAAGTATCCGAGCTTAGCTGCCTGGAGATCGAGGAGGATGAGAACGAAAGTTTCTTCTTACCTCTGCGTTCTCTCTTTGCGTTGGTACCAAAAGGATTCTTTCTTCTCGCCTCTCGACGCTTCGCTATTTCTCTCTTAACTCCTCATCCTTTGTCTCTCCTTTGCGATCTGCCTGTCTTCGATCCGAGACTGACAAACTCGGAGAACGTCGCGAAAAGAGACCGAGAACCTCGGACAGCTGGCGAAATAGAGAGAGAGATGTAACGAAAAACTAACGTTAAAGTGTGTTTGCACGCGTGTTAACTCTTTCACAGCTTAGTCTGTCAGAAACACGGGTAAACCGATGCTGCGAACTGTTTCTAGAGTTGGGAATATTTGAATATTTGATAGGTACTGAATGCTACGTGTAAACGTCGAATATACGAGTTTTCGAATATTATTACTTAAATGAGAAAGTATTCGTGTATTTTCATTGTTTGAATAATCCTGATATTTAACGCTGAGTGTAATGCATACACGTTTTCATCGGTGGATTAACGAGTCGAGGGACGATCAATGATCTGTATGCAAAAACAGCTGTACAAACGTATATAAATTTGTTATACGTGTACATACATTATTGTAGAGAATTGCAACATTCTTCTTAAAGCGGTGAAATTTAAACGAGGACAAGTTCCTTTTGATGAGAAAATTAGCGAAATGCGTTTTAAATATTTTAGCTTCCTCCGCTACAAGTGACTTTTCTACAGCTTGAAATATAGTTACTACAAAAAGAAGCTGCTTGCAGCTGAAAAATGTAAATACGCTAGTTTTTCTTTACCAAAAGAGAGATGTTGTATCTTAAACGAAAATAAAGTTTAAACAAAAATGATGAAGGTAAAGGACTTGATTTCCTCTACAGATGTTATTTGTACACTACAAATATTTAGATACTTGATCATCCGATGCAATTCAATATTCCAGTATTCGAATGATACTCGTATTGTATTCGTTGAATATTTGAAATTTAATCTACCATTAACATGACTCGTTTTGCATACCATTCTCTCTCTCTCTCTCTCCCCTATCTCTTCTTCTCCCCCTCTCTTGTCTGTGCGTCACACTTTGTTTAATGTTCAAAGTGAAAGATTATCTCGATTTCCAAGTCGTTCAAGCATGATATTTTTTTACCGATAGCGAATTAATCCCCTTTGCATCGAATAATGCGTTTAATCGAAATGGATAATGATCGCTAGATTGACAACTATAAATGCAATAGAAGGGAATCGACAAGTAAAAAGGAAATAACTCTACTCTGGAACTATCTATACCGTGTTTAAATATTGAATCGATTAATCCATTACGTATGAAATTATTACTCTTCAAAATTGATGTTCAATTCTGTCGTGTTAATTCAATTATTAAAAGATATTCGAGACGAAAAAGAATATTTTCACAACCAAAATTTTTTGTTTAAATTTTCAATTTGTTCGGTGATTACCTCTTTTATAATTGTATACAAATAGTAGGTATATTATTCGCTACTTTAGAATACATTTAACAATGGTTAATTAAAAGAATAAAATACAGCTTCGACTACAAGCTCCGACAAACACTTTTCGAGTAGAAATATTATAATAACGTTCTAAATAATTAGTTTTATCAACTGTAAGTCTTGGAATATTTAAAGTTAGAAGATCGATTAAATTACTGCCAAACACAATAGAAACATACTTTTACATTTCTAATATATTATTTTAAAAAAGTTACAAAAAAGCTGACCATGTTTTTCATTCGAGTCACAATTTCCTACCATAGAATTTGATACGTATACATCAAATAATAATTATTTCAAAAGAAATACTTTGCTGTGTTGATTATCACTTAATTATCATTGTATTTCGTTCCTTTGGGCGTAATGTAGTATTGTCTCGAAGTTTTTACTCCGTTGTATTTTCTCTTCGAAAATATTTATTCAAGGCGTTCCAACGTTGTATTTACCAATTTCAAATATTTCGTAACGGAGCAGAATTACAATGTATCTAAAACAACTAAAATTACAAATACTGATAAGCAAATTTGTCCCGAACCGCCTCGTAGTATGATAACGGTACATAGTAGGTTACCGGGGAAAGTGAGAGAAGGCACACGTAAAAGATGTTGTCCTTTTACTTTCTTATCACGAACGGAAGCAATTTAGAATCCCCAAGAAAATACACATTTTTTCAGGAGCTCCGGGTTCGAGAAGGAGGCAGCAACGGACGAATAAATTGAGAAAGTTTGAAAGTGAGAAACACTGGCACTGACGAAGCCTACGTGTAGCAACAGAATTGGAGGGACCAGGGCGAGGGTGAGGACCGTGAGAGATTACGCAAGAAAAGCCAAATGTGTACAGGGGGTGAAACCGAGTAAGAGAAAGATGACGCTGACGGGGATGAAGGCCGATAGAAAGGGAAGAAGAGAATTTTGGGGAATGCTTGTTGCTATGGCGACCATCCAGGGTCTAAACGACTGACGATGGAGGTATCCAGCCATACCTCGTGCGATATCTTTACCCACGTGTAAAATGTAAAATGTTCGCCGGGGAAATCATATTCGATCTCGCGTCGTTTCTTCTCGCGAGCTCATCGATCTTGGCATCGGCTCGCTATTTTTTCTACTTTCGCAATTCAGAAAGGCTACAGCCTGCCTGGGATTATGGCACATTTCCAAGCATTCTTTCTGCACGAAGCCTCGCGTTTTGCACTCCCATTTGCACGGCCAGTGCTTCATCAAAGACGGCGCGTGTGCTGTAACGTTAAAGTATAGATTACAGAGTACAATATAGTTCTCGAATGCCACGAGCCACGATATAGGGACAGAGTGTCGAAATTGAATTCTAAAAAGGATTCACGTTTACTTTATTCCATACACGGTGAAATTATTGCTCGTTTCGTTACTTCACGATCATCTTTATCAACCATTAAGTTATTCTTTAATACAAACGAATAGTGGCAATCGTAGCGAGCAAAGTTTATACAGCTGTTTGGATTCCCTTTGTTACTAGTGAATACTTCAGGACATCCTATACATAACGCGAGTATATATCTGCGTTTAGAAAGGGTGGAATGAAACAATTTATTTTCTATTGTTAATCGTTTTAATATATTTTCCCTCGTTGTTCATAATCGTACTTTGTTTGATTTTGGTGAAAAGATTTATTAATTCCTTCACAACGATATGGATTTACAAAGACCTGAACAGGTAATAATTCGATAAAGTAGTGTCCGAAGATTAAGTAGATTGAATTATTTATTCCCATTCGAATTAAGCAATTTTTTTCCAGGGTTTCATTTGCTACACGTGGTCAAGTCTTATTTTAACAAGAAAATACATGTTTTTTGTTGAACAAATTAAATACGATATCCATATCGATAGATTAGATTGAGGTCCTGTAACTTAAAATTGATTATCTTTTTCATATTCCACTGAACAAAGGATAGAATTTTTTGTAGACGTGACCCCGGTTTCACTTGTGACATAAACGGTTATTCAACCCTTAGCCAAAGATTAATGAATTCAAATAACAAAGAATGATTCATTCTCCAGACGTGACTTCAACAGATTCGGTAGGATGTAAAATCATTTAGCTAGAAAGAAAGGAAAAAATGTTAACACAGTCAGAAGGTGCCTGATTGAATTTATCTCGTAAAAATCGACGAATCTTTACAAAAGGGGAACCAAAAAATTAGTAGATAGACGGAAAATCATTACAAAACACGTGGGAAAGTATACCGGCGATCAATAATTGTAAATAAGTTGTTTTATTTTTACTCTTTCCGAAAAGAGAAACTTATTCGCATTACTTATGAAATGGGATAATAATTAAGAATTTCCAAGTGTAACAAACGATGGAATTGCAGAGGGACGTTAACGAGAGAAGATTAATTAATTAAGGTAGATAAAAGCCGGAGGTAAACATATAAAAAGAAATAGGCGAAACGGAGTAAATAATTTATTATCTGCATTAAAATTAAACGTGACACAAGACAATTATTAAATGTATGGAATAAATAAACGAAACGATTAACGATACACAATTAATTGTAACAGTTTGTTCTTTCTCAGAAACGACTATGAAAAATGGAAAGACTTAATAGACTGTTACGAGAAAAATAATGAGCGAAGAGAGGCGAATAAAATAGGTTTAAACGGGAAATCTGAGAGGGTATTAAAATAATTATATGCACATCGGCAAAAATGATAAAAATATACACGACAGGAAAGTGTAATAAACTTGCAAAACATTTCCTTTTGAAAACGAAACAAATACATCTTTTGTCTCTATACAATACTAAAAGTATAACTAGTTCAATGATTGATTTTTTAAACAATTTTTAACTATCTATCTTCTACATCACACTTTATTTTTATTACTTTTGACTATTCTTTCTCTATCTTTCATTGAATGTCGGTACATACACAAATTTCATTAATTTTTTTCATATCATATACATACATCTCTTATACGTATAAAATTTATATAAAAAATGATGCCGTTGTAGCTGTTAGTAAAAGTTTCAGACATTTTAATTATCATTATTGTCATTGTCAAGTTCGCAGTTATAAGAAGAACGAAGTTCCATTATTAAATCAAATACATTTAAATTTACTCGTTACATATTGGAAGTTTTGCAGGAATACGATTTGAGTAATCTTATTTTAGTTTTGTATCTAAAAGTGTTGTTTGTTTTATCCGATGAGAGAAAAGGATTGTAAAAGATTGTATATAGACAACGTGTACAGAATTTACATTGCTTTTTACCATGTGTTTCATACCGCTGTGAATTTCCTGGTCGTTTACAGCTCTTTTGGCTCCACAGCTACGATTTGCACCCCTTTTAAAATTATGGCATGTTTCCAAGTGCTTTCACCGGTCCTAAATGTTGACCGCTGTGCTTCCTGTATACGTAGGTTGGTGTTATGTCACTGGCTTTATACTTGCAGCATATTTAATTCCCTAAGCAATGGATATTATAAGCAACAACAATTGCACAGCATTTACTCTATTATGCGCTTCATTATAGCAAAGTATCTTAATTCTTTAATAATTATCTAAAAAATTCTCCTCATTATACATATAACACAAAAGTATAATATGTTTCAACATACGAATTCCATCTGATTTTCTTTCTATAATTCATATTAGATACTTCAGCATTAATGCTATTATTCTATGTAAACACGTGCATAATCAGTCTCATACTAAATTAATACTATATAATCAGACTCAATTTTTATCATTGTATGGAATAAGTTTCAATTAAAAAGAAGATAATTTACGTGTTTGTATTCATATAGCAGATGATGGAAATTTGGATAATATACAACGTTCGAGTAGTGTTCCAATAGTTCGCATAACGGAGACGCTACAATAATTAATTTGTATACAAATGTGAGAATTATGGAAAATTATTTCACATATTGACAGAAGGTGCTTCTTTACTTCCGGATACATATGTGGCAGCTTCTGTACGTGAAGAATCTGTCGATAGAAGATTAAGTAGGAAAGGACGTAATAAATCAGACGTGGAAACATTCACGACAGCTTTCGACGTTGTGTTAGTTCCAGTAAGTTCGAACTGATTTTTCTTAATCTGCGATCGTTCCTCAAACGTTATTTACGTAAAATAAAATTTTATTAATCACGATCGTGAAATAAAATAAAATCCAATAAAATCGCATTCAAATTGACGATTATCGCTCGTATTCATTGGTCACGTCGCGATTTCCACTACAGCACGCGTCCTAATGCGATGCACTCTAAATCTGCAAGAAGAACATTAAGATGATGCTACCTCGTATCGCTTTTACGAAAACAACAGAGACACTTATCTTCTCCGTTCTCCACTCGTTCGGAGTGTGCCTACGAAATCATGGCTCGCTTCCAAATATACCACTTCTCGTGTTCTGCTTGTCTCTACGGTCGTGGTGCAATGTCGTCGATGACACTTGTGGCACGATTTAATCTACCGGCGGTTGCATCGTTCAAGTAATCGCGGCGGAAAAAAAGGAAATGGAGTAGAAATAAAAGAGCACATATTTTCCGAGGTGTTCTCCATTTTAAATGAGCATTTCTGTTTAAAATATTGCATTTAGTCACGACATACACGACCATTCACTTTTAACGCGCGTTTCAAAGTGTTACTTATTCGGTGTGTCTCAGTGTATTGCACAAATTCGTCACATTTTTATCCTATTACGTTTCTAAGTGTGTTATGGTAATAAATAAAGTGTACCGGCTTGTTACATTTTCAATTATTTTATGTAAGAGGAAATATTTTGTATAAAATAATAGAAACCACACCAGGCTTACGGCATTATTCGATAAATCACGATTTAAAAAAAAAATCATTCTAATAAATTCTGAGCGTTAATTATAATTTCAGTTTTAACATTTCAAACTGCTTTGAGGCGGAAATATGTATATCGCAGTATAATAGGAGAGCAAAGATTAATATTTTTTGAAAGGAGGATAAATTTACCATTAATTATAATATTTTCAATTGAGAAAAACAGAAAATAACACGAACTATATTACTATAAAAATATTAATAACTTATTAATGAATATCGCCAACTATAAATGGAGTTAATCATTATGTATCTACATAGCCGAAATGTGTTAACTATTTTAGATTATTTACGTTCTTTGGTACATTAAAGTAATACATCTAAAAAGTAAAGTAGCAGTAAATAGTAGTACTAAGTAAATTTTTTTATTCACAACATTTCTACATTACGTCTAAGAATTTTTCTATTTGGAAAATCATAAAGAAGTTCATAAGTATTCCTCGAAGGTAACAAAAAACAAGCACAATTCAAATTCATGTATTTTGATTTTAAAATTGAAAAGCAAAGAAAGGTATCCATAGTTTAAAATCATAATTCCATTTAATTTCTGAGTCTTGTTGGTACAAATAAATATCTAAAATTCTTATCGATGTATATACGTTTGAAATTTTCTATGGAAATATATTGTAAAAACATTGATACAATTGTCAATAAATAATCAACAAATTAAAGAACGAAATCGATAATTCCTCTAAAACGATGTACCGAAATTTTCTAGTCTGAATAAATGACATTCATTGATGAAAAGCATTCGAAAGTAGCCATTTTTAAGCAACGAAGCAATATCTTTCGTGTAGGTGAACCTACTATCGATTATCGAAACGATCGTCTCAAGATAAATACACGAACGACAAAATAATAGTTCCCCCGAGGCAAGAACCATGTAACTTGGTCCATTAAAAAAGAATCAATAAAAATTCGATTTCCTGAATGACGGTGAATAAAATTAACGGTGAACGATATAGGGGATTTCCGTTTCGGTATTCTTCTGGAACACACACACACACACACACATACACACACAGAGAGAGATGGAAAACAGAGATCGATTTTCATTAATGAAGTGGGGCGAGGGTTCCATCGACTCCGTGAGTGGTTGAAATATTTCCTTCCTCTGCCTTGACCCGCTTAAGCGGCTCTCCCCAAGTTTCCGTTTGCCAGGCTTGATGAGCTGTCCCGTTATTAAATAAATGTATATCTCCTTGCATTATTTTCGTCACTCCCCGAACAAAACATCACCCCTTAATTGAAAACAATGTAACGACGAAGTTGCAACGCGGCTGGCGATGGTGTTTTTCCATTTTTTTTCCCGTTCCAGCAAACAAGCGAGGAAACGTATCGGCAAACACCCTTAAAAGAGTCGCGCGGAAGCAAACGGTAAAGTGGCATTTAGCCGGCGAATCGGCGACTGTACGGCTCTCAATTGGAAGGAATTTCATAAGTAGGGTACTC
Organism: Ptiloglossa arizonensis; assembly: GCF_051014685.1. NCBI lineage: Eukaryota > Metazoa > Arthropoda > Insecta > Hymenoptera > Colletidae > Ptiloglossa > Ptiloglossa arizonensis. The sequence goes on along the minus strand of NC_135056.1, from coordinate 5,009,081 downwards.
GGAATTCCTCCAAGTGATAAAAGCAGAGTGTACAGTTAACGGAGAAACTCAACGAGCCGTTGTGAATGCAACGGACGCGAAAACAGCTCACATCTTTTACTACCGAAATCTGTTATTAACCGGAATTAACAGGGAGAGTAGAATGCAGAATGCGGATGCACCGAGAGCGACTGCAACGTACGTCGAATGCGCGCGATATTTGCGAATGAAGAATTTCCAAAGAAGGGAATCCAGTGTGTGGTATGTCCCAAAAGTCTAGGAGCGTTTTCGCGAAATAGGATGAATTTCGAATGAATTTCTACATAACGAATATTCGTTGCGAATAAATTTATAGACATATTTCTTTACAACATGCAAGTATTCGAAATGTGTCAAAATTGTTTTTGTACGATTTGATCGTTTTTCTTCGAATCTATAATTCACGATGGCGTTGCTTGAATGTATTTTTTTAGTAGCGTCACATTCGAGAAACGCTACTCTAATATGCTATATTTTACCGAAATGCTATATTTTCAATAAAACATAGCACTTCGTGTACCGATGGAGTTGTACACGAAGTGCAAAAGTATATTTTTTTCTAGTTCATGTATGACTAATACGGTACATATGGAAAGTAATAATTAATGTTTTAGTATTTGCATCGCGTATAGAAGTATACAAACGTGTATACATGTCATTAAAAAATTTGTTTGAAATTTATCCCATTTCATAAAAATACGAAACATTTGGGTCACCCGGCATAGCGTCATCTAAATTATTTAATAGACATCACGAAGAATTTCAGATTAATGACATCACCGTTTGAAAATTTATTTCGCAACAAATAATTATCAGCGATGAAAAAAAAGACGAATTATAACATCGAACAACTTATTTATTAATTTTATTTCCGATAAATTGGTCGTTTCAAAAGAAGTTGTATTGTACTTGCACTTGTCTAGGGAGTTAGTACATCGTATGCTTTTACAATTTCACAATCATGCCAAGTTAAGTAACCCTTTAATATTGGAAAATAACATCGTTCGAAAATTGCATATTAAATATCATTTAACTTTCATAATTTTGTCCTCTATGAGTTTCGAGTTGATATTCCGAAGCGAGTAACTAAAATTGATACTAAAAACCAATATATAAAGTTTCGAACTACAGTCAAATATTAACGAACAATAAAAATTCGACATTAAAATGTAAAACATCGTTCATTGTACAGTTACAATTTATCGCAATTATTTGTATCAATGTAGCGTTTAAAATCTTACTATTAATTAATGGACGTAGATACCACAGCATTGATAGTATAATAATATCCCTATAAATTTGCTAAGGAAAAAATCTACTTCGTGTATTTTATTTATCTTTGTATATTTGGTGTTACCATGGGGCGACGCATATCAATTTCATTTTTTTCTCTTTAATCTAATAGCAAGTAAAAGTCACCATATTGGTAAAGTTGGTTTGGTGTCTGCAGAAAACCATTAATCATGCATTGATCGATATGGAAGTTCAGCACTTCGTATGGAAATGGTTGTTCATATCAGTGAATTATCTGCATAGCGGATTAAGTTCGAAAAAATCAATATTAACATAATTCTGATCTTTTATGACTAACCTTGCTTTGGGTTAGAGTTCACCCTTGAGTTTGAGTTCATCCTTGATTCAAATAAAGTGAAATTGGTTGACGATTTAGTAGAAAAATTCAGCCACCATTTACATACTAATTCGTGTATATTAAATATGCACAATTTACATGTTTTTCACGTGTATATTAAACGTTGCATCAACTGCATTTATTATTCGAAACAATCGTTTACGATGGATATAGCCTAGCGAAACAGAGCTTACCAAGAAATATTTAATCTTTTAGCAACAATATTGCCTGATGTATATAATTTGTGACAGTCATTAAAATTTCCTCTTAGGATTGTCTCTACTTGATGTTCCTCGCAAGACTCAGAGTATTTGATAGAATTACATACACGATAAAAGTACAAGGGGGGAAGATGGGTAAAGGTGTTATTTTTTAATTTAACTGGAAAATATACATGTACAAATAAGAATACGTACAATAGTTTCAGCTGTTGTAATACTAGCACCGTACTGCAACCTAACTTTCATTTTATATGACTGAAGTGACTATGGTACACTTTTTTAACAATACTGTATCCATGGTTTTAAATTTGCTTCTTCTATTTCTAGTATTTTATAACAGTAGATTCTTGAAGTCAATGGATGTGGATATCCTTGTTTCAGAAATTCGAATCTTCGTTTGAAATCCATATGTTCACATATCATGAAAGCTACTAATTAAACAGAACTTCGTTTGCTTTATCCACATGTTCTTCTAATTTATGTGTTTCGAGAATTTACAATTTGCAAGACTAGTTCTAAGGAATATATGTACCTGTTTGCTTTTCCGAGCTTTTTGAACCTCTGCACCAGTTTCGAACAATTTATATTAATATAGACCATACGTTGTGCAATAGATTACTTTTTGTGATTGGTAAACCAGTTGTGATGTGAAGTGCAATTTTTTGATACAATGATAAAAAAATGCTTTTCATGAAACATCGAGTTCTTTGGCCAATTCTGCAACAGTTTGTTTATGGTTTGCTTCGATCTCAGTCTTTGCGAATTTAATAATCAACTCAACATGGCGCCCTGTTCGGTGCACATTCAAGAGATTAAAACTGCCACTTTAAAATTTTTATTACCGACTTTATTTATCACTTCCGTTACATCTATAGTTTTTCTACCCTTCTCTGTATAACATTATGTTTTTAATTCGTGCCTTATGAATTAATCGATCATTTCATTTTGAGATTAATTTACTCTATGTACACTTTAATTCTGATCGATTAAATTTATCAGACAGTTCACGCGAAACTACTTATGTACAATATCTTATTTCGATTGTAGTGTCAAGAATTTGAAGAATTGAAATTCCTTGCTTCCGTTTACTTTTCGATATTACTATTACGATAAAGTTGCTCGACGTTAACCTTTTGAGCAATCGCTAAACTCAATACAAATTGTATTTATTTCACTTGGATCGAACTCTACGGTTTTCGTATCTATGAAACAAATCGACATTTCATTTTCTGTATCTCCCACAGGCTCGCCGTTTTATTTCCAACTGTTCTTATCGCCGGTTTCGTGCGCCTGTATTCACTTTCTCCCTCTGGCACTCTGTTTGTCTCTAAGCTTATCGGCAATTCCGATTGATCGGGCACTGACAGTGCACAGTTGCGATTTCAATCTCCAATCGTGAGGATCGAAGTTAATGTAACGAACTTCGAAGCTATTTAACAGTTTCCTGATTGAGATTTTAAAAAATCATTGGACGCTTGTGCCAGTTTTTGGTTCCTCGTAGCTTGGAATTCAGTTTTTCGATACAACGTACGTTTCTGACGTAATAAAAGGAGAGATAAACATCGTAACATTATTTTATTTTATGTTTTTTTTTTTTAGGCACAATCGAAACATTAGATATAAATTTACGTAAAAGTGATTATGTTTTCAAATTCACTTTTTTCCTTGAAATTCTATACATTTTAGTTTATATATTACTAGTTTATTGCGTAACACTTAAGGTTTTACTTAGAGAGGATTTCTATAATTTTCTCTCAAAAAGTAATGAAAATAAACCAAAAGAGTTTATTTAACAAATTTACGAGACAGATTTCATTTAATTTATATGATTTTTCAAATCAATTCTTTCATTTCCAGGCTTTTAGTAACTTAAAATTTATGACTTTTATTTCGTTCTGGTTACCAAATTTTTAACAGTATTTTTGCTATTAACATTTCACTGTGTTTGTAGCATTAATTAATGAAAATGCAAAATGAAAATTGCTGAAATGAAACATTGCCATCAGTTATAGAATAGATGTTTTATTCTGATGAGATTCCAGAAACAATTTTCAGCATTTCGTTTATTTTTTTTTTTGCACTGTATACTTGTCTCTTTGCTATGTCAATTATTTTCTCGAGCTCGCAAAGAATATACTCGAAAGTTAAAAATATTTTGCGATGTTAATAATCCGACAAGTTAGCTTTCATACGTATACGTTGTATTCACTAATTCTGTTGAATCTAGAGCACAATGAAGAGAAATAGCATAGATTTGCAGCATAATTAGGCAGCTGTATACACATGGAGAAGCTACTTACGATATGTTGATACTAAGTACTATATCCGTTTTAAATGTATACAAAACATTATTCGTTTTACTATTTTCATTACGCGTTTAATCCAATTCTAACAAGCGTGGTTTACACTTTAAAATAAAATATTGACTGAAAATCGCTTCGATAATGAGAAAATATAATTTTTAAATTTCAAACTGGTATTTCCATTGAATTATTAAAAACTATCGATTTAATTTCGTTTGTCTTCGGCTATAGTCCGTATGGTAATTACGTTTGTTCTTTTTTATGATAAATACAAAGTTTTAAAAAAATCAAAAACACTGTACATTTTACTATTCGTTTTACCATTTTCTTCAGGCACTTAAACGACTGTCAACAAGTACGGAATACCTCTTGTGAAAGAGGTATAGAATTTCAACCACTTTAAAAGTGACATAAATATTATTTTTAAATTGAAAGCGTTTACGATTGCGTCTACCTTATCCAGTAAAGGATAAAGTTGCAAAGCTGCAAGTGACTAGAAACATTCTACGTGTAATCGCGAACTGTTGTACTTTTGCGACATGAAAGCTCGTAAAGAAGACTCTGCACTAGAAACGTGCCAATGACAAGCCCTTCTTGCAGTCGTGTCCGATTGTAAGTTACTAAAATATTACAAAGTAAACTAAAAGGAATAGAACAAGTATGAATATATTTTGACAACTGTCATTACATACAGTGGCGGACATATACTTGCGAACACTTATTAATTGTAGATTTTATTGTGTACAATATCATATAGGAATAGTATAAATAAATATTCACTGTGGTTTTTTAATCGTATATATATACAATAATCTAATAATTAAAATATACAAAATAATTTTTCATTAACCTAAACTTTGAACAAAATAAAAATAATTAAAAGTTGTTTTTATGTTTCGTCTTATGGACATATACTTACAAACAATATATTTTGGACAACATAATATTATTTTTAAAAGTGAAAATTAAATTAAATGTTATAAAGTGAACTAAATTATACTAATTTTTTATAATGTAAAAAAGACAATGGAAATATAATTATTCGCATGTTTGAAAGTATATGTCTACTACACTAAGTACGCAATAAATAAGATTTCTTTCGATATTTTCTTTATTAAAGAAAATACGGAAAATATTTATCCAACTTTGTTACGTAGAATTTAACTCTCTGTAAGGTTTATTTGAAACACTTAAAAAAATTTTTTTTAACGACTTATATATCTTAAGAGAACCGAAAGCACTACAAGTTATCCATCGACCGATTTTTCTGAAAATATACCCAAACCTTGAGACATGGATATGAAATTTAAATGCAAACAATGTGACGGACCAACACATGTACATACATACGTTCGTTCGCACATTCGAAGAAATACTTTTTCTTCCAGTAGTTAACTAAAAAATTTACTTCTCCATATTACAAGACTTCCTCACCTGCAAGGAAGGATGTGAAAACGAAACGAGGAATTGTTCCATACCTCGGGCTGCTGGAAATATTCGACAGGGAAGTGGTTAAAAGTTGAGTTTCCTAGCACGCGAGCTCCTTATATTATTTCTGTTCACCGAATTCACCCGGGAAGTTAGGCCCGTATGCTTTGATGCGCCCTGTTCATTACGTATGAAATTAACTCGTAACGCAGCGGCAACCAACGTGGCAGAAAATTTATTAAATTATGTACTCCCGAAGTTCCTGGAGCCGAATTGTAGGCCGTGTTCCCCTCAAGCACCGTCGCTCGAGAACACACACGTAAAGGCCAACTATACTCAATAACAGAAGTCATAAATATTCAATGCGCGTCCGGAGTCGACTTAAGGTGATCTATTGAAACGTCGATATTCGATCACGGACCTGGGTGAAGCTCGTGGAAAACCTGGCTCGGCCTCTGTCGACCCTGACTCCTCATCCCACCCAGCGACACCAAGTATCAACAAGTCACTGTATGCTACCAGAGAACCAATGAAAGGGTTGCCTGCTGGTTCGATCGGAACACGAGTTGACAATTCTTGCTTGAAATGCGGTGCATTACCGGTCACGGGCTTTCCGAATGGTCTCGCGATAATTATATTCGATCGTTTCGAGCATTTCGAGTGAAACGATTTGTATGTGTGTTACACTTCATCCGCATCAAGTATCAGCGCGTAAGCTTTTGTAGCAATAACGCAGCATCGGAGGATTAACGACGGAATAACAAAAATATTCCAACGATGGGATATAGTTCGAATTCATCGCTTTAGGATCTCGTTATGTGGACAGGAAATAAATTGGCGTCTATCACCGGTACCGAATCGTTTAATCTACTTAATGGAAATGGAAATTTATATTATAGACGCATTATTAAACGAAGGAAAAAATTTTATCCGGAATGAACGTCGGTTTAAATACGAATATATTTTAAACGCGTCGTTCCTGTACCGTTTGAGTGGTCCTTGATAAAACAACGTAGAGAATAATTAATATCTTTTGTTCGTTATTTGAACTCCCCTTTTTTGCCCTTTGTTGGTAAGAAGAAATTCAAAGAAAACGCTCGATGTATTCTCATTCGATGGTGTGTAGGTTAATTTTAATTTTGTTAAACATTGCGAGAAATTTATATTTTAAGTAGACGTTCGACTTACATTTTCATGTTTTTATTATTTCTTATTGATCTTTAGCTGAAGATTGTGAAAAAATCTTCTTCCTTCGAGCACAAGCATTTTCGTATATTTTTCCATCTTAAAATCGGTGAAAATATGCAAAATTTGAAACGATATATAATTTCTGTATAACAAGAGTGTTCAAAATTAATCGAATTAGAATAGTCGAATAAAAGGTAGGTAGAGTATTCGAATAATTATCTTGTTAGGAATTATTTTTTTATTTATTTCTATTGTGTAATGGAAAGAAGTGAAACTTTGTTGTGTTGAAAGTCTAAGTAGCCTATGTTTGTACTCCTGAGGCTTTATTTTCGAGAAAGTCTATTTTTAAAATTCGTTTGGTGCAAGTACAAGTCAGTACGACTTGGCTAACGTGTCTGATCATTATCGTTATTTCTACTTGCGATGATGCTTATAAACTGCATTTCGAATATAATACTACCCGTTTTAAGAAATTCTAAATACTACTAGTAGGAGATAAGAAAATCGATAAAAGGCAGATAGTACCACAGACACCATAGCTACGTCAAAATAAAGAGTATTTCCACGAACTTTTTATAACAATATTAAGCATCTGATTGAAATGAATTTTATTTCTTTGCAAGAAGCACATAAGAAGCATATTTTTATATTTACATTATATACAAAGAAATAAAATGACGTTGTTCCTATTCGCTCGAAAGTCAAAAGTTCAGCAATATTACTTTTCCTTAAATTCTTATTTATGCTTTAAAAAGCAATATTTTTTTAATATTGAGAAAAGTAGTTAGAAGAGAATCAAATTCTACGTCGTGCGATAGGCATTGTAGTTAACAATATTGGTGTCAAATTTCATCAAATCCGAATTAACGGTGTTTGAGTTATCGAAAATGTCAGCATCGAAAATTAGATTGTAATATAGAAACGATCAAAAGGGAACGAAAGAAAGATTACTTGTTGATTTTCTGTTGATCAGTCGAATCCTGAAAAACACCGCGTGTAACGCGAAAATCAATAAAACGATTTATTCTGCCTTTTACTCCGCAAACAAAGCACCTGTTTGGCTCGGTTTGAGCTTGTTTTTAATAGACAGTTTTCGGCTTTTCAATCGCAATACACACCCATTGTTACACACTGTTCGAGTAAATAACCACCGTAGGAACGTATGTACATCCCACGACCGCAATTCGTCGCGAAAGCACAAAAATTCAGCTACACAATTTACGGAATTGAACATCATTGTTTTTACATTAACTGAAGACGCGAATCGCCGTAACAGCGGTAGAATACCAGGTCGTTCGATAAGTTTCGTCGTTTTCTCCATCGTAGAAAAATACTACGACACTTCAGCTTTGAACAACTGTAAATATACGAACGAGTAGAGATCTACATGAAACTTCACACACGTTGATCAAACAGTAGTAGTACCATTTTTAGAAAAATAAAACGACGCACTTAATAGCTCCATTTCTTATCGAACGACAAAATTTCTGGAACAACCTATTATACACGGTCCCGTTTAACCAATTAACGCTCTATCACGAGTTGTGAACATCGTGCTACGAAACACGACACTTAGGGAAATTCAGGGACTTACCGAATCAACTACGTTGCCGCCATTAGCGATAGAAATTCGTCCAACTTTTTCTCGTAAATCAAAAGCGAAGGCAATTAAGGGAAGCGAGATCTCCAGTTAACGTAAATGAATTCCATCCAATATTTCGCATGAAACTCTCGTTCTCTTATCAGCCGGGAGCAAACGGCCGCAGTCGTCCCAGTGGTTCATAATCCGCTCGCAGATGCCGGAACATTCCGTCACTTTGCGGCAACCCGCGACATTGCGAAATTAATTATCAATTACTCCCGTAGTTGGCGTCAGAAGAAGCCCACGTAATTCTTTCTCGGGGAGCAACAGTTTTAGAAGTAAATATTTAAAGAAATAAATACGTTTACTTATTTACGGTACGGATCGCGAATTATCATTTTACGTATTTACAACGACCAGCAACGTTTTATTCGGATAAAAAATGATAAATAAAATCAACGTATAGAGATTCATTCGCGACGTTTATCCGCTTGGACGGTTAAATTTTTATTTCTTTATATAAGCGAAACATTCCATTTTACAATTCAAATTCTACTGTTTCTTCGACAGACAAGAATTGTTTATCTTTTGTTCCAAATTTTTAGCTGGATAAACAGTTTGTACTTTTATAACGCTGATTTTATGATAAATTATTGTTACAAGAGCTAGTCGAAAAAGAGAGGTTTTTAGACACGATGTAATGTAATATATACGTGTTCTGAAACACTTGAATGTATTTGTACAATAACTGAGTGCACAAGGTGACCTATTTTTTGAATGCTTACACTGTAAAAAAAAAAATATTAATTAACCGATTACTTGGAGCTGTTCTACTTAGCCACGTTCATTTAGAAACATCTCTAGATAAGCGTACAATATTGTAATATTGAAATTAAAATATTACCTAAACTAATGGTCTATTGGCCACAAATAGTTGCATAACTTTTTATAGAGAATATCGAGGAGCTGTATCGATTAATGCATTAAAACATGTATAGTTCCATTAAGGAATGTATAATTGACCATAATATTTTACTCGCAACAAATTATCTTTTTCTCGAAATCATTCAACTTTTGTTTCGAAGTCAAATAATTTCGGAGATACTTGAAAGGAACTATTTCATACTATATCTACTCTTTGAAATTGTGTAAACTAATAGTAAAATATAAAAATCATACACCATCTAAAAACAATGGTTTCTCTACTAGTTCTTAATAAAAATTGCATTGAATTATTTTCAATTGCTTAAAAATATACATGTATTTTGATTTTTTCGAACCAGCACTTTCACCATTACTTGCCCCGTGTCTTATAGACTTGGAAAATTAACCAAAGGAGTGCAAACTAATTAATAAACAAAATATCTGGAAAATTACTGTGTATAACATGAAATTATATGAAGTAAAGTGAAAATGTAGTGGTCTATCGTAATATATACATTTATACATTACACTGTGGAATAATTTATTCATTATAAATAATTAATATTTAGACAATGGTCAGATAACAGTAAATAACGTTACTATGATACAACTCTATACAACGTTTCACGATTCTCGGCTCAACATTGCTTTTTCCTCCTAAAAAGGAAAGGCCCTTAGAAGCTTTCCCTCACTCCCACCAGACACTCTCTGGCACCCTCATTCGTTGCTCACAAAATTTCGCCAACGCATCGACGAATTGCCCATCGTTAACCGCCTTTTCCTCGGGCCTGGCTCCGATTCTTGCGAACTTCTGCTTTCTCTTTTATTGCCCTCCTCCAAGCACGATCCTTAAAATTATGTTCTCTTAAAGCTACGTTTTCCTAAACCTACGCTATCCTAACATTACGCAACTACAATATTGCCACAGTCGTTTTCAATAGGTTCCTTACCAATTTCTTTAAAGAATGTACAATAATATTTTGTAGAATATTTAGAAATATCATAACAGTAGATTGTTTACTAATTACTAACTACTTTTAGTTAGTATATATGTATATAAATGTATATACAAATTGAAATATTCAATTCTTGATTTATTATGAAATACTTTTACATACACTTAGAATACGCGTATAACTTTTAACAACTCTGCTTACCTCGATAAAAAGAAGTCATTTCGCCGCTTTATTAGGATCCACTTGACCCCACTGTCCCTTAACTTTTCAATACACCAGTGTGTAGAACACAAGCAGTACTCTGACACTTGCACAAAGAGTCACTTGGAAGCTGAAACCGGGGCATTAGTCTTTCAAATCCCACCAGACTACTCCGGGGTTAAGAACAAACGAAGATTGTCGTTTAGCAAGGGCAAGAGTTCTCTTTGATGTCCCCACAGGACACGAAACCGAATGCCTTCGCCACTTTCGGTTTACCGTGTACTTTTGCCCAAAAAATTCCGAGAATTCGTCGTTTGGACTTATTCGACAATCGTAGACGCAGGTTCGCGCAAACGAGTCCCTCCCGGTGGTTCGTGTGATACGTTGCGCCAAGCGTCGCTCGAGGCGAAACACTTGAGCTCACCGAGAGACCACGCACACCGAGCCGCAATGACTACGCGCAATATCGGTGTATCTTAATTTCCTAAAGCCTCGGAAAGTAATCGTGCTTTCATCAGTGTTCCCGTACAATCGGTGACAATTAAACTCGGTAGACGACCCTCCATTATTCTCCGACAGGGCGCGAACTAAGGACGGTTTCGAGGTGAAGTTTGGTGGTACGGAGGAGTTTAAACTACGTTTAACGTGGCCCTGCCTCACGAGTTACGCTCGATTCGCTGTTCGCGGTAACGGGGCCACGGTAAAAGCATCGGGAGGTGGATGGGTGACTAAGCCTCGTCAGATTGAAGCACATGCAAGCAGAATCGTCGAGAAGAGAAGAGAGAGAGAGGTCAAGGGACACCATGTATTGTTTATGCTTGACGTTGTCAGCGCGTTATCCGTGGGCCACGGTCCCTGTCCACTTGCATATTTCACGTCGCGTACCTCTCCCTAACGACGATGCGCTAACGAGATGATAATAAAATATTTGGCGAGCTGGAACGATCCCCTTTATGGGACGACCCATCTGACAAGACACAGGGTCAACCAGGAGACAGTGTATACACGCGGGTAGGATTATGAATTAGTTGAACGATTGGTACTTCGTGCTCTACGTTTGAGGAGACACGCTACTTCGTTTAACCGACAAAGAGCTTGTTTTCGTCTTTCGTTTGGACCTTAAGTTCTCAAGGGTCGAAAATTGCTCGCTGCATTGTTCGGTTTGTCCGATAGTATTTAACACGCTCGGTTCTGGCAAACGACGTAACCAAATACTGCCCCCATGGACGACAGGATTACAATACGCCATGATAAGGGTATCGTGCTTGGCCACGAGCTATGATACCGGGTTGCAAGCTCACGAGTATCCACACCGTTTGCTGCAAGACCTTGTTAAACCTTTACTGTTTCTACTGCAACAATTCACGAGTTGATGTATTTATTTATACGGTGAGTCTTAGTTCTACCCACGATATGGGCCACTATTGCGGTGGTTCTTCCTATTGGATGGCTCAGGTGAAATGGGGGCAGTCCCCCTTCATCTGAGGCTTAGGGAACAGATTCGATGGGTAGAACCAAACGAAACTACCCACCGATCCGCTCGACCACAGACGACCCTCATAGTACCATTTCAACCATGGTGAGGTCTTTGTACTGCCACACAGTCCGACACTATCCGTTAGGGCATTTTGCAAGTTGTGGTACCGATGTACCACCGCTTTGGGTACGTCCTTTCGGAGTCACTTTATTGTTCAAAAAGAAGTTGGAATTTGAAATTATTTTACCATGCAATTTCTTTTCAGTGAAAATGTGTCAGAGGTCTGTGTCGTGGATAATATTTGGGACAATTATCGTTGCAAATTTGTAATGTACATAGAAAATACGAGTCTCTTAGTGGTATGCTAACGACCTTGATTGGACACACCTTGCACGTCCTTTTTTTAGTCTCAATTGTGTTCGACATAAATAATTCTAGGATTTTTGAGAAACGACCAGATGGTAATAATCATAGAATGCAAGGAATGTTTAAAATATCAATTTGTTAACAAATCACAAGCGTTTGAAGACAAAAATGTAAGTTATGCAGAAAAATGGGCAGTTTCTCTTAAGAAGTGTTATAGAAAGGAAAAAATCGTTTTGCGAAATGTTAAAGAATATTGTTACGGATATACAATTCAAATGAAAACGACTCAATATTCTCTCTTCGGACATTAATGATAATTGTACCGAGCAGAAGCTTGTAATTGCTATTTATTCGAAATTCATTTAGCAAATAAAATCCCCAATGTTGAAAAAACGTGTGTAGACCCAATAGTCTTTGCATTGATCTTTTCTTTCAGTGTTTCTATCATTTCATTTATTACCTATTTCTTTATACAGCATTGTACTATTAAACATTATGTATCCAAATTTATATTTACTGTATCGTACGCTGTTTCATCAGATACTCTGCGAATCAAATTTTATTGTTACGTCTGTTGATATAATTTACAGAAACCAGGGAAATAATTATTTTACCATCAGTTTTACAGATTCTTTTCGTTGACAATTCAATCCAATTGCGACAAATTTAGAATACATTTTGAAACGATGTACGAAATTGTTAAATTACTGCGATATGTATTCCGTTGTACACGTGTTATCATCATTATTTGCTGTATCACTTTTGGTAAATATGGTTACAACTTTTAGTATTACGAACAGGGAACAGCTTGGTATTCGTTGAAATATTCATGCTGAAGTGGGCAATGTAGGATTAACAATGTTTATTGCTAATTACCTACTGACAAATTTCTCATTTGTAGTAAAGCTTCCCACGCTAATTACACAGGTATTTGCTGTATTATAGAAACATCATTTAATTTCGGTAAGCTATCTGTACAATATTAGTATATTCCTTCGCTCGGTGCGACATTTCTTTTATTATACCACTAGAGTCTTCGTAAAAAGATTATTTTGCTGTAGAAAATACAGAATTCGATACAACAGAGTATAATACAGTTACCGTTCATGTTTCGCGTATATTATTACCTTACATCGCTGTATTACAATTTTTCAGAAATAAATATACGAGATTATACGTAGATGTTCATTTATGTTCGTAAAGTGTCGAATGATTTCATATGGTCAAATGAAAAAATAAATATTTAAAAGCCATCGTTACTGGAGATATGATGAATAAAATATGAGAACGATGAATGAAAAATCCATGAATATTAACGGACATAATTATTGCGATTGCGTTCTCGAAAATTTTTCGAGCGAGTAAAGGCTAACGTGCATATCCAGCGGGGACAGTTGATCAAGAATCACAGCATGAGGCGAGGACGGGGACACAAGTCTAACCCAGGTAGAAGTTTGATAAAGTAAATTCCTCGTCACTTAATATACGCGTTCATGACGTTCCACGTACGCTACGTGACATCAGTTGCCCCTGAGACTCCGCGGAAGTTCTTGCATGAAATTTCTTGCCTCTGAGATCACTGCATCCAACACTACCGCCACACTAAGAAAAGACACGCATAATAAATAACAGTAAAATTAACGGCCCGTATCTTTTCACGAATTCAATGACAAAGTACTTTATCGTTACGTCCCAAAGAATCCTCGCTTTCGAATCAAATTCGATGTAAATTATTGAGAACGCTAAGATTATTTTACAATCTCAGCGTTCGACCATTTAAGAATCAATGACCGATCCTTGATAGGTTTCTCAAATTATTAATGATACGTATTTAAAAATTGTTAGTAAAATATATTATCTTCTCGAATTACCGCCTCTTTAATTTATAGAAACTAAAAGAAAATATATATTATATAATCTCGTGCAATATTTTATCAATCTAGGATAAACGCTCCTTTAGAATATCGTTATACAGGATGGTATAAGGCTTCAAAGTGATTTTATTACGTTTGGAACATTTTTCTGAAGAATTTTTTAGAATAAAAAATTTTTATTCTAAAAAATTCTAGGAGACACGTTGGGATTATATTTGGTTGCTAGATGAGTATCCAGTGAATACAAATCTCAATTCAATGCGAGAGAAATTAAAGAATGTTAATGCAACTGACTCGATATCTGTTTAAGAACTATTCATCACACGTTAGTAGTCGTTTTGGTATCAACTAAGGTGATAATTAAGCTCTCATTTAACGTCTAGTAAAGATAATGTGGTTATCAAGTTCGTAAGGTTATTTAGGAAATTTTGATGCATAGAAACTTTCGACCATTGAGAGTTTTCCCTTGAAAAGTGGGTTTGTTTGTTGTTGCTGGATGCATAGTTGTATAACTAAGAGTTGATTCCTTCGTAAAGTTTTTTTCGATCGATGATTGTTTGTAAACGTAGTTGCGAAAGAAGTATTGCACCAGGAAGTGCAAGGCAATCTAAAGTACTTTGCCCTCACAAATTCCACTTCTTTTTTATGGCAGTTTTGAACAACTTGTTGAGCTATGGATAGGGCAAGGTGCAGATTCGGGAGATAAGTAAAACTTTCCAGGTACGACGCCTCATAATTGGACGAAGATCAACCTCGTGCGAATTAAACGCTTCGAAGCATTCCGTTTCCTTGGAATCTTCTTTTTCTTCTAAATCGTTTTCTTTAGCACGCGGTACCTAATAAATAAAATCATTTCGTTTGTTTACCTTGTTCTTCGATCTTCAAAAATAAACTCGTAATTCATCATCTATTACCAGAGACCCGTACGGTTAAAAAGAGAAACTCGAGTTACAAATTTACGCGAAAAATTGATGGAATTTCCTGTCGACAATAAAAAGCGATCTGTATCGTCTCGTTCGACGGTGCATGAAAATATATAGGTACATGAATACGTGTAACGGTGAAATATAACGTATGTACGTAAAGGACGAGTCGCGCCTAAAAATGCTGTTGTAAAAGCTCCAGCCACGGTTATAAAACCTAGCTTCGATTAAAAAACGTAACCTCGGTTATGAAACCTAACCACGATTCCGAAATATCGTACAGTCGCCAATTTCAATGTACAATACGAGAACAGCGAAATTTCTGCAAACAATAATCTCGGGAAAAACTCGTGTCCTGTGTATTTCGTGTTTTCGAACAGAGGAATTTTCGTGCTAACGGTAGGTTTGTAGTTGACATAATTTGAGAAATAATTGCGAGCTTCCACTCGAAACAGTTACATGCAGTGCGTTAAGCCTCCGCGCTAAGGAATTCCATGTCTCGTTGTACCAAGAAATGATTCGTGCGAAAATATTGCCATGCTCCGAGAAATTGGTAGAGAAATTCAGCCTTCTACTTATTTGAAGCCCTGAGGCTTTTTCGGAGGCGCTTGGAGATTTAATACCAACAGGATATTCGACAACCTTGACTGACCCGGGGCCTGTGCACACGTTGGTAAAATACGGCGTGTTTATACCTCTGGTCTAGGGAAATCCAGAGAATGATTACCCACGAGGTTTAAATTGCAAATAAACGTACAGCGAAAACGGTGTCTACGGTGGTACATGGATGCACACCGACGAAAATCGGTATAACGTCTCCCGTAAATCACATACCCGAATTAATAACTTTCTATACCGCCTAGGAAATTTCGGTTCACGATAATGATACTCGAAACGCTTGTGCGTTGCAGTGCCAGTGGCTTCTGCAAGACAGGCCATTAATCATTACGCTTTATCCGGCGGAGTTCCCTTTGAATACAGGTTTCAACGTTTCGTTATTAAAGAACGTTAATTAAACAACGCCGGTTCGAGTCGATAAGAAAGTCTCTTTTTCGTATTCCCGTCGAACGACTTATTGTACGATAAAGGAATTCGTAGTTTCGCTTGGGAATTAAAGTGACTCGTCCGAGCGGAACGAAAATATTGAAGATGAATCGGAAAAGTATTAAGTACAATAATTTCGCAACGAACACAACTTAACAACAAGCAAAGCGGTATCGTATCGCTTTCCTTTTATGCGCATTGATACGATATCTCTTGTAAGAGGAAACTATTACGAGGTAATGAAATTGGAGCGTCGTTAGCAAAATGACTGCTCCTTTCGTTTCGATCTCCTTTACGCTTGTGTATCGTTCACGATTTATCATTCAGAATTGACCTTATAAAGTGAAATTAACGTTTAGGAATTCTTAACATTGTAGGGTATGTAGATTAATAATTTTGTCAAGTAGTTAGCGAACGATATTAAATTTTCTTTTCATCGATACTTTCGTTTCGAAAACGAAAGCATGAACTAATTGTAACATTCTATAGATTTATCATTTAGGTATTCCAACCTTCCTGTAATATTCTTTACAAGTTTTATCAAATAGTTAACAATTTTATCAAGTAGTTAGCGAATGATATTAAATTTCCTTTTCATCGATACTTTCGTTTCGTTTGAAAACGATCGCATGAACTAATTGTAACATTCTATAGATTTATCATTTAAGTATTCCAACCTTCCTGTAATATTCTTTACAAGTTTTATCAAATAGTTAACAATTTTATCAAGTAGTTAGCGAACGATATTAAATTTCCTTTTCATCGATACTTTCGTTTCGTTTGAAAACGATCGCACGAACTAATTGTAACATTCTATAGATTTATCATTTAAGTATTCCAACCTTCCTGTAATATTCTTTACAAGTTTTTTTATTTAATTTTACATACTCTTGTGGAAAATTCGCGTGTACAATCTTCCTTATCGAATATTTATTTAAATTGCACATTCATTATGAATTTTACAGTAAAATAATAGCTATGTGTGTCTCTAATTTGTATTCGATTTATTTGTTTGGAACCTTTTTTTTACGAACAATAAATTACAAGCTTTTAGAAACAATACAACTTCTATTTTTAAACATGTTTCAATATCTTTTGTCATTTAAGAGTTGTATAAGCATGAATAAAGTGAATGGCTTTAAGGTGGTTTCTGCTTTAAACTTAAAAAGTTGCAGTGACGAAATACAACATAGTTTTTAGTTTGGACCAATAAACAAGTTTCATCAAAATCAATGTCCGACTGTTTGCAATTAATTTGATAACAGTAAATCGTATAAAAATCCACTCCGTGGATGATTACTACTTTGTAAATTATTCTCAAGAACCTACATTTCAACGATAACTTTGTCCTTGAGATATATTATACAAAATGGAGTCCTGAGTATCTTGCACTCTGAACCACGCTCGATTGGGTTCAGTGTACAAGACAATAACGACGAATAATACATATAAAAACGATCCCCGCATGATTTCAATTAAAGTACAGATCACTCGAAGCACTATTCTCCACAACATATTCCAAAATCGTAATGATTCACGTGGTACAAGTTCTTGTAAGCAGTATCGTTACCAGTATCGTTTACACATATCCGTGAATATTTCCCTCGAGTCCAATTTACATAAACGAAAATACTCGAAGACTTATGGAACCAGTTGATGTATTTATCGTTTCGAGAAAGCGTATTCGTATCGTAATTTTGCATTTTCCGAGCCGAACGAACGAGTGTCCAGTGATTTATGGCTTTAAGTATAGACCTAAGCCGAGAGCCGTACAGTCGAACCGTAATAACCGAGTAGTTCGGCTAGCTGGATAAGAATTTCCATATTTCCGTTGTAGTCACTGTTAAAAGTCAGCTGTCCACTGCGATTATCGAAAAAGCTATCGAATGGTACGTATCGACGACAACCCACTCTAGGAACTCTTCGGAAGTTGGACGATTCCCGGAGTTAATCGCCGCCGATCGACGAAGAGGCGTATCTCTTCAATTTATTCCGGAGCAACCAGCTTTTGTTGTAAGCGGATTCGAGAGTCCGTCCATTTGCCGGCGGAAGAGTCTGTCACGGATAGAATTCATTCTGTTGTGCATACTATCGATTATTCACGGGTCCTATTCACCGCTCTTACGTGTCGTTTTGACTTTGAAAGCGCACTAGCTTCTATTCTCTGTGCAACGTTCGGGCTGCTTGTCGATTGATGTATGTATGCACGTGCATGTGTATCACTACACGCGAGCAATTGGAGATCGCTTTTATCGTCGTCCACTGTGATGATCATTATTATCCGTGACATCAGTGTTTCCCGTGGAACGACCCGTTTCGACGAAATTTTCTACCGCAATGCTTGTTCGTTAATCCCAATGAGAACGTTTGATGCGCGTCGCACGAGCTTGGAGTTGTTTATGGCTCTCTTAACGAATTAATTTCGAGAGAAAAAAAAGAATAAAGCTGCAAAGAATTCCGCTGTTTACCGTGCAATGTACGGATTGGGGCGTAATTCCTGGTGCACGTAAAAGGAGGCTGTAAAAATAAAATAAAAATCCGAGGTAGTGGTTTTTTTAGCGATACTTTTTTTTTAGGAGGAAATCAAATGGGAATGTTTGCTCGATACTAGAGAAGTCGCGTAAAACTTGACTATCGTATCTGTTTATAAATTGTTCTTTTCATTTGTGTCTGTAAACGTACACAATGACACAATTAAGTACAATGGTTTTAATAGATGAATTTCATTTATCAGAAAAACGTGTCCCTCCGAAACCAACAATTCTTCCCGAGATGAAAATACTGTGTGATAAATGTCATAAATTATTCCTTTCATTTTTATTAACCTATAACATTGATTAAGAATCAATGAAAACAATGTGCTCTTATTTAAATAATTTTAATACAGAATCTAGGCAAATACACAATTTATGATGTGTTGCAATCTATAAATGAACAAGCCTTATTCATTTATTATATGTTATTTGTGGTACAAGAAAGTAGAAGGAATCAAGATTAATAAATACTGGTACAAATTTCCAATTGGATTTTTAATAATTTTGTAGTTAAAATATATTTGTGCTTTATAATTTAAAGCGAACTCTTTACACGAAACAACAAAATTCAATATACATTTTCTAAATTAAGTATTAATTCCAACGTATCGCGTATGAGCGATATTATTAATAGGCCAATGCGTTAATTATTTTCATGGAACAAGTACGATCGTTTAAGGGAATAAAAACGTAATTTCTTGTTTCTGCGTGCTTCAATGTAATATCATTTATCAAATTATTATAAAAACCTATATCGTTGTTTTGCTGCCTTTACCATTAATTAACCCATACACTGTCAATAACGGACAAAGTATTCCTTGTAATGCAATGCTCCTTGCACGTTGTTATTCACTGTTATTAATGCTAATAATACTTCACATAAATTCACTTGGAAAATAATGGTGCATGTAATCAGCTGTATACCGTCCTATATTAATTCAATACATCCTTAATTACTTACGACCGGTGTTGACTATTGATCAATTTCTTAACTCAGGACAATTTATTCGTGCAAGAGGAAATGTAAAATTATTTATATATTCGATACTCGAAAATGCAGATACGAGTGTGGGCGAACGAGCATGGACGAGCATAAATTTTGTTGTGAAAAATAAAATACATATGATTTCATTGAATTGTTAATACTAAATATATAATAAATATTTTCTTGGAAGAAATCTTATGGCAGATAAAAAGTAAATAAGTTTAATCGTGATTAATTACATCGATTTTTTAGAATTTACAATGAAAACATTTTTTCTATGAAGAGGTAAAAGTTGATGTCCTTTTCTAAATAAAACTTAAGTTGTTTGTTTAGTTACCATAAAGTAAATATCGTTGCAGAATATTATTTTACACTATAATGGTTCCTCAATGATTCTCAGGTATATTTATAAAAATTTATTTCTTCGCAAGAAAAATCGATTACCTTTTCGTAAATTTATACTATTCTACAGATTTTTTACTTTAATCCTTTTTACTTAAAATATTATGTCAAAGTCACCAAAGATACAAATAACAATCTAGATCGTTTTATAGTTATCCTGCAATTCTTTAAACGTTCTTCAGTAACTATCAACGATCGACTTAGCAATGAACTTTTCTCATTAAATTTTATATTCTTAATTCTCAATGTTTCCTCATTCCTTTTTTGTGAGTATATTTATGCTTGTGCGTGCAGAATTTGATGCCAAAATTATACACTTAAATGCGTGCAATATAAATGATATAAATTTCTGTATAATGTTTGTTTGAACGCAATCATTACAATAATTAACTGTAGTTATTGGCCAGAAATGAAACGAAGTCATTTATATTAGTAGGGTATGTGTATTGTTAATTGTTAAAGAGGTAATCAGGCAGGTATGATTCTCATTGTTTATTAGAGTAGATCTAATTATTGTGTAAATGTTTGGTACTATCTCACGCAGAAAGGAACATGTATTCCATTCGAATTTTCCACAAATTGTGATTCTTCGATAAATATTGTCAAGCAGTATAAAAAAATTAAAATAACTTTTATTTATGGTGAATTGAGATAGAATATTGACAAGGGTGTTAATCTGTATGATTTACGGTGATCTGAAAGATGTCTATTACACGAACATTGTTCATTTTATCATGTCGTTAAATAGTTTTCTCAAGGTGGTAAGTTTCATCCACACAAAGTGTCCTTATACCAAGAACTTCACGGAAATGATTTTCAAAGTCGAGTGATATTTTGTGAGTGGATCGGAAATGGAATATAAATCAATGAAGGTTTTCTCTCCAATTTCCTGACTGGATAGGTCACCTGATCTAATATTACCAGATCATTTCTTACGAGGTTGCTTTAAAGAAAAGGTATATCACGATTCACCTATCATTTCAGAAAGTATTTGATGAAAATGCCTATCGAAGTATCAGGAGAGAAACTTTATTATCAATAGTTTATTCAATACACTAATAAGTATTTAGACACTGCGAGTAATAATTGTAAAAGTTAATATAACACGGTAATAATTTTATTAGTGTTTCTCTGAATACTTAAAGAATAGAGGTTCTGCAGAAAAATATTTCCAGCAAGTGTTATGCACATTTTTACACTAATTTAATTGTCTTCGAGATATTTCGCTTTGTCGATTTAAACGAAGCATCCTATACAGCCGAAGATTTATTACTTAATACAAATTTTAATACACTATCAATATAAACAATTATCATGCAAAAAAACATAATAAAAACATTTAGCGATGTAATTTCAGAGTTCAGTTCCTGAAAAATAGAATAAAAATTTACGTTTTCGAGATTAATACATAGAAGAAGGTTAAAATGCGCGTGAAAACTAAAAATAATTGTCAGTATGGGCAACGAACTACTTAATGTTAATGAACATTTCTAACGACCAAGTTTCGTTCAGTAATTCTGGATTTGGTGCATTTCAGCTATTGGGGTTCTGAAATTTGTAACAGGCGATACGGTATATGGACCGTGAAATCACGAAATTCTGATCGACTCTCGTCAAAAAATAGTGATAACTCGAGCATAATTAACGGGTCACGGTCGCACAGGGAGCCAATTTCACACGTATAATCGTGCGTGTCCTAAATTCCCGACAGCGGTGGAAACCAATCCAATCACACAGAATTCCAGTGGTGACCGATTTGGTAATACCGAGCCAGCTCTTCGAGTACAGATGCTCATTATTCCTTCCTCCTACTGCTTAATGCCACGCGCATATCTCTCATTGACCGACAAACCAGAAATTCCAACACCGCGACGTAAATTTGTTAATAATATAGTCTGATAAAATGATGGTCGATCGTCTTGATAAGATATTCTCCAAGTTCGTGGGCTGAAAGAACCAACTGACGACAAACCAAAAATTCCAACACCGCGACGTAAATTTGTTAATAATATAAGCTGATAAAATGATCGTCGATCGTCTTGATAAGATATTTTCTGGTAATTATTAACAACGGCAAGTATAACATTAAAAATATTCTGAAAATTAAATCATGATTATTTCAACACTTAACTTCGGTGGTTATGTACTTTTAACTGTAGTTACTGGATAAGTTCTTGCAAGAGACATCACTTAAGTGTAAATCGCCGATTTTAATCAAATTGACACGTAATATAGATCTTAGAAAACTATTTGACACGTGTTCTTTTTTAATCTGTTATTATCAGTATTTAGGGGATGAAATCAGCTTGTGGCGACAAGTTTTGACCGCCAAAGACTAATTAACAATACGTGTCCAAGGGCTCATTGAGCTATTGAAGGTTGATCTCCTAGATATGGATAATAGCGGATAAAAAGAAATACGTGTCAACTATTTTTCTGAGAACTATATTATACGTAAGTTTCGTCAAAATCGGCGATTTAGTCTTAAGTAATGTCTTTTGTTAGTAGAATCTACACAAGTCAAATTTGAATTCAATTTAAAAGATAATGCAACTTGTTTGATATCTGTTTAACCTTGACGTTTATAAATTACATACCGCTATTTACGTAAATACATTACGTAAATTAAATACATCAATTAAGTACATTATCAATGTAGATATTAAGGATAGTAAGGATTTAGATTCGTGCACGTTCGTAAGAAACAATTTTATAAGAATTGTTAAGGCCACGTGGCTAGGATTATGCACTATCGGTGAAAACCGTGTCGTTTCAGCATTCAAAATTTGTCTATGTTTTCAAGGAACAAGAACTTTCTCGTGCAACGTTCTTTCAAGATCTTGCAGGACGATTGCATTCGGTTTTGTTGGTTTTACATAATGGGAAAACCGTCCTATTAATGCTCCTCGACGAATAGTGGAAGTAAGTTTGAACTTGGTTAAGTTGAACCGAGTTTGATGAAAAAGGATCAGAATAACCTTAGACTTCAGCTGAATTACTACAGCCTATGAACAGCACATTATAAAATACCCTGTGAGTTCAATTACGATACATTGGAATACTTTTAGATATTAACCGTGAAATACAATACTTCCTGAATACCATAAGATTTCAAATATCGTGAACCATCAAACACTTATCGATTATCGTATACACAAATTATTATACCGATCATATCGCATTCCTAATTGTTTTACTAAATAGTTACTGTTTGTTAAATAGGCTTTTACACAAACAGAAGTTCTGTTTGCTAAATAATCAGTTTTAGCAACTCTGTAGGAGTAAACAAGTAACACATATTAAGTTATACATTTCAACCCTAGTTGTTTTTAAAAGACTCGATGTTACCTACGACTAAATGGTCAGTAAACAGATATCTTGTTTTGTTTGTCTGCAAATGAAGTTCTGTTTGCTAAATAATCAGTTTCAGCAACTCTGTAGGAGTAAACAAGTAACACATATTAAGTTATACATTTCAACCCTAGTTGTTTTTAAAAGACTCGATGTTACCTACGAGTAAATGATCAGTAAACAGATATCTTGTTTTGTTACGCTTAATAAAAATTGTTCCTATTTGTACTCCAACTACTGTAATAGATTTATATGTAGATAATATTGATTATTTTAAAAAGGACTCACAATTTGTGTCGAAACGTGAAAGTAATGTATATGTTTCAGAAGATTCTTATGAAATTGTAAATTGTTGTTTTATATTCGAAAATAGAAGGACGAGAATTATAAATATTATAACGTACAGTCTAACAAATCAATATTTTCAGATTATGATCTACTAGAGTAAATCCTATCTGGGTATGTTGAAATTTATTTTAGGACATTTTTCAAGAAAATCTTTATTCTCTTTGTGTCTAGTATTAATTACGTAAAATAATTAATTAGAAAGACAGAAAAGGATTTGAAATGTGCAGCAAATGTGTTATATATAAGATTGAACAGAAAACGTTACACCGTAATCAATGTTTCGATGAACAATGTTCATTGCATTAATTTTTGTAATTCTAAATCAACAATTTGCTTGTACTCATGTGTATTTCTATTTATCGTAAATTAGAAAATGGAAAATTTTTAATAATTAATGTTCTACTCGATATACATTACAATTTTACCTAATTCAAATATGACAAGTCAAACTCAAAATTGATCATAACTCATTCAACTATAAATTTGGTCACATTTCAAAATTTGTTTCGTAATCCTTCAATATCTTATTTACCCATATTCTCTCCCTCTCTCTCTCTCTCTCTCTCTCTCTCTTCTAAATTGTCTAATTATGTAGAACATTGATGCGCTAAAAGGAACCACTTGTCGATTTCCATCATAATCTTTTTTGCGTAAACTGACGAGAAACGTTCGAAATTACCAGCAAGACAGAAAACCGGAATGATTTCAGCGAACGGATGGAACGTTTGCTTTTGCAATTAGTAAACCCATTAAACGTGAATGGGTATTGATTGCGCGGGGGAAAGTACAAAGAATCAAATAATGTTTCGATAGAGCGATTGATAGCCGTTTGGTAATTACAAGTCGTGATCTCAAACAGATCCAATTTCGCGTATTCTGCCGCGTATGTACATTCGAAATCCCCGAAAGCATTCGCGACCGATTCGATTGGGTAGGATTCCATTGACAGCCGATTCGACAACGCGGACAAACTTTTCGTCGTTCGCGAAGACTTTTCTTCCGGCATCGAAAACCCCGAGTATTTCTACGCAAGTTCGCGCTATCGATTTCATCCTCTTAATTCTGAGTTCACCTTCGTCTCTCGGGCGGAATTTCCACCAACTATGGAGATATGCAATCTCGTGTACGAAACGTAATAAATTGCTACCATAAGTTACGCCGGGGATTTATGCAACAAATTGCTAGGTATACGTATAACGTGCAACTGTTCTGCAACCATAAAATGTGATATTTTTTTCGAACGTACACGAAGAAACATAAATCGTTGGAAAAATAGTTTTTTTTTCCCTTCGGTACACCACCTTAAAGGATATAAATTCAATGTACCTAATTACGATACGTGTGCGAAGTGTTAGAATTATGAAATAATTCGAAGAAAGGAATCTTGAAAGATTATTACCTGCGAATTGGAGAACGTGCGAACGGTATTGCATTTTTAACTTTCTTTAAAATGGTTAAGTAGATTATACAAGTTTTGGTAAGATGATGCAATAGATCAATTATAGTATTCTTAAATTAATGAAAGACAAAGTAAAAGTATTGAATAGCGTTGTGTGTGACGATAGAGAATTTGTATGTTTTCGTTTGTATCTTTTCAATCAACGTGGTTTTCAAAAATAATATCTAGGATTGTAAATACGATGTATACGTTCACGTGCACTACATTTAATTGATAACGACAAATATAGATACTAAGAAAATTAAGAATTAAATTATTGCCGATCAGGAGGAAAATGTCAACGTTTCGACTAAATATGGATGATTCTCTTCAGGAAAAGTAAGTAATCCAAAATATAAAATACGTCGTGACAAATTTACAAAACTAAAAGAATAATTACGTGATACAACATACACAATAAATTTCTCAATAATTATTACAAGAGATTAGCTGAGACTTAGGTTCATTCAAATTGTTTTGTTTATTTAGATCTGTATTGCATACTTCTAACATTCGACTTTAACTTTTTGAGATTTTTACATACAAAATACTTTTTTTGCGTAGGATAATGCGAATAATTAGTACTAGAGATCTTTCACTTAACTCTATTTTAAATCCTAACATATGGTAGCAGTATGTGTGCAGTCCGCGGACTCTATGTAAATGAGTATCTCCATATATAACATGCTATGCATACATTTATATATTTACATACGAGCATATAGGTAATATGTAGTTATATCTCTGACTCTTAAAGGAACTCCTATTCTGCTTCCGGGTTTTAGAACTATTCTGTGACACTAGGATTTCTCTCCTAAGTACTGCCGAGAGATGAGATGTTGGCACACTATCCACAGGCTGAAATGACACAGGGCTAAAGAGAATTGTCGGCTCGTAGTGACGCCCCTATCTACACATATTGTCATTATTGGCTGAATCAATCACATTTAGAAGTCTATTGCGTAAGATAAACGAAATAGATCTGAATAGAGTAAGATACAACGATAGTGAGTGACATTAACGTATTTCTTCTCACCATAATCTGTGCTGGCTTTACTACAGATTGTCCTTTCTTATGTGAAGTCATTATATATGTGTGTGTGTGTGTATTTGTGTAACAATTTATTGTTATACATGACCACTACACTAACACTACACCTTAAAACTAGTACTTAATGTTATGACATACATTAATCTTATAATATTATAACATACATTAATATTATAATATTATAATTAATACCAAAAATAACTTTAATACCAGAAATATAAAAAGGAAAATAAAATTACATTCGTTCGACTATGTTCGCAGGAAAAATTATTCTGAAGTAATTTTGATGCTCTAGACATTCTGAGACATCATTTGTTTATTCTAATCATCAAATTCTTAATAAGCCTTTAAACTTTCCCAGTATAAAGCAGTTACTCTTCTGGCATTCAGTAATATAAAATATCGAAAACAACTCGCGTAAAAAAATTAAATTTTCATGGTTTAGTAATCATATATTTAGGTAGAGTTTACTATTGTTTTGCCGGGTCTATACTAAACATTTTTTCAATTTTCTTAAACATGTACAAATAGAAATACATATTACTGATACAATAAGATTACATATTCCTGATTTTGTACGTTTACAAAATATATTTGTATATTTATTACGAATATGAACGTTAAGAATCTGAAAATAGAATTACTAGGACGGGATTGGAAGGAGTGAGTTCCCAACGTTAATAACTAATAATATAATTAACAAACGGACAAACAATTTTTGTTTCGACAACATGTAATATCTTAGAATATACAACGTTATCGACAACATTGAATAACACCTACGCGTCGATTGAATTTTACATCGATCGAATAACTAATAATATAATTAACAAACGGACAAACAATTTTTGTTTCGACAACACGTAATATCTTAGAATACGATATAGTAATAATTACTCTAGTATCTTAGAACAACGTTATCGGAAACATTAAACAACAGCCACGCAACGATTGAATTTCGCATCCATGAAGAGTTCCAGCAATTATTGTTCGAAGTTGCGTAAATATATAAAGCAGTTATCGTTTGTTTACAAGGCTAGGCAAACGGTAACGAAAGCGGTTTCATGGCAGAGTTGGTGGTCGATGCAGTGCTAGAATCTCATTTGCCGAGATGGTCGGTCTTATCTTCGCCTCTCGGCTCAATTCGTTAGTGTCAGGTCAATTAAAGCGTAGACAATGCCGCGCATGACAGTGGGACACTCCTTACACGTAAACTTGCTAACAAAGAACAAAGTGCGACCACAGACGCTGCGCGTAACTTCTGGGACAACAAGCGACAAGGTAACGTCATAATCCTTTGTCGCATAATGTTCACGGAGAACAGGGAAGGACGTGGAGGACCAGGAGGAGTTGAAAGACTTCGACGCGTGACTCGGACCTGATAAGGGAAATCAACGTTTCGGTTCCTGGTCGGATTAACGATCGACGACAATAGAGAAGAACTCTAGAACGAGCGCGGTCGAGTTGTTAACGGAGTTTGCGATAGAAACTTAGAAGCTAGTTCGGAATGACAATCGGAAGAAGATAGATAACGCACGTGGTGAATATTGATTCTCCATGGTCACGGAGAAGAAAGTAATACCGTTTGCAAGATCTCTGGGAAGTAGGAGACAAGTAACGCAGGTATGGCCAGAGGGGCAACGAAAAAGGTGTTTCGAAACGGTAGAATTGTTTTTATCGCATTCTGGCAGTTTAATCTCAAGTATGATGTATTAAAACATTGGTGAAATTATCGATAAGCGTATGCAGCGAAATTGCACGAGATATTAAATGTACACTGCTACTCAAGAATCGTAGGACGTGTACGGTTTTTAAGAAGACTGGTCCATGGAGTAAATTACGAATTTGGAACATTTTTATCATCCACTGTAAATAGGTTGGAGAATTTAGCTTGAAAATAATTGACTTATTCTTCCATAGATGCAATATGGAATCTTGCCTAGACACACCGAGTCTTTGAGAATGAATTTTTAATCCGATGCTCCGAAAAATATTTCGAGTTTCTCGTAATTTTCTCGGGATCCCACGAACTCAATTTTGTCTACCAAAGTTCTCAATTTTCAGACTTTTCAAGCTGCGAGTCCTTGAGGTCCCTGGAAAATTCAATAACGAGAAAGCGATTGTTCTTTAGAAGGTCCTGTGGCTATGTGAATAGTTAATAATCGAATTACATTAGAGAAATGTATATTTGATATTTTTACAGTCCATTTGGCAAATATTTTTAGTTCCTTTGTTTCACACACAATCGTGAAAAGTCAATCTATTTTATTCCAGCGAGAATGGTCTAATACTGCAACACGAATTATAAAAAACATAAACCGCAATGGTAATGTAATTAGTACAGATGCTAATGACAAAAAATTGAAATGTGTACTTGTCTTTTTTTATAAGCTTCCTAACGCATCAAATTCTGTTAATTGCACTTCTCTCTTGTTGTACAAAACATAAAATGAGACAATAAGTGCACTTTTAAATTCCTCAGTGTGTAATGAGCTGAAGAAGTAAATGAACAATGAATACAGTAAAAAAGTTTTTGAAACGCACCAACTGAGACGATCAACTAGATTTGTATGACACATAGGGTTGGCACTGAGACTGACATTGAATCAGAGATCAACGAATAGTAATAATACAACGATTGGAAAAGAAACTGCAGTTAAATGGTATAGAACTGCTTTGGTACTCTATTTTTAAGGAAATATATGCATACACATATATAGGAACATATTTTAGGAACTTTGATGAAGATTAGGATGACGCAGGGTTCGTAGGGCTCGGTTAACACACACATAGTGTTTGTGACTGACAATGAGAAACTATGCATAGCTAAGGTGAACGTGTTACAAGTGACAGTACAATGTTCTAGAACTTTTAAACGGCAGTAATGAACAATAATAATTTGATCAGATTGATTATTTTCGAATACTACTGGACCACTTCCAACTATTATTATTCTTGCTACTTTGTTCCATATATATGTAATTTTATAAATCGATTCTAATACATTCTTTGTACATCTATTTCTCTTTCAAGCTTCCAAGATCGCTTAACTTTTTTAAACCGTAAACAAATAGCGTTGCATTTAAAAAACCTTGAGAATTTCGGTGAAAAAATGAATTTACAAAACATGTCCTCTAATCAGCTTGTAGACTTTTCTAAACCGAAATAGAAGAATTAATCACAATTTGAATACGTCCAATGGTACTAAACATAATTACCAAGCTCGAGTTGCGTTGTTCAACCCTGTGTACCAAGGTCGATGACAGGGATAAAAATTGTTGGTTCGACTAAATTGAAAATACTTGTACCAGGGTACAAGTGAGAGAATATACAGATCAACAAGTCTCTAATTAAAAACCGCGGCGACGAACCATCGTCTTTTGTTATCTCCGCTTTAACGGTTCGCTTTTCTGTGAGGAAATAAAGACAATGTAGGCGACACAGTAAGTTTGCAGTTCCACATCTTACACTCAAAGTCACTGAGAGCAATAAGCAGCCGCAGACCCCGTGTACACCGAATATGAGTTTCCTGGTTACAAGCACCAAGCAGTTCCATATTCTAGGCAACGTAATATCAGCGGAGAGTAACAGAAGTAATAGAAGTAGTAGTCCTGACGGTATGTAACACACAGGGCGGATGGTACGGTCGTATAAACTTTAATAAAAGCAATTGTTCGATTTTCGAGGAAGAGTCGACGGGATAGACGACGATAAAAAAATATTTACGTAGAAAATTCTACGAGATCTGGAATTCCAGAAATCCAATTTGTTTTCCTTTCTATCTCTTTTTTCTGGTTGTCCCGCGAATACGGAATGAGCAAGGTATAGCGTTAGCACGATTCGAGATGAAACTTGATAAGGTTATCGTTTGAAATATGAAAAAGCTATCGGATTTGTCGGTTACATTTATCTATGAAACTAGTACGCGTCAGAAGTCATGGTTTTTAGTTTTTCTGAACATCAACCGACAAAATGAACTCAATAATTCGTAAAGTTATCGTCTGAGTTCACGTTTACGATGCGAGGTAATAACTAAACGCTGAAAATAAGTGACACCGACAAATCTGGCACGAGACAGCGTATCGGAGATAATGTAATATTTTATTTTTAATTCGTTCCTCTAATTCCATCACTCGTGAATATAAAGTTCTACTTCCTTACGAGGCAAACTTTTTCCTTCATTTAAATCAAAGTATAAAACACGGCAGTTGGTGTATACAGCATTACGCTCGAAACGAAATGGCAAGTTCTAATCAGTAGAGTTCCTGCAACTTTTGAATTCGCGTCTTCTTTTAGCTGACGAGAGATTTCAGAGGCACGGCATTATCTTCTGAAACGTAATTGCGGATCTTCACGCTCAGAACCGAGAAATCGCCCGCAGAAATTCTATTCGTACTTAATTTGCGTCGCTGTGGGATCAACTACCTACTGCTTTAACATTTCCTTCACGTAATCACACCTGGAGCTGTAAAAGCGCAATAAGACTGCTTAACACTTGCAGAGCGCGGTGTCATTGACCTGAACACTTTTCATCATTTACGCCAATGCAGCATTAATTTTGTAACGAACGAGAAAGACTTCCTTTTTCGTGGTACTTTCTATTTCGTCTTTTAACTTCTACTTCACTTCTGCAAATATACGGGTCAAATTCTGTATAATATTTATCTTTATTAACGTTACGTTGATGAACTGTAATTTAACACTGCCTACTGACAATACTAACCTAAAACTCATAGTGAGTTGCTAAAAGTTTGTACAAGTCTCCTTAAACCGATCGTATTATTGAATATTTGTTGAATATCTTCCCTCTTTCCCCAATTTGTTTTTCCTAGCGTATTAGACTATCTTACCCCCTTAAAAATTTGGTGTCTTTCGACTGCAGTAATTGAAAATTTCACGAACGATAATAATGGATAAGAATGACCGCTTTAATTTCACTCTCTAATCGAACATTATCCAAATGTCTTCTTTTTTCTACAGCTTTGAAGGAAACTGAGCGCTACAATCAAAGCACACCAACAGAATTATTACTAAATTATAACAATTCACGATATCGAAACTACTTGATTTCAAACAGTTACTTTTTGAATTGCTATTTATGAAACCATGCGAACGTACTACTGTAAACTTACAGACACATACTCTTTAAGCGCAGCATACAATGAGCTCGATTCACAGTTTGAATTAACCGCCTCGAGATAATCTTGTTTGACACTTCTACCACAAGAACTTCTACTTCCTGTTATAGATGCATCCTATATCGTCCTATCTCTGTGCCGCACATTCATTGTCTGCCAGTATCGCGACCAACTATTAATCTTTATACATCTCATAATTTTGATCGAGTTTAATTAGTGAACTATTTTTAACTTTGACTATGTTTGTTAAATTTTATCGCCTAGGTATTAATTTGCTCTGCATCTTATAATTCTCGTAAGATTATTCTTACCTTTTACGTACAATTGACCTTGCACATGTATTCATTTTTCAAACCAATTATTTATGAGAAAATTTATAAGTTGAATCTTCCTTTAAGATGTAATACACAGATCGTTAAATCACATTTAATGGTTCCAATTTTAATTTATATCAATTCCTTATCTTCTTTTTATCCATATGTTCTGTACACCTTTATTGTTATTTGTTTATTCTTATATTTTGAGATATAATTTGGAATTAAAGAGAATCATGCAAAATGTAATAAACGTTTTCTATGTTTTTGATACACGAGGATTTTCGTTGTCATACATCAGAATCACTTTGTATAAACTCACTAATACTTGTATTTCCCTTAATTTTAAATACATATACATTACTTCAGTCTGTTTAAAACATGTTTCTATCGTGACGACCGTTCTAGGTTTTAAAGAACTACAACGAATATGTCGTTTGCATAATCGCGAAACAGTAACAACTATTCCTTTATAGTAAAATAATGGTTCAGCTTGCATTCTGCTCGTTCTTCTTTGTCTCGCCATTATTTTCATTGTTCCCGATCGTCGTATAAAATCCATTCATCATCACAAGTTACGATTTGTTTGAAAAATGGATTTTGTTCGCTTCTTTAACGAAGCGTCTATATTTGCTTAAAGTTTCAAATGCTCTGACACGTGTGAATCACACGTTTATAGAATCTTCTACAAATATTGCATTTGTTTTCATAGACCTCTTCAGTAATATTGATACTAGATATGAATTATTAAAGAAGAATCATTCGAGTTTACAAATTACATATGGTGTGAAACATGAAATTATACGTTAAATGATAAATCGAGAACTCTTTTCAAGTGGTAAAATGGTACTCTTTAATACCAGGTATAGCAATTGATAATCAAACATGGTAAACTCAATATTCCTAGAATACAAATTACACTCATAGATATTTTGTATCTATACGAGTTTGAATATTTTAAAATACCATGAATTTGAATACCTTGATCCGATTAAATTTATACGATTTCATGTTTTTCTTTTACATGTAATTTTTAAAACGATGCTAAAATCTCACCTTTGCAAGATTAATTCATGATCCAGTTTATATACATTTTATTCAACCTCTAGTCCAAATGCTCGTACAAAATTATGTTTAGTGGACATAATGAATGCATTAGACACGTACACAGTTTCTTTGATATTTCGAGGAATACGTAGACAATTGCGCAGAGTTCGTTTAGATTCAACTATAGCCTTTCAAAAAAAAAGTTTCTGACTTCCTCTCACGTAATATCGATGATAACAAAAGTGACGAGAACATCAACAACAATGATGGCGTATAATGCGCGCGATACAAACCACCGCCAAGTACAATGCATAGATACAAAGGGAATAGGCGTCTATGGGTTATTTAGGTATTCCATCCGGTATAGAATACTCCGTACGCGTTTCTACTTCGTCGTGTACATACACACATGTGGAACCCTTTAAACCCAACCAGTCGCGAGCCTAAGTCAAACATTGCTACGAGTTGTCAGGGATATTTGACTTAGCCAGGTATATTCGACAGTACTCGAATACTTGAGCCAAGTTCAATTTGACAACGAGCTTGTCTCACGATGCTCGAGACCTTTATGAAGAGATTCTAATGTCTCTGGGCTTGAGGTATTCTTCTGTGTATTTCATAAACAAAGAAAACAATTCTTTTGCGTATCTCGAATTAAATACAAAATAACAGTAATGGTACATACTCACTATTGTAAAATTGTACACAGTCTTAACTGAAACTGACGACAAGAATGCTGTATCAGATAAGAATCCTGAATTTGACATAGTAGAACCTAATAGAAGACATATGCCTTGGATAATAGATTACTATATAAGTTAAATAGATTCATGATATACCTATTTTATCCTTGGCTATTCTATGGAATTAATCGGATAGACTGATATTTTTTCATGAATTTTATTTGAAATTGAATAAAAATAACGATCACAATATTTTGACATATTCAATTGCTGTTCTTGTAAAGTCATGATTACTTTGAAATAAAAAAGCGTCACTGTCACTGATTTGGTTGATTTCTTTGGTATTGTTTAAAGTATTTTGAACAAAATCATCGTTGCATAAGTAACATCACCTTAGTTCGTCAATCTTTTTGTTCATATACAACAAAAGTTTCTTCTCTGAACATTCTAAAGTTATCTTCTCAAGCTTCGACTAGATCAATACTATTATTTAATTGCAGCCCTCCTAGATAAATTTATTATTATTACCTTTTTTATCATCTCCCTATCTTTTATGTCAATGGTTGGCAAAAATTCTCAAAGCAGATCTCTTCTAAACAATTTGAAACAAGCAATACTATAGTTTCAACTGTACTTGTCATTGACATCGCAGGACAATCATTTTTTAAACAGGTGACTGTGTGCACTGCATCCTCGTGTATTCATGACGTTAGTTTACCAGTACCAAGAACTCCAGCATAATTTGACTAAAAGTAGTATTAATGGTATTACGAAAACCTCACCATAGCTTAAAGTATAATACGAAAGCCGGTTGAAACAGTTGACAGAATTCGCTAATCCTCAGTTTCTCCCAAAGCCCAGGTTCGATAGGAAGGATGCATAGTTTCCTGTGCTCTAGCTAGCCAAAATGGTTGGACTCTCGTGATAGCAGTTGATAACCCAATATCGTGAGATAGAATTTGAACTTGTCGCATGAGTTGCCGTTAATCAACTTGTGCATTGTCCTGCATAAACGATAGAGGATTAGAAAGACCTATCCACCAACCAGTATGGGGCATGCAACCAGGTATCGTACTAGTAATTCGTAATTTGTGTGAGCGCGTTGATTGGGGATATCCTAATTCCAAGCAGTATTTAGGGAAGAACCAACAAGTTGGGACGGTCACGTTGAACACACAAGACAATATGTATTTGTTATTGTTGCTACACAAAGTAAACAGATGATCACCTTGAAAACTCTGTCTTATGTCAGAGCGAGTTTACTATTTGTATTACAATGTAACTTTTGATGTAACAATGCAATAATGAGATTTTTTGTGAGCTGCATGCTTCGTTTAATTTCCAGCTAAGTTACTTTCAAGCTATTACTTGTAGAAAAAATTTAAACGATTTTTATTTATGGCGAATCGAGGCAAAATATTGACAAGGTTGTCAATTTGCATGCTTCGCGACACCCTGGTAGATGTCCATCGCGTAATTAATTTTACTGTGTAGTTAAATAGTTTTCCAAAGATAGTAGTGTGCAAATTAAACGCACACGATGAAAAACAGCTACCAGCGGAAATAATTAAGTTTGCCTGTTAGCTGTAGTTGCTCACAACTCAGGTCAGAGTATTCGTTCAGACTCTCGCAGTCCTAAAATATCTCGAACGAGTGTTCAGTGAATGTTGAAGTGTAATTATAAGTTCCACGCATACAAAATGTCCTTGCATTAAGGACTTCGTGCAAATAATTTTGAAAAAAATATTTCAGACCAAAGTTACGCATATTTTCGAGTAAAATAGAATTTCGAAACAAAAGAACGAGATTGATAATACATAAAACGAGTTGAATCCGAAATGATCTCGAAGATGTGAAAGTATGAAACAACTAATAATGTTATTTGAAACTTTTCTTTGATAATGGAGAACATTTTCTCATTTTCTACTTTCGTTTTCTAAATAAATTCTCAAAGGTTTAACTGCACACATTTTACTTGAGATAAGATAATAAATAATCATTTGAAATATTTGAATTATTTTAAAACTTTATTATTTTTATTTTAAAAATAACGTAGAAAACGATTTTTATTTCGTGTTCAGTTCAAATGAATTACTTTCAAACAGTTTTATATTTGAATAATTTTTGTACTTAAATAATTTGGACCTTTTTCATTCACAAATTAAAGAATTAATAAACACTTTCACTGTAATTAGAATTAGTGATAAAAATAAAGCAAACATATCGAGAATATAGATTGGAACGTTATGAAAAGTTAAAAAGTAATCCTATTCGTCAAAGTTAACCTCGTGAATTGTAAATTTCACCTGTCGATTACGATTCGTTTACATTTCTGTTTACTATTACTTTCAAGTTCCCTTTTCTGCGTCAAGTCTCTTCCTTCGAATCTTGTTCTCGATCAATCTCATCAAATTCTAATTACCTAGAATTTAATCAGTAGTAGAAGATCAATTACTAAGTCTTTCTACGAACGAGAACGATTCCTCGCGCTCGAACAAAATCTGCAATATTGTTAGCTCAAACATTCCTTTCTTCCAGAAAGAGAGTTCGCAGGCTGCAGCGTTACGAACACTGGCATTATTTCAGCTTTAACGATCTTATTGCGCGAAACTCTGAGAATAATTATCGAAGTAAGAACCTGCAGTAAATAGGGGCAGACTTTTTGCAAGACGTCCCTCGACTTCATAGTGGGACCCACTTAAACTTTCATCGATTCGGCGAGTTTTCCTCGTAAAATTTAAATGGAAACGCGCAGCCAGATATTACTTTCGCAACCTTTGGGCATTATATAGGGCTGGGTGTACACTTGGAAGGAAATACGACGCAACGGAAGTAATTCCATCAATGAATTGAATGAAAGTGTAATCTGCGATTCAACCTTGAGGAGTTTTCGAGAGGATCTGCACGGTATGTGCCTCAGCTCTTCTATTCAGGGGTACTTTACTGCACGAGGATAAATGGGAAGTAGTAAAGAGATTTCAACGCGTACAAGACAGTCGCATCGCACGAAGTAGACGAAAGTATTACCGTGTACATGCAGATACCCCAATGTTGGAGGCTTTGAATCTCCTATGGATTTAGAAGTACAGGTGCAAAACAGTAGATCGTATATACGGTGCTGGTATACAGGTCAACGAACTCCGCAAGACAAGCATTTGCCGTAAAATCTTTTACCATGCCTGCTATGAAACTTCGTGCCATGATGCACGTATAGTTACAAATGCAAATAAGAAATATAAGCGTTATTTTATTCTGTGAGAAAGAGATTTCGTAACGTCTTATTTATTCCATTTGATTTCGATGTTACAGTACGATACTATATCATGAGTATGTTTTATGGTATTGTAATTTTTCCTTTCAAGTGGCAATTTTATCCTGAATTTATATAAGCAACGGAATCAATCCTGTGGGATGCAATTTTATGTACTATCAGAAATTGAAATTTCTATTTTTTTATGACACGTTTGTGGCAGCATTATGAATACGATTGATGATGTTTTCTCGATAAAAATAAGTTTAACTATAACTTTATTAGCAGTACTGAGTTTGCAACTTGAAAGCAAAAATTATTGTGTAATCTCTTGCAAAGATGTGGTATGTTAACAAGTACGATATTTCGTTGTATTTGTCTATAAAAGTGTCTTGAAATTTTCCGATAAAAATAATAAACTGCCAGAATTATTTAATTTCTTTTTTGTTCTACCGTAGTAGAAAATATAAAAAGATAACAACGAACTCCAGATTTCAGAAATAAATAAAAAATCATCCATACGTCTCCATAAAACGTTAAAGATATTTACATATCTTATTCAAGTTTTAGATTAGCTTACACGTTAGCTAATACGCACGTGCAAATTGTTGTTAAATAAACTAGCAAGCACGAGTAGCTGGAAATTCCACCGTAACTGGAAAACCGAAACAAGAAATATTTTTGCCATAAATAGTGCTCTCCAATATTTTCCACCGATCCTTTCATCTTATCTTTTTGTCGCGTACAGTGGCAGCCAACCATCATGGCGATTTCAGAGAAGAGTATAAAAATGTTTCGCACAGTTCCGTTCTAGCGTATACCTTTGAGCTTTTCTCATAACGATATTTCGATTCCTGTCAATCTGTTGCAACCTCTTGGCAGAAAGGCACGAGGTTACCGGTAAACGACATCCGCGGAAGAGTTCGATATGATGTCACAATTTCCTTGGATTCGTCGAAAAACGAAGACCAAGACGTATCTTTAACTTAGCTACACTTGTACCCTACTTTCTTGGCTTTGCAAAGTCCCCGAAAAAATTGATACCGTTTCTTCTGAATCGTTAGAAAATTTATGAGTTTTTTATGATTGTTTTCTGTAATCTTTGCACTTAGCCCGACAAGGTTCAATTTTTTGTTGTATATACGTGATAAATACAAAAGCATTTTATATGTTTCACTGTAAAATAAAAAGACAGTACTGTAAAATATATGCAGGGTGTTCGGTGAGGTATAACACAAACTACGTTGACGTATTTTTAAGTCATTATAGACAAACAGTATTGTATACATGAATCTATTTTATTTCATTAGTCAATAATAGCAAAAATAACATAGTGAGCATACTTATAGGAAAATAATAATTTCAACGAATTTACTTTATTTTAAGGTATTAAAGTCATATACTTATAATATAGGTGTGTTTCGTTTCATTTCGTTACTGACTTTTGTTAAGAGATAAACATTATTTATGTTGGTTTCAAGTGTAGAAATAAATGATTTCCAATGATGAGGACAAAGTTTGTGCATGGAATTCAGTTCACGTTTTATTTTTAAGATATTCATTTTCAAAATAATCTGCCATGGATGTGAGCAAAGTTTGTTGAATGTCTCATAGTACATTCTGTATACAAGAACAAAATCATATCCTCTTTACTCTATGTAACTCTATTCTCTGCTAAATTTTCTCATCTTTTCTTTCAATTATTTTATATGTATCGATATTAATCCCGAAAACCATTAAATATGAATCTATAGCTTGTTTCACCTACTTTGTTACAACATCGTCATGATTTTCCAATAAAGAAAGAAACAATATAAAAATATGTAGAGTGAAAAATCAGTAGATAGATATAAAACGAAGTTTTCCATTAGTAATGTATTTGCGAGAATCATATATTGAGCAACAAATTTTAGCACAAAAGAAGAAAATGCATCGCTTGAATTTATCCAAGTTACGTTTCGTGTCAGATAAATTCCACTGGGGCCAGTATGTTACAACTTTTAGCCGAAGTATCAAAAGATTTAAAGGGAAGAGATATATTCATCATACTCGTTCTTCGAAACTATCTCAATTTCGTGTTCTGCATTTTTCTGCATCGTCAGATCTAAAAGAATTTTACACACCACTTGGACAATTTGCTTCAGTCGACTCATCCTGTACATTCGATTCTTTAATCCAGAGATACTTCGTTTAATTACTCTCCGTATTTCAATTTTAACCTATGACGTTCAACATGATCCACCGTCGTAAATTGTTTCATTATTCTACACCGGAGTATTTTAATCCTCAATTAGAATTAACATTCCATAATTAATGCTTCTCGTTTGGTAATTTAAATCTGCATCCAACAGTTTGCCATTTTGAGGTGCAGCGTTGCTTTACCATTTCAGTTGAACCGAAGCAATTTCCTTAACGGAATGATAGTTCGGTCGAGTGACTTGCAAAAGGAGTTAAATGTACATAAAGCGAAGACTGGACAACCTTATCAATATTTACGTTTACCGTAGCACCTATTCGTCGGTTCAATCGCGTGATGGGCGTCCGAGTAGGTCTGTAGGAGGTACGAAGACGCTTCATTGGGTTTCGATTTATCGTTTGAGGCGTCAAGAATGACAAACGATATCGGCAGTTGCTTCTTTGAAGGACGCATTGTCAAGAAAATGATCTTGAGCTCGAGAGTTCTTCTTTCCCTGTGACATTCCCTTCTTTCTTGGATGACGTTGTAGCGGGTGTCTCGTTACGACAGAGATTACATATTTTCTGCATAGGTACTATCCAGCTGTACTATAATATTAATTTTGTTTAAGTTACTTTGTAGTTGTTGCTCTATTCTATTAACCACTTTCTTTATTTTGAATCGAACGTATCTGTACAGACTATTTAATTTGACTGCAATTCTGCACGCGCAATTGTTACAAAGAAAATTAAAGCATTTCAGTTTGTATTCAATTTATTTACGAAAACGTGACAAATATTTTGTTTCAGATACGGTAGATTTTCAAAGTGATAAAATAAATGAAAAAAAAGGAAAGATAAAAATTATATTCGTTAAATGACGATGTTCTAGCAGTGGGTCTAGTCCGTCAAAGTTATATTTGGCACAGAGAATTCATATAGACGAAATTTTTCATTGACATTCCTTTTTTACTCAAGGGATTAATGTATACTTAAAAGAGAATTCTCTGTTGCTTCTTATTATAGTATCTACGTAACGCTTCGATTAAAACGTAGACATATTGAAATGATTGAAAAATAACTTTTTTTTTAGGTAACTGAAAACTTTCAGTCTATTATTCCAAGAATTTCAATTTTAGTGCCACCACGCAACATTGGTGACTTTACAAATAGTGTATCAAGTAATTCTTGAAGTGTCATCCTCTTTTTTAAAGGAACGGAGCAGGTAGTTTATTTGATTAATCTATAAGATAAATACAGTGATATCTACATTATATAGCACATTAAGCATATGAATATTTAAAGGATATTGACGTCTCTATGTGACAAAGAGAAATTTGGCGATTTCTACCATTAAGAATAACTCTTTTTATACCATTTGAGTATGCCTCAAGTGCTTCGCTATATTATTCCAGCAAGCACACATATAGAATACGGTGCATTGGAGTGTTACTATGATTCTATCAGTCTATGTAGCACAGCGAGATCGAATATGCTATACGAAACTAGGACAACGAAGTGTGATCAATAATTGCGAAACAAAATGTGTCTAATCGTTACCTACATATGTACATGTGTCCAATCAATATTACGTTTAAAAAGATTGTCTAAATAAGACTATATCTTCTATTGAAATATCTAATATTGGATAATTTATCATCATCTATCCTTGAGTAATTAAAGGGTCTCGAAATTATAATATATGTATATATAGAGTAAGACAAAAGTTCTATTGCGAAATTTTCACATTCTAAAATCCAAAACTGAAAAGAAAAAACGATCTGACAAACATGAATCTATTTTTTTGACTAATTGAGATGCAGCCACTTTTAGTAACAGATACATGAAGAAAAATGTGAAAATATTTATGAGGTTATTAAAAATTAATGGTGTACTCTACATCAGTTACATAGTATCGACTTGTAAATACGTGGTCATTAATAGAGATCATTACGCAAAGAAACACGATGTATTTCTACTCGTTCGATAAATTAATATCGCTTTGGTTAGTTGAAATAGGTTATAAACTTTGTATATGAGGTGACGTGTTGAGAAACGTTTAACCAAATTCTGTCTATATTTCACAACAATTAAGTGTGTAACCGTGGATCGTATACGATGTGTTTACGAATTCGATCCATGTAGAACGTGATCGTTTAATAGTTTGTTCTACTTAATCTTAATCGTTTCATTTTCAGTCTTCTCTTGATAATATTTAACTTTTTCAAAATGGTACGCGGTGATAATAGATCCATATTTAATTGGTACACTAGTTTTCGTGAGCTGGTTTTATATGGCTGAGGACAATATACTCAGGAAAAAGTAAAATAGAAAGAAGTGCCTGTAAATAAATTAAAATTAAAAAGTAAGAAAATTAAAACAGGAAAATACATCTATAAAATTACACAAGTATTTCAACGATCTTGCTGCTATAGTAGACTGCCTCATATTGTCGTCATAGATTGATAGTTAAAATTACAGCAGCCAGGTTGCGATACACAATGAATAATTAAACCTGTGACAACCAACCCCTGGTGACAACCAGTCTCGGCCTCTCCTATTCGAGATTTGACATATAACGTCAGTTGCTGTCAACTTGGAAATATGCTATAAATCAAGAAGGATTATCAACATAAATTATATTGTTACAATATTATTCAGTCTATATTCTTCTTATCCAGAGTCCAAAAGTAATAATTCAACGACTTGAACAAGAAATATGACATAATTGGCGTATCAGTAGTCGAAATGCATCCGTTATGCAATTTTTTTCGTATTGCAACAACGCTGCAGCTGGCTGTATGCGATCAGCAAATTTACTGCGCGGAATCGTTGCAAAAAACTTAAAATCAAGAATTTCAATTTGATTAGGGTCACTGTTTGTATATTCCGTTGCTATAACAGATGAATAGTAAATTCTGTAACTTACACCTAAATATAAATTTCCAGTAACGAAAATCAGATGCACTTTTAAATTGAAATGAGAGATAGAAACGTTTTCGATTCCCTTCGTATTGGTATACTGATAAAAAATTAATTTGACATTCATTCATTACAATTACGTGTGTATTAAGATGTTCTCATTTTCTCCAATAAGATTTATTAACATATACGATTTACATTTGTTACGTATTTACAAAATATAATATGAGTACATTATAATTTGATTATGATTGCTGGTAGAACTACAATGATACTCCTTTCACGCGTTGATTGAAATTTAATACCTTCAGGCTCGTTCAAAATCAATTTTGAATTAATTTAACCTTCCCGAATGGACAGAAAATAATTTTTAATACGGCACACGCGTACAATAATATTCCACTGCGTCACGAATCTTTAATTTCGAATTTCTACTTTGTCTCGTTTGGAATTCATTTCGTCCGGAGATTTCGTGATTTCACTTGCGCGAACCTTCCGCGAAATATATGTTGGATTCGTAATTGCTTTATCATAAAATTTTCGTTTTAATTCGTCGGTTACGCTTGTTTATTTTCAGCTCAAATATCTCTTGTATTTATTTCAAAGTTTGCCCGATTTCCGACAACGCTTTCGTACCTAACGGTATAATCTGTGTTAATTAAAATAAATGAAAATTCAATGTATAATGCTAATCCTGTAGGCACTATTTCGGGTATAATGCGGGTATAATTGAAGCTGACACGCGCGCGCGTGGCAACATGAAATCTCATTCAGAATGTTTTCCTTTCTACGCGAGTTTCAATGAAACGTTTTCTTTGCCGGATCGACCCAATTTCAGATTCGAAAACATAGTCAGAAGAAAAGTAGGTCATTCGTCAAAATATGGACATTCGATAGTGCGTTACACGGTTGTCAACGGAGAAACGCGTTTGTAAACGTGTTCGTGCATTTGTAAAATATTACACCAATAATAGTCTGAGATAGATTTTACTATGGTTCGTGTTCGTAATGTCCTCGTATGCACAGAGTAGTGAAACGAAAACAATCAATATCTTTGTTGGCTTCGTCAAAATAATAGCGTCGTTCGGTTTGAAAAAAGAAATTGAAATAAAATTTTAGAGCTACCACTTCGATGTACACCGTCATTTTCGATTGTTCAAGATCACTGACAAGCAGTTAGATTTGTCAAAGATCGGAAGAAATAAATATTATCACTGTGCCACTGTTTTCTGTAGAAAAATTATTTTCTTCATAAATTTACCTGAAACGAATTATTGATTATCAATCGGCGTCAAGATTATTTTCAGATTCTTCAAACTAGGGTGTTCGCGTGGTTTTATGATGCCGTAAAATAAATTATCAGTGACGCGAGCTAGTAATAAAACACCAGCAGTCGTATTTCGCTCGTAGTTTTATATTTGCTTCGTTCTCGATCGTAGAAATGTGATCTTTTCCGTAGGTACATTCGATCTCGTATCGCAGCCCATTATCTGTCATAAAGGCGTGCAAACAAATCAACTTTTTCCTAGAAGGGCAAAGAATGGAAGAACGCGAGCATAATTTGCGATGGGACATCGTGTGTCTGAAGTCGCAAAGTGCAAAGCAAGCCGTGCATAGTGTTTACCTTCGACTTGAGATTCTCAGGGCGCCGGAAAGCAGTCACTGCAGTATCTCTGATGCATTAACTTAGTCATGGATAATGGACACAAATATGACGGAACGAACGACAAAGATGAAACCCGCGCTACAGTGTGCCTCTATTCGTCCATAGTGTGAAAATTGGGTTTGAATCGAGTGCATTTTATTTTGCGAACAAGCGTGCAGATTATTGAGACTTTAATCGTTTAATCGTTGGTCAGGGGAAATGGAAACGGATAGGTCGTATTGGTAAATATTAAAATATGTTAATATACTTATTCATAATTAAACACTGTGCCGGATTTTTAAAGTCGAAACGAATGTTCCCTCTGGACTGTGTCGTGACTTTAGAGACCCCGAGAACCACTTAATTAACTAGAAGTAGTGCTTCTATAATTGTACAGCAAATGTTCAAGACAGCAATTGATAAATATTTGACAGTGTTTGGACGACATTTTGGAAGGTTAATAAGAAGATAAAAACTTCTTTTCTATAAAAGTTATTACACGCGACAAAATATATACGAAACTATAAAAATATTGATAGTATTCTATTTAAAAAGTGAAGATTTTCTCTATTTTTGGAGCAAATCTATCCAATTTGCGATTGCGTCTACCAACGAATGTACAATATTACCAGACCCGTGAACAAACGCAGCAAATTTCACGATTGAAAGATGAAAATACTCCGTTACTGATAATAGTACATGTTTTTGTTTCATTTGAAACATTTTACACGCGGGTATATGGAGATAGCGGAATCCTTGGATGTAGACCCCGATTCTGAGTCACTTCAATGCGGTCCAAGTCTATGCGTATGTAGAGATAGAAGAAGCACATCCTAGATGTGGATTCTTACTTTGGGTCAGTTTTAATCAATCTACGCGTTGATTTCATACGTATAATTCAGCTTCTCGTTAAGTGGATCAATTAACACTGTTGTATAATGTATTCTAGGATAAAGTAAAATCGTTTCACCGCGGAATTCATTCCAATTTCTAATTGTTCTTACTGATCAATTCTGAAGTGGAGCTAATTTTGAAGAAGACTCGAGTCAATCGTTTAGAATTCAGCTTTTCAAGCTACTTCGATGGCACGAAGACGTGTTGGAAATACAGGATTTTCCGAAGAGCAAGATACAAATTAAATTTGACGGTTCTCGGAGAGTGGTGAGTCACGGACGGAAGAGTCCGGGTCTGGAGAAAATTCCACGTCGTTGCCAAAGTTCCGTCTACCACCGATCTGAGAATAGATACCATTGAGCTTTCCTCTCTTGGAATGGAACATGAGGGCACGATGAAAGGGAGGTCGTGACGCTTCGAACTAGCCTTGTTAGGAATCAGTTAGCATTCAGTTGTCAGTTAATAAGGATAGCTAGGAGCACCCAGACTGA
The DNA here is from genome assembly GCF_051014685.1 of Ptiloglossa arizonensis. Taxonomy (NCBI): domain Eukaryota; kingdom Metazoa; phylum Arthropoda; class Insecta; order Hymenoptera; family Colletidae; genus Ptiloglossa; species Ptiloglossa arizonensis. The sequence continues at coordinate 4,964,278 of NC_135056.1, read as the reverse complement.
CTATTATGACTCAATTACCATGCAGTTGTCAGTCAGCAAGAATCTCCAAGAACGGTCAGACTCACAGTCGAAAATCAATTAGCATTTAGTTGTTTGTCGGTAAGAAACTACAAACGCGTTCACAACAATTAATAAATACTGTGGAATCAGTCGGAGTTAAAACGTTCGAATGAATTATTCGATTATGGTCAACTTGCACAGATATTTCAGTCGGCTATTCTAAACTAAATTTTCTTCCGAGTTTGATTGGTCCTTTTGTAGAATACTCGAGGCCACGAGCACCGGAGAATACATCATGAGAGGAAGGGGTCTCTCCATTCAACGCTTTGAAAAATAAATAACTTTCGGGAATTTCTTTTAGAGAGAGGATAAACCAGAGCCTCCTCAAACTTTCCTTGTATTTCTGTTGATTTAATAAGATTCAATCACTTTTGTAGTTAGAAATATTTAATATTGTACAATGTATAAACAATATTTATATACCGTACAATGACGTTTGTACTCTTTTGTCACGCAACGTGGTGAGGAAAACGTGTTCGTGGACTGTCACACAACGAGAGACACCTTGAATTTGGAATTCATTTTCTTACATTCGTATGTTCAATCACGTTACTACCACACCGTGTATGTACATAGGACATACGATAACAATACATAATTATCATCGTTAACCGTTATACTACCACAGTAGTATTGAACAATAATATAGAAAGGGGAATAATATAACGTACGTTGACACTACCATTACGGCACACATGTACTTACCGAAATGCGGAAAATGTGTGGTAGGAACATTGTGATTGGTCACCAGAGTTATGCGAGTCATGCCAATCAACGGTGCCATAGCGATTTGAAGATCGATCTTCGATAAGTTGTTGGCGCTCCCCTTGTGAACCGTATGTGTACACAAGCATAAGTGGGAGGAACGTACCTGAAGCCAGTACCTAGCAAGTGACCCGGATGCCTGCAACGGCATTTGATTGGACTGAATAATGTAAGACGAAAGGCATTGATTCCCTTGGATATATTCATCTCGAAATTCCATCGCGCTTCGTCCCAAACTCATTCGACGAAGTTTCTTCAACTCGGAAGTCTTCTTGCACAGACTGGCACAGCCGACGGTAGAAATAATACCAAATCGATAGTATCGATACCAGAAAATGAAGTGTCGTCTTATATCGAGTGGTTTTAACTATACGGCTATCAAACGAGATCAATGTGCATTTGATATATTCATGAATGTAACGATGCGTATATCACAATATACTTCTACGTGAATTGCCTCAATACAATCATTATATTTCTCGGTTCATACTACTATCTTTCTGCACTAATTATAATCATAAGTGTGCAAGAATATTTCCTTTTGGACAACTGTAACTGGTTTTTTAGACGTCAGGATAAGAATTTGGTAACATAATTTTTTTTTTAGGTACTGCGTGAGACGAATAGAAAGAAGCTAATCCCATACCTTACCAGAACTGAGAATTGCTTTCTACAATAGCGTTGATAAAAGTGTAAGAAGTTTATCGAGATGAATTTTCCGTGCTCTTATGAAATATAAAATTCTTTACCATTTTGTAATTTTAGGCTTCGTTATCGAGATGTAAGAGATGAAAATTTACAGATGTGAATTTCGGTATGCACTCTTTCAATCCTAATCGATTCAACGCGTTGTCTCACATACACGCATTGAAATTCGCAAAATGTGTACGGTAATGTATTTAATTGGTCGTTTTTGACACATCTTTATATTTTCTGATTTTAAAGCGCTTGTTTTTAAATATTTATTACGCATTCAAATACGAATATTCTAAATTCAATCATGGCGAAAAAAATCTTTGTTGTTATGAAATTTTATATTTAAGAAATACACTTTTCTCCACGTATTGAATAAATTATTGTAATATTTACGATGCATTTGGTAGGAATATGTATTTTCGTTTTCCCTGGAATTAAGTGTACAGTGGATAATAATTATCGACACGGTGGTAATTTGTTCAGTTTATTTAGTAGCTATTGTAAATACAATTGATTCCAGTTAAAATTTCTTAATGAATGGAAATTTGAAATTTGACTTTTAAATAAATTGGACAAGTTACTATAGTGCAGCCTCCGATTGCACATTTAATTCTACAAAGACAAACACCTAACCCATATGTGTGTATGTGTATTTAAAGGGAATAATAGGATTCGGGGAGAAATTAATATAACGAATAAATTACTTAGACGTTTATTATATTCTCATGATTAGGTTTTCATACGTACAGTTAAATTTAAATAGTGTTTCTTCTTCTACTTTCTTCTTCTACTTTCCTTATTTTACTAAATAATGTTTTCACGTTTTAATCTCGGATTCGCTATTGTCTCGGATTTCTATTTATTCTAAAATCTAATCACGATTCTCTTAGTTGTATCGCTTATTTTGCGAGTGGCTGAATAGACTACTCGAGAAGAACAGTTTGATTGGCATGTTACGAAGATATACGTACATGTATCGAACAATGATTTTTCGGCATGTCACGTTCATACTTGCGAAGTCGTGTTTCAACTCGGGGCTCCTCCAAACTTCCTGTCACGTTTCAGTGTTTAACAAGTTTAAAGCGCGAGACGACATCAATCTACAATACAAGAAAGTTACGGTAACACGAGGTAACGTGTAAAAGGCCGATTAAATGATTCGTTAATACGTATTAAAAAGAACGCTTGAGAACGTGATCTATATATTTAAATCGCGCATTTTATTTATTTTTGAAAACACGACCTATGCAATATATACAAAGAAACTGAATTGTGGTAATGATTACTATTTTAATATTAAAAAATGGAAAAAGCTAAGTACAGATGTAAAAGTAAATAATTAAGATTTAATTATCGATACAAGAGCATATAATTTTTTATAGGATAGATACGATTAACTCTATCAAAAATCTTTGCGAAAGTGGTCAATGTTACAACTTCTTTCCGAATGTATAAATACAAAGAAAAATTATAACATAAACACATGTGTACTTTGTTATAGACAATGTAAAATAATTGCACAAAGGAAAAACAGAAAAAAGTGAAACTGACATAACTCTAAATATTATTTCTCATTTAAAAAAATATATTCCAATATACTCTATTTAACTGTACATGTTTTTCTTTTTTTCTTATACCTATAAGTAATTTATAAGTATTGAAATTCTGATTTTTATTTATTAATCGAAGAATTTGCGTTATAATGAATCGCAGGAATACTAATTATTCATTTTTAATTAAATTATGAATTGTTGTTTTTTTCAACATAAAGGAGATATCAAAAATAGAGATTTATAGCTGCTTGTATTCGATTTGTGATTGGATATGCATATTTATAGACGCGATGAATTTCGCGCAAAATTTCCAGATTGTGAGAAAATGTGCCTCACTTTAGAATTTATTAAATGATAACTAGATTGAATTAGATACGACAATCATACTTGTAGTGATATTGTTCTCTTGTAATTGCACGTAAACGACAATATGGTTGTTGTTGCTATAATTGACTCAAAGTAACTGAAAAATATTTTTTAGTATAATTTCGAATTCATCCGTAGGTAACGTGTTGCACTCGTAAAAGAGCGTACGATGGTCTGAAAGTTTCAGAATTTCCGTATTCAAAGTTATATCCCGCGTCTTGCAGGCCGTATCCTACATACGTAGGCATGCTTATTGTTCGTACGCGTTCTAATAGGTATTTCTGTTCGCGTTTTATGATATCACAAACGGGCTGTTCGACGTAGCCGCACGTAGCCGTAACCTCGCACATTAAATTTATTAAACGACGATACGTGACGAAGAAATTTTACAGGGATCTGGTCGTATAATCGGGTCAGCTTTGAGCAACACTTTGAGCAATTTTACAGAAGTCGAGTTGCTTGTTGTTTAAAAATTTTAATTCGCAGTTACCATCACTTCGACGAATATATTCGGCTAATAAATATGCAATTAATAAAAATCGTGTTGATGAGAGACATCACTGGCAGTGAGTGGAAATAATAATGGAAATTGGAGATCGATTATCTTTCGTATACAAAATTCAGAACCTCTGAAAAGGCTCCAATAAAACCTGATCGTTGATCAAACGAATCAACATGATTATGCCAAAAATAATTTACGTGTATGCTAGGTCCTGAAATAAAAATGTTTGTTTAAGGAAATTGTATTCGAGGAAAATACGTGCAGACACATAAAGAATATTAATTATTCACAGAGTATAAATTTTTGTATAAATTTTTTACTTTCATAATAAAAAATTAATCCGATAGAAATTGTCATATGTTTGGAAATTGTCATATCTTTGTATTTAAAAAAGAATTGTTCCAACTTTGGAGAAAGAAGAATACCTTCCATTTGATCGATAAAACCATCTCCATAGTGTGTTCTTTTTTATAAAATTTGAAAAGCAGAGTATTCCTAATATAAATCTTCCTTACGTTTCTTTTCAATTGAAAATATTAACTATCTCGCTCAAACTTGCTTTCGAACCATCGTACGGTTTCAACTGGTAAGATTAAGTTTATGTATGTTCATACTGTATCAAATGTTCGCCCTGTTGAATACGCAAAAATTTATGAAACGATCTAATGTTAAAAGTAATCCGTATTCATTCATTTACGTTTCGTAAAGTGTTTTGAATCGTTAACTTCATCAAATTTTATAATTACGTTACTGGAAATAGGAGAGACATTTCAAAGGCAGTATTACAGTTGTCTGAATGCGTGGTTGAAAAACAGGAATTCAGGACAAAAGTATTAAAAGAAAGTTAAATTGCATCCAGAATTTTTCACCGTTCAGGAAGCATTTTGCAGAAAATTCACGAAGTCGTAATATTATCGCCATAAACATTTCAGACGCCTTACAGAAATTTTAAACAAATTCAGGTTAACGACAGAATTCCTATTATATAGGGTGAAGTTCGCTTTCGAACTTTGACTTCAAAGTTCTGCGCGGCATTTGTTCCGTCTGCGGCTTCCTTGCGAATGCTCTGCATGCAAACGTGCTGTTCCACCGATCTCACAAAAACCACTCGTGTGGTAATGGCCGAATTAATATCTAAAGCGTGGATATGAAATCACATTTTGTTCCACTCGACCCATTTCCACGGAAGATATTTCTTTTCAGTAAAGTGATAACAACGATGGTGTGCTTTGGAATACGTACCTCATTGAATCCATGATATTTCAAATGGAGACTTTTGGTACGTGCCAGTTTCTGATTTCTCAAACGTAATCGTGTTTTAATACAATTTTCTACTGCTGAAAATCTATGTTGATCAAGTTTTTCGAGGAATATGTAATATTCTGGTAGGTGCAATACTTTTTGGCATCCAAAATTAAAAATTGTAACTTTTTCGTGTTTAAACCGGTATTCATGTGAAAACTTGTGGGTCGTAGTGTTCACTATAGTTTCCGTATGATGGTTTGTGGAATCTAACGCCGACTATGATATCACACTTTCTCGTACAAGAGCACATGCGTACACACTTACACCAGAACGAAAGGATTAAAAATATATTATAAATAATAAATAATAGTGACAGATTTCACTCCTTATATTTAATCACTTTTTAAGTTTTACTTAGAACTGCATTCCGAATAAGAAGTGCAATAATTTATTTAAAAAATTCGTAGTTCATATGTAAAAAATTTTAATATTTACTTAATTCATTATTGAGTTGTTGGTATTCTAAATTTGGTGGTCAGAGAATAATATTTTATAATTTGTGACCACTAGACATAAATTCAATACTCTTCAATCATCGACTCGTATTTCATTTCTGAATTTGAAGAAATTGAAAAAAAACATATACATACAGCTGTGATAACTGTAGTATTACGCACTACAAATAACTATAGTGAATAGCAAACACATACCTTAAACGAATTGTTCTTTAGCCGCATTTCAGGTTAATTTTTTTTCATACTTTTAAATGGAGAATCCTTGTATAATTCTAGTATTGCTGATGTTCATATTGTTTAGATTAAATGAAAAGAATTTTTAAGTAGTATTATACAATACAGACTACACGAATAACTTTAAATACATTTTTCTCAAAACTATAGTTTAGAAAATTATATTTAAAAAATTAATCGATATTTAAAAGATCAATTCATTATATGTAAGTGTTTTGTAAATATCAGTTTATGGTAGATATCAGACTTCTAAACATAGATGTCATAGATTTTTCACAATAACAGGCAAAAGTTGTAAAATGTCTTGTAAATTCTCCATTGGACGTTTTATTATCCATCCTTATGTTCTTAAATCTTTTTTTTTTTTAATGTTTCTGGCACCTGTTATGAAAACAATTTGATGAATTGAAAATGGTTTTGATTTATTTATTTCTGACCAACAAAATGGATATTATCTTGGTAACCATAGAGCAATGTATATGTGCTAACTAAACATTCTCAAAGATGGATAAATGTGTAAACAAACTGATTGGTTAAAATATATTGTAGTTTCTTTAAAAAGAGAAGAAAAATTACCTATTTTCATCACGAAGAAAACGAATATCCTTTTCAATGGTCGACAGTAGGAGAATTCGACATGCAATTCCTGCTACTATAATGATTTGGTTAATCAAATGGGTTGTATCTTACATGTGGATTATAATGTGTAACAAGCTTGACGCGAGAGGATTGTAATAATTTGGTAGGCGTGTGTGTTAGCAGTTCCTAGATCTTAAAATGTCATCTTTGATTGTGGGTATCTTTGAATCGTAATAGATAATTACGTTAGTGACGTATTAAACAGCATTGTAAATAAGTTCCAGGGATTTGGATGAAAATTCTCACTGGATGGCAATGTTTAAATTGTTAGCTGTGTTACACAGTTGAATCTCTCGTGTCTATATTGATTTCAAAGTACGTAGCTTTAGAGAGAAACAGTTTATTTGTGAAAATGTTCTCAAGTTTCAATTTAAAGTATCAAATGGAATTTTGTAACTTTTTGTTTGAGATGATTTTACTTGATTGTGTAGGCGATCTTTGGACAATCACCAGTTAGACGATGAACGACATATATATATTTACATATATATATATTTCGATTGTTTATGTGGTAATGCGTGTAAACATATGGTCTTGCATGTTTTCCAGAAAAAATGTGATACGTTTGTGATATACGAACGATTGAATTGAACGATGATGTCCAAGCTAAGGTGTGAAAGATATAAAAAGTATAATTCACAAAATTGATGATTTTAAAATATTACGTAGACTGGCACTTAAAAATTTGGAGTATCCTTCGCTCTTTAGCAACTCTAATTGAACCAAATTAAATAAAGTTAAAGACGAGCAATTGAGATGGCGCCAGACTGAGGAATTTTGAGTGAACGTGACCAGATGCATCGAATAAAAAATGCTAAGAATTAGAATAAAAGAAAATGAATGCGTATGAGAATATAGAGTGCGAGAGAAACATGATTGAGACACTTGTTGTTGAAGATTTATCGAAGTGAGTCAAAGTCGAATAAAGACCTTTTACGAAAGAAAGAAATTCACACATATTACAATACGTACACAACACATATTACAATATATATTACAATATTGTAGTTAAAATATTACAATAGCCTTCTATTTGACAATGTACCTCGACATTTCAGTGTTACAATTTGAATAATTTCAATATTTGTTATAATTTCACAGGAGTAAACGTTATATTATATTACGTAATATAAACGTTTCATAGTGGAATTTGTTTCTATCAGCACGAATTTACCGTTTGTTTAGTTAGGATTCGAAGTTGTTAAGTTATTTTTAACAGATACTTGTCACATTTTGAGATTTTAATAAAATGCTAGTATAGAAACCGGAAAGAAAACACTACAGAGAAAATATAAAATTTGATGTGGCAGGAATTTTCAATAATGTACGACGAGCAGAGAGCATGAAAAATCCACAAGGTCGTGATTAAAAAGTAATTACACGAGTTGATGTTTCCGCAGTAAAATACATAGAGCGTAAACTGTTAAACGTATTTTTCGTCTCGAGGGAAGCCGCGATTTATCGCGACTGCGATAAATTCTCCCGCATCCAAGGAAGAGAAACCATTAGAATTCACTTTTATGCTCTACAAGGTGGACCACACGAAGCGTTACAATATTTTGAATAATATTTACATCGAACAATGTCAAGGTTACACGCAATTGTACCAACGGAAAAACGTGTTAACCATTTCTGACGTGAAAGAAATATTTTCGAAATTTCTCTCGATTACGAGCGAAAATATGTGCCAACTGAACATTTTCAAAGATGCATAAATATGTAAACAAACTGATTGGTTCAAATATATTTTAAATTGGTTTAAATATATTTTCATCCTGAAGAAAACGAATATCCTTTTCAATGGCCGACAGTAGGAGAATTCGACATGCAATTCTTGCTAATGAGAAATAGTGAGAAATCAATCTTGAAGTACCTATTCGGTCGATCAAATGGCTTGTATCTTACATGTGGATTATGATGTGTAACAAACTTGACGCGAGAGGATCAATTGTGATCATTTCACACCTTAGCTTGAACACAAAAGCTCCCGTTGTAGAGCTTTCGTTAAATTTAATTTCGTTATTTGAATCCGGGGTAGAAAATGATTTCTCGAAAGAATTACCTTACCGAAGCACGAACATGTTACAAGGGATACCCGAGTTCACGGAATATTTTATTCCCACCGGTTATTAACGATGCAGTCTCCCGTGAAGATAAATCTCTGGCTATGAGCGACGACATCGTCCCGTCACGAAGCATCAGCGTAGAGTATCGAGAACGCGGGACGCTCCTTGAGCCTCGCGCCGGATGCAAATAGTGGGCCACGCTGTTCCTCCTGCGGGAATCATTCGAGCGGGAATGGCAGAATTGATATCCGAAGCGTGGATATGGAACTGCTTGGTCACAGCCGTCGCAGTATATCGGAATACAAGAGTTTATGATCCTCGCGTGCTGGCACGTTGCCCGTAAATCGGTCTGACCTCGGAGCAGCCAAAGGGGAGGTTCGCGCTTCTGTCACGGACCTCGATGGCTTCCTGCCATCCGCACGTGGTTCCAGACACCTGTAATCTGACCCTGAAGAGGCGAACACGACTCCTCGTGAAACTTTCTTGGCTTTCCTTGGGCTCTCGTCCAACTGCGTGCTCGTCTCTCTCGGAAAGAAACGAGCGTACACGCGTGTTTTGAAAATATTGGAAGTAATGGTTGAATGTGCACGCGGAGAAACATCGAGTCCTTACCTACCTTACGAGAATGGTGGTGGCACAAAGTGAAATTGGAATGGTATAAAACGCGAAACTCGTGGAAACGTTTTCGACGAAGGCTAGTTTCGTTATTCGATTACTTGTTGGAAAAATTTGATCAAGTAGCGTTCACTTGATCGTGAATTTATTGTATTAAAATCATCCATACGTATATTATTTTGTAAATTCTTTGATAGTTTTCGTATTATATTGATTGTAATTGATTTTTTTAAATGTAGGGTTCAAACGCGACTTTCTGTCACAACATATAATTCACAAAATTGATGATTGTAAAGTATTACGTAGGTTGGCACTTAAAAATTTGGAGTATCCTTTGCTCTTTAGTAATTGTGATCGAACCAAATTAAATAAATAAATTTAAATGGTTTGTTCTTTTATTAGCAATTTTTTGTACCGAATTGAAACGTAACGTTTCGACCTGTTATAAAGTACAGTTCCTTGTTAAAAGTTCATAATATGTATATTTCTTTTGTCTTCTATTTCTATCAAAATTGTGTAAACAACTTTGTGTGAGAAGTTACATTACGTTTTATATATTTATAGTAAATTTTGCTCGTACATAATAAATATTAAGTATTTAGTTTTGACTTGAGATACAAATTGCAATGATTACTGCTTATAATCATTCGTGTATAATATTAGTTAATATTCACATTAACGTTGTGAAATTTTCTGCCAGGTGGTCTATATTTACGTAAGAAAAAGAATATTGGACTCGTCTCTTTTAAAATGGAATTAGAGTATCATTTCTGTTAGGAAAGGATACTCTTAATTTGTTTAATTAGAAAACGAATAATATTATACATCGTGATTGAAATTTTTAGTATACAATTAAAAATATTTTCACAAGTGTTAATATAATTAGTATTCTTAAGATTACTTCCAGCTTTAATATCAGCTTTCAAATACTTGAGTATATTTGGTACTAAATTTAATGCATTATTTTGATGTGTATTATTACAAGTTTATGCAAGTTGTTGTCTGAGAGTTTCTTTACCTATACATTCATGATCTTCATTCAATATCTACTTATGAGTGCTTAGTACCATCGAATACTATACTCGTACGAAGTATAACAAACGTGCGTAATGTTATATTAGGGCCATTATTTTACAATGTTAGTCGCATGCTTTGGGTCATTATCTTGTTGGTAATAATCATTATTCTCTAACCGTAATTATGTTGTGCTTAGCGCCCGATTATCACGTAGATGCTTAAGTGTGTAGTTTTCTCCAAAATACAACAAACAAATATTAAATTTATCGCTTGAAACCGCACACACGAAACCTAATGCATGATTTATGGTTAGCTTTAATATTTTCTTTTTTTGCACAATAATTTAGAAATCTTGATTGGTTATTATATCGATCTTGTTCTCATTTAAAATCAGGATTTTCTAACCAAATAGATGTTGCGCATTAAGTTATCGTTTCGTTTAAAATTAAAATTTAATCGCTCAATTATTATTGAAATATTTTATTTAATTGCAACAAATGGTGCTAATTTTGGTTAATAATGAATTTGTTACAATTTAAAATTACCATTAGATTTCATGTTGTCAATAATGTAATACCGTGTGTCCTATAAAATTCAGACGGGCTATATCATTGAAATGGTTTGGAATAAAAAGGAAAGATGTTAGACAAATTTAAGTGGTTGTAGTATAGTATACATTAGGTGGACACATGCAGCTACGAAATTCGATTACATATATTTGTAAATACATTACTCAGTTTTTTATTCTCTATACGTTTCTCGACTTTGAAAGATACTTTAACTTCAGGCTTGTGAATTATTATTCGTACATTTCAACACGCGTACAGCCTCGCGTGTACATTCTATCTCCGCCGCGTTTGTAAATAGAAATCAGATTCTTGCATTTGATGTTTGCGATATTTTCGATGTTTACGCACATACTACACGTGAAACGTGCATGCAAGGGAATATATTCGTAAAAAGATACGAAATTCGATGTGCAAAGTTAAAATACCTCTGAAAAAACAGCTTTCTGGCAAAATGTCCTGGTACTTTCTCGTAAAGAATGAAAAGCAACATCGAATAGAATATTAAACAACTTACTTAGTTGTCTCGTTTGCTACGAGACTTAGAAGGAAGACTTAGAAGAAGTATACATACGAATGAAAGCATTGAAGTGTGAAAACGACAAAACATACTGCACCTTCACTTCTTAAAAATACTTCAATTTATTTAACAATACACCTAGGCTATCTTACCGCTACACCCATGACCATGGCACTGATAGACGAAATTCTAGCACGTACTGAACTCTACTGTCTCGAACTATAATCTCTCTTGAACTCCTAATCTCTACTGAACAACGTGCCCTTAAAACTAGTAGCAAAAACAACGAAAGATGTACGATAACAAAAGATAGAAAAGAGAACTGGAAAAGGAAATAGAGAAAATGTTAGGAAAACAACTGGGCAGGAAACTCTGGAAACTGTCACTCGTTCGTTCTGGAGCAAGTCTGGGTTAGGCGAAACGAGAAATTGCTAAAACTAGGAAACAAAACGCAGAAAACATAAAATAGTCAGATAAGTGAAACCATAGGAGAAAGTGAAGGAACTAAAGTCTACTCTGATATATTCCAAATAGTCGTGGTAACTTCGTAAACGACGAACAAAGAATAAAAGTGATACGCGAATTCAGAGAATTCAATTATCAGTGATTATTCAAGTAACTCGAATCGCTTCGAAGATTTAGATCGTCCCAATTTTGTGGGATAAAAAATTCTTTTGCAGTGTAATTTTCTTAGATCAGTCAAGAACAAACAGTCGAATGTTTACGTAACGCGCGAAACATTGTTTTATGTGGAAATATATGCACACAATTACACAATTTACATTTGTATATCTGGTAGTGGTCATTATCGCTTTGAGAAGATTATAAAAAGAAATTACTTTCGAGATATTCGTACATTCATCAATTGATTAATATTTAGACTGAACAATAAATAACTGAACCTGTAATTTTACAGCTACTAGATCATTAATACCATATGGAAACATTGATCAAATTTCGAGAAATTTCCTCAGCAAATTTTTACTACGACTCTTCTTATTACACTGATCGATACCATTGTGCAATAGAGGATTAATTATAATCACATGTATAATAGCTACAGATCACTTCGTCCATTCATACGTACAATCTGTTTCAACCCTAACTCCGAGGATATTAACACTAAGACGATCGATCGAGTAGATCTAGACACAGGAGATGTACCATTTAATTATTGTTTTATTCGAAGTGATACTAAACATATTTTACTAAGAATAAGACCATTAGTGTTAAAATTCACAAAATATCGCGCAGTTGTAAAAAACCATTCATTGTTTATGATCATTTCTGGAACGAGAAATGCATATTTTTCTGCAGCGCGAAAAGAATATAAATCAATAATTAGTAGAGAGACCACAGAACAAAAACATTTAAACGAAGAAAAGTCAGAAAAATATAGATTAAATTAAAGTGCTTACAAAACGTTAACACGAAGCATAAAATAAGAATAAACCGAATCTGAGCATAATACGTCTATCAATAGACGTAAGTACAAATGATTCAGTGTCTCGACATTTTCTACATAATTTAACCCATAGATATATATCAAATGGTTTATAATTCGTCTTATCCTTATTTTCTGCATCGTAAGTAATTTGCAGCAATTTATGCATTTGACTTTCCTCGATTGAAATATTTTTATTCTCCATTAACTCGTGACTTACTTTACGTTTCTATTATTCTCTGTTCTAAAACACGAGCAAATGGAAACCATTAAACGATAAACGATTTGTCAGAACTACGCCACGTTTCGTGGATCAGTACAAATGTATCTTCGTCGATTCGTATTATACATACCAAAACGCAAAGAAGTTTAATTTCGAAAGTGCAATCGTAAACGAATCGCGTAGTTCGCAAGGTGAGCATCATTTGGCCAGGTGAAACTCGATTAATAGACGAGTAAGCCGGCAACCTTGTACCGACAATCTTCTTATTATTTCCATCTCCATAAGCATTGCCGGCGTACAATGAACAGACGCGAACGAGCAAATTAATCGTAGCCAACATCGTTAACCCAACGAATCGCATTGCCGCGCTCGAGCTTCCGTGAGAAATTGTATGTTGTCGCAGCTTTCAAGTTCCGCGTTGAACACTTATCGTTCCGTGGATAGAAAATAGACCGGTTCCACCACAAAGATTCTCGCGAGGCTCGATTAAAAAAAGAAAAAAAAAAAAAAAAAAAAAAAAAAAAACAACGAAAGGAGAATGGCTTTGTGCCGTACGGGAGGCTTCGTTCTCGCGATGCTTCAGGTAATAACTCATCACAGAGATTTCCCTCTCGTCGTGAAAACATTATCACGCACACGCTCGCTGGCTGTGCTCCTCGTTCTATTTATAACGTATCAGTTCCTCCCGGCATGGCTGCTCACCCGTATTCCGCTATATCTCTTTAATGGTTTAATCCTTACGGGAAGGGAAATACGGCACGGCGGACGAAAGTTTTTGCATTCTCTTGCGAGGTAAGTAGAGAGAACGGAACGTTAATCCACCTACGTACTACTTGTACCCGCGGCTTCGTTAATGTAAAGTCGGCTAATTAATTTTTTCACCGAGCCGTCTGTGCATCCACGGAGAAAAGTATGTCACGCGAAGTAATAAAAAGTTGTTACGATACACGGTTCCACGTTCACCTGGCCTCCTCCCTGGTGCTGATGTCGCGGCGTCCGCGAGCGAACGTGAAACGATTTTCGTTGGTTCGTCGACAAATTTTCTTCGATGCGACGTCGGTAGGGATGTCGCGTTCCCGAAAAAATTGTCCCGCGAGAAACCACCCTGTGCAATTTCCGGTTTTCAGAACGCTCTCCGGTTCGAGGAATAAACCGTGACTTTTTAATTCGTCGCCCCGTACCGTTCAACTCTCCTAATTCGTTCCCTCGCGAAATGTAATTTTTTCACTTCGAAATCGTCGAGGACGTGCGTTCACTTTTCACCGTGCACGTGATTGTTTACGCAGCGACCGAAACAGAATTTTACGGCTTTCAATGGGAGGCGAGTTTTCCAATTGTAACATTTATCGAATCCTCTGAACATTTCGGTGATTTTAGACCGCTTGTGGAGAAACAAGGCGAAACGTTGGACTCTGATAGCCTGTGTGTTCATTAATTGTTTCGAAAGAACTTGTTTCAAGAAATTAGGAACTAATATTTCATCGACAGGTTGTATCTTGGTGTGTAAGATTTTTTACAACCGATTATAAAGAACTTTGAGACTTATCTATTTGTTGCAAGTTTTTCTACCAATGGTAAAGTGAATAGAAATGGTTGCACGTTCATAGTAATACGAAAAATGTTCTGTTTCATCGTTAGCAAAAATTTCTGCAATATATTCGTGGAACGGTAGAAACTGCTATCAACATGGGCAATTAGCAAATGATAAGATTTAATCTAATTGAGGATTGCCAAGGAACACGCCATCGTTTATTAAGAGCGAGATTAAGGAAACGTTTATATTATTTGAGGTATTACAGAACTTTACAGTGGTAGCAAAGGGGGTATTCCTTTTTCTGAGGTTGGAAATAGTTAATAATTGTAATTCTTTTTCTTTTTCTTTTTTGGTAAGTTTGTTTAGATACTTATACACCTTTGAAGAAGTATAATCTTTTTGTAACAAAAATATAATATTTAAACAGTTTTAGGAATGCACGCTGTGTTTATTACATTTTATTGGTCAACAATCAATCATTCGAAACGATTTTTAATTTATAATATTGCCTTTACAGCAGGCATGCAGAATCATTGAAAAAGTGAAACAGGACAAAATGGTGAGGAATAACATACCAAATATCAATTTTTCATGACATTTTTCCAGTTTTATCTATTATTGTGAAAGAACTGTAACAAAAGGATTTCTAATTCCGGTATTTGCTGTGTTTGTGCAACATACGTATTAAAGTAAAATGATATCACGGAAGTTATTTTTCAAAACATAGTTTCAAAAAGAACGGTTTTAAAGATTAAACCATTGCTATTCTCGATTCCGGATCAAGCATGTACAAATGCATGCATAAAAACATAAAATGCTGTTCATGTGCCAGGATTGTACGTATAAAAAAGAATTAACCTGAGAAAGACACTATAATTTCGTTCATATATCGAATTTCAATATAATATCTAACTCGTACATCACACATACCACATATTTATGGAAAATGTGAAAAACTATTTAATCTTTCAATCCCTTTCCTCGAAAAAAAAAACGTATTCGCTTTTAAAGTGATTCATTAATTTCATCATTCGATTCCACAATTTGGTTGTCTAGAGATATAAAAACAACGAGGAATTACGAAATACTTATGGTTTTAAAGAGATTTTAGTTAAAATTACATATATTGTTAAAGAAAAATAAAATCAGATAGTATTTATTTGTAATATTTTAGAAAATTTTATAAAGTCTCAAGAAAAATTAATATATTAATGTTTTCGTTACTAACTTACTCTAAGATTTCACGAAACCCAAGTAAACTAACGCTTGCGTTGGAAATTTTCTATGGGAGTATCTCGGCACGTTGAAAAGCAAATTTCCGAAATTAATTTTGCTGCAATGCTGTAACAAATTCAAAACATTTTCCGCAAAGCAGTTTCGCGTTCTGAAAGTTCTCGCGACGAGTTAAAAAATTTAATTCGCTGCTTTTTCAGCGTGCAATTTTAAACTGAATTTCATCTATGACGCATGGTGTCCCGTATTCTATTATACCTAATGAACTACAAAGAAGAAGTTTCCTGCCATGAACAACTGAGGAATTTAATGTTACTTGCTTTGCAATTAATTATATCTATTATACAGACTGTTTTGAAAACACCGACAAAGACTTAATTCGCAAATAAAATGTACAGAAACAAATTGAAGAGTGTTAATAATCATCAGTCGATAAAGTAATCATTTTCCATACATTTGACTTTTCATTTTGCAGAGCAATACTAGGTGAGTAATATTTAGTTCGACGTTTCGATTTCTTTATGTCCTCTTCAGAGATTTCTATCTAAAATGTATTTTATATTTAACAATTTGACCCTTTTAAAACTAGCTTGACAATGCTATAGATAATTTTATCCATGATTGTATTAGATGTACAATTTCATATTTAAAAGGAACATATGACGTCATAGTCAGTATTATGTTTATAAGTTTAGTCGTTTTAATTTCTGTTATATTTTCAAGTAGTTCAATACTCTTGTTAAGTATTAAATAAGTACATTTTAGACAGATGTTCTTGAATATATAAAAAGAAGTCAAAACTGCAATATAATATATATTCAATAAAGCCAAAAACCAATATAAAATTATTATATCAAATTTGTAATTTGTTATTTAAATTCTTTGTCTGATTACATATGTAGCAGTGCTAATATCTTGACAGTAGGATATTAATTACTTCAACGTGTGTCATTAGTCGTTACAATCTCGTATCAGTAATTTTCGCATAATTGTATTTTCAAACAATCGTGCAGTTATCATTTCTCTTGTTTGCAATAATTTAATTTACCATCTATCAGGCCGGATGTTAATTTCGTCTGTTGACATTAATAGTCAGCAATTTGAACACCTGCTTATAACAGATCGAAGACACCTGTATCAACATACGGAGAATTTTGAATACGTAATAAAAAGTTAAATATTTTGAAAACGATTAGTATAAGGGCCCATGTTTAAACAAAATCTTTATTCGACTATTATTATCCAGTTAAGTCTTAACCATGATTTTAAAGTACCACGCATATAGCTCTACTTTGCGTTTATATAGACTTGACGATTACAGATTTTTTATTACTTTACAGCGCCATAAAATTACGAGATGGCAGGTTAAAAGTGAGCGGATCATTGTGCGAAATAATCATAAAACATCGTTTCCTTAATTGATTTTCAAACAATACTTGTTTAAAGCTATCGTATTTTTATGTATTACGCTCAAAAATTGAACAACGAGTTCCACAAGATAATTAAAATAAACACGCAATCCATGCACTGAAAGACATTAACACAGCCGAGAACGAAAAACAAAGGAAATCAAAATTCTAAGTAGTGTTAATATTTGCTTCGATATTTAGGTTGTTACATTGACACAGCAGTCATACTTGCTTCATTATGGAAGTACTGCAACACATTGCTATTAGTAATATATAATTAGAAACTTTGTTAGTTACATGGATGGTTCATTTTATTATAGTTACATTCTACACAGGATGTTTCTCAAAAGCAGCAGTTCGAGGTATCAAAGGTAGTTCGGTTTAAAGTTTCGCGTAGCCGGATGAAAAATTTAAGAGAATCTTTCCATTTTTCACAAAGCTTTAAGTGATCCTTTGTTTCTTGAACGATCAATTGTTTCGAGATGAGGATGCATACGCTGGAAAGTTAGACGCTCCAAATTGCTTTACCAGCTCTTTGTAGACGAGTGCTTGTTTTTCTCCAAAATTTGGTCTCTCGTTTCTGAATGATACTATATATTAAAATACAATTCTTGAATAATTGATCATGTTATATCGGTCGATAAATTTTCAAAGATAACTCAGTCGTTATTAAACTAGTGTAATCGATCATATTCTGCTTGTATAATAAATCAAATATTAAAATATTATTAATAATTGATCTGGTTTGGACTGAAAAATAAATTATTATATTTCCTCAGCCACATTGTCACGAAAATCACTGCTACAGACGATTAAATTTATACCTGTCTAATTGTCCAGATCGGTTTCTCCAAGCAAATACATCAAATACACTTAAACACGTGGAAAGTACAATAATCTGGTAATATTAGTATCAAAAATAACATCTATACATTGAAATTTATTCAAGAAACAAAGGATCACTTAAAGCTTTGTGAAAAATGGAAAGATTCTCTTAAATTTTTCATCTGGAATTCAGAAACGGACCATTTCTTAAAGAAGATACATTAAGAAATTTATTATCTGCTAGCAGACATTTATAGAAGTAAATCATACATGTTTAATCGTATTTAACTCTTAAATAGAACATTTTTGTCTCGAACTAATAAATCTACAAGAATCCTTGCACCGAGTCGATCATCTTACGACATAATACATCGTTTAGTATTGTAACCACTCTGTTACTTTAATACTTTAACAATCGAGTCAGTTAGACAATGCTTATACTCTCCTTAATTCGCATCTGATTAAAACTATGCACAGAGAAGAAAGGAAATGTATTTGTCGTCAATAGAGCTCACAAAATATATTTTACATTTTCGACGAAGACGTATCGTAAGCGTGCACGCCATTCGCATAGTGTGGGCACGATGTTTAGACGACATAAATTGCAGAAGGCTGTAGCTGCAATATAGTCGCGTTAATATTTATGAGATGCCACGAGGAAATAAGCTTAAAGTGGATGATACGAGTCGTTTGTAATTCGTCCTTGACGTTGCCTTTAATCCTTTAAGACGTAGAGAATTATTCGCGCGGAATGAAGGAACGCTAAAATTGGGTTTCCTCTATAATGAGAAAGTGGAGTGTTTCAGGAATTTCGTTGCTTAATTTAAACTTTTAACGTTCGAAGAAAGTACGTATGTTTATTCGCACCGTATTTTATTTCACGTAGGCGAGATCAAATTTGTTTAAATACAAAAGCTGTATGTTTGTTTCTGTTGTCCATCGAGGATAGAAATTGATCGCTACAAGTATAATTCGTACGTTTGTAATATTCGAAGGACAAGTTTTTCTCAAAGATAAAATTTTTGCTCGTAAACAATATTATGATTACACGGGTAATTGAAATTTACACGGAAATTTCGACTGACTGGACGCCATTTAACAAGTGATTACTACCACGAACATCCACCTGTAGTAACCAGGTTTGCACCTCACGTTTAAACGTAGACCCGTCATAAATGAATCATGAAACGTCACATGTATGACCTAAGTGTATCCAAAAGTATTCACGCTCAGCTATTTTACAATCTTGTTGGCCCGTCGGAGCGCCATGCTCGACTACTTCCCCAGTAAGGAAGATCCAATGAATTACTGAAACGTAACTGAATAAGTCGAGTAACATCACCGTAGAGTTTACGTAAAGAGGAAATTTGAAAGCAGAAGGTCCGCGGTGGTTTGTAAACATCGCCCAACCGCAACGAGCATAAGTAAATTTACAAGCAAACCGATAGAGCTAGTATTTCCTTTCATCGGTGTACGTTGTGAGTTTTGCAAGTCGACAAGTTTTGTGGTGGAGCGAAATTACACTCACAGTCACGGCGTTGAATTCCCAGTGAACGTGACGAAAGGAAACACCACGAGCGTGGAATCAACCTAAATGTTCGACACCGTCCTCGGTTGAAAATAACATTTTCGTCTTCGTGTGTTTAACGTACTGCTTTGATGACTGTACAAACGTAGATCACGTGGGCCTGAGAATTCGATACACCTAATCAGCGCAACCGCACACAGCGTAAACTATCCGTGTGATACTCAGTTGCTAGCCCTATATATCTTCAGTGGTTGACGCGAAGCCTTTCTAAATCTCAGCCATCTATGCAGCACGACGCTCGAATTGATTAATTGCAACTTCCACGGTAAGTCGAAACTCTATCCAACGATATGAGTCCGTCAACTGTCACGATGGTCTAACCTCATTGACCAGATAAGGGACTATAAACCATGCACTCTGTTAACCCTGAGGATCCGGCGAAATTGAGGAATATCCTGTCAGCCACTTCATTCTGACTCTGTGGCACGATGTAAGACATATTGAGGCCATGACACCCCTTGCAGTCAATTTATCTTGAAATTAGTGGTGGTCACCGTGCGCCTCGGTTACATAAGACACTATACCTCTACACCACCGGTTTCTAACATGGCCGCTCTGTGGGTAATGTTTACAAGAACAGCGTCATCCCTCTTTGAAGATACGCAACTATGTAAAGGAATACGGGTCAAACGATCTGACAGAAATTGATGTAATGGTAATTGAAATTTGGTCTTTGTCCTTGTCAGTCATAGATTCTTTCAATGGCTGACTCGGATTAAAATTCTCAGCTAACAATCTTAATATCTTCACTGGTAATCTTAAGCAATTACACATGGGGATTATATACTCGTGCTACGTGTTTTCTCTGCGTCGAGAACTCCACGTTCATTTCAAGAATTCATTCAGATACGCACTTTATTCGTAATTGTCGAATACAGTAATAACATCGTTTAACGATGTACAATCAGATACGTAAATAAAACAAGATGAACAGTTATTGACCAAATGTAGTAAACACAGTGTCACAGGAGTTAAAACTTGTGTAAGTGTAATAAACTATTACGCGGGGTATATCATAACATTTACGAATCGTTTCAACAGTCGACTGTGGACCCAGTAAGCGTAAAAAAAGGTTCTTCTAAATGTGTCAACCCTAGTTGACCTTGTTCCCAAGTTATAACCATTTTTGTACTCCAGTAATATGAAGTTACTTACCTTCGTAAGAAGTATGCGAAATGACCACCATCGACCTAAATATTATATAAGCCTCTATTCGTCGTGTCATAGAGTTTCTCAATGTTTCGAATATTCTAGGTACATGTTTACTGGATTCGTTGTCAGTTTCCTCGGATACATTGCTGAAGTATTTCAGTATGTCAAACGGTATTGAATAAGTAATTATCCCGAAGTACTCCTAGAAGTAAAACTCCAGTGAATTTAAGTCTGAAGAACGAGCAGACCAGGCAATAGGTCCTGCACGACCTATCCATCTGTTAGAAAATCGTTCGTTCTAGAACTGTCTAGCTTCTCGGCTGAAATGTGAGGGTGCATCAACATGCATAAACGGTACACGACCTACAACATCGAGTAGTGCCCTTCTTCCAATAGATCAGCTTGAAGGACAGACTAGTCGTAAAGATTAAAAGATACCAAGGAGTTGTCGAGCACTGTAAGCAACAGTTTAGTTATTTTGAACAGTTATTAGGAAATCTCCAAGTCCAATTATACTTACAAAATCCGATTGAAAGGACGAATGGTTTTAAGTTGAGCATTTGGAAAGAAGGATCATAATTTATTTTCTATAAATAATTTACCTTTCCTCTCTTGTTCAGTTCTGCACAATAAGGCTCTACTTAAATTAGATTTAAGTCTGTAAAGGTTCGAAGGATACAAAAATACAAAACTGCCCATACCATGGAAACAAGTAACCAGAGCAATTAGGGTACATGTTGGTAGAAACTCTTCTTATTGATTTCGTATCCCCAATTCATAGCTGCACCAGCTCTTATATATTATGGTGCACTCTGTCTTTGCAGCACTTGTTTTTCATAAGTATAGATATGTCCATAAGTGAGAAAAAGAAGTTCTGGAGAGGAATTGTGGGTTATATCAGGCCAGACGTTTCAGTTAGACTTCGTACAGGTTGTGACCGAGCAAAAATCTTTCTGCGATGTCTGAATTCTCCTTACTCGTAGTATCAGATTGCTTTTGGTCCCTGACTGAATTTTTCTTTCTCCGTACCAAACATGTCGCAGCGGCAAACATCACTCGCAGAAGTTAGTCCACCCTGGGGACAGTTGCCACACAGTGTGCACCGTGTTTAAAAGTTACATCCATTTTTGAGGGAAAATGCACCGACGGAAATCGACATAGTAAATGACTTTGCATCGTGCTGTGTAAACCACGAAAGAGTTTGCTAAAAATCTAACTGTACAGCGAGCTAAGCCACGATGTCCTCTGGCACGAGGAGAATGAGAGACATCACGGCGCATACCGTAGAACTACTACAACAAGGACACATCTTGTTCTTCTCAAAAGTAAAATTTCTAACATTCTATCGGTTACCAATCATCATTCCTTTTCAGAGGAATCAGTCAGAGATTCCTGGAATTGAAAGCGATAAATTCGCGGAATCGACCGCAATGATTGCTGGCTCATCGTTCGTGTATGGCAATTCATTCGCTGTCTTGGAAATCTCGAATTCCACAAATTGAACTTCCGTCATCATTATGCATGTAATGTTCTGAATATTGCCATTTCGGGATAACTGAACTTATCGAGTAACAGTTATTCGTACATAAATATTGTACATTATGAAATTCCTTAACTCTTCTATACTTTCTGATACTTGCTGGATTAATTATTTATTCGCTAAAAGATCTTTGAATTTAATTATATTATTTGTATTAGTATAAATTAGGTTTTTATCCATTTATGTCTATGCGTGTACAACTGTTTATGTAATTTATTTGCAATTTAAAATGTAACATAGATTTATTTAAGTTTCAAATGAAACTAAGTGATTTCAGATGTAAAGTACAGTTGTTTATCGGTTCAGAAATTCTCATGTGACTAGATACTAATTCGAATAAGAATGTAAAACTAATTTCAAGAAAGACCAATGTGTCGCCAGTATTGCAGCCAGTTTTATCAGTAGTCAGATGGTGCATTAATGAACATAGATTCAAAGTTTGACGAAATATTGGAATATCTTTCTTGGAGAACACATAACTCACATCTGGAAGCCTCGAAGAGTATACAATTAAGAATTTGCCACGAAAGCCGCAGGCAATCTTATTTCAGGACTTTTGGAAATGGCCATTGTTTCTCTTTGCGAAATAACATAATTGTACCCTCGTCTATCCTTGTGTATATTCAAAACGTCCCGAAGAATATTAAACTACATAAGAAATGGTATAAAGAAATCTTAATTGTTTCTCATCGCTACATTTACAACTCGTTTACGCATTCTGGTAACCAAAAAAAGTTAAACTAATTGTGAGAATGTTATTTAGGAAGTTGACTCTAATAGATTCTGTTTGACTGTTAGACTGATGTTCATATTCATGGAAGATATCAATTTTTTGTACATTACTTGGAGCAAGTTAGATCATTTGAATTTTTCCTCTCGATTTGGTGATTCTTTAAGTTATTTCGCAAATGCAAAGTATCATTTGTAAAGAAAAATATCCGGGTTTGTTAAGGAGACATCTCGAATCATAAATGTTTTTGCAAATGCGTGAAAATAATTTTGTTTAAAGGCGAAATATTCGTACTGTGGCGATGCAGCATCAAATCAAATTTCCTTGTGTTAGGGATCAGGAGACTGAGTGCGAAGAAGTGTTTGGGACAGTGCGAAAGAGGTCGAGTGGTTTTTTAGGTTAGAGGGTCGGCAGCGGGTACAATGAATATTTGAATGAATTCTTGAAATGGACGTGGAATTTTGGACTCTAGAATACACGTACAATATGTGTATATCCGTGATGAGCGTGGCTAAGATTTCAGGGTGATTAAAGAGCGGTTTAGTCGGTGGTTAATTTGTTCGTTACTCGGTTGAGAGTCAGTGATAAAACCGCAGAGTTACTGAGAAAGTTCATTAGAGGATAACCAGAGTGAAAGAGACAAACTGCAGAAAACAACAAATATGACCTGGGGAGTTAAGGTTACAAATTGTTTATAATCGTTACATTTCAGAGAAAGTTCGTAATTTCGTATTAAATATATTTTCTTTATAGTAGAAAAGCATTTGTAAGAGATCTCCAATTTTTAGAGAGTGATTGGTGAACATATTTAATATAATTAGAACTGGATTACTGTTCAAGTAATTCTTAGGTTATTTGAATAAAAATTTACATTTATAACATGTGCACTTATTTACGATTTGCAAATACGAAACGTATAAAGTGTATAGATGTAAAAGGCATGTGGATAACGTTTAAATTTTACCAGAGGCTATAATAAGATCATAATCGAAAAATTTACGTTTCACAACATGAAGCTACATCTGTTGGCGTTACGATTTTACTGTTGCGCAGCAACATATGGTATAAATATGATATTTGTACCATATGGTATTTTAGGTTCACGAACACAGAAATGTTTCGAGATTGCAGCAAGTGGTGAGATTCAGTTCTTGGTTACCCATAAATTCAATCTCACGTTTACGTTTACAGTCTCACGGGTACAGTCTTTACGTTTAAAGAGTTGTTCAGGCACACATAATTTATGCATACGAATTGACACACTTATGTATCATACGAATGTTACGTGACACTTATTCGTTAACTATTTTTAGAGAGAAAAGAGTCTTTAAAACTAGGAATCACCTTTCTAAAGATGCGAAGTGCTTGTCTTACAAATATTTCAATCAGAATGAAAGGGATATGTAATTCGGAATAATAATAAAGTACCTGCTGGAAATTCTTCGTAAAGATATCGTCGAATACTGCAAATTTAAAAGATCGCTTTGAAACTGCGGCTACAAAATGAATAAGTTTTCAAAGTACGCGCGGAATTTTTAGTACTGAACCGCGTTTTGTACGAAGTTTCTTTCTTCCCTGACTTAAAATGTAACTAAAAAATGGGATTAAAATTTTCGGTATCTCCTAATGATTCGTCTAACGAATAAATCATTGAGATATAGTAAATTTATCACTTTGATGGTGAAGTAAAATTGTGATAAACGATCAAAAGAAATGTGAACTTTTGTTATAATTTAATCGTTCCGTGACAAGAAACGAAAGGAAACATGTTTCGCATGTACTTTTTCTTACTTTTCACCTTAATAAGTACATTGAGTATGATAAATATTCAACTATAATGTACATAGTTCTACAATAAAATATTCATAGTTATAGTCTTGGTAATACAATCTTTTTGTCTACTTGTCCATTCAGTGGTATCGCTTTTAGAATCATCAATCAAGTAATTGATCAATTTTCAATGAAACTATTATTTTAAATAAAGGAAACGAACTTATTGACCACAAAAAAATGTGTTTTGTGTAAACAGTTTAAAAATCGATGACATAAACCTATCTCTAGGTAACATTTTAAAATCCAAAAATTTCTAATAAATCATATACATTTGAACTTGTATGTTATGTATACATTTATAGCTATGATATTGTGCAATTTACACTATTTGTTTATAATTGCTTAACAAAACTTATCGAAAGTTAACTTAAAATTAACGAAACGAGTTAAACGAACCACATCGCGTAAAGAGAGAAAAAGAAAATGGTGTGTGCAAAACATATCTATTATCTACGATGGTCTGAACGGTTCAAACGTATGGCTCGAGTCTCTGGCGAACTGAATTGTGAAAGTTTACGTAATAATGAAATACAGTTGCAAATCGTTTGAACTTGGAGGTTCTCTGAATTAAAATTCCACGAGTATCATTGGTGTCCACTAATTCCCTCGATGGAACGAAAAGTAGCTATTCAAATTATGGAAGAAACGGGACGTACGTAAATTTTGAAATGAAGTTGCGAATATGCGGGAAGTCTATTACGGTCGCCGAGTGGTTTAAAATTTGCGGTTCGGTGGTACGTTAACTAGGACAAAGAAAGTGCGGGACAATCCGATGTTCTTTCAAGCTTGCTTTGATTTCTTTGAAACCGATGAATATTCAATTTCATTGTGATATTCGCGCGGGCACTCTTCGTTCCCACTTTTTGTCACTTTCCTTTATTCCGTACTTTCCCTTCTCTGTTTCCGCTCTGTTGGTACTCCCCGCGAATAAAATCTAATTTAAGTTCCTCGCGAGTAGACCCGTGCCACTTTCGATTTACTATTCGTCAAAGGACTCGAACAATAGTACCGCGTCATCGGCAATTCATTCGGGGCCTCTCAAACGAAGTCTACAGATCTTTAAACTTTTCTCGAGCATTACAAATTTTTCCAATTCCATCAGTTCTTCCTACAGCCGTTGAATCGTTTTAACTGGCGTGGACGTTGGCGCTGAGACCAGAATGAATTTACTCGCAGACAAGTTACGTTCGCGTGTAAACAGCGCATTAGGTTCTCGTAACTATACAGTGGCATTCTTTACGCGAAGAAAACTTGTCATTTTTTCCGACATTACTTTTCTTTGGTACAGTCGAAAAAATTTTAATCATGTCGTTAACCACTAACTCAGAAACATTTCCATTGATTTCCGCGTCAGTTTTTCCTATCATTATATTCTCCTAGTATATAAGAGGAACATAATCTTTTTGTTACTCGCTAACAAAGAATTTTAATAGTATATAAAACGATGAAAATCCTTTCGTACTGCACTAACTACAAAGTTATTTCCGTACGGAAATTATTTTCACTTTTTCTTGTATGTATATATATTTAGCATTTTATCAACTGGGTTAGCAATAGTTTAATATCTCAAACAAAGATGCGTAACACGAATGAAATAATATTTAAGAATTTTTTATTAAGTTTGCAATGTGATCAACGCTAAGTACACAAATAATTAACTTAGTAAAGCTTCTGGTTTGTCGAATGAGCTTGATTAAAACGATCATTCTTCTAGAATCAAATATTAAATTTAATGCATAGTATTTAGAAACATCTTTTTAACTTTATTGCATCATTGATTACGTTTATGGAGGTTTTCAAACTGTCGAACAGTGATTTCTTAATTATTGAATAAACTTCTTATTCAAAATTATTTGTAAAGAAAAAAAAATTTTATTTAAACGTATGAATTATAAATTTCTTATCAGTCAAAAGTATGCTACGTTAGTTTCTATCTGTTTGAGTTAACAAGTAATAACATTTTTAACGTTACTTGTTTTTTGCTTTTTGTCGAAAAACTGTCCAAATATTTA
Source organism: Ptiloglossa arizonensis (assembly GCF_051014685.1). Taxonomy (NCBI): domain Eukaryota; kingdom Metazoa; phylum Arthropoda; class Insecta; order Hymenoptera; family Colletidae; genus Ptiloglossa; species Ptiloglossa arizonensis. The sequence continues at coordinate 4,937,396 of NC_135056.1, read as the reverse complement.
AACAGATAATCCACGAAGGAGACGGATTATATTTCGAACTGTTATCGATACATTATGTCCAAGTTTGGTACAAAAACAAGCACATATTTTCTAAAGATACATATATAATTATAATTATAATTTACTTAATGATATTATATCCGGTCTGGACATATATCCCTGTGGTAACATAATATTTATCAGCTAAAATGTGTCTCTTATTAATTTTAATGAAGTACACATACTAGGTGTCTACTAGGTATGTTGCACTGTAAGTTTCATTAAAAATATTCTAGGTCCCCTAAAATTTTAGCATTGGTAAATTATATTGCCTCGACTCATCTTACAAGTAATAAATTCATTGAATTTGTATTTAAAGGAACGTTATGCGAAAAAAGAAACATCATAAATAAAATTCATCGTCGGTTAAGTATAATAGCTTTTGGGATATTTAAATGTAATGGGACACTTTGTTTTCTAATGCAAAATATGTTTGTATTAGTCTGTGTTCCGCGAAATCAATCGATCAATACGGAGCTTCTGTTCGCAGGAACCCAATTATGGCTTTCGATTACTCCGAGCCAAAACTTGAGCTCACGCTTGGCGATCCTCTTCCGGTAGCGTAGTTATACCACTGACAAGCATAACGTACGCATAGCAAATTATAATAACAATTGCAGGTCAACGCAAGCAATAGCTCTGTGATTTTGGGTTGATATATTCGAATGTCAACACGTTCTGCAAACTGGTCTCAAAATAATAAATTTATGAAATTGAAAAACAATTTTTTCGAACATAAACGATCTGTGTCCCGTTATCAGCGAAATCTTAAGTTTTACGATGTCATTTGCTTCCACTTTTCATACTGCTTTGGAGATTGTAATACTTGGAAACTGAATATTGAAATTTAAAATGACCCTAAGTGTTTTAAATAGAAGAATCTGCAGTCACTAACTCTATGAAGATTAAAATAGAATAAAATAGGAAATGATGAGTTAATAATTTATGATAGTGTTTATCTTCAACTTACAATAATATATTTTATTATGCACGTGTACCTATAACATCAATCAATTAGGTAATTTTGAAGAATATGTACTGTAGGGAGCTGGAAAAAATGTCACTTGGTAGGAATTACGAATTGTATGGTATCAGACATTTTAATTAGCTTTCGAAGGCCTACGAGTTAATAGTTTATGATAGTGTTTATCTTTAACTTACAATAATATCTTTTATTATGCACGTGTACCTATAACATCTATCAATTAGGTAATTTTGAAGAATATGTACTGTAGGGAGCTGGAAAAAATGTCACTTGGTAGGAATTACGAATTGTATGGCATTAGACATTTTAATTAGCTTTCGAAGGCCTACGAGTTAATAGTTTATGATAGTGTTTATCTTCAACTTACAATAATATGTTTTATTATGCACGTGTACCTGTAACATCAATCAATTAGTTAATTTTGAAGAATATGTACTGTAGGGAGCTGGAAAAATGTCACTGGGCAGGAATTAAGAATTGTATGGCATTAGACATTTTAATTAGCTTTCGAAGGCCTACGAGTTAATAGTTTATGATAGTGTGTATCTTTAACATACAATAATATGTTTTATTGTGCAGGTGCACCTATAACATCTACCAATTAGGTAATTTCGAAGAATATGTACTGTAGGGAGCTGGAAAAATGTCACTTGGCAGGAATTACGAATTGTATGACATTAGACATTTTAATTAGCTTTCGAAGGCCTACGAGTTAATAGTTTATGATAGTGTTTATCTTCAACTTACAATAATATGTTTTATTATGCACGTGTACCTGTAACATCAATCAATTAGTTAATTTTGAAGAATATGTACTGTAGGGAGCTGGAAAAATGTCACTGGGCAGGAATTAAGAATTGTATGGCATTAGACATTTTAATTAGCTTTCGAAGGCCTACGAGTTAATAGTTTATGATAGTGTGTATCTTTAACATACAATAATATGTTTTATTGTGCAGGTGCACCTATAACATCTACCAATTAGGTAATTTCGAAGAATATGTACTGTAGGGAGCTGGAAAAATGTCACTTGGCAGGAATTACGAATTGTATGGCATTAGACATTTTAATTAGCTTTCGAAGGCCTACGAGTTAATAGTTTATGATAGTGTGTATCTTTAACTTACAATAATATGTTTTATTATGCAGGTGCACCTATAACATCTATCAATTAGGTAATTTTGAAGAATATGCACTGTAGGGAGCTGGAAAAATATCACTTGGCAGGAATTGCGAATTGTATGGCATTAGACATTTTAATTAGCTTTCGAAGGCCTACGAGTTAATAGTTTATGATAGTGTGTATCTTTAACTTACAATAATATGTTTTATTATGCAGGTGCACCTATAACATCTATCAATTAGGTAATTTCGAAGAATATGTACTGTAGGGAGCTGGAAAAATGTCACTGGGCAGGAATTAAGAATTGTATGGCATTAGACATTTTAATTAGCTTTCGAAGGCCTACGAGTTAATAGTTTATGATAGTGTGTATCTTTAACTTACAATAATATGTTTTATTATGCAGGTGCACCTATAACATCTATCAATTAGGTAATTTCGAAGAATATGTACTGTAGGGAGCTGGAAAAATGTCACTTGGCAGGAATTACGAATTGTATGGCATTAGACATTTTAATTAGCTTTCGAAGGCCTACGAGTTAATAGTTTATGATAGTGTGTATCTTTAACTTACAATAATATGTTTTATTATGCAGGTGCACCTATAACATCTATCAATTAGGTAATTTCGAAGAATATGTACTGTAGGGAGCTGGAAAAATGTCACTTGGCAGGAATTACGAATTGTATGGCATTAGACATTTTAATTAGTTTTCGAAGGCCTACGAGTTAATAGTTTATGATAGTGTGTATCTTCAACTTACAATAATATGTTTTATTATGCATGTGTACCTGTAACATCTATCAATTAGGTAATTTTGAAGAATATGCACTGTAGGGAGCTGGAAAAATATCACTTGGCAGGAATTGCGAATTGTATGGCATCAGACATTTTAGTTAGCTTTCGAAGGCCTGCAATTGAGTAAAAATTGCTCGTCACTGTCCACATTCCCCTTACACGCAGTATTACGTTCCCCTTAATCCAGGTGACATCTTTGTAGCTCCCTGCAGTACATCCGATGGTGCGGATTCCTATCAGCTGAGAAGCAAATGGTTGAGTTCATGCTATCTCCGCTCATAGACACGTATCTCGACCTCGTACACCAAGATAGTTAACAGCTGCGCGACGTGGATGCGCAGAATTATTCTAACGCCGTTTGTAGGACTGAACGATACTAATCTTTCGAAAAATTTATCATGTTCGCAACGAGACGCATAAATTACTATAAAGTAACAATGGTTCGTTAATAGCTCGTAATATGTAATGATTTAAAATAAATTATCAATCGAAAATTCAAACTATTATTCATTAAATATATTTCTTTGTGTATATCACTCCTTCAGGTTCACGCCATTTTCTCAAGAATCTGGTTCAACTATACCTATCACTATTATAATATTCTTCATGCTGTAGTTAAATATCATATAAAAATATATTACTCGTAATTAATATTTCAGAATGTGCGACATTGACTGAAATGTGCAGAAAGTGTAACATATATTAGAAGAGAATTATTAGCTCATAGTATTTCGGGTAATTTATCGTACAGACATGGGTTAGATCAGTGGTCGACAATCTTTTTTTATTCTGAATCAGGCTTGATGAACAATACTTTATTTGCGAAAATCGTGGATGAAAGGTATTTCTTAACAAGTTATTTGCGAAAATAAGAACGTTAAAGGAATAAAATAACAAGTAGTACAAAATTAAAGGCTTATTCAAAGTTTTGTACCTCAGTTAAGAATAATAGGAAAAAGATTTTCTCAATTCTTAATGAAATAAAACTTATTTCGTGTTGCATTTGATTGTTTGGTCAGTTACAATGGCATCGTGCATCACTAGTAAGTTATAAATCACTACGTTAAATGTTTCGTAAAGGTAAAGTCGTTTTGTTATTCTGTCATCGTGAACGATAAAAAGTGTAATAAAAGATATCGTGAAAGCATAGTATAAAATGTAAATTTAGCGAACAAAAATAATAAAAAAGGTTCCTGTAAACATTCGTTCTATTTGACCCCATTTCTGATTTGCAGGTATTTTTACATTTCAATAATCCTCGTTACGAACTAAGCTAGTAGAACCGATTCCACTAAACTTTTGCTACGAACGCTTTAGCTCTCATACGTGACTTTACTGATTGATAAGAGTAGTGCCTACCTTAGCATATGTAATATAGTTCTGTGGTAGTTTCTGTTTGAAGAGATAGTGCCATATTGAACAGATGGAAAAATAGGAGATACGCATTCAATGGTTTTGCTGACTGTAATCCTGTTTTGGCAAGGGATCGATGCGTGATACGTTTTCCTACTACACAATCCTAAATTTAAATTCAATGGATTTCTACACGGTGAATCGTTTAAAGTCTATATACCACATCTTAATAAATCAATAGAATTACTCGACTGAACTACATACGTACATGTTGAATTCGAAGAACGATTAATATACTTAATTAAAATAACAACTAGAATTTTCTAATGTACCGGGAGGTTGATAAGAAGACGTTTAGAAGTTTCCACGAAAGTACAAGAAACGTTTAAAAGCTTCTACAGAAACTCGGGTCATTCTGAGAATTTCATTCGAGAAGAGGGTTCTGGGAGGACTCTACATCGGTTGAGTTAGCCAATACCTGTAACACGAAAACAAGATCAAATAGGGCAACTGTTTACGCGAACTTTCTTCGCTACTCGTGTGTGTCGAATTCACCCCTTTTTAGTAGTTTAAACACATGCCTGTATTGTACAGTTCCTTTGCGTTCCGTGCTCCCTAACGCAAACAAAGTATCAGTGGCTCGCACACGACAACAGAGAGTCCGCACCGAATCTGAGCGGGTGAATACTGATCTCAGAATTCGCAACGCATACACTCGGGCTTAAACAAGGAAAGGTTTCTCTCGGTTGTAAACACGTAACCTGCATGTGTCGAGGAGGGAGGATGGAGGTGACAAAACTTGGCAGCAGAGAAATTTGCCGAAACTAACGCAGCGAAGCCGGAACGTATTTCTGTGAGCGGCGTGTACTTACTGACCACGTACAGTAGTTATGCGGCCGCGGAGCTGAACTACGCCACCGGAAGGCATCCAACAAACGGGAGTTCGGGTTTCGGTTCGGACTAATCAAAAGCCTTAATTGGGTTTCTGCCAACGGAGATCTGACACGGCAGCTCGATTTGTCCGCGCACGGATTTTCTGCGGCGTTCTCCCGATTTCATCGGAAATTCGATTATTCTGAGTCGGTAGAATCCATGATTATTATTCCTGGGGCGCATTGAACTTCCGACACGAAATTTTCCCTGGTCTTTCGTTTTCTCGTTTGCACGCCAGCTGGCCCTATAGTTCACGTACTTGTGTAACTTTCTTCGTATAGCAGAATCCGATTATTCGCAACGATATCTCTCGAACATGTCCTTCGAGAATCATCTCCAGCACTGTTAATGTTCCTTCGGTTCAAGAAACACTTCGGTCGACGATCCAGAGAAGAGCGATGAAAAAAGTAGAATTTTGATATTTGATATTCCATCTTTTTGAGAATATTGTCAATGGATCACTGCGTTTTTACCGTTGAGAATATTTCACACATGGCTGAGTCTTGGTTAAAGATAAAGAAGGTCAATTTCTGGAATGAATTCGAGACCCTGACTATATGTGAATATTCGATCACGATTTTTCGCATATAGTCGGGCACTATTGTATTTACTCATTATACAGTCTACGGTTAATTAATTGAAAGGAAACGTAATAGAATTGATATTCAACTAAGTTACGATAAACGATGTTTTCTAATCTGTCACTGGTTGACCAATTCTGAAAACTTTGAAGGTAATCTTAAACAAGCGGCTCGAATCTGTCGTCAAAATGAAAACAATATTCTTTCGAATTTTAAAGTATAATATTGCATAAAATACACAATTTCTGAATTAGGTAGCTCGTAGATCGAAGAAAAAATTGTAAAGTTCGTAGATGATCAACCTTCAGATTCTCGAAAGAGACATTTTTACGTTACTCTTGTTCGAACCTTGATTTCCTTTTTTTTAATTTATGAAATTTATCAACGATGTCGCGAAACTAAATGTTGAAAAATATCAATCTTCTAGTGTAGCTAATTTTCAAGATATTAAATGTTGGTGCACCCACTTTTGTAAATCTTACATAATTTTACTTCTTTTCAATAGTATCAGATAACACTCGATAGGTACATGACTCTTATTTCCATTACTCACCTCGTAACGCTTAGACCACTTCTTCAGAGAACTTTTCTAGCTTGTCAAGCTATACAAATGGAAGTACGAATGGCATTTCCATACAGGATTCTTGGTCAATTGTAACGTAAATTCAAACAAATGTCCTTCGATAAATCTTTGCAACCACTGTTGTTTGCAAAGAAGAATTTTATCGATTCTATAGAAAGGAGTTTAAGCAGTTGAACACTGTAGAAAGACAATTGTTTCTTTCCATCACTAATCAACTTAATACCATATAACCACTTGAGACAAATACCAGTAAGTTTAGTATACGATGTGTATAATTTTCTACAAGTACGATCAAATGTTATTTAAATATGGCTAATTGGCAGTTGCATCGGTTAATTTTAATGTAGACTATACACATATCGGTCGTTTTCAGAAAAATAGATGATATTTTTGTACTCAGTCACATTTTCTTCACGGTGGTATCGCTAATTATGGTACACCTTCTACATAAAAAAAAAATTGCAGTCCCTTTTGACATTCAAGGTCACTATGAACATTTCTATATACTTTGTATCTTTCGTAGCATAATCTCTTAATTATTATACTTACACAAGTGATATTTTCAAATTCTCATTTTCTGGAAGTAGCCAACGCTCCAATTTATAAACGAAAAATCAATTTATAGTTGCCAACTATCGTCGATCTCATTCTCGTATTTAACAGAGCGAATGCATCAAATTATATCGATGCACAAACACTGAGGTCGGTGGAACGTTGAAATTCAGGGAATTGCGACAGTCGTTATCGACGATGAACACTGTTACTGAGCACAGTAACGTCGATACATATTATATTATTGCACGGCCATATGGATAATCCAATTGGTAATGCCTTCGTATTATTGATTTATGTGCTCTCTCTCTTATCTTGCGGAAAGAGGAATCAGTCTGTTTATAGGTAATAACGTTGCGCAGTGAAATGTATCATCAAAATTCAATCGTGGCAAATCACATGTATCTCTTAAGGGAGGTTTGTAAAATTCCACGACGCGAGATTAACGTTGATGGTAATTCGATAACATTTCATTCGATAATATTGGACACGATATTATAAGAATTCGCAGTTTTGATCCTATTTCGTACGCTTTGATGAAAATATATTATCAACTTACTCAAAGCTAGCATCGGAATTCTGTACCACCTGCGTTTGGTACAGTGAAATTTCATTATGTATTTTTTAATATAAAATAATGAAATTGTTTCTCGCTCTTTGTAATATCACTCGACAAGATGAATAGTTTTTTCATATATTTCGAAAATATTCAGCAACTTTTTATTCGTTACGATGTTTCGGACTGACGAGAGATCCTCTTTCGGTAATATAATAACGAAGTTCTAATATAAATCTTCCTAAACTGTAATAATTACTTTCACTTCCTATGTGTACAGTAACTTTCAGTGAATAAACTGTTGAAGTCTTTGATTTTTCAATTTCTTTGCACAGTCATTGTCCAATCGTATTACATATTTTGTATTCTCTACTCTTATTAAAGTTTATATTATAATTTTCTTATTATGCTTAAAGAGAGCCTCGTGCGTAAGGCCGAAACGTCGTAAATAAAAACTTGTAGGAGATTGCTTCAAAAGTTGATGCAATATTTTGTATTGAACAATTTGAAATATTTGATAACTGGAAAATAACTTTTAATTTATTCATACGTAAACTTAAACTTACGGACAATTATGGAGCATTTTGCATATTTTATTGGCGATTGTTATTCTTAAGTAACTCCAAAAGCGAAAAAGGACAACTTGGAGAGTACATTATTCACAACGCGCTCAAAGTTACATCGTAGATGATATAACTCCATAGTTTGTGTTCAACGAAGCGCGAAACTTTTTGTAGCGAAAAAGTGATCATCGATCATTACTTCTCTTACACAATATCTTCTCATGACAAGAATGTATTACATAAACGTTTACTGTGTTGTGTATACCACACATATGTGGTGTCTCTATGGAGCAGACTGTTCTCAGTCAGCAGAATATTGGGAGCAGCAAATACTAAATAGAACGGATCGTAACATGTGGACAACGCTTCGAATGTGGACTCGAAACACAAACACGACAAAAGAAAGTTCGTACAAACGTGTGTAATCCATTTAACTTTTTTTCGAGTTTATATTCTTGCAATTATTTGGAGTTGACTGGAATAAATCCGTTATTACGATTAAAAACTATATTTATTATCTCGTGTATATTCTTTGTGTTTACTTCGCCAATATTAGTTTTAGTAAGAACGTAGTTTGTTGGTCCTTGTTTGTGTCCCTGGTTGAATTTAGAACTTGTCTAAAATTGGGAAAACTGATCGAATTGGTCTTATCGAAGGAAAATCGGTCAGTTATTCGAGTTCAGAATGTTAATTGTGATATTTATTAGTGTAATGTATATGTATCAGTTTATTTCGTATCTTTCGATTATAAAGTGCATCATGCTATTACGAAGATTTCTAAATACAATGTAGGTATGTAACATGCTGTATGTAAATTTTAAATAGTGAATCTTTCTGATGTATTAGAGAAAATATGTAGAGTACAGTACACGTTCAGAGTTTCAGGATAACATTCAATACTTTGGTTTACTTTTTCATTGCACGTTTCTAATCGCTTTTTTTCTTCTCTTTCTAATCCCTTTAATTACTCCTTTTATTCCACCCATTCTTCCACGAAGTTGCACAGTTATAATATTCTTTTTATTATTTTTATTCCTTCGGTACACCTAATACGGCACGTTCCACTGCATTTTTCTACCCTTATCTGGTACAGTTGAATAAATTGTCTTTCTAATAAAAAAACGTACTACTTTTGCCTCTAAATGTGACTACATTTTGATCATATTTCGATCGATTTTTTCTTAGAACTTAATACTAAAAACGCAACAATACGTACAGAAATACCAGAAGTGTATACTATAAACATTCATGTTCCGGATATGCATGCAGTGTTGCAAAACAAAGTTCAAGATGTTGTATGAAGCTTTACGAAACCACTTCTGCCAGGTACGAAAATAAAGTAGGTCTGTCGTTGTTATGTATAATATAGAAGCAAAGTAGGATTAGTTGCTACGCTCTAGAGTTTTTGTTTCTCACCTTCTACGATATTCCTTCCGCTTATGTATATTGTAACAGTGATGTATGTCGTTCTGCTTGGGCTCTAAGATAGTGCAAGGCTTCCTTTGCTGTTTATCAAAGTCAATCATGATCCCCAGGTCAAAGCTTTGACCTTGATCAGAAAGTACCCATGTGTAATTTTCACTTTAAATATTCTGTTTCATAGTATCATTTACTGACTGAATAAGTGCAAAGAATATAAAATATATAATACGATTGGAAAATGATTGTGCAAAAAAATTGAAAAATCAAAGACTTCAACAGTTTATTCATAGTATCATAGTTATCTCACTAGGTGTCATGAATCTACTCGAAGTCTTAACAATTTCATAATTTTCCTTATTTGAAGTGGATGAATATGTTATGACAAAAGCTCGAATGGAATACTAGGTTGTTCAATAAGTTTTGTAGTTTCTTCCATTGTATTAAAATATTATGACACTTCAACTTTGAACAACTGTAAATATACGAATAAATCGACAGATCTATATGAAACTTTACACATATTCGTCAAACAGTAGCACCATCTTTAGAAAAATAAAACGACGTATCTAATAGCTCCATTTCTTATCGAACGATAAACCTTATTGAGTAACTTATTATACATGTATATGAACTTTCGCATCACTTTCATCCTATCACTTTCATTTTATAGATGGCCCAGAAATTTTACAGCTTTTAATTTTGTTTAGTTCACTTCCATTGTTGGTCAATTTATTATTATTAGAGATTGTTTCGATGCATATACTATATTCAACACTTCTCTACCCAGAGCACAATGCAAAGATTTGCATATTACGATACACTATACCGTGTATAGCGTTTCTATATACCATTCTATAATTTTATAGCGTTTATGTAACGATTCTCCGTAGCTAACAATCTTTCCGACAATCCCAACAAAAGTTTATGAAACAGCCTTTGTAACCCATTTAATAAATTTTCCACAGCTTCCCCTTTGTCAAGTTCGGGAGGGTTTCACGAAACTGTCTTTCGAAGAAACTCGCCGATGATTCACTCTATTTCGTTTCTTGTGCTTGCGTTCGTATCGATCGACCTGTAAATACGATTCTAAAAGAGTTAATATTTGGAAGAAAAAGCGGAAGAAATATTACGATGTTGACTGTATATATTCTTTGTGAATCAATGGAGCTTCGAGTCTTGTCGCCTCGTCGCCACTCTGTCTCTCCCTCTCTCTCTTTCTTTTTCTCATTCCCTCTGTTCCTCTCTCTCTCTCTCTCTTTCTTTTTTTCATTCCCTCTGTACCTCTCCCTCTCTCTCTTTCTCTTATCCCTCGTCGTATTATCTGTTCCCACGCGCGCGCAGGCTACATTTCTCCTCTGGCGCTCGGATGCACTCCCGAGGTTTGTGTGCAGCAACTTATGCACGTCATTAACGTCTCCCGCACAAACGTACACTTAGAGTATCGTAAATTCAAGAAGCTGCATTCAAGAACTTCTTAGTTCTAGGAGACTCATTGAAAGAATGAACGTGTTGCTGTTGTTGAGACTTTGAAACTAGCCGAGCTTCTGACGCGGACACGATTTTTCACTATTTGTGAGATTCAAAGATATCTACATAACGGATATTGCGATCCTTGCATTTTTTACATGTGCAGATACGAAAACTATATATTCTAATTAGGACTTGGATATATCGGACGTATTTTTGATCTCGTAATACAGATTGATGCATTGAACATTGACGTTACTGTATATTTACGAAGTAACTTTCACAGATTCGCAAAACGTTGAGTTGGCTTTTTCGAATTATCGTAGTGAATGCATCATTTTTGCAATTTCATAACTAGACAGTGCGTTTTGATTTGAAAAGAACAAAATAATGTAACTGCAATTTGACCAATTTGAAAAGCAAGCAAAGTATCATTTTTATTGTGTAATAAATAAAGAGTCGCTTAAAATTCGGTTTCTTTTGCGACTATTGGAAGAGATACGACTCGATTCCTGATAATTGCAGGCTTGCATAATTCAGGAAAGGTTGTCCAGTGAATCACTCAAAGAACCAGATAATTATTTGGAAAGGCAATCATAAAATGCGTATATGTAAGTATTAACAAGCGATAAAGCTTGCACAAATCCTACCTGAGTATCCTCCAAATGATCTCAAACCAGATAATTGTGAGTGTTGATTAACAGAGGACTGATGGCTTCTGGCTTTAACCAATAACTAAACGTAGATTAACAATGTCTATCCACTAGAGGACACTTGAATGCTTCTCAAATGGAAGTTTAACGACTTCTGACTTTAACCAATAACTAAACAAAGATTGGCAATAGACCAGTAGACACTCAAATGCTCCCAAAACTGGCTATACACCTGAGAAGCTTGAGTACTTCCAATAATTCTTAACGATGACTGATTGAGTAACTGAAACAGTAGGAGGATACAGCCGGTTCTATATCACACCATCACAGACACTTGGAGTGTTCGGGTTTAGGAGTTCAACACAACAGGTCATATATTGATCAGTTGGCGGTCTGGATTCTCTCTTACTTTCCCAACCGACGTTTAAGGTTTCTAGATCTGTCCACCATCGACACTTTAACTTCTTGGACCCTTCTGTGACCGACGTTCAGTAGAATAGATCGACTATTGAGCACTTGGTAGTTTAGATCCCTTTACAGTGAAAACAGGTAATACCATGAAAAATTTACATTATTGTGCTGCTTTGTTTCAATGACCCACAGGACCAGAAAACTCTTAATTTCAGTGGTGAGGGGATGTAGAACAATCTACATACATACATCTACTGGAAACGAAAATTGTTTTTAAACGTCAATGATTGAGAGTTTGAATTCTTCCCTGTTATTGCCCCTATCTTGCACAACCATTACACAATCTTAAACAAAGAATTAAGATAGATGACTCGGTACACATTTCTTCTAAATCTTGCATAGAAATCACTGCATGTACCCTGATTTTATTGCACTCATTCAGAAATTTTACATTACTTTTATCTTCACAGAGACACTGACCGATAATTTTCAAGATTCTGAATACACTTTATTCCACATTCTTAATATTCTATTCTACATAACTAACTTGAAGAAATCGTATTTTTAAAATTTATCAATTTATTTCTGAAACTTATCCAAACCTAAGCGTATAAAGATTTCGCACCTAACCAAATAAGTTAAGTTACTTGTACGTGGACAATTTTATAACAAGAGTCTGCTTCAGACATTTCCACAAATATATTTGCAAGTTTATTTGCAATGATCGACGATACAATGGTCTCATTTGTATTACAAAGTTCATTTTCATCTTTCTTTTTAACATATTTATTATTTTAACAATATTTTAATATTAGATTACTTGTGTAATCGAATAGAATCCTCAGCATAATCGATCAAAATATTGAGATCCGTATGAAGAAATATACATTTTGTATATTAAATTTGTAAATATTTGTGAACAGTGACGTCAAAGTAAATCGTTGGGATGGACATAAATATCGTTTCCTGATTCACCAAATTTGTTAAATCGACACGAAACACGTCTTTGTATCATTTTCCCTCGAGCACATTGTAAAGTAGTTACATCGCGAACTGGTCGAATGATGGCCAACTGGAAATACGCGAATTGTGCATACTATTGCACGAGTACAGTTATACAAATGTATTAGTGTATGCAAGTTTCGCACATTTCCGAGGTATAATGGTTCGTCTTTGTTATTGGACACCGGGGGTGCACCTCGAAACATTCTCAGCATTTAGTTGGTGTAATCCTCTAGATGCTCTGATGTCAGCATGGTCCACGTTCTCAGACAGGAGTTTGCGTTTCACTGGCAACAAAGCTGTTGTGTACGCGCAATAATAATTTTCAGCGATGTTTCGCGCCTCGAATGAAACGCAAACTATGGTGGAGAGACGAGCTTGGACCGTTTAACCAACGTATGTCCACAAAAAACGTATGAGTTGGAAAATAACAGGAATTTATCTTCCATCACTTATTTTCTTTATGCAATTGTTCGAGGTTTTTTAAATGGAGTACGACCAGTGAGAGAATCCTACAATTCGACATCGTCAGTTTGTGAAACTAGCTATCAAGGTAGTTGGTATTCTCCAAGTTCTATGGTATTTCAAAATAATATATTTATTCACCTCATCTAGTATGTAACAATATTTTAAGAATCAATTGTAGGTTTCACGAATTGATGTTAGGGATTGCTTGGTAATCGTGCGCGAGATGCCAGCCGAAATCTAATCTCTTAAAAAACGTTAAACAGAAACGATTACAGAAGAAGCTCTGGATGCACGAGATTTAATCCATCTCGGTATCCACACTTCAATATGAATCGTACCTGTAGCTAATGTGCCGAAGTAATATTAAATTTAAGTTCGAATATTTTATTACAGGAAGGAACAGTGATCGGTCATGAAAGAAATCACGAGTTATATTGGATCAGACGTTTTAATCAAACTATTGAACGAACTTACTTACCGATGGTATTATAATATACTCGAGATTTATCGTTCTTTTTGCCTATAATATCTGAAACTGAACATCGTGTCTCAATCTGTGTAACAAATCAAACAGATCGTAGATATATATTATTGATAGAAATGAATTTTGCCTACTACTCTGTCTAGCTTCATTTATCGAGATCCTCAGAGGTCTTGAACAGTTATTATTAGTTTTAAAAATATTCCTATTTAAGCTATCTGCCTATGAAAGATTACTACAGATGTTGTATTAAAATCATCTAAACTTACTGCCCTACCAAGAATAATTAGCATAAAAATTACTAGAAATATATTTTATGTAATCAGTAGCTAAGTTACACAATGATTTCTAATTTCCATTTGCTCCATACAAATTTCCAGCACCACATATATTCAATAACTTGGCAAAATCAATTAGTGTACAGTAGGAGTTACTAAATACATTTGTTGTACTATCAATGGTGCAAGTTATACAATGAGTTGACTGATAATATTACACAGCTGAACTGATACAAATGCAAAACTTTCAACTGAATTTTGTGGTAAAGGCAATTGAAACCCAGATACGAAATTTCTCTCGGATTCAGAATTAGGTTTCACAATAGTCAATTCAAGTATGGTCCGTGGTTTATTCCGATTGTACTATCGCGATAGGCAAGATAACAGCGCAGTATGTTACACTTAAGCTAGTGAAACCGCATGAATCGTGAATCTTCAGCTCATGAGTGTAACTTCACCAATCAAGGTTGTCAACTTACACGCGTAAGCAACTAGATGAACCTATTCGCATATGTGTTTACGACAATTGCCACTTTTAATCAAGATATTTGTCCCAATTATTCGTACTGGAATTGTACGCAGAAATGCTTCGTCAATATTGTGGTGATTTGGAACGGTTGGTAAAAGGATTTCTCCAGCAACTTTAATTGGTCGTCAAAATGTTTTGAATGTATAGAATCTAACTCTAGATCTCTATTTAAATCTCTTTATTTAAAATGATAATAAATTATAAGAATTTGTCATCTCTGTTGCTCTCTCGTTCTCTAAAAGTTACGATATAGACATTATTTGTTGATGTCTAGGTTAAATGGGTCATATTTACGATGTCTTTACGTAAGTCTTTCTATAATCACTTTTTTTCTTAAATCTAACTAAACGTATAAACCGATAGTGGACTAAAACTTAATCTACTGATTTATCATCTTTAAATTTGTAAAGGCCTGTCTGTACATCACAAAATAAGTAAAAAATACAAAACACGAAACCTTTTCTGTCGAATTCCTTCTTTAAAGGAATTGAACTGAAATGAAGACTTGAACTCGTTCGAGTAAGAGAACCTCAAACTATTCCGAGCATTGTATTAATTTACATTACACGAGTTAGTTTTCTAAGAACTCCCAAAGTCCCGAACGCTGTAGTAAGACGTAGACTTATGGAGACTGGAGGTTAGGTTCTATAACAGTATTTCTAGCTGCACCATCGTCACTTGTGTTTTGACGTAGTCTAGATATAGTTTATAAAAATAAAGTACTTTATTTTTATAAAGTATACCTAGAAATTTAATATATATATATACACATACATGGATTTACTTCACGTATGCATAATAAAAACGTTAAATCTCTTAACGACCGCGCGGCTGAGTTGACTCAGAGATTGTAGTTACTTTTTCTGCTATCATATGACATATTTTCGTGTGATTTAATTTTCTATCCCTGTTACGAACAATCAAGTCGCTAAACAAAAAATACATCGAACGAATGGAGATGAGTATTGAACGTTGCGTTTTTTTTTTTTAAACCGATCGCTAAAAATGAAAAGAAAGAATTCCGAATGGTACTGACAATAACAATAATGAAATAATTCGAGAAGATTATTCTCCAACTACCTTGAGTCTTTTAAATATCGAAAGATAGTTGGTCAATAAAATGAAAAGAAAGAATTCCGAATGGTACTGATAATAATAATAATGAAATAATTCGAGAAGATTATTCTCCAACTACCTTGAGTCTTTTAAATATCGAAAGATAGTTGGTCAATAAAATGAAAAGAAAGAATTCCGAATGGTACTGACAATAACAATAATGAAATAATTCGAGAAGATTATTCTCCAACTACCTTGAGTCTTTTAAATATCGAAAGATAGTTGGTCAATAAAATGAAAAGAAAGAATTCCGAATGGTACTGATAATAATAATAATGAAATAATTCGAGAAGATTATTCTCCAACTACCTTGAGTCTTTTAAATATCGAAAGATAGTTGGTCAATATTTTATTTTTACAACTACTTATTGGCCCGTTCACCTGGAAGTTATGAAAGCAAAGTAACGTTTTATAACACCAAACGTTCCTTGTGTGCACACACGGCAAATAAATAAAGGTTTAAGGATCATTCTAAAAGAAGTTCTACAGGAAGTGATCTAGGTTTATAATTAAACGGGCGGTGAATGGCGCGATAACGTATCGTAGTTTTTAAAGAGCTGCGTGTTATTAGTCTTCGTAATGGGGAACAGGAACACGCAAGTTCGGAACGCGTTTGTTCGTGGTAATCACGTGCACGTGATCGGTTGCATTGTACGCTTGCCCGAGCGTGTACGTGCGTGCAGGCGCGTGTGTAATATCCACGCGTGAAAATCTATGTGGGCGAGCTGACAATCATGGCGTCGCTTTTCTCTATTGAATCTGAACACTCTGATGACGAGACAGGTGTCGATCCTACGGAATATACACGGTCTTTGCGCACCGGAATATTTTCTAGGCTTTTTCTTATAGTTGAAGTCCGACTTTATGGCCAGTAACCCTAAACTACTTTCTTCGTTCGAGTATTTTAAACGTCGTGTAACCAAATTGAAAGACACTAGCTTTGAACAATCTTCTTATTGTACATATATGTTATCTTTCTAGTAGAATATTAGATTCTTTGTACAGTATTTTAAGCGATGTTAAGAGAAATTTAGTGACCATTGAAAAGAGTTTCATTTATATTTCTTCTAGTACTAATTGTATTACTTAGTGCCTACAGTGTAGTTACGTAAACTGTGCTCTGCTCAAGTGACTCTAGTGACTGTTATTCGAGCAAACTCTGACTAAGAACGTAAGCATACAACTTTCCTCTCATAATATCCACTACCGTAAATTTTCCTTAGAAGTTCCTGAATCTTTGATGTAACATTCTATTGGCGATGCAATAAGTGTAAATCGATCGATCCGTTGGTCAGCTTAATTTCCGGATGTGCCTCCGATTGATCTCTTTTTATGGGGACGTTTATAGCCTATTGCGTACTGAACACCCACGGAGAATGTTCAAGATTTCATGGGGAAACCAATTATGACGGTTCAGTAAAATATTGCCAACTTTAGCGTCACAAGAGTTGTGCAAATCGAGAACTTATTTGCACAGACAGTGTTTCTAGTTTGCTCTGATATCCCTTGAAAATCATATACAGTCATATTTTAAAAAAAGACCAAGACGATGTAAATTTTTTTAATCAGAAAGAACGATTCCGAATTGTTCGTTAGTTTAATTTCTTGCTCGATTAAAACGGATGAAGTTTCACTTAAATTTCATCTACGGTCACTAGGTCGCATATTTTATGCACCATATACTATGGTGTATATTACTATGGAAAATATATACAAAACGTATGTAGAATAAATTTCATAAACCCAAATAGAATAATATTATTTTATTTCGCTCGATTGTACTAAATTTATACTTGACGTGTCTAGTTTATATTCGCATACGCCATAAATGTATAAAATGTAAAGCAGTGTTTTAAAAGTTGTACAAACTACAATGCTTACCCTGTATACAAATATACAGAGCCTGTATACTAACTCTGTTAATTGATTCTGAAGCTTTCCACGTAAGTCGAACACCACGCAAGTCGAATTATAGAAATACAATGTTCCCCAGGAAAAAAGAAACATTGCTCCCGGGGTCAAGATAAACGTAGTACCACGAGTAAGGGAAATGTGAACAGTGTTGATTAATGTTTGCTTAGCCCAATTAAAACTTCTGACCCAATACGACTTGCAATTCCTTCCGAAACTGATCTTTCCATCTCTCCGTAATGTATTCGGTGTACGATTTGAGTTTCGAATAATCGATCAAAGTTAAAGCCGTGTATACATCTTTTTGAAAGGACAAATCCAAGAGAAAGGAAACTTTATTTAATATTTCGCTACATAACAGGTTACTCCGTCAAATTTATCGTTCGATAAGAAACGGAGCTGTTAAATTCATCGTTTTATTTTTCTAAAGATGGTACTACTCTTTTATAAACATGTGTGAAGTTATTTCGTATATTTACAGTCGTTCAAAGTTGAAGTGTCGTAATATTTTTTTACAATAGAAGACAAAATTTTTACTCAAGAGAAAACTTATCGAACAACCTAGTACACGTATACAAAATGTGCACTCGGACGTAAGGATACAACCGCACAACTTGAGGTTCACTGTACGTACATCTTCGTAAAAAATGGTACTCTTCCTAGGAACAGTAAACCGGATGATTTCCTATCGTCATTCCTGATTTCGCAATTTCGGTATCGTGTTAGACGAGGAACCACCGACTTGTCGATCGTGCCACGAATTACTACTGGTCACTCTGTACATGAACGTCGCACGTACGAATATTCGGGCGGGTGTGATCGCGTTTACATTCGCAGGGAGTGCCATTCATACCGGTGGTTCCCGCAGGCAGGCTGCTTCCACCAATGGCGCGAAGGAGCGTTGACATCGAAGCTGTGAAAAAACCACCAGCCACCCATTCACGCTGACACCCGTTATCACACATATTTAGTTAAGGTACACAGCGCCACGTAACCACTCTGTAAACTACATTCCTGTGCCTTTTCTATTCACCCTTCGCCTCTCTCTTTCCCTCTCTCTTTCTCTCTCTCTCTCTCTCTCTTTCTCTCTCCCCCCTCTTCCTTCTTTTATTTCTTGTTCCCTCGCTTTACCCTTCCGACGACTTTTTTCAACCCCTAGCAAAGTCATTCTCATTAATCTAAATCGACGCCGACAACGTTCATCTGAATGAAGCCGCGCCGCGATCCTCTTTCAGTCGGCCTTTGTGGCCAACTATTAAAAGGCTCATCTACTGTTTGGTTAGTGGGGTTCGTGGAATATTCTACTGAGCGCGGCGCAAGGGGGAAAAAAATACCGACGAATATTCGTGAATTCCGGCGATGGCAAAATCGCCCCATTATAACGGAGAATTATTTACGTTTCAATAGGCGACACGGATGTCGAGTTGGAAGCAGCTGGGATGCAAAATACGTATTCGTAGCTCGGAATTTTTGATTGGCTACCGATACCTGGTTGCTCTCTTTGACCGCATCGACGGTGCAAATTGTCGTTTTGAACGATTGAAAAATTATTCGCCGTTTCGGTGGAAAATAATCGTCAATCTGAATTCATTAACTGCAAATATTTCGTATTCTGGAATGATATTAATAATAATCGTTCATAGTAACATTGAACTTGTTTGCGGAGCATCTGTGCAAGAAAACTCAACGAATATTCGAAATTGGCAAACGAAATCGGAAAACGATAATTAACGACGGTGTATTCTTGTATATTGTTTATACATTTCGATTTTGACGTTTGGGCTACTTCGCTGTGATCTATATGGAAAATACGGAATATTAATTTATGGCAAGCAAGAAGATTATAAATATAAAAATATTAGAATACACGGAACTGATGCAACGTCGATAATGTTAGAGTGTGTTTCATTGTATAATGTAATATTAATTTTTGAATTAACATGGAATACAAGTTCTCGAAGATTGAGATATTAAATGTTTTATTTATTCTATCTTTGAGAAATTAAGTACAATGCTTGAATATCATTTACGTCGCAAGTACAAATAAATATTGAGCAATAAACGTCTCGAATTTTTCTACGTCGACGATCGTACGTTCTTGTACTTTTGCTAATTCTTTGGAAATCATTTAGAGAGCAATAGTTTTAACGAGAAACATCCATTCTCCTTTCTACACCTATTTATATTTACGTTCTCATTACGTCGTCGGAATTGGATCGTAAGATGCATCGTTTACTCAATTTCTGCTTCTTCGTTCGTCACTGTTCGAGCATGCACTGCATCTAAATGAAGTAGTTCCTTGGAAAAGACCTGTTCGATTTTTCTGTTCGGTACAGTTCTTCAATTATAGTCGTCTTCTTTCCGCTGTGGTAATTGCGGTACAGCTTTCTGCTTCTTATACGTTCATCCTAGGTTTCGGGGGAACTTTGAATGAAACTAGTCTCGAGAAGAGGATCGTTTAGAGTGACCTAGAATCAATCGATCGTTATTGTCTTTATTTATAGGTACAGTTTTACCTTGACGGAAAATAAGACTAGCCTGTCATCGTGGACACATTCGAAGAGCACTGGTCTTGTAAAACAAGAACACGGTTTATTAATTTCGCTCCTTTTTGTAGAAATTTTCGTACAACTTGAACAAATTGAAGATTGAGATTGTTGCATACGTAAACTCAAATTTAGAAATATTTCGTAATATTAAAATTCTTACGGCTTTAACGATCTTAAGGAATTTAAATATTTGAAAGTTTCGAAAACTTCAGAGGTCTTAGAACACTGAAACTTCCGACGAACTTGTAACGCAACAGAATATAATAACGGTACGTGTCAAATTTATTCTAGCAAATTATTTTTCCAATAAGTTTATTATTGGAATCATTCTCGATTACCGATAGGTACATTTTTTCTGTTTTTGTTCAAAAGTTCGTACAAACTTGATTACTTCCCAAAGAATTTCAATTCTTTTAGATTTTCAAGATGATTTATATTTCACCTATGTGCAAATAACATTGAAAATAATTCGAATATTTGTACGATCTTGATACTGTTATCTCTTGTACCAAATGCTTTTTTGAGGCTGTTAAGTATTTTTTGTTATAAGCGAATTGTTGTAATTCGATTGTTAGAATTTCAATGCACTTAATTTAGTTGCATTTTCGAGTAGCTTTATTATAAGGTTTGTGTGTCTCATTGCAATTAGGGTAGTCTTAACTTAATCCACTCGACAAAGGTTTCCTGTAGGTGATTATTAATAAAAATCATCCATTACCATGTGTATTTATAATATCTTTTTATTTTCCTCTATTTTTTTATTATCGTTTCGAGCACTTACTTAAAAGTTCTTTAAAATTTGAAGTGCAATCTACAGTTCATAGATTGACATGATACTTGCTGCCTCTTTACCTGATCGATTCATATTATTCCTTATAATTGTTCACGATTGGTAAAATTGATTATTCTTGAGTTTAAGAATTTTTGCGTACATTTTCCGCGATACTTGTATTTTAATCAATTATAGCTAGGGATCTTCGAATACTATTTGGAACTTGAGACTCTTGGAGCTTATCCTGTTTTCAATAGCAATTGTCGTATCATAAATTCGCGTCTTCGACAACTGACACGAAACCTAACAGGTCTGTGAAAACGGGGACCAGCTTTCCCGATACAGTATAGCTCGCATTGTTCTAGCTTCGCGCCCACATGATGTACTTGGACACGTCGTACAGCAGGGTGAGCGGAACGCTGCAGAAGTTAGGAAACCGCCACGCTAATGTAACACTTCGAACGATTTGTTCGATCAATTTTCCCACGAGGCAGAGTTCTGCTATCGAAATTAGGCAGGGGAAAACAAAGCCTTCGTTTTAAGAATAGTAAGAGAACAAATCGATCAGATTCTTATCAGAAATGTATCCAGTATCAATTTCGATATATCTGTGTTATTAATATTTTCTGTTTACAAATTCGAAATAAATGCTACTGTCAATTTTACTAATACACACAACAGCCTGCATAGTGTGTTTTTTAAGAAATTTGAATAACAGAGTAAATAAATGTTTACGTGAAAAATTGCAATCGTTTTGTATCAAATCACATCAGTCGCTTATAAGATTGCATAATTGAATCAACAAAGACTTACGAAATGATCTAATATTAATTGTTGCCTATTAATTTTGTACCTATTTCTAATATTCTTAGAATTTTATTTCCCTCTTGATTGTTGTGCGTTGCTTCGATCGAGTTTCTTAAATAGTTATAGATTGTTGTTTTCTCGAATGACTTTTTTGCAATTTGCAATGTCTTTAGAATTTTTCACGTTTCGAGGAAATGTCGTTGAATACGCTAGTTTTACGAGAGATTCAGCTCAGGCTCGTTTCACACTACAGTGTCACAAACTTGCACAAACTTTGAACAAACTTGTCTCCTGACATGACCCAGAAACTAATTAGGCACTTCTAGCACCATTTTGATTGTTTATAGTTACTTACGTTTGGCATGGACAATTATATCGATTCGAGTTTGCTAAAGTGTATTGTCGTCGTGCGAACGAAATCAATGTCATCCTTAATCAGATTAGGCAAATGTATTACGTGCTATTGATCCAAATCTGAACTGTAGTTTATACAGTACCGACATATTGCATTGTTCTGATTAATCACCTTTGTATTGCTCTACACGGAACACGTGCTTCGATTTCGATACCTGTCGCTGATAAACAATGAGAACTATTTGAATCTAAATCCTCCGATTTCGCTAGTTGGTAACAGAATTCACGAATTAATTCCATATGCAATTATGTGCAATGTTTGGAAAATTTATTAGCACTTAGAAAACAGTGCATGTTCTGCTAAAAAAATTGAATAATCGAGAATTTTCAAATTCTTCGAAGTATCAAGGATTTAATTATCATGAACTATTTCAAAACATTGAAAATATTATTTAAGAAGAGAAATTTTTAATGTGCTCTTATATGTACGCATTTGGTACATTGTTTTATCACATTTTCAAACTCTAGAAATGTAGAGGCATGGTATAATGTGTTTCAATAGATAAGTAACTATTAACAATATGGAAAAACAAATTAACTTATGACAATACAGTGGTAAATATTTTTTTGCTTCTCGAGTTATCCGCAACTTACATTTAGAAACTGTAAAATTGTTGTTCCATCACTGAATCTTAATCTTTGCTCGAATGTAACTAACTTTAAAGCCTTCTCACTGCAAGAAGTGATCTTCTATACATTCATATTAATAAGACAAGTAAGATGTATATTTTGTATCTTGTCAATCTTCAAGGCTGGTCTTGATCTATTATTATTATTATAATAATATAATGACACAGTACTTAATAACATTTTTTGAAGTTTTTTGATTGTATACTATAAAGTATACAATTTTAATATGAAATATTTTTATAAAACTAGCGTTAACGAAAGCTGCCATGAAATTCTCTGAAGTACATTGCCCTACAGGTTTCATTTTAAGAGATCTATATATAATGTGCTTTATAATTTGTAATTAATCTAAAGGTCACTGGTACGATTCCATAAATTTTAGTCAAATAAAACATTGTCGCAGAGTGCGATGAAATCTGTAAAGACAAATGCGGAGGTATTAAAACGAAGGAATTCACAGCACGATTGATAAAATGGAAGTTCCGGCAGCTGAATTTTGTAGGAAAGTTCGAATACCGATATTCATGGCACCGGGAACTCTAGAATCCCGATGCGATCGGAGCAGAGAGTCAAGAGAAATCTATATATTGATGCGAAGGTACACGGAGTAAAATAAAATTAAAAGAAAGAACGATAGAAAGAAGGAGTGAAGTGGTATCGAAGAATTGACGTACATTTTAATAAGTACATTCAAGAAACAAGTGTGTATCGGTTTTTTAGAAATTTTTAGAAAGTAAACTTGTCAATATTTCTCCGTTTTATTTAACAAATAAGTACAATTCTTACCGAAAATTAATACAGAAATTGTTGTATGTAGCTGAACACGAATGCATAAAGACCAGGCCACACAACCCTGCACATACGAATACAAATGCGCGAATATTCTCAAACAGCGACCTCGACACGAGAGACGAGGTATAACAAACGGACATGTGCATGAGAATAAGGATATGGCAAAAGTATATCGCATATCGATAATTCGACAGACCATCCTTCGTGCTTTCATCAGAGAACAGAAATCTTTTAGCGAATCAGGAGTTTCATCTTTTGAAACTCGTGTTCTCGCGAGTTGCAATCACTTCTCTCAAATCGTACTTCATATCCGCAGACGAGCCTACTCTTCGATACACGATAACTCGATTATCCTCTTCAAAAAACGAATTGAATCGAAACTTTGCGACAATTACCTCACCTCGCCTGAATACGCGCATCGACGCCACATTAATCCAATGACGTACACTTTTATTGCAATTCTCAACCGAGCATGATTGAAATGTTCTCAATAATTCGATATAAGTAAAGACCATCGATAAAACAGTCGATGTATCGTAGAAATATGAAGGTTGGCGTAAATATCGATACGAATGAGGAGCATCGACAAATTTCCAATAACATTACTGGACAGGGAACAGTTGTATCAGAAATCGTTTTCTTTCTTCTTTTTTATAATTTGCGATCAATTCGACGGTTCTTCGCAATTCATTCGTTCGACATTTTTCAGTTGAATCGTATCTTCTGCTTTTGATTTACCGTTGCACAGGAATGGAATATCTTGCCCGGGATGGACAAAAAAAAGAAAAAGAAACCAGCAATTCTTACGTAAAGCGTAGCGTCAATGACCACGATCATCCAAGCACGTCGAAGCACAAGAGGATGGTCCCTGAATATGCGGGGTAAAGACAAAAAGAAGACGCGGAACAAAGGGAAGGGAAAAGGAAAGGACGGTAGCTAGAACAAAAAGTGCGAGAAGTATTGAATCCTCCGTGTTGTTGGACGTAGCAGGAGTTGGTTCACGAGCAAGTGCATTTGTCGTAACCCCACAATATTTCGGTCTGTCTTCAATGGGTGCACGTGCGCCGAATTCGACCGCGGTTACGGCCATTATTCTCTCCGTAGACACAATCCTGTTGCATTTCGCATTCGGCTGCGGCATCGTGCACGGATTCTGAAGCTGGTTAAGGCGCGGTTGCCGGAGTACAATGTCTTTCGAACAGAATGAAACTACGCGCGTCAAATTTGTCGAGGAATTAAGTATACTTGAATCCACAGTCTTGGGGCGCGGTTAGGGGATTCTCTGTCTCCTCGAGACGACGAAAATTTGAATTTCGAACGATTCGTTTCTACGAAGCGATCACCCTTATCGATTAATCGGCTCGAGTAATTCACCGGTACCTAGAGCGATCCAAATTTCATCCATTGGTGAAGATTGAATTTCTCTTTATATTCGACATCGAATCTTCGTGAGTCTTGTCGGTAGACAGGTGAGATTTTTCGAGTGAAAATGAATCCAAACACGACTTCATTTGGATTATTTTTTATTGATCGTTTCTTGTCGCGTACATTATTCGTGTATTTTTAATTACAATCGTGATTGGTTACACGAAATTGAATCGAGTATGCTCGATTTTATATAACTGGGAAGGATTGTGTTTGCGTTTTATGAATCGAAGTATTTTGTTTCCAATTGAAGTTAAATCTTGAATTTGTCGCTTGAGAATGAGAGTAGATAGATTTTATCAAGAATGAACGCGATATAACACATTATCAGTGTTTGGGGGATCATAACCGAGAGCATTTAGGCACTTGTGCGGAATGAGTCATTCGCTATTGAAAATTACAATTTGAATATCTTTCTGTATATCTTCGTAATAATAATCATAATGGATTGACGGATTTTCCCTAAGGAAATGAGTCCAATTAGACTATTATTAATTATGCTATTTTTAATACGGATAATTTTGTTTAAAATTTTTAATTAGGTGTACTTAAAAATAGTTTAAGGGAGTTAGTGTTTGAATCCATTTTCACCGGAAAAATCTCATCGATACATTAATAATACTCTTATGAACATATATAGTGACAAACATAAAAATATTGAGTATTTTTAATAAGAAACATAAACATGGGTGGAGATAATTTCGTATCACTCGACAGTGCATATCTCTTAAATTTAACGTTTGCCATTACTATAATGCGTGTCTCTAATAAGACTGAAGCATAATTGGAGCAGTCTGATAATGAATTTTGTTAATTTTTCAGATTTTACAGCTTTATAAATCCAAAGAGAGTACAAGGCAGTAAATAAATTTCATTTGAACACATCTTCAGCACCATAGGCTGAGTATAATTGAAAATTTTTCATTGGAAAATGAAAATTCCCTAGATGACAAATTCTCGTTGAGGGCGTCATTGGTAATCTCTGGTTTCAAGCGAATAAACGATAATCTTTTATTATCAGACAAGATTTAACTATAAAACGAATCATAAGTTGTATCGGTCTTCTAAATGTTTTAAAGAAGCTCTTACAATATTTAGAGAAAGAAATAAAGATGGAGTGGGCGGATACCGAGAAGCATTAGTGTACGGTTTAACATCTACTACTTAACGATTCTTCGTGAAAACTCACTCTAAACTTCTCGTTGCATGTTTTACTCTTCGTTCTTGCAGTACTCCGCTATAACAACGCAGCGATCGTCCTTAAAGAGGTACTTGCACGCATGCATAGACACACACATGCTTATTCGCTCAAGATTGCTCTTAAGCACGTACGCATTTGTTGAGTCCCTATTTCCCAAACATTTTAACCTCACTTCTCGCTCGAAAGTCACTTTCGCTCCTAACATAATAGGTAGGGGAACTTCAGATATTGACAAAAAATATCCAGCCGGTGTTTCAAATTTAATAGCTTTAATCGTACGAATAGACACTCGTTACACCCTCGAGAATACGAACCTCTTGTCAACAAAAGTGTTGAATTCTAAAGAGTTGGACCAATTCACCGGCGAATGTTTTAAAAATTACCACACATCTGTATCTGTATCTTTAAAATTAGTAATCGATGAATTATTGTACAGAAGGAGATTAAATTCATTGGAATGAAATAGCTGTGTGAATAAGTGCTCGACGTGTAAAGGGTGCGCGTAACAGAGAAGGTAACTTTGCTCTGTCACGGTCATGAGCAATTAATTAAATCAATTAACTCTACATGGACAAGGGATAACGGTGACTGAATAATGTACGGTAATTGAAAAGAAGAACCGAAACGTGTGATTGTGTTTATGAATATGAATTCGGAGCACAGATTCGAGTGATTAAAAATTCGTGTAGTTTCAATTTGGACCGAGCCGAGTGTATGCCAGCTTAGCAGGTTTGCCAAGGGATTACCATGGCTTACTCGCTATCGTTGCTGCGTAATATATAGAATCCGCACTCGCAACACGATGTACGATGTTCACTAGAGTTCAAGGAATTTCTGAACAAAACTCCCATTGAAAGGAGGATTTCCTAGAACAATAAAATTTACCGTTAAGGCTACGTACAATTAATACTGTAACTGACACTGTGCAAAAATAGAAGAACGTTCGAGTAGTTCTAAGAAGTTCCCAGCTACAAGTTTCGAACATTAATGGATAAGGGGGAGATTGATGATACAGTTTGACCGATGATAGTATGTCCAACGGTAGTCATTATCGACGTGAGTGCGATAAATTTAACAAAAATTACGCTTCCGTTTAAACGTTACAAAATATATTGCCCTTCGCCCTGTGTATTCCCTCTTTAGCTCTTCAACAGTCTTTACTCCTTGACGTTGACAAATTTTGAACCGGCACTTCTCAATGTCGTCAAATAGTTTTACCTACCGTACACTCCACTTTTCGCCACAGGCGCAGAGAGATCTATACTACGTGTGCATTATTCAAAGTCGTTTGGTTAATCCCACGACAACTTAGATATACGACTTGAAATTGTACAGTCAATTCCGTGAACGTTGCAGTTCCGTTGCAGTTGCAATTTATATTGTAGGAATTTAAATGACTCGATGTCCTTGTTTTCTCGTTGATTCAATAGAATTGGAGACTCGAAAGTAACAGTGACAGTAAATGTATTTAAACATGTTAGTAAAGAAGAATGTAATATACAAGGTGACGCACACAACACGATCACCTAAAATATTCTGTATAGTGTGGTACATTCTGTATGTATGTTTCTAAAATATTCTGTATATAACGAAATATTGTACGAAGAAATTCCGTGGTACGAAGAGTGGCATACATTACTCCGATGAATTTGTTGTTACACTGGTACTTTGGCGAATTTTCAAAATTATTTTAGATGTTTTATACAGAATTCGCAACTCTTTCAATCAAGGTACAGAATACTGTTATTCTTCGGTAATTAATTCATCTAAAATGAATAATCGATTTGGTCTTCGTTAACACCATCACAATTCGATTAATGATCAAAGTCATTCAACTTGCACCAAATCGAGTGTAACATATGGCACTACATCGGTGCGTACGTATAGTTTCCTTTGAGTTTTAATTAGTGAAAGTAATTTCATTTTCATCGTAAATTTACACGTAAGATTCTGGTTATATTAAACAGACGACGAACAGTCAATCACACAGAGAAAGTACATCGGTGCATATGAAAATTTGCAATTTATGTAACAGGAATTTTCAGCCGTAATATGCAGTGAAACATATTCATCGCTTAGACGTGCATATTACTTTTCAGGAAAACGTGACGAATTCTTGTGCATACGGGAGAGAATATTCTAGGAAAATAGTGTTACGAATTGAAAAATGGAGGGTAGCCTCTTTGACCTCTGCATGTTGAAAATTTCTTTCAAAATAAATACTTCTGTGTCTCTCATTGAATATTGCGTGATGATTGTGAATTAAAACGACCGCATTGAATGAGCACGTATATAATTACTGCCGCTAGCGACATCTAGATGCGTGACAGAAAAGGAAAGAGTGTGAAGACGAAGAGAATGCAAGTTTCGCGAGTTTATTGCGTAACTGAGAGCAGGTGTGTCGTATATGGACATTCAGATTGCAGAAAATCAGATAAACGCACATAAAATTAAATATTAAAAGTGTCTCATAATGCAGCGCGTATTTTTTTAGCTATTTTTATCATTTTTTTTTTTTCGCGATTCATTAACACTTATAAATTTGTACGAATAAAAAGGATAAACATTGCCGACAATTCTACTTACAAAAAATCTTCGCGTGGCTTCCATGAAATTAAAAAAAGAACAGAACGATTCGTAATTAGTACGACACGTAGCAGAATTAAAGAAACAAATAGATAATTAAAAAAGTAGCGATGCTTTGAAGTTTGACTGTCGATTCTTTTTTTTTTTTTGTTCTTTTCGTGCCTTTCACGGAATGAACGAATTGAGTAAAAAATATATTTATTTAATTCTGCTGCGAACGATAATGACTCGTGCACTCAAGATGGATGCAAAACTTTGAGTCGACTGGTGAAAGAGATCTTAAAATATGGAAGCCATTTCGAAAGATGTACAATGGTTTTGAGGGAAATGTGTCTTAATTTCTTTATAATTCTTCAATGGAGATAATTATACTTACGACCAACCTGCAGTCCAGAACCATGTAAAAGACATTATTCTTACTGAAAAGGGTCTTGCTCGGGTGAGTTTTCATCTGTATGAGTTGTACTGGCTTCTTTTACAGTCCTTCCTGATTGTCGTTCCAAACAGTAGGTCTTTTCGTTCGTAAATACTACCTAGTTGAAATCATTCCCATTTGAAAGAGAACTGTCAAAATTATTGAAAATCCTGCATCAAGAGTATTAAAAACTTGCTTCATATTTGTCTCGTGGTATCATAAAACGCTACGAGGTACCAATGGCCATCATCTCCAAATTGCTACAAATTCGTTCGTTTGAAAAGTCTCGACGTGGAGTTTAAAAAATTTATTTTTCAAATCCTTTGATTTTGAAGAAAGTATGAAAAGAGAATCGATTTTTTTACAAATCCTCTGTAGTAGAATATCTCCTTGAGAGAATAACGCATTATGGTAATCGTTTGTACTTGTAGGGAATTCGTAAATTGTTCAATCACATTCGAACAATTGGTTTTTGTTGCAGAAAGCCTGTGCGGAAGTCACGAAAAACGTTTATTAAATCAGCTGCTGTTGACGTACAACACCTTGGAGCGGCCGGTAGCCAATGAGAGCGAGCCTCTCGAGGTGAAATTCGGCATCACGCTGCAGCAAATCATAGATGTGGTAAGTTATTTTCTTCTCGTTTGCGTCACCATCAGTCATTTCGATTCTTTCTTATGAAACGGAGAATCTATCACCGATTGAATTTTAAGTCGCGCTATTAAATCTGATAAACTCGATTTAAATATCAGGAACTAATTTGCACTTCGATCGAAATCAAGTTTCACATTTCATTGTATGGTTAAAGTTGCGTTTTCCGACAATATTATATCGTGTTCCTATTCAATTTATTCTCTACATTGTTAACATAAATTACAATACTTTATATACAATTTTTATTTATCGATGTTGTTCGATTCGATAACAAGGAAAAGGTAGCTCCACGTTTCTCTGATATTTTTAATTTAGAACAATGATCTTCGCGTAAACGGTGTAATGACAAAGAATATAAAGTTTTAGAAGGGCGTAATGTTCATAACTGAGATAATGTTAATAAATGAGACAATAAAGACCCTAATTGTCACTAGTAATAACGAAATGTAGTAAGTAAAAGGAAATGAGCTACTTATATTACTGAAACAATTATATTACTTCTCTTTATCGACGATATCGTATAATTTGATTTTTAACAGCCCCAAGATTCATTTTGTTAAAATTTCTAAAAAAAAGTGCACAATATGTACATATAAATCAAACAAGCTCTCGCTATTTGAGTAGCTAGTTTGGAATTATTAATTCGCTTCGACGAATGTTAAATCAGATCGAATACGTTGTCATTAAAGCGATTCTCCATTTTCGTGATTGCATTTATATCGAGGAAACTGAGTCGAGAATACGTCGCAAGATTTTCTGCCATTCTTAAAAAAGTCACATTAGAGAGAATTTACATCGGAAGTATTTTCGTTTCCATTGGCGGGAAACTGCACAATACCACTAGCTGACAAAAATGTAAGTACATATACACACATACCCAGAGGTACACAAGCACACAAACGCATATAATCGATGGAACTTCGATATGAAGGATTTCCATTATGCCTCCTTCCTTTCTTTAGCCATATATGAGGAGTTACCTGAATCGTATATGAATACTGTCTGTTACCATTCGATCGGATTCCTTTTCTCGCGCATTCACTGCGTCACTGACGCAAGTACAAAAAAAACTACAATGACATAACCGCCACGTAGCAAGGCATAATGGTTTGAGGGTATCAGAAAAGTTTATTCTTAACGCTGATGGTGATAAATTGAAAATATGAAAAGAAATCCAAAAATGATACATTTATTAATCATTTGGAAGCTCGAAATAAACGAGACAAATGTGTAAACATTTCAATATTACAAACACGATCAAAATAAATTCAAAATTTCAACGAGTCAATCTTCACTCAATCTCTGACAATGAATCAGTTACAATTTATTACGAAATAATCTCTCTCAATTAAATTGTACAAGTTCTTAGGATTCTTATAAAAGGATTTACTCGTACACCATTATTCTACGTTTTATCTCACCCTGGAATTCTTCACCGCTAGTAATTTGTCCGTTAAATTGCAAGGAGTAATATACGTACGTACACGAGTACAAATTATGTACGTACTTTGCGGGAACAATCCAGTACGTCGATATAGTAGCTTTTAATAGTCTTTAACAATTTATAAAGGTGGCATATAAGAATATCGATTAGAAAGTAGGTGCTCTCCTAAATTGTTTATACGTCCCCGACCCTATCTTTACGTGGGTCGATAATGAATCTCTCAAATTTGTAGTATCTCTAACCTGGCGCAGAACTAATTTTATGGTATTTAAAGTGTTTCCAAATGCGTTCACACGTTCAAGGTTTGCGATACAACATATATTGCGCATAAGAGAAATTTCAACTGTGCCAAACTTTCGAGCTTTTAAGTTTCCAATTTCTTCTTTGAATGTTTTCTCTACCGGTGACGGGAAATATTTTAACGAGTGTTTTCAATAGAAATAAAATACTACGAGAAGCATCTTATTTATTCCATTGTGACATATATCAATTTCTTCCACTATTTTATTTGATTTCAAAAATATATTTATGTATCTTTCATAATTTTAATTAATCTAATTTATACCGTTGCTGAAAATTTTGAAGCATCCTTTGATTCTTTATAGAAGTAAACGTTTCTTTGTGCACATGCAGGTACTTGTTTCATTGAAACATTTTACTGTTTTTCACTAAAAGAAAATTAATAAGATATGATCGTAATTGTTAATTAATGAGATATGATAAAAATGGTATATTGTGAACATTATTACAAATAACAAGGAAAGTTTACAACTTCAAGGAAGTACAAAACATTCGATTTGATTATTTCATCAAATATGTCTCTTCTGATGGTTAATTAGTTTAGACAATCGACACCATTTTTTCGTTGTTAAGTTCTAAATAGATTATACGAACTTCTAATACAATTATGATTTTCATGTAAAATTATGCTTAAATAATGCTCACTTAATATATCTGGATATCATTTTTGGTGAAAAATCCATGTATGTACAAAGATAGTTCATTTATTTTAAACATCGAATGGTTCTCCAAATATTTGAACATCTCACGATAATGTTCTATGTAACAAAACCTATATAGTAGAAATTTTTCAACCGTTGAGACATTTTAATTCAGATATTTCGACAGAAATGAAACAGCGATACTCTTTTTCGTTCAATTTCCAACGACGTTCGGTGATCTGTTGCAAAGTTGATTCACGAGTAGAAGTCAAACTCGAAAAGATTGCATTAAATATTTAGTGTCAATGGCCACGTAATATTTCCAGAGATTCGTTCTATCGATGATAGAGAAAGTCGTGGTGGTCTGGTGCAATTTCCGCGGTTAGATATACCTTACAAAACGGCCGTTCTGCAATCTTTGCGTGAACTACAAAGATAAGGAGGTCCGAGATTAGCTCCACGAGTTTTTGCACGTCAAAATATCGGTCTTATCTAAATGAAAGCGCGGTTAACGGCACAAGGGGGTGGAATGAATGGAGGGAAGAGGTGGTGAACGAGGCAGATTGCATTACGTTCTCCATTTTCGCTACCCTTAGTTCGGCCATTTACTTTATGTACCCTTCCTTTTGTACACCGACTCACCATCACGCGAAACACCTTTCTAGTATGAAGTATCATAGATATCAATGGGTGAAAACATTCACCGGGCCTATGAAAGATTCTTTTCAGCGCGAAATTATTATGTGTTCTCGTTATATTTACTAACTTTGAACTATTCGTTGAGAACGGTGTGTTGTTTAACCATTTAAGCATTGATGTCCTTTGCTTCTTACGTAGGAGAAATTTTTGAAGAACTTCCTGAACATCTTGGGTTAGGGATTCCTATTGGGTACAAAGTCTACTCACTGAAACCACCATGGTGACCATTTTCGCATTATTTGGTAGATGGGGGGGGGGGGGATATTGGACGTTACACCACTGTCAGTTCCTGATACCCTCCCCCCTCCCCCTACGACATGGTGTCTACGTATGTTCCATGATTAAGTGTCGAGTTTCACTAGTGTTCTATTTAGAAAACATTTGGAAGAGACTTGTAATTGTATCAAAATTTATTTGAAAAATAATTATTTGTCCTCTTTAGTAAAATATTTTTAAACACAAAATATAGAAAATTAACATGAATTCCGAAGAAAAGAATATTTTGATTCTAAAGGGATTAACAAATTGTTTTTTCGATAATACACAAATAGGATGGCAAATTCTTAAACGCTATTTATTATTTATTGAGATTATAGGAGCGAAAGTTTTGGACGATTAAAATGTTCCAGGAGTGTATAGGTGTTTCTTTATACTTAAGTGATATCAGGTGTGTGTGTGTGTGTGTTTGCAGGAATATGGGTCAATATTCTTGAACTCGGTTAATAATTAACGAAATATTCACGTTGCACTTGTCAAATTGTACTACTCTAGTATTTGTATATCGCATTCAATTTATTTCTGTTCTGAACCGCATTATTTATGGTAATCCTACACATTCCTAAAACTACATTGAAATAATGGGTATATCGTCTTCAAATTATATTTAAATCCAGAGATCGATATAATACCTGATAAGTTTACACTTTTGTCCACTTCATTTAAAAAGAAAATCAATGATTTTAATTATACCATTTATCCTCTCAAAATGAGTGATTGTTATTCTACACAGGTTTTCCAATTGTTTAAAGCTACCGTGAGAAAAATTAAACGCGCAACATGATTCTATTTTTGTATATCAACGTGTAGAAATGAAATGCTAGCGCGAAGCGAAGAAGTGTATTATAGGGAAAAAGTTTCGGGTTAAGTGATAATTTTTGCTTAGTCGCAGACTTTACGAAGGCCAATTTAAACGTTTGACCTAATTCAACTCGCAGTTTCTTCGCACAGCAGATTTTTCTTTCTCCCATCTATATCTTGAGTAAGGAGAATGTGGGCAGTCTCGAGTATTTTTTGCTTACAATTAGTCGCAGGCCTTACGAAGGTTGACTCAAACATCTGACCTTATTCAACTCATAATTTCTTCCACGACTAATGTTCCTTTTTTTCTATTTACATTAAAAGTGAAGAGAATGTGGACAGTGTCGAGGAACTTTTGTTTAGATCCCTTACGAAAGCTGACTGAAACACCTGACCCAATACAATTCCTAATTTCTCCAAGAACTGATCTTTTCTTCTTACTGTAACACCAGTGTCACAACCAGGCGAAGAGGTAGATACCGGAAACAATAAAATTCACGTACTTAAATCCAATCTTCTCGAATCAGTATAAATATGGAGACTTGAGAAAGAGTCAAGCGACGACGAGAATATCTAAGAGTCTTGGAGGAAGTCCTTTCCAAGTTATAGGACACGATACCCGACC
Source organism: Ptiloglossa arizonensis (assembly GCF_051014685.1). Lineage (NCBI taxonomy): Eukaryota > Metazoa > Arthropoda > Insecta > Hymenoptera > Colletidae > Ptiloglossa > Ptiloglossa arizonensis. The sequence goes on along the minus strand of NC_135056.1, from coordinate 4,902,563 downwards.
GAAAGATCAAGAGATGACTTTGAGGTTAGACCCACTCCAAAATGTCCAGAATTTACCGCTACTTAAACCTCATAGGGAAAGACACGTTCTGCACAGTTTCAACGTCATGCTTTCTATCCAGACCCTTTTCCTAGGTAGAGGAAGTCCCTTTTCACGAGTACACAGAACCTCGTGTAGCTATCCTTCACCTAAACTCGAAAGAGGAAATCGTCCTTAACAGGTAATATGCCACTTCTGCTCGAGTCAAGCTTCCTTCGATCCTTCTTTCGTTAGTTTACAACGATCACCTCCTCTACAATTCACAACATTCCCCAACCAGTTTCAAGTCGCTGGTCTTGCGTTTCGTGATCTTATCTCTTTCTTTCCGTTTCGTTTCGTATATCGTAAAGCTCCCTGTATTTCCCACAACTTACGGTGCCAATAACTATAGAGTGGTCTGCATTGAGCTCTGAGTTACAACTTTGATACTCTCCAACTTAGTATTCCATACTCCATTCTCTGACGCTGCAGCGCTTTGGCATATAAGTAATTGGTGTATTTACGGGTTTATGGTTATGGTTATTCTAGAAATATTAACGGAAAGGTATTTACCTTTAGTGTATTTCACTAATAAAGTTTCACAATTACAATCGAGCAATTCGTTGAACTTTGTTCTTCTTTCTTGAATTTTCTACTAGTATATGTTACGTTCTCGTGTAGATACTTGATTTTGTATATTTTTTCCTGGTTAAGGCGAATAACGTCGTTATATTATATATAAAATTTAAGAAAAAAATGAGAACCATAATCTTCAGTTTTCATATCGTCATTTTCTATATAACTGCTTGTATCAATTTTATTGCCAATTTATTGTCAGGTGTAGATTTGAATGACTTTTTGAATACAATAATGATTTATATAATATAATAAGGATTCTAGAAATTAGATACGATAATCTTCATTTTTAAGTGACAAAATCAAGTTTAAGGGATCTCTAGTTCACTTGAAGACAGGATAGGCAACGATTACTTTCTCCTCGCTTGAACTATCTAACGAGGAAAGTGAATGAGATACACCAAGAATGAGCAAGACAAAGCAACAATTAACAAGTCCCATATTAAATTTTTGTAATATGATTGGGGCTATAGAAACTATAGAATGCAATTCAACAAATAAATAAGAACATGCGTAGCATTCAGAAACTGTTGTGTTTCGCTTGTACGTAAACATGCTCCTAACAATTCAAAGGTTAAGATTGTATAGAAGAGAGTCTATCGCGATTATTATCTCGCCTTTATTCAATCTTGATAAGATCGAGGTAATTGGTACTTGTCCTTATTATTTATATTTTGCTCGTAATCGTGTAAATTATAATCTTCTAAAGAAAATATATCTGAATTACTCTGCAAGAAAATAGAATAAAGAAACTTTTCCATACAATTCGTTAATACCGTACAGTATTTCACTGACCGGTACATTTCAGTCAAATGGTTAACGATTTCAATATCATAATGCTGCACGTGATCGTATAAAGTGTAATTATAGTGACCAGCGAACATTTTTCGGTCCACGTAACTTGCCACGAAACAAAGTAAACGGCGTCGAGAAATTTCGATATAAGATGAACTTGGAATGCAAATACGTGAAATGTAATTATTGCAGACAACAAGTACCTCTTTGTACCTGTACGTTTCTGTGCTGCGCCGGTGTGCCGTCTGTTTGTACAGGACATTTGCGAAAAGCGCAGGAATTCTGATGTAAAACTGGCAGAACCTCGGGCTGCAATTCAATTGAAAGTAACCACGGACCACAACGATGCGAAAAAAGGAATGCAATGATACAAAACGAAATGTCTACCTCTCTCGGAGAATATACAATATCTTTCGCACAGGCGCAGCCTCGCTAAATCCGGTAGAAAATAATTTATCACGGACAATAAATTTTTATTTTCACAAATTCCTTGCCTCTAGCTGGTTTCGATGTACCTTGTCATCCAATTCCACTGAAAAGTTAATCTTTTTTTTTTTTTTTTCAACGGCAGATCTCACTTCGGGAACTGTAATTCTCTTTTGATATATAACACTCTACTTTATTGCGTGACTTGTAGCCGGATATACGGAAATCTTTTTTTTTTTCATGATGTTGCAACACAGATGCTAAGAATGAAAATAGAAAATAAATATTGAGCGTAGAATTAAAGAAACTAGGGTAACAATTAAACCGGTCTCGATGCGGGGTACAATATACAAAGGATAAAAGTATATAATATATACTATGGAGGGTCCTATTCGTTCAGAGGCCATCATTTCAAGTCTGAAAAGGATGCGAGTATATGTGTCCCGTATTCGCCTGGGGAGATGGTCCCTAAATGAATAGGTCCCGCCATAACTCTAAACGCATTCTCCTCGTGCGCGTATCATATATACATATCGCAACCCCGTAAGAAAAGTGACGCAACTGAAAAATGTTAACTTTACACGATAGTACAACAGCGTACTGTTTCGAAGATTTGAATCAACGTTTCAGTTGAGACTACTTCATAGGATTCTTCTGAAAGTTACATAACCTATCGTTTTTATTACATGCAGCAATCAACCGAACATCTCGAAGTATTTTTGTTGAAATTTTTCGTTTCATTTGGTAATCGTTAATTGATAACCTAACGTATTTCCTGTACTATGGATATGTAATCCAATGAATGTATATTATTTAATCGTGTCATTTTTCTCGTACACGGATGTGATTTGTGGTTCAATTGAACAACACTATGATTTTGAGACAGTTCTGAGAAACGTATCCTTCTTGAAACGAAATTCTGTTCATCGTGTTCATCCTTCGAAACTGTTTTTCTCTTTGTTTTTGCAGATTTACAAGAGCCATCGAAGTGGCTTGTTACTGATAACTCAATCAGTGTATAAAATAAACAAGTCGTTTAATTTAGAGAGTTTGAAGAAAACTTACAAGTAAGGAAATACAATACGTGAATGATTCCCAATTATTAATAACACAAAGGAGAGAAAGCAGATAAAATAGAAAGCAAACGTCTTAGTGGCAATGGAAATTTTCACAGTGAAGTTATTGATTTATTTCACTTATTTATTTACATATTTCCTACCATCGTTTTACCGTTTTTTCTAAGAACACTCGCGTATGATGACATTCCCAATATGCGAGTCATACGTCAACGATACTGTACAAACGTCGAGAAACGCATTCACAAAAACAGAGTTTACGTTTCTACTTTCGTCATATACTCGCAGGTAGTACAGTATAGTTTTAATTGGATATTTTGAGACGCAACAACCGAACTCAGTAAGCCAAACTGTACGTGCTGGCCAGAAACCAAGCTAGATTGGTGACCAAAACAAATGGCGCGTGATCGTGAGCAGAATAGCGTGACACCTACACAGAAATTCCATTCGTCCTTTGTTAATGTACGGTAGTTTATACGGGTTGTTTCAGAACTGCAAATACAAGCTCAGCTGATTAAAAGAATTCACGAAAAGGCTCGTAGTAAACGTAGAATTGCATATTTTCGTTTTTTAGATATTCAATTGTTTAGTTTGTCTCGAACGTTTTTCAATACCTTAGTACCTCTGAAGAAATCGGGCTTAAAAACTCAGAAAAAAATCAAAGTAATCCTTTTTTACCCAATGCAATCCTAATTCACTGAAAGTACTTAATTTAAATATCAGCTATTTAATAATGCTCAGTCAACCTTGAAAACACTCAGGCTTCAAACAGTCGATAGAGTTGTTCGTCTGAAATTACACTGTTATTTAAGTCAAGTAACCAAAGTGTCTGTTACTTTATTACTTTTTGCAATCAATATTTTAAAGTCAATTTAGTTTTCTAATATTTAGGAAGGTTTTACGATTAGTTTAATTCGTGTCATTCTTTGTAATACTCAAATCTACGATCAAGGAGTGATTGCATCGTGATTTTAACTTTATAAGTCAGTTAGGAAACCATTTTGTATCGAAAGAACTCAATTTATTCATTACTTCACTTATTCTTTTTTGTACAAGCAAACTTTATACGTTTGTTCACATATTTTCCCATCTCAATTAAAGTCTACTGTTACTTGAAAATTTTAAGTAAAAAAATCGGCAAAGATATTCATTTGTTTTGTAAAATGACAATAAAACTAAATATACGCGATGACTTAGATCACTAATTAGTTAATGAAAACTTTGTGTCTGTTTACTCTGAGAAATATATCATTCTGAAACATTTAAAATAACGGATAGTCAATGGCAAATGATCATGATTAATATTTTAATTCCATACGCAACCGTGAATACTTTTTCTCTTATTTATCTAATTAGACTGTCTAAGTAATTACACGGGATAGAATTCAACTTTAATTTTATTTATTTACGACGGTGTTGGCAATTGTTCTGCACCGTGACCGAAATGCAACTTCTCAGAGAACATGAAACAATAGGAAAGCTATCGCACTCTTGTACACACACGCGCGCTAATACAGCCTCACGTGCAACACGACAAGTAACAGAATTCGTTGCCCCAGCAACAAACTTAGAAGTTCGTAAAGCAAACTTAGTATTTGCTGACAAATATGCAAATGGTCGTAGCTGACCCCAGAGGTGCTTTAGAGGAAACATCCCTTAGTATTGAATACGAAATTTCATATACCAAAGTATATATCTACCACAATTAACTCTTGCGATGACATTGCGACCAAGTATCCAGCACCGTGGAGCCATGCATGACCCATTACTGTTTCGTGTGGATAACGATGAGCATTGTTGTATTAAATGACGTAGATACATATAAGAAAGAAACACTGAGTTTTTCAGAAAACACTAATTATATCGGGAATTATACAATAGAAAGTTTTGCATAACACGTTAATATAGAAAGTAGTACAGTATAATAAAAATTAACGATTGAAGAAATATAGCACATGATTAAATGGGGTATAAATTAAACTTTAATTGCCTATTTTAACCATTTTTGAATGATATAAAAGATCTAACATGGCGTAGTTAACGAATATAAAAAACAATTGTGAAGTTTTATAATGTTTCTAAATTATGGTGGCAAACAAAACAGTACTTGTTTTGCGTCAAGTATTGTTTGCAAATTGTTTGTCAAAGTTTTCGTAAAATGTAGAATGATAGTTGCAAACATAAAAATATCCTTTGTCTTGTCTATTAATAATTTCTTTATTCTTCGTTCGACTTTTGTATCAGTGTCATGATAGATTATTAATACTTTCTGCTAACTTTACTTCGGTTAAACTTTTCGATAATTTAAATATTAACTATTACAGTGTCAAATATGACCCAATCTTGTCAGTTATATCTCTTTTCTGAAAAATAATTGACACCCAGGAATCTAAACAAAGCAAGTATTTTTATATCAGATTTTAAATTTCTTTAATACAAGAAAGTGGAAATTATAATATTATCTAGTAAACGGAACATTAACAACTGAGACAGTTGCGAATCATCAACGTAGCACAACGATGGGTTAACTGCATCATCGGTAAAGAGAGGTTCTTTTCTTTTCTGAAATGTTTTATGAAGAGCAATCGTTATTATTATAAAAATATATTTATTGTTCTATTATTCCTCTCGTAGATGCATTGTCGAAAAAATCAATATCAAATGGAGAAAAATTGCATATACACAATCTTGTTTGGCGAACAATTTGCGACGAAAACAACTGTAAAAATATTTGATCAAAAATTTTGCTCTTTTATTCGATATAGTAAATACAACTGTATCGTTAAGAGTATCTTTGCAGATATCAAGTTTTGAATAAAATTGAGAGAAAATTAGGAGATTATTTACACGAACATCGTTGTTTAAGAACTAACAAAATTTTGTCCATGTTTCTGAATAATAGTTAAGTAAAAAGGATCAACAAATAAGGAGTTCTCAGGTCCTCCTTCTACACAAGGACTTGAAGCTGAAGTCCTTTTGTTTGTTTGTTTGTTTCATCCGTCCCTGACTGAACACGATTATGTACAAGGAGGTTTCCAGAAATAGTTGTCTCGGTATAACAGCTCGATCGCAAAATTCGAAATGAGTCGATCGACAACGAACTGTAAATTATTTCTGACCACGATACATCGTATTCGATAAATGAAAACGGTAAATCTCGTTTCGATGTGGGTCGTTTGACCGTGAATTCTGTATTTATGGTCGGCATAATGGAAATTGGACGGTTTTATTTCTTTTTTCATTTTCACCGCTGTCAGCTCTTTGTAATCTATCGAGAGCTCCTGCCGATTTTTTAGTTTTTCTTGTTAATGTTCTTGTTTCGGATCACGCAAACGGTCGCGCGTACAAGTAGAGAAACTTTTGCGTAACAATTGAATCGTTCCATGCTAAATTCGATATTCTTTTAGTAACATTTTGGATTTCACTGAAATTAGAATAATTATGTATTAAAATCTTTAGTAATATTTGAACTTATCTCGTAGACTTGTATACAATTTTGAAAATTGATTTTACAGTTGTTTCAAGTACAGTGTTGAAATTCGTTCGATAAATTATTACAAATTATTCAACTGGCAATATTACACTGTACGCACCAAAATGTTTATTCTAATTCGATTGTCTCTATTAATCAAAATTTAGCATTATTCCAGAAAGAGCTAAGAGTTAACTATTTTCATAAATTTGCAAAATTCTTCGCGACACATTCAAATATTGCTAAAGTCTGTAACGTGTTCTAATTTCAGTCAAATTTTAACTGTATTCGATTTAGCATTGAATGACCCACTTATAAAATAGAGCGTTCATCGTAATAGTAGTGTAAAATCATTGGAAACAAAATTGAGTTTTTACCAGCAATGTTTATCAGCATATAGCATACTGATTTTCCCATAGGAAAAGCTTTTTAAGTTTGAAAAAGTTTCAGTACGATCGAGATTAAATTTCTTTGTAATAATTGCGTTTCAAATATAAATACTAAACAGAATGAGGAAACCATTCAATACGAAAATGATGTATGTTCATGAACAAGAACGATCATATGCTCATACGATAAGAATGTCATATTGCCAGACCAATGCAATCAGTAAAACGTGAAAACCTGATTTGTACACCACGTTTATTTATATACATTGATTTCAGAATCAATATAACAATAAAGAATAGAAACACATATATTTGAATGAATGTAACTGTCAACGACTGATCATGAAAATATGAAAATTAATTGAATACCTACATATGTTGTATCGATTTGTTATCACGAGTAATGTGAAATCCAGGAAGAAGAGAATGTACTTGTAGTCCACACTTATAAAATTTGATAATTATAGAATAGTTCATTTATGATCATTAAGAATATATTCTTTTTCGGATACTTCTTGTTCCAGAAATATTTAACAAATTTACTTATCGACGATCATCAAAATCATACGACGAGTCTATTAACGATTGTCAGCATTTTTCAATCGATTTAAATGCAAAATTTGATATATTTCGAAATACAGACAACCGAAATTACATTACTTTTATAATGAATGCCTCCAATGATAAAACAAGCACACTGTGTTAGCACTGCGCTGTTTTACATAGAAGTTGAACGTGGAACCGAGGGAAGAAATCGATCGGTAAAATTTTCTCTCGTCGCCCCTTTATTTTTACTTTCCGTTGCTTTTTATTTCAAGGGTCTGATTAATTTCTGCGGTTCCGCTTGAAACGCGACTTTAATTCAGGAACATCGGCGTCCGTGTGCGGGACATTAACGAGGTTGCAGTCGGAAAGATTATAATTCAGTTCGCAATAAAATTCTCTTTGACCCCTTTCTGCCGCGTTACGTGAAAAGGAATAAATTAAATTTGTTACACGAATTTTCGTCAGGACGTTGTTCTTTGTTACGCAAGTTTTAGAGAGTTCCTTACACGTTCACACGCTCACGCGCATAATGTAATCTTGCGTATAATTTATGTGTAATTAATGTTCAAGGATTATATAGGGTGAAATTACCATTTAAAGAACTTGCTTGAGTCAAGTTCATTTTGAACTCGGTTTAAGAATAGAAGAATGAAAATATCGTTTCTATTGGATCAGATTCTATATGAAAAATAGAAGTAGTTTCCTCTATAACACTATTTCATAAAATCCATACTTCAGGCGTTATTTCAAACGGCACTTATCACAAGACAGCCCGTACATTTATGGTAAAATATTGATGTCCTTAACTTAAAGAAAAATGATTCTCAGGAAATACGATCTCGCGTTGTTCGCTAAATAAAATTGTTTAACTGTATCTTACAAGTTTCAATATTTTAATTTCAAACATTCAATAACGAAAACAATTAAGCATTGCATTTCCAGTGGACAACTGTGTATACAGTGCTCCACTTAAATGGAACACCTTGAATATTTCCATTGCTTTTCACGATACGAAGAAATGTCGGAAGAGAAAAATAATTTTGTTCGAAGAGATAAATGTTACGATCAGCAGTGAATTTTATTCAAAGGCAATTTTACCTTAATTTCTAGGTTATTGATGTTTTTTTATAATGGAATTATAGAATATTACCTCTGCTGTGTTACATCTGATGTCAAGGTAAATAGAATATATAATAACGTGAACTTCAAATGTCCTTGAATATGGAAAATCTTGCAATTTATAATTATTTAAATTTTAATGTGTATTGGTCTACATGTTTCTTTCACCTGGTCTCATTATCAAAAATTTTTACGTGTTTCTTAACGTAGCTTTTTAACAATAAACACCAATATTCTCATGGCTTTAATTAACAAGAAAACGGACTAAAACGATTTCTTTAATACTATGAGAATATTTAATCTATCTAACAGATGCTAAATGTTAGTTTTAAACACACAAATGAATTGATCTGGGTAGGTTTGAAATGAATTAATGAAACACTGAAAGCAAAAAGTATTTCTATAAACTTTCTTCATCTTTCTTTATTCTTTGAAAATTCTCCAGAATATATTTTCCGAAAATTCTCCAGAATTTATAAATGAGCGTTAAAAACTGAGCACAAATTTCCTTTATAATATTCAATCATAAGAAAATGTTGATTGTAATGAAACCTATATAATGATTAAAACCTATATAATTATCTATATGATTGTCTTCCTATATTCTTATTTAACTTCAACAATTGACAAGAAGAATGTGTGATGCATAATTATACTAGCATATAAATTTTCAAGAACTTTAGACATTGATCTAATACGCAACAAAATCAATTGTACGATTTGAAAGAGTATGATAAAAAATGAACTTCAATAAAAATCATTTCGAAGTCTCATGTATACAAACAGAGAAACACATAATTGAAAGAGTGATTTTCAATTGTACGCAACTGTAGCGCCATAACAGCACAAACGAAATATAATAACACAATCGATACAGAACAATTAACAATAATGACGTCTGAACGATAGGTAGATTCTCGTTTGTTCTGCGTAAGTTCGAAAATACGATTCGCTACTCTGTTAATGACTTACACGAAAGTTTCTTTGTCAATTTCTGCATACTAACTTGAAACGATTCAGAACTGATAATTTTCGACGAAAAGATGCCTGACAATAATGGCCCAGATATTACTGGCTATTTGATAAAATTGGTGTTAGTTCTTTGAAACTAGTCCATTGCTTTTCCACTGGTGTGTTTGATGGTAATTACTTTGTTGGGAAGTCCATTCAGTTCCATTGTGTTGTGTAATGAGTTACTCTGCAGCATTGTGGTGTATTCTGTGCTATCCATTTTTTTTTTTATGGAAAAGTCAATCACAACATACCGTTGATGCAATAAGCTATCAAAACCTAACACTTTCTACGCTGGAAATTGTTTTCGGGAAATACCGCAGATTCATTGAGATGAAATTTTTCACATCCGAAAATATAGTCTGAAGGATTGCTAGAGGAACTTGAAGTTATCTTGAATTGAAAATTCATTTCAATGTCTAAAGTAAATTTACACTGTTCCATTTGGATGCATGTTTGCACGCGCATACTCAAGGCTAGCAACTTTATGCCGTGCTAAAAGTTTAGGTGCGGACACCAGCTTTCGTCTCAGAATATTAAGGCTACGTTTCAGGGCACGATATACAGCTCAACATGAAACATGAAATTCGCACGTTTTTACGATTCAGTTTCGGCATGTTTGCCTATTTTTGGCAGTTCTTATGAAACTTACCAAGGCAGTTCGTCTGCGATGTCCTTCGATCCACCATTTTGACCATCTAAAAAATACTTATATACCATTTAACTTATTTAAGAAATTTGATATAACTTTACGAGAATTTTTCAGTCTACAAAGAATTTCTCAGATACATACTTTTTCTACATTGTATGTTAAAGTTTAACATTCTTCTTCTGCGTTTAAAGATGCACACGTGGCATTATTTAATGAACCAAAATAATTGTATTACAAGAATAATAATTGTATTTATTTTCTTAGTCTGTAGTATCCAATAGAGAAATTCATAAACGAATATAATTTTGTTGGCCTTAAAATAGCCACGTGAAGCAACTTTAATTGTCATTAGGCTGGCACGCGTTCTACTAATTTTCATATTCTATTTTGTTTTCTATTTATTAGTTTTCGAGTACTTGTATATTCTTATCATAGAACTCTTATTCAACGTTCCTGAATAGTAATTTTTTGGTTTTATCAATATATCTTACTTACGATATATGTTCACGTTGCAGATAAATGGAACAGATGCTATACTTCTGCAACAGTTAATATAAAAATCTCTGAATATATACATAACGTCAAACTTCTTTTTTCGAAATTTATTATATATCATGCGTACTCAGGTTGTACAACTGACTTTGTTTACATGCTTATTAAAAATCACCAAATTCTTCAAAGCTTCAATGATGTTATCTATAGTTACGAACAACTTTGTATATATTCAGTGAGTTTTCAAGCTATGCGTATTGTAAATGTGGGGGTACGTCCTAGATTACGTTATTATACATAATTTACATATACGTACATATTTAGATACCAAATAAAATTTTCTTTCGTAAAAGAGATCCTTTTGTTTACACGTGACTCTATTTAACTCTCATTAACTCATTTTATACACTAAATGTGTTATAGAGGGTAATAAAAATCAATTGTGGAATAAATTACGATTCCTATTGAATTAGATGTTTCGGTCAATTCCCGTGAGAAGGAAACATTAATTGAAACTGTACATAACTTTCTAAACATTTTTCTTCATCCAGAAGTAATCTTTCTTTCTCTCGCTACAATACGTTATATTTATTCAATTCGACTTGCGCGAGAAGCTTTCGAACGAATTAACACCGTAAATCGAGCACTCGCTGCACTCGTTTTATTTACATATTTGTGGAGAAGTGAGTTTTACTTTCAGTTTTAATAGAGCCGGTTTAAAATTAACTCAGAAGTAATTCGGTCGGTGAGAGCCACAAACTGTGTTCGCAGAAATTAAATGGTTTCGCACAGTCATTTTTATGTTAGCGGTAAAACAAAGGAGTAATCTGGAGAGCACGATGCGTTAAGCTAATCTTATTCGCTCGTTACGTTGTTTGCCGTGCGCAAACGTATTATACTAGCTTTTCCGTTATTTGACGCTTCGTGTCATCTTTTTGGGTGCTTATTCAATCCGACGTTTCCTACGTAAAGCAAGATACACCGAGCAGCTCCATGCATCGAAGCAAAAGATATTTCTAAGTGAAGCAAAACACGTTCCATTACTCAGCTTGCTTCGCTGGCTTCTGCTCCATCCCTTCCTTACGTCGAATTACTCAACCAGCTTTGAGTATTTGCCTCGTAGTTTCTGAACGATCGCTGCTTCGTGAATCGTGAACTGCAGATATTCGTGTATTTTTCTTCTTCGAGCATCGAGCGGCTATTTTTCGCATTTACGTGCAATTTCGCAGTTGGTTATTTCCTGTTTCAAGTGGAACAGCGTTTTTACAGTTCTCGATTAAGAGAACTTTGTAAACCATTTTCCTTCTTTTCAGCGTCACGTTTTTCTATTCCCGTGCACCACTTTCCAGCACATTTCTCAATAGGAATTTAAAATGATGCATCTCACGTGTTCAAGCACGTGCATTAATATACAACGATACTACGTTTCATTTCTTTCTCCCGTCTTTCTTCGTTATTTTCGAATAGAAACAGACAAATATCAACAACCACCCACGCTCATACCTCGGGCGAATAAATCAAGCCCTTTGTTCAATCACAGAGAAACAGCATACAAGAAAAGGGTCATTTTGTGGTGAATTATTAATATTTTTTCTGCATTTTCATATACTTTCTATTAAATATAATTTACTTCAACAAGAAATGGCATAGACTTTGAAAATGATCTGATATTATCGTGGATAACATCCCACCGAAATATTACAGCGTTAACATTAATCGTCATTATAGTATTATGGTAATGTTACAAAGTGGGAGGTGTCTAAGCTTTGAAGCTTAGCTTGGATATGCCCCATAACTGAACGTCAGTGACCAATTAAATAAAATGATCGTTTTTCTTTTCAATTCGATAAACCCCGTTTATAGAACTAACTTGTAGTTTTGGTCGTCGACAGGTAATTATGTTACTGTGATAACGGGACAAAGTGGGTACCTAAGCTTTGAAGGTTAGCTTGGACATGTCTACTTTAGCCAAACATCTTTAATCGATTAAATGCAGAGATCGTTCCTCTTCCCAAATTGAAAACATTCTCAAATTATCCAGTCCCTATTTTCCACATGTCCTCAACTCCACTCGTGCAACTTGCAGTTTTGGTCGTCAACAAACAAGCTAACCTTCAAAACTGAAAGTTAGTTACGATCATCAACAAACACAGTTGCACTTCAAACCGCCACAGCCACAGCTGCTCTTGAGATCTAAACTGGACTCAAACTACTCGCACATACTTGACTTTTTATACCAAAGTACGTTCTTGCGGATACCAATACATTTTCGGCGACTTGTTTGATGTCCAACTGTTAACCTTTCAAGTCTGGAATTTACACACGATCCTCGTTCGAGTTTCACCAACTAATATTTTGCTTTGAAGTAGTTTCAGACAAATGATAAATGTTCAGTGTAAAATATATCTATTGGGAAGAATCATTATTTTGTTTTGTAAGAATGCATGTGTAATGCATATAACGCACGAGTGATGATATATGAATATTGTATAGCATGAAATTATTGACGTCAAAGTATTATGTATAGAGAGTGATCTATGTAATTGATACAAAACTGAATTTTCAAAACGGTTAGAGATATAAATGTTATCGAATAATGAATAAACGAGAAATAATTTTATATATTTGTATGCATTGTGCACCTGTTTCTTAAACAGAGTTCTTGAATTTTTAATAGGTCATTCGTGCAGTTTTTATGCTTTGAAACTAGTAGTTCAAAAGTTATGACCGTTGAAATTTTCCAAATCCTAATACTAGCATATTAAGTTTACTGTATGTGGGAAATTATTTTTGTAAATAGAAATATAAAAAACATTCCAAAATAATATATTCGTCATTTCTATTTTATCGAAAATAGAATGCCAAATTTCAATATTTATAATTTTATTTGACAATGTTAATACAAATCCAATGTCGTATTACACTAGCTTTAGTTGATGAATCCTTTGTGCCAAATTTATGTTTATCATATTTTAAATAATAGTTTACTGTGTTTACTTCAATGTTATCTAATAAAATAATAACAAAAATTTATTGCGATCTGAGGCGCGGAAGGAATTTTCATTACGTACGTTTTTCTCGATACTAAACAACCTTTGTTTCAAGGTTTCCTCTTATTTGCAAAAGCATGTAAATTCTAGCCTACCCTGCATGTGGTTTAGAGAATTTATTGGACAAACAAGTATCGTTAGAAAACAGAGTTAGTAACAGATCTTCTGGAATTTAAAACACATCGTACGTATTTACGAGACCAGAAGTTTATAAATTTATCTCTACCCAAGTAAGAGAACTATGGCTACCATTTTTCGTAGACCGATCATGTCGTGGTTCACGTTTCTCTATAAATTTCGGTGGTTCCTGCAGCTCCTTTTTCTCCTTTCCGCAACGTCCGACCGACGTTGACTCATGCTACTGGTTGGCTTGTGGCCGATACATTCGAGCAACGACATTCCCAATGTATATTCTCATGAAATAATAACGATCAGTTTTCTAACTTATCACCGGGTTTCTTTATCATTATTTTATTGATGCTTCAAAGTCATTTTTCAATTGCACTCACACGTTTCATATTAATTTTATTTCCTATATCTACCTTTATTTTCATAGTATCGTAGTATTATAAATAATACTAAGTGGACGGTTTGAGTGTCAGGTCTGTGAAAGAGAGAGATAGATATAGATAAATAGATAGATAGATAGATAGATAGATAGATATAGATAAATAGATAGATAGATAGATAGATAGATAGATAGATAGATGGATAGATAGATAGATAGATAAATAGATAGATAGATAGATGGATAGATAGATAGATAGATAAATAGATAGATAGATAGATAGATAGATAGATAGATAGGAAGTTGTCTATGGGTGTCCCGATCATCACCAGTAGATTTACTTTTTGAATAAATTTCAAAATATTTAAGTAATCTTGATATTTCTTTTCTTTATTTAAAAGTACAAACTTGGACGTTAATAATGGAATAAAAGACATAACCGTATTAGCGGCAATTTCGTTTAACGTTTAAATCAAATTTATTTATTTCTATCAAATTTATAGATATTCTACATCGAATTTATTTAATCTGTATACAAGGGAAATAAATTTTTTTTAATCTCTTTTCAATTTATAGATAGTTTGAAGCAAATTTATTTAATCTCTACTCAAACGTTTCATAACCATACAAAATATACTATTAGATATTAAACTAATTTTACATACAAAGTAATTAAAGTAAAATTCAGACAATTTGTTATCCAGATATTAATTACTCATATTACGGTTTTGCGAGGAAAGATATAAACTTTATCAATACTTGGTGATATAACGTTAAATGTTAAATAGAGTATAAATACATATAACTGTAAAGAACAATGCAGAAAACACAGTTTGTAAAAAGCAGAGTTACTTCAGTTACTATTTCACAGTCAAGTTATTTTTATCGGTGAAATAATACAATCAAATATATATTCTAAATATTATCACTTCATTCGTATTAATATAACACATAACCATATAGCATATAAATTGTCAAAGTTAATAAAAGGAATGACACAAACAAATACATTTCAAATTAAAATAATACATATATACGTAAAAACATAAGCGTTTCGCGCTTCAAGTGCGCGTCCTTTAAATAAGCGTGTAGTATAAAAACATTTGGCGCAATCAGTAGGATGTTTTCATCCGTTGTGCATTTGCGTGCTGTTTTCCTGTCCCGTTTTCGCTTCTTGAAACTTTTATTCCACTCTGAACCGCATATGAATTATCGTTTGTAAAGAGTTAAATTAGTTGAAACGCGTATCTTCAGAGTACTCTTTACGATTATACAAAGGTGCATACGTTGTTCTGCGTCATTATGAATTGTTTCGTTTTTATTCTACTTTTATATGGAGTACAAACTGCACATGCTGCCCCTCGTTTGAATTTGAAGCGTCCGTAAAGATTTGTTGGTGTTCTGGGAATTTATAAATTCGTAGAAGAAAGCTCTGAGTGCATTTGGTTGTGCATCTTTGAATTTGTTTGGGATTTCATCAATAACGATCGAGGGGGGAGGGGGGTATTTCTTGTGTTTAAAAATAGTTGCGTTATACCGAAATGATTTGCATGTTGTTTACTTAATTTTGTATCTTATTTCCACGAGATTAATTCGCGAAGCTGTTCATAATTTTCCTAGAATTTTTACCTCAAGGTGCATTCTAGCGTTGCACTTTTGCAATGCACGCCATGCAAAATATAAAAATAACGCAGAAATATTTTAAAATTTGTACAATACGTTGTTGTTTGTATGAGTAAATTGAGTAAATGGAAAACGAAGATGTTACCATACTGCCTTTCAACATATACTCTTATTATTACATATACTATTATTTTGAAATATCTTATTACAAGCTGGTTCATAATTTTTGAAGTCGCATAATAGTTTGACACTTATTGAATAATCATATTTTTTATTACCACAAATACGTGTATTTCTTTATTTTTTTAATTCTACTTCTACCAGACAATATAGTTTTGTATTACTTTAAGTTTTCTTCCTCTTACTTACTTCATGAACAAATTTTTCTCATCCTTCCAATTTGTTCTAGACCAATTTCTTCTTCTTATGAATAAGATGCTTATTACAACACATAAAACTACAAATTTTCATTTTTATCTCTTCTATAAAACATTATCTGTTAATACTATAAGCTCATACTCTTTTATTCTATGTGATCATATTTTAATAGTGTCTTTATGAAAAGTTATTAACCGCACTAGACCTAGTTCATTTATCATCATAATTGGATAAGCTCTTTTCCTTTCCTCCAATGTTTACGTTATACCATAAACTCTTTTATAACAAATTTCAATAGCTTTTTATGTAGCTTCTGCAATTTATAATTTTTAGTTTCTGTCCTGTGTTCCTTAAAGAGGGCATGTATAAAATAACATAAATATATAAATATAATATTAAAGATACTGTTACACAGTTAATTCTTTCTACTAGAACTAATCAAAGAAATGATATTTTTTTACTTATTCCTCTTTCAAATAACGAACAACTAATCTATAAAAAATTGAAACGACATTTTGTTTTTATTTTCGTGTTATGCAGTATGTTACATTTTAATTGACGTAGCTATATTGTTACACGTTTCGAAAGTTAAATTACGCGATGACATTCGACTTCTTGCACCATCTTTGTACATTTTTTATTAAAACAGGAATAGAATCTGTTTCAGTTGCGTAACTCGCTTCGTATATTTATTGGCGTATTTAAATACCTGAATATTAATTGTTTTACCACACCTTTGCAACTCATACACCGTGGGACAAAACTCTTGGTACAAATTGGGTCAGGGAGATTCTATGGCTCAAAATAAGACGAAAATAAAGAATTACCAAATCGTATCGAAAGTTTTATTTTCAAGAAAAATTCATTTGAAAATCAATTAGTACTCGTACACCTAAGTAATGATTGATTTTACGGATTTCACTACGGATCGTTACAGTGATTGTTTTTGTATGAAATACGATTTCAGACACTGTAAACGTTTGTAGTGGAATCCGTATACCATGAATTTTGACCCACGAATTGTATCCTGCATATATTACTAATTACTATGCCGTTTTACATTAATATTATCTATAATGAACATAACACAACACGAGAAATTGCAATCAATTTACATAGTATAAATGTAAGCAATATACATATATTGTTTGCGTTCCCAGAATGCGCGAAGTCGATTATTTATCGAAATAATAAAACTGATCTTACGTGTCAACATAAAATTGATTAGTAACAACAACTACAACAATTTAACACTTTGCCCGCCGGCGACTATCTCATTTCTTGGTAGAAAAATGCTATATTCAGTATTTTTTAAATATTAAAAGAACATCACTGCATACATTTGTTATCAAATAAATATTTTAATCTAAATATCAATTTTATTGGTTTTTATTCGTAGCATGTCGATATGGCCATAAATATCGAAGACAGTATTGGCAAATACATTTTCGTTGTCCCCAAAAATTTTCATTACAAAATATTCCGGTATTATGAATTTTTATGACTTGAAAATTTAGGTCAACTTGTATGAATTTACATCAATGAACTAAAAACTGTTTCTAGATAAGAATATAGCACCAAACGATTCGAAATGAATAATTCAAGGCAACTTTCCAGCATGGCTGACGTTTGTAGAGCAAAGTAACGCTGATGGTTGTACGTTATTATCTGTTTTCCGTCAATTTTACTAGTTTCTAACCAATTAGAACCGTTAATGTTTAGAAACACTAACGAGTAGAAATAACGAGTAATGGACAGACACGTTCGTTAAGTTGTACTAAATTACACACGTATCTAAAGAATTTTTCATGTCGGTAATTTTGCGAACGAACCCTTATACAAACAAATCTTATTCTAGATTTGAGATTTATTTTTCTATGAAGAACCATTCTCGCTTGTACCATAAACTTTAGTTCATTCGGTTGGCAGAAATATTTTATTTCATAACTATAGATAGGCGACAATATGACTGTAGTAAGATGAAAGAGTTAACACGTGTCTTAGATTCAGAAAAGTTAAATTTTTTCTGTTAGTAGATTTTACAAAGAAAAACTGTTTCTTTGTATTCTTTTGAAGCTGGCGGTAAACAGAAGTGGAAGATTTTAAACAGCGGGTGTTATCATCCAAGGAATAGTTAGAGTGCTTTCTTCAACAGACATTTAGACTTTTAACGATGTTTACCTACCGAAATAACACGAACAAACTTGTTATTCTTTTTTGCGCGAGTACCGTTCCAATATGTAGTGTTGATTTAATTGTTTGTTGGAACCGTGTATATTTTATATTGTTTCTCTTTCTTATCAACGTAATTATTATCTTGTATGGAAATATATTTTTACTTCGTGTGTTTTTCCTTTTTCTCTTCTCATTTCCTTATTGTTTATTATTTTATTGCATTCTTATTATATTGCTTCCAAAATTAAGTTAATAACAACATATAGCTGTATTTTATTTCTACACTTCAAACTTTTATTTTCGTTTTCTCGTTTCCTTCACTCAATACTGCATTATTTTTATCTTAATGTAGAGTACAATAAAGAACATTATTATTATTATATCATTACGTAACTTATGCATAAATTGACCGTCATAATTAAATCATTGTCGATCCAATTGGTGGATCTCTTGTTGTGTATATTCAACAGATATTTTAATTTTATTTCTTATTTGAATACACTTATCTTCATTTCTACGTTCCTAAAAAATGTCATTGTATTCTCTTTGTTTTAGCATACATTCTCGCTTTCTTCCAATAATTAATACTTAATGTATTTATTTAATATCGTATCAGCTTGAAAGCTATTAACGACTACATTGCGTCACTTTTGTTACATTCAATATAAATCGTTAACTAATTTACGATTGATATAATTTACCGATTACAGTGAGAATTACACGTAGAAGAATAATAAATAAATGATTTATTTTATTACTTTCAACTTTATTTTGTTGCTTAAATCGTTACACTGATCAATTAGCAAACATCGATATGTCAATTGTGGTTGCTTTATTTTGTTTACACAGATATCATAGTTTGTAAAAATCGAAAATTGAAAATTGTTTTATATAGACTACGTCATACTTAAATTTTATATTCTTCACACTTTTTCCAAAAATAAAAAATTGTACGAATGAATACACAAATACGCAAATAATGATTATTATTTCTAAAGACACCATTGTGCTTTACTTCAAACGAAACGAACACGATTTTCCACGACAGAGCTATCGACTGATCGATCGATGCTCGGTCATTTGTTCGATAGTATACGCATAATAGTAGGTTTCTGTGGATATTTCGCTAGTGTCTGATTTTCTTGTCAAGTTTGGATAAGTGTGCAATTACATGAACACCCATTCCTTTTATCACACCAATTAAACTGCCGTGCAATTGTTTCGTCGAGCAGCACTCCAATACCATTTTGACCATTTTGTCGAGTCGAGGAGCAGTAATCAAGAATGCCTATTATCATATCGACTAAATCATTGCGATAATAATATATATATATATATATTAATGATTTCTTATGCTTTACTAATGTTCCACTGAGTATACCTTTTACCATATCGACTAAACTGTCGTGATAATAATACTTTTGTACATGTTAGTAATTGTTAAGTTTACTAATGTAATCTTTACTAATGTTCCACCGAGTGAGTTGAAAATGGAGATGGGTAGCTGTTGACGAGACAGTTAAGTTACTTTCTAAATGTCAAAGAGATACGATGTTTCACTCTTTGTTCACTAATTTATATATCCGATGTCGGGCCATAGGCACAGTAAGGCTCGTTGTACGGTTACAATATCATTCTTTTCGAGAAACATCACATTCTAAGCGTTCGTATTTTCTGTGCTTCGAGGGCGAAATTCCGGGGTGTAGGATGACCCATTCGAAGCGATCTTCGATTTGCAACCGCTTTGAAGTGAATAGGGGTGCACGTTACGCGAGAGTAATGCGTCGACCATGACCAAAGGCGTCGGTGTGAAACAATTTCGATTAGTTTCGACACCTGGTTGGTGGTTTACCGCTGGAATACCCGTTTACATCAAACAGGGGTCTAGGAGTTTGATAAACAAAGTATACAAACCTTCGTTGTACTTCGCGGATTTCATAAGGTACATCAAAGGATTGTCTGCCTTTCAAACATTCTTTGCTGGTTTGTACTACGAACCAGTAGTGTGTAAGGTAGTGTGTTGTTATTCGTTGAATGGATACATGTTTAGTTACATAGGTATCGAATTGTTTGGTGTACGTGGGCAGCAGGTTGCAGCGGTGAAGCGTGAAACCCGACAGTGCGGTTTGCAAGGATTATTCCATGTGTGCCGTAGAATAATCTCTCTTCTGCATTGCATTCGTTTTTAACCCTTTGTGGTCTGCGTCAGTTTTGCTATTTCGTTCTAGCAGCTCCACGCACAATTCAACTCCTTCCATTCCATTATGAATATCTCCATATTTTATTAACGAAATCTAAATCTACGCTGATTTATAGATGTAATGTAAATAAAGCAATAATTTACAGAAATATCTTTTACGAATTATATGGAATTTTTAATTAGTCGCGACGCGGTACTTTTCAGGACATTTTTCAACATTACTCGACCATGGCTTTCTATGGACTTGTATGTTTTAGACATGCAGCACACTTGTCTCCTTTCTTCTCGCATTTTTTCCATTTAAAGAACTCAATTAAGAGAAACGAATTTTATATATTCCGTGTGAATGTGAAATAATTATATGCAATCTCCTGAACATTGTTGCTCATCAAAGAAAGATGGTCGTCGACTACTTTGTTCGTGACATCACTTTTAATTCTATGAGAATTTTCTGCAGAAATTTTTTAGTGCTCATTGGTTTTATAAATTTATTATAAAATTTTTTAAGTCCGAAAAACGTTTGTCAGCCTTATTTATCAACAAATTAGAATTCTCCTCTGTCGTTACCAGTAGATTTATGTATTATTTACAGTAATTGTGTCCTTACAAAATTGAAAGAAATATCGATCGAAAATATGGATATTACGTGTTACAATGATGTACGTATACCAACTAATGTTCCGCCCTTTGTTTCTCCACAAAAAAGTCCATTTTCTAGTTTTTTTTAGCGTGTAACGAAAAATGTATATTTTATGATATCATTATTCGAAAAGAATAAAAATAGCACCAAATTCCCATCTAAAGAAGCTACGAATTTAAAAAAATGAATCACCCATGTCCAACGAAACATTCAAGGAATAATTCATTACGAGCTTCTCTAACCAGACCAAACCATTAATTCTGATGTTCACCAACGGGTATTCGACCAAGTAAACGAATACTTCCAATGAAAATGCCCGCAAATCGCCTACAGGGAAGGAGTTCTCTTCCTCCTGAATAACGTTCAACCCCGGGTAAAGGTTAAGTGGACTTTTAGTTTAATGACACTAAAAAAGCTTAAGGAATTGAATTGGAAAATGTATGGTCATGTACCAAATTTCCCGGATCTAGTACCATCTGTCACAAGCTATCGAAATCACCAATTACGTTGTACAAGTGTATGTTGATTTAAATCCAAAAGACGTTTATAAATTAGAAATTGGATCGTTTGTAAATCGTTGGCAAGCGACAATATCTACCGTAGCAAATTATTCGATTAATTGAATAAATGTATATTCTTAAAAACTGTATACTCTTAAATAGTTTTATTTTCCATGGAATAAAAACTAAAGGGCTTTCTGCTTGATTCGATAGATCAGTGGTGTCAATCGTGCGGCCTGATTGCAGTAAAAGTTGAACTGCATTAAAATCAAGACTTAAGTCTCTAATATTCATTTAACGAAGATGTTAAATTTTAGACCCGATTCGAAGTTTGCTTTTGCATTTTGCTGAACGTGAAAAATATATGTAAAAAAGAAAGAGGCGAGAGGCAAGGGAAAAAATATATGGGAGGGACAATAATGATACAATGGTGAAACCATTTTATTTTTGATTCTTTATGAATGAAACAACTCTTATTACTGTATTTACGAGGATTGTCCGACTAAAATTAAATCAAATATGTAACAATTTGAATTATATTTATACAATATAATATATTTGAATCATATTATTACTTATTTAACGACTCAATAAATATCGCTTATATTATATATTAAAATTCATCAAATTATATCGTGTTTGATCTCATTTTAATTGGAAAAAATTTACAAACACTTTGGTAACAAATCTCATTCCTAAAGAACGAAAAATAAAAAATTTTCAATGTTTCAAGGGGAATATCTCTCACCCTGGTGATGAACAATAGACAGTTATCCTGAAGATCGTTTCTCGCAGTTATCCAACTTTTACTGTATTTGTTAAAATTTGTTTAATACCGCAAAACATGAATCTTCAAAATAATGATACAATATTATTTGAAACAAATTTTCTTTTAATGTGCGTATACCGTTTTATACGTAAATATATACTTTCGCTCAATTCCGTTGTAATTATTATTTTCTTTTCAATTATACGCACATATTTACTTGAAATACGATGGTGTACTGACTAAGATTGATATAACCGAAGAATGATCTTTCAAATATTTCTGACCATTGTAAAATAATTGTGCATCTGGGGTGCACATGGTAACAAAGTGCAAATTGGCCCTCGAGCCAAAATGAGTTTGACACGGTTGCAATAGATTAACATTAATTAATTTGAAATTATATTCAAGTTTAAATGGTCTCTGTACAGAATTGAGAAACGAAGGGGATAAAATGGCGATATAATGTCTCTCTGAGTGTGTTTACTGTTTTCCTAGATCACAGTTCGCAAGTATTAGTTAAAAAGGTGGTTACATTAAAAGAACAAAAATCTTTCAGATAAATTTTATAACAAATATAATTTTGTAACGTGGAAAATTATCGATGTTTCTTAAATCACCTACAGGTATCGATAAAATCTACCAGCAATTTAAAACGAAACGTCAATCATTCTTTATATGATAATTACTAAATTTGTACTTACCGAGTAACTAAACTATTACGTTAAATTAATTTAGAACCAACACACGGTAGTTTACCCATTTCTTTTTTTGGCGTTGTGATGGGTTAAGACGATTTTGTTTGTAATAAAGATAATAATTACAATTAACTCACCGACTAATCTTCGATTCGATGAAATCAGTGATCACGTGGGTATAGACTATGGTGAAAGGTTTCTAATAATCTAATAATCAGATTAGTTAGCGTAGGCATCTATACCGCTGTTTGTTTCACGATGATTGATTCGATAATTTGGTCGCGTATTGATTTTCCATAATCTGCGGTTCTCTTTCGCCACGAAACATATTAAACAACGATTAATCTTGGTCTCGTCAATATTTATTTTCATAATAAAATGGATATATATCTGCGTTCCGTGGACTAAAATTTCATTACACCTTCGATTAAGAGTATGACAAAAGGTTTTGAGTACGGTTTTCAAGTCAGAGCAGTGACATGGAACGTGAAATTGAAATTTTCATTATAAATTAGAAGCAGATACTTTTCTTTTGTATAAAATTTGCTTGTTAACACAACACCATACGGAGTTTAGCATTGAATATTATATCAGGAGTTATTCTTTTAAAACACCGATAACTCTTCTCTAGTGTTCAACTTCTGATGACCTTACTCACTCGTATGTAAAATTTTAATAAGTTTGCTTACCCATACATAATTTTTGGTTCGTAGTAACCAAATGTGAGGCAGCAATTTAATAATTAAAATATTGCCTTCAAAGTACTGTAAGCTTTAGTTATATTCGGCTAACGTTAAATAATTTGTGAAAAATAGCGTATCTTTTGTATTACATGTTATCGGGCGTTAAAAAATAAAATCAATCTTCTGTAAAACTATCCATGGTGTATTAATTGTTATAGGATACCTATCCATTACATAGTATATATTGGTATTGTTCGGTCGTTAAATCCTAGTACATTTTATATATACACTACCGCTCGAAAATTTGAAGTACACTTTTGATATTTACAAAAATTGAATTTTTTATACTCTGTACCGTAACACCGCAATTCTTTCGAATCAATCAGGTTGTAAATCCGATACGACAATATTGGATGTCACGTAGTAATTATTACACATTCTATATACATTGTACGTGTGTATTAAATACCCTCTGTGTATTCTCTAACGCGATGCACGATTTTTCGATCATTTGTAGCCATCTGACGAAAAAAGTTTCGAACAAGTGATCGATACTGAGTGCAAAAAAATAAACGACAATAATCCAAATTTTGAAATTAATTTATTTTCATGAGAAACCAAGGTCACCTTGTATTTTTCAAATAAGAGCAAATATCTTTTTCTCAACATATTATAGGAGGCACCAAGATGAATTTTAAAACGATCCAATATCATATTTTTATTAACACAATTCTGTGTTTACAGTAGTATAAATGGAATATTTAGCTTCTTATTGTATTCTAATTTTACACAGTCTGAACATATTTGACCTTGCATTACCGAATGTAAACATAGAATTAGAATTTTTTAAATATTGAATATCATAAAACAAATGAAAATTGAATATAAAAATCTATCCTTTCTCTTTATACATGTTTAAAGCTTATTCCGCTTTCCGCAATCTAATATTCTGCTCTTTCACAGAAGTTTGAAGCTATTGCTATAATTAGACCGGCTAGATTTCCATGCTGTAATTATCTCCGTTTGAATTTTCAATTATCCCATAACATCGCAACATTATAAAATTCTAATTCCACGTTTACATTCAACAGCTTAAGGTTAAATACATTTACATTGTCTGTAGGTAGAATACGAAGAACAATTACCGTAAAAATTCTATTAATAAAAATATAATATTATACGGTTCTTGAATTTGACTCAATGTCCCCTATAGTACGATGAAAAGAAGAAATCTATTCTATTACGTGAAAAAGCCAAGATGACCGTGCTTTCGCTGTGCAAACAAACACAAACTATTTTTGAAATTTGTATTATTGTTTTCTTTCTTCTGAAAAAATCGAAAAATATAAAACAATCTTAATCGTATTTACTATAAACAACGATATTATTAACGTGAAAATATTTCTGATATAACAGGCCCTGATGCGCATTTACGGGATGAAAATGAAAAAAATTTCCAACACCTCTTTTTCCTTCGGTTGGCTAATGGAAAGCGTTCACAAGACTGTAGCAATAAGTTTTCAAACTAGTTGAGTTTAACGGTTGAGCGTTGGCAGCAAATCGACCATAAAACGTGCATCGATTTTACGCCAAAAGTGCAGACAATTGAAACTCGAGAGAGCAAAAAGTTGCGCGTATAATTTCCATAGTAGTCGGTTTAACGACCGGTTTCAGATGCTGACCTATTAAGGCAAGCTGTGCATGCAATCAACTTTATATGCAATTTATTCAAAATAGACACCGAAGAAGAATTCACATTGCATTTCTAATTTGTTATCCGCAATAAATTCCACTTTGTCGCCTCGTACACTCCTCACCATGATTCGAAGATCGTTAACAATCTTACATCGATGGAATTGTTTTCAAAAATGCGGACAATCTTGCATCCACAAAATCGTGTCGAATTTCACCGATAGAAAATTTCGACTTTGAAACGTTGCGTATATTTCTTGACTGGAGAATTGTATGATCGATCTAATTTTACTTTGAGCCGAACAGAAAGTTAAATTAGGATCCAATTTTACTTTCAAGTGGATATCGAACGTTGATTAATTTAACATCGGCGCAGAGAGTATTTAACACGTGTATGGACTGAAGTTGTCACTGTTAATTGCATTAATGAATTCAATTAACATCCGAGTCTAAATATTCAACGTTAAATTCTGTATCTTAGGAATTTTCAACTTTCGAAGACATTTCTGTACAACTTGTTTTCCACGAATTACAAATATACAGGGTGTTCCATTTAAGTTTGCTCAATGAAAAATCTCGCGAACAATTAGTTAGAAAGTTATATGTGGAACGTGTCTTTCATGATTTCGAGGGAGGATGCAAATTATTAATTGTTTAATGCGTGGACGTTTTCAAGATTATTTCGAGACCAACTTGATTTTTTATATCGTAATCAATTTTTTCGTAAAATCTCTATTATTTAAGATATCGAAAGAAACATCCAAAAAATTGTTACACCGTTATATTTATAACAATGGAATGCAATTTTTCGTATTAGAACGTCATAATAGTCGCTGAAAACGATGACTATCACCTTTCCAACACTTATTAATGCATTTAATATGATTGATGCACAGATAATAAAGTTTCTTTCCTGATATTTCGCCAGACAGTACTGATTCGTTCTTTCGTATTTTCTGGAATGGTAGATAGATAAATCGTGATGTATCTTTTCTTATTAGGTCAGATGACACCACCGGTCAGAGAAATGGAGAGAAAATTCCTCATTGATTTATATTCGATCTCGGGCTCACTCGCAAGATATCACTTGACTTTAAAAATAATTCCTATGAAGTTCTTTGTGTAAGGATACTTTGTTTTGGTGGAACTTATGACGCTTTAAAATTCACTAAACACTACTTCAAACTGCGAAAAACTGAACGAATACTCACACCTGAATTGTATGCAACTGCATTTTACACACGAACTTCAATACTTTCGTTCGTAGCTGTTTTTCGTCGCGTTTATCTATTTCTTTCGTATACTACTGTCTCGAAAAAATTGTTCAACCACACAATAAAATGAACAACGTGATGAATACAAATTAACAATACAAATACAATAAACGAGCACAGAAATTAACAGCCTCGTCAGTATTTGATCTGAATTCAAGATAAATAAAAATCATTTGAATTTTTTGCAACCGTTAAGTATTTCATATTTAACTAACAATAAAGTAATAACTGCATAAATATGGTTAACGATACAATATTTCCAACCAGATTCTAGGTATTGGTAACTGTGAATACATACAAGTGAATAGTAAGATATCCTCTTGCAGAGCTTTAAGAAAATAGAATGTTTTCTCTGTTTATTCATTTTTTAACTAATTAAAAAAGTTGTTATTATTGAATACAAAATAAAGTGAACGAAAATTACTAGTTCTTCAAAAAGTAGTTCTTATTCGTACTTACCTGTACCCTACAACTTTTACATTGATTCATTATTCATAAATCGTAGCCAGAATTACTTTTCATTTATAATACAATATCACAGTAACAATAGAGAAGGGAATGTGAAATGTAAGATTAAAAAATTCACTATTTTGCTTGCAGAATTAAATTTTCTTCAACATTTAACTCGCACGTACAGTAAACGCTATTTCCGTTAATTAATGTACAGAGAGTGATGATCCTTATTTTTCGAATGAAATTTCAATTCCAAAATTCAATTGCGTCAAGAAAATCTGTCATGGTAAGTGGTGGGCGGTAACTAAACCTATTGGGGTGATCAGTTACGAAGTGGTTTGTCCATTGACACCATCGTTGAAGGGCGTTTGTTTTATGAATCAGTTTGAACTTCTGATGAGTCTGTGGTGGAGTGCGGTTCCCTACAGAGCAGTGGAAAACGAACGATTGCAGCAGCAATTTGTGGTTATTGGCTCTCCAGTTTTTGGCGTGAATTTTACGATTTGCTGGCCTTGCTCCTCTCTTTCGCTATCGCGTGCACCTTCTTTTTAACATATACATTATATATGTACCTCTTCGCCGCTTTGAATTGACTATTTAACAACCGTGTCACGAGTACATACTCATTCTCTGCAAACGAGACACGATATTCTATTTAGAATGATTAGAGACAAACAGAATTGGACGTTTTGTGTTCAAACGTACTTCATATGCAATTATCATATACGTAGCTGAATACTTAAATCATAGAATTATTTAATGCATAAATTAACAAAAATGTATGTTTCAATTCTTATGTCGTTACATCTTTGAATAGTTTTTGGCGGTTAATTTATTGGTCATTTGGAGCAATTATATTTGAAGAGAGCTTCATGCGCAAGACCAAAGTACTATAATAAATAGAAGCTCATTAATGCTCTGAAAGACTAATAAATGTAGTAGGTAGTTAAATTGTTCGATCGAATTGGACTCTGAAGCTTTAAACCTTTAAAATCATAGTTAATATTAAATTTCTTTTCTGTAAATGGAATAGTGGTGTAGTACTATAGTAATCTTCTACAAAATGTATACATAAATGTTTTCATTTTACGAAAATTGGTTATACAAAAATAATAATTTATTTTTCCGTGTGTGTTTTAGGACGAGAAAAATCAAATACTGACAACGAACGCGTGGCTGAAATTGGTAAGTGAAGATTAACAATGTCTGTATTTATTTAAGGTTAATAGCCAAAACGAATAGATAAAATCTAAAATGAAATTCATAATTTATTTCTTAGTATTTCGTTCTATTTAATGACTCTCAGATCTAGTAAAGAAGGTGGTAACACAATTTAATTCAAACGAAATGAAACTGCATGTAGTCGTTTCTTTTTTACAGTTTTTCAACCAGTTCCTAGAATTTTATTGTTCGGTCGTTTATCGTATACACAGAGTCAGGAACCGTTTCGCTAGAGGGATTAACAAACCATACCAGTCGCTGGGTATCCTAAATTGTAAAATCTGGGCAAATGGAATCTGCTAATTAATTCTACAATTTCTCCAATATTTTAGTATAATCTGCTTACGAATGATCATGTTCAATTTTAAACTCTCTTTCATCGAAGTAACTTAGATAACTAACTAATCAGACCTCAAGTTTAAGCTCTTCTCTAACAAGATAACTATTTGTAATCGAGAAACCTAAGCCAAATAATACCGAACGCTTGGAACCAATAGACACATTTATAGCACTATTCTCTAAATCTCTTCAAAAGTACGCAAACACAGTTTTAACATTCATTGTCCATACATTTACACAAACAAAGTTAATTTCGTGTAAAATAGTACTATTAAATTTACTCATTAAAACTTCAAACGTTCACACATATTTAATTAAACACTCGTACGCGTTATCGAGCATAAAATTTGACATACTAATTGATATTCTCTAGATCTCGTTAAACGCACATATATACGCGGTTTCTGACACCCATGCTTTACATATTTATACAAATAATGTTAGTTTTGTAAAAAATAATAATATTACCATTTTCGTTAACATTTTAAACATTTGATCAAATATAAGAGTTGATCGTGAAGAGTACATATATACTTGCATATACGATACCTAACGCATAAATTCTTTTAACACGATACTTCATCGAAATAACGTGTCTTATTAAACAATTATTAAAGTCACGTGTAAATAATTCTATATTTGTTTGTATTTTACATTTGTACGAAAATAATCATTACCGAGAGATTCGTGCAGGACATAAGCTATGTTGCTTCTGTTACGTGAAATAATATACATTAAAAATTACAATCATAAATGTACATCCACTTTTACCAGGCAGGTCGATATTATTTTTAATAAAAAGCTCGCGGGTGTTTTTAAACCGCTCAACATAAAAAAAAAAAAACTGCACAGCACTCGTTGATTCGAAGGTAATAAATAAAAAATATTCGTCGAAAGTCAGAGAAATCAGCTAAATAGAAAACTTTTAAACCATTACCGTCGAAACGGTTCGCATAACGTTCCGCATCGAAAAAACAGTTTGGCACGATAGTCGCACAAACGAGTATGCAAGTAGCGGTATTCCCGCTAAAAAATGAGAAATTTAAAATGAATCCTTTTTCCCTCTTTTGCGGCACGGGCTCGCTTACAGGAAATCAATATACGGTAACTAATACTTTCCTGTCACGGTTGCTATTCTCATTTCCATCGAGGTGGTAAAACGCTCCCGATAAAGAATGTATACCGTCACCTGGAACAGTCTATGTTACGAAATAAACTGTTGAAATAAATTGATTTCGCTAAACTAATTAAATTTAGGAAGACTTCGGAAATATTCTATCTTGATTCACCGACTCTATTCCTTCAATTGAATACACTTTGGAAACTTCTCGAAGCTTCGTCTGATATTCGAATAAAATTTAGGTTCACTCGAAAATTGTTTCTTTAAGATAAGTTGTGCTCACTTTAACTTTAACGATCATTATAGACTTCTTTCGAAACGTTCTATGAGGTTCGAATTAATCGAATTTGAATTATTTATGAAAACAGAAAAGATAATAACACAAATATAGAATAAATAAAAACTTACTAACCAACGATTCTTAAAGGGAATGGAACATTTTTCGGCGGAATATAATTGAAACAAAAAATTAATTTGAAATATAGTTTTGCGTTACGTCTCTTGAGAGTATTATTCGATTCCATAAATTATTATCTGTAAATACTAAATTTGCTGCAATACATTATAACATCTATATTTACTGTGTTTTAATATAAGATAACAACTTAGATACCGATAAAATAGTTATAATTAAACTAAACGAAAGTTGATCATTCAAGAAAGCAAAATAACCTATAAATAATTTGTAAATGTATTGGGTCAACTATGTGAGATAACTATATTTTAATTTATTCATTTGTAGTGAAGTAATTTGCGTCTGTTCGATATTGTTCTTCTGAAATCAACAATTCCATGAATGTAAATTCTTTGTAGCAATGTATAAGTATATGCAATTAATGGAACGAGAGAAAATATTTAGCACCGATGCATTGCATTAATCTAAAGGCAATACTACACGAGCGTTCAAAAGAAATGTCTGAAAGGAACGAAGTGAAGTACCCTTTCGAGTCTAACACAGTGTACTCGTCATTAATTACGTCTGAAAAACGAATGATTGCATCGCTTTCAAAGAAGCCACACATATGCGTATTCGCATCCTGATAAAAGTGTTCATTAGAAAGAAGCTTTTGTAAAAAGCGCGGGATAATAACACTTCATATGCATAATTTTCTTCTAAATCATTTCTTCGAAGAATAATAATTTCTGAGCAAGCCTCTTGTCTTAACGCTCTTTACAATTCTTTTCTCAGCAGGAATCTTGCGATATCATGTAGGTTATACTATATTGTAAGTTAGTTTCTCTATAGATACCCTCCCAATTTCATCGAGATCTTTCTCAATATTTTTTCGTAACGTAGGATCAAAAACTCCCTCTTTTAGCAGAAATATTTAGATATTATAAAGCTTATATTTTAAGTCGAGTTACATTATGCGTAAACTTTCACGAAGAATTGTCTCGTTATATGCATATTCTAGACACGTGTGCATAATGAGGTAACTCATCTTTGATAATTCACACGAGACAAATGTGCTTACATTATTTTATATACATGAATTTTTCTGATGCATTAGAAACAGTCATACATGATCAGTGAGAAAAATTTTTAATTAATTTATAAGGAGGACCCGTTTCAATGAGTTCAATTTTGAGAATCACCTTGCAATGAATTATAAAAGAACATTGTCGATTAAAAGAATCGATTTTTTAGTTACCTTACGTTCGCTTGACGGGTTGCTGATGAAGCGGAAATGCAGGTGCAGTTGTCGGTGTCAGTTCCTCAGTATCGAATGCTTACTGCAGCTTCCCTGATTTTTCTGTAAAAGGTACACCATGCTGCTGGATCGACAATCTGGGAAAATGAAGGATGTTACTTGTCGATTCTGTTTTATTCTTATATTCGAAAGGAATGTAATTTTTAAGTAAGATGTTTTACAGTGCATTTGACTGAATAAAATATTCATGTAATTAATGTAACGTCAATTCTCTCGAGTACCAATTTTATTAATATTCCGTTTTAAAAATATACCAATCATGGTTTTGTTAAGAGAGAGGAGAAAAGAATATCTGAGGAATATGGAACATGGAAAAACGTGAAACATCAAACGTTTCCAGGTGGCATACTAGTTTTATAAAGTATTCAAGATAATTAAGTAATCTTTTAAAGTAAAAAGTAAGCTTTTTAAGTAACCTCGATGAAACTAAACAATTACCATTTTATTTCTGTGGTTTCCACTACAACAGTTGTGTATTTGCAAAATACGCATAAATACTTTCTCAATTTTTTAACACTCTTATCGTATACTTATATACATGCAGAAAATTGTGAAAATAAATACCTATTCATTGTTTTTGGAAGAGCTTAAGAGTGTATACATTTCTATATTAGGAAAGCACGAAAACCTGAATCACCAGAAGAGAATAAGTCGATCTGTTTTTCTGTGGACTGTTGCCAAGAGCGAAATATAAATTTTATGATTTATTCTTGCACAACGTAGACGAAGTCTAGTTTTTCTTATCAACAAATATACTGTCGTAGAAACTAACCGCACAATGATACATATTTAGGTACAAAGTTGAAATAAATTGATTAACTCCAACCGATCGTGAATATCCAGTTTCACGAAAATAACCGTGTTACCAATTGACATTTAGAGAAGAACACGATGTTTCTATTTCTACATTTCGCTATCCAGGTATAAAATTAGAAGAAGAAGATTAAAGATAGAAATAAGAGCAGTACTGTTTGATTTCTTCGACTCGTTCAATTCAAACATGAATAGACATATTAAACACTTTAATCGTTCCTGTAAAATGAAGGAATCGTGATAAATTAGGTTCAAGGTCCAAGAAAGATGCGCTACTATGCTTCTTTTTTCTTTATCCAAACTCTTATTTGAATATTGTTTATATGTGTCGAGGGCTAAACGTCTTCGAATATACTTCTTCCCCTAAAAGTATCCTATGTGAAATAATACGTGATAATTCCAATGGAAAATCAATTCCTATAGGGTCACATTATATATGACAATCGTTCGAAGATTGTTCATCTATTTCTTTAACAATAGCTCTAGTCATGTCAGGTATACGTTACTGGCAAGAAATTTGCAGAATAATCTGGCATAAATGCTATGACAGTTCTCAGTTAGTTAATGGAAATTAATATAGCCAGAAAAAAAAACGATTCTTCATGATGCGACTGAGATTTACAACTTCAACGTCATAAATATTCTTGAAACAGTCTAGCGGTTTCTGACGAGAAATGGATAATGTATGCTAGTCGAAGGTTATCTCTTCAATGGCTGGACGTTTACGAAGTTTGTATCAAATTCAAGTTTCCATCTTACGAAGATAATTATCATTAAATGTCTTTATTACACATACGTAGCAAAGTTCATAGAACACGTAGATATGTGCCTTACAAGGCGAGCTAAGAGTAGGTTCATATAAAACCTAACCTCGAATACGTTCTTTGAACTAAAAATCTGCAAATTAAACGATAATAAGAAGTAATAGATAAAAAAGAAGGTGATTGTTTCTATGGTGTCATTCTCTCTGGTAAATCTATCGCTAATCAATCTTATCGCTAATAACTGGAACTATTTTATCAAAAATGGACACGAGAAGAACCGAAATTAATTAGCAGAAAGCGTGTTATTCCTTTCAATGATTCTTTGAGTATGCTTCTCACGTCGAACCTTAGAAAAGTTTTAGACACCCTCGAATATGAAATTCCACCACATCAATAGTACTCTCCAGACTTATCTTTCATTTTTTCCACTACTTGAACAATTTTCTAAAAAGGAAAAGGACCTTCGACACAAGACAGCTTCTCTTTAGAATTCAGTAGACCTAAGATACCCGAATTCTATTGAGATTCTATTACAGATAAGAGTAAAAGCAAAACTTGAGAGAAGATGACTCGATTCAAAAGGTGAATATCCTCATTAATGATGTTGTGCTCTGTGTTGGTTGCTTCGCAGAACGGGTGTAGGATCAAGTTCTTCGACCATGGGGAGTTATAAACAGCGCTTCTTTAAGGTTTAGCAGACCTAATGCAGGTTCTACACAAACGTAATGTGACCATGTAGCGTAACCTCGTCGCGAACGAAAACTTTCGTGTGGACAGGGTCCTATAATTGCATTGCAAACACTCTCGTGTTCAGGACTGGGTTCGCAGCTATTTCATTCGCCGGTTTTCTGTCGTTACATTTTCGTTCGTGAGTATTCTGTCGTCACAGCTTCGTTCGTCAGTATTTTGTCGTCAGAAATTCGTATTTCACTATTTTGTCGCCACGCCAAAAAATTGTACACATTGGAATATACGTGCAATCTAGACGTATACCGAATTGCATACTTGCGCACAATTATACCGGACTGGTTCAGCGATTCTAACCGTAATCCAAAACAGGATTATCATTTCTTAAATATTCATCCTCGTTCGAAGAATCAACTAGAATATAATCGTATACTTAAATTCCAGTTGATAGAATCTAGTCGATATAACTATCTTCAACAGTTATATTGTATATAACTGGAATTTTTAAATTCCTTTCTTACGCTTTAGGGTTCAACAGGGTAATACAAATTTCACGCTGTACGCTTTTCTAAAGCCAATTGCAGATCGTACCTATGAGAATAGTTTCCTTTAAAAAAGTAGCTTTCCTACTTTCCTCCAACGAAATAAACATTTCTATCGACCTGATTCCAAGTACTATCCGCTTCATGGTTCTTGAACCGTTCGCTATCCAACAGGTCTTACTCGAATTTCTTGGCATACGGTTCACCGTGACGACTCGCAACCACAATACAAATGAAATTACACCGAGAGAATCAATCTTTCTTCGATGGATTTCAATCCGTGATCAAACGTGCAAGAGAGTGCATGCATCATAGTCGATTTAGGGGCCACCGATCATTCCTTTCGCGTTTTCCTTTCCCTCGTTGCAGCTTCACGCTTTTACCCGACACCGAGAGGAACATCGGACGGGAAACAGAGGCGACTAGCAGCCACGTGGGATGGGGAGAGTATGGGTAAACGGGAGCGGGTGGCCGTAGGGCGAAGAGGATTTGAGAAATACGAGAAAGCAGAATGATGCACTCTTGCGTCTTTCTGCAGCCCCGGTTGGCTCGAGATGAAAAGGATGGGGTATGTTTCTTGACGTTGCTGCTTCAAATAAAGGAATGGGAACGAAAAGCTGTAGAACGCCGGGCCGCGTGCTGGTGACGTTACTTTCCAGCAATACACGACTAGTGCATGGGAATTTATTTAACAACCATCCACTGTGCTCCCTAGGCCAGCACGGCCGATACATTTTTTATTGTCCTTTTCTTTTACCATAAAACGCGAGCGTCTTAAGACGCATACTTCCGACTTTGGATCAACCTTCTGCAATTCAATTATTTACGCGAACGTTCGTGTACGGGGCGGTTTGTATAAAGTGATCGGGTTGTTTTTTTCAACTCGAGCAAATACGAAAGACACTATTTGGATAGAAGCATTCTACTTAAAGAAACTTTTGAACGAGGCACGATTGGTTTCTAGATGAAGGTATCCAGGACAATTGAAAGATAATTTTGTTTTTCGAATAGAATGTTCAGTTTTTTATTGTAAGAATATCGCATAAATCTATGCGTGCGTATAATACTCGAGAGAAAAGTATTAATGTTAGTGTATTCTCTAAACTTAATATTGAATTGTTGTTTTATAATTATTATGTCGCAATGTTACTTTAGTAGTTGAATATCTATGAAACTCTTAGGTTTGAGATAGGTGTACCTGAACATTTGTATCTTCAGAATTCAATACTCTATCGAATTCTGCTATGAAAATCATTCTTCTATTTAATTAAGTGATAAAAAATTGAAAGTCCCGTTTAAAAAAATAAAGTTATTCTTCGAATATTCTTAACACCTTCACTTGTAAACCAGCAGTGCCCATTGTAATTAGTCCTTCTTCTAGTTAAATATTTATCGTATTAATAGATTTTTTAATAGATTTATATTAATATTTATTGTATTGATAGACGTACGTAACGGGTAAACGATTGTTTCCTTTTTCATTAAATTTGCCTGTAGCACTTGAATCATAAACCAAACTGACACTCTGATATTTTAGATTATTTTATTTTATTATATTTTATTTGGTTTAATCCAATTAGCCATCGTTGTAGTAGCTCATGACTTATCGTATGAGGGTATTTGAGTGAAACAGTTTTATATTTTGCGTATGTACTTAGAAAATTTATCTTCTATTTGAAGTATTTTATTAAAAAACTTTATGCAATAAATAAAGGAGGCGACCCTCAAAATCTAGAGTTTGGCTCAGGTACAAAGTTTCCGCTTACAACGCATCGTATGGCAAGAAAACGGGGTTGATTTATAGTGATACTTTGTCAGATTTTGAGCGGGTTATTGCGTTCATAGATTCAAATCGACGTGCCATAAACAATATAATATTCAACACGAATATTAAAGAAGTTTGAAGGCAATCGGTGAGGAATCGCTAGTTTTGGAAACTAAAGATGCGTGTGTCGATAACAAAAATTCCTTGTAAATTATACTTTATCACTTTGTGATACTTGCATACTTACTACTTGTAGTAGTATACTGTTAAGTATACTGTTTCTATACTTTATCTACTTTATCATATATATTTATCTATTTTGCTGATAAAACATTATTTTTCACGCTAAAATAAACAGAAGTTTTATTTTCATCATTGTTCAAACAATATGTTAAAAAATTTTCAGTTTCTATACTCGTAGTATAGAATTTATACTTCAGTTGGTATACTTAAATTAAGTTTATAAATTCCAAAAAATCTTAAGAATGTAAAACACGAAAGAATGTTCGAAATAAATATTATTTTCTCATTCCAAAATATTACTTCTGGAGTCTGAGCTAAGGGTTTGTGGTGACATTATATTCGTCAGAAAGAAAACCTCAATAATGAAGAAATTATATTTATTCTGTATACGTTCCACCTTGCACATCGTTTCTGAAAATTTCATTACGAAAATCCTATCGTAATTTAAATTTGTACGATCAAGAACACTCGTTTGTATTTTTGTCTCTAATTTAATTTCCGAGATAAAACTATTGTATATACATAGAATGTAAGCACGAAACAATTGCACCGTCTGCGCAATTTCGACTTTCCTCGGTATATTGCAGCTTGTAATAACTTACGAAGCAAAAAATTATATTGCAGTTTTGTAATATCTTACGAAGCGAAATATCTGTCGGTAAAATAATCTTACGATATTTTTATTATCCCCTTGAAATTTATTCCTGACAATTTTCTTAACATCGTAAAGAGTTCAACCGTAAAAAAAAAAGAAAAGAGAACTTATCACCAAACCTCGCGAAAGGTACTTTTACTTCTACCGAGTTTGAAAATCGGTATTAAAATAGACGAGTCATGAATATTGTCTCGACGAAATTCCCTTGCTCCGTATCTTTATTACAATTTTCAATTATTTCACAGATAATATCATGCATTTTATAATTCTGTAATTGCAATTTAGAAATTCCCTGCGTAACTCGCGGAGCAAGTACGTAAACTGTAATTTCATTATTTATCGTCTGCAATTCAAATTCTCTGCTTTCGGTACGAGTAGTTGGAATTCATTTATAACTATTAATGACTTCTCTGTTCCAGCTATTATTTTTACCTACCCCCTTAAATCACATCGTGCCGATATCATCCGGCTTTTGGGTTTATAGCTATTTTATTGTCTTCGGAGGAATTGATTTCTAGCTGGTGTAAAGGTTTCCTTCCTACCTCCACTCGGCCGATTCGTCGCATCATTTCTTATCCCCTTTTACTTCGTCACCCTTTTTCTTCCTTCATACTTTCCCAGAATCCGATTGTGCCCGAACTCTGTTCGTTCTGGTTTTTGTTTGGCCGCCCGTTCTCAGCGATCGTCCACGAACCCTTCGGGAAGCAGCGAAATTCTTTTCGAGGTAATGCTGGGGATCGATCGACAAAAGAAAAAAAAAAGGATGTGAACGCGGAAACTTTTTGAGCAATTAATTAACTCGGAACTTCTCTGTGGATTTTACTGTGGGTTGCTCGTAATCGTGTACACCCATTTCGTAGTTTAATCTATTGTTGCCTTCTTGTTCTTGGATATGAAAATGTGGATATTCGAAAAATATTTACAAAATATGAACATTTTCTACAAACAATAATCAAATACTAGAGTTGTAATAAGTGAGAACGAAAATGCATCAGCTGCACACTTCGAAACTATTTAAATAATGCTTTCTCGTATTTTCCTACCTTTCGTAATAACAGAAATAATTTAGTTGTTCAATTTAAGTGAATCACTCTGTGTAATTGGTATTGATTCGAAATAAAGTTAATAAGTTTCTTTCGTCGAATGATAAATTCTAAAGGAAATGTATCCAGCAAATTTAAATGTTGCATCTGAATGTCAACTGTAAAAACGTTCTTCATTACAATACCCTTAATTGTTATTTAACAATCATTTAACTTGGATCACTTCACAAATAATTTCTTCTATATATGATGTATGTATTTTATAGAGAATTACTAATGTAACGTACAATGCATAATTTTTAATATACATAATAGAATGGAAGTATTTCTTTGATATAGTAATTGATATAAAGTAGATATTTTTAAATCTATTATTGTTTAGGACAATGAGTTCTGTAGTGTCAAATGATACAAAATATTCTTCCGAGCCAAAACTTTCTTTAAATAATTAATTCTCTTACTTCGAAGTAAATAGAAGAAAGAATGTAGATCCGTTTCACAAGAATTCACTAACAAAGAGAATTGTAAAGTATAATTCTCGTTTCCATCGTTTAAATCAATAAAGTGAGTATTTTCATTGAGTAGTTTAATCAATATTCTAATTCCAATCAATAATAGCTAAAGTATACGAATAAACAGTTCTGTCCTGTATTTTAAATATTCTTCAATAAAATGATTTTACCAAGTGACCACTATTCTTCTAAATAAACAACTGCTTTCTATGTTCTAACCTCGATAAATAACATTTTCCAGATTTAGTTCTTCGATCAACTAAGAGAAATCAGAGGTGATAAATTTTGATCCGTTACTCGTTGAACAAAAGCTAGAGTTTAATTGTAAAACAAAATATTGTCCAATAAATTA
Organism: Ptiloglossa arizonensis; assembly: GCF_051014685.1. Taxonomy (NCBI): domain Eukaryota; kingdom Metazoa; phylum Arthropoda; class Insecta; order Hymenoptera; family Colletidae; genus Ptiloglossa; species Ptiloglossa arizonensis. The sequence goes on along the minus strand of NC_135056.1, from coordinate 4,863,523 downwards.
AAAATTGAATTATCCGACCGAATAAACACCGCGAATAAGTCGCTAAACGTTAATTCTATTAGTCATAATTTATTTCAATAAAATGTTGCCCATCTCTGAGAGAAATCATTTCGGTTGGAGTAAATAAATCATCATAAAACACCTACACATCGTGGAGTATGTATTTTACTTCGAAATAATTTACTTGGAATAAATTCCCCTCGGTTAAGATTTAAATGCTAGTGAAAATTCTATTTCGATTAGCTTCGTTATATTATTTTCCAGGAAAATTCTTGCAACTTCGGGGAACTTAACAGCCACAGATTTTCCGTTCCCTAGGTGTCTGAGTATTAAAACTACACAGCGAAATTCTCAGCTAATGACGAAGTTTCACGAAAGAGTATTAATTCCCGTGGCGACGGCCGCTTTGAAGTAGCCAATCAAACTTCCGAATGTATTAAGCTAGATAGAATTTCGAAGCAACGTTTGAACGCGACGTGACCGGATTGATTCACAAATTGTTATGAAATATCCAACGTCTCTTGTGCCTCGAAACGGACATACATCCGTACAGGATATCTTTTAGTTCGGGAGGCAACTAGTTGCAGAACTTCGGGACCTGTTGAAACTCGGTGTAATTCATCCACAGAAGAGAGCCACTGAATAGAACCTAGGTTACTTCTGTCCTTTCAGCGTGAAAAGAGCGGGAAATGCACGATTAAACGAATGAATTGATACGAGCTTAATCTAGATTTCCAGGAAGGAATTCAATATATTATAACCGGCTGAAAATTTGCTGAAACGCTTCACAAACGAATACGAACGAACGGAATAATAACCTCTGCGAGCGAAAATGGTGCATTAACTTTTAAGAATTGAAAGTTACAATAATGGCGAACGTTATACAATATCGTGTGATTCGTTTTAGTAGAAATTTATATAGAATTTTCCTTCCGCGTTATTGTTTATATCTAGACAATAAATAAGTAATTTTTGAATGTAATGTCACCAGGCTTTCCACTTAACTGTTGTGTGCCACAGAATAGGGTTCTTGGGCCAACTTTACGCATAATTTACACTATCGATGTACTCAGTGCAAAAAAACCTTATCGACCACGTTCCTGGACGATATAGCTATATTCGCATTCCATTAAGATGCCGGAAAAGCTACGGATATATTCCAAGAATTCCTCGATATTATCGAAACTTGGCTCAGCTGAATGAATACACATTCATCCGTGTTGTATTCACTTTGCGTGAAGCAACGTGTCCTGCAGCATTAAAGGATGCAAAAATTCTTGAGAAATAAATACTGAAATACTTTGGTATGCTGTCGTTATAAACGAAACAACTGACAGAAATAGGTTAATTTGAAAGTGTCACTGCAATAAAGTGTAATCGTCTGAGAAAATGATTAAACGTTTCTATTGAATCATTGGGAAAGACCCCAAATTAGTGAATAATTTTCCATATCAGATTTACATGATTTTATGCAAGACTAATTTATTTTTAAATTTTTATTTCTAGTGTTTCAAATGGATATCTAATTCTAGGGTACAGTTAACGATCGAAACATTGAGATCGTGTAACCAATTTGATTCAAATTTCTAAATCATATTTACAATGTTATTTGGTGTGTTATTAACACGTTCATTGCGGAGGAGGTAGATTTACATCCTTACGCCAGACAGGTCTATCTTTGGAGATAGATTTACCTCACGTAATACGCGTTCACCGCTACCCTTTTGTTGGCTTTGCGATGGGGATCTATATACATTCTGAGACACTTTCTTTTTCAGAATCCAACTAGGTCAGACTTAAATTCAAAAAATATTATCCGTTTTTAAGGAGAAACACCGTTTCTATTCTCCAAGGAACCCATCTGTGAACGCGTTTATCGTATCGTCCATCAGGATCTAGAAATGTGCATAATCATAGACCACGTAAGACCTAACAATCCTTATCCTATATCTGTATGCAATTATTAGACGAGCCTCTTGTTTCGAGCTTATTATGCATCATAATCCGAATGTACAGACTGAAAAGACGTAATCCTTGAGATCTACCAAACAGATATTTTAATAACGATCTCTCATCGTAATAGCAGTTTTCACATCTTACACATACTGTTTTACATCAACAAATATCTAAATCCTATATTCAGATGTAATTCAAACCTGAAACCACTATTTTAATCGTAATTCTCTTTGCGAAATTACGATTATAAATATTTTGAAACCGAACTACATTTGTATTATTTACGCCTCTGAACAGGAAATATTATTACGCGCTTTTCCGTCTTAGAAACAAATTAAATATTGAAATTGTTAATAGTAAATAGGAAAAAATTGATGTATAATAAAAAGACGCCCCTGAATAATTATCTACGTTTGACTGTGCATAGATCCAATAATGTTTCAAATTATTAACAAAAAATATATTAAAAAATACACATATCTCGCCCAGTCACTGCCTGTTGCTGCTGCTGATAGCGTAACAAGTGAATCGCTATGAAAATATGAAAATTTCGAGCAAACAATTGCAAGATCAACTTGCAAGACCATTATTCACTCTCCAGCTGGTATATCTTAGATTAACTCATAAACCTTCTCGTACACATACTCCTCGAGCATAGCAGCTTTCTAGGTTTCACGCAAATCTAGGTGACACACATAAACGTATGATGGAAATAACTTCAATGCTCTTCTTGTATTCAAGAATTCTTGATATCTTTATTTAACCCTGCTACTTCCCTCAATTAAGATACACGTTTGTATTCGAGCCAGAATGAAGTATGAAATTTAAAGTTGATAATATGAAATATACGGTTTAATATAACTCAATTAGAAATATCTGAGTTTGGTATACAGATAGAGCATTCAAAAATATTCGACCCACATATTTTTTTCTACCGGCTCATATTCATGTTCAAAGAGTGGAAGTAACTCTCAAAGTTGTAATTGAAATACCTATTCAGTTAAGTATCTCGAAAAGTAATAGAAGTAAGAAACACGTAGTCGGTTAAACATGTCAAATACTAATGAAGATAGAAAACAAAGTTTAGTTTTTGACGAGCAATCATAAAATCTGAATCAAAATTCCATTAAGGCATTATGTGACGCCACTAGGTCGATCGAATAGCTTTTTTTTATAAATATCGTGAAAAATCGAAGGACTGTTGGTACTCTTTCGTATTTCGGGTCACATTGACTCGAGATATCTCTCGTGGCAAATTTTTTCTTTAATATAGGAACGTGATTTTCGTTTAGATAGGCACACGATGCAAAGTACGCAAAGAGTCGCGCGAAAAAAAGTATAAAGTCGCGAAATACGAAAGACTAATGTTAAGAAATACGAGAATCGTGTCTAAATTTCATTTCGAGTTGAATAGACCCGGGAAGACCAGCAGAGTTACGGTACCGGGAATAAAGGAGAGGAAGGTAACGATTTTCTCGCCGACAACAACAAGTTAAGGAAATCTCGTGCCGAGCTGAACAAGTTGTGAATTCTACGCGATGTGATCGTTGAAAAACGAACTCTGCGGGGTGTCGTTGAAAGCGACAAGTATTAATAACCCACGATACAGGGGAATTAGATTATCCGAAATCGCCATAGCTATTCGTTCTATCGAGATCCCTGGAGATCTTCAGGTGGATCCTTCTTTCTACTGTTCCGCTCAGGAGCTCATAAATCAGTCTATCGCAACTACTAGAATTCTCGTGCGGATATCGGAAGTCGTGCATTACTCCGCGCAAAGAAACGAATTCCTTCGTGAGGAAAGATTTACTCGGTGCGGCTTTCTTTGTCGATGTATCGATTAAAAACTGTCCATTTATATCGTACTGCGTTCAGAACCAGATCAAATTGAATCAAATGTCACGATCGTGGACAAAATTCAGAGAAAGGTAGAAAACGATCATGCGAAACTGAATGTTGTGTGTGAAATGTTTGAAACTCGTTAGACGATTAAACTTCAAATTAAGTTTATTAGGTATCCTTGGTTGAATAAATGGAGACGAACAGCTGTTTGGAGTTGCATTTAAGATTTCATAGAGATACGACGTTTTATTTCTTGTTCATTAATTTATACATCCGATCTGTTATGGCTGAGGTAATGCGCGTCACGCGGTTACTATATTAAAAACCAAATACGAAACATCTACTTTTTTATGCAAGATTCGGTGAGTTTCATTTCCTCTTTCTTTCGTAGTTTCTGAAGTTTGAGATCATTTTGTGTTCAAGACCAATGAGACCATTTACATATACTTTAAAAGTATTTATATGTACTTTGAATGCTAACGATTTTCATTAAAACGAAGAGGATTTCGAGAGAAAGTCATAAAACGAAGTAGAACTTCACAGAAATCTATTTGCGAGAAAACGTTCATTGAACCTCACGAACAAACGAAACTCTCGAAGTTGAAACAAAGTTTAAGTCGAAAGTGATAAAATAAATTCAAGGATTTTCGAGTATTTCTATTGAATATTAATGCGAATTAACGAATAGCCTGGAATAAGAGCCGAAAACAATATCGAGATTCTACTTAAGTTCATGAAAATGCAATCTAAATGTAAAACGAAAAGACGCCGGTTTTTTCCGTTTAAAAATTGCTTTCTACGAAGTCACTTTCGTTGTCTAGAAAAGTTAACTCAATAGGGTTCGCTTCAAAAATTGATCAAGTGAATCTGTTCTAAACTTTGATTAGTAAAAAGGAACTTAACTTAGCGAAAGTTTATTATTTCGAATATTCCATGCTTTTAAGACTGATCTGAAAAACCTATTTAAGTAAAAGGAGACTATAGTGAAATCTTTTCTGCAAAAGAACTTTTATTATATGTCGACAACATTTGGATTTTGCTACGTAACTATTCTTCAAAAGTCTTTGAAGAGTTTCCAAATTTGATACAACCCGACACAAAATTATGAAGACATTGAAAAATTTGTAGAAATTTGCTCCCCTTTGATAACTAATATAATGAACAGTGTATACGTTTACAGTTTGCAACGTATCAGAAAACATTGTACAATATACTTAAGTCTTACTTTTATCGATTAATCGTTGTCTTTCTTGAGTAGAGCCTCGAAAAATTGTGGCATCTTTGCGGTTAACTGTTTGTATAGTATCTGTTGTAATATTATTCCATTATTTTTAAAATATGATTGTCCTTTCACAATTTTAGTCAGTTAGATGAACTGACTATGAGAATCCAACCGTAGTTAAGCTTGTGAGAGGCGTTCAAGATTTCGAATACACCTAAGTTCTAAGAAATCTAAAAGTGAGGACCTAAACCAGGCTTCACTTCAAGCATTAAGTTCTTTACTTCCATAGGAAGAAATTATGTCATCTACATGTGGATAACATAGCAATCGATTAACTATTTAGAGTAATTTAATTATTTGTCTAATAATACTCTTAATTAATCTCATTCCAAACACCTACCATCGAACATGGTATTCTAATGGTATTCTTCACTTCGAATTCTAATGCTTCGTTACAAAGACCAAGAGTAAGTGTTTTAAGAACTTTGACAAACAGTGTACGCCATAATCCAATAAAGGATTAATCACAACAACGAGCAATCTACTATAAAACAGTCTCCCTGCGATACTGGTATCCAATTTATCTATATTCTTCAGTTTTATCCTCAAATGCCATTTCTACCAAGACGATAAATACTGCAGTTGTACGATATACGGACGTGAAATACGTTATACCTATCGTCTAGCTTGAAATATTGCGAGTACAGAGTCGTTAAACTCCTCCGTAACACAGGATGTGCAAATGGCCACGATAGATCAGAGAGGAGGGTATAGGAACCTCACGTGGGTATCTACAACCATAGGACGGACGAAATGTAACAAAGAATTGTGGAAGGCTTCGGTATCGAAGTGTTTATGTCGACGTAGGTCTACTTATCTGACCATTTGTTAACGATCGACGACGTTTCCTGGCGTCCTTGGAGAATCGCTATAACGCACGACCAACACCGTATTGTGTTTATCACTTCTTCAGCCAGCGGTGATTCCATGTGCTTCTTTGCAACGGCCTACCTATTTCAGGAACAGCGAACAAAATTTCAACGCTACCATCGAATCCATACGTACGCGGTAAATGCATACGTTGCACCGTAGCCAGTAATCTAATGACGTTAATATCAATTTCAGTGGATCGATCAAATTGCTAACTGAACCCCTTGCCCTACGATTTCAATTTCGATAACGCGGATGTTAATCAACAGCAGATTCGATCACAACATTCACTGTTCTTTTGAACGCTAAATTTTCTTTTTGAAGATTATATCAGAGTTTCTTTTTTAATAATTTTAAGGAAATATATTCGAACGTACGAATGTGAATAAGACTCACTTGTGGTTTCTATGTTTGGCCCGATTTCTTTACTACGAGTGTCACACGATATTGTAGGCGAACGAGTTAAAGATGCTTTCGAGTTTGAGAGCATTTTTCAATTTATTTTTGTTCTCAGGAATCGTATTTCCTCTACGTTGTATAGCACACGTTCAGCCATTGGTAGTTGCTTTTAACGAATAAATATTACGAATATCTTACAAGGGAAGGAACTAGACTATTCTTTCTCGATATGAACGAGATTTTACAAGATGGCAGGTCCTCGTTATAAGGTGAAAAACATTGATTGCAGGTACTCGATAATGGTAAAGATACAAAGAATTATAGTCAACTGTTTTGTGAAATGTTCAGTGGAGCGAATAATGCAGAAGCACCATTTTGCTTTTGCAAATAAATGAATATCTTTAGCTGAAGCTTTTTAGATGCCGTTATTTAATATTCTACAAAACTACGTTATTTCTTATATTTAACATTCGAGTTCTCGTGTATTTTTCATTCCGATTTATCTAGTTTGTCTTGTAATTACTCGATGATAGATTAATATACACATCGTACAACTTAAAGTATATTGAATTTTAATTATTTATGTCTCTAAAATTATCGAATGTCTACATCTAATATTGTGTCACATTCCAGTAAAGCTCTCAACTCTACCATTCTACAAAAGCATATTAAAATTGAAAGGAGTAGATTAGGTCTCCTTCTCTTGTTAAACATTGAATATTGGATTTACTAATAGGTATGAAATATTTATTGTTTGTAAAACAGATATAACTTGTCAAATATAAGAAAGGTACAATTAATGAAAATCAAGAACAGACCATTTTTAAGCTCTAGCTATTTCTAAACTATAACATCGATACTTTTCTTTATTTTCTAATCGAAGGCTGCCATTTCATATCTTGAGAAAGTAATTCATTGAAAAACCTTTGATAATTTAATTCTCAAAAATTGGATGATTCGAAACAATCGTAATAAATAAATGCATGATCATTTTCACCTATACTAGAATTTCTGTTTTTCACAAGTTTCAAAAAGAAATTGCGTATAATATTTTATGTATAACCCCAATATCATTATGCTTACACGTAAGTAGATCTAGAAGCAATCACGTAAATAAATATTAACTAATACACGTACAAGGATACAATTTCATTTTTTCTTTAGATACATTCCATGCAAAATAAGTAAGGTATTTCTCTATCATCTGCTTCTTTCGAGTAATCTCTTACCCATCTTCGAATAAAGAACACGACACATCTGCTGCTAGGTCAAAATGGCTACGCATTCGCCATACGAAACTGATAGACTGTTATCGCGCAAGCATTTTTCCATTATTAATCTTTTTCCTACATTTTAGAGGTCTGCTCGATCCTTGGTAGTCGTTTTCTCTCTCGGTTGACATTTTACAGAATTTGTCCGCGCGATAAATTTAGAAAATATGTAAATATTTAGTCGTGCAGGATTTAAACATGGATTTTTCTTCCGGCCGAAAGGACGACCGTCAATCCGTGATCTATGCTTCATGGCAGTTTGTAAAATGTTTCGAGAATTCCAGCACTCTCTACAAGAGACTGACACGTAGCTGAACTTCCCGGCTATAAGTCAAAACTGCGGAATAAAGTTCTCGCTGGCAGCCATTGGTATTCGACAGAAACAACGGAGTAAATCGCGTCGCTGCCCATCTGATTTGTTGCCACAGTCATCGTAGATAGGGAGCAATTGTGCACAGAATTTTTGTGAAAAAAATACCGCGCGATCCATGCTTCGTCCGAGTCAATCGAGTAAATCGAACGATCCTTCAAACATTCCTAGAAAATGTTCAATAAGTTTTGTCGTGTTTTCCATTGTAAAAAAGTACTATGACATTTCAACTTTGAGTAACTGTAAGTGTACGAATGAGTCGACAAATCTGCATGAAATTTCACACATGTTCATCAAACTAGTAGTACAATCTTTAGAAAAGTAACAGCTTCATTTCTTATCGAACAACAAAACTTATTAAGCAATCTATTACAAAATACAGAGGCTTCTTATCACTATCGATGTACTTTTGGGTGTCATCAGTAGCAAAAGTTTGCACGTACATTACTATAATTAATATTTGTCCATTCGTTTTAATTCTTTTCTTAAAGATATGACAAGTTTTTTGTCATATGTAAAAAACTGATGGTTGAAATGGTGCTTCGAGAAATGATTATGAATGCTCTAGTGATCTGAGAAACACAATTTTTGTATCTAGCTATTGAGCACATTATTCATGTTCAGTTCTATATATAAATACCGTTATGTTTATTAATTTACAGTATACACTGTACTTTATCGAAGGGGACCAATGTTCGTGGTGAAAAATACAAATTTTCAATGTTTTTTAATTATACCACTCGACGTATATTGCAACTAGAATTTCTACAAATATATTATTTTCTTGTATAACATACAATATTCAATTCAACGGAGTACAATAGAGTTACAATTCAAGTTGCACGTACATTATATTCTCATATCGTTAGATTATAATTTTGTATGGGCAAATGTTGAGAGGCAATAGAATAGTGTGTACAGTATGCACTCTATCAATTTGCTGCAACAGATTATTCTAGGTCATTCGATAATGGCCTAAATATTCCAGAGATACGTACTTCAAAAATGACAAAGATGAGTACAAAAGCCCCGACGAAATTTCTCCTCGACTTTCCTACAGTTCATAGAGGAACGTGTGTACAAAAAGGGTGACCGATCAATAGTCAATCAAACGGGCTTCCGTGCTAATCGCTTACGAAACGAGTTTACTGTCGACGGAACTATTCATTCCCTTCCGGTCTAGTCGAGCCAGATATTGTAGACAGACTTCATCAAGGACAGCAGCGTTGAATTGGGTTTATGATACGAACGTGACCTCTTCGTCATTTTTAAGATTAAACATTTCCATGCAGTTACAGTTTGCCTGAGCGATGAGCTGAAAAACTTCAAGCTCTAATAAAGAGTTACGAATCACGAAATTTGTTCCTGTTCCTCGATCGTGATATATCATGGATTTATATAGACCAAAAAGGAACTTGTGGAAGTTTATATGATTTAGGGGCCAATTTTGCAGAAATTGAGAACGTATGTAACGATACGTGCAGCATGTTTTCGAAACTATCTGCAAAAGTTTCAAAACTGTCAAAAAAGTATCCAGTAATAATTTTGTAGCCAAGAAAAGTTTAAAAAAAGCTATTAATTTTCCGTAGTAATTCAAATCTTCCGAGAAATCAAAAGAAACTAAATTCTGTTGGATGCCTTTTATTTTATTGAACACTACTGTTACACACTACACACCAACATTGATAGAGAATATTTTAGGCATTTATAATGTGATTGCTTTAGCTGTATCGTTCCTCTTCTGTTATAATAGAATATTACAAGTGAAACAGTAATATTGTTTATTATCGGTCGGATCTCGCAACTGAAACATAATAATTCTTAAAAAGTTAATTAGAGTGCTAATGGATTTATATAATAGGTTTTCTTACGAGTGCACTTTCTGATTGCTAGATTCTAACATGCAACTGCACTTTTGTAATTTAATCAATTCTTCTGGGTATTCTGCTTATAAAAATGCGAGAGTAAAATGTTTAAAAAATAAATACTTAAAGTAACACATGCTTTATACAATGCGAAGAATGATTTAAACGTTTCACGAGTGAATAATTATTCAAAATAATCGACTTCATCTTGATGAAGAAACCGTGTTCTATTTAGAAGAATGTGTAACTGCACTTTGCAGGTGCATCGTTGCACTCGCATTAAAGAAGACAAATCTCGTTATATCAGAGAAGTTTTACTGCGCTGCTGTTTTCTGTCTTCGAACAAACAGAAGTTACGACTGGTTCCAACTGCATTACTCACTTCGTGCATTAAGCCCAACAGTAACAGCATTTCCAAGCGTTGTACCTGAAATCCGGGAGAAGAGAAGAGAATTTTCGACGGGCATGACCATAAAAATGCTAACTGGACCTGTTGAACGAGAGTGGACTCAATATCCAAGAAATAACGTTTCTTGTGGACCAGTGGAAAATATAGCAGGGTCAAAAATTTCTCGATCTAACCATGAAACGTCTTTTACGGAACACAGGATCCTGTTTTACTTTTCGGTACAGTCATCCTTTACTTCGATATGTTTATAGGAAACGTAAACAATTGAATTGACAAAATGTGTAATTGTTCTGTATTACAGATAGATTATAACAATTGTATTATTTATTCGATGTAATGATTGCATAATAAATTGTATAAAATTATTTTTGCGAATATCATCGCGCAGAATTTTATATGAATTTTACATTTTGATTACTATGGGTGAGGGGTTGTTCATATATGTATGTATTAGATAATTGCTATGAATGTAACTCTTTAGAAAGATTTTTTAGTTTATTAAATTATTATTTTTCTTCGGCTGTCAGAAGTCGTTTCTCCCAGAATTTTTGGAAGAGATATGTACAGATGTTTGTTCTTTCAGAAAAAGAAGTAAATAAGGTCGTGTCTCAATTTCTATTGGTCACCCATGTTATTTTACTTCAACAAATATTTGTTCCAACTTCGATACTTTCTATGGCCTTCAAAAAGGAGATACATTTAGTAATACAGTTGATAAATACATTTTCAGTTCGATGATAAAACTCTTTCAAAAGTGTTTATTATTTATCGTAAAGTCATATGTCTCTTATCCACAAAGTGATAAACGGTGACACACATAAGAATGCTTTACATAAGAATGCTTGGCTCCCTTAATTATAGGGCATGAAAACTGAAAGTTTCTGCAAGAATTTCGACAGCTGTGATTTCACCGACAGACTATTGGTCTATGAACTTATATAGGATCGCAGCAGTTTCTGTTTTAGTTCAGTTAAATGTTTCTGTTTCAATAATAAACCCTCGAAACTTATACTATTTTGATATTATATGAGACAACCCGTCTCAGTAGAAAATAATTGAAACGCTTCCAACCAAATCTGAGTCATCGATATTATAGCAGTGATACTTTCTGATAATGGAACACTATACAGTGACACTTATTTTTTAATAATGGAATTAATCCAGGGACATATTTATTCCTACTGTTATTAGTCAATTATCAAGAATTGTCTTGTACTATCCAATAAATATCGGAGTAAAGTATTTTTGATAGAATAAAACGGATTTATTGACAATTCTTACAATATCAATCCCATATAAATGATTCCATTGAAGCATTAGCAGGATGATGCTAGTGTCAGATTATGTTTGAAATATTTTTGTATAAACCACGCATAACAATTAATTTTCGACGATTTTGAAATTTTCAAGTTACCGAATTTTCTTTGCGAGTTGATACGTATGATTATCTAACCAGTGCAGATGATATAAGTAACAATGTTAAACAACGCAGATATCTTTAAACAGCGAGTAAAATGGTGGTACAGAATGATATTCGAGGAAACTCTTTAGCTCCATAACTCACTTTTGTAAATTGTTTTCACCTTTACTGTGCAAAGATTGGATGACATTTAATAACTAATTAACGACATGAATTTATAGTCGGAGCAAACCTGTTGCATGGGAATCGCTAAGGGAAGCGCATCGTTCGCCGATGCCAGCAGATTTATTTTTCCGTTGCAGAAACTCGAAAGTTGATTCGATATCCAGGTCACGTTCGTTCATGAACTTGATTTGCATCCAGGGCTTCTAGAAGCGTCGAAAGAAATTCTCGATGGGCGGAGAAAAGCTGCGGTTACATTTCGTTCCCTTTTTTTATCATGAATCGCGGACTAATGCTACCCTGAAGTTCGGTTTCCACAGAGAACCGTGAATTTTAGCGAGCAATGCGAGCTCCCAAGTGCATTTCGAAGCTTCTAAATCTTTCGAATGCTTTTCTGCATTCCGGAGAAATCAGGACTCCCAAAAGTATCGTATAATATTGTAAATTAGGTGTAATTCTAACCAAATTAAAATTTGCTTCGACACTACAAAAAGTATCGTATAATATTGTAAATTAAGTGTAATTCTAACCAAATTAAAATTTGCTTCGACACTATAAAAGGTATCGTATAATATTCTAAATTAGGTGTAATTCTAACCAAATTAAAATTTGCTTCTTCTCTCTAAAAAGTATCGTATAATATTGTAAATTAGGTGCAATTCTAACCAAATTAAAATTTGCTTCGACACTATCTTCTATATCGTAATTGTACAGATTCTCAAAAAAAAAAAACTAACGGTAGAAAACTATTGAACACATTATAACACATTTGGCAGTATCTCGTTGTAGAATACTTTTATCGAATAAAAGTTCAAGACCTAGTTTCACTGTTAGCGAAAGTGGAAAAATCATTGAGAAATTTAATCCAGTTAACAAAAAGCAAAGCGTTTTACTGTCAAATTGTATAACGGAAGAACGAAACGAGACCAATAAGCAAAGCGTAATAATACGACTCAAAGTGTTGTACAAAGCGATTATTATTTGTTTGTAAATGATAAATTTTATGCAGAAAGCATTGTGATAATATATTTTAATCACATGCGTTTAATTTCTAATGGAATGTATCAAATAATCGGATTTAAAAACTTCACAGTAACAGAACATTATCGGTATAACTTGTCGAATGAGGTTATTCAAAATTTCGTTGAATAAGTATTTATAATTGTTGCATAATTTTTGTTTAAACTAGAGTTTTAAATACGAGGGGCATATTTTATTTGAATTACAAATTAAGATTAAAATCATAATACAATTTTGTCAAGTGTAATAAATTGTTAAATTTGTATGGAACGTTTCGTAATTATATATTGGTACACTTTAGAGTACTATGTACAAACAATTTCAGGTATGCCGAATATTGCATTCTACGATCTTGTTCTCTTCTAATTAGTTTCTATCGGTTGCTCAAATTGTATCAAAAATGAAAGTATAAGAAAGCATTTAAGATCTAAGTATTAAAAGCAAGATTGCACGTTGCATACAAGACGAGTTCATCAAAGAGCCGTAACGATGCAATTCCGCAGCACCCATAGCAGGAATATTTGATAATACGGCTGAAGGGCGATATCGCTAACATGACGTTAAAATTTATTGTCGACTAGGCGGAAATTGGCCGAGGGAATCGTCAGAGGGATTAACACACACCATCGTAACACTGGTGAATTCAAATTCCGAGATAACTATTAAAGACCATAGATTATTCCATTCCCTGGCGTTCGTCGTATGCAATTTGTCTAACAGTAACTTTCGCATGAATTTCAAAGGCGAAACAAACGACATCTAGAACATTGCAATTGATACAAGGGGAATGCAAAATAAGTACAATTGAAATTTATAACATAAAACAATGTTTTATCAATTTTAGAAGAAGATACTTAGTTGTTTATGACGTACTTGAAACAACTTCAAGAGTACTTCAGTACAATTACAAAAGTTGGCCAATACAGTTGCTTATAGTTTTTAACGAAGAATTAACAGTAAAATACCAGCAGTTTAACTTCTTAAGGAACGAATTATTTTGTTTCGTGCAAAGATAAAATTGAATTAGTATTGAAATAATATATTCACAGTCAGAATAATATTCTAAGGACCCCATTTTTGTTATCCTGGAAATATTCTATAAGTATTGTTCTACAATACAATTTTGTATTTTTGAATGGATCCATTCTTTTCACAACTATTCTTCTGGTAAACTAATAAATTTTCTCGCGTCTATAATTGTTCATTTCTTCTGGAGAAACGAAGTGTTTTAAAACTAAGGATCCAGAGCAGGGGAACTTGTTTCACTGGCTATGAGGATAAAAGAATTCATTTGGTCATTCTTCAGGAACATCTTTACACACACATACACACAAACACCCACACATTTAACCTCCACGGTCGAGTTTCACGGAAATATGTGCAAAGTTCAGAGAAGTTTGATCTTAGAAAGGAAGTTACTCTTCCTTTCGCTTTGTACAATGTCAAGCTGATTTATCTGATCTCTCCAAGCACTGTTATTGTTTACTACGAACACAAAGGAAACGATAACACCACTTGTATCTTTAACCTTGCCAGACTTTCTGAAAGATATGGTCGCAAAGAAAAGGGTGTTGGCACTGAAAGGTTTCTAAACGCGTTGTTTAAAATTTGTTTTTTTTTTGCACATACATAGTATCGTCCATAATTATGGAAAAGTTGTACCTGTCTAAACTAATAAGAAAGGGAATTATACTTTTGATACAAAAACATATTTACATTCTGTCACATTCTGTCTAACACATTAAACATTCTGTTTAGTATATCTACTATATAAATGACCAAATCCTCTTGAATCTAACTTATTTTTGCAAATTACACGATCTATTTTACACAGTATCTCTGGTTGTATATTTATCTTATTATGGACAAATTATTTGATGGCCATGCTATCGCGTTAAAGCCACGATGGCGTATTATGGTGAAAAGATGAAATTAGACTTGGAAAATACCGACAAATGGACACATGGTCTCAGAGTCGCACGAGGTAGGAAAGAGTTAATATTAAAGAGAAGAAATGCGAGATTTTCTTTAAGGTGTAATGGTATTCAAGCAAGTTCGTGTCAACTTCTCCAACAGAGTCGTTTCAAGAAACACGGTTTAAATGTTACGACTGGTGTGTCGCTAAAAGTATTTTTCAACGCTGGGCGAACGTGAAAGGATCCACTTTGTCGCGTAAGATCATTTTTACCATTTAAATTTCTTGTTTTGAAGACACAGTGTAACGTCTACCTCGAGCAACGTTATTTGGAATCAAGGTAGGTTGAAGCAGTTTTACTCCGTTGGAATTGCTCTTTTTAAACTTTTATCGAGTAGCCAAACGATAATAACAGTGCTACATTCAACGTAGCCAGAATGGTTACAACAATGCCTTTCGTGAAAAGTATACTACATACATCGGTTAATCGCGAAGGTGGTTCATTCCTACTAGGTTATTATGTGGGACGATGGCAACGCGAGATAAAATTTCTAATTCCCAATGAGAAACTTAAATTCATCGCAGATGAATTTTTATCATATCTAGTCTTAGTGAAATCGTTTAACGAACTGGCACGTCTATAATGAAGGAAAGTTCAGATTAAATTGACCAAGTTTCTTAACTGAAGAAACTTACGTTTCTATAAGAAAGCTCATTTCACAATTACCGACTATTATAAGAAATTTGTAATTTTAAATTCTGTACAAGAATGCATTTTCTTCTTAATGCTTGATGGTAGTAGCTACTGACCTACCAACACTTCTCTGTAAACTTTTTATACACGTGATCCCGTTTCATGAAACGTAATCATTAGCAACCACCAATTTTATAAAATTTATAGGTATTATGAGTGTAGATATTATAGATATTATAGATTAACGAGAGAACTAATATAATTTATCATCAGAATCATTCTGCAAGTATGTATGATATAATGATAAAATATTTTGATATTTGAAAATAAAGACAATAATACAGTTTCTGATCATGAAGGGTCAGTTGAAAGAGTTGTCACAAAATTTATAGTCGTTTTGTATGTACAGCTCTTAATAAAAAAAGTCTAATAAACATGGGCTCTAAAACCATTTGTCTTTAAAATACAAATGTTCTTAGTCGTAACGTTACTTTTGTAGAAAAAATTCAAGATAGAGCACTTTATTTATTGTCAAAGATCTGATATACTCATATTAGAGCACGTAAATATTTGTTTACGTTATGTAAGATAAAGTTTATGACAAGAGGTCATATTCATAAACATTGTACACGTTAAATCTAATTATGAAAAGAGATTTTAGAATTCCTTTGCTTTCTAAAATTTCTGTAAATGCTGCACACAAAGAATGAAAATAGTATTATAAATTTAAAATCCAGTAATATATTTTTTTGTACAGGTTGCCCAATTTTAATATATAAACACGAATTACTCGTAAACTACTCTTTGTATAAAAGTGGTTTGAACAGGAATTAATTGGTTTCCTAGAAGACATTATCTGCTGTATTTAGTTTTTCTATAGATAAACGCCTAGAGAACAAACGACGGTGATATACGTCCCTCCAAATAGAATTATGTAATATTTAATGCATCAATGGATGAAGCTCGTTACTTATCGTAAAAGAATATTAATCTATTTACATAAAGAAATCGTTAGTTTAAAATATATTCTCATTTAAATATTGCAAAGTGAAATTAAAATCGACTAGTAGAAATCCATGCTACTACCACTTTAAAATATTGAGATTAAATTATCTTCTGGACTAATGATTTTTCAACAGAAATAGGTTATTACTTTTTCGAAGGAAATAACAAGTTGCATTCATTGGTATGTTAAAAATTATATAATTCCATTTAAGAAAACGTGCATGTATTCACTTACGATCGGAACAACTTTTATACAGCAGATAGTTAACGAATTATTCACATTTATACATTAAAGTCAGACACCCTGCATAATAACATAAAAGAGTACTGTCTTATATAAACCAAATCTTTGTATCATTCCATTCGAGATACTATTTTACATTTTACATAGAAGAAATTTTTGTTCCTTCTCTTAGTTTCTTTTTCCAGCTACAGCTGTTGTCCTTATTCTTTATTCAAAGCTGGATAAAAGTTTATTCGAAAGAGAGAGAAGATACAGAAATATCTTATCTGTTTTGCGTCAAATGTACCCCGATAAGAGAAGAAATACTACGCCTGTATATACTTATTTATTTATTTATATATGTACTTTCATGTAAATGTAATATATGCAGTCGAAAGTATACATAAAATTGAATACGCAATTCCTTCTTGGAACCTGCGTACAATGGAAATTCTACTATTGGTTAAAGTCACTCTGCATCGAAGCATCCGCTTTTCGATTTTCATATTCGATTTTAAATGGATCGTAAACTAAAAGAAAGTAACAGAAGGAAAATTATACAGCGACGAAATTAGAGACAATTTTAATACCCTTTGTTTATTCTGTACTAATCACAGTTCACAATGCACGGCAATCGATTCCTTTGTTTCGCTGAACGTCAATGATCATATGTGGCATTATGTTGCGCGTTTCGATTAACTCTCGCTTTCAGACGTCACATCCAATAACGAGAACGAGGTTGCACATAGAATATGAGTCTTTAGATGTAATAGTTCGCCCGGTAAAGAGCTTTTTACAGTTTCAAACGTATTCCTATTTTTCAGCTGCCTCGTTCCTTCAAGAACGTTCTTCCCCCGTATATCACCCACGCAATTTGGAAAACAATTGAAACAGGGTCGCCGATAGGACCCTGTTCCCTCGAAATTGCCAACTTTCTACGTCGTGTATGGAATAAAAATGGGTAAAGAAATATTTAGAACAGTCGTTGCTGCACAACGAGAGGAAGATGATCGTTAATGCAGTTGCGTTCGAACCTAGCTATCAGCAAACATTCGAAAGATCATTCGTAAGGATGAAACTCTATTTGGGGAGGCTCGATCCTCCCTTGGCATTTTAAAAATGAATTTTGGTTGAATGTCGGATGAAATGAACACAGAAAACGACCAAGCAAAGGAATTCTAAAATCTCTTTTCATAATTAGATTTAACGTGTACAATATTTATGATTATGACCTCTTGACATAAACTTTATCTTATATAACCTAAACAAATATTTACGTGCTCTAATATGATTATATCAGATCTTTAATTTCTTTCAATGTGTTGAAAGAAATCTCTGACCTGCTTGATCGATTAAAATTAGTCCTTGGCGTTCTGAAATTGAATTTTTTACAATATTATATTAACGTATCGAGTTTATGAAAATAGAACGAACGAACAATACGTTTATAATACTTCGAGACATCGATGCACGAAAGTTTAGAACAGTGTAGTAAATAAAGGAAAAAAGAAATAAACGAAAAAGCAATAATTATTTTCTAAACATTTGTAAACTTTGGATAGAAAAAATATCGAGGTTACGAATGGTTTTTTTTTCATTTCAATCGAAATTAAAATTAATTAAATTACTCCCACATCTACTACATATTACGTATGCGTTCATAATAGGTTGTTCGATAAATTTTATCGAACGGTGACCTAGAACCATACTGTTCAATGAGTTTCATCGAACGACAAAATTTATCGAGCAACCCAGTACTTATGAAACTATGCAACAATCCATTCCATTATATTTTCCATTATATTCGTCCAAATTACTGGAAACAATTAACAAACATAAATTCGTAACTTTATTTCCAAATGGTTACCGATCGAGTCAACCGAGTTCAAGCTCAACGATTTTAAACAAATCGATTTCGCTGCGAAGAAGACGTTACTATCCGGGTTGGTATTATCTGGTCGACATCACGATATATAGACTCTAAAAACACGCCTAACGGGAACTCTGATAAGACCTACCAACCGGGGGCACGTTTCAATCGCGCGCGTAATTCCAAACCGACAGCCCACGGCGAGGTAGCTGGGTATTCGGCTGCAGTCTCAATTTCATCAAGTAGCGCGGCTACAAATGGGAACGGGTTGCGCCACGAAAGGAATCTCAAGAAGATAAACGAAGCACGAATGCATCGTCGCGTAAGCGCGCGGCATTAAAGATTTCGTTTCCCAGCTACGTAGAAACGTACTCGCGTAAACGTTCGCTGCAAACAGATACATCGACTGATCTAAAATGCGAAAGCCAGAGGTACGTTATTCTACCACTTGTGCGCGTTATTCTACCAACGTGTGTGTCGTGGCAACGTCCTCCATTCCATACATTTAGCAGAGACATTGTGCTAACACGCGGCCCGACATGTTCCTACGTGATGACGTTACGTGGCTGTCTCTGCTTACGCGTACTCGTGATTGGTGCACCGTTTGTTCTTCGAGAAAGATGAAGAGTACCGTACACCATCGCCAATTTCCAGAGAGTAAAGACAAAGCGCGAGCAATTATTTTGATACACCGTCGATGTAGGCGCGACTGGATGATAATATTTACATCGTGCCTGTGCTCGTACGCCTATCACGAGAGTCTACTACGTACACTCGTGCACCGTTACACGGTTCGTCTATACACCCTGGGACCAATTTATCTTATTGCCCTAAAATCCGAGAAAGAATATTACGGAGTGCTGGTAACCGAAACATCTGGTTCGAGTTACACGAACTGTCTGATTTTAATCTTTAAATACTAATTGATATGTGCGCTGTATAAAAGATAGATCGGATAAGGATCGAATGGTTTCGAAGAGAAAATCGTCCGACGGAGTTAGCGTTTCTGTATATAGGCGAGTGTAAATCGTCCAGGAATGACATCAATTTTCTTAAACGGAATCGTATAATTTTTTATGCGCCAATAAAAGTAGCACGTTACTTCCTATAAAAGAGAATTTACATTACTTATGTACAATATTGTTAGCTCGGAATATAATTTAATCTCAATATTGCAAATTGCTAATAGTATGGATTCCTGCTACTCTGAAATGACATAAGGCGATTCTGACTTCGATGAATTCTTTCACTATCAATTCTGATACTGCTTCGTAACATTGAAATTAAAATATCTTCCGAAGATAATTTAATCTTAATATTGTTAAGTGGTAATAGTATAAATTCCTCCTACTCAATTATAATATAATACTTCTTTCCAACATTTAAATGGAAATATATTCTAAACTAACGATTTTTTGACGTAGATAGATTAATATTCTTTTATGATAAGTAACGAGCTGCATCTATTGATGCATTAAAACTTACATGATCTACTAATTATTAATTATAGCAGATAATATCTCCCAGGAAACCAATTAATTCTTGTTCGGATCATATTTATACAGAGAATATTACGAGAAGAATGCACAAAAGTGAATATATTGGTCACTCGTGACTCAATCTTATCATCATCTTCTTAAATAGATTCTATAATTATGTAAACGATACGACACATTATCGAACACGAGCTAGGAATATTTATACACGAATTAAGTGTATTATTGAAAAATAATTTGGATCGCAAAACGAAAAATGTTTGGATACTCAGAGACACGATTAAGAATCAAAGGCTCCGTATTAAACACTACTTTTGTGTATAAAAAAATTAATCGTATGGTTTCTATTATCTTTTCCAAAGTTCATACTTTAGGGTTACTATAACTCGAGGGAGTATAAACGTGTATGAAACTTAAAGAAAATAGTTGAGTTGAACAGTAACCTATCTTGCCTTATTTTAACAGTCTCGTGACATTTTACAAATTCCTCGACAAGTTTAGGAAAATCTTTGTGTCTCGATTTTGTTTTTCATTTAAATTCGTAACATGAACGATGTTGTTCTAGAGCAACTTAATGAAAAATGCTTTCTAATTTCGCTCCACTTCACGTCGAGATATTAATCTCGAGTGAATATTAAAATAAATCACTCGAATTTAAATAGAATTAACTTTAATGTAAACATTTGAGACAACTGACGTTTAAATGATACCAAATTGACAGCGGTACGTTTCGATACGATGATTGTTGGTCGAGCCTCCTGGTCGAGTGTTGTTACGTTTAATATAATATTTTGGTGACCAAAGGGCGTACCAATCAGCGATTAGTATTTTTCTCCGAGAAAAAATGCCTACTGGATTTTTTCAGACCACATGGATAACCAGGTGTGACCTTTTTTACCTGATAGTCACTTTGGCCATTTGCTTTCTTATAGTATTTTTCGAAGATTCTTAAAATCCTCGAAAAGGGTTTGGCCATTCCATTTGACTAAATAGAACTATTGAAGCCATTAAAGTAAATTGCTCCCTTCTTCGTTAAACATTTTGCTAATTTTACGAAATTTATATTGTTACATCATAACTGATCCCATTCTCGAAACTTCCACCCTTACACGGTCCATGAATTCAAGTGTCTAGAATGTTTCACAAGTGATCCAAAGTCGTGAGATCGGATAATTGACAATGAATTTTTATCGTCGATGTTTTGCAAGAGTTTCGTCAAAAACGGTAGGGATATAGCTGACAAGGCACCGCGTCACGTTTCCCGAGAAAACAATTTGAACGTTGTTCGAAAGTTGCTCGAAGTTTAACCAACGCGTTTGAAATATTTCCGTTCGTCGACGAATGTTTCTTCGAAGGGGCGCATTGTTTGGTTTCGTTCTTGAAAAACGTATTTGTTCTTAGCGAGACTCGTTGTTTTCGTTGTTTAGACGTTGCGTTTCATTTATCGAATGTCTAGACGGGGTGAAAAAAAATGCGTGGCTGAAAGCATAACGGGTCTCGTCGGTGGATATTTCGGGATGGCTGAAAACTTGTATTCAGTTGGAATTTGTTTCGCCATTCGGTCGTCGGTCTGTCGTGCGCATCTGAGTTACTACTGTACAGTTTCGGTTGAATGCTTTGTACGCGAACGTTTCCACAGAAGCGATCCGATGTTTTGTGTCCCCGGAAACATAGACCTCCGTTCGAATTATTTCGCGACTTCTCGCGCGCGCAAGCACTGCTTCAAAAACGTGCTTTCACTTTTCACCGCGTAACATGCGAATAGAAGCGAACCTTTTCAAGAAATCGTCGTTTTTCGTGGTCACCGAGCTTTTCAAACAATTATCGCCATTATCGTGTCAATGTTTGCATCAAGTCGTTGCTTTTCAAATTCTACTCGATCCACGAAGCGTAACGTTCCTCTTATAATTGTTCTCGTTGCAGAAGAAATATTTATCGACATCACACTCGCGATATTTCAATATTTTCATCGAACTCTCTTAAATCGAGACTCTATTAAGATTTCAAATATTGCACGGATATTGTATAAGAAACTCGTTCATGCGAAACGAATTTTGAAAAATATTAAATATCACCGTGATGAGATTTTCCCGTGTCACTCGTAAAACATGAAGTAAAAATAAATTATTGCTCGTCGTACGTCTAATTGGATTTTATATTCATTTCTCGCTGCTCGTGAACGATCATTTGTTACGTATTTAGATGGAAGTATTTGTATTTTTTAAATTGTCGCATATACGCAATCCTCCTTTTGTGTCCTATTTTTATACTGAATGTATAAACAGCCATTGCCTGCTTTTCATATGTAAATTTCATGAAAGACGAAACTAAAAGAATACGTATCAACATCTTGGCGGCTCGGTCTGCGAATGAATGCAGAATATCTTTTGAAAAATTTTCACATGTCAATTGCAAAAATGTTATGCATATTATTTGAATACTTATAACAGAATTTGTCAATTCTTTCACTGACTTTGTAACGATCGAGTTTCTAATTTCTGATCAATGATCAAACAGATTCAATCGGTCGAGATTGTTTCTCTCGCAAAATTTTCGTCTAAAATTTCATAGGAGTAAAGATATTCGTAATGAAAGTATTATGTGTTGTTTCATTCGAAAGTTATTAGGATAGACGGAAGGTGATGTATATTTTACATGAAATATTCAATCCATGATCGCTTCGACGCACTACAAAATTTATGCGAAAAGATTCTATCGTGTATAGTACTAACGAGATTATTATTCAAAGTAAAAGTAGCTGCACGAAAAACAACATTACGATGAAATCAAATCTCTGATTTCAGAGCGTGGAGAAAAATTCGTGGTACAATCGAGAATAGAATGATTCATCGTGTAGAAATAATTTGCAAATTTAACTTTTTTCGCGAGAGAATTTGTTAATCATAACATCGAGATTGAAAATGTGTAGGAGTCTGGCCATTACGTGTTACTTTTACTCGTCTTCGTATTTGTGAACATAGATGTTATTATTGTTATTATTATTCCGGATGTAACGTAATAAGTAGACAATTCTTCAAGAGCTTATTTAACACCTGAAAACAACGAGGAAAGTTCGTACACATATATATCCTATTTCATCTTGTTTACAGTGTATATGCAGTATTTTGTGCTCTATTGTTTCGTATCCGATTACCTTCACAGGAGGTGCTCAAAATGAGGGCCTTGCATTCCAATTCATGTCTGGAGAGGTCTTGTTATCGACGTGATTACCCTTTCAACACTCTCTGATGGTTGAATTTATCGAAACTCTTGTTCGATTCTAACAAAGAACAAGTGTCACAACACAGTAAACTAACACGTATCGCTCTTATTAAAAAGACAAACTAAACTGATTCGTAGAGTACTACGAAAGAATACGAAGCACACGAAAAACATCAGACAGTATTATAAACAGAATACGTAGTACTACTTTCGCTTGATCGATTATTATTACTTATAACACAAAACTCTCTGTATCTCGTTAACAAAATTAAATAGAATATATGTTCATACGAACTGTTTTTCATTCATCACAAGTAATAGATGCTGAATTAGTTTCTAAAATATTGCCTATCTATTACGTTACACCCTGTATAGTACAGAAGACAGATAACACTGTACAATCATGAAAGTTTGCAAAAATCTATATAAGTAGAAATGACGAGTAATGGTCCGACGAGTTATCAAAATTGTACCGAATCGTACGTGAACTCTCAAAAGTTTCTAAATCGATTTCCTCGAGAATGAATGCTGTACGAGAAAATTTTATTTCACATTTTCAATTTATTTTCACACGTTGAATCGCCCCGTTCCCTGTACCACAACGAATTCAACCCACTCTGCATAAAATTGAACGCGGTCCATGCGTTGTTGAGTCTCGGTGTATTTTTATGGCAGTTTTACGACGACATCACATTCTGCATCATATCTTCGCACTGATCTAATCTGTGCAATGTACGTATGTCCGGAACTATTAAACTTACAATTCATTCTTTCGCGTTTTTATAAATTTGCCAATATAAACTATAGATCAATACGAAATATACGTATATTTTAAAATTTTGATTCGATCTTTTATATAAAAGTTAGCGTTGGTGCAATCAAATCAGCTTCAATGAACCAGTTGTAACAATACAGCTGTCTATATTATGAACACGTATTGTTTATTAGTCCTTGGCTGCCAAAACTTTTCGTCACAGGTAGAAACGGTCAGTGGTATTGCTTTTTTGATTAAAAACGTAGAGATGACTTTTATAGACAGTTTAGAAACTACACTGGGAAATACAACTACTTTTAAGTCCACTTTTAATACGAAAAGAAGAACCCATTTTAATACTACGTCCTACGCGTAACGAACTATCCCCAGAATAGGTAAAAATTAATTTAGAAAATATCTTGTTACACAAAGATTGTACGAAAATGTATATTCAACCGAAATTGTTTCATAATGATTCTTTTGTCAAATCAGACTTCGGTGTAAAGTGAATCGTTAATACTAGCGGCGCATTTTATTATCGAGATAGATAAATATGCATTTGTAACTTATCAGCGAGAAAATCCATATTCTTACAAAATTGTTAATTCTTAAATTCTTACTTCTTTCGAAATTGCGGAGTATTCGGAAAATGTTCAAAGAATTCAGTACTTTGTATCATGTTGCAAGTTAACACGACAGACAATGGTTGCAAGTCGAACACAGATCGATGTCAACTCTAAATCTTAAATACGATCGTGAATTACCAGAGACTACGGAATTATTGATAGAAATTTTCCACCGTAAAGCACGACATAAGTATAGTAGAGTCATGCTTGGAAAAAGAATATTATTTTAGTATCGTGGAATGAATCTAGAGTCCATATTCAGAAACGGTTGGTGTTGGGTAATTTCAGAGAGATTTATGTATCTTTTAAAGAAACGCATCTCCTGGTCTTGGCTAATTTGCAAATTTACGTCCGCAGGGGTGTGTTTTAGCTGGTGCTAATGGTACACACACCATTTGCGTTTGCATGATTCATCAAAATGTTAAATTAATGTTTTCTGCCATTAAGACAGCTGCACAACTCACTGACGCAAACAATATTTTAACAGATAATGAGAATATCTTGAAGTCGATTCTATGCGAGGCAGCGTCTGGAATTTATTATTCGAGGCGGTGCTACAATTTTTAACAACACGTTGAAATGTCAATTGCGAAATTCTTGATATGGAATAATTAATAAATTAGTCAATTTGTAGGAAAAACTTAAAAAAATCTACGCGTATTGTTCGGAATTTTTAATCGAAGCAGTTCGATTCAACATTTTTTTAAATAAGAATTTCGTTTTAATTTTCTTATTACAAAAACGAGTTTGTACAGCTTAAAGTAAAATTTATTCCAGCGGACCAATCCTTCTCGAAGAGAATTAAATGAAAAATAACTCACTTTGGTTGATGGTTTCGGAGATAAAATTCATTCGTGCAATCCGGTTTCGTGAAAATAGACAAAATTGTGAAACGATTTTCAAACCGTCAAAATGATAATTTCAACTTCTAATTTCAGATGCCTTCTACTCACATATACAATATATTTTAATTTCTTAAAAATCTTCGACCTCGATTGCAAAAAATAATCGATTTGCTTATTTTCATGGAATCACTGTTAATGTTCGTTCGTTCGTTCCGTCTCCATCGTGTTATTTCCTCGAAATTTGTCCATGCATTATATAATTATAATAATTTGTCCATCACTTTGAGAAACTGCGGATCATTCTTCGAAAAGGTAATTAAATTTCTTCAACGAGGGGAACAATAGCTTTTGGTTCTCTTGTGTTCCCACTTTAATTATTCGCTCTATTGATCTTCACTCTACTCGCTGATATACTCGTGGAGTTTTCTTACAGGAACGCGATTAAAAACTTTCACTCGAATTATCAAAAGCGTTCAAATGTAAGGGAAAGTATTTTTGAAACAACGAATTGAATCTTTATCCGATGACAGATTATTTTTAAACCGGACGAAACCGTGCTCGTGGAATCCTTTGTGGACCAATTTGTTTTCATTATTCCGCATCAGATAATTTTAATTGGTTCGCAGAATCGCGTTTCTCTTCGTGTTACCGTAGCACCAGTTAATACAGTGATAATGTATGCACTGTTCACGGGCCCTGTCTCCTACGTTCTTCATACCATTTCTGGAAACCCATTCGAATAGTGTATCCGCAGTCGGATCAAAGATACGCTTTGATAAATAAATTTCATGCAGAAATATTGTTTCATCTCGGGCGCGTGTAGTGTCATTTTATCGATAAAACTGAAATGAGTTTTCAGACACAACATTCTCGAATAGTCGAAAGAAGTTCAAGTGCATCTCGCGAGGTGAACAATTCCCCGGTTCTTACCCTTCATTGTCCACGGGTCCGCTTCTGCATGTTTTACTTCCCCTTTGTCTTTCTTTTCCGCTTCAATTATTCGCTTTCGGCGTCTGTCTGTGTTCTGTACCGATGCACTTGCCCTTCTCCGCGCGTTCCCCACACAGACAGGAAACCCGTGTATCCCACCACAGTGGCCCACTTACGGTTCGAGGTCTGCATTTGAGGCCCTTGGTACCACGAGGACCTCTTCTCGCTCGAACCACGCAGAAGCTGACTACACGCGACCTCCTGCCGGTCTAACAGTATTGATAACGACGACTTGACAGACTGCTATAGTGCATTATGAAGTTCGCGATTGCCAGGCCTCAATCGGGCATTGTTTTCCACCGATAAAACCGTTTGAGGAAGTGAATGCGATCGGGGCCAAGCTTCTGAGATACGTAAACTTCGATAAAGTCTTAACATTATCCAGATTTTCCGTATTCCCGATGTTTTCTTCGAATTGATCGTACTCGTACTCGTAATTCAAATTAACAAACGCGAATAAGAAATACTATTTTCATTTCACCAAATGTGCTTTAAATGTGAAACGAATAATGTTTCGTTAATCTTTATTTACTGGGAAACATAGGAAAAGGAATTTTTAAATTTTCTTTTAATTTTTTCATTCAAGGAATTTGTTTACAGTTTTACAAGTGACGAATTTATACATAGGTACTAGACAATTAGAAAAAGTTAGCATTATTGTTCATAGATCGATTTTGTTCAAAATCAAAGTGGGTTTTGAGATAAAAATACAAAACTTGAATATGAAATTTCGTTGGAATTCATTCTGCATTCGCGTTAACATGTATTCACACTGTAGATAGAGGTTTTATGGAGAAAAAAAGGAATCTCGAACGAGCGTATTAGATCAGACGTTATAGTCAGCCTTTATAAGGCAAAATGACTCGACGTTGTCCACATTCTACTTAGGCAAAAGTAAATCCATACATCATCTCCTTAATCCGTGACTTTCTCTTCTTTCTACAATACATATGTGCATATATACACACAAATATTCAAAGATATTGTGTCTTGATGACAATACTTTTTTTGTATGTAAAATGTAAATGTCGCTAAATATACATAAATATACATGTATAAAAATAGAAACATATCCTTTTAAATCCCAAATAAGTGAAACATTATTTTATCTCCTGCCAGGGCTTATTCAGTCTGTCTTGTTTAACATTTTCGTAATTGTGCATTGTGAAAAATATTTGTGTAAGAGTTAAGAATTATAATTTTGTAAAATTTGTTTATATCGTTTTTAGATTTCGGTCCGATTTGTTAAGTATATCCCTATACAGCATAGTATGCTGTTGCATTTCATTTGTTTTGCAATATAATTGAACTATTCAACGTAGATTCGTTTCGTTTAAACATGAAACAAGTGATACATTCGAGTATTTATGAGAAAAAAGCTACTTAATCGAGTGTTTTAAAATTGATCACACATCTTTATCGACTGTACAGAAATATTAAACAATCGTTCTTTTATTAACATGATGGATAATTTCTTAAGAAACAATTGTTAAATAAGTGTGCCTAAAAAATGTGCTATCCTCACGAAATGATTCCCGGTTAACAATACCAGGTGCAACAGTAATGGGAATAACATTGAAAATTTACGAAATGGCACGATTTCACAATTAATGGAGCAAAAATATACAAAAACCTCGGTTCGAGATGAAAACAAATTGGCGATCCCGATTTTGTCACTTAGTTGTACAAACTATCGAATTCATTTCTTGTATGTCACTTTCGTAAGCTTGAAAATTTTGGTTTCGAGAGAAACAGCTTCAAACTTTCCTCCATTCTTTGCCGCAACAGACCGCCATCTTCGAATTCTCGTAACTTGGTCACTTAACTCCTCGAGTTTCGATCTGACGTTACACTGGGACATTTTCAAAACTAAAAATTGTAAAAGACTGCAACAGAACTCACTGCTTCGAGTTCTGATAAGAGATTGCACTACACCGTTCAGAGAATCGTAACAAAATAAAAGAGACGTTGAATTTTTCATCGCGCGAAATAAGAAATTCCGATCGAAGAAACTGGATAATGATCTTACCTACGGTAAATGTAACGAATCGCTGGAAATTGCGTAACTATATAGAAAGTAATACGAAACCGGTGCTGTCTGAACAAAAATTTCGTTGCTGTGAATTCAAAATTTAGCTTGGAGAGCGAGGAGTTAATATTACGTTTCGCAACGTGCCTAGAACAGCAAAATGTCGTTATAGAGATACTAATCCACGAGTATTAAACGAAAAAGTGTACGCACTCGAACGAGTTTTACGGACGGTCGCGTTCGCGTCGAAGTTCGCGGTGCCATCGAGTATGAACTCGCGGGAGATCTCTTTTTACTGTCTGTGACGGAAAGTTTTTCGACTTTTTTCCACGAACGGGAACTTTCAACGAGTCCTTCTTGCAGCAACGTCAGTCAGGACCGGTATTCTCTCCTAGCGAGAATCTCATTGTACAGCCGCTGCATAAATTCATTAGTGGCAACTTCGCTGTGATAACGTTCGGTTCTCCTTCGTAAAGTGAATTTTTCGTTGTATTTGCCCGGAGCGACAGATTCGTCGTCGAATTGGAAATTCTGGGTCCGCGTTCAAAATTCGGAAGTGCTCGTGCGAGGCTTCTAGAATTGAAAACGAACCGCAGCAAAGAGGTAGTGTAGAATATCCGACGAGCTGCTCAAATTACTTTTCCTTTTATAATAAGCACTTTTTATTACACCCATATAATAATGAATTTTTTACACCCATGGAATGGTGACGATTATTGTAATAATTGAATCACGTCACTCGAAGGCACACGTAACGAGCAATTTATTTTCTTTTCACCCAATTCCTTCGAAACATTTAATTTTTCACGTTTGGTCAAACGTGTCAAAATTCAACGATTTTATCCTATATAAATCTTTTATAAAAGATACAAAATTGCAAAATTTTAACCACTTGGAATATTTTTAATCGTACGTAAAAAATTAAATATTTTGAAGGAATGGTGGAAAGGAAAATAAATTGATCGTTATGTGTATCCTCGAATAATCTGATTCAATTTTTCAAAGAGTATCATAAAACATCGAAATGAATGATAAACTGAAGATGAATCAGTTTAGCCAAAGCAATTGGTTTCTTATACTTAACCAGTAGTATTTTAGTTCGAACCACCCGATAAATGGTAAAAACAATCGAATGTTTTTAAGAGAAATTACGAAAATGTTACAAGAATGATTGAAATTAAACAAGACAGACTGAATAAACCCTGACAGGAGATAAAATAATATTTCACTTATTTGGGATTTGAAAGAATATGTTTCTATTTTTATCACGGTATGGATGTCTGTAATCCAAACTGGACTTAATTCTGGATAAAAATTTTAAAGTCATGATATCATTTTGTAACTAAACTATTGGACTTTTTAAGTGTATAGCACAATTTAGACAATTTCAGCAAAATGATTGTGATCTTTTCGGTCTATGTTTAAATATTTCACCATTGACACAACCCTGTCATCAACCCCCAACTATGAAAAATGACTGCCACAACGAATTGAGTAATTTCATCATCTACTTTTCAGTGTAGGCAATAATCTGTGTCGCCAATCAAATAAGACAAAATTTCTCAAATATTCGAATTAGAACACTAGCTCAACGTAAGCCATATATTTGGTTAGAACTTTCTAACAGAGCGTGTAACTGACCTTCATATGATATTCCACGTATCATATGATATTCTATATGATAGTCCAATTAAATCACCTCCCTCCCCCCGACAAATATAATTTAAACAGAAAATACATGATGATTCGAGCACTTCGAATAGAAATAATCTCCCAGGAATTTTGCAACGTTTCGTTCGAGTTTAATGATCAATTTCGCTTAGACACCCCGTTAAGAAATTGAAATTATACGGGGAAATCCGTTCTTCATATTGGAAACCCTTCTCCAATGTACGGAATTTCGTTTCGCGGTGATAAGATCAAAGCAACCATTCTTCAGATCCATCAAAGTGGTAACTGAACGCTTTGAAAGATTTCGAGAAGCAACTCAAGTGCGGCATATGTGAAATACCTTTTACAGTTTGACGAATTTGTGTACGATATTTCGATGTAGCGATTAAAATATCTCCGAATAGTTAATTCACATTTAACGGGGAAATATCGTGTATTATAATTTGCATCGACTGCCACGGCTCTCCATATTTTCGTTGGTTTTCATAGTGCAAAGATACCGCGTTGTAATTTCCAAGCAAAGACCCTAATTCCATGCGTACGCCAAATGGAGTTTCGGTGCTATTTCCTTCGAATAATCTGTGAGATTCTCATTTGAACAACGTCAAAGGGTCTGCTGCGGGAACGTCGAAGGAAAATTGTTTCCCGCTTTCTTTGACGCGTCATAATTTCGAAAATGGAACACCCTTTCCATCCGTTTATTAACCGTTAAATTTAAGGGACTCTGTAACACGAGCATCGCTTCTTTGCCATTTCTATATTTATTTTCAAGATGTATTTCTTATTTACTGGCTCGTGCACAGTGAAATGGTGGAACACTGACTATCGCCCGGAGAACTCAGTCATCCTTGCTTTTGTTCAATAGATATTAATTACCTTTACTATTCTTGGAGATCTGTATTAATTACTATACTATTGTTGGAATTCATAGCAGAATCTCGTAAATCGTTGATTTGGTAACAATAGAATGCATCTCAACAATAGCTTGCAAATCGAGATGTGACATGACGTGTACTAAACGTTTGCAGAAATCGAATAGATGTTTCGAAAGACAGTTTTTGGGTATACAAGGTGTCCGTTTTATCTCGATACGGTGAAATATCTTACAAGCTGCTATAAGTAATAAAATAGTATACTCACTACTTTATCTGGACGTATGATAAATTATTTATACTAAGTAATATTTTCTTGTATGCTAAAGAAAACATTCCTAAGAACATTTTTTAAATATATTCAATTCCTCACGAGATATTCAAGTGTGTGGAATATCATATGAAGGTCAGTTACACGCTCTGTTAGAAAGTTCTAACAAAATATATGAAATAGATAACAATGCATTTTCCATTAAAAAATATGAAAAGTCGATCGTGTGTATCTTACCTGTGTAGACTCACGATTTTGAAAATTATGCTTAAACGAGAACCAGCTGCGAAGGATTCATTGTTAATTACTGTATGTTGCGCTCAATATTTGTTTACAACTTTGTACCAATGCCAAACTTCGTATACAATTTTGTCCTTATTTTCATTTGTAAAACATGCCTCTGTAGTTCGACGAGAAAAATCTTTAGGCTCTCTATATATAGAGGGTATGCTAAATTTAATGATCTCAAATTTGAGTGTGTACAGTACTTATTAAAATAAGTAAAAAGTATTTGTGTATTGATCTAAAAATCAACAATTTCCAAATACAGTTATAAGGACAAATTTGGATGCATTTTCTTAGATATTCCAAGTGCCTTTTACTCATTGAAATTTGGTTACGTTCGAGGTTGCATAGAGAACTCATCAAAATAAATACGCAACAAGCCTATTAGTAAGGATCGGTCTAGAATCCTATAATTTCCAAGTGACAAGACACGAATTTTAAGACACTTACCTCAAATATTCTCTTTGGTAGCAGTTGCTGTGTCAGTGTCTCTTGTCGACAAAGAGATCTTGAGTGTATGCAAACCTCGATGAGAAATCTTCTCGAGGCGTGTATTGAAATGAACGGAAAACATCTTTGATAGCAATTGCTTTGTCAGTTTCTCGTGTCGAGAAAGAAAAGATCTTGAGTGTATACAAGCTTCGATGAGAAATGGTCTCGAGACGTGTATTGAAATGAACGGAGAACTCTTCGAATATCTGCTGTGACGAAATAAAATTTTATTTTAACGAGTGGTATATACATCTAAAATTTTGATCATCAATTTTAACACACCCTGAGTACCCTGAAATATTTAGCGGAAAAGTGTGTCGATGCTCGTGGTAGATCGCTAAGATCTACCGATATCTTCCCAATGGAAGGACTGAATGATCTCTAATTAATATAACAAAGTATATTTAATGATAAACTGGTTCTATACAAAACCTTAAGCTCGCTCACAGTTTCTTTAGCGAAGTTGACTGAGTAAATTATTAATAAAGCTTAGATGGACTCGAAGAGTTTAAAACAGCCAAACTAAGATGGACTCGAGGAATGTTCAATAGAAACAAAACCTGTTACTAATTAATTCTTCCGAGTTAGGGGTTTGAAGCAACGTGCGACTGAGCAATTACAGCGGGCCCAAGGCACCACCAGGGTCGACGAAATGCTCACCACGACGGAGCGTAGGTGAAAGGCGTCGCGACGCTGACAAGGCGTCCAAATTTCACAAACCTGGACTCGAATTTCCCAACACTTGGAAATTCTCCCTGCGAGGTCGCACAAAGATTTCATACCAAGTTGTGTTAGAAGCCGGTCGTATCCTTCGAGGAATTGTGCTTTATGGTGAGGCAATAGATAGTACCTAACCTGTACTTGGGGTAAACAAATTGCAATTTTTTTGATTGTCAGCGAGAGTTCCGGTCCATAGTCATTCTATATATTCCCTAACAGATCGGAAGCACATGGGTACCCCATAAACCGCAGCTGGAAGCTTCTACAGAGTGTAATCCCAGGCTCTTAGTTACCAGAAGAGATGGTAGTTGAACTAGTTCGACCTTTGATTGTTGATTGTGACTGTTGAATAGAGCTCTTAAGTGACCTGGAATGACTAATAATAATACTGGTCTAGGAGATTGGTTATCTAACTCTGTAGCAAGGAGAAAATATATATACCCCTTTAAGGTCAAACGGCACTCTCTACCTACCTAATTACACCATCTATAACTCACCTTTCTGAGATCGTCTTGATCTGAATAAATCTCGTCCAGTTAATATCCTCGCTTAGATATTGTTCTGTCTCTACATTTAATTTGTTTTACAAGAACAATCGTACCGTATTCTCCGCGCTTACAATTAAATCGTGAACACGACCGAAACATCTGTCACCAAATTTTTCAATTATAATTTCTTATTTATACTTGGTGCAATAGCAAAACATGTTGAGTCACACTCGTGTCAAGGTCAGATCGGAGTAGAACTATTTACATTCAAAAATTCAACACGAAAATATAGTTAGAAGAGACTTTTTGGAGGGATGTCAAGATGCACTAGACACAATACTTTTAACGTTTTGAATGCACTTTGGGAAGTTCTTGACAGACTCGTTGATATGACGAGGCAAGAAATAAAAACAATAGGCAATACAGAGAATTATTCACCAGGAAATCATAAAAAATGAATACAAATACTAATTGTGTCTTATAGTTTATAAGACTAATTTATTAATCAGATTATTAATCACCTCAGATCCGCTCATTAGAAATCAATGTACTTTTCCAAAACCAATTCGGAAAAATTTACCATTAGAAATTCTTGAATTATCGGAACCGTCAGTGGATTTAAATTTGTCAGAAAATGACTTAAATAAGACTTAATTCCGAATAGATATAATTTTAAGATTGCGAATACTCTTTTTAAAAATTTTTTGGATGTATATAATATATGTTTATATTCAATATATGTAAAAATGTCAAATAATACTTAAAATGTGTATTATTATAAATATCAAACCCAATGTCAAAATTAAACTGAATATTTCTTTGGTGTAATAATTTTATCCTGCTAGATTGCTGAAATATCACACAGTGCGACGTGTTCTAAACAGAGACAATATAAACAAAACAAATCAAATTCGTTTGTCAGTTCGGTCAGCCAAGTTAGATTTCAGATCGGTTAAGTGTTTGATACAACTTACCCAGAATGTTCAAATGACGTATCATCGGTAAGATCCATGTGCGATTTCCTCTCGCGCGGCAGAGTTTCAGGTCCATTGAAAAAAAAACACGTACGCGCGCAAGCTCGTTGAAGGTTTTACACTGTCACGGATCGAAATTTTAGCGTACAGGCTCATCGTGGGAACAAAACGAGGGACGTGCTCGCAACAAAGGTGAATTCGCCCCGGAGACCGCAACGTGTCCCGCCGAAATGAGCCGAGAACAGGTATCCCGCGTAAAAGCTAAGAGACATCGCACCGAGATTTACGTACCATTCACGAGCCGCGGTCGGCTTTAAACGCGCTCCGTTGCAACGAGGGAACAATAATCTCGATCGTCCCGCGTTTAACGAGCCACCAGATTTACCATGGACCGGAAATACCGCCGTGACATCGTACTTGGCAATCCCAACACGCAGCTCCCAATTACCCAGCCCGACCGTTTTCGCCCACGGAAATCCTTCGTTAGATGACTTCCAGCCGAACACCAGAGTGCGTCGCGAAGCACCTAGTGCGTTCCATTCTTCTTTGTCATCCCACATCGCTGCAGTTTCACCGTGGCTGCGACCAGGGCCCCTGGTAATATGAACACGACGCATCGATTCGTCGACGCCCCTCGTGGTATCGATTCATCGCGAATCATTGAAAGCTGGTTCCATTTTGTCCGTTAACGAGGTCGTTTTACGAACATCGTCATATGAAAACTATAAGACACGTACACTGTACGGTTCGAGATTAATCGATCGTTTTGTGGTTACACGAGTTCTAATAAAAATTGCACCGGGTGTGGGTAACTGGTACTTAAAGACTACGCCTCCAACGATAAACTAATGGCAATGAAGAGGCTTTGGATCGTTGAATTTTCCACACGAATTCCGATAAAAATTGCACCGTGTGCTCGTAGCCGGTACCCTTCTGCGTATCCAAAGATTGCGTCTCCAACGTTGAACAAATGGCGACGGAGAGAGAGATTTTGGATCGATGAATTGTCGATAATACGTGAACCAAATTCAAATGTGATTTTAATTGATTTTCGTGGATTGTCTAAATTCTTATTGTGATATAAATGTTACAAAGTTGTATTACGATCGAAAAATTCGATAACTTTAATACGGAAGCATTAATTTGAACGATAATTAGTATACGAATGTTACCGAGATTGCTAATTACGAATACGAGGTAAACATTGCTGAGAACAAAATGGTAGATCCAATTTGTTGAATGTATATTTTAAGTAATTGTCGAATTTACGTTAATATTCAGGGAAACTTGAATTTATTTATTACGAATCAGTAGTCAGAATTCAGTAGTTTGTATACTCCATTGAGAACGAAACAGATGGAAAAGAAATTGGTGCGTTGCATTTATATATAATACATGGGAAGATTCTTAGCTTTATCATTGCGTTCGATATAGATGTTGCTTTTGACAATGCAATGATATATTCAATACAGAATAGGTTTGTTTCGAACGAGCACTATTATGATCTCTAGAATACCATGTCGAAATCAGTCATTTTAAATGACTGAGCATATACGATTCTAATGCTTGAAACTTTCTATTTTCGAGGAATATCTGTTAGGAATATTCATGCCTCGGTCAACCATTCTGATTAAGCAGGAGATCGAGGACGTAAAAGTTGCTTTACGATGACAACATTTTTATCATCCTCCTGGCTTGTCTTTAGTCGATAGCCTTCTAGGTGTGTAACTCTCCGGGGGTAACTTTTCTACGCTCTGTTCACTGTAACCTGACACCTAAGAACATCTAAGTCACCTCCTTCATACAATGTTATACTTCTGGGCAGACTTTTATTTTTCCTAATTGAAATTCTACGAGGAAACAGACATAGGTGTATAACGTGTACTCTTGTACGTTTTGTCCGGTGACAAACATGACAAAGAATATTAAAATGGATATCAAATGGAACGAAGAGATTAATATACTTCTATTACAAATTACCCACAAACTGATCCTTGTATAAACAAATGTTGGAAGTAAGAATTGTATGGTATTATAGTAAACATGTTATGCGATAATTCCTTGTCCGTTCTCACATTTTTCTAAATTAACTAATTTTCTATATTTTATTTCTCTTTAAGGAAAACATGCAGGTTAGTTTACATTAAATATTTCATTTACGTCTAAGGACAAAGATATTTGTCCTGTTTAAATATTTACATACAATTTCATGAGAATTTCAGTTAAAGGTTAGTTTACATTAAATATTTCATTTACGTCTAAGGATAAAGATACTTGCCCTATTTAAATATTTACATACAATTTCGTGAGAATTATTCTCATGTTCTTAGCCTTGTTATTAAAAAAAATACTGACCGTTTAAAGGATGTACAGCCTTAAAACGGTTAAAGAGTCGTTACTTTTAATCATTTGTTCTTCTTGGTGTATAACACAAAAAGTTAAATTTTCTAATCTGGTCGTAAAGTAGTTAATGATTATCTCTACTTGTGGAATACTAAACAGTTGCGATTATCGTTCGCCGAAACGGCTCCGTTTGCAGAACGGCCCAAATTTGTGTTAAGATATCTCTAGGACTATCACCCGATATTCCAGAATATCCGATAATCTGCAACTGAAATCTCGTTAGTGCCGCATTGTCGAAGTTCTATGCTACAATTGTTTATTCTATATCTACCAAAGTCCTGCGCAGAGGAATGCCCGAAAATTCAGTATTATGCCTTCTCCAGCTACGTTTAATACTGGAAGATTATACCAGGGAAGGCTTTCCCACGGGTGAATATTTGCGCATTGTTGCACCAATTTGAACGAAACAACAAATTGTCGCCTCAATTTACTTTTCAATAATTACGTTCAATTCTTACTCCGCTATTGATAAATAAAATCATCCCTAAATCAATTTGCTTCTATTCATGTATCATGGATCAGTTGTAAGTTACAAAAATATTTGCAAAGGCTTCTATTCATAGTAAATTGGATAAATGTGTTAGATTTAATTTTCACATTTCTCGCTTAAAGTCGCGTTATTTCATCTTTTATCTACTGCGTGGGTAAAATGTCTGAAAAACGCCAGTTTTGAAATGTGAATGTGGTTATAAAATTATTTACGAATAACAATTTATTTATTAAACTTACTTTTCTCCCGACAGCATTACAGGTAAAGCCTATTAACACAATCATCGATTGCTTTTATTTAAATTATACGATCTATCGAGATGGATAAAATGTATATATTTCTTAATCTTGTATTTAACTTGTGCTTGCGTCGTATTAAAATTTTACCTAATATTTTTTATCAAAGAGTTTGCTTTACATATGTTTATTATATTAGTGGAACGTATTCCTTGAATATGTAATCCAAGCATCTTTCTAATAGTAGTAATTAGGAAGTTGTTTATACAAACAGAACTTTTTACTCGAAATTTTTTAAACCAAAAGATACAAATAAATTACCCACACAGTAATATCCGATTATACGGAAAATTAGCATCGAATATTTCCATATAGTCGAGGTTGGTCGTGAATTCATTCCAGGAATCCCTTCTTTTATCTCGAGCTAACATTCAGTCACGCGTGAACCATCCGACGAGCAGAGAGAATGAGATACATCAGGAGTGAATGCAACAGCGTGCAAGTCTCATATTACAAGCGCTCGGTCGCCAAACTTCAAAGCGATGCTGCACACGTATTTGTGTGATACGCTGCAAACTAAAATTGTATATTTTGTCTTTGAATCTTCATGAGAGTGTCATTGACGAATTAGCGAAATTTTCCCGATAAAAATGAAACCAAACACGACCATTTTTGTATCCAAAGCATTTTTAACTATACGTTTTACGAATTATTTTTGAAAAACTTTCTAATTCTATAACTGTACCGACTATCGAGGTACATATTCAGAAAGAGCGATTTTCAAACATGAACTATTAGTTTCAATTTAATCTCATTTCTATAATTCTGTTCATCAACGAAAAGAATGATCCAACAAAATGTTGGTTGAGGACAATGTTGAAGGAGAAGTATAGGTATCGATGTTATTTTCACAAAACACTCTCAGGCACTATTGAATAAATGGATTTAATTACTTTTTACACTTTTGGGGCCAGAAGAGGATTATGCTCGAATTTTTGAAAACTTCCAGCAGCTTCGGATCTGCGATATTCCAGTGAGCGCAACCGACCGATTCACTTAACAGCATTTAACACGTTCACAGTCCGGTGCATCACGTGTAATACACGGTGTTCAGTCCCGCCACATCCCATGTATCATGAATGATGCAGTTTCAAGTCTGTGTTGAATAACATTTATTCAAGCGTCATTTAAGCTTTATTTAAAATCGAGCAGCTTGGTTTTAATTATTGTAAATATAATTTTAAGTAAAAATACACAAATAATACAAATTATTTGCAACGTTCTTCTCGTAGGCATTTAATCGAAAATTGTAGAGCTTCACAACACTATAATGTTTCATGTTTCACAAGAACAGGGAAATACTCGCAATGTATATATTGAATCAAACTATGAATTTCATTGTAATTAATAGTATCTAGTGTTGGAATTTTTCTTAAAATCTGGAACTGACTAATTTTTGCAATATTACTTTCAAAACATTAAGTAATATGTTAAATAAATCGTTTCTAACCTGTTCTATTCCAGTAATTGAAAATAAACAACATTAGATATACATAAAGTGTAGTATATTGTGTGACATTAAAAACTATTATTTTTTAATAACTTTTAGTCCTAATTTGATATTAATATTTTTTCTGCATCAAAATGTCATTAAATTTCTCAATGGAGGCCACTGTGCATCGTCATAAACGTTGAATCGTAAACTTATATACCTGCGTATTTAAAGTTTCTAGAAATAGAAGAAGCTGTTCCTTACTTGTTTTACTATAACGCGAAACAGCTAGCGAGAATAATATCGTGGCGAGTTCTGAACAAGCTCAAAACAAAAGCTACAATGATCCGTGAAGTAAAGAACTGTGTTAACTTGTCAGTTAGTTACTTAATTTACGTATTACTTGCACTCTTTTCAGAGCTAAGCAGTATTCTTTGTGTCTCGTTTCCCTTAATATGTGACAATTCACAAGAACGAGACTCGTTGCAGATATTGATGCGATGAAAACACAAACAACGCGTAAATTGCTTTTTTAAGCAGAGTACCAATACCATTAATGTACTTTCCTCGCTAACACAGAAGCTAAACTTGTGCATTAATAATTAATCGCTGCTCGAATACATTATAATACACATATCGCTAATTGAATCGAGACTATAACAATCACTGTATTTGAATGTTTCATGGGTTACCTGACGGATTATTATAATATATATCCGATTAATTGTCTCTTTCGAATTTCGCAAACCAATTTTTATCTGCGATTGAATTTTTGTCATCGTGCCGGAACTAACGAATTGACTTAATACGTATAATAGATTGTTCAATAAGTTTTGTCGTTCGATAAGAAATGGAGCTATTAGGTTCGTCGTTTTATTTTTCTAAAGATGGGACTACTGTTTCATGAACATGTGTTAAGTTTCATGCAGATCTGTCGACTCATTCGCATATTTACAATTGTTCAAAGTTGAAGTATCATTGTATTCTTTAAAATGCAAAAAAACGACAAAACTTCTCGAACAACCTAGTATAAGTAATTTTTGTGCGGAGAGACAGCACTAACAATTATTGCA
Organism: Ptiloglossa arizonensis; assembly: GCF_051014685.1. NCBI lineage: Eukaryota > Metazoa > Arthropoda > Insecta > Hymenoptera > Colletidae > Ptiloglossa > Ptiloglossa arizonensis. Next base: position 4,823,521 of record NC_135056.1, on the reverse strand, counting down.
GGTTCTATTCCTTCAGGTATCATCTTCTTAATGTTTGTTATTTTATAGCATTTCTAGTATCACCATAAGATTTTCCAAATCGTACTGATACGATTTGAGATTAGTTCTGAACCGTTCAAAGAAACTAACTCTTGAGACACGATAGCAGTTTAAATAGGAAAACAATTAATTAAAACAGTAAAAATTAGTCAAACAGTACCATTGCAAACATAAAATTAAATAAACCGATACTAATTTTAACGAAGTTTCCATCTTACCATCAACGTCAACTCACATTTCAAAAAATGTTACTATTTACATTAATGGAAAAATTAGTTTCGCTTATTCTGCAACGAAACAAAATGGAAAATATGATCCAATGCTTAAAATTGAAACATTGTATGTTTCATCACCTGTGTAGACCATAATGACAGTCAACGCACTACTTGTTTTTAGTCAAGAATAATGCTTTTAAAGAATTTTCAACGAAGTCCATTGTTAATTTCCCCAACGTAATGAGAAGACTTTTGTTTTACGAATTTTTAAACGATTCGTTGGTAATCTGGGCGCCGAACAAAACTGAATTCAGCTTTGCCAGCACATGCTCTATATCACATTACAGTAACAGTTATACCTCTGTATTTACAATTACACGGATCCAACGTCGATTGTTCTTAATTAAAATTTGCCCACTGCTTGGCGCTTGATAATTTTGTTAAATTTCGTGCAGTTTGAAGCGTGAGCTGCAGCTACTATTACCGAAATACTAAACAGAAAGCGCACCGTATTCATTTTCATAACTCTTACTGTACGTTTGCGTCTCCTATTATCTCCAATTAGTTCCTTAAAATATTTAAAGCTCCTCGAAAATGATAAGTGACGATAAACGTAGAGATAAGATACGAGTATTCGTTAATATGCACATCTGGTTTATAAAATTCTTAAAAAAGAATGAAAACTTTTATTTTTAACAATTAATTTTATTTTTTAGTTTTCTTGAGCAGTATTTTAAGCTCTTCGAAAATTATAAGTGACGATAAACGTAGAGATAAGATACGAGTATTCGTTAATATTCACATCCAGTTTATAAAATTCTTAAAAAAGAATGAAAACTTTTATTTTTAACAATTAATTTTATTTTTCAATTTTCTTGAGCAATACATCTTTTCTTTAATATTTTCTGTCTTAATATCATAGATCACCATTTAGTGACATTTAGATTGTACAATTAATTTATATACTTATAACAATATTTTCATATATTCGTGTTTATTTTCCTATATCATTGTATATACCAAATTTTCTTTTTTTTTTTATAAAAATATCCTTTCATATATCATTTAGATTGATATACAATCTTCTTTTGATATTCTTTTTATTAAATAAAAGACAATCATTTTATGCTTAATTTTATAAGCTATTGCGTCGCAAATCCGCAGCATGTGAACACATTTGGGCCCACTTTAAATACAATAAAATCAGTTCTATGCCAGATTAGAGGTACTGCAGATTTCATAGTCTTCACAAGTCGACGATCATAAATTAGGAAGAAGCTTGAACCCTGAAACTTTGTTATTCTTAAAATATTCTTCTGTCTCCCTTTTCTTGATGTGACTTGCATTTCCTTTTTCCTGGTCTGTCTTCAGATGCACTTTACGTTTCTCCAACGAATCCTTCCCACAGTTTCTATATTTGTCCAAACATCCAATCCTCTACCGATCACTTCCAATTTGGTCTTATCGACTTCGATTTCTCCACCAATCAGAAACTGCAAGAGTTAAGCTCATAAGCAAAAATATATCTACGAGATCACCTTCGGAGTTTTTTCTTAGCAGTTCCTTTTAAAATGTTAATACCTTGTTAATCTTTACTAAAATTACAGACTTTCAGATGTAATTCATTTGCTCGATAGTCATCCACCTTCTTTATTCCCTTCACAAATTTTACTTGACAATAGTTATTGTATTAAGTTTTACTACACTGAGTTATTATAACTTGCGTGTAATTTCATACCTCATTGTTCAAACTCTACTTTATTTATTACTAATACAAAATTAATTTGACGTATGACATGGGCCTATTGTTGGGCTGGACAAGAAACAACTGATCTAATCGAACCAGATCTAATAAGAATACATTTAGTTAAATAGAGTTGACTTAACACGAAATATACATTCTATATATTTATTTTTATGACTCGAGAAAATCTGCTTATATCTGCTTCTAACTGTTAATTCTACCCATATAACTATAACATACTTCGTATACGTACAAATGTTTATTCGATAGTTACTTTAACGCAGTAGTAGATAATATTATTTTAATAATTTTCAACCGTTAGGCTAATGCTTCTTCCTATTTGTTTTCTCCTTTTTATAAATATATTTAAATCAATTGTATTAATTCTGCGTGAGGTCGAAAACTTTAAAAATAACTATATTGTTCGAGAAGGCTAAAAAATAAAAATGTGTTTATTCTATTATTAATACTCGTACGATAGTCGATCAAACATTTTCAGACTTTTACCCTTTATTATTGTAATATTTCTATAAAGATTCTTATTTGATTTAGTTACCGTGAATTTTTTATTTATATATGATATATGAAGAATTTGATCAAAGAAAGAGGACAGTTTTTACAGAAAGATACCCAAGTTCTAATAGGTTAAAAAAGAAAAGTATTGTTGAACGTTACGATAAAATTGGAGTACTAATTTCTAAGAGGAAAGTGAGACAATATTGTGGGCGCGAAAATGCGCATATTAACCAGAACGTTGGATAAAGCGAATCTGGAATTGCATTGGCATTATCGGGAAATTACGCGTGCACGCATAATAATGTGGTTACTCAAGAATATGCGCATCGATTTGCCTTGTGTGTTCAGTACGGATGTGTAACATTCACACCGGAGTGAATATGAATGCGTGCATGTTGTTTTTGTATCTGCACAGTAAACGCGAACGGTGATTTCGCTCTTTTATAATAAAATGAACCCGTCGCTTGTGAATCTTCATTGTTCGGACTCTACTTTTACCAGATGGAAGATGATCTTGTTAAAATACAACAAAAAAGAGACGTAAAGGAGACAGAAAACGTTATTCGACGCGAAATCTCATTTTTTCTTTTACCTCTGAATAATTGTCTATTGATTATAACCGAGTATTCCATACTTACTTTTGTTATTTTCATTCTGTCGTAGTTGTATCAAACATCGTACAAGTAACTATTTGTGATTTATGCTACAATTAATATTACATAACTTTTCCAAATGGATTAAGAAATTAATTGTTCTGCTGTCGATATTCGAGTTGAAAGTAGTTTTAAAATGTATCCTGCTTTCAAAATTTTTTATTTCTGATTGCACAATGGAACGAACTTTTCAGTTGTTACTACTTCGATTGTTGCACGACAGCTTTGTTCATTGCACTATGTTGATACGTGGAAAGGATCGTTATTTTGCAACGAGAGACGAGAGAAAAGTAATGGATTGTAATGACCATAAGTATAGGTATACTGTGTAACGAGAATTTCTTTTCATTAGATTACATATCTCGATTAATCAATCAACTTCGATGATTGAAGCCTTGTTTCCTTGCAATAATCAAGATTCTACTTGTAAAAAAATACTTTAGTCTTTTTTTGTAAAAATAAATATCTTTACTTCTAAACCGTATCCACAATTATTATATATAGAATAAACACAATTTGTAAAACTTAATTAACTCGTGTAGATGAGTTTACAAAGGAGGTTTGCCAAGAACGTTTAAATTACAATGAGTGTTTAACTTCAGCATTGCATATATGTGTACAGAATACTTGGCTCGATTAAAATATTCTTTTAAGAGAATATACAAGTCAGATAATTTAATGATATTTATTTGTACAATTTATAAAATTTGCGTAAGCTCCCATTTGTTTCAGAAATATCCATAATTCAGCTTTAATTTCTCCATTTCATTCTCTACCTTTTCCCATAATTACACCCCTGTTTGCATCGCGTGTAGATTCTGTAATTATAAAGGCATGTAGATAGAGACTTTGTTATCAGCTACGAGGCAAATACATTAGCGTAGCGAAACTACAATCTTGTGATAACACCACACTGCATTTGTCCCGATACTATTAACGGATTATAGAAATAGTGCAACTACCTGAAACTGTACGAATTTTGCATCAGTGACGATTTAGGGCAAATTCTAAATTCTAGAACGACTGATATTTATTTTTCATCGATTACACATATCCTCGTGTCTATTTCAAATATATATCTTGAACAAATTAATTACTTGTATACTTGTAAGTACCTAGGAACAAACACATTGTTATACCGTGAGGAGAACCAAAATAAAGAATCGATACCTTCATTTCAAATAAACAATAATTATCTGAATTCGATGTCTCGAAAGGTACAATCATTCAAAAATTAGCAATTTTGTAAAATTTTGTATAACTGTCGAGTTAAAACTGCAAATGTCTCGCTCCCTGACGAAAGGTTTGTCGTTGAAATATCGAGAGATGTCTACTTATCCACTATAGATATATTGGACTTCTCAAAAGATCCGAAATAATTCGAAAAATCCATATTTTATCGAGCAAATAGGGCAACATCTGATGCATCGAGAACTCTTTCCGGTCCAGTGATCTTCTCTCTCGAGGAAACAGAGTGTTTGGAAAAACGAGGCATTTTTTCTTTTCCCAGTATACAGAAGCGAATAATGGTTCTTCGTGACGGAGCGAAGTGAATCTTTCAAATATTAGCTCCGTTGGAAAAGCTGTGATTCGCCGCGGACCGAGGTGAATCAATTTTTCGACGATGCGCCGATAAATTCACGGCATCAATGAGAGATTTCTGGAGCCACCGTCCGAATTAAAGTCTTCTACACTGAATTTCACTTACAGTTTTTCCCCCGCATCTCTCAACTTTTTTACCGATCTCAGCAATCCGGCCACGAGCTTTTACGAAGAGTTATAGGCTATTTCACTTCCGGCAAGGTACACCGTCTTCGCCTTTCAACCAATTACGCGAATTGCGCTTCGCCGCGGACGCTTCCCTTCCTTTAGAGCTTGATATTCGTGTTTCGCCGCTGCTCTTGGCTCGAAAATGCACGAAATTATTTTTTCCCCGCAACGAGAAGAAAGAAACGACAGAAGTTATTCTAGGGAGATTACCATTAGGAACCTTAACAAAACCGACGCGTTTAAATTCATTTTCCGGAACAATCCTTCGAAATATGTTCCGTGGATTTTCTACGAATATATGAAAAAATACCGAAGCTGATAAAACGAGTGTCGGGGAATATTTTCTTTTCAAATAAATGTACATAGCGGTTCGATAAGGTAATGAATATAAATACGAACGGTGTTAGTGCTAGACAGTGTGTCGCACAAGCGCATAAAGCTTTCGTACGGTGGAATGATATTGATGACTTCCACTCTACCAATGGAAAGCTTTCTCACTTCTGTGATGCATGTTTGGTTTTGATAAATTTTGTGTCGCTCAAAGTACACACAATTTTGGTCTTGTGCAAGTTTGTATACTCTACCACTTATTATTATTCTTTTTGTCCAAATATTTTTCATACTTTTGATTAAAATTATGCCTCTTTTTACGTTCCATCGTACCGAAAGGAATGATTTATTCGATAAAATTATTTATTCGATTATCGAGGGAAATGTCATTTGTGGAAATTCTTGCTACAGCTTTTCGTGACCATTGCTTACAATTATTTCTTCAATGTTACCGATACAAATCACTGTAAATATTAATTCTATCGACATACTCTCATAGACTTTTCCTAGAGTAATTTATAAGATGTCTTAAATTTTTTTCTTAAGAAAACGTGCCTTTCCAGCACTAAATTATTACGAATCTTTATTTACATCGAACTCTTCTTACTGTTGTAAATAAAATTTACAAACTTTTAAAAAATTTATCGTCTTTTCATTTAGAATTGTATAATTCAATCGTGTGTGTTTATTTCCAATCGTATGTGCTTTATTTTTTTATCTCCCATTGGAAATTTACATTGATTTACATTTTCTTAATACGTTAATCGTTTCCTCTTGTCCGTATTTTACTATCGCAATTTCTTTTCTTATCATAAATTATTACGAGGAAAACATAAAACCAGAATTGAAATATATTACACATTGTTATTACGATACGAATACAGTGTACTCGTACCGGCGTATTTTTATCGTTATTTCATTTGTCAATGTTATATGTGACTAATTATAGGAGAGTCGTCGAAATTTAATAATTAAAATTAATAAATCACTTTTTAACTTGTCCTCATTTATGTTTTAGATTTAAAACCGTGTTCTTTTAATTTGTATCGCAGTTCGCTTTACCATTTAACGCAATGCCTGGTTCATGTGAAAGGGTCGAAACGTGGATGTGAATCAAACACAAATCACCGTCAAAAGAAAAAGCCGTTATTTCCTTTTCTTCTTGTACATACCTAAACCATGCTCAAAGGGAACCGGTGTAAGCACGTGGCTGCAACTATTTGGCAAGCGGCGACTACCATTTGTGGATTTAGCTGGATAAATTGCGGGTTAACCGACAACAGTGGCAACTACGTCGTGTTTAATACCGACGTGATATACCGCAGAGTTCGTTAAAAATTCATTCGATGCTTAATCGACCGACTACCACCGAATGAATTCATTTCCTGTTTGCATTCGGCCATTTGCTGATCCTTAATACACGTGACAATTACATATTCAAAATATTTCCCCATTTCTATTTTAATACGCCTCTTTATTGATTATTCGAACGTGATTCCCTTGGAATATTAAATTTTTAATCCGAGCTCAAACTGTCGATCATCGTGATCATTTACAAAGTATCTTCTTAATTCGGAGACAGTGAAATATGACAACCGGTGACATTTTTATCTTGGATACTTTTCTCGTCCACTATCAACGACTCCTGCATTCAGAGTTTCTATAAAGATTATTTCACTAGACCTCGGTATTGATCGTGGCTAAATTAAAGTACTACGTTGAACATTTGTTATATAATTTGAAACGAATTGAGTGTAAGACCGCGCTAAAAGCGACTCACCGTTTTGTATACGCAAATAGAGTGCCATGAATAAGTCAGGAAACAACCGAAAATGTTACTCGAGAATCTAAGCTAAAATTTCTTCCGAAGCTTCTAAGTAAAATTCTCTTCGGTGACACTTTATCGACAGAACAGAAAGGAAATATTACACGTTAATAATTATTGTTTAAAATATCTATGTACATTATTTCGTTGCTACTTCCTTTTCTCCGCAATCAAAATCCAACAAATCTCAATTGTACATAGCAGTGTAAGTTTCTTACTCGCAAATTTTAGTCCTATTAGGGAAGCAGAATCAGTCATCAAATTCAAGATTGTACAGTTGCCTTTCTGTCACGCTGTAAATATCGTAATTACACACTTCGCAGAATACAATTTAAGGCGGTAACTGCTTCATTTTTCTCTTTCCTTTAAACTTACTTCACAATAACGAACATTTTCTACACGTCAGAAGACTTGAACATTTTGAAGTTAGTTCGTTATTTCGAAATTAATTAGTGCCATGACTTCACTCTTCAGAAATACGATTTAGGGTGCTTACCGACTTTGCCAGCGGATACTTAGTCGGCGCTGTTTGCCAATTACGTTTCTGAAGTATTTCTACACTGCACGGAAGAAAGTTTTTTGACAAACCGAAAAGTGGCTGCAGATAACGGAAAAAGAATTTCTTCTGAAAGAAGCGACGTATTTTATCGAAATAAATAACTTCGAAAGAAATAACGAATTAAAATAATACGGAGCAACGGTGCAACGTTCGTCGATAACATTATTAATATCAGAAGAGTATATCGATAATTATGGGCGCTTGTAAAAATTTAAAAATTTTTCAGATAATTAAAATCGCACTTTAAAAGCACATAATGTTCGCTCACATGTTCGGCAAGCGAATGTGAATAAAAAGTGTCATATGCACTTTAGGTCTATTTCATGTCGTTGGTTAGTTACATCGAAAGTAAAATATTAAGCATACATACTGGGAAACAATAATTCCGTAATGTATTTACATTATTCTACTGTTAATTTCACATCAAATTTACAAATATTCTTTAAACGATCCACTTTCCGATCGTCCACGCAGTAAATTGTTTACGTTAGATTTAGGAACAGAAATAAATGGTTCCCACTGGATGAAGATAAAGTTTGTACACAATATTCAACTCCCATTGTAATCTTCATTTGTTACGAACTGGATCTATAGTGTACAGGACATTTTTTCTTCATAATGACGTACTGGACGCGTAAACGAAGTTCGTTGAATAGCTTCGTACACAGGGTCGACTACTGTTACAAATTTACCGCGTACACTGTGTTGAGTCTACCGCAATGAAATGAATAATAAGAAATAAGTGAAAGGACAATAAAGACTGGACGATGACGAATATGTCAGAAATATTGAAATATCCAACTAAAATATAATATCGTATTATATTTATACTTTCTTCGTAAGTGGAAGATATTTAATAAGGACGGATGGCTGTCTTATTTATCCTTAATTAATGACGACTAAACGGAGGATGAAGTTTGTACGTGTGCATCAAAATAAACAACTGGAAGCTTCTTGCGTCAAAGCAGTTTCTGTGTTCAGTCCCTTTCAAACCAGCTGTGATCGTTTCTTTTTCTAACAAACTTGAGAGGTACAAACAGATGGTGCAGCCGTGTCTCTTTTATTTATACCGACAAACCTTCAAAAATACCTGGCTGCTAAAAAATTATAATTAATAGCAGAATAAAATGTCAGCGACTGTTATAGCGCAGAGGAATATCCGCATCAATGTTACGTGTATACTTCACGCATCGAACTATTAACGCACAAAGGTATACAAATCACGATTAATTATTTCTAAATTTTACATTTCCAAAATATACACAACTATTGAGCGAAATAGCGAGCCAGATATAAGAACTCGATTGTCCTAGACTCTATCGACCCTTTCGGTCATGATTTTTCGCTTTTTGAGATAATATAATTTTTGAGTACACAAACACAGTGAATTATTTTAATTAAATATTCGACGTCCTGCGTTGATTTTGTTGGCGACTGAGTTCACTAATGCGATTAATTAAAATTTCTTTGCCTTACAGAGCTGAAGAAAATAATCCTTTTCTAGATAAGTATAAATGCACTTTAGATTTAATACAAAATACTTGACTTGTGTATTCACAATCTACATATTTGTATGTACAGAAATTCTCCTCTACAGAAAGAAAATGGCGGATGGAATCGAGTCTCTCTTCTGACAAACTTCTTTCCTACTGATTTCTTTTTAATCTTTGTTGCAGCTTGCTATTACACCTTAAATAACGAACATCCTCGTTTTTCTATCGGTACTTTAACAATCAGTATGAAATATTATTAACACGTCGAGTGCCGAGTAGACCATCAGTGAACTACATTCTAGTTTCTGCTTAGGTCGTTTTGATCATTTTGTATAAGAAATATTCTGAAAAATGTTGTATCATGTTATTGGTACAGAATTATCATGCATAATGAAGTCATTATACAATGGGCCATCGATTGTTCTTCTTCTTTCCAATAATTGTTTTTATAGTCTTATGAATGTTGCAAGCCATGTCTTACAATCATACTTGTATAATGCATGGACTATCGACATCCTACACGGCCTGAATAAAATTTATGTAAAATTGGTGCAGCACTCAACGTATTAAGTATTAACACATATTTAGTATTGATGGAAATGGAGAAACAAACTGCTTTCAGATAAAGTGAGGTCATACTTAACGTATTATTATTACGACTATCTCACGATGTACTAAATTTATTCATTATTCACTCTAAGATAAAGAATCTTACGGAATACACAAACAAATAAGTGATAATTGTAATGGTTATTTGGTTGTCGTAAATAATAGCTATAGTCCTATTTACCCATACCGAGTAATTGTATTTATTGTAAATAATGCTTAAATTGACCAAGGACCATAGTAAAAGCTAGATGTTGATCAATTGGTACCAAAGTAAACCTTTTATTAGAGAAAATACTTACTGGGTTGTTGATTCAGTTTTGTTGTTTTTTCCATTGTAAAAAATACTGACACTTCAACTTTGAACACTAAATATACGAATGAGTCGACAGATCTACATGAAACTTCACACATGTTCATCAAACAGCAGTACCATCTTTACAAAAATAAAATAAATAAAAGGTTCATTCTAAAATTCTAAAACTTTCCGTACCAATCGAATTATACAAATAATAGTTTGTTTAATAAGTATTGTCGTTTCTTCCATTGTAGAAAAATACTATGACACTTCAACTTTGAACAACTGTAAATATACGAACGAGTCGACAAATCTACATGAAACTTCACACATGTTCATCAAACAGTAGTACCATCTTTAGAAAAATAAAATAAATAAAAGACGAACCTAATAGCTCTATTTCTTATCGAACGACAAAACTTATTGAGCAACCTATTACCTCTAGATGATAAACGGTGAACAGGAACGTACGCTCTAACAATAGTTAACGCAAGATATTAAAAATCAATTGTATTAAAATATATTTAAAATTCATAAAGATCCCTGTAATGTATTTATTCGTTCTAGAATGATGAAACTTTAATTCTTGTTTCATCACCTAAATATGCAGACGAATTTTTCACCAAGCGTTCAGAAAAGACGGAAAATTCTAGAGAAAAAGAAGTGTGTACTTCATGCTAAAGCAAGAAGTTCTGTGTTCTACGTTCTCTGGACGTGCGCGTACATTAAAAAATCTGTGTTTGCATGCTCACTGTAGGTTCCACTTTTGCTTTTAAAAGCACCGTCAACGCAAGATAATTTCGAGTTTCATACGACTTTCATGTGCCCCAAAAGCGCGAACCAGCCACCACCGTGTTAATGCATCGGAAGATCATAATTTTTTCATGCTAGGTGCAGAAACGTATTTGTACACGAAAATGTATTAAATATATGTTGTTCCGGGTCTAATATGTTTCCCTCTAGAAGGGTTTCGTAAATGATCTTTTTTTTTTGATAAAGGACAGCGACAGGGTTTGAGTTTGCGTACTATATACTTTTGGGATTAACCCTGTTTCTGTGGAGAATAGCATAAGCAACGATTCGAAAAACGATGCATCTTTTTATATTTCAAATTTATTCCAATTGCTTACGTAAAAAATTTTTGAATAAGATGCACAAAGTTTTATATTATTGTTCTGACTGTATAATGTTGTTCCTTTTGTACTCGACGATTCATTGATGTTAATTTTTGTATCGTTAGAATCGTGATCGTAAATTAATATTTATACAGAATGGCATGTTAATTATTTAATCGTAGGAAAATGTTTTACTTGAAGTTTTTGCTTCACAAAGGTCCATTCTAACGTAAAAGTGCAATATTACTGTTTCTAGCCACAGCAGAATAGACGTTGATGTTTTGGATCCTTTTGAAGTCACCTGTACATTTGCAACCAAGACACTTTTCAAATTATGATACACTTCTTTCACAATTTAGTCATGAAAACACTTATAAAATGCTCAAACTATGGAAATTGAAATAAGCTCAAACATGGACCTTTATTGGCTGTTTAACGGTTCGCTGGATCACTGCATTTTTCCAGGAAGACCCAAATTTCCTTATAGAAAGTGAAGCCCAAAAAGAGTACTCATCCGTGAAAACAACATCACTCCAATCACGACCAATATTATCTGAAACCCTTGTCATTCGTTTTTCGACGTGTTCTCTTGACAGTTGAGATTTTAGTGAAGTACTCCGCCAGGAAACATTATTATCTTCTAAACGCCATTTTACGGTCATTATACTGACACGGACATTCTTCCTCACCAGTAGACCCTGTCCATTAGGCAAACTTAATCCAGGCTTATGTTCAAACGGATTAACAATCGATCGATCGTTCTTCTTTTATGTCACTTTAAATGAGCCTCGATCGGGATTATCGACAGTATTCGTCTCCTTAACCTGTATTACTCACTTCTAATAAAGTCTTTCGACTTGTGGATATACTTGGATGCAACAACGTTATTCATTGACCATTTCTGACAGGGAATTTCTTTTTCACTCGTGACGACAAGATTGTACGATACGCTGATGCGACATATATTTCTATACATTATGTGCTGTAGAAATATACCAATTTCCTCCATCTCACTTTTGCTTTTCAAAAATTGTCAATCTTGTTTTGTGGCAGACTGTACAAATTCACATACCTCGCTGTACAATGTTGATGTAGAAGCAAAATGTCTAAGATTTGAAGATTCCTGTAGGAATTCTTGAAGTTCAGGAGTTTTTCAATTAAACACTAGTACGATAATATATAACATGGTGAGGAAGACCGTGTTCCATTGTAAAATTCAAGTTAGGTGACACGAGGATAGAATAATTTATGTTTAGGATGCATCAGGACTTGAATGACCGTGTTAAGCTTCCAAGTTCGTAGAACCGAATAATTAGCAAATAATATTCTTATACTCAAACATAATAGTAGTTATTGAACAATAGCAGTACGTAGATAAAATGCAATTAAAAATGTACAATAATTCGTAGTTCAATACCTAAAAGCATGTCCGCGATGCTCTTATAGTTCTAATAGAGAAGTATATTCTGTATCTCGTGATTTTGTATATTTAAAGTTCGCCCATATTCTGAAGTACAGCCCAGGCGATCTTTAAATGTAAAATTGGCTAAAATGGGTGATGCATGATTTGCCAAATTGATGCTTAAGTTCTTCGTGTGGGAATTTTCAGCGCTTGACCACTATGTCACCTGTGAGGGTAGTCAGACTACTATGTGAAAGAGCGCAGGAAATGAGGTCAGGGGCTGCACATTCGAGACCATTACCTGTGAGTGTCGAGCCTTAGGTTTACGGTGTGTCAATCGCTATTGTGGACGAGGTAGTAAGACGGCTGGAAGTGCACGTGGTCGTCAGAAGTGCAGAAATTTCCTAACAATTGGGCTTCTAGAGCCTTGATTCTTCGTACAATCGAGAAACCGGAACGATGATAATTCGAACCGTTGATCTTCAAAAATATCGGACACCAAGCGATCATATCTTTAACCCTTTGATCGATATGGATGCATACATGCATTTAGAGAAAGCTGTCTCTGTGAAGTATGGACGCATACATGCGTCCAACGGAAGCTATTGCTGCGATCTATCGACACGTATACATGTGTTCGAAAATAATTTTCTCGTATTATTTAATTCAGAATGAAAGAATTACAATTATGATTTTTACTACACTTTGTACGTTCAATCGTTAAGATTCACACTAGCAAATAAATATAGTATTAATACGTCAGCGCAACTAGAAACGCACCTTCCATGTGGATTGCTCCGATTGGGAGTATTCAGCAAAGGGTTAACCTAGGTTTGAACAGTCTTAACAATTCCACTCGTTCTATGTGTATTTTACATCTGTTTTACTGCGTAATAAATGTTACTGTACGACCAAGGGTAAGATTATTTAAATAATAGTAGACTCCACGATCTCTGTGGGATTTTGACACGGTGGTTCACGAGCTTTTTTACCAGAGAAGAGTGTAATAATGTACGGCGGTGTTTGCAAAGTCGCGTATCAAAGCGAGGTCGAGATTCGTTGACGCAAGGATCGAATGACGCGGCAAAAGTCGAGTTGGAACGGAAACGTCTCCCAAAGAAATTGATACGGCGAACAGTTACACACGGGCGCGTACTCTTCTTAAATTTGAAACCAGTGCGTCGTTAATCAGCGCCACAATTAATTACGCGATGCTCAAACACTCGTTTCACGGTTCTAGTTGCGCACTCGAATTCGTCGTTGTCGCAGCGCAACAGCTGCCGTTGGGACACGTCCGTGTACCTGTATAGGGGTAGCGGAAGCAAACAAGGAACAATACGACGTCTCTGACATCAAAGTGCACTCTTCTCCGGCCAATACAAGACTCTCTTTCCGAGCATGCAGTCGTTTCCTTCATACGGGCCGCGAAGCTTCTCGAAGGGGATACCCGGACTTCGTGCTAGTCTGTATGCATACGCTCGCGTGAATTTCAACGAGCACCCATGTGTTTGCTCATGCTTGCATTTTGTGTGGGAGTTTTGCATACGACGAAAGTATGCGATAAAGTGAAACGCAATTTCGGGCGGCTGTTAGCCTCATGTTTATGTTTCAGTCAAGACACTTCGGAATGGCGTTTTTATGGCGCGGTTCGATACGTGAAATCTAGAGAGACGCGAACTAAGGTTTCACGGAGTGCTTTCTTCGGTTGTGAGAACCAATGGTGTATGCGTTCGGTAGCTAATAGACTACGATAAAATCGCGTTTGATATTCTTGGATTCTCACGATCTCACGCTAACGCTATTAACACTTACACACGTAGTCTATTGATTCGCAGGTGGATCAGGGCAGTTTCGACCAGATGAGTGTCATTCGTACGATTAAACGGGAAGTTTTGTTGAAATTGTTAAACGTGGATACCGTTACAGTGGATAATAATGCGTATCGTTCAGGAAAGGAAATAGAATATTTATTGCTAGGAAAATTCATAAAACTCTACGTACATTCTAGTGATATTTACGCTTGTACGCGCAGACCGTGAACGCGATACGCTAGTGGGATCGTGACTTTAGGTACATTGCCCCATAACTGACCTGAGCAATGTGTAACAGTAAAACCTCGTTCGGTCAAATATGCAGTAATTGGAGTAGAGGTCATCAAAAGACAAAAGAAGCTTTAATTCTTAACTGCGTAACTATTATGAAAATGGTGCGCATAAAAACAGCGATACAGTCCCAGAGACCACTCTGGGAAAAGGGCTTTAACCACTTGCCTGGCAACTTTTTTCAGTAGTCTGTCTAAAAACCTCAACGTTTTGCAATTGCACTTTTTAAATATTTAAAGGCAGTTACGAAAATATACTTAAAAATTACTTTGAATTTTATATTCCACCTTGTACTTTAGTTTTTATTACTTTAGTCAATCAACATGATATACTTTGTGCTTATATATTTAATTTATTTATTTACATACATCGATTGGAAATATTTTGTTGTAATTTTCTTCTCATTGAAAGTCTTTTGGTACCTTGGAAATTTCACGTCAATCGGACCTTTGAATATTTGGCTATTAGTGACGATGTTGTGTTACATTATTGGAAAATTGAAATATGAATATTTATTATTGAATTTTAGTAGTTACTTCTATGCTGCATTTGATACACCTACATTTTATCACTATCCTCAACGAATCTAAAACAAACATTATTTTCTAATCGACAAGCCACAATATTTCATTCTGTAATTTAACTTGAAAAGTTTGTGCAGTTGTCAGCGAATGTATTGTAAGTAATAAAATTGCAGTATATAAAGTGACATTACTTTGTCACTGTGTGTATAACAAATTTCATCCGATTATATACTATGCTGTATATATACAAATGTATACAATAAAATTATATTATTTTCGGTTAAAATAATAAAATAAAATAAATTTATCCCGATGGGATCCAACTGTAGTCAAATTATTAACAGGCAATCTACACTGCTTTTACGTTACGATTGCTTTTGTTAAAAATATATAATCAGTGGTATATACCGACCAAACGTAATTTCTCAAACGTCCTTTTTCACAAAGGATTATGGACATAATTGTTTAACACTGTACCTAAGGTTTTCATTGGTAAATAATCATCATGTTACACGAATTTTATCGGAATTGACGTTTTCCACTATTGTTTCCCCTTTCGTGAAACTTACAAATCAAACGCATGCGTGCCTCAGGCATTTTCGAAAATTGATTTTCTCGGGAACGGAGACTTACACAACGAAATTTCATTTCACGTTTTCGATTTACTGTTACATGTAGAATCATATCCTCTGCGGTCGTGCTATTCACTACGCGACACCCTGTATGTACATGTCCTCTGGGAAAGCATACACAGGCACAGGAAGGAAAACTCTGTGATATCAGAAAGCCGAACAAACAAATTGATACCCAATGCGCCGTAAACTTTTCTCGAACGGAGGTTATCCTTGAGAAACGAGATGCCTGCACCTGGGGAACTTTTTACTTGAAAAATAGCGAATGAAGTTTGCGTAAAACAAAACGGAGCAAATGTCGCCACTTTTAGACGTTTATACTTTTTCGTCAAAGTTTCCTACATGTACAGATATTTTTTGCAAGTCGTTTTCCATTTTCGAACAACAATTTTTCTACCCCTCTCGTTTATCTAGCTCGTACCTCTGTTTATTTTGTTGTTTTTTTTTTCTCTTTTTATTTTAGTTTATACTTTCATTCAATATATAATATATGGTTCTACATTGTTATTTCTATTTCTGTTTATAATTTTATTTTCTTTCTATAAATTTACACTGTTTTCTCAATTTCTGTTTATACTTTTATTTCATTCTTATAGATTCACATTGATATTCCAATTTTTTTCGGTACTTTTATTTTATTCTCATAGATTGACATTATTTCTGTTTCTGTCGATACGTTTATTATATTTTATAGTTTCATATTGTTCTATACCTCTTTGTCTAGTTTATACGTTTCATACTTTTTATATTCACCTGTATTGGCTTGGTTCAAGCAGAATCGTACTTTACATTTCATTTTACGTCTGTACATTTATTTTATTGTTAGTTAAATGCTTTCATACTATGGCTTGGTACAATCTTTCACGTTGGCTTGGTTCAAGCAGAATCGTACTTTACATTTCATTTTACGTCTGTACATTTATTTTATTAGTTAAATGCTTTCATAGGGTCTCATACCAGAGTGTATAATAATCAATCTCTCTCTCTCTCTCTCTCTCTCTCTCTCTCTCTCTCTCTCTCTCTCTCTCTCTCTCTCTCTCTCTCTCTCTCTCTCTCTCTCTCTCTCTCTCTTCTGTCTCTTCATGTATGGAATTTCCATATGGCGCGATGGGATGGCTTTCGTGAAAGCCACGGCCGGGTAAACGTGTGCCTGTGATATTCGACATTCGTTCGTGTCCATCTGCGCCTCACGTGCAATAGAGCATGTCGATGACGCGGTGAATTTTACAAGGATACAAGTTCGAGAGATCCTCTCCATTGGGTCGACCTATTCTGGCGCACGTGACGCTGATTTAATTTTTCCAAGGATGCTGTTGTGCACGAGTGCACGTTCGACACTAGCACGTGCAATGATAGTATGTATGCGTCCACCTGACGTCGCACATCTATTTGCATGCATCTGTGACTACCACGACGTACAAGCGTGCCTAGAATCAATTTCGTGGGGAAGAGGCATCGAACGATTTGTTTCAATTATTTCATATAAAGGTAGTTGAATCAGATTTATAGGGGATGGACCTCAACGTACACAGAAACTCTTTTACGAGCGAACGTGGACTTTCTTCTAGTGGAGAACGACGTACTGGTCTTCGCATTGAAACAAGTGTTCAAAGTATATTTTTCAATACGATAGGAAACCTTTCTATCTCGTAAAATTTCAGAGACGAGAAAATGTATTGTTCAAAGCATTTTTGCCAGTATTTGAGATATATCTATTTAAAAAATTCGGTTGAGTTAGGAGTTAAGACTTCGATATAGTGGTTTTTGGTCGCTATTCCTATCTTTCTTTGGTAGAGAGTGATACTTTGATTTTTTTTGCTGGAACAGGTATCTTATTCAAAGTATTTTTTCCAATGAGGTAAGAAACGTCTGTATTTCATAACATTTTTAAAACTAGCACTTCTAGCAATAACATATTTATTATTCGACATATTTTTGCCAATAAGGTAAAACATATTTCTATTTTATAAAATTTTAAAGACTTAGAATTTATAATTTCGATATAGTCGCTTTTGATCTTCATTTTTATGGAGAATATTTTTTGTTTGGTGTCGCAATGCGATACAATCTCACAAATATATTTCAAGAATCTTCTATTATACAAACGTTTAGTTTTTACCCATTAAATATAAGTAATATTGTTTTGCTCTTATAACCATTCTACACTATACCAATACGAATATCTTTTAGTGCTAACAACAATATAATTGCGTTTCGTTCCGAATACGTTAATTATACTTTAGTTTTTCTCACTTACATTTGGCGAAGAATCATGTATGTACAAACTCGATAGTTAATCGTAAAAATATATTTTTTATTTATCAATCGTATTATTTTTTATTCAAATTTTTTCTTTATTCTTGTCCTTTTTAGTTTTACTTATTTTTATTTCTCTCAAAAGCCAACTCCCTTTGATCAAGATGTTGAGAGAATTTTTCTTACGGTTCATATTAATAATTTTTTTCATTTTTCTCATTTTTCATCATTCTTATTAAAAATACGTGGAAGAAAACATTTTCAACGTTACATTACTTCAAATCATTTACGCTGAATAGTATTGGTAAGAATTGTTAACTAGAGCATAAAGTAAATACGTATTTTCTCTCTTCCTTTGATTAAGAAATAAAATACAGAATGAATACGATTTTCTTAACGTTACATAAGGATTTAATGAAGTATCGAAAATTTTCTTGGCAGCCTGGGGTGAGGCAACGATAAATTGTATAATAATGCGTCTTATAAAAATTATCTTCAACCTGCCGGATACTGATAAAATTCTTGGAATTTCACTTTATCAGGATTCGCAAGAGGCAAATTAGAAACGCGGATTACTCAAGTTTTTAAAATTTGTTGTAGTTGTTACTATACGTTGTTAACTTCTTTCGAGTCTTAATTACAGCATTTCACCTCTCACAAAATTACGTTTGTCCTTTAATATTATCTTAAAAACGCTGCACGTAAATATGTTTAATTACAGTGCACGTTACTTAGTCTTTAATTGAATCCTCGTCCACGTTAATCTGAGAATTGCTTTCACAGAAAAAGTTTATACTTTTATGAAACACTTAGATATTCATAATCATTTTCTAAGTTTCTTGTCATGTATTTTTATATCGACTTTTCATATTCTTCGTCATTATACTGATCAAATGTAATTGCAATAAATATAAGTGAAAATTAATATCTAATGTTACAGATTTAATAGGAAATTCTGAATTGGAAACGAAGACGATATTTAGTAACAAAGAGTGGACAATTTTCTATAAACTAGTTTAGGCACTAGTTTAAGCACAATATTCAAAACAATTACTCAATTTTGGAATGAAAAGTATAATTGTAAATGGCTTGTAAGTATTTTCTACATGTATGATTGAGCGAGAAACTTATAATTTTTATTTACGAATTTTCATCGTCATTCGTAATTTATAATTTAAGTTGTTATCTAAATACAAATAATTGAACGATCACTTCTGGACCCTTGTTAATTACAGGTAAACTTAACCTGTTCTGTCAAGAAGATATAGTGTGATTAATTAATTTCTGATAAACATATCGTTTAATATGCATCGCTGTATTGTAGTGTACTGTTATCGTGTAATTCAGTACATACATTTTCACTAACTGGTTTCTTTATAATCGTGGAAACATTGTCTCCACAAAAATAATATACTCTTTCTACAGTTCTGATATTATATTTTAAATATGATACTGATTCAATAATTTGATGATGGTCATTCTATTATACTTAATATTATTCGAGATATTTAAAGCTATTTAAGAACGTAAAGAAGCATGATTTGTATAAAATTTGTCATTATTTCTATTTCCAATTTTTAATTAATAATGCTTCGATGTTGCTTAATTACGCAATGGGATAAATTTAATTTAAACTTAGTATCAATTTATATCAACGTACATGACTTATTGTTTCAGAAGAAGCTACTTTCAAAGCAAACCTCAAAATTAGTTAAAATTTAATTAAAGCGACGATTGGAATATAATTAATGTTTTTAATCATCAGCTGCGATAATACCCATACGATTTTACAAACCGAATTATTTAATCATTTATCGAATCAGTTTTAATTCCCGTAACTTTTATAAATGGTATTGCATTTATTCATACGAGAAACGAGTTCAAATTAATATTAATATTTTTATTGGTATTGTAAATATCCACATGTGCAGTACGTGTAGTTTAAGGCCACTCAATATTGGAAATAATAAAAGTTGAACATTTTATGTGCGATTATTTAATTAAGTAAAAAGTGAATTGATACGAGCTCAACATTAGCAAACCTTTTGCGTAACAAATTTCAATATCACTCCATGTAATTTCTCCAATATTAATCACAAAATTAAATTAAATATTATTAATTGCACGCTTAAACCCAATATCTTTCGTCGAAAAGTGTCACGACGTCACCTTCTCTGTTAGTTTGTTTACGAACAATATTGCAATCCTCCGTGACAGACAGTCTTCGGGTGACAATACAATTCAATTATCCAAACATCACGTGCTCTAATTACTTCGCATAACTGATGCCTCCCTGTACAGTGTTAATTAATCAATCGTTGATCAGAAGCGTATGTCATCACGTGCTCTCGCTAAATTCCCTTCGATTCTCAGTAATGGTCGTTTGATCGACAGTCCCGGGTGTTAATACCTTGCTTATTTTCTCACGCCAATATTACCTGGATCGTGTCCTTTGCCGAATATCCGTTTCCCAAGTGAACGATAATGCGTGTGTACACTGCGAGAGCACACTGCGGGGCACACTCCCAGACCCGCGTATCGCTCAAGAATTCACGCTACGTTGGTTTTGATTCCCGCTCAATTAGCAGCAGAATACCCGTTTGCACGTATTTCTACGTGAAACTCGGTGAAGTGTATCACGTTGGCTCTATCGAGTGTATTTACGGCGAAACATCGGTCGCAGGTGTTGCGATTCCAAGGAGAGACGCGAAACGATCGCTTGGCTCCGGAATGAGCGCGCGCCTGTTGAACTTAACGCGTCCCCGGAATGCAATAAATCGCGGAAATAAAGAACACGGCGTTCCTCTTTCACGGCTAAATCGGATCTTCGCGCAGGGTCCTCTTGTTCATCGTTCAGATGGATACACGATTCGTCCCCCGCGTGATTTCTTCATTTCAATACGAGTAGACCTCGTGCGAGGAGGTGGAGAAACGTGCGAAAATTGTGGACACGAAAACGTTTCACAATGGGGCGTGGTTAAAATTCAAATAATTCATCAATATTCCGAACACGAACATAATTGATCACGATGAACTGAATTAGTACGAAAAGATTTTCCGTTCTCTTTAGAAAATATGTTCAATGTGTACACAAAATTGAAATTTACACAATTAAGAATTTGTAGAAAATGTTGGATTCTTGCTGTTATATACAAATTTATCTTGAGCATGACTTTGGTAATTTAATATTCGTCCACATTCCCTTTTGATCAAAAATACGAGTCGTTGGACAAACTGGCGTTTCCAAAATTCAATTCATTTGTTAACGTTCTAAATATGAATCGTAATTAATTAGACAAGAAATTGGACATTATCAGTATAAGAAATGAAATTTATTTATTTGCATATAAAGTAACGTATATTTGTATTAAGATTAACATATTTCGCTAATAAAAAATAGAAGACACTCAACAGATGCTAATAATTAATATAAAGCGAAAATATTAAATTTATTGTAATAATAATGCTTAGAGAAAATAACGCAGGATTGTATGCTTTAAAAGTATAAGAAAATTACATTTAAAGTATTGTTCCGAACCTTTTCTTCATTTTTTCTTAGTAATTAAAGAGAAACTTTAATTACTTGCATCTGAGATTAAAGCATTCCTTATCATAATGAAACTCCATTACACAGTGCCTGTAAAAGATACTCTTTGGAGGATATTTTATTTAAATTTACAATATTATAATTACCAAATGAATATCGATTTATTGCTACAAGGGAGAAAATATCCGATATTAAAACTTGTCCAACCTCTTTTTCATAACGCTTTTAATGAAGAAGAAATACTCGCTACTTAAACTTAACCCTTATCACTCCAAGTTGTCTGTCAGGCTCCGTTGATATCTAGCGTTCTACTCCAATTCTGCCAGTCAGACACTGCCGGTATCAAACGTTCTACTCCAAATGAGCTTCTTAGGTACTCCACCGACTAGCTTATGTCTTATCATTTTCGACGACGAGATAACAGTTTTCCATTGTAAATTCTATGAACACAAACCTGAATTCCATCCGAATGAAAGTTTGAACAAATACTATACATTAGTCAATTATAACTATTCTATTAAATGCCATTATTGAAATTATTTTTCTGTTGAATTGAACGAAGATTGTTTTAAAATAATTTAATGATTATTATTTGCATGTTATTATCGTGCTCTTGCGAGTAAGTATATACGCAAAATAAATTGGAGAAGTCTGTTGACAATCACGTTGAACAGTTGAAATGATAAGGATTAATATATTTTTGATTCTTAAGATTAGTCGGAAACGTTCAGATTGTGAACATCAATGAATAAACTATTACTTGAATGACTAAAAATACCGTTTTTTTTTTTTTTTGAAGTTGAAATTAAGTGGACGACCATCCAAATGTGAAGCGAATAATTGGAACAGCAAAGAATTGTTGAAATCGGGGGAGAAGCTTTCCAATGACCTTAAAATGGCTCGAGAGAACCGTTTCTCTGTGTTACCTTTTCAACAATGGCACTGCGAACAAGCGGTTATCGTTTCTTTTCAACGACTTTGACCCAACAAATTGAACCCTATTAGTTTTGATGTTAAGTTATTTAATCAGAGGAACTGTGGTGTTACGTCCTTCTTCTCATTGAATATTTGATATACTAGCTTTAAGATTTTAAGAACGTATAATATGTTATTTGGTAGCAACAAATCCTTCCAATCGTACGTTGAATACGTTTCAGAACAGGGAATCAAAGTTATAACGCTACTCTTAATACAATTATTCACGATCGCAATCTTGGAAAAATTAAGGCGAATTAGAAAAGAAATTGAGTTTTATTAATATTTAAAGAATCGAGAAATTCTGCTCGAAAGCATATCGGATTAGCAAGAAACTAAAATCGTAGAAACATATAAGTAGTCAGTTGAAAATTTCAGTAAAATATTTGTACTGTAAAACTTCGTGAATTTTTAGAAAATTCTGATTTTCAACCAAAAATTCGAAAAATTGTTCTATCGTACAGCTCGACGATTAACAGCATCCCTGATTTTTTCATAATTTTTCAAATAATAGAATAGAAGAAATGCAATTGAAACTGAAAATCATTTCTCTGTCTAATGCTATTTCTTTGATAAACATAGTATGTTGAAACATAGTGAAAATTGTTTCTTCTTCGCATATTACATATTGAACAATTCATCGACAATTACAACACTTTTAATACTGAACATTAAAGGATCATTAGATCCTCCAAATTTGTTATAAATATTTATGTCGGACGAAGTATGGAACGACATTATGAAGATAAACTTTGATTTCACTGGAATCTGTTGTTAAAATTTAACACTTGAGTAAATAAAACAGAACAACGCGAACAATTGAAGTTGAGGGACCAATTTAAACAGAATACGCTCTTCGCTCGTTTTTTTCTAAAGGTTGTTGTCAGTGAAATAGTTCTTGCGTAAAGTTAAACATGCATACGTTACCTACTCATGCTGCATGCATACCTTCCATGCGCCTTTATTTATATGTGCATACGTGCGCAAGAGTGTATCCATTCATGGTAAACTACCCGTGAAATGCATAGCACATGGACTGTCATCTGAAACCAAACCAACGAGCTTCTCAAAACCTGTCTCCTTGACTTTATCAATTACTATGCAAATGAACTACACAGTCTAAATCAGTGTTAGATAAAATTTTTAGATGGTGCCTCACTAAATACAAAAAAGGATATTTCTATATCTAAGATGAATGATGTGTTCAAAGCTTGAATAAAGAAATACTTATTTAATCTAACCAAAGTTAATTTATAGTTTCTCTTACAATAGTTAGACTTTAATGATTCATTAATAAAAAGAAATATTCAAGATATTTATATCTTTCCACATTACAAATTTTCTTTTGCACTCTCTTTGGATTATAAGACACCTCACACTTTGGAAAACATTGCTCAAAATTGTCTGTTCATTGAGGCCTTCATCACATTCAAATCAGAGTATTGAATAAACAAAAATATTTATTTGTTGTAATCATTTTTTTACTACTCATCGTTATTTCTTTGAGAATAAAAATTGTCCATTATTAGTATAATATTATTCTATGTTTACATATTTCGTGTGAGTTATTCTAAGGATTAGAAATATTCTTGTGGTTTTATTTATTGCTTTATTTACCTAATTATAACTCGTTGACTAACAAATTCGACTTACCTTACGAGTTATGTAGATGGTGATCTATCACCAGGATCCACCTATAAATAAATAAGTAATAGACATTTTGATATTCTTCTTTGGAAGAAGAATAAAAACAGTATGCATTATGCAGTATGCAATATTTATTCATTCAAAAATAAAATAAATAACGAGATATTTCCTTGCTGGTATTTATCATTTCATCTAACACTATAACAGTCAACATGTTGATCAACGTCACTAGTTCTACAATATATTCAGTAGGTTTTTTATTTAGTAGTTTTGTGCAAAACGTGATAAGCTAGATAAATCGAGGTCCGGAGTAAAATTATTCAAACAATGCTCTTTCTAAATATGTATACAATTTATGTTGTGTTCTCGAAAATACGATACTACGATAAACTTGCAGTATCAATAAATCTTACTCTTTCAAAATTATTATCATTTCTTTTTATAGTGCCCGACAAGATTTTAAATTGTAGGATCATAAAAATGTAAACATTGCTACAATAAATGCTTAATCTTATTTGTACCTTGAAAGGATATTTTGCTGACAGTAGCTTTCAGAGAGAAAATGAGCTTAAAACTCGTGTGTCATAGTGGTTGACTATATTAACGCATTGATACACTAATTGTAAAAATGCTGTGATATAAAAGAAGATTAAGTTAAAAAATAAAACTTCTTTTACTAGTCGTAACACTTTATTTCTTTACTGATCTAAATATTAAATTTCGATTTTGCTACAAACGATTCCAGTAGTAAAGAAATTTATATAAGGGTGGATAAAGCTACGATGCTTCAACATGATTCTATGTCAGAAAAGGTATCAATGGAATAGTGAGGCGTGGGTCCTTCATTTTGAAGGAAAGCTAAAATGCCTCCCTCAGCAAGAATCTTTATGGTTACAATCTTTTGGGAACTTCATCGATGGATTTCAAATACAGTACCGTTATTGTACGTGCAATATATTATGCCAAACTTCTGCAGAAATAATGATTAAAATATTTGCAAGAACAATCGCGAAAAATGGCGTGAGTTTATTACATGACAATGTTTCGGTCTACATTGTTTCAAGTTGTGTAAAACTAGTTTGAAATTACCTCATCAAAGATACTGACACGTATGTCTACATCCAGTTTTTAAACTTATTTTAATTATTATAACGTGGAAGTAAACTATAAAATTGTGAATAAATATTAATGCAAAACTCTTGAGAAAAATATGAAAAATTAATAAAATATATGATTCTTTCCGTTATTCTTGTTATTGTTGTTGTTATCAGAAAGAGTCTAATCATTTGTATTTCGCAGTCGGAGTAGTGATTATGATGTAAAAGAAAAGAAAAGTATTTTGATGTTAGAAATTTATTAGAATAAAATTTCTTCGAAGTTTTGGCCTCAAACAAGGGCTTCTTCAGAATGAACAATATTACAATTAAAATGTATTTGCACCCTATTACGACGAGTGGGGTTCAGACACTAATATTGAAACAGTAACTCGCAAAAGATACAAATAATAATATATACATAAAAAGTATGTGAAACATTAACAAAAAATTCAAAGTCCAAAGGTGTATATTATCCAAAATGAAGACATTCCAAAGAAAAATAAAATATGCCACAAACCAATAGTAACTTAGAAGAAAAGAAAGAAGAAAATTACACCATAATTATAATATATACACTCCCTTATAATTCTAACAAAAATCCTCAAATAAAAATAATACCCTACAATTTGAGTTAAATCGCTCTCGAACAACGTTCGTTCTATTCATAAATAACCCCTAGGAGAAACTGATCCTCGTATCGTATCAAATGTTTCAAACATTCTTCAAGGTTCGGCAGAAATGCCTCGGCACTGTCCACGACATACACGTGGTGCTACAACCCATTTAATCAAGAAATGGTCTTCTTCAGTTACCAGTTATACACAGACACTACCACCACCGATAGTGTTGCCTAAGAATACTTCTCCCGTCATGGAGATTTCGAAACTCGTGACGACTGGAACATCCAGCCGTCCCTTTAGCTGTCTCTGCCGAATTAACGATCTTCGGAGGTCTTCCACGAAAACGTTTAATCCAGAGGCATACGGGCGTGCACGGTCTGTAGCCAGGGAACAGGGCGTCGTCAAATGAACAATTCAAGCAACATACGGCACGTCCCGGGGTTCCGACCCGCCCCGAAACCCGTCGGCTCGTAATCTATCCCGAACCGAGCTGCACACAAGTTACCACCCCCGTCCCCCCGTTGGGGCAATCTCCTTCGCCGCATAACCCGATAATTCTAATTACCCTAACAAGATCAATAATTTCTCTCGGCCTCGGCGCACGCTGCCGCCTCGACGCGTAATCGTCCTACGAGATTTCTATCGACGCCCGCGCTAGGCCGGTTTCGTTGATCTTAAGGGAGGGCAACTTTGATCGCATAGTTCGCATCATGATTCGTGGGACTTCGTCCAACAGGAATTGCATAGCTAGTGGTTGATCATAGATTGTAGTAGGTCGCAACGAATGAAATGTCTTTTCGAAGTGCTTCAATCTTCGAAGGGCTCCAGGTAAGTTCTTGTTTAAACTAACGTCTCGCATTTGTGACGACTCTCACGGCCTATCATCTCAGACCACCCGGAACAGTACCCAGCACAGTGCCACCCGATTCCCATGGTCAAATTCGACGAACGATAAGACTTACTCCGAAAACTAACCGTGCGAAACCTTTGGCTCATGCTTCGCATGGCACCATCGAACATTCCTCAAGACGACACTATGTATATAAACCCTCCAAGCTCTCGAATAAACCAGTCTGCATTTTGAAGCCTACCCGTTGCCACGTCGTTACGCTGTTCATTTTTTTAAACCACTGTTTCTCGATTCCGAGTAATTTCAAGTGAAAGTTCTTAGTTCGGATTGAGTGATCGTCGCGACTCTCACCAATCCTCACTATTTTTAATTTCTACGAGTTAGGATTCGAGTGCGACTCGAATCCTTCACTAATAAGTGACAGTTCGGAGTTTGCCCCGTCACACATTAAATGTCGAATTTACAGATGTTTTTCACACAGAGCGATAGTGTAGTATCGGATTTTCGGCGTCCGTTTAGGCCTGCTTCGAACGTAGGCCTAAACGAGATAACGCGCGCGGTTGGACTTGAGTTAACCTAAACATTTGGCGCCGATCGGTCCGCTAGCTTTCCTGGAAGGCACGAGTATCCTTTACAGGGGGTCTTGCTCTTGCGCGACGACCGAGCGTGAGAACGCATGGGGATGAAAGGAAATACATGTGGTTCGGAGAAAGTGAAGAGTGTTTGGGAAAGACGAACGATTAGGATGGCCGAACGTGACCGAATGTCTCAAGTGAGAGAGACTGAGGATTGGAATGAAAAAGAATGAATGGGAATGACTATATAGAGCGCGAGAAGAACGTTAAGAGACAGTAAGACGGTATCACGAAGTATGGGATTTGTATGATAAAGTGTGACAATTGAGTGTGTCGCGGACAGTATGACCGAAAAGACGATAATACGAGACAATTAAAAGACGTACCAAGCGAAGCTAACCACCGACACTACATCTAACACTATTATCACTGTAATTTATAATAAATATACATATATCCATAAACCACGCACGAGTACAACAATTATTTGGGGGCTCGTACGGGGATCAATCACTCAAAGATCTCTTCTCAAGTGATTTGAAGAGAGAAAAACAACAATAGCATGTTCTGTATTCACTATCAGAGGGCTAACCAGCCGATCATTTACCCGCTAGTTCTTGATCTGCTTCCGGCCCGAGACTTTGTTCTTCAAGTATAGTTGGGGGTCGGTATAAAGAAGGTTAGGTTTCGCAACAATGTTTGTAGTTGCAGTTTTAACGTACTTAGGTATTTTAGGTATATTTTATTTTTATTTACGAGGGAGTTGTACTTGACTCGATCACTTGAAACATTTTTACTTGTATTTTGTAAGACGGATAGATGTCAAAGCCGAACGTTATTTATTTGGAAGGAGCGAATATTGCGATGAGCGATCAATTTTTGTCTAAATTATATTTTTCGAGGTTTCAAGGTCAATGATGTGTTTTTTTAACGGGATTACTTATTTGTATCGTCGTGGGGTAACAGTCCAGATCGAGATTTATGATAGCATAATCTTTATGTACAAAACTTGAGTACGAAACATTCAGAAACTGATGGGAATAGATGCCATGAATGAAATAAGTACGATGAAGAGATATAATATAAGTAAAGAAAATTAATTTTAATAAATATCTAGTAACTATAGTTATCAACTTTCTACACTCTCGTAAACGATAAAGAAACGATTCTTTGCTCCTTCTTATGTTTCCAAAAATCTATGATTATTTGAACTTTGACTTATTTCAGCAAACACATTTCTTGTAACCCCAACAATATCAAACAATCGTAAGCATTTACCATGACACGTATTGTAAGCTCTCGTATGTATCACTTTGAGCATTCATTGAAATCAATTTTCTTTGCTAGTTTGTCTCTCGTAGTTATTTTATTAACATCTATTCCAATAAATTTCTAGATATTTAGTACTCAAGATCACATTAAGGTCGTGCTGTGATATATCACTGAATTGGACTTAACTTACTTTACTTGTGCCTATTGGAAAACATTCAATTTGTTAGTGATATTGATATCTCTTTGATACCCTCATGTATAAACAGACAAATTAAGACCAAAGGGGTCCCTCTAAAACATTTTAACTTTGTCAATAACATTATTTAATATCGAAAATATTTTTGAAAATATTGAATTGCAACACTTTATGTGATTCGCCTTGTATATGTACACAAGAAGCTGACCAAAATATTCAATTATGTACATAAGTCGCATTTTATGCCAACGACACGACACTTTATCAACATTATGAAAGTTAAAACAGGCAATATCTACTATTTGGAGTTGGAGAAAAGACAAGGTTAAGGAATGGTCGTAATAGTTTAATTTCACCTCTACCGTCGTCGTATAGCGATAAAACCAACTGACCAATCAAAAGAAACAAAGGATAAAAGAAGATATTGATTGGACGAAATATATCTGTTTTTCATAAAGGAAACAAAGGGTGAAAAGAGATATCGATTGGACAAAATACATCTATTTTTCATAAAAGAAACAAAGGGTGAAAAAAGATGTCGATTGGACAAAATACATCTTTTTTCAGAAAGAAAAAACACAAAATAAAAAAAGATCTACTTTGTCCAATCGACATCTTTTTTCATTATTTGTTTCTTTCGATCCGTCAGTCGGATTTGTCGATGTTCGACGTTCAGTTAGGACGTTGCCTCGCAACGACAAAATCGTCCAACCGACCGACCAACACGACAAGAAACAAACAAAGGACATTTTATGATCGCGTCCAAATTGACAACGCGTGCGATGCAACAGCGTCGTACTTGTCGGTTGCACTGTTTGAAATTGCAACGAGTTTGTGTTTTGTCGCAGGTCTGGGTTAGGTCTGGGTTAGGTCTTATGTACATAATTGAATATTTTGTTCAAATAATCATAGATTTTTGGAAACGTAAGAAGGAGCAAAGAATCGTTTCTTTATCGTTTACGAAAGTGTATGAAAGTTGATAAATATAGTTACTAGATATTTATTAAACGTTTGTAATAAATTATTATATATTAATAACAATGTATAATTTCGAGAAGTTTGACTTTTTTAGTGAAAAACGAACCTGTCTTGGGGAACAAATGGATTGAAAATGATAAAAACCATATTAGTGGACGAGGAATAGGGAAAGTAAAGTGATATTAGCGTTACGAGAAGACAGTGTAGTGTTTGAATTTATTTATCTGACATTTTAAGAATTTAAAACGCATGTTTTTTTCTTTACCTATATAGGGTTGTTAATAGAATAATTGAAACATTTTTTCTCGCTCAAAACTGACCGTTAACACAATTGCAAATAGTAACAGACAGTCGGCCGTATATTGACACTGTCATATTGTCGTACGAACGACCAATATCGATTGCTTGTACGACAACGATTTTGTCTCCAATACGTTAACCGTATTGGACGCGTGTCAGCAGTTAACGACTTTGTATCAAGATGATGAAGGTAGAGTGGGAGAAGCTCTCTAAGCTTGAAAGCTTAGCTTGTGCAGATCTGATTTATAGTATAATCAGTTTCGACTATATTTGCATTAGTACACCATATTTCTGCAACTGTTTCGATAGTACATACATATTAAATTGTTTCCCTCTGATTAATTTAAAATTGTACATTATCCAATAAGATTTATTGCCACAAGATTTCATACATATTGATAGTTATTTTATCACGTCACATCTGCGGCAGAAATAAAATAATTTAATTATTTATTATTGTTTCTTGTTCGTTCTATTTTATTCTTCCTTCTTACAAGTTTTATAACGTAAATTCACCACGTGTATTTCATATACTAGAAATCTGGAAATATTTTGTAACATCTTGTATATATGTGTTTTTCATTCATGATCAATGGAAATTTTGCAGTCTAAGTTTCGTTATGACTGTATTTACATTGTGTATGAATATACACGAATATCGTTGTATCGTCATGTTTTATTATATTATACAATTCTGTATGTATCTTTTATTTGTTTTTTGTTAGATATCTAAACACATAAGCATCTTTTGTAATCGTTAACTTGACACATGATATCTATAGATCACTACATAAATCTCATTTCATTAGTGTTTACCTTTTTGGTAAATTTAGGTTATCTATATTTGGTAGTTTTGAAGAAGGATAAAGATATCTATCGTGTATGAAAATACATACATTTGATTGTAAACATCATTGAAACAGTATAACGCGAGTGTGTTATGGTCTGCTGATCGTAGCAACTGGACGCGTAGGTCAATTACCGGGGCGCATCGAGACCTTCAACAGCTCATTAGATGTTAATTATGAAATGAATATACTAGGAACTGGTCATTTGATAAAAAAAACGCTTGAAAGAATCGGATACATCGAAACACAAACCATGAATTTATAAACATGAGAATTTTTTTAACATTTTCATGTTACAAAAGCACATGTTCTCGATGCAGACAAAAAAAAAGAAGAAACTTGATATTGTTAACATTTCTCGAATTTTAACCTTCCCATAATTTCACATAGATTGTTACATATTTCAATTTCATTACCATCTCTGATCTCGAATACAGAACGTGATCAATTTGACTTAGAATAATCTTGTTATAAATTTTAAACTCTTTCTCTTACGTATCTCTCTCTTAAATCAATTTTATATTATATTTCTTCTAAAGAGGATAATTTCAATGGTTCAAAAGCTGCTAAAATACTTGGAGAAACTAGACATATATTACAATAATATTTTACACCTATTAAACAATCGCTAGAATTTTTATTTCGAGAAACAAAATTATTCTAAGCAAAAGTAAATTTCAATTCGAACAAAGGGATGTTTCATGTATCGTAACCTAACATTTCATCCGAATAGTCTTGTCCACGGATGTTCGGTTCGTTGAAATTCGCTTGCATTATGGATATGATCGTAACAACAAGAATTACAATCATTCCGGTTAACCGAAACGCGATGACGTTCGGGTAAATAATTCGCTAACGACGAAATAATCGATGGTGTACACGCGATAATGGGAAAGGTAGATGCATTTCTTTCGTTTATATAATTTATTACCACCGAGCGTAGAGAGTTTTCATATTTGCGTTTGCTTTGGAGCCTCCCCTTTAGCGGATTGATACGCTTTTGCCTCGCGAATAATTTTTCGTTCACTCGTTTGGAAATGTGTAGCTGTTTATGGAGTAGCGCGAAGATTTTTCCCGATTTAATTTGAGTATTAACGTTTACGGATATTTCGGTGAATTAATACAACACACGGATACGAGTTTCGTTCAACTGCCTTTTTGTTTCACCGTACTCCGAAACATACGTTCATCGATTGTTTCCTTGGACAATGTTGGTGAAGCCGATTATTTGGCAAACTTCAAATGTACATATACGCAAACATATAAATAATATTTACCAAATAATAACGAATAAATGTATGGATATTACTCTTGTATAGAAGTTCACAACGTAAGTAAATTGTCAAAGTGAATTAAAGTCAGTAGCACGTAAAATCGTTTCAAAATTCGAATCTACACCGTTATTCTCGTGGAATTGTTATGTGTTCGTGTGTTACAAAGTTGGAGTTCGTGAGGAGAATCTTTTCCGGAATACGTGCATAGCTTGATGGCTGGTCGAATAGGTTAGCTCTTGCACGTGGTGGAATAGAGTAACTTTTCCATGTGGTTGCGAATAATTTATCTCGCTACCGGTAAACACGAGAAGAAAATAATTACCCGACCGTGATCGTTAGCTTGAAACCTATCGTTTCAGTCAGTTTTCAAGAGGCCTGCCACAAAGTAAAAATTACTCGAAATTCCTTTCATCGTTGACACCGAATTATTTTCAACGCTAGATGAACTTTTCTTCTTTTCGCAATACGTCGTATTTGTACAATTCGATTCACACGGAAAATTCCAAAATGAACGAACCATAGAAGTCGAGGACTTACTGTGCGCGGTGTTTGGACTTTGGTTATTGGACCTAATTTTAGTTACTGGACCTCGGAGAGGCACAATGGCCATTGATAAAGTCACAGATCCTACTTGGAAATGGTTTTCTCTTTACGTCGATATGAATTTACGGTACTGAGATATCCAAAGAGGTGATATTAAAGCGGAGCATAATTTTCAACGCATTGCTTCTCGGTTGCATAATCGAACCTATCGTACGACTTTCCAAAACTGTTCCAAGCATGGCACATGTATGGCGGTCAGTTGCGGAAGGTGAGTCGCGTTTTTTTTTACTACTGTCAGTCGCGACGTATGTATTTCCGCGAAAAAAGTAGGTCGCAGCGCATCCGAGAATTTCGATTGCCATTCATCATCGCGCGCGTTCGAAACTCTTCACTTTGAAGTCTTACATTTTGAAAACTAATTGGGGTATCAACTTGAAACTGTTACTTCGTATGCTCTATCGCTCGGGTGAATTTGGTTTAAAAACCTTGCGATTCTACTTTGCGTTCAAAGCTACCGTGAATGTCCACGATTAAAAATGTTTTGTCCCGACTTTAGTCAAATTTCTACGCGACTCGAGAACACGAAAGATTACATTCGTCAAAGGAAAGTCATCAGGAATTTTACTATTAGATTCGTTTCAATTGTAACACTTGGAAAGGATACAAATTTAAATATTATCGATTGATTTATCGTTTGTAATATTGACTATATAGGGTTAACATGGAGTTGAAGTATATATTTGCAAATCGAAGTTGTGGTTCTTGAAATCTGTCGAACCTGAATTAATACCTATTCAATTAACTTTGGCACTAATAAAGATTCCAAGTATTAGAAACGATTATTTTTGTGTACCTTGGGAAATTAAGTTTAAACATTGAAACGATTCTCCGAAGTTTCACTCTTTTAGTGCTATATGTTTCATAATATGATATATAACTTCTATATAATCTATGCGTAAATATTTGTTACATAAAACCTATGCTTCCCTTTATAAACAACAAGCATTTTTATATATAAGTTAGTTTTATATTTATAGGAATTTGGTTTTCATTAGAAATGTTATACTAATTAATTTATACATGTTTTCATTTTAATTTATTAATTTATATATGTTTTCATTTAATGTCCCCTTCAACAGAACCAACAATAAAGGTCGAAACGTTGGTTAATGAGTTGCATAATGTAAATAGTTTTTGTATTATAAAAGCTATTCTGGGGAGTCTAAATAAATAAAAAATTGATACATCAATTTATCTATGATATACACATAACAGATCAACAAAGTATAAATTGTTATTACTTTAATTCAACGAAAAAAGAACTGTTCAATTATGTATTAATATCTAATTGCAACATCCAGTTTATATATAACAAGAAGTGACTAAAACTGGCTAAAGTTTTCTGGGACACCTTAATAACTTCCACGATATTAATTTATCAAAAAGCAGCAGAAATCGTAATGGGATTTGTCAGTTAACCTATCACGATTCTTGTCACATCAGAATCTGTACGATTCTATTATCGATGAGTGACAGATCTAGACTTATCGGGGTCTAGAGTTAATTACATTGACAGGCTTGTTCCTTTTCTGAAAAATGTCACGAAAGCCAATTGTTACTTTTGTGCAAATGTATTTATCTTCTATCTATTAATCTTTGCCGATTAGTTCGCTCCTCGATGCATCATTGTGTCATGAAAAGAGTATTAGAAACAGATTACATAAAAAAAGTCTGCGAGAATATCAAATCTGTTATTCTACTTTTCAATCTGGTAAATAATTTGTAAACATCAAGTGTTAAATAAAATTAGAAATTTACTTATACGAATTACATTACTTTTCAACAACAACAATTCTCGTCCTATGTTTCCAAGTGGTAGTTAAATTTAAAAGACGTCTACGAACAAAGAACCGTTGTTGAAATTGAAATTTAATTAGTTTTATGGTTGGTCCACATTCGCTATTTGTTCTCTAGAATCTACCGCATTGTACTTACTCCCTCCTTGGAAAATTAGGTCTCCTTCAATCGGTTCTTTCGATTAGTATGATCGCGAGGACGTTGGATCAGGTTTGCGGTTTCGGAAGATCGCCATCTACCCTCGGTCTCAACCGAAAGCACGCGTTGCATTAATGCACACGAG
The DNA here is from genome assembly GCF_051014685.1 of Ptiloglossa arizonensis. Classification (NCBI taxonomy): domain Eukaryota; kingdom Metazoa; phylum Arthropoda; class Insecta; order Hymenoptera; family Colletidae; genus Ptiloglossa; species Ptiloglossa arizonensis. The sequence goes on along the minus strand of NC_135056.1, from coordinate 4,788,580 downwards.
CGAGCCAGTCAAGTGCATACGTCCACTATTGTGGTCATCCGAAGATGGATGCGGCAATCCATTACAGCTCGAACGATGGGCATTTGCAGAGACTAATCCGATTGAGATATATACCTTTTTCCAGTGAGAGTATCGACGATCCCCTTGGAAGCAAACTCTATTCCATAGAAATTCACTCGGAAATTTATTGCCTTTGAAAAATAGAGGAGCTACTTATTGCATGGAAAATGGTAGTGGAAAAAGGTAGTAACGTTTCGATGATACGTGTAGTTGTTACAAGAGAGAAATATTTTGGATACAAAATTGATTTCTGTGGATTGTACAGAATAATCAAAGATAAATGTTCAGTATCAAGAGGCGTATGGTATCTACTCACTTCACTAACAAGGAAAACTACCCAATTGACGAAGTTCGATTGTTATAAAACTTGGCACACAGACAAATTTATATTATATTATAAAATGATATTCATATTCTAGGGGTGAAAACTATGCTTCAATTTGCAGACAAAATACCCATTTAATTGGATTTAAATTTAACTTATTAAATTAGACTATTAAATTAAATTTAATACGTAACGTTTTCTACAGTAGTTAGAAGACAGATGTATTTTGAATATCAAATTTATTTCCATGGATTATGCAGTAATTATTAAACTGGTAAGAAACAACACCGAATTAACATTCTCCGATTTGACGAAATTTGCCACAGAGATAGAGGAAATATTAAACCCGAAATTTTTTCATAATATTCATATTTTAGGGATGAAAACTTCCCTTGAAGTACATAAATAGATGATAGATAAAAAAAAAAAAAAATAAATTTCAAGAGTTTCGTTTAAAAATTATTACAAAAGAAAGTAATTGCATACTAAATACAACGTGCATACTTTTCCATTCTTTGCCACTGCATTTTTGTGAAGAATCAACGATTCGTTTCATCATGAAAATCGCCATGACGTTTGAAGTAACATACGAAGCTCATGGGAAAAGCCCTAGGCGAAGAAAAATGTGGCACCACGAGTAAGGAGAATTTGGACAGCATCCAGTAATTTGTGTTGGTCACAGGCGTTACGAAGGCGGACTAAAACGTCTGACCCAATACGACCTGTAATTCCTTCCAGGGTCTTTCTTACACGTTTCAATCGATAGTTTCGACGATTTGTCAAGAAAAAGTTATAAACGAAAGTCTGTCAGCTTTCAATAAGGAATGAATTACAGCCTCAAAAACTTATACGAGTTGACTTCGTTCGTATCATAACTCGATTCCAGCATACTATCACTAGACGTTTTCGATTGAAAATTTCGTCCTTGTCCATAGAAATTAAATTTTTTGTGAAAATCTTGGAATAAAATATACGAGGATTAAAAGCAGGAACGTTTAAAATGATCGAGTACGAAATTTACAGAGACTATATGTTTATTTATGTAAGAAATATTGGTAGTAAGTCTGGAATAAGAGGTTAATTTAGATGTAAAGTAAGGTTAATAAAAACGGAAAAGGGAAATGCAATATTTATAAAATAATATGTAATGGTTAATTTGCTTTATGTTCTTATGCTTTTTCCTGTGAACATACTCGTAAAGCATAATTAAGGTTATACTCGTACAATAGCTTGGAGTATCTAAAACCATAGCATGCATAAAAGTAATGAAATTGTGAATGTTGAAAAGATGAATAGAAAAGATTATTTGAGAGAAACAGCGATTATACAGGGCTCAGATATTAATTTTAATATGGATTTGTACAGGATGACTATTGAACAGTGAATCGATAAAAATGGAGGACGAGGGGGCGAAACAACCTGTTAGCAGTTATTACCAATCGGATTTTAACATGTACTAACAAAAGTATGTAACGCTGATACATATCAATGAACAAATATTATTAGTACTTATTCTTATTGAATAGCTTTTTAACTGATTCTGTAATATGGTTGCATTTGGAATTCATTTTTTCTTTCAGGAAGTTAGTATGTAAATGAGACCATTTAACATTAAGGGTTTCTGAAATTAATCTTTCTTACAAATTATTATAAATACAAATACTGCAAATAAATGATTTAAAAAAGTATTAGAATATTTAAGATGTAAGATATTAGAATATTTATGTTGAAATATTGTGGTAAAAAAGAATCAAGTTCATTGTACGTGTTTTAACACATTAAGTGTTCAAGATACTTTTTTTTTTTCAAAATTGATGTTTCATATTCATGAAAACCACTCGATATTCAAATGAACTTTAATACCGGTAAACACATTTTTCTGAAAGCCCTACTAATACTGGTATATAATGAGTTTGGTAGAACCATTTGCTTCCATTGTGTAATATTTTACATGATGCAGTTAATAAATAGTAACTCATAAGATTATTCCCATAAAACTATTGTATTCATTCGATTAGAATGTTTCTACAAATCCATATTTCGTACCAAAATTGGGAAAATTAAATAACAGTTACAGACTAGTAATAAAGATACGAACGATACACATATAGTGAACGCAAGAAAATTTACACTTAATCAGCACGTTGAATTCAAACGAACATATCTCCGAGTCACTGTAATTAGCATAAAAATATCGTACACGTATTTCTCTGTAATATTTTACGGGGAAACTTAAACTAATATTTTTCCTGTTCTGAATTCACAGTCGAAGTTTCCATCGTCAAAGAGTTAGCACGAGTTTATTATCCTTTGTTCACAAAGAATAATATTTTTCGATGTTCCAAATACACACAAACGTCAGATATAAAAATATGATTTTATTAAGGCGTAAGTACATTTTACGTTCGTTATACAGAGATATACTTATTCCAAACTTTAATGAAAGTTATTTCGTCGATACCACTGAAAACTTGGGTTACGTTGCGCATGAACATGGTGTGCGAAGTTATAATACGATTCCTTATAATCATCCGCAGTGAAGCCCAATCGTTTCCGCATAAAGTTTTCCGGTACGTCCTACCGATGAAGGGAGACACCTGAGACCGAAAGCCCTGCAATATCGACGGAGAACAATTTATCCGTTAATCGATCCACCACGTTTCTGAGATGAAGTTGCAAGCGAACAATTTTGATCTTCCAGAGCGCAATATAAACCGTAACTGAATTTTCATTAGATCGAAGTACAATCAACATTCTGATGTTGAAGAAGATTCGATGATTGCTCGCTATGTACGTAAAAAAGTCATTAAAAACAGTTTACTACTTCACATTCTACTATATTTTTTGTGATCGAAATATAAAATAGAATTGACAGGTGCACGTCATAGTAATCAAAATTAACAGAAAAATGAATCTTAGGAAGAATAATTTTCTCAAGAAATTTGATACAAAATTGTAATTAAACTGTAATTATTTAACTGGTAATTGAATTACACGATAAATGGCAACAATCTTGTCTTCAACATTCTTATTATTTAGCAATATCCCTCGAGTCTTATTTCGAATAAATCATTACTTCATCGACTTTTGTTGTTTACATATATCGAATCAGTGTGGAATATTTAGGACAGTCTTCTTAGATTGAAAAGTTCAATAATTAGATACGAATTTAATGTATTTTATTTTGTAGAAAGAAGTTCGAAGTGAAACGTAAAAAAAAAAAAAAAAAAAAAAACTGAGAAGAGAATCTACATTTTCTCAGATTCTCTGCTATAATATCTCTGCAATTATGCAGAAAGTCACAAAAGAAGTGATGTAAGTTTTTTAACATTATATTTCAACGAAACATGAAATTCTGTAAAACTTTTTCCAGGTAAGCTTGAAGAAGCATATTTATATCACGGTTGCATTTTCTTAGTCAAACTTTGACAAGCTATACACCCGGTTCTATTTATCGTAGAAATATTTACAGAATTTAATTTTCTTCGTTGAAAAGTAATTTGGAAAAAAATTAATTTATCTTTCTCAGTGAAATTCTGCATAACTTTCGAAGATGTAGTGCAAAAACTCAGTGTTTCTCAATGTTTTTTTTTGAAATTGCTTTCTGAAAATGAAATGTGTCATATTGCGAATGTGAAAAATATATTACTCGAATCTGTACTAGGTGATTTATGATCACGGTTAGCATTTCTTTGGACAATTGAAAATAAGAATATGTGTTAGTCGCTTAGTCACAAGTCCTTTTCGTGTAATTAGAACAATGTATCATAAACCTGGAACGATGAAAACAGTACTCTCAACAGTCTTTGCGTAACCATAACGAGCCATCAAGCTGGAGCTCGTGAACACGTGTTTCAGCTCCTAAAAATTGTTTAAAACTATTTTAGCCAGCGTCACTCAGGAACTGAACATGAATGCGAGAAAAACTAAAAAATTGCTAAACGTACTGTAACTTGTAATATGCGAAAATGTGGCACCTTCGTCCCCCTCCCCCTCTCCGGGGATTTATGCATAAGGAGAGAACACGTGAGAGGTTACGAAGTAGAGATTTTCATACCGACAAAAATATTTAACGACAAAAATCTACAAGTAAAAGTTTTATAACTTCTGCGTAGGTATAAAATAAATGAAATAAAAGTAGCAAACATAGTGTGGAAATGATATATATATATATATAATTCAATTAATGCATCATAAATCATCGACAAAAATTTATTCATAAAATTCTCAAACAGATAATTCTTAAAAGGTAAAATGCTTAAATATTTAGCTTTGAACAAAATTTAGTCTCTACCTTTTAAGAATTATCTGTTTGAGAATTTTATGAATAAATTTTTGTCGATGATTTATGATGCATTAATTGAATTCCGTAGAAATTATAGTCACCTCTTTTCCGAAGTAAATACCGTACATTTTCATTTTTTTTTTTTCATATAAAGTGTATTTAAGTGAAAGAAAATTAAAAAATTAATCGAGCTTCCTTTATTTTTGTACTTTGCAGAGCGTTTACTAGAAATACTCCCTGCTGCTGAGAATGTTTCATGCTTTTTTAAAATATGTATTCATGGTAAGGCTAAGAGCAACATAAGAAACTTGAAGGTACCTAAAGCGAGTCTTTTATATTGTTAGCTATTTTCTTTTCCCTTTTTAAAGATGATTCTCCTTTGACAAGTTCTGCGTGCTCGAGGACATCCAAAAGGGGTCTCTGTCGTAGTATATTGAGATTCTAAAGTGAGACAGGTAAAGAGTACGTAAGAGTATATTAAATATAATTCGACGAGTACTATTTATCTACGTAAACACGGCTATAACGAGATCCTAGAAATCGTTTACGAAGTTTATCGTTAAATTGAAAATCACCACTTTAGTAAGATGTCGTTTGAAATTTACAGCATTATCCTTTGATTTGAATGATGAGTACACATTCTAAAACTGACAATGGACAATAAATTCTTCCCTTTATCAATCACATGGCAATGTTGTGTACAATCTCTCTTCTAATTATCGAAATTATAGTTCACAAATTTCCAATAGTGATCGATCGATATAAAAATAATTAGTAAATTTTTTAATTAACCAATTACTGAATATACTAATAAGTGTATCGATAAATATATTAATTGATATATTTTAATTAAAAATGCAGTCATTCGTCCTCTTTTCCCGAGAAACTTAAACGAGTTCTTTAATTTGCATTCCTCGATTTGGGATCAAAAGCATCGGTACTAGCAACTTTCATAAGCAATAGGAAACATTTTGAAAATTTCATTTTGAGCGCGAAATTCGATGGGACAGTTTACATTGATTCTGACGAAACAATTATGTCTCCCTCTGACAACAATACAGCAATTATGATGAATGCGAAATAAATTTTTCGCACGTTGAATATAAAGTGAATCTCTTTTACGATTTCTCGCTGAAGAAGAATAACGCTGAATGGAAGATGTGTCTAAAAACTTACGAAGCTTACTACAGAATTTAGAGTTCAGATCAAAGAGGTATTATTACACCAAGAAAGTTGTAAGAGCTTCCTTCCAACATAATGAAAAGCTATGCAGTCACAAATAGTCTTCCATTTTCCATCGGCAACATACCTCGTAAAATTAGGTCTGGTCTTTTTTAATTAAGAAACTTAGAACCTCGCTCTAACATCGCCCATCAGTAGTATAACGATATTGCAAGACGAGGGTATTACAGAGGCAAGCTATTTTCCTTGCTAAACGATAATGTTATACAGAATGTAATTATTGTTGCCTGTCTCCTATCACCTGTCACCTGTTATGGGAGTCGACCAAATTTTGAACGAAACTTCTATGATTTAGAATGTAATATCAATGCTGATATCTGTAATAGTTTTAATAAAAACAAATATATTTTTCTTTATGAAGCGATACTCACTTTTCAGATATGTGCAAGGACCGATTAAATAAACCTTAGTTACTATACTTAAAAATTTCGCACACAGTTTCATGTGCATTCCACGTAAAATAGTCTTCTTTAATTATCAGGTTAATAATTCTCGGTTTCAAATGACAAAATTGGAAACCATTGATTCGTTTGAATTTCCTTTGCATTTTTGATTTCGTAAAACTTACATCAATTTCATAACTAATAAGCTTACAAGTAGGTTAATCGTTTTGCACAAACGTATAATATAGCACAGGGAATGGTTGCCATACTATAATCTCGAGAAGAATAAAATGAAGTTAAAACAGTCATGTCATCGAACTTTCGGATAAAGCTTAAGCCTAGAATGACGATGAATCACGAGCCATCGTGCTAAAAAATGAAAGGAGCTCCTGAAACTCACTTACATTATTGATAAATATATTTGGAAAACGATATACAAAAGCAGGTTACGAAATAAAGAAAAACAGAACGTACCTAATAATGTTTTTAGTAAATTTTTCTCGAGAAGTAACTTAAATCGTTAATTTCTTCCCTTTTGTATTTTCCATTGCATTTATAACATGCTTTTGTAATTCAATCAAGTTCAAGCTGCACCATCGATTTGTTTCATAACCAATTCAATGACCAGCTCTTATAAAACGGTCACCTGTTAATGTTTTCGAAGTATCTCAAACTAGATATCATGTACAAAATACAATATACAGATTCGTATCTATCAACGTACGATATAAAACATTCTCAGAGATCACCTTCGACTTTCACGTTTAGAGAAATAAATTCTTCCCTGGCAATTTCTTTTCCTGTTATTATTAAAAACTAAAATATAAATTTCAAAGACAAAAGTGACGATAAGTAATAACATCGGGAGTATTTTCCACGGTAGAAACATAGCGTGTTTTAAAAATTGTACAATTGCTGTTCCCTGTTTGGTCTTTCTTAGTTCAATACTCCCGTGTTGAAACAACGAAACCGTTCTTTCGAACGTGCCACGAGCGTCGAGGTCCTCGGTGTAGCTTCTCAGCGACGAAGGAAACGATCGTTTAATCTGAAATCTGAAAATGCATAACCGCTCGCGGCAGTTTCAACCAAATAGCAAATAGAAACCACTCGGTGAACCATTGGGACGAAATTTGATTTCGGAGGGAATAACGAGGGAATAACGTTTCCATGGCGGGGGCGGTTCACAGGAAGCCATCGTATCGTTGAGGAAAGGAACTCGAAAATCTTGAAGCAGACACGTCTCTGGCTTGGAGAACGGAAGGCGAACTTTCACCCGGTGAATTCCTCGTTTGTGCAATTCAGCCGCGTAATCTAATGAGCAAACGCCCGAGACTCGCCATCCAGACCCGGAAATTGAAGTATACATTATAAAACGCCGCGTTTTCTATGCAGTTTCCACACCACCGTCATAAAACCAGGTCGCGCATTCCCCGAAAGTCGCTGCATTTAAATATACAGAGCTAGCCGCCGCCGGTCCTTTCTAACATCCACGTCTCCGGTGGCAACCCTGTGACTGTAATTTCACGGGAATCAGATATGAATCTTAACCGCGATACTCTTTTGTTCGATTCGGGGACGGTAGAGATCGTGGTTCGTGACGATTTACGGTGCTTTCCCAAGTTTAAATGGGCCCTTAATCTCTCGTTGGTAAAACGGTGGCGGCGCTCGACGGAACTTTAGTGCTCGTCCGGAGAGAAACATTTTTACGCAATGTGCATCCGTAGATCGGAAGAAAGCGGTCCTCGATCTCTTCTTCGCGAACAGCAGCGATTTTAATCGCTCGTGTTAATTGAAAGTGGTGGAAAGAAAAATTGAGTTTACTGGTACGATCGGTGATGGATTATTTATTGGCGCCCGAAGCGACTTTTGGGGTCGCCGTTTAACATTTTCGAATAACGAAATTTGTACAAATGAACACGAATAACGAATCTTTATTCAAAGTTTTTATTTGGGAAGTAAGAAAAGAGTTTCGATCAATGAAACAAGAATATGTAAAGAGTGTACTCTGACACTGCGATTAGTGAGTTTTTGTTTGGGGTCGCCATTTAACATTTTAAAATAACGAAATTTGTACAAATGAACACGAATAACGAATCTTTATTCAAAGTTTTTATTTGGGAAGTAAGAAAAGAGTTTCGATCAATGAAACAAGAATATGTAAAGAGTGTACTCTGACACTGCGATTAGTGAGTTTTTGTTTGGGGTCGCCATTTAACATTTTAAAATAACGAAATTTGTACAAATGAACACGAATAACGAATCTTTATTCAAAGTTTTTATTTGGGAAGTAAGAAAAGAGTTTCGATCAATGAAACAAGAATATGTAAAGAGTGTACTCTGACACTGCGATTAGTGAGTTTTTGTTTGGGGTCGCCATTTAACATTTTAAAATAACGAAATTTGTACAAATGAACACGAATAACGAATCTTTATTCAAAGTTTTTATTTGGGAAGTAAGAAAAGAGTTTCGATCAATGAAACAAGAATATGTAAAGAGTGTGCTCCGACACTGCGATTAGTGAGTCGTTTTCGATTTTTGTATAAATAATGTAACTTTATCTTGAGTAGATTTCTATAAAATCTTCTAACCCATTCTCAGAAACTTAGTTCATAGCTCTTGAAAGTGACATTGCTTTGCGAGGTGTTGTTGCAGGAGATAAAGAGAGTTTGTTGTTGAAAATTTTAATTATCGAACGCAAATACTCTTGAGATTAAATGATCGTCTTTTTCTTAATGCTTCTGATATCGAAAAAATATACAGTTCTATTAAACAAAATACGAGTGAACTTGAAGTTTCATTAAAGAAATGTCCTTGAGAAAAAATTCATTCCACTGTTGCATGTATCCCTTGAAATTGTGTTACTTTGTCCTCAGAAATTTGTTCATACAACAATAAATAAGGCAGATATTTAGATAATTCTATTTAGTCGAAGTATCATGTATATTTTTTACTTTTGTATTCTTCGATTAATCCAACGCATTCTCTGTCTGTACAAAGTTCTCTTTATTAATATTTTCTTTATAATTGTTATATATATTTTTTTATTATACATTATTATTTTACGGCACAACTTTAAGGTTTCACACAGAAACCTGTTTACTCGTTTGCTGGAGATTACCAAACAATTTACGACACATTGACATTTATCCTTGCCATGTATAATACAAGAGAAACAATAGAAAAACCAGTTTATTTTTTACAGTACCTTCAGACAAGTATTTCATTACTTTTACTTAAATTCAACGATTGTTCCTACAGCGGTAGCGAACGAATGTTTGGACAATTTACATTTGAAGTATTTTCCGTTTTCTTATTGCAGCTTTATTTCCTCGATACTTTCAGATTGAAACAATAGCAATTACTCCAGATCTTCGAATCGTCTCGTTGACATCAGACCAAAATTTCTTCAACATCTGTTCTCGCTATTGTAGTATCTTCAACGGATACACCTCCTCGAGTTTCATGCTTTGTGGACCGCTCGCGCGAAAGCCCTAAATCTTGTAGTTTTTGCACCATGCTCGAAGCAAAGAAATCGAAGGAGTTTAATGTCGTTCTACGCGAGACCTTTAACAACTTTCGTCAGAAGCTTCACGGACGATCTCTTTTATTTCTGTAGGGTCGTCGATCGATTACGCTCGAATTAGTTGTTGGCCGTTTTACGCTAACCGTTCGAAGAAACGAATTTCCCATTGAATAATTAATCTTCCGCCTAATGAGAATTAATTAATTTTGCCAATTTTATCTCCTACCGAAGTTCCAGCCACTCTTCGAGTTCCATTATCCTCGGTTAGATCACGGAAAATTAATAACGAAGTTTGGTAATAGTGAATCTCTGGGTAGTTTTTGCGAGTCCTATAGTACTGCGCGATTTTTCACAGAAGTAATGGGCATAAGTTTCTTAAAAATAGTTTTAACGAGCTTAGTCATAATTCAATTTTGTACGAAATTAAATTAACTCGTTAATTATTAATGCATCGATGAAAAATTGTTCGTTGGAAAATACGGAGCATCTTTGTTCAAACGTACACGTTTTTTCTTTCAAACATCACGATTGCAATCTTTTGGTAATAATTCAATATGATCTACTTCAAAATACGCTTGTCAAGAGTGCATATATACCGTACCCAATGTCACTACCGATAACAGTGCCAAAAGAAGCTTTTCAAATCTGTGAATAGCCTTCTATCTATTTTTAAAATTTTCGGAATAAGGAACAATTCTCACTGACCCAGATCTGGACAGTAGAAATACTAAATAATACTGGCCGAATTGGTAAACAAAAAATGTGGTTTGCGCAGTGGTTCTCAATTGTGTTTATTTTCAACAAAACTAACTTGTACAATGAAATAGGATTATACAATTGAACGTATAAAAATTATCGTTCGTTTTCTAATTACTTTTATTAAATTATGTAATTATGATTATTTGAAACCTTTACTGAGTGACAGAGGCAGAAACTTTAGCCAAAATTTATTCTGTGTTTTAAACCATATATAATCTACGATAATACTTGGTTCGAGATTTAAAATAATTTAAGAATCTATTTACAAACAAGCGTGCATTCAAATTATTATCAAGAAATTTTCGATGATAATTTTTGAACGAATTAAACGAAAGGTCTCAGAATTTCAGTACCGAAGATAACGCAGTACTGGTAGCGTCGTAGAATAATTCATTTCAAGGATTCTTCGTTTTCGTGATTCAGAACTTTGTACGTGTTTCTCGAACGGTTTTCTTTAATTTTTCAGGAATGGACGGACTACAATCTTCAGTGGAACGAGTCCGAGTACGGCGGCGTAAAGGACCTTCGAATTACACCGAACAAGCTCTGGAAGCCAGACATTCTCATGTACAACAGGTAATTCAATCTTGTTACATTTACATAAGGAATTCGGCGCCGGGCGATAAATCGATAAATTTAATTAACACGCGGCCAATTTAAAAGTCCATTTACAACCCGGGTGAATTTTTTCTCGTTAAAATCGTGATCGTTTCGCTACGCGAGCAAATATTAGATTAATTAACGGCTCGATTTATTTAAGTAAACCACCCGTGAATGTATCTTCGGAATAAAAGGATTTCGTGTACAAATTTTGGCGCGCAACGGCTGCCACGTTTTTCACGGGAACTCGAAGAAAATTCTCGTGCGCGGTTTAAATAAAACGTTTCTAAAGAGAACTCCAATAAATTTTATCGCGAACTCCGTCGAAGAGATGTAAAGTTACGCTATGAAAATCACGATCTCGTGTTCACGTTAAACCCTCGAGCGTGAAAAAAATCGTAAAATTTCCGAATCCGAAAGCATCAAACGTAATAATAATTCTTACCGTTTCAAATATAACTATCGTTTCACGCATTGCGTATCGCACATTGCTCGATTTTGTTGCGTTTTCACCGAACACGTGTGATTAAAGTCCTTGAATCGTGTAATACGTATTCCTGAACTGATTCTCTAATATAGAAACCACAACAGATTTAAACAAATAGTGCATAGTTCAATAGAGCCAGTGTAATTCATCTTCGATCTTTTAAGTTGAAATATTTGTTGTGTAAAAAATATCGTGGATAATATTAACCGTGTTAAATACTATTTAAATAGTATTTCGATAAAATAACCCTTGATTTACTGTACTTTGTATTCAAATCCACCGAAAGAAAATTTCTTTACTTGCAAATCGCAATTTCCTCGTTTCAATACTTTTTTCATTATTTAACCACACCGTACAGTAACATCAGCTTCTTTATATTTACTACTTTTCTCGTAAGAAAAAAATTGATTTCTATTTATAAAATTGAAAGTGATCGTTTTGTAAAATAACGAATCCATTGAAAAATGCAATATTTGCTCGGATGAATTTTTCTCGAAATGAATTCACAACGTTTCTCGGCTGGATCTAGCTAAATAACACCGTTCCGTATATTTCGGAAATGAAACGCGTAATAATAATTTTTAATTCTATTTTCTATCCAACGAAGGTTCAGAAGCTGATGCGCAAAAATTGAACGATTGCGTATGAACTCTACGAAGTAATATTAAAACAGAGAAATTGTTCTGGTTTTAGAATTCAATTATAGTCGTTCGATAAATGTTTAGCACGGAACTAGAATATTTGACGAGTTTCGAATTCCGTTCGCGAGTTCGTTCATGAGTTTTACTCACTGGAACTTTGGGAGCGGCAGAATCGAGCTAATTCACGGTACACGCAATGCGTCCGCGTAATCCGATGCATCCGAGCTGCAATTACACCGGGCTGCACCGCCGCGAATGTTAAGCTGTCGAACTTTAAAGCGCGTTTCCGAATTCGGGTCATCAATATTTCACCGGACACCGCCGTTATCCGAATTAGTTCGAGCCCCTGGCATCGGAAGTTGCACGAGGAAGCGACCAGTTTCGTGCCGAAGCCGCTTTCTTCGTTTTCGGAGCTCGAACCGACCGCACGGAGCGGAACCGGAACCGGGCTGAAACGAGAAACGTAAAAGTAAAATAAAGACGGATAAAATCCTCGAGCGGCGCGCCGGGAAGCGGAAGTTAACGGAAAATTAAACAATCGTGGGATAAAGCAGTTGCGGTAGCCTTGAAGGGGAGAATTAAAATTTTGAGAATGTTTCAGAAACCCACGGCGGCTATACTATGTCGTCGATGCGTAAATCGAATTACGTACGTTATTAATCATTTTTACAAAATGACGTTTTCTCCCGATTGCGAGTAACATATTTTAAAGCTCCAAGGGTACGTAAACATTATCCCAATATTGCTTCGCATCTTAAAAACTATATATTATACATACACACACGCATTATATGTATAGAAATATATAATATATTGATATATTATATTTTGTATATGTATTACCGAAGTCTCTGAAGTGCATGCGTTTTCTTCAGTACAAATAACACACAGTATTTTATCCAGTACATATTACCTGTATATTTACATTTTTTCATTTCTGTACATATATATATATTATATAAATACCTCCCAAAGGGATTTTCGATCCTAGTCGTAGATAACGTTTTTTTTTTTTTTTTTTTTTTTCCACTAGTCGCCCGGCTTTACCGTGCATCGCTTTCGATGATACGAACGCGCTGCGCCATTTACGTTTCACGATTTTATGGAAACGCTTCTATAAACGCTGGTCGGCTCGTGCGCGTTCTTCCGTACACTTTTTATACATAAATTGCGAAAACGCAGAAGCATTAATTGCATATACATACGTCATGTTCATTTTACCAATATTTACGAGGGCCACGGCGTTACGTTCGATGCTTCGGTACAGGTGAACGAATGCAATTCACGAACGTTAGGAAATTATATTTTCTTGCACACGATCTGCTATCACGAGTCGAGATAGTATCGTTAAATTTTGCACGATCACTTTTGGACGCTAAACAACGTTCGAAAGAAATAAGATTCTCTATGCTGGACGAAACCACAGAACTTGTGCACCTCTATTATTTTAATAAATTCTAATCAAAATCTTTGTTATCATAGGTAAAACGGTTTAGAATCTTTTTCGAGGTAACGTTAGACTTTTGATGCGATTTTTCTTTCTACAAGTTCTCAAGGTTGTCTTTAATTTGTTTTACGTAGAACCGTACAGTTTTCGTAATCTATGGTTTAGCGAATATTCAAACAAAATAAACGGGTTTTTACAAAATGATCTTTGAATGACCTTGGGTATGGAAGTTGATATCGACGGAAGGTAATGTTTCGAATTACGATGCAGTTTTCACGAATTGCAGTACGTTGCATTATCTTAGTGCAAAGGACAATGTTCAATAATGGAAAAGAAGATTCTTTACATAACATGTATCAATAGTTCCTGAAACAGTAAATAAAGGTACACATTATGTAAAATATTTCTTTTTCAACGAGCACCATAACTATTTTCGAAAACTGTCTTTTTCTCACTTACGAGTCGCTCGATGATTAATACATATGACTTCTACGCTAACGCTATATCGTATGGAATACATATATACAATAGTCCACTTAAAAAGAACATCGATGAAAATACACAAACGATAAATATATACCGATAAATTTATTCGCACAGTAACCTTAAGCATGAAACTTTCTGCAACACTTTAAACAGACACTTTGAATAGTACTCGTTCGGAACATAAGCATTCAGTCGACAATAAATTTCCATACTCAAGATCGTTCAAAGATCGCAGTACCACTTGAATGCCTATTAGATCCAAGTGAAAGAAAACTACGCGATTGCACGTAAAACAAGCGACCTTGAAAATCTGAGAAACCAAAACGGCGAACTTGTAACGTTATCACCTTGAACCACCTTTCCGTACCGTACCAGATAAAAAAGTTTCGAACGACCCACCAGCAAGAAACCTAGATATGGACGAAGTATACATTTCGTTCGATGTTTTCTTTACAAGAGTAAATAACGCGTCACGGAACAACGTGAAGATTAAATAAAGTTCTCTCAACGAGTAAAGAGATGACCAGAGAATCGTCGTCGAGTCGTTTGGCTCCTGATAATCATTTCGATGAAAAAATTTTCTTTCACCGTCGATTTCTCTCGAATATATTTCTCTCGATATATATATATTCGTTACGAGAGAAATTATATATTCGTTTCTCTCGAATATATTTCTCTCGATATATATATATTCGTTACGAGAGAAATCGACGATGAAAGAAAATTTTTGCGTCGAAACGATTATCGGGAGCCAAACGACTCGACGATGATTTTCTGGTCATATATATACGTATATTCGAGCGAAAGGGAAACTATAATCGATTTTCGTACCGATCGATGTCGATATCGAGACGCGTTTAGAACAGAAGCGGATTTCGCGAGAATCGGTCCTCGTTCAATGGACGATTCCCCGATGATTAACGCCGTGGCTTTCTCCGCTCGCAGCCACTTGATCACACAGCCTTTAGATTAAATAGTCTTAGATTATCGATAGACTGCAACTGTGTATGCAGTACGTGCGATGGAGCGGGACGCGGAACGTCTCAGCGCGTATTCCGCGTTCCGCTGCGACCGCAAAATTAATACGTCCGCCACTCGGTTGCAAGCCGATCCCCATCGCCACATGGAATCGGTCGTACGTGTTGACCACTTGCTGTACCATTTATCTCGACGAAATCCAAACTGTAGGAGAGGACGCGCGTTAAACGGATCGGAGTGATGGGCGCGAGAACAGTTGCGCTACAAGTCGACTCGTATGTTCAAACGCGAAATGCTACACTGTTTTGTGGTACACGGTGCTTCAAAAAAGTATCCGTACTCTGTATCACAAGGAAACTCTAACTTGTAGTTTGATTTTAAAGTTTGCGCGTACGTAGAGCACAATAGTGCGTGTACAGAGAAATGTTTCTTTACGAAGGTGAAATCAAGTCACGAAGATTTGAATGTTTCTTTTTATCGTTTTCATACAACTTTCTACGGGAATTTTTTACAATAGATTGAGCACTGAGAGCTGAATATTTTTCGTACGAAAGGTTCCGCTCTGTTTCGTAATATTACGAACTTGTATTTGAAAAATCGAAGAGAAAGTATCACTGCAAAGACTCGTTTCGACCGATTTCGGTTGAAAACTTACAACGACTTTCATTTTATAATTTCGTAACAATGCGAGATGCGATAAAAATTTTCATACAAAGAATGTTTATCTTTCAGTGCGCCCTCGTTCTATTGTGAAAAAGTCACCGAAAAGAATTGTATTAAAAGAATTAAGAAATGTTGAATCTACGGGTCTTGTGTTATCGTCTTAAGAATATTTGTGCGTCGTGTGCTTGCCCAGTATGCTTTACGTGCACAGAAACTTTGGTTAGAATCAGCCTTCTAGGAATTTTCTTCTAATACGGCGTACGAATAGTTTCTCGAGCCACTGTGCATACACACCTCGATTCCCATTCCACGAGTCGGACTGGCGATGTTCACGTACAGTCATTCGATTCCATGGGTCCGACTCGTGATATCCAGTTTTGGTCCAAAATTGTTATCACGAGTCGGACTCGCCAAAGTACGGCAAGGGGTTTAAACGGACACGTCGTTTCGACGAATTGTTACGTATCGTATCGCCAAGAACCGTGTTACGTGCTGCGTAGCTGCGAGCCCCGATCCGCTCTCTGAATAATGGATCGCCGAGCGAGTCGCGATTTAAGCCCCTGCGACGAGACTCACGGGACAGTCCCCCTCCATCTTAGACGCGACAGGTTGGAGACGCTCGTATCGCAGCCCTGTACCCGCAGGAATGAATCGAATTTGACACGCGAGATGGACTATAACTTCCACCGAGACGATATCGGACGGTACAAGAACAGACTTGAAAAATTCAGGGAATGATCAAAGTGGATTGGAAATGTGTAACCACAATCGAGGTGGACTTCTCGATCGTTCTCGATCGAGTAAAAAAGTACTCTCCATCGAGTACCTTCGAAAGGGAAATAAATAGTCGCAGCTACTGTCAAAATCGTTCAGTTTTGTTAACCCTTCGTGCGCTGTGAACACATATATGCGTACAATATGTATATGTTACAAATACGAGTCATTCACCATTGGCTATGAACGCATATATGTGTTCTCGTACAACCATTCAATTTCGACTATGAACACATGGGTTCTGACAAAACCATTCAATTCGGACTATAAACAATACACAATCCGTGTATAAACTATAGCACACTACTCCACTTTTCGTTGCAACGCTCTATAAAAATACCACTTTGTAGTAAAAAGTGAGCAGTCCACTGCAAACGCTTAACGTCGTACAAGTCAGCGCTCAAAGGGTTAAGATTCTGATCCAAGGGCTGCGTATATAGGGACTGTTTCGAACTAATAGGCGGTTCTGAGGTAATAGCCTTGCCGAAGAGTACGATAACAGATCTGGGACGATCGAAGTAGATTGGATAAGTGTTTTCACGACAGATGTGAACACATTTTGGGTCGAGTACTTTCGAAACGAAACGAATTAACTGTCACAATTGTAGTGAAATTCGATCAGCTTTGTTGGAGATTGCAAGATCCTTTCCCATTGCTGAGTTCGATGTAAAGATTCTGAATATTGGAGACTGTTTCGAATTGGTGCTTCTAAAACAGGATGGAATTGGCCTATCGAAGACAATAGTAGGTTTGAAAAACGCTGTAATTTATGAGACATGTTTCAGGGATCGATTCAACATTCGATAACCGTTAGAAAGTTTCGTATAAACATATATTCAATTTGATCTTCTGTACGAGATACGAGTTTTGTGTTCGGTCGTTTCGTGTACGATTATGTTCACAGGGTATGCTCAAGTAAACTACTTTGCATATCAACGCATACCTATTGACGTCTGGTCATTGATCTGACTACTCAAATATCAATGTTTCTGCTTCGTACGTCACACGAAGGATGTACCAACATTATTTGCGAACAACGAAACGAAAAAAATAGCAGAACGATAAAGCTTGCCTTATCTCGTAAACAAAGTCAAGTAAGATAGAGGAGAAATACGATTATGAAAGTAAGATGTTTCATATATATATGTTTATACGAAAAATTGTATAAATTGTCTCATATATTTCTGGATACCCTGTAGAGATCTTTCTTAGCCATTCAGTTTCAAGGAACTTAAAACTGAAGATCGATATCTTCTCTTTCCTTCGAGAAAAATCGTCGCCAAGGCTGAGTGATTACCGCGTTAACAAAGTTACGTACTTCAACCGAGAAGTAGCTATAACACCCTAACGATTCCGCGTCCCAAGAGCCGAACTCCATTTTGCGTTGAATTGAATTCAACGTAACTGTTAATGGCGCACTTGGAAGACATCGACCCAACCCGTTCAGGTTTCCCCGTCAGTTTATCTCGAAATCACTTAATTCTCGTAATCGCGTTGATCCCCCGCATTCCGGGAAACTCTCTCGAACCTTGATAACTCGCAGGAAATCCGGGAAACCGTACCGTCACGCGAGGGAATTGCGAAAAAAGAACAGCACGGACACGGTGAACACTTTGTAGGAAGTAAAGAGAGTAATGGTGGGATCAGATGGTACGAGGAGGATACGGAAGGAAGGAGCAAGCCGAGACGCAGAATTCTCTTTCAACGGCAACCAACAACTGACCAAGTTGGTCAACAGGCAGCTAACGAGACTTGCGAATTCCATGCGAATGGATGTCGCGATAATGCAATTAATTAAAGTCTCGCGTAGGAACTCGAGTTTCGGCCGCCATCAAAAGGCAAATGGCTATACGGGACGATTGTTGCGAAGTGACCGATGCGATTGTCCGTAAAGTTTGAAAATTTTGTGTAAAACTGTCGATAGAGGAATTGTCTAATTAGAACAGTGACCGTGTCAGGTGCACTGTTAGTTTGCAAGTGAAGATTCCAAAGATACTTGTAGATCGATTTCATTTTCTTAAACGGAGTGTTCAGGTTTCTGGCAGCGTGAGCAAATGGTGTAATGAAATTTAAGAACAAAAGTATAAAAGTACGTTTATTTTAAATGTATCGGTTCTTGAGATGTTCTATTTTAAATAGAGTATTTTAATAGAGTAGCTATTTTAATACTTTTTCAGCTTAATATTTTAGAAATTGTTGATTTTTTTACGTAAATACTTTTAATCTTAACATTTATTAAATCAATGTTCCGTTGTTCGTTTAAGAAAACAAAGTTGACCTTCAAATACCCTTGTGTCCTTGCCTATAAACCTATTTGTTATAAAGATCTTTTGAACAGAATAATTTTATGTAAATAGTATTCTTTATCTTTTCAAGTCTCCGAAAGAGCACTCAATCGGTCGCTTTGTATAAATTATCCTATATTATTGTTATCGGTAGTGTTTTGCTCATATAGTAAAAAAATTGGGACTCTTTTTTGTTTTTCTTATCAATAATACCTTCGGTTATAGTAACTGAACTTTTCATTACTTCAAGGTGTAATATCACCTCGAAATTCTATTTCAATAACTTTCAGTAAAACGTTTACAAGAAATTGCCATTTGTAACTGTGAGATTATGAATGAAAACGGAAGAAACAACAGGTTGTATCAAATTAACTAACAAGTACTTCTATAGGTATACAGTTTCTTTCGATTCAATTTTTATATCGAGTCGGATAATTTATTTCGAACAATGTTAGAATAATGGAGCGAAGAACAATTCGTGTTGAAAGTGATCAAGATTTTCGTTGGTTTAAAATTCCTCCCCTCAACGTATTCTCGAGGATATCTTTGCTCGGCAAAAGGGGCGAATAAGAGCATCGTCAATAGCAGGTTAATCAAGTTTGGATTGCGCCGTGTCAGCAGAACTTTAGTGAACGTGGAATTGATCCTTCGTCTTTCCATAGATATTGGAATCCGGTTGTAATGGATACTCATTGTTTCAACTACGAGGCACGACAATATACCATTGTGAGCCATTCGATTGTATCATTGAAAGCCAGGTGGACCAGAATTTCTAATGTAGTAAATCGTGAACTGTTCCTATTCAGCAACAAACTTTAAGGAACGATTTCCGGGACTACTTGCCTTGCAAATGGAGTACCAAGTGTATACAACTGAGCTGTTCGTTTTATTTTCTGGATTAGTGTATACAAATTCGATTTCTTTCTCGGTAGAAGTTCATTAAAAAATTAACGTTTACTAATAATATTATTCACTGGTCTGATAATTTGAACTTTATTTTCTTATGGTAATACACGTGTAAGATAAGGATATTCTTCTTTTTTAAATAAAAATACTTTAGTGTCTTTGACAAGAGTCACAATATTCAATTTGAAACCAGTCGTTTTGTATTTATTTCATTATATTAAGATGAATTATTATTAGTTCCAATGATAGTAAAACACAGAGTTCACTAGAAATCCAGAATGAAATCCAGAATGAAATACCAATAGTTTTTTTAATAAACACAATTGTAATGTTTTCAACGTTAAATAATTGGTAGTACACAATTAAATAAATTAGTAGTACATCTTTTTTAGGTAGTTTTATATGAAATTAATTCCTTTGTATCTAGTTTTTAATTGCATACTTTGATTTTGTTCGAAACATATATTATACTTAAAAGTATCTCACGATCAATAAAAATGAATAGGTTTCTTAGATAAGAATTTACGATATACTCGATGTGTTATACTTAAATATATTTTTCTGCAAAGCTATATAATTTTCAATAATTAGTTGTAAACCAGATTTAAATTTAAAAAAAAAAAACAAAAGGTAGCGTAAGTCATATTTGCATAATCATTAAATTCTGAAGTCCAAGTACGTGAGCATTCACAAACACATTGATATAGATTTTAATTGCATTTTTCGAAATTGGAATAGTTTGTATTATTCAGCACCTAACGTGTAAAATAAATCCTTAGCGCTATAATAAACGCTGCGAAGTCACATGAATTGCTCGCTTTATATATTGCTTTTATCGATTTCAAAACTTTATGTATTGAATGTGAAAAGAGGGTTTATTTAAAAAGCAACAAACTTGTCGTTGTAGGATCGTATTAACGACAAATGTAAATAGATAGTGTTGCAAAAAACTTATTAATCTAAAGAAATATTCTACTAAACACTATAACTACTTTTCTATAATAATTTTCTCGAATTTATACTTTCGGAAATTATTTGGTACTTCGCTTTCATTACAATTATTAGTTATGCTAAAACACTTTTATTACGAATATTTTTATATTAAAAATATTAATCTACAATACGACTCAAGTGTTTCTTGAATAGATAACAGTAACCCAAAGGTAGAGTATAATACATGAAATTCATTTCAAAATGTCTATTTCTCATATCTTTAATATTCTGATATTCTTGTAACTTCAATTATGACGTCTCAAATACTATTTGGATTTTTAATAATATCTTCTGGTGAACTCCAAACATGATATTAAGAAGATTTTTCTATATTATGAATTCACTATATAAAGTCATTGAAATCTTGAAATGCTACGAACAAACATCGTTGAGATATTAAATAGTAAATAACCATACCATGATTTTCTGATGCACTGAGTAATTTGGTAGCCAAATTATATTGTAACATAAATAATACAATTATATTATAATCTCTAAGAAGTGTTAGACAATGTAAGTGTACATTTTTGACCAATAATATCTACAATTCTAAATTCATTAATTACTATAGAAAGAATATGAAAAGTTTAGAAATAATACGTTCCGTAAAATCTCCTTTGAAAAAACTTTATTGTGAAACTTGAATCTTGTCGTTTAAATAAAAAGAGGAAACTGTTGTACCTCGACATAACGAAGTACGTATGTGAATGCAAGGCTCTCAAGGAAAAACAAATTTAAACTCCAACGCCACTTCAATAACTCTTTGAGATATTAAAACATATTTTGAAACTCACTTCGTAAGTTTTCATTAGAAATGAAACTATTGTTTTGAAAATTGGTGGACGTGTAGACTTTGACAACGTTACGAAGATAAGAAAAACACGTGTTTGTACGTGACTCGTACATATCCTGTCCACGAAATCTCGAAGCAGACGAAAATAATATCGGAGCATGTGCCCATTTAGCAACACGCTGCACATACCCCGGGGAACAGTTACCGCGAGTAGTTCTTCCAAAGAGAAAGGTGTTTCCTGCGAAACCGTAAAGCGAATCCCGAGCATCCCGCTCGAAGGTACTTTTAGGCGGTGCTACTGAATTTAAGCTGCTATAACCTGGAGGTTAAAGCTTCGGGACTGGCGTACAGCCCGTAAAATCCGTTTCACCCGAACACGTTCGCGGATGTATGTAACCCTGTGCCCTACCACGGCACGACCGCGAATCGACCGGATACTTATGAAATTTGTACTAGCTGAATCTATGAAAGACATTTCTTTTTTTCTACTTTTATGAGGTTCTTTTACTTTGCGCAGGAAGTTCATTTTTATCTCGCGAACCATTTGTCTTTGACGCAATAAGCGTTTGGCTTCTATAACGAGATTAATATCTGTAACGAATACTTATCAACGACTTTTGTTTCATGTGAAAAGTAACGTAGATTCTATTCATTTTTTGATCGTAAGAACAATTATAAAATTGATATTAATTACGATTTCTTGGGATTAATATCGATAGATTAAAATTATAAACGAAATTAACGAAGGCGAATACTTGAAGATCGGTAACAGTGTGGTTTAAGTATGCACTGAATAAGATTTTGATTAATTTTTTCTTTATTGGAGAAACTTAACATTTATCTGTTTTCGTGCAAAATTGAATTCTTGTTAAAATGTATTCGAAATATCTTTTGAAATGTTTAGAAATAACGAATATATAGAGAAAGAATATATTCATTCTAATGCAACACACGATTTTTGAACTACTTGTAGCCATCTCGCGAAAAAATGTTTTCAACAAAAATTAATCGGTATTGAATCTACAATGAGGATAATTATAAAAATGTTAAAAATAGATAATTTTCGTAACGAAACCAACATCATTTTGAGTTTTTTAAATACGACCAAATATTTATTTCCTCATTGTGTTCTAGTGGGCATCAATATGAATTCAAAAACCATATAACAACATATTTTTATTACCTCGAACGAACCTATAGCACGTTCCCTAAATTTATCACTACTTAACTTTTTTTATGGGGATATAATGTTGCAGATTTGCAAAAAAGAATTATTGCAGCTTACCGAGTTATGAATCCAGCCAGTCAATCGCAGCAATACACTCAAACTTCTGCAAAAGGGCAAAATATGCAATATGAAGAAAAAAATATCTGGTCCTATTTAAAAAACTCAAGGTGACCTTTATTTTTGCTCGAAAACAAACTGTCCTTAAACTTTTATTTACTGTCCTTTACTATAAACTCAATATCGATGAACTTTAGTTGAAAACTTTTTTTATTAAATGTTCACAAATGGCTGAAAAATCGTGCGTCGATTTCATTCACTTGGTTTTTGAATCGCCCAAGAATTTTTTATTAATATTTGTCTGTAACTTTTTCAAATTTTCTGTATTCGAATATTCCTACTATATAAATACAATATATACTAATTTTGTATGAAATATTAATATTTTTAAGCATATAGTATCTGCAAGGATCTTTGTGAAACGCGATACTGACCTCTTTTCACACATGCAGACGACAGAATCTGCATCAAAGGAATATGATGATCAAATTCAATCGAACAGTGTCGAATTCAATTTACCACAAAACTCACAGAGAACATGTTGTTACTTGGAAAACGTTGTACAACGTTAACATAACCAGGTACACTCGATGTTTGATCAGGTGAAATTCACTGTCCATATTTGTCGAGGTAAATTTCATTTCTACCTACGTTTCGTAGGAAAATGTTACAGGATTATGTATCAAATTTTGTTATTTCACCATGTTGACTTTGGAAATATTTGTTTAATCCCACCGTCTTCAAACAACTGGTGACATATATTGTACGAACGAACTGCACTTGCTGAAAACTGAAATAAATATCCATTACTTCGAACGATGTCGTTGATTAATATTATTGATTTTCTTTTGTCCAGAACATTTGTGGCACCGATGTAATTCACAACTTTTAATAAGCGCCAAGAACATCAATATCTCTGTACTAGAATGTGCTGATTTTCCTGTTGTTTTTGTGTTGACCTCTCTTGGAATATTGTAAAATCCAGAATGACAACAAACCATTTGAATAATAGTATACTAAATGAAATTAAATTTATAGTACATTAGATTAAATGAAATTTGTATATTCTTCAGAGCAAAAAGTAATCAATTAGTATTTTTAATATTAGCAAAATAAGTCAACGTGACATTATATTAAAACATCAGGAAGGAAACTTTTTTTCTTAAAAAAATTTGGGATCAACGTGCATCATTTTTGACAAGAAGTACATACAAGAAGGTGTGAAATATAAAAATGATATTTTTCTTACTTCGTTGTTGTGCATTAAATAAATGTTCTGTTCAGAAAATATTACAAGTTGTACAATGTGTTTGTACAAAAAGATAGGTATGATAATATGGACTCTACTTTAACCCACTCGTGAAAAGGAATAGTTCTCAATAACATACATATTAGAGCGCAATAAGCTTACAATGATACAATAATAATTTTAGTTGTAACCGCTATAAAATGGTAAAATACAAAGGCAAAGGATTCATTTGTCCAATGGGATTTCAAGTATAACTTTAAAACAAAATTTAGTCTCCACGTTCTTCCTCATTATTCTAATCTTTCGTCATTATCTCTAAATAAATTCACAAAGAAGTTTCTTACTTCGTAGCGTCGTGTAATTTACATAATTAAGATATTTTTTGCTCTTGTAATTACCTTACGATGTAAAAATAACAAGGAATACTTTGAGTACAATGAGCAATTCAAAATATGCTCTTCCAAAAATTTATTTCTTCTACTAATTGTAAATTGAATGTCAATATGGCTTCCATTTTTTTAAATTTTGATCACTAAATGTTTACCATGAAGAGCATTTTTCTCACCTCTGAGTTTGATCTGGAACTAGTATTATTTGAATGCTCTGAATAAACTTCAAATTAGAGTATTCGAATATCATCATTCGTATATCGTCACGTGAATATTGCTAAAGTTGAGACTATTGTTGAACTTTTCTAAATTTGAATATTTCAACTGCAAAAAGAAACTGTTTGGAATAGAAATAATTAAAATAGAAATGTTGCATAGAATATCATTACGATGAACTTGAATAATTTGATTTATAGTCTACATCATTTAAATCGCTAAAATTTTGGAATATGCAAATACACAAAAATTCAACTAATAATTCCAGCCTAAATTCATCTAAATTCTCCTAAATATCTAAGTGTCCAATTAGCCGATTCTTGACAAAAGTTGTGTAATACTGCTCTTTGTGAAATCTTGCTAATAATAATCTCAGAAATATTACTCATTTCATCCTATACAGAAGGCACGTCAAATATGCAGCCATATTTATTCAATTTAACAACCTGCTCGATTCTTCCGTAATTATCTTTTAAATTTTATTTCATATCATTTACAGACTACCCACTTGTAAATACAAATCTTTATTTAAACAAGTTTTTTCAATAATAGTGGACGGTAGGGAATGTTAAACTATCGCCACCTTTTTTCACTTTTGAAAATGTTGTAACATCTGTTCAAGACTTTGTACAAAGTTTTGACATTTTGCTATTCGAAAAAGTCTCGTAAAAAAAACGAAGTAACGTTATTTCAAGAAAGAAGTTTTCCTCTTTTGTACCTACACTTTTCGATGAGTAGGAAAATGTATCCCTTGGTTCATTTCCATGGAACTAACTATTTCCTCTTCAACCTTTCGCACGTTTATTTTCTACGCAACACTGTAACTGGTGTTGCCATGACTGAGAAATAACCACTGAAATATTTTCAACCGCTAAAAGATAACTGTTCAACATCAACAGGGTGATAGCAAAGTGCAAATCGAGCCAAAATGAATTCGACATATCTGCTACACAGAATAAAACATTAACGAGTTCTTTTCGACGCAAAGCATTATCATTTCGATCAGGAATCGGTCAGTAGGACTCTCGAACAGTTCCGTGATCCTGCCACGTTCTACTTCTCGAATCAAACGAATCAACCTTCGTTCTCAATTCCTTTACCCGATCCAACGAACTGGGTGTTCTCCGACGTCTGTGCTGTCGAAAGTTACTACTCGCAAGTCTCCTGTCATCTCCATGCGTTTATGAATTTGCCGCAATCGCGTTACACGCTGTTCCTGCGGTAATCACTCGGTTTAATCGGCTTAAGGAACCGCTCGGGTTAAAATCGTTTCGTTCGCAGCGGCAACGCGGAGGATCGTTCGTCCAGGACGCTCCAACTTGACCAGGTCCACGTTCAGGCAGGTATTGGGGCTACCTTCCACGCGCACGAACCGATAACTCCGCCCCCTCTATTAATCACCGATTCTACTCGCGTTGGAAACTCGTTCCATGCGATGGTGGCGAGCACGGCTCGCAGCGGGTGGCGGCTGTAATTATGTGTATAATTAATAGAGATGCGACGTCAGGCCACCCCGTTACTGCGGGCCACCGCAGCACCGGGCCCGGTGCCCGCCCCCTCTAAACACGCGCAACACGTAGGAACATTTCGGCATTCCTGCGGAACAGCCAAAATGCCGGTGAACGCAACTACTCCAGCACCGCGATCACGCTGGACCGAGTCACGAATCTATCTAAACGCGGAACACGTACAGGTTGACATGTATGAGCAGCAGCCAGCTTCTGAAGGTATGCAAACCATCGGGTTGAGGGCACGGACGAGATTGAAGTCGGTCGGTTCGCGATGCGTTTCGTTGCGAAATGGAAGAGGCGAGGCGAGTAAACGGAGTCAATGACTGATGGAAATTGACGAGTTTTCTCGCAAAAGTCATGGATGATGGTACGACAATGAGATAGAATTTGTAGAAATGGAATTCTTTTAAAATGGAGCTGGTATAGAAATTTTAGACGTTCAAAGGTTTTATTTAATCAGTTTTTGCGTAGTTGTGACGATGAGTAGTGAACGTCGAGGTGTGGTCTGACAGGCAAGGTAAGGCATGTGTAACGTTATCACCTGAACATTTTCCGTTTTTCTTTTTTTTACGACAGTTAAAAATATTGGGCGTGTTAATACAAGATTGATCTCGAAGGTTGTACTTTATCGTGGTTCAACGATTGTCTTATTAAAATAAGATATCCACGGTCTCGTTAAATGTAACCTTTGACTGAATAATTAGCTACGTATAATATTTATTACTTCTAACCAAATAATTTCTTCTTTGGCCTTTTCTTTTTACTGTCAACAGGAGTATGTAAATATTTTTCAGGCGATAACGTCGGGTGTCTTACTTTGTATAAATAAAGGCAAGGAAATTGTTACAAAGCTTCAAAAGTATTGTTATTTTAATAATTGAATAGTGACATTGATGAATCGGGAAAATCGATAATAAAAGAAATGATCGTTACAAGCATAATTCGACGAATATTATATTTAAATATTTTGGTTCCAGGTTGGATTCAATTCAGTAAAAATGTTATTTAGAGTATATAAAAATTTTGTTCGGACATTTTTACCGAGGAGCACCCAAACTACTGTCAAAACGTTTAAATACAATATTATTATTGAAATTATGCTTGTATCGACTATAGTAATTTTCCTATAAATATTCAATATAACAAGAAATTTGTACGAATATTTTTTATTAAAAAGAACTATCTCGCAAGACGAAAATTATACGTATACTACAAACTATTATATAAATGTATCACGAATTGACTGACTTTGATCTGAGCGTACGTTAATCCTCAAGCATTATGTATTTAGGGAAACCTTTCACGTTGATAGCTATTTTGTAGGTACACACGATTTAAACAAATACGTTACACGGTAATACACACCGCGGTAAAGTGTATAATCGCTTGCACTCGGTACAGTCTACGATTGATTTCTGCTCGACAAGGGTCATTAATGTTTCTGCGCTTAACGAAACCCCGTACTTTGATTAATTGGAAAAGGTTAACGGATAATGGAGTAGGCTCCGGTATTTAACGCAAGAACAGCGGGCCGTTAAGAGTAATTTACCGGTTAATAGGTATACTCGTATGGATGCTACCCAGCCGATAAATCGCGAATCTCTATTAGAGCGAAAGTATAAGAAACGGGAAAGTCTGTTTTAAATGATAAAATATTGTATTTCTCGATCGGAATATTATACGCGCAAGTAGTTTGAAAATCTTGAAGACAAATTGTAGCAGGATATTCTCGTCGTTAAAAGCGAGAGGATAATGTTAGATAAATGTCTTTTTAAAAATACTTTACGAAAAGGTTATATATTTAAAAAATAATTGTCCAGATAGATACAATTTTTGGACGGATGTAATATTGAATTCATCGCCAATAAAATGTTTCTGCACAGCTTTCAATTACAGTGAATTACTTTGGATATTTACCTTTATCGTTGTAAATAATTAATCTTCTACAAATAAACATCTGAAGCTATAAAAATTGTGTAACTTTGAAATGGATCTATAAATATCTTTTCCTTTAATTACATTTACAGTTGCGTCAACTCCGTTAACGTCATTAAGGACTATATAAATATCAGTAACGGTTTGACACATTTTTTATTTAATATTGAGAATTTTGATATATTGTACCGTAACTCTTTAGAAAAGCATTATTTAAAATACATTCGTTCAATATTTTCTTCTTATTATTATCCATGTAAAATGTTATCAGAATTCAGTTCGAAAATGTTCAGACACTGTGCAGTGAAAAATGAAAGAGATTTCGATTAGAAATATTTTACGTATAGTATAGTTGGAGATGCGTTTCCCCTATCGATATCGTGTGCTTTCGATTAGAAATTACGTCGCTTAAAGTGATGTACTTTTGCCGCCGTGCACGTACGTAAAGTGCTTTGCCAAGGAGCGTGTAATATCAAATTTTCCCGCAAAACGGTGCTCGCAGCGGATCGCATTTCACCAAGTTTCGAGCACCCTTCCGCCAAATTAATGTTACGCCACTGTGCATAGGCGCATACGGTGATTTGGCGCCGTTAACTTTCCGACAGTTTGCCCGACATTTATAGCGCTCGAGTTAGAACGCGGCCTGTCGTCTCGTTATGTCGTCAGGATTGTTTGTTCATGAGAATATAACAACTTCAACAAATACATATACACATTCGTCCATGTGTTACTTGGCCGGTTAGGTAATCGAAGACACTCGATTAGATTCGCTAAACCGATGCCTCTGCGAAGGATCTGAATCTCCAACTATCAATTAACCCGTAATTTGTGTCGTACATCGATTATTGTTTCAAAGAAATGTACAGGATGTGTTCACTGTAGTTATCGCTTCAAATAACTTCTTTATTGTTTTTTAACAACGTTTTAACTGTACGTTGCTTCTTACGCATTTACGTACTTTCGTCTTTTCATATTTGTGTATCTATATTTTCATAGATACGTAACGAAGATGTATAGTAATAATAATCATTTTTGACATTGTGGATAATGTCGCAGGAAAAATATGTTTCAATGGAATCGTATACAATTTTTGAAAGCAATCACCAGTTTTCCCTTGTCCTTTTCAAACGAGAGACTATCTTCTTTCACTTAGTTTTTAGGCGATATAAAGAGGAACTCATTGACAACATATGTACAAACTTATGATCTTAAAATGAAACTGAATCGGTATTTCGATGTATCTCGATGTTTACTTGAGAAATTTCCTATCTCGTTCTAAATAATATTAAAGATATTCTTTCCTATTCGTAATCGTTTACATAGAATAAAATATTGTGTACGAAATTAGAGGCAATGCTAGAATATTGAGGTTTATATCGATAGGAATATTTAGGTTTGGTATTTTCTCTAAGTCGCACGATCGTAAGTTATTAGTATTTCTATAATAGTAAATAATAGTAAATAGTATTCCTATTTGGATCAACTGCAAAACTACGTAAAAATATACTACATTATGTTCAAAGGACAGTAATCTTGCAACGATTACGTTAATACGATATTTCATGTACCACAGTAAACAGAAGATATTTTTTCTGAAACACTTTTCTTAAATTATCCGAGGCGATAAGCTACAAGAACTCATCCCGTATACGTACATTCTTAGTATTAATATTAATGACGGTAGAACATTGAAATAAAAATGTCAATAACTATAGAAGAGTTCAAAGGTATTCTTTCTACCCACAATCGATTACATTTATTAACACGTTCACGGGCTACGTTACACGCGTAAATATCACACGCAAATGCGCAAAAAATCATAACCAATTCCCTAGCAATAAATATTCAACGTTTTCTTACGCAAACGATGCGCATTATTATTCCCTCGATGTACCTACGTTTCGCAATTTCATAAATACTTCCAGTTTAATCGTACCGACGAATTAAGACTCCCGTGATTCAGCGGTGGATCGACAAATCGTGAACGTGTTAATTAATAATCGGCATTCCCGTGTCGAACTAATGTAAAAGGAAAAACTCCCCAGGGACGTTACCGCGGTAATGTAGAGAAATTCAATCGTCGAGTGTTAAATATTCCGTTCGAGAAATAAACCGTAACGGAAAAAGTAAAAGAGAATGTGTCATGAATCAAGTTGGTTTCGGTTGGTTTCGTTTCGCCAATTGCACGGAATCGCGGCGTACATTTTCCTCCAAGACGAATAGAGATTTTATGGGGTTTTTGTGCTCACCAGCGCGTACGAGGGTATTGTCCATTGCACGACCGAAACCCGTTGAAAAACAGCGGGATATAAATTTCTTCTCGCGTAGTAATTTCTTCTCGCGTAAGACCGTTTCGTAGCGGGAATGAGAATTCTTAAATCGAATCGGCGCGCACATCTGCGTCGGTTTTCCGTCCGGAACTTCGGCTTCCGTGAGTTATCTTTATAATTGAACCGCCTACACGTTTTCAAACGCGAGCACACACGCAGGTACACACCGATAGAAACGCGGCGGGCCACGCGCGCAAAAGATTTAGAAACGTGGCTCGGTTCACGCGCATGAGCGTGATGGTTGTTGGTTGCACGAAGGGTGTAGGAAAAAGCGAGAGGGAGGTGAGCGGGCTCCGTGGCGTGGTCGATGAAACCTCAACCGCCCGAATTTCTAAGGGAAGCTTCTACTTAAAACCGTTGCGCGTCTTCTGTCGTGGAAGACGAACTTAATCCTCGCCAATAGAAACGCCGAGGAAAACACGAACTAAATCCCCGAGCGCGGCACCTATACTCGCGACGAATCGCGTACGTAAACTGACCGGACCAAGACCAGAGATCGATAGCTAACCGTGAAAACGTTTCCGTGGATTCGACCGTTTTATTTTTTTTTTTTTTTTTTCTTCGCGAGATACACGATGGAAGAAACAGCTACTCGTTGGCTGTGAACGCGGACCAAGCTCAAAGATTATTAACCGATCTCGTGATGTTCTCGCGAAACACGGCGAGATTTATCGGGGCGAGGATTTTGTTTGTTTTACGTATGCAAATTTGGAACGAGTAACTAAAATTTTGTTTGGAGGAACGAACATTTTAGATAGCTCCTCTACCTTTTAATCTAGCATCGTTCTATAGGTCTCGAGGAATTACGAGAGTATATTTATAAATTACACGATAGGAAAGTTATTAATAAGGTAGAGTAACTTTGAAAGGAATTCTATTTTGTAGATGCAAATCGGTATTTGTATTTCATGTGAAAATATTGTTAACAGTATTAATTAACAGTAATGGATAACTATGTACGTATTCGAGGAAGTGTATGTGTAATTCTACTAGGATTTACATGTGAAACAGAATGTAATGCATTGAATGCAAAGAATAATTGTCGTCTTGAAGATATTTATTGAGAAAGTTCGCGGATAAATTTATGGAAGTGTGACATCGAAGAAACACTAAGAACCGCAATATTGTTGTAATATGTGAGCATAACTTTGAACATCTTGTATGCCCAACAATTGAAAGGAATTCGCTTCTATTTTTCTTCAATAATACATAAAGAATATACTTTATAAGAATGTATAACTTTTTTACATAACTTTTCCATTATGTTTTTTGTTAGTTATTGTATTTTCATAATTTCTTGAGACTTACAGAATGGTGCATTATGCAAATTTTAGACATCGTTTGTACTAAATTTATTTACGAATTTTCTTTTCGATACGGTGGATTTATTAAGCAATAAAACTGGTTTCAACGGAATAGTAGCGACGTAGTTATCAATAAACATGGTAACTAAACATATTAAATATTTCTAGTTACAGAGTACTCGTGAGGGAAGCATCATTTTCACTTAAGAATTTAAGTAAATGAAACATTCTATGAAATACGGTACTGATAGTACAAGACAATGTTTTAAAGTCAATTAACTGTGAGAAATATGGGCCACGTACATCGAAATACAGTTTTCACAATAAATATAATCTATATACTATTGGATGAATTAAAAAATTGAATAAGATTCAAAATCTGAATGAAAATATCAGGTTTTAAATACATAAATTGATTATTCCTTCTTGGAGAATCTTAAACCAAATACTTATCACAAATTACAACTTGAGTTACGAAAAATGTCTAGGTACATCGAAAGATGAGAAGAAACAATCGTATTCATTTTCAAAATGGTTGCGTACATATACGCAATACATCTCTTTACTAATGTACATATAATTTATTTCTAACATTAATTTTTCTTACAATCAGTTTTACGTTTATAAAGTTGAACTTTCAACACTTTTAAAACGAGAAACATATGTAACGATATTCATTTTTTAAACAGGAACTTCGTATCTAAATTTAGTCAATATACTGAAATACCTACTAAATGAAGTCGAATGCAATATTTTTTTTGCTCAGTGCTATTTTGTGGCTTCGAGGAAAACAAATTTTTTTTAATAAAAAGATACCTTTTTAAACATTTGATTTTGCGACTCATTTTACAGCAAGCGAGGTTATTTACCGACCCATGTTTAAAAATGATTTATTCTACGAAATTTAAATTTAAATGAAAAAAGTTTTTCAACGATTTTCTATATCGTCAGCTAGTATAACAAGTACGTTTGCAATAATTGTGCAGGTAATTGTCACATTTTCATGATCTCTAAATTCCTTGATTGTGTCATTTTTAGTATTAATAGCGAAGCAATTAATTTTAACTGTGTCATCTCTGTAATATTTAACCTTATATAATCTTGAGTCATGGAATCCTGAATTTGTCGAGAAACGACCTACACGCATACGCGATTGAAAAAAGTATGATTTTGATGAAGGTTAAGTTCACTGTACAGTAGAATCTCGGTAAATGCAGCAAAACGAGGCTGAAAACTCCCAGAAGTATCCAGATACATGCAATAATTGAGGTCGAGCTCGACCAATCCAATAAGAGGAAGCCCCACTTGCACAGTGTATCCCCACTACCTACGGTCACTACTACCTGTTCCTTCCGCCTTCAGTTCCATTCGTTGCTAAGTGACCATCCCTTCCACTCGTTAACATGATGCAGCGAACGAGGTTCTCATGCAATCAAATAGGTAACATTTATCGAGGTTTTACTGCAGTACTTACGAATTACGGTCTACAATATATTAGTAGCAGATCTATTACAATTTTCAATTAAAATTGAATACTATATTTTCGCAAACTGTCGATTACTATTGATTCCTTAATATGTAATTTGCTTAAAACTGCAATATGGAGGACGATGCTTATAACTGAAAAGCGGTCAAACAAAGTGGACATTATACTCGATGTACTGTCAAATCGTATCATACAGATTACGAGATTCTGCTCTATAATGACAGACTATTCTTGTAAATATTTGTTTTGTATTACTTTGCTTTAAAAAAATGAAGGTTTTCATCTGTGAAATATTTATTCGAATAATATCATTGCTCCTCCGAAGCTACAAAAGCCTAGAAGAAAAGACAAAATATTGGTCTCGACTGAGTTTCACAAAATTCGAATACATCTATCAACTTTGTATACCCAATGTATAAATACCCACTGATAATCGAGAAACTGTACGACCGAAATTTTTGTCGAAAGAGTATTGCATCCGCTGTCAAAATTGATCAAACACAATAAGCTCTACGTAAGGAAAATATCTCTTTTAATTGCGGCTACACGTAGCTAGATGCTTCGTGCTAATTCCGCGACGTACCAGCGTAGAATCATTAGAGCGTTGAACCGATGCTAAGTGGTCATCGGATTAATATCGTTTAAAGATACACAATGTCCACGGATAATAGAGGGCGGTATGGTCGTTATTCGCGAAACAAAAGCGGAGAATGCCTCCCCTAGCACGATTTACTTGTTGCTCGTCGCGTTCAACGCCTCTTCTCTAGTGAATATCGCCATCCAAAAGCGACAGTCGCGCACACAAAAGAGGAATCAGAAGACAGGAAGAAAGAGGATAGAAGGGTCAGCGATCTTAGGGGACAGAGTTTATCCAAAAACCCAGACAAGCCCGTTATGTGAAGGCTGATTTATGCTATCCGCTTCGACACATGACGGTACATGTACGGTTTCGTTTGGACAAATATTCCTGTAGTCGTTTAATATGCATACACAAACGATATAACCGACAAGCAGGTAATTCTGCTTTTAAATATGAATTCGTGGAAAAATTGTATCCCGTGCTTCGTTTTCGAGAAAATTAACACGAAAACTGTTTGGAGTGCACAATTCATTAAAACTCGGTTTAACGAATTCCATAAATGCGTATTACTTTTATAATATTTATAAGCAATAATTTACAATCAGAAACACTATGTTTCTATTTTTAAATGTGTACTTTGCAAGTAAACACAATAAGAAAGTTAATGATAATTTATATAGTGATAAACAAGTAATGACCTTTATTTGCTGATTATTGTGATCAGAAATCTTTCCACCATACATCAGGTTATCATTATTGATAGAAAATTGAAAACTATTGCAACGAAGAAATGTATTGTTACATATTTGCTCAGAGAGGAGTAAAAATCAGTTTATCGATATCTTTTCCTAAACAAATTCAAAATTTTCACGTAATAATATATTTTTCCATTTTTTAATATCCTATTTTCCTTTTCAGTTGAATTCTTCGCTCAGAAATACACATTTATCGTATTCAAAGCTTTTTCTTTATACGAAATAGTTCTCAACATATTGGACCAAATAGGTTTTTACTTCTTACTTTAAGAATATACGACTGTTTTTGAAAAAGCATATTTTTCTAAAGTTTCATAAAAATTATCGATAAAAATTCGATACCACCATGTGTTGAAACATATAATATAAATTATTCTTAAAGCAAACGAAAGCAATGGACTTGAATGCGGAAAGTTATAAATTCGTAATCGGCTGATTGGTGACGCCGGTTTGATTTAGTGCGTCATTTTCGTTTCGGGCGTGATCGATACGATTGACACGATTAATTTCAATTTGATTGATCGCCTGCCGGCAAATTGACAATGTGTTTTGTTTTCGCTTGGGAAAATTGGCTACACAAAATGTTACGTAAATGATTTCGCATGCTGGTGGTGTGATTTGAGAAATTTTTGAATCTTTATGAAATTGATTATAATCAGTTACCAAATTTAATTAAATTTTACAATATTCGAATTTACATTATAACTAGAACATTGTATGACGTTGTAATCGATTAATTTCATCTTTCCAAATCATAATTGATATGTAATGTAATTTCAATAACTAACTGTCAAATAACATTGTATACTTCCAATGTTACTCGAGAAAATTTAATCGAGAACTCCATTAAATGTACAAATCGTTTCGAAAAGGAATCGGTTACTTATATTCCCGAAGAAGATCTAAACGAACGATCGAAATAATATTTCATAATTTATAATTTATAGATTATCAAACGATACTTAACGGAGCGAAAAGAAAGAAATTGTTAAAATTATTTTATCAATTTTTCGTCACACACAACTACTCGAACTAATTGAATTTTAGATTCAGACACATACAAGTAAATTCATTACGAAAGTGTAGAAAATTTTCTCGAATTTGAATCCCTGCCACAAGTGAAATTAATGTACATACATATCTGTAAAAAAATCTGAAGAATGGAGTTGAGAGATGGCCCGATTGAAAAGCCGAAAATAAACGAAAAACGTCTCTTTCGCAGCCTCTTCTCTTTCTTTCTCTCCGTTTCCGTTTTTCCGTGTGACTTCCTTTTTCGAAAGGTACACGCAACGCATTGCGATTGTTTCGCCGCGGCGCCAACCGAGAACAAAAGAGAAGACGGCCGTTTGTGTACCAGGCGCCGGTATGAAAAACCGAGAAATTTGCTGGTATCAATTACAGCCGTTTCGTTTTCCATTGAATTACACCAATAGGATAGTCCTTCCTCGTGCAGTTGTTTCACTCTTGATGAGGGAACTTCGGAAACACGGGAATTTTCGAGGCATTCTCCGCATCAGACAACATTGCACATGGACGTATGGATTCGTTGTTTAACGCGACGGGAATTAATACACTCGATTGCAGGAGAAAGATTAGAGTGTTTAGAAAATATTGCGTACTTTTACCAATTTTTCTTTCGCATATTTTTAAATCGTCTAATTTTCAAAGTAACGTATTTATCTGCAGGAAAAATATTAGGATATCGTGGACAATGTTCTAGATATTGAACAATTTTCATAATTTTTCTTTTTGTTATTTTTACATTGTCTGTCTCTATCTGTCATTCTCGAGTTACGCTGATTTATAGATACGTGATTGTAACCTTGTTTATGTTCGCGTATACAGTTCGTATACATTATATGTACACTGTTACTCAAGTTTGCGACAAATTTCGATTATTATACAAACATTTTTTATATACATATGCTTGTCTCGTTAAAACTTTTTCTATTTTAAGAAAAAAAAATTCTTTTACAAGATTTGCATTATGTTTACTGCTTGTTCTACCAATCGTTATAAAAAAATAGTAGATATACTTAATAGAGAATATTATTTACCTAAATATATAGTTCATAAATATGTATAATGATAAATATAAAGTATTATACTGTCCCTCGTGTTTCTATATTATTATTTTTGCTTCCACCATTTCTTTTAAATATCTATAGTGTTAAATTCACAGTTATAAGTCGTATGATTATGTTTGTTCTGAAAATTGTTCAAAATGAAATTAAAATTATTGACGTAAATATCACTGGCGAACAAACAATGCAGAAATTGCAAAAGAATTATTAACCTAAATGAAACTTATATTGTTACATAAATAGTGTACAAAAGCACAAGGACATTTGAGCCTGAAGAAACTTTACAGAAATCGAATTCCGTTAGGAGCAATTGCTCGTATCGATTTTCGCTGCCCTTACATCCCTCCCTTTTCCTTTTTGTTTAAGTACCCGTGACCCGACTTATTGTATAAGTAGGCAATGTCGAGAATCCGTTATACGAAAGTGCTCGAAAGTACTTAGTAGCTGTTTGGCACACTTTTGAAAGAAACTTCGCAACTATCTGCTCGATCGAAAGTATTAAGAGGAATAGCCAGGGTGCCGAGTCGAAAAGTAAGGTCATCTTTGCAATTTATCTTTGAGTTCGCTAATTGTTTTTTTATTCCAATCGATTGACACAGTAATAATTCATTCTGTGAAAAAGAAGAAGGAAAAGGATCAATGAAAAAATATTAATCCTACTTAAAGTTAATTATCATCGAAATTGATCGTTCGAATAAGATTGTTTTTTTGTTGTGAAGTTTTCGAGTACTTGAAGTATCTGACAAACAAAATTTATTCGTCATAATAATCTCTAGTAGTGCAACCGCTATCGACCGATCGTCCATTCCTAGTTTCTGTTACGGATAATAATTTATAACAAATTGACTTCGATTTAAATTTAAAAATTAAATTTTTGACATAAAACTTCTCGGTTTTCTTAACATAAAGAAAATAAATGAAAAAGCCGAGACGAAGGTATCAAAATTTGCAATGAATATGTTTATTACACTTTGAGAGATTTTTACAACTAATTCGAAAGACACAGTTTTGTTGTACACGTGTCCAACCCTGCCACGTGATGAGCTTAAATGATCCAATATACTCACTACAACATATTATACTTGAGTTGATTTCCTAAATTTTAAAATAAAACTTTGGTAATATATCGGTAAATGGTCGAGCTTGTGAAATATGTAAGAAAAAATGAAACATTTTTTCGATCCTACACTGTGGTTATTTCTCTTAATAGGAAGATCGAAATTTGGAATTTTCCGGTGATTCGCTAATGGCGGAAGTGCATCGCGCACTAGCATTCGCTTAAAACTTTGACGTCGTTTTTATTTTACTCACGTTGAATTTGCATGCATATGAAAGCACGAGATTTACAACAATATCTACCTGTTATTTTGCTTAATAAAAAGCTACCGTTGCGTCGGTATTGAATTTTTTTTTCTTTCTTTATCTTCCACTCTCAAACTTTTATCAAATTTAATTCGAGAATTATTGTGCTGTCTTAAAATCATCGAGATATATTAAACCTTCGTTGAGTCCTTGTGTTTATTCCTCTTACACCGTTCTTTTTTTACGTGACCAATTAAATAGCTCGCAGCACGTAAAGCAACTGTACATTTTATCCTGTTAATTATTAAATAAAAAGCGGCGATATTATTCAAACGAAATGGAGTTAGTTGCGCAGAATATATCTCAAGCGTAATACAAAGTAAATTATGTTCGAAAAATTCCGCGAGTGACATTGTGAAAGTTAATAAATCCTGTGTAATTACTGTTGCTAATTATCAAATCCAGCATAGTCTCCTTGTATAACGATGCATCGTTGCTACTGTCTCACGAAGTCTTTAAACAACTTTTAAAAGCACTTCTTAAAACTGTGCTCAGTTGGTGCATCACAGCTGGCTTTTATAGCTGAAACGACTAAATGCGAAAAATAATGATAATTATTTACAATATAATGTAAATTTGTTTTCTTTGCGAGAATATAATACAGTCTCGAAATGACTAATCAAAAGAATATCGTATGTAGAAGATCCAGAGATGTTTTGTGAAAAATTGATCGTACTTACGATTAAATAGAAGAAAAACAATTCAGTTATTTTTATATGTAGAAAGAAACGCATAACAAGTAGTTGATCTAGCTTACATTTTCTTCGTGCCACACTTTGATTTAATTTAACTACACAAAGAGAATTATACAAATATTTATTTCTCTAAAAAAAGTGTTTCAGATAAATTTGAAAACCAGAAATACAGACGCACATACACATATATATCAACGATACACAATGGCCCATATTTCTTATAAATTGTTTATTACGTATAAATAACACATAAAATGTACTTCTTCGATACAATAATTTGATGTAATTACGTAACTAGTATCTATTTTCACACTATAAGTGTGAACGTTTTATTTCGTTCTACAATACTGAATATTTATAAAATCGTCGTTCAAATGAAACCATTTAATCGATAAAATTGTCTTATTTTCATTAATCACAAATCACGAAAAAATTTAGTTGTTTCGCTTGATTAAGTACTTATGGAAAAATGAATGTACAATCAGTGAAACGTATGGATTCCCTAATAAATCTCGCCTTATAATATATCGCCGACATTTATTTGACACCCACTACAGCTACCGCGCACAGCTGTTTACAAAACCACGTAACGCGCAACAAGAAAGGGACAGAACGGATAATAATCGATACAATTAAATCGACAAAATGATCCTATATAGCAATAATCTCAATATTTCGGAAATCAGTGATCGAGTATAATCTACGTAAGACGTACGTGTCGATTGTTGATCTCTAAACGTTGAAATATTAAATCGTGAGAAAGAATCGGACGGTCGCAATAAATACGAAACGTAAATCTTAAATGGAATTTCGTGGAATAACGATAACATTTATTTCGTTAAATCTTCGTGACAATGAAACGCTCCGATTGAAGATTCAAATATATGGCAAGATCAAGCTGAAAAGGACATAAAAAATGATTTTGATTGAACGTCTCGTTCTTTGTAAAAATTAATTGAACGCTTTTTCACCGGCCCGCCCCTTTCCTTCAGATCCTTCGTTCTTCGACCGAGATTTTCATTTACTTCGTCTCTGAAATATTCGCTCAATTAACTCTGCAGTGAAGGAGAATTCTGCCAAGACACGGTGTGTCTTTGAAAGGTGTCAGGCACAATTTTTCTTCCCCTCCGTAGTGTTTTAAATTGCGCATTATTTTGTTCGTTCTTTTTACACCACTGTTCTTGGTTAATAGCGGTACAGCTCGACAAAGAAAACAACGATACCAGACAGGTGAAAATTGTGCATAATTTAATCGTTCAAGGTGTCTTATTCGCGCAGCAATAAATATCTGTGACAAAGCGTGGAACATCTATGAATGGGCTGCGGAAATGCAACAAGGTGTCTTATTTGCGCAGCAATAAATATCTATGACAAAGCGTGGAATATCTACGAATTGGCTGCGAAAATGCAACAAAGCAGTAGTTAACTTTTGCCCTGAACATACGAACAATGATCATCAATTCACATGGAATACTTGCAATAAAATGGAAAATAGTATTTTCTTGACATATTCGATTTTGTAATAAGTGTATCTAATTTTTATATAAAGAGTGTTTCATTTAATGTGATCATTTAAATATTACAATTGTTTACGATCATAAGAAATAGCATCAGAGGAAAACATTATTTGTTCGAAAGGGGCAAATATTGTGACAAGAAATTTTTTAACTTGTGACAAGTTAAAATTTTTGGACACTTCAAGGTCATCGACATTTTTTAATCGAGGTTTGAGATTAAGATCAATTCAATAATCTATGGTAGCATGACCTCTATGTGTCTTTAAGAATGAAAAATCCATAAATGGATGCATATAATGAAATATACACAATAAAGAAATTAGCGATGAAAATTTATTTTGACAAATACTTAAAACGATACCCATAATTTAATCATTATCATAGTTGTGTCATTAGTCACATAAATTTCCATACATGTTTGGATACTTCAAACTTAAGATAATATAAAAAATCCTGCTGCTATACATTATTAGATTGGTATTGACGACCACTGTGCTACGATAACAAAAGTATGTAATCGCGTTTAAAAAAGTATCGATGTCATTGTAACATTTGCCTCCTTCAAATAATGTTTTCCTCTAGCATTGATTTTTCCTATCATCGAAAACAAGTGATATTTTTAAGCTGGTCAAAGTCTGGTAAAACATCCTGTATATATACATGTATTTAGGTTTACGTATGCAGAATAAAGACATTTAGTCGTCACAATAACGTTATCATGTGCTGTACGTGAAGTGATAAGAGTCCTAAGTGTATGTAGATACATATGTATATACAGGTGATTCCAAACTGGCACCAACATTAACTAGTTCGAAACTGCAGTTAACCTGCCATTACGTGATAGTAATCACAGTCGTTATGGCGTGCTACACAGGTAAACAATAATTGTCACATCAAATCGGTAATAACTCGAGGTAATTGTTGTTAATCGGACAATCTCTGACAGCTGTTCCTCTGTTGAGTGCATTTACATCGTTTAAGTGTATTCGAATGCCGAGAGTCAGGCTACTTTGTTAACTATGCAATGATCGATCTGGAGAATCAATAATTGTCAGGACATTTCATACCGCACGAGTCTGGCGACAATTGGTATATTAATTACGTTCAATTTTGAATTCAAAATAACAAAACCTTTACTAACTTCTCGTTCTTGCAATAAAAATAAGAATATATTTTTGTTGCGTTTCTTAAATGTAATAGATACAATAATATGTCCTGTGGAACATTTTCTAAACTGTGTTCCATATAATTTGAACAAGCTTTCCGTAAATAATTGTAATTAATAATTGCATTTAAACTTTGCATATAAGTATTTATATTTATGTAGCATTATATTTCGACCTTTTACGAAAGTAAA
Source organism: Ptiloglossa arizonensis (assembly GCF_051014685.1). NCBI lineage: Eukaryota > Metazoa > Arthropoda > Insecta > Hymenoptera > Colletidae > Ptiloglossa > Ptiloglossa arizonensis. The sequence goes on along the minus strand of NC_135056.1, from coordinate 4,746,894 downwards.
ACGTCTTTAGAACGATACTTATATATTTTCCATTTTAAACACGAAATAGTCACAAAGGAATCTAAATATTATATAAATATATTACTAAATCAAAAATGTTCCGTAATTGCATTAGTTAGGGAAACACTGATCCAGGAATTAAAATTTGTTTCGATTTCACGTCTCGTTCGATTTTTGAGAAATTACATTTTCCCTTCTATCCAGGAACGTTAGAATATTTTGTAAAATTACATATCGTATTCCATCCATAGTACGTGTGAGAACGTGACGATCGAATGGGTTAAGGTTCTAGGTGACATCCTATACAGACTGCAATGTGCGAATATTTTTCACTCAGTTTCTTTCATTCTCCTTGAAAAAAGAACACCGTAGCATCATACTAAAGTTACGTTTGTAAGGTACGCAGCTGATAGAAAATAAAAGAACGAGAAATTTTGATGTCCTCCAGTTCTCGTGAAGATGATGCACATTACTGTACATATTCACGAACGTGTTCCATCTAAGATGTACTTCGGAACATCATAACCGACTTTTATAGACAAATCTTTTGGAAAATGTAACACGCGCAGTTATGATATAAGGTTGATTCAGACATTTCTTTTCGTTTCGTAAAAGAAGATGGATTTCGAGTTCTCACTTCTCGATATGATAATAAAACGTTGCAATTTTTCTCACATTTCTGAGAATACACGCAGTAAGATAATTCCAAAATAACGTGATTCGTTGTAGAACCAAATTATTTTTCATCGAACCTTTCGCGATACCATTTAGTTGATTTTTATTAGAGTTATTTAAAATATATAGCCTACGTTTTAATCTCATACACTTCAAAATATAATATTTTAATCAGCTTGAATAACATAGCATTTTAATTTGAAATACTTCCAAATTATACATATTAATCAGTTCAAAAACCATATTTCAAAATTGAATAGTTTAATTTAAATTTAGTGTAAAATTAAGGAATACTTTAACGAAGTGCACAAAACAAGATATAAAACAAAAATTGCTTTCCACGTTAAAAGTATTAATAAATATGCCAACGAATCTTTTTGATTAATGGAACAGTGTGTTACTAAAAGGATAGAAGTTTGCTCTCCACTTTCCACTTTGGCAATAAATTATAAGTATTAGCTTATTGCCTCCATAGCTCCTTTAATTACAAATCCTCAAGCGTGGATTTACGTAAATCTGTATATTGAAACGTGGGTTTCCTTTTCGTTAGAAAATCATGCTAGTATGCACACTGGCGATTCTCGAGTCGATTTTACCATAATGAAAATTTCCGGGTACCGAGTAAGAAGCTTTTATAGTTAAGTACGTCGGAAACAAAAATTTCTTCGGTTCGTCGAGCGTTGTCGGATGTCATATTTCATCCCTTAACGCCGACCTAAGTGGTCGCTTCAAATTATTCCTGTGGGATTAACACGGAAGTAAAGGGGCATCTCCTTAGTGAATTCTCTTTTTTCGAAAAGATTTAACGGAAGAAGAATTACCGCATAAAATCATCTTTGGTAATTATTTTGCATTCTCGTAACATTCGACATCATGGTTCTCTATTACCCAGTTAAAATTTACGTGTACAAGAGTGAACTCTTTTCACTTATTTTTACCGCAGGGAGCATCATTTCTAACGTTCTTGATAAACGTGAGAAATATTCTGATTTTGTTCGAAATATAAAAAAGTGAATTCACGCATGACGATGTTTCGGTTAAACGTTTCAATTTTCAAGCTATGCGAACAATCGTAGTGTGATCAAAAATAAATTAAATCTTTTATGAAAAATATTGGACGCGTAGATTAATTTCAGACGCAGTTAGGTAATTATATCAGCTAATTGGTTTAACATATATTTTTAGGGACTTCCTTCAAATTCATATTCAAGATTATAGTATGTTGTATATAATTTCGGAAAATTTAATTCTTATCTCACTTGTTTTATTTATCCATGTGCTCTTTTATAAATACTTTCATTAATTAGGGAAAATATTTAATATTCTGAATTGAGAGAATCGTATAGTTGAATGTTAAAATATTTTATTCGCGTTCGAAGTACGAGGTAGATGTAAATGAAAATTATTCAATCGTACATTAATTAACTGAATGTAATTGTCAAAGATGTTTTTCTCGGAAAGAAGTATTTCTTTCCGGTTGTTTCCCTTCTGATACTGAGACACAATGCATTAACTTGTTGCAGTTAATTAAATTTTGCAACTGACGCGATAGCGGAATATTGCATGCTGTAATTCATTTTGTAAAGATGTTGAAAGGTAGTAAGTAAAGTGCGAAGAAAGAGGTAAATTTGCATTTTTAATCATTGAAATTGGAACATCGAAACATCTAATTTCCCTATTTTGTTGATTGTGTACAGATCAATTCGAAAGGAAGTAACTCAAACTCTGAAAGAGGATAATTAAAAAAGGAAATGATTGAAACTGAAACCCGGAGATCGCTTATTTTTCTCTTTCGTTAATTATACGTAATTGACTATCGATCGATCCTTTGTTTTCGCGAATAATTCGCATTTATACTCATAGTTGTTGGATTATAATTGAATTAATCTCAAGAATGGCTTTGACGGTCTCTCGTTTGCATAAGCGCAATGTACGATCTTTTAGATTACGTCAGCTTGAACGAGCACGAAACGTTCATTAATTTCCTTTACTCCAGAGGTTAACGACGGTCAAAATCGTTGCAGGAAGATATCCACGTTCGGAGATGTTCGCAAAACAAACATCAAAGAACGACGCAAAGAGATTGTTCAATGAGCAAAAAATACAACATTTTAGGCGTAAAATTACAAACGAAGTTTACTAAACGTCATTGACAATTTAACGCGTACAAGACACCTTGAAATAAATTACACAAGCCCGATTGTACGGAAGAAAGAATGAACCAGTTTGTTTAAAAATCAAAAGATTCACCTGATCTATTACATAATACAATTTTCATTTTTTTACCGTAATCATAGTTTGTAACTTCATTCTACTCGTTTCAATAATATCTGACTCATATTACGCTTCGTCTCCTAAAGTATCGAATCATCCTCACCGATAACCACTTAGACACGGTTTATAGAACGTTACAAAGAGAAAAAGAGATTATACCAAACTCAAAAAAAAAAGAAACTGAAATTATTTAATCACCGCAATTATGAATTTGTTTTCCACTGTTTCGCATCGGTGTAAAACAAAGAACGACGCCCTGGGCTTTGGCCTTTTTGAAAAGCAAAGTTTATCGTTCAGCTTGATATTGCCGGGCGGTAAAAATCGAGCATTAAAATTACCGGTTGACCGCGAACATCGATAAAACGCGAACACGACGGAAGCGAAAATAAAGCAACCGCGACCGAGGTCGAGCATTACGATTAATGGAGATGTAATGTGAACACGTTAGTGCGGAGGAGGGTTTCGATGGAACGTACCAAACGAACGTGGTGGTCACGCATGACGGCAGTTGCCTGTACGTCCCTCCGGGCATCTTCAAGAGCACATGCAAGATAGACATCACTTGGTTCCCCTTTGACGACCAACACTGTGACATGAAGTTCGGATCCTGGACCTACGACGGCAACCAGGTACACTACTGTCACCACTACACACTAAACACGTTCAGAGTACACACGGAGCACCAAAAATCTCTTGTTGGTCCTGAGTTTTTCGAGCGGCGCAAAACTCCGCGCTTATCCTTGGAGGGTATAAACCTGTCTTCGAGATTCCTCGCGAACGATCGTCCAAACGATTCGGCTCCAAAACGTCGAGAACGTCGCCACCGAGAGAATCAATGGCCTTCGACAATCCAGCTGAGACAATCAATGTTCTCAGTCGATTCTTCTCGCTCCGAGACATTGGATCTCTCGACCTCGTTGTGTTTCTTTTTTCAACTGTACGCTCAAAATCTTCCGTTAGAAAATATCTCAAATGTACGAAACTCGTGTTTCTGAATTTCTAACGCAATTACTGGAACAACGAACCGGGGTGTTTAATCGTATCTATTGTAATTGCTTTAATTACAGAGAATATATTACGAGAATATACTATTTTTTGTCTTCGTGTAACGATATCGACAATTCCAAATATAGTAAATTTAACGAATAGTGGAGTACCAAACAGAGTACTCTAGCGCGGTAATCGAGTAAATAACAACATCGTCAAATTAATATGCGATTCGTGATGATTCGTTTTCGATGAAGAGGAAGTTCAGTGAGTTGTCACGCGTCGATTAAATAAGTTACTTTGACTCAGCAGCGTAATCATTGGCAACGTGAAACGCAGATTTGGAAAATAAACGAAAATACGTTTCTTCGTGTTTAATCGATCGACTTTAACGTACGTACTACGATATCGCGTTGAAAGGATTATCGGAGTTTTTTTTTTCTCGAAAAATTGTTTCACTGTTGCCGCGTTTGTACACGTGGATAGAACGATACACTCGCGATCACATTGTAAGTAAATTGTCACGAAGTCGAAGTCCGTTATCGGATGAACGTCAACGAAGTATCAACATCGGGTATCACGCTGTGATACCCTCGTTGTGATTGCCTCGGTAGCAATAATCGAACCCCATCATGGTGTCGCGAACAGTCGACGACGCCATTTTCCACGAGAATGTCTCGGTTTTTGCTCGCGTCTGGCTAGTCGCGGATAGAGTCTAATGATTCCCTCCGTGGCGTCGTGTGCCGTAAATGGAGACGCTTTTGGAGACCGTGCAGACATCGACGAATCCTCATTGCCGCGATATTCAACCCATTTCCCGCCACCTCCGCAGAGAGAAAAGTCCTCTTGATCCTACACCCATGAGATCCCTCCCGAGGCTTCTTTATCCGACACATGAACTCAGCGCAACACAATAGCAACGCTCCATAGATAGCCGTTCGTTCTCACGCTTCGTAGCTTCAGCTCAAATCTATGTGTATATATGTATGATGTGGGTGTATGAAATATATAGATACGTATATTTTTTATTTATCTATATATACGTAGATACGCACACGTACATATGTATATGTATATGTATATGTATTTGTATACGTGTGTGTATATACGATACGATATACATTCTTCACGCGTATACAATGCATACACGCACATGTGCCAGCATATGTGAAATATCGAGAAGTGTGGGGATGTAGAGAGAGGTGAAAGAAAAACGTCATTGATAGCACACGATTGCCAACGAACACGAGGTGTCCTCTCTCGCTATTATTTATCTTCTTTCCTCTTGCGTTCAAGGAAGACAACTTGTCGGAAACAAATTTTTGGCGGAAGCGAACAGACCAATGGGATTTGCTTTCGCTATAAGCCAATAGATTACAATAGATATCCATTGAACGTTTACGGATCTCACTGAACAGCGAATATATTGACCCAAGATTACTTCTTAAAATATTAATTGACAGTAATTTTTAAAATACAATAATTCCAATAATCGTGCGTCGAATAAACAATTATATATTTTTATCAATCGCCGATATACGCAAAACACAAATTTTTGTACGCGTTATGGGTTAGGTCTTTTGTGCATATTGTCAATGGAAAAGAAATATATAACCGCTTGTTCGATTACAATTATTGGTGTTGCTTTAAATATTTTACAAGCAATATTTTCAGAATTAAATTTTGAAAACTTGTGCCTTTGTGTCATTTTCGACGCTAAATTTAATGGTACAGAGATAGATAAATATGAACAAATACTTTTTCGGATATGTTGGAAACAAATCTTAGGAAAAAGTAATTAGATCAAAGAATGTATGTCCTTATTTGTTAGATGTTCGATCGTGGATGTCTGACAAAATTTCAGCAATCTTTCGTATTTGTTTATAATCCATTCAATTTAAAGTTAAGAATTACATCGAATTTCGAATTTTCGAAATTTAAGATTGAAAACTATCGATAGTTTATTTTTGTGTAAATGCCCTTCCTTGAAATGTAATTACTTAAGGTTTATCAATACAAAATTCTCACTATATGATATTTATAATTATGCGCAACTCTATCTAGCATCGATTGATCGTAATTCATCTTATTGAGAGGACTGATGAGGCAGGAAAGCATTCTTAGAATATTTTAAGAACGAGGTTAGAGCTTATAGCAGCATTTCTAGCTGCATCTCGCTTCTTCCACATTTACTCTAGGTATATTTTATTTATTTCCACGTACTCGTAACAAAGAAATTGAAGAATAACAATAAATATTTCAAGTTTCTATCAATTAAAAATGAATTAAATTCTACGTTGTAATACAAGAGTTACGTGATAGAAAGTGATGAAGAAGTAGAGCGTTCCGGTTGTATACTTACAATAATAACATCGTTGGAGTAGTTGATAAGACAAGTGCCAAGTCGTGGCATCTCTACGTTTGAATAATTCACGTTTCAGACCTTTACATGTATTGTCGTTCTCAAGACGACGAAGACCGAGTTTTCATTTGCGAATTGAAATCTTTGACCGTGGAAAGTTCCCTGTCAACGTTTCCTCGGATGATAGTACCTTTGGGATTTTCCCAGCTCGCCTACGTCACACTATGTGATCTATGAAATTGCCGCAGAAGTTCTGTCTGTTGGTAAACACAGGACAAAAATTGACATTTTGAAAAGATTCCAGGTTTTTGAATAACATTTCCAAACATCCTTAGAAATAACTTACATTTTCATCGACAGATCTTTATACTCCACAAACAGCATTAATAGTGTTATTTTTTTTACTTTGTAATAATAAAAAGAATCTTTCGACCTGATTTTCAATGGATGCGAAAGAAAAATTTTATTCGAAAAACTTGGATCTAACTTTCGTTAAATTGAAACAAACTCCTTACGAGAAAGCGATAATAAGAAATATTAAATGTTATCGTGACTAATTCTTGTTCATAAAATACACGAAGTGATTCGATAACTGTTACTCCGACATTGTAGAAGTCGGAGTAAGAATTTAACAAAAGGTGCTATAATTCGTTCGTAAGAACTTTTTTATCGATGAATTGAATTCGTTTCGGTGCAATATTCCAATTAAGAACATAATCGGATCGTAATTATTTGAAACATCTTATTACTACTTTCTCATCAGTTTTCCTTGCAGGTTTTACTCTTCCACCTTGTTATTAAGTTCGTATAAATAATTACAGATCGATACCGATCTCTCTTTGCTCTCTCGTCGGTTAATTGCTTTCGGTATTTATGCCACTCCCTTGAAGTTTTGTAATTTTACACTATTGTGGCCCAATCGATTAATGAAATATCCGCTCGTTAAATTTAACGTTCTCAAGGTACCGCAATGACAGTTACCCTTTCATTAGTTCCACGGGGCTCACGAGTAACGATCGTTCCTTGCTGGCGTGATAATTAAATTCGTCGCGTTGGCAACGTTAAATACCCGCGTGTATTATTTAATGCCCGAATTTGTCGGGGGCTCACGCTCGTTCGAACGTACGCGGAACAGATTCTGATAGCTCGTATTTGCAGGCGCGGTTCCGTTAATTGTATTCCACTTTCAGGGCGGTTGCTGCTCGGAAATGTGGTAATAGTGTGAACCATCGTCGGATTAGAACTCGTCGTATTCAATTATTTCCGAATTGCGGCTAACTCGACGTAATTGTCATTAATGGAACGATCACTGGTTGTTATTGACGCGTCGAAGCTCATTTGGCAGCCATAATTGGAACTCTAAGAAAATCGCTTCTTCGTTATCTATTCTTGGTGGACAATTAAACGATCGTTACCCCCGCGATGGACATACGATAAGACGTTGTTTGTAACGTGATCCAGACTCGAAGCTTTGGTCATTTCTCGATGAACTTCGTCGAGAACGTCCTTTCGAACTCGACGTCTTTGAACGTATTTTGCGATATTTTTTGCCACGTTTTCACCGATCGGACGGAAACGGATTACGGTGTTAGCGTTATTTACGAGAGGGCGCATATTTCTTTCACGAACAAAGTGTACGTTACGACAACGTAGCAGATTTCATCCAACGTTAAATCTCGTTAAACGTGCTCTATTCGACTGTAGCCGAATTTCGGAGACGTTGAGATAATCGCCGTTAATGGAACATCGCCTACGTGTTGCAACACAGGACAGTATTCCATCGTTAATCACGGTATTTTCATTCGAAGAGCCCCCGTCAATTTCTACTTTACGCTGTTCCCATCTTTGCGCGCTTTATTCTACGGGGAAATATACAGTCAACCCCAAGAGTCTGCGTAAACCCTATAAATTGTAGCATTACGTGCAAAGAGCTTCGATAAACCGATAGATATTAATTACGCAACGTTTTGACTATAATAATTAATCTTTTCCGAAGAAACCTTGACAAACTATTGTGTTAGATATTATCTCTAAATATTTTAAGGTTTGTTCGAAAAGTTAACTATTTGAATTAAAACGATGAGTGTTTAACAAAATCGTTATTCTTACAGTCGATCAAAGCACAGCGAAGATAATCTCTTTTAAGAATTAACTACAAAAGTATATTAAACTTCATTTATTGTATAATCTATGGATATAAAATTGGCTATTATTTAAAGTTAGAAATATTATAGTTGAAATGGAATAATAATATTTGTTAAACTCGTTCGTAAAAGAAATTTAAGAACTGTCAACGTCAGAGATATGTACATTAAAATATGAGAAGTGTATTAAAATGTTAAAATTTTTCCTGCCATTATACGTAATAACATTTTGTTGGTATTGCGTTGCAGATATGAACAGTCTTGTAACAGCGTACATCCCAGTTATAACTTTTCGTGTCATATTGATCCGGCTGTATATGAAGTTGTGCAACAGACTGTACGTTAATCGTTTATTTTCATTGAAGCTTTGTTAATTTTCCGAATAATTCCGTATGCGTAAACAATTACAAGTCCTCGATTTCAATTTTGATTTATACTCGTCTATACGTTATTTATTTATACGAAATATTAATGGAGCAAATTGAGCGAATTGGACTCCGTATTTTTGAATTAATACCTAAATGACTTTTATTGTATATTTTTCATTTCGCGCAGCTTTCTGTTTTTCTCGTCACATCGTTTGTTTTATATTACCTCTTATCGTACCAAAGGACTACCATGAATATTGATAAATAAATAAATGAAATGAATATTTAATCAGTCGTTGAACTCGATGCAAATCGAAATGAAAAATTAAAAAGAGAATAAAATGTTGCTTCTCTGTGAGCGGTGATAAATAGGTCAAGGAATGTTTCGACATTTTTGTGGACAAAATATATGATTTGCAACGATTACAGAATCTCTGATAGTTTTCCTTTGAAATGGAAGAAAGTGTAGTATTCGATTGTATTTGAATGTTTAAAATCGTGTTGAACTGATTTCCCTTCGGCTTTATTTTCAATTTGAAAAAGAGGAAATAGTCACAAGGAGCTGAGTCAGGTGAATATGGCGGATGGCTACGCGCTGATACACCTTTTGGGGCTGAAATGTTGCACACACTGATGGCTTAGCTCTTTGCTTCATCATGATTCCTCGACGAGTGTTGAAAAGGTCATCGAAGTGTAATTCGACACGGATTCTGCAGATCTCTTGCAAAATGTCTTCTCAAACATTTGGTGTCCATTTTGTAGTCAAGTTGAAAGCTTTTTACCCCCTTTATTAGTTCTATCGTTGCAGCATCTACAAAATCTCCATATTCATTAACAAAGTGGTAACGTTTCCGTGTAAGTACAGCATTTTTTTCTGTCTCGGTTTTCTCCTTGCCAACAAACCTGTCTTTATATCTGTAACTGACAATACCAACACCAATATGTCATTTTTATCATGGTATATAGTTATCGTTGCAGCTGTTGTTTAAACATAGGACATAAAATTGTACAAATTGTGTCGCCTGTAGAACCATAGTTCCAACTTTAAGACCCAGACAGAAATTCAAAACGGGAGATATTTAGCACAGGATCAAGTTTAGAATTTAATTTTTGATTTCGTATACGATAAAGCTGTTGTTAGTTGTGCCGATGGTACTTGTACGTATTTAGACCAGAATAAGCAAAGTTACAAGTGAGGTTAAAACGAAACAAATGTCACTCTGTTTCGACAAATTGTGCTAGTAATATCATTTGAACAAGAAATATTCAAATATATTTGGAACTGGGTATTTAATGTTTGCTACGTTAAGTGAGAAAACAATTGAAATGTCACACTCAGTAGATTATTCAATGTTCTTGTAACGATGTTAGATGTAAATATTAATGATCCATTAGCTGACAGAAACTGATAATCATGTATCGATACGGAATACTATTGATACCTTCTTGGTTACAAGATATCAGAGTTAAAGCTACAAAAAATTTAGCTCTTTGCAGAAAAATCGAAAAATTTGTAAAATCTTTGTTATGAATATTCGAATTCTAGATCATTTACCGTCACTGTAGATATTCATACCTCTTTGCATCAGCTACAAGACTCCGAATAAAAGTATGTATTAAAAATTTTGTTTAAATTTAATATTATAAGACAAAATTTTTAAATCTTCAAACCTATACAGCATACAGAAAATAGTATAGATCAACTAAGGTACATTTTTTAATAGTAGAAATATAGGAATTATTTATCGAAGACAGTAAGGGGTATTTTTTTCATTTCTGATATTCGATTCAATTTTTTTTCGAATAGTGTTCAATGTTTAACGATTAATAATCGCACATTCACTTCTAATCCTAGAAAGCTTAAGGGGAAGGGAAATACCCAATAAATCCCGTACGAAATATATCTAAAAGTTCCAATTAGATTAAAATAAATGATTACAATAACGTTCTTCTAATTGTATACAATATCACATTACTAATTCATCCTGTGCAATTACGAGTTCTGAACGAAGTAAAATTTACAAAAGAAATCGTCATGCTTTTCTTCTTCACCGACTCGTTTCTTTTCCAACGAAATTATAATCAACTATAATTAACCGTAAAAGATTCGTTTGTAAAAATCATTTCCCGAAGTTAATTGCGCGTAACGTAGACGAATTCATAAAGTCTCCAACCCCTTACTTTTCAACGCAACGGTTGGTAGCTCGGTCTATCTAGGGTTAATGCTTCAATGTTTAAACATTCGTTCCAGCGAGTGTAACTTTACAATACTCGAGTTCTTCGTTCCACCTCTGATTTTCTCGCGCAATCCTTCCTGTCTCGTTTCTCGCGAAACTAGGGGCGAACAAGTTTCATCAGAGAGTAAATTTGCTCGACTCACCGGATATAACGTGCGTGAATTCACGAGCAGCGTCGGAGCCGGGTACATCCAGCTGTTTAGATACGGAATGATAAATTCATTTCACTTACGAGACGACTCGGACAATTTGCCGCGACTGTCGGGTACCGCGTTTCATGGCGCGCGTAAAGAATCGCGCAGGGCTCGTCCTTTCCGCTGAACCGACGAGCGTCGTTTGCGTCGCGATGCAGGCGCAGATGCCGTGAAATTGCAACGCCGAGGTTGACGGGACGCATTTCGCCAAAGGGGATTCTGAACGCTCGAAATTTCGGAATAAATCGAATTTTTTTTCGATCGGGCCAAATAATCGAACGCAAACGTGTTTCACGAGGTTCTTGTTAACCTCTGCTGCATCGTTCGCGATCTTTTTCGGAAGCTCGTTTAGGGATCGAGAATGGATTTAATAAAATTTGTAACTATTTTGAGAAATTGTACAAATTTCTACTCGTTGTTATCGGGAAGTTTTACGTTTCAACGTAAATGAATAGAATTCTACCGAATTGATTTCGATTTGAATGCGGGCTCAGTAGTGTTTCGGGACATTTTTCAGGAAACGAGCTTAAAAAGTTCAAAGAAGCTGTATTGTTGGTATTTGGACGAAACGATTTGGTAATATTAGAAAATAATTTATTATTTGCAACGTTTCGTTTTTTAATTGTGAGACATTTTTAATGAGCACGGAACTGGAACGAATGTATGCGATAATTATAGTGGCAGAACACAAAAGTAACGAAAGTATGTATAAAAGAAACATATTAGAATTTTTGTCGTGAAATATCGTATTATTAAGATCATAGTTGTTTCTTCGTTCATTTTCAGAAATAATTATTTCGCCTGGGAGGTTAAGAAAGTTAGAACGTTAAAATAAGATGAAAGTAAACATTGTGGGGGAAAATAAGTTTTTGTTTAGTAGCAGAAACATAAAGAAACTTGTATTAAGATTGTTACGTTTACAGAATGAAAATATATGCAAAATTTTTAATACGAAAGCTTCTAACTTATACACTTGTTCAATAACCGAGTAACCTGGTACCCATACTGCAAAAACTGTAGTTAAGTGGGTTATAGACAAAAGCATACGGACATTTTATGGATAAATTACAAAATACTTGGTTAGATATTATTTATTAATTCAGTTATTACTTTATGACTCGTTCTCTTTGATTTTTCCCTCGTTTAGTTGTTATTTTTTTCATGTGAATTAAAACAGTGGATAATAATCATTAGAATCGTATGTCCACTACAGATTTATGTCACATTTGGTTGTTTTTAAAGGAACGTAGCGCGTAAATTTTATCCCGTACGTGTAAGGAAACAGCTGTTCATTTATTGTTAAATTTGCTGAAGGTTTGTATAGTTTTACTAAATTAAAATTTAACATGATCTGTACGTCGCCCCATTAGGAATGGGTTCGGCGAACAAATACGTTTTAAAAAATAATTGACGTAATGAAATAATTAGTAGGAATAATATTGCTCTAATTAGTTGCATCAAGTATATTTTAGACTATATTTACGTAAATGACTTATGTATTCTTCAAACGACGTTGAACGAAGCTAAAAGTTCTTTGAAAAAGTCCATTTTACATAAATAACAGTTACGCGATAAATATACATTTTAAAACAGCGTTAGGAAATAAATCATCAGAGTAAAGAATAATAATTAGGAATAAATAATTCATCGGAAGGAAATGAGCCGGAGAAGACAAATGCATTCAGAAATTTTCCAAGGTATCGTATATCTTCCAATATCAATCAGAATGAATTTCAAACGGATGAAAACAATCTCGTTGTTGTTGGAATTTAATACGCGTAATAATTATGGCAAAACTCGGATCATTTTCTCAGATCACAGTTATTCGGGTAGATACAATTTTCGACTAAATGTGCGGGATTATTTTATGAGTACATTTGACGCTTTTAAAGATATCTTCAAAATTAACAGATTCAGGGAAATGCTTCTGAAAAGACAAAAACAGTTCATAATAATGATAGTCCGAATAATAATCTGTAATATTGATATTATTTATCGAAGAATATCTGAAATCGGGATCGAAACGTATAAAATGTACACTAGTATGCATATTCAGATTATCGTCATTGTTAATATACAAGTTATCCTTAAAAATATAGTACGACTGAGGAGACGGTGATTCTTTGTGAGAAAATAAATTGAAAATTTGAAATCAAAGTTTTTCACGTGACGTGTGATCTTCAAAAACAATTTTCAACTTTTGTAGAGTGTACATGCACTTTACTAATTTTAAACTTCGATCATAGCTCTGTATACAGCGACATAAACACCACTTTAAACAATTTCTATAACCAAATTTAATATTAGAAAGTAACTGTTCTTATTTACGAAACCATTCTAATTAAACACAGTTCATACTGGAATCTTTTCAATTGAAATTTTCAATTAGTCAAATACACACACTTTGAAAGATCGTACAGGTAATTTTTATTCCAGATTTTCGATTTATTTTTCCATAGAGAATCACACCTGTCTTGATCGTATAGGGTGTCCCACAGATTTCTGAACTCTGCCAAAGTGTTCAGTTAACAATATCTCAAAAACGTCAATAAATGTTTTCTTAGAAACTTGAACAAAAATCTGAAATGCCAAGGAAACGATAATGGAGCTACTGTTACAATCAATTCGATATTGTGCAAGAATATTTAAATGTCGTTTATGCTAACCGTTGGTACAAGGTTTGTTTCCTATTTTGAAACAGTTTAATACGGCCACAAATTGCACGTTTCGGTAATTGAATTTCGTTCGCGATATGGCTCGTGAAGTAGCAATTTACAATCTTCAAAATTTCATAAATTCAAAAAACATTTCCGAAGTATCGGTCGAGTGCGAACATTTTTCGTGTAGTGTTGTACCTGTTAATTCGTGAAACAGTACCATTCTGAAAACGTTAACCTGGCGAGTCAGTCTCGACAACGGCACGGTAGGTTCTGGAAAGTGGCCCTTTTAATTAGTAAACCGTTCCACACGTTTTGTTCTACAGGAAACATCGAGCTTTCTCCTCTAGAAAATTGAAGGACCAATCACGTTCAAAGAGTCTCTAAATATTCGTCACCGCCGGTACAATCGTCGTGAAAAATTCGGCAGGTTGATTTTAGAGCGAGCACAGTCGATCTCCAATCGTTGACAGGATTAGACAGCAATTCGGCGAGAACATTCGAGACACGTTCATTATTCAATCGTCGAGCGATTCGAGATGAGTTTTAAAGTACCAACACACGTATCGCAAACACCAACGTTATCGATGCTTTGAAATAGTCACCAAGATTAAATTGGCAGGTGATAGGTTCGATTAAGCACATTTATCAGCTTAATTCTGCACTTTACAACTCTAGGAAAATTTGACGAAGAGATTAGTGCGATTAGCTCGCGACAATTTTTGTGTGGGAAGTGTTTGAAGTATCGTTTGAGAATATCGACAGAGGATGCTAATAAAATAGTGTCGTATCGGTAAGATTTTTATTGTTGTCTTCTATTTCATATTTTCATTGCAAATTTAATAAAGGAAACACACATAAACATAATAATGATTGCTCGAAACTCCGAATAAATAAACATTTTGTTTTGTCAAGTGGTCGTTCATTTATTGACATTTTCAAAATAAATCAAATGTACGTGTTTCCGGTTTATCGTCGATCTATCTCAGATATTAACGAGTCTTTATAAAGAAGTAAAATAATATATCGTACCATAAATACCATTAGAATATCTAACGGAAAAAGAATATTTGAATTTCAACGGAATGACAACCATTTTAACGTTGGTTGTTGGATCGTCTAAAGTAAATTCTCGCTTTTATTTCACTAATTTATTCCAGCTACTCCAGCTTACTCCAGCTAATCGCTCGAATCTCCTTCCGGAAAATAGGCAAAACGTTTCAAATGTTATTCTTCCATCGCGTATTGTAGTTTACAAAATTGTTCGTACTTTAATCTAACAGACCGTAACACTTGGTTTACTTTACATCAGTCACTTTTAAAGTTCTCGGTTATGTGACGTTTTCGTTTCGTTGTTAAATCTATGGGACACCCTGTGTGTTTGTCGTTTTCGAAGAAAATTTCGTCGTTCGTGAATTTGAATTTCACTTGCAACTTATAGCGACCTAACCAGACGATTTTTCGCGCGTGAAAATATTCAACGGAACGTCGACAACCGCGAATGATAGATCGTGACGTTCTATCTCGAATAAACAATACCACGGGATGGCTAGCACGTCGTAAAGTTCGGTAATCGTTGCAAATAGCCAAAGGATGCGCTCCTCGTGATGATAGCACACGGGAAGCGGAACTGACGAGAACAGAACATAAAACGTAGACGATTTATTGTTCGAATCAGAGTTCCGCGATGCAGTTGTTGATCCTCCTGCGATTCGTGAAAACACGCTTGAGTTATTTCGTCCGAAGTAACGCGACAACCATGCACCTTTTTTTTTCACTATCTCGCGTGTGTACGAGAGAATTTCAATTAACAATTCTGCGCTGCTCTCGATGTTTTGCGCATAATATACACGCACGACGTATTTATGAAAGCATTTCTCGGCAATTTTATTTTATCACCGATGCATTTGTACGGGATACTCAATGCGCGTTAAAATGCCAAGAAACGATGTTACCTTCGTTTACAAAAACCGTCGTAATTAATAGCTTCTGAAAACAGATCGATTAATGTTGTCGTATACATTTCAATGATTTTTAGCGATGGAAAACTGTGATACGTTTTCACTTCGAATTTATCGAACGTTTTTATTCGGTCTGTAACAATAAATTTCGTAACATCTACAAAGTGAGATTTGGTAATTAATTTATAGAGAATATATTACTATTATTATCATCTTCATAGATAAATTGTATCTTGATTCTGTGATTCATTATCATTGTTTTCTATTTTGTATCAATTGGGTAGTATTAATTTCCTTCTTTTACAACGTAGAATAAATGACAAATGATTACAGGGCGGAGTACTTCTCGTTATAAAAACAGTATACTCGAATCGTAAAACTAAAATGTATACAATTAAAAATATTCCGGAGCGATATTTTGCTACATCGTTTATTCTAAATTTAGAGATTCATCAGTTTTAGATTTCAGACATTTTTAAGAATGTTAAATATCATAGTTGTCTGAAAATTAAAGTTAGTTATCGTGAATTCGCCAATAACTATCGCCCAAAGTCATTGAATAATGAAAACCTGTTTACACATTTCACATGATCGATCAATGATCGATTTGAACTATTCGTATCCTTCCGGTGTAAACCATAGAGCGACGCGACGTAAATAATTGGAAAGAACATTGTTTAATATTCATCCGACGCGTAAAATTTGTAATTAGGAACTGAATGTAGTTGTTTACTAACTACGATGAATATAGTTTACAAAGTTTTAATTATTCCTATATTTGAGAGGCACTAATGTGTGATAAACGTTACTTTGTTATTAGTATGAACCACTCGTTAATCGACACATTTAACAAGATTTATAACACACATTGACGAGTGCAATACCAGTGACGTTACATAAATATTTAAATAAATATAAATAAATAAATTTAACTATAACAATAAAAATACGATGAATATTGAAATGTTAATCATCGCCACTACCGTTATAACAAGGTAAATCGGACAGGTGTTGGACAAGCTTAATTATAATGAAAGTTTTAATGAAGCATCGTTCTTCGAATCAAGCTATTTCAAAAGCTTCGTGTGTGAACTGCGGTTTTTCACGTTAATTATTCTTCACGTCTATCACGTCATTCTTTCAAATCAAACGCAGGTATATGAATGCCACGGCTGTCGTTCTATGAATCCATTAGCACTTTAAGTATTTTACCGAGAGCTTTCCTGTCTCTAAACGAGAAAACATGCTCTTTCCTCGACTAATGTAAAATTAGTCTGTGAAATAGATTGTTTGTTAGCGTAAGTATTTATTTCAATGATTGACACATTTTATGCAACGACATTCAGCGTTATCGATGCTATTGATGACTTCGTAAATTCGATTTTTACATTTCACATAGTTCCTTCAGTTTCGTGCAAGTTGCGCCCAATTATAAAATTTAATAATTTTCTGGGTGATCCTTATTCATATGTCTTTTGCGTCCAAGCGAAACAATCGACTCGATCGTGTTCCGCTATTTCTTTGAAGCAGGCTCGAAAATTTCCTTTCTTTCTTTACCGAATTTCTTATTTTTTCACATTTTTAAAATTGCGAGAGAGGACCATCGATCATAGTAACGAAAAAGAACTTTGTTAACTGAGGACGAGATAAGCGTCACAAAGGAGACTTTTAACGTTCGGATCCGCCCACTTTTCGAAGGTTCCACGATTGTCTGGAGTATAAATTTCGATAATGTGCACTCATTTAATCGTGACAGGTCTGCTTAAAAGCGGTGTCTGGCGATATCTTTTTAACGGCCGAGAGGATTTGTTATGCGTACGGAAATTACTATAGTTTCCGCGTGAACGTATCGTTCATATATCATTGAAACTTTCATCGATATTTCTCTAATGCGAAACTCAATTATCCTTTGATACAGAACGTCGCGATTTTCAAGAATTTTCACAAAATATGATATCGTTACCACACTCGTTAAAATACACGTTAGAAATTTTTCAAACGAAACAGTGCACGGGAATTTTAAGAAACGAATTCGTCTTTCGATCAAATTTTATTTTCGAAAATCATTTCGTATTTGCATCAGGGGGGCATTGCATCTTGGATTCGACTTCAGTAAAATAAAGAAACCGAACAAAGTAGCGAATAGGTATACCGTGGTCGATTATCGAACGTTATCCAAGTCTTCGCGATGTTATTGGAGCACAACGAAACGTCAGATGCACGCGGAACGCTGCACGCGAACGCGTGTACGCATTTTCCGCTATCTGGTCGGGTATACGAGCACAAAGGGCCGTACGCATAACAAATTCGTGAATGCAATCTCGGCACACGAACTGGCTATAAATGTGGTGGACATTATACGTACCCTGGTCTCGGCATTAACCCCTCGGATAGAGGAGGGGGCGCTACGGTGGGCTGATGTCGCTTGCCGG
Source organism: Ptiloglossa arizonensis (assembly GCF_051014685.1). Taxonomy (NCBI): domain Eukaryota; kingdom Metazoa; phylum Arthropoda; class Insecta; order Hymenoptera; family Colletidae; genus Ptiloglossa; species Ptiloglossa arizonensis. Next base: position 4,728,603 of record NC_135056.1, on the reverse strand, counting down.
TGTTTCTTGCTTTCACGGGCTTTTCTACGGAACATATCGAGCGAGCTTTCACTATATTACACGTAGATATTATAAGCGCATACAAAACGGTATACGACCATGCGCGCAGGAAGCGACGAGTTACACGAAAAAGAGGAAAGAAGCAAGCGAAGGAGGAAGATACCGTGACCCACCCCCACCCCGGCTCACGTACCCCCCCTCGGAAATATACATTACACACGCACACACAATATGCATATATGTATATGTATATGTGTATATATATATATATATATATATATATATATATATATATATAAATATATGTACGTTGCTCCCAACCCCCCAAAAAAGAACCCCGTGGAGATGAAAAAGAAAACTAACAAAGATAGCGGACGTAGGGACAGGATGACCGAGAACACAATGACCCAGAATATACTTATACATGCCATACACACAGATACATCGACCAGTCAAAGCAGGGACCACGTGATTATGTCTGCGCTGGAAATTGTGTTATCGCATGGAACACGTCTTCGTCACTCTACTATCGACTCCGCACCGATTATCCTCGCCGTAACCCTAACCACACATCCTTCGATTCAATATTTTCTTTCTCTATTCCTTTCTCTTCGTTTCGCAAAAGCAAAGTCTTGGTTCGTTTCTGCTGTTTTGCGTTTCTAACGATTTCAAGTGCATGCGATTTTTACGAGTTTATATTGCTACACGCATGCGCAACGAGTTACAGTTCCACGGAGGAAGGTGAGCCTGGTATTGTACGCTGGTTGGAGTTTCGGTTTCGAAAGAAGTTTTCGGCGAAAATGTATGTAAAGTGTTTACAAAAATATGAAATCTTTCCTCGGGATCGATTCCTCGTTATTGTACGAATCAGAAAGTTCTTTTCCGTTTTGCAATTCAAGGCTTCGTTATCAAGATACGAGAGATTAAATGTTTTGCGCGCGAACGACGGGGATACATTTTCCCCTGCGCGAGTGCGTGGACTGCGCAGGCGCGTGGACTGCGCATGCCCATTATCAACTGACTTGGATTTAAATAACGCGCACTCGGGACCGCATCACAAAACTTCAATTACCTATATATTGGTAACAAAGCTTCTGATTGCAACACGATAAATGACTTTTTTATTGCTTTTCGCGCGCGGAATCGACTCTGTGAGAAAGTTCCACATTTTTGTAAACATCCCGTATACAAAGTATCTTTAAATGTACGTCGTTCGAAATAATTATTAAACAGTAAAGATTCAAGGAAAACGTAATGGAATTTCCTTTATCAATTGTTATGCAAAATCTAATAGTGCAAGAAAAACATGTTCTGTTTTATATTTGTAGGTTATAATAAGGACTTTGAATTTTTCAAATGAAACGGTATATTTTTGTTTCAGCATCATAAAAGAGCAGAAAGTGAATCCGAGGCGATACTTTGAAGTGATCTCAAAACAATCGAAGTTCAGAGAAAAGGAGATAACTTTTGAAACACTCGAAAACTAAGATCTATTTCGCAATACTTAATTTATTTGATGTATCTTATTTTTGAAGCAGGATATGCTTTAAATATCTATCTGTAGCTCTTAAATATTGTTTGTTGTAAAACGATTCACTGACCTCGATAAAACGATTCGTTGAACATATGTTTTTGTATGGTCGAACGTGCATCGATACGTCACTTATTTATATTATTTAAAAATATAAATGTCGTTTTGTAAACGATCTAGTAGTCTTTACATAAAATTGATTTAGTGGTTTCAAGTTTGATAAACTCGACTACCAACTTAATGGTCCATTACGTCCTATCCATCAATTTTTAAACATCTGGTTTAGCTACTTCCTCGCCATTAATGATGAATGAGGTGGAGCACCATCATGTTAGAAGGTAATAACAGACTGTAATAGCGTTTCAGAGCCGAAGATGAAAGTTTCTATCATAACCCGTAAAGTAAGTCAAAATCTGAATTTCGACAATTTCTCCTTTACTATGATTTTCGATTGCTCGAAGGTTGTTTAAAAATCGTACGTTAAATTCGTCGTTTTGAATCTTTATACAAAGCTGGAATAAAATTATAACGTTCTCTTTAAAAAATACAAAATTACCTCGATACGATCTTGAAAAACTGAAGGGAAAGTTTTCTTTTTTGCGTTATCAGATTTTGCGCAGAAAATTATGTAGAAAATCTTATCACGTTTCTCTCGTACCTCCTACCGTTTAATAATCATTTCATACGACCTATATTTATAGACCTGTATGTATAGACAACCCGTATACAGGGAGTTATAAAAATACACAACAAACTTTTTCGTATAAAATGTAATTTTCGGAAAAATTAATTTCGAAACTGCTTGAATTATCAATACAAAATTTCAATAACATTCGTATTAATGGATCTTGTTATAAATTTCAAATGTATTTGTATTATTTACGTACAAATAATAATTTATATTCCGAAGTACAGTATTTCTCCAATTAACTTTGTACGTTTTGCGCGTGAACACGATAATGTACAGAGACATCCATGAAATTGAAACTTATTCGTCTATGGCTGTAGGCTACGTATTTCGAAATCGATATTCTCGATGACCCGATGACCCAGCTTTTAAACATTTATATCGCGAGAAAAATTATCTTAATTGTTGGATTGGTAGAAGAGGACCATTTAGATTTGTTTGTTTTTCATTTAAATTATTTAGATAAAGAATCTGTTTACGACCACATTGCAAAAGTATTTTTATACGATTTATAGTGCACCATGAATTTTTAAACGCGTTCGACAATTAAAGAGACGAATTTGCAAAGCTTGTCTTTTTATTCAAGAAAACTATTTCGAGTACTAGTAAGCACTTGGAAAACGTTTATTGCACGAACCTGTATTTGTATAACCTTTCAGTAACATTTTTAATACTATATACTCATAGACGTTGTTCAAGCATTTGGAAAACGTTCTGTATACTTCAGCTTTTGTCGAGCCACTTGTAACAAGAAACAAAATTATGAAAATAAATTGGTGTTGGTTAGTTCTCAATACTCTATATATAATCAAAATTCACTACTTTTAAAGACAAAATAAATATTATAAGTAATCATGCGGTGAATTTTTTGACAAAATTAAGTACACTTCAAATTACATTTAATTGAAATCTACGTACAAGCAAGCACTGTACGTGATTCTAAATAATGTTATCCAAAATGTCAATTACTAAAAAATGCAATTAGATACGTTTGATTTAATGCTACTGGCTACGTTGAAAGAAGCGATTTTACAAATCGAACCTTTTTATCTACCATTAAAAATTACAATTCAGATAGTTTTCGGTATATCTACACGTGAGTATTACCACTATATTGGTGAATGTTATTTGAACAAAGTGCGTCCACATAAGCCCCTAATTGGGCTACTTTTAATTATACGTTATTCGAATCACATATAAAAAAAAAAAGAACATTTCAATTACGTATAATTAAAAATAGTCCAAAGTAGGTCGCGTTTAGACTCATTTTCATTGAAGAAATCTCACCAGACCGTTGATATTACTCTCGTGAAGATTTACACAAATACATATCTTTCGTACAATCAGGTATTACTGTATTCGAAACAGATTCTTTATTCGCTATTGCGCTCCAATACGGTTTTCAAACTCGTCGAAGTGTTCGCGTTACATAATTACCGTCCGATGAAATGAAATGATCGGACATCGGTAAATAATCAACGCTCGTGTTAAAAAATTTCGAAGAGCTTCAACCCCACTGACCAGCGAATGCCAAGAATCACTTTACTCCGGGAGTTAATTTAATCCGGTCAATATTCCTCCGAATGTGGAATAATGAAGGTTTCGTTTATGCGCGATTCCCATGGGCGCTAAAAGGACGCGACGTTCACGCTCAATAGACGCTCGTGCTCAACAGAAAATATTCTAACGTTATTACTGACCGTATTTACGCTAGAGAATATGCACCACTCGCGGTCATTGCATCCTGAATTTGACACGAGCGCGTACTTGAGCGCAGGCCTCCCTTGAGCACGAAGAATCAAGCTTTGCACAAACTTCTTTTCCAACTTTGACCTTCATTGACATTCACAGCGGTTTCGTTTATGAACAGTTTTCAGCCCTCACTCGTCACTGTTCCAAGCTTTCTAACATTTTTCCCTCTTTTTCTCCATTTCCACCGTGGTGTCTCGGCCTACCAGGCACGATCCTCCTGTCTTTCGACACCAAGGCAACGCCAGCGAACCAGACACGAGGATCAAGTTATTTGCAATCTGTCGATCCGTTGTCCAGAACCTGAGCAAAGTTTCCATCGCGGAGTCGATAGCTGAGTGACATTTCCATGCCAACCAGTGGCGGGCTCTCGCTCTTGAAATTCTCCATTCTCTAGGATACGTGTGAGGTTCCGTTCGGCAAATATATTGCGAAGTTGACATCTTATCGATCGCTTTTACAAAATCACTGATCCTGTTGGTAAATGTTCGTTGCGATATTTTATCGATAACCGGTCTTTTTTCGTTATTTTTGTTGTTGTTGCTTTAGGTTTGAACGAGAATTGTGGAAAGTTTTAAAACGTGGAAATTCAGTGTCGTTAGTTTATTTCAACAGTTGGATATTTTGTCACGATTTTCGCCTTTCTGGAAATATACGTGTCAGCGAGAAATTGGAGAAATAATTTTGCAATTCGGGGAAGTATTACCAGTGTGAAAAATATTTCAATGAACGTCTACGCAGTTAATATTTCATCGTATTACATTCTGCAGCAGCTCATCGAAAGTCTTGAAGAAGAAAAATAATCTATTCGAGAGATTAATGTATTTACGATCATATGCGTAACAGAACAAGCATTATTTAGTTTAGAAGTCGTTCCAGTATACGATTTGTTTCAATAAAAAGCTTAGCCTTAATTTTTCAAAGATGTTGATGAACATTCCAGTTCGAAGTAAAATTCAGTATCTTTACTCTATTTGTAATAATATATAATTCGAATTGTAAAGATCGAAATTGTAACGTACAGCGTGAAAAGAAAATATTCAAAGTTACTTTTAAATTTTCATCCATGATACGTAACATCGGTTAGTCCGTTGAAGTCACCAAATTATTCGCGGTACTGAGCAATGATTCGAAAGTGTCCACTTTCGGTAGAAACTAGCTATCGTGGAGGTGAATTAATTAACCCAGCGTGGTGTTATTCGCGTGTTCGTAGCGATCTAGCAATTAGCGTTTTACGAGAATTCCAGCTCGCCGGGTCGCAACTGGTTTTACGATTGTCGCAAGACCGCTGATAGACAGATCGTAAATCCGCAAAACTACGCCCGTAGATGGTGCATTGTTTGTCCCAGAGTGTTTGATCGACGCTGTTAATCATAAACTGTTAATCGCGTTTATCCTTGGTGCACAACGGGTGCTGTAGCATGGAATAGAAACTGACAAACTGCAGGTTTGATACTGTGCGCGTAGCGATCAAGATATCGAGCGACCCGATCCGTTTGCGGTACACCATCAGACTTTGTTATCGCGGCTCGATTTAGCAAAATTGACTGCAATTTGCTTTCCAAAATAGAATAGTTTAAATATGGGATGAGCTGGTTTGTTGAACCGATAAAGAGGAACGGACTGGTCTCCGTAAATAATTTCAAGCGGAATCAAATAAATTGTGTAAACGGTGCGATACATTTTTAATCCAACTTGGCGATACTAAGTAATTTTTTCTAAAAACTTACACATGCAAGCACGAAGTAAACCCTATTGGCTACAACTTGTGATTCTCTATTTGAATGACGTCAGTGATTTACTCCCCTTTTGTTTATCAAACATTGTGTGTACGTAAAGCACATCGGTGGCTATGTATTTATAACCATGCATGTAATTATATGGTAACAAAAGTTGACACGAAAGTAATTATAGAGCGGAAGTACCAAAGGGGCTAAATGTCAAAATTAGACGGCTGGGGATTTTCCATAATTGGGTGCTACGCACCAATGCCAATAACTTTGGGAAACAGGTTCGTGTTAAACAAATTTTATTTTTTTTTTTTGTAACAGAAACTTCAATGAAATGTTTTCATAATTTAAGGAAGCTCGTATTTAAACCCTTTAGTACTTCCATTCTACAATTACTAAAATAAATACGAAGAATAATGGCCGAGTTTGGTATAACTAGTAGATACTGTTAATATAATGTTTATTGAATGAAACGAAGTGTATCTCTTGCATTGTTGGAACAGAAAATCAAATATTCAGTAAGATTAATTAACGGACCTATATTAAATGGATATATTTTATTCAGTTTTTTAAGTACAATGTGTCTCTAAATTTTAGAACAATCAAGACGATCAATTTTTATGGAAAAGTAAATTGCAAGTACAGATTAAACATCTTTATTCGAGATTTTGTCAACTAGAATATCAAGCTTAATTACATATTAAATACACGTATAGTCTATAAATAATGAATTTAATTTGTCTTTTAGTACGTACATATTGATAGTATAATTAAATTTTTTAAACGAAGAATATGTTAGATCATTAAGAATGGACATCAACGGTAAAATGTTTCTAGAAATAACGATAAAAACTTTTTTCAATAAATGAAAAAGGAGTCACGAAATCATTAAAACAACTTCAATTCGTCTTTTTTTGAAGCAAAAGGCTTAATTTTAATTATATGTACACTAAAAAGATTGGAAATGATTACATTTGTAAATAAACTATAAAAATCTGGTAATATAGCCCTTTAGGCAATAGCTCCATGGATTATACAATAACAAACTTTTGACTCGAATTTGATCGAACCTGGATCTTCGAACGACATCTCGTCGAATTTCGATATACATTATAAAAATACTATATAAATAATTGCAACGAATACGATTATAAACAATGAAAAAGTACATCACTTTATCGTTGCAGGCTTTCAACTCTATTCTCAGATACATTTCTTAATTTTTGGAAGTTTGAAAAGCTAATAACCAATAGTGTACAATAACAGCCTGAGATAACTCTCAAATTTAATTGCAAAGTGATGGCTAAAACGAGAGTAATTTGTTTCAGTTAAACGAATCGAAGCACATAAATGCACCTGTATTAGAAATCGATGAGCTGCTGATGTTAGTGTGTACGTTTACAGATCAAGATATGGTATGTCTTCGTGACTGTAAATCCTTAAGGATACGAGATAAAGTGAATATCAGGACCTGAAACTTAATAAAATTTATCTACACTTCAATAAACGATCGAGTTTTATCACCTCATAATACATTGTCCGTAGGAGTTTTACGACAGACTAAGCAGTAATACTTCTCGCGATCTTCTTGCACGTGATTTCCACTGCGAAATGGATACTTTTGTACGAGACAAAGTGAGAACGTATAAAATCGCGGATAATTCGCTGTTGCGCTAGTTTAAAAATTATTTTCCGTTGCAATATTATTATATCTTAAACGACGTTTGATAAATTTACAGAAACACGCGTATACAGTTTTATTTTTTAAACATTTCTTTTTGGCACTGACTCGATTTCGGATAATTACAAATGTGTAAAGTATCTTTAAATACCACAGATCAAACATTTGAAATTACTTGTGTAACGTGACAAGTATTTGCTAAACGGAGAATTTGAGGAGCGAACGACCACTTACTACGCTTAGACTAAGTACATATTTGTTTCGCACACGCCTGTTAACTTGTGTCATAAGTTTCCTTGTGACACAGTGATCTCTACAGTGAGCACAGAATTCACCAATAACAGTAGTCAAATTAGTTCTTAAATAGACAAATTAGAACTGTGATAAGTAAATCGTTCAAAACAGTCGAATTTTGAAATTCTTGCTTCGTTGCTATTATGGAAACTGATACAATTATCACAATCTCGCAAGTGGAAGTATAACGAGTAAGTTTGGTTGAACAATTTTTTATCAAATTGTTGCTATTCTTGATGACATTTTTCGAAATCGAATTTTAGTACAATTTATTTGTACACTAAGAGCAGCGATTATTCAATAGAACATTTTTGCAATTAGAATGTTCAAAGTTCTACTCGCGTCAAACGAATTCGTTTAGAATTTTTAATTTGTCGTTTTGTACAACAAAGTTTACAAGTGAAAATCTAGAGAAGTATGCAATTTTTTGCCGAAAAACTTCACGTCTATTTATTATAGAAATGTTTTCTCGAACATTGTTTCGCTAATGATAGAATTGTTTCTCTAATTACAAGTAAGGAAATAAAATGTATATTCATCTTTCCAGCATTTTATTTTAGCTATTGACTATTCCTGGAATTTCGAAAAAATTATGGATTTTTATTTCGTAGTTGTTTTTTCATGGTTTTAATTATGTACTTTTACAGATGTGACAATAAACTGATTCTTCTAAAGTGATTCACCCTATGTGTTTTTAGGTTATTGCATTTTTTTTAAACAAATTTTGAAATATGCAAAGTAATAATACGTTTTTGCTGCGGCTTGTTTAGGATTGATGAAAACATTTACATTTCATCACACTGCAGTAACTTGCGAAACGTCTGTTGTATCTTAAAGGGATCTATTGAAAGAGGTGGTTTTCAAGGAATCTTCTTGACATTCAAAATATTATTGTTATTTTTCATTAATTCGTATATCGTTTTCGTGCAAGCCATTAATATTGGAGGAAATTAACACAAACCCTATGTAAAAACGTTTCTTAAACTAAAATTGATTTGCTACTGTCAAAGTTGATATTTCGTATCAATAATAATTGCTGTCCTCATTCTTAATCAGTAGCATTGTTTCGATAAATTAAAAATTAGAAGATATCAATTGCAAAAATTAAAAATAGCCAAATTATAATTTTTACTTTTACAAAATTAACGCAAATAATATTAATAGACTACAAAGACTTGTTAAAACAAAATATATTTTTAGTCTTGTGTAATAAACAAAATTGAAAGTCATAACGTTTTAGAAAATGTCTCTTCAAAAATTTAGTTAGATACCGAACTAATTTGTGTTATAAAGTATTTCACACAATTTTGAAAACAAATGATTAATATTTATGGAAAGTATATGCCGTGTTTTACTCGTTGAAAACGGTAAATATTGGTTTCACTGAAATTTGTTTACTTGGCCCAGAATTAAAAGAAACACGGTTTTAATCAGAAACGTCGATCGATCGAGATATATTTTTGAACATCAATGTCGCACTACAGCTACACGTCATATTGGTTCGTTTATACTACGTGTTACTCTCCATCGTTATACAGTTGTTTTTCAGAGAACTTAAGTCAATAATGGAAAACCACAAAGCTACCAGTAACACACATATACGGCAATTAAAACGCTTATTCGAATTAACAAAAAAGAAAAATATAATATCCAGATTAAAAGGTAAAGGAAAAAGCAACAGCTTTGTAACAGTATGAAAATTCTGTTTCTGTAAAAGCTGATAAATTAATAATTTAGTAGATTTTCATAATACCTTTACTAATTACAAAGATTCAAAATATATTTTTCATATCAATAATCTTACATTCCAGAAATAAATTTCTAATTACTATTACTGTCTTGAGTACTTTGAAAACAAGAAAATATAATTAATAACTGTTCAATTATATGGTAGACATATTATTTCCTTCTACTAATAATATTTTATTTGTATCTTAAAATTTCCATAAAATCGATTTTAGAACGCTTTCAACCTCGATTTCAATTTGCAAAGAACGCAAATACTCAAAGTCAATTTTTACGAACCTTCGCACATTTTTAAGGGGAGCAATGTTACGAGACCCATATTTTTTTAATCAACAAGTACTCGCCTTTAGCCCGTAAAGGTATTAACCCAAAGTTTCGTTCTGACGTTATTTTAAAAATTATTGTGCTATCGTGAGATATTTCAGCTGGTCTAACGACATACGTTTAAAAACTGAAACTTTAGAGTGGGCTGTTCTTTAGAAACTTTAGCAGCTTGCTCTTTATGCTCGAGTGTCTATACGCCTGGCTAGTTCTGAAACGGTTTTTTAAATTTATAGAAATATTCGCGCTGGGCAATTTCTTTTAAAAATTAAACGACAGTACGCATTTGAGAAAAAAAACATTTAAAAATGTATTGCAAAATAAATTTCAAAGTAAAAATGCAAAGTAAAATTCGAGAAAGTTGTATTGTGAAATATTGTTCTGTTTATTTTTCGAGTTCATTGTTTTTTTTTAATCATATGTATATTTATAATCATCAACTGTTGTTGATTATTGGCAACTTGTTTTAACTTTGTTAGAATTTATTTAATAGCTTGACACTCTACGTGTCAATAAGTAACGAATACTTGATAAATATGCCTTAAAACGAATTAATATAGAAACACCAATTTTAATAATAAATGATGTCACAACAGGCGCATGGACTACTGTTTTCCTGTATTTTATTATTCTGAAGATTAATCACAATAGCAGATGAGCATTTCTTTGTAAACGTTTTTGACTAATTCATTCCATAACAGTATCTGAATTAGTTACAACTTTCAAATGTTGTGATGACTCTTTTGATTTATGAAAGAGCATAATGTGTTCAAGTGTTAATTATTCCCTTTGCCTTCCTCCCAGTCGATATTATTAAAAACTACCATTATGCTTTTTCAATATTGATTTACTATCCATTTCTCTATTTTATTTATTATGAACACAGTATTATATAGAACAAAATAGTATCAGAATACTTGTTCAATATTGACAGAAGAACTATCTTCCTACAAATTTTGTTTAACATTAAATAGTATCAAAATACTCATCCTGCGCTAATGTCAAAATTATCCACTTCTAAATTTTGTTTACTATTAAGTAGTATCAAAACATTTATCCTATATTCATAGAAGAATTATTTATCTATTAAATTTTCCTTACTATTAAGTATCAAACATTCATTCTATATTCATAGAAGAATTATTTACCTATTAAACTTTGCTTACTATTAAATAATGTTTACACAAGAAAACGCATCCAATACCAATAAAACAACAATCCACCTAGTAATTTATCCTACATTCATAGAAGAATTATTTACCTATTAAATTTTGCTTACTATTAAATAATGTTTACACAAGAAAATGCATCCAATACCAATAAAACAACGATCCATCTAGTAATTTATCCTACATTCATAGAAGAATCATTTACCTATTAAACTTTGTTTACCATTAAATAATGTTTACACGAGAAAACGCATCCAATACCAATAAAACAACAATCCACCTAGTAATTTATCCTACATTCATAGAAGAATAATTTACCTATTAAACTTTGCTTACCATTAAATAATGTTTACACGAGAAAACGCATCCAATACCAATAAAACAACAATCCACCTAGTAATTTATCCTACATTCATAGAAGAATCATTTACCTATTAAACTTTGTTTACCATTAAATAATGTTTACACGAGAAAACGCATCCAATACCAATAAAACAACAATCCACCTAGTAATTTATCCTACATTCATAGAAGAATCATTTACCTATTAAACTTTGTTTACCATTAAATAATGTTTACACGAGAAAACGCATCCAATACCAATAAAACAACAATCCACCTAGTAATTTATCCTACATTCATAGAAGAATCATTTACCTATTAAACTTTGTTTACCATTAAATAATGTTTACACGAGAAAACGCATCCAATACCAATAAAACAACAATCCACCTAGTAATTTATCCTACATTCATAGAAGAATTATTTACCTATTAAACTTTGTTTACCATTAAATAATGTTTACACGAGAAAACGCATCCAATACCAATAAAACAACAATCCACCTAGTAATTTATCCTACATTCATAGAAGAATTATTTACCTATTAAATTTTGCTTACTATTAAATAATGTTTACACAAGAAAACGCATCCAATACTAATAAAACAACAATCCACCTAGTAATTTATCCTACATTCATAGAAGAATTATTTACCTATTAAACTTTGCTTACAATTAAATAATGTTTACACGAGAAAACGTGTCGAGTATCAATGAAAGAGCTATTCATCTATGAATTTTGCGTGCCCTCGAAACGTGCGAAGGTTCGTGAAAATGGATCTTGAACATCTCGCGGACGTACTCCGTTACAGGCCGCTTTGATCCCGCACGTAGAGTCTGTGGCAAACATTCACAGGTCCCCCTGATGAAATTTTTCTACCACCGGCGACCGAACCACCGTGAAATAAGCGAGGCACTCGATACCTAACTTGCACCTGTTGCACGCGTGTTCCTGCCAGCGCGACCGCATCTCCAGATATCACGGGTCGGCGTTGCAGCCCATTCTTTCCCCGTTTCGACGATGCGGCCATGTGTCGGCCCGTTTCGTCCTTTTCGCGTGTCCTTATTCCCGGTGATTCGCTAGTTCGTCACCTGTGAGCCCTGCTCTCAACATGACCTGAAAAGTTGCCCCATCCGGGGTCCATTTTATCCGCGACGCCGGTGATCCGTTTGACCGACTTTGGCGCACTTTGCGTGCGTTGATTGCGCGGCTAATTATAGGGCGAGAGTAAATTAGCGATTTTGACGCGAAAAATACGAGGGGGAGCTTGGCGTTACGGTCTCGTTTCGTTAAGTTTACACGAAGTGTAAATAGACCGCGGTAGCGATGCTTCGAGTTGATGGAATTCAATCGAGACGGGCTTATTATACACACCTCCAGGAGGTAAAGGTTTTACATACTTTTCAATTTAGACTTGTAATTTACTAGTCATGTGTTTGTTAGATAAGTGCAGGTACTGCGGATTGCACAATATATTACGATTGATAAGACGAACTTGGGCTGATATACGAAATTTGTGGTTACGATGATCTAGACGAATTTGTGGCTAGACAAGATCCTCAATTGTGAATGGTATCATTCATCAAGGATGTACCAAGGAGTTAGATGTTAAATTTAGGCAGAGTGAGAATCTTTTGCAATTATTGCCCTTACCAGTAACTGATAATAAAATATATAGAAGGGAATTGCTGACATATTACCCTTTTCTAGGTTTCTGTCTAATTTAGGATTTAATTACTATGATACACAATTGTTGATACACTCAACTATCAAGATATCGATTGTTCTACAGTTATCGAAGCTTTAATTTTTTTAAACGAGATTTATCAACTCTTAAATTTTGTACCGGTGATATCGTAAAATTGATAAAAAGGTAAATAAACAGAACGAATATGGCAGTTTCGAGGGTTTAAAATAATTTTTAGAATTTACAAATTCGTTCTAAAAGAAAGGATCAGAAAACAGAATGAGAAATGTAGAAACTGATAGAATTGATTCTTGAAAAGTATTCTTTATATTTCCACTTGCGAAATGATATAAATATTTTACTATTTTTCGTATTTAACAGTTACGAAATTTTACAATGTACGTATTGACGGTGTATTATACAATAATGAAATATTCTTTTCAACCAATTTGCGATAAAAATACGAGTCGAAGAATCAGTATGAAATTTTGAAAAGTCTTTTGCTTCGAAGCCTAAATCAAGACACAAGCCATTGATTATACTTCTTAAATATTGCTGAAGATTAATCTAATACGAACTATTCCTTTTATGCGGTATTTTATTCGAATGAACAATGTAGAAATTATATATACTTTTTACTTTTAAGAGGAATTTTTGCAGTAATAATAAGTTTCTTTATTAACTATTTGTCCATTTTGGTCGCTCACTTGAAGAACATGAACTCTATTAATTTCTAAATATCTAAAAATCATTTCGTTATGTTCTATTTAATTACGTGTGAATGAAATATTGTTAATCGTGTAAATACTATAATAAAAAAAAGCAAATTATGATCGAAAGCATTGGTGTCAAACAATCTAATGAAGGATTTCTATTGTAGCAATTACTTAATGAAAACGTAAAAGGACATTGCGTACAATGCATACGTGTTGTCTGTAAATTAAAATTTATGAAAATCGTAAGTTCAGTAAGATATCCATACATGGCAACTATAGTTCGAAGGAAAATTTCAAAAACAGAGTTAAATAATTTATACATATTGATTTTCATATTCCTTTATACTTTTTTGTTAAAAGCAACCAAGTTTCTCTTGATTTCTGCAATGTGTTCAAAATAATTATTACTACATAAAACTCTTCGTTATTTGGGACGACACCGATTCCCCCGGACATAAATTTCATTTTGATATACTATTCATACGTTTAACAATATTTTATTCGTGCAGAGTTAAATAAATAATAATCTTTTAGATGCTTAGAAATTATTCGCTCTATATACATTTTATTTCTGAAGAGCGCCAGCAGAATGGTCAAAACCTTGAATTAACGAAGAAAATTATTACCAAGTATTACTTTCAAATCCTAAGAGAAATACATCAGATTGCAATGTTAGAAGCAAAGAAAGATACAAGAAATTATTATTTTAAATGTCACACAGCGAAGCACTACTTGCAGATTGATCGCGTTAGAAGGTGCATTTCAAAGTACGACTATTTACTAATATATAATAGAATCAAAATTCTCCCACTAACGATCAAAGTTTCTAACTTTGATAAATAATACGACGATCTACTTAACAACTTCTATTCCCGTAGAAAGTCCAAGAACACGAGAAACAAGTATACCTTGAGCTTACCAACTTACTCGTGTGTGCGAAGCAAATTCATTCCGTTCGAATGCGCTCTTACTTGCGTGCACCTCGTTGCAGTCGAGCACGAGTTAGTAGAGAAAAGGAAGGAAAGAAAGGCGTCGGTGACACGTAATTGAAAGAAAAAAGAAAGAGAAAAAGAAAAAAGAAACCAAAGAAGAAAAGGGGAACAATACTTTGGCTCGATGCACGAAACAGGGCACTCGTGTAGGACCGCGTTCCAAAAACCTACCGACCTCTCTCTATAATACATCAAGCATTGTCTTCACCCTAGACTTTAAGTGTCGATCTCGAGAAATTGATACAAAAAACCGAGTGTCGAAAATTCCCTGTTTCTGACATCATCGTGCTATTCGCGTTTCCCTTCGCGTTGAATTCGACACGGTTGATCGAAACGCGGAAGATACAGTAATTTCCGCTTACAAGTAACAACTTTCGCAGCGAGTTCACCCCCGTTTATGTCCACCCATTCTGAGCGATTTTCTCAAACTCGGTTCCAAGTGAGAATCATTACCTACCCCGTTATCGAGCGCGGTGATGCTTGAAAGCGCGAATTACTGTAAATTCCTCCGTATACTCGCGCGAAGAACCCTGGAATAGTTTAGTAAGAATGATCGGTACATTACCGATTGTTACCCATTTATGGTATACACTCGTATGAGAATCATATACGGGAAACGTACGAAGAATATATTTCACAAACGGGAACATGATAATAGTTTCTATTCAGTTCTGCTCAAGTGCACGTATTTTGCGTACAGTTTCCATACGTTTCTCATATTTGTGTAAATTGTAAATTGTGTATAGAATATCCGGTCTATCGATCAGGATAGCACCGAATTACTTTCGAACGTACGAGCGATCGAACTGCACGAGATGCTTTCGTCGCTCGGATTAAAGCGCGTCGTTCGAACATCGATGAATGAAAAAAAAAAAGAAGAAAAAAAAGTGCAATTTTCGTGAAACCAGACGCGTGGAGCGACGGGGGTCGTTCTATCCGGATAAAGATGGACGTCGAAATCGGCCGACTTTCTTCCCGTGTGTGAGTTTCGGACGAAAGAATCGCGAACTGTAAAAGGGGAAAAATGTGCAATTCTCTATAGAGATCGGTGCCGACAATGGCACCGTTACCTGTGTTTTACGTGTTGACTCGCAATGGCAGTGGTTTTTTCCGCTCTTTTCTTCGCCCCTGTTCTCTTTTTCGTTCCGCGTCGTTACTCGAAAGCGACGAGAGACCTCGACAAATTATATTTTACCCGCGTTTTCTCGACCAGTCGCATACCAATTAATGTAATGGTAATTAGCACCCGACTTGTCTCGTGCTGATTAACTAACGATTCGACGAGTTCGTGGCTTTGTTCCCGGGTATCGAAAATTCGAAGCGACGAACGCGACGATGGTATCTAATTTCGAGAAATTGAATCTCACCTTTTGATTACGAGCAATCGGCCGAGAAATATCCACGTGCCTGCGTCCATTGTTTCTCGAGCTCGGTAAATGCAACGCGTTTAAGAAATTTATTCACTTTGTACGAGGCGCGACTCGAACACGAATTTTCTTTCGTCGTTGTATGTTCGTAGATCTACGAAACGTGTTGTAGAAATAAAACCACGTAAACGTGATTTTACGTGCAAAAATATAATCGGAAACACGGAGTGAGATTTTCTGTTACGAAATTACGTTTCTTGGTGAAACTAATATTGAAATTTGATCACGTGTGAAATTTGGAAAATTTGATACACGTGTTAAATTATGAGTTTGTCGGGCACTCGGTAAATAAATGTTTCTATTCGTGGTTGCTTTCGAGAAAGGGTACAGATCCTTTATTTATATTTATATTGTCGTTCATAGATCGTTCGAAGTTCATGTTTTTACAGTTTTTTGATTACGTGGCTATGCCTGTTAAATTATAAACGAAGAATGTAAAGGTTGTACGTGAAAAAGTTGAAGGTTATCTTGAAAATTTACACGAAACAAGTATACAAAAATATGATATCATTAATATTTAAAAAATGACAAGAACCTTTCGGACCGTGTCAAACGTAATAAAAAAAATTTAATGCAAACTAGTCATATGGTTCGCCTCGTACATCCAGAAACTAATAAAAATAAAGGAAAATGAATGTTTGTGCAACTCCTCGTGGAAAAGGAATAAGATCTGTTTGCATGTACTATTAAACTTGCGATAATATAGTTCAGAAACAGATTTTTTATTCAACATGTTTTTCATTCAATACTTCATTCAACATTATACTTAATGTTTGAAGCACAAGAAAAACCTTGTTAATGGCAATCTCGAAATTTCAGGTAAAAGAAACGTGTTTTTCTTTATTTTTTCATAAAGATTCAAGTATTGGAAATATCGTCCTGAAAATATTGTAGCGAAATATAAAAAATGTTCAATATGCCACAGAACTTCGAACTCTTCTGTATTAAAGCCATTTATATACGATATCTCAAAATTTATTCAGTCGTCCTGACGTTTGAATACATTATTGAAAAAATATATATTCAAAGAATGAACCACCACCGGCCCGAAATGTTGAATATTTCCATTTTTTAACCGACTTGAAAAAAAAGGAAAAGAGCGAAAAACGTGGACATTTTCGATAGAAGTGTTACAATATTTTTAATTTTTGAAATTTTAGCTTCATTATAATCCACTCGATAAACGAACTGCTCCAAATTAATAACCATCATATTTTGTCTACTGGATTTACCGCAAATCTCGCGCACCATTGGAACAATTTCTTTTCGGTTGTATTTCGAATTAAGAGAAACGAGAACACGAAATTATTTCGGTAAAATAAAGTACGCGACTATTGATCTTCATAGCGATCCGATTATTCCTTCTCGAGTAAAGAAATGACAAAGAACCCTCAATTTCGGTCGAAAATATCAGACTGCCCCTTTAAACGCGCGGAAAAACAGTCGATTTCTCTCGACTCTTTGATCAATTGCCATTGCGAAACTCGATTGAGAGAGTACAGTCCGAACACGTATCATTGATCACTGTTTCGCATATTACGCCCCCTGTCCCCTCGCTTTAATCGACCGTCTCCTCGGAACGCAGAGAAATGGGAAAAGAATGGGGCAGAACTTCTTACCGTACACCGAGTCACACGAACACCGTAATTCTTATTGGACCCCATACGTCATTTCCGCCCGCCCAATACCCTCCGTCAACCGCTTTACATCACAAAGAATCAACATCCGTTCGTGATTAAGCGAACAAATATAAATGTACGACGTGTGTGTCGCATGCTGTGTGTGTACACATATGTGCGTCTGTAACGCACCTACACGTGTAAATACTCGATCGATGTGCATACATGTGTTTGCGATACGTAGATGCATGCGTTCCCTGGACCTACATAGCTGGCTCTCAGCACCGAATATGTACCACCACCTTTCTGTGTATCGCGCGAACATCGCAACTTCGAGTTGCAAGATCGGTAGGATCGTTCCATCGAAATGTCACTTTATATCGTTGAGAACAATTACGCGACACAGATGATCGACGTAATATTCCTAGAGCTTCGTAGATCACATTGGAGAACAGAGTGTCTATTATTTTTACACGACCGAGTTACGAAAGAGTATCGAAATTCGATCGATCTTTTGTGTTAATTAGAAGATTTTCAGTCCTGTCGATGGTCTTAATTCGTGCAGAGAATAGCGTTGTACAGATGGTACGAATGTTCATTGTTCACAGCCGATATAATCGTTTTCGAGTACTCTGTTAGCGAACACGTAAACTGTCGAGGTTTGCTCGTCGAGTTAAGTCGGCTAAACAACATTCGTATGTTCGCAATCCCTATGCGAATACGAATGTGAGCACATATATGTATTTATCGTCGGTGACGCGTGCTGGTCGATTGCCCTCATCAGCAAGCCCTTCATAATGTAACCCGCGTATTTAACAATGCAAATGCCCCATCGTCCATCCATCGAGCTCCATTCTTCAACTCCTGAATACAGAGGCTGAATGAGAACCGTTGGTACTAACGAGCACAGGATGCGAATCCTGCTGCAAAAATGAATCGAAAATGTCGAATGAAAGTTTTTATACGAGACTTTGTTTTCGAAAAAAATTATTTTCGAAATTTATCGGGCATACGTTCCGTTCAACACAATTTGGCTGCCATGGCTGACCATTGCTGACTGCTACTACTTGTGTCAGTGTTTCTAAGTACAAACGGTGGTACAGTATTATCGATTCGGAGTGGGTCTAATTAGTTATAAAATAACAAAATTCCCGAGAAACGGATAGAGAAATTTCCACTTTCGAATAACAGTTTTCACTGTTCCTGAATTTATAAAAAACGATGAAGGTCAACGATCTCAGACGAATGTCGTAATTTAATACACAGCGAGTGCATTGAAAGAATATATATAATAAACGCGACCGAGTGGTTAATTTATTTTGCAAATTTGCTTCGACTATAAAAATGTAAACTTCTATTTTTCATTGTACAACTATGAGAGTATAATCAATGAATTGGTGAAGTTTTTCCGACGAAAACGAGTCCAAACACGATCTCGTTCGGACTATTTTTAATTACACGTGGTTGAAAGTTTATTCAAAAATCATTCGAACAACGTATAATTACAAATAGTCCAAACGAAGTCGTGTTTGAACTCGTTTCACGTGTCTCGTTTTCGAATGAATCGACGGTTTCCATTGTGCAACTTGGAAGTGGAAATTAACCACCATCGATGTTCACGAACACCAACACAAGTAGGAATAATCACTGATTAACAGACACATTAAATTGCAAACAATTTCACGCGTACTGAATGAACATTCAAAATCGACTTTCTCAAAATGAAGACTTGGGTAAAAGAATTTCATTCCGTATTCTCGATTCATTGTTGTTCAAAGGGTCAATTTCTGCTCGATTATGGGGCCCATTTTCGTTCACCTTGAATATGTTTGTGTAAAAAGTCCTTGGATGAATATCTTCCCCATTGATCGCGTTTCGGGTGCACGTTGTTGGTCCTAAATCGGTGATACTATTCACAATCTGGCTGAGATTTGACAATTATCGTTAAACACGATCATATTTAGCGTTGAAATTATCAGTCGTGGAACGAGGACGATGTTGAAAGTATTATGAATGTTATCGATTTAATTTTCAATATACGTCGTGAGACGTATGGTGTCGTTTTTCACTGTTCCCTTTTTAGCGAGAAATTGTGTTAATCGATGATATCGGGAAACGGAGTTTGTCGTCTGATATGACGGACATATCAGGACAAAAACGTGCACGTTGAACGACGTAGATCGCGTTCGAGTCACCTGTCACCGGTTTAGGATTAATTGTCAATCGTGCATGGGCCAATAAATTTCAGACAGCCAGAGTCTGTGGACGCGGACTCGTTACGCTTTCTAGACTGCTAATTGAAAATGACAATTGGATCGATAGGCGCATCGTTCTGCGAAATGTTGCCAAGTGACGTTTATGAAAACCTCTTTGAAATCTCGGTGAAAATTCAACACGTGGTAAGTTTATCGATACAGAGGTCCACGATTAAAACTGTACGAATATCGTCGAGGTAGGAGGAATTTTATTATTTCGATGGATGTAATCGATAAATAAAGCTACGTAACAAGGTATATCGATATTAAAAACATAAAGTTTGAAACGTTAAATTTGAAATATTTGAAAACGTGTAGAACGAACAGTGCGAGTAGAGAAATCTAAATGGTATAACAAGATTTATCTTCCTTTGACGTCACTTTTTTCACGAGTTCAACGACACATCTATAAAATGTAACGATGCATCTGTAAAATGTAACTAAAATTTATCGACAAATTTTTTACACACCCTTGTACAGAGTTGTCTATTGGACACGCATTATTAAGAAATATTATAAAACGAAAATGGTTGCCTCTGTCAATTTTCATTTTGCAAAGTAGTGTTATATGGCAGCCACTACATTCGCTCACCTATACATATGCACAAACACACATACACACACACTATATTCTTCGAGATTTTTAAATTAGGAATGAATCAACTTTCACTCTTTTTATTGTTAAATACTTCGTCAACTATTGGTTATCTACACTTAAAATCAACAATTAAAATAGCACGACTATTTTTCGATTCGGTTACAATGTTTTGTCAAACTCCAAATGTTATAGCTCATATATTTTCCTTAAAAAATATTTCACGTTTCAAAATTTTAATTGGTTAACATTTTCAGATCTAGAATTTAAACATATGTTCAGCATTTGCTAACAGATTTATTTTTGTTTAATTTAGCTCAAATTTTTACGATGCAACTTTGGTTTGAACCCTTTCTCACGTTTATTTAGTATTAACATCAATGATAAAATAGATAATAATTATAGGTTTTATCATCTTGATTAGATAACTCTATTGGTTACTGGAGGTTCAACCTACATGTGAGCAAATATGATAAAATTTCCTGAGTACATAAAAACTATGTACCTACATAAGTTTATATCTACGAACGTTGTGAGACAAATAGCTTTCCCTGATCAAAATGTTAAAACCAGTAATTGTAATCTTTTCTCTTTGTACACACTCATTACGTGCAGTCGTCGTATTCGATATTTCGTCTCGTTGGATGAACTATAGAACCGAAACGTAAAAATCTAAATTTAAAAAGATTTTTTAAATTTCACTCTGACACCAGCACCTGCATTGCAGAAAAATTACCAACGCACTAATACATTTATCAAAGAGTCAAGTGTGTATATAATATTATCCGTGATAACGAATAACGAATAAAAACTTTATACACTTATTTATTTGCAATCTTTATCCTATCGACACTTGTTCGGATAAATGTGTACTCGTTTGACGTGAAATATGATTCGATTGTACAATTCGTATCGTAATTTTTAATGTACAAATAACCCATCGAAAGTTATTTATCTTTCATTCCTGACAAAATTTTTATCTAAATAAGTATTTCACTGATCTCTATTTGCAAGTATAATCCCTGTAGAAACATTTCGGCAAATTGATTAAAATGAATATATCGTATAAGGAGTATATTTGGAAAAAATTTAGAGAAAGCTTTACTTCGGTTTATCAGTCAACGTATCAATGATGTCTACGTTAATAACAAACATCCAATAGTACTTTTAAAACGTTATTCGTTTCAAATTCGTTGTTGGAAATTTTTTTATCGAGACAAGAATTCTCGATTCTATTCAATAAATTCTATTCAAATATAAATATCAACGTGCGTACGCGTAATCACTTCTCGACGTATCAGTCCCAATGCATCGGTCAAAGACTAAGTTGTAAATTCCAGAAGAATATATACTGGAATCGAGACACTTTAATGAATTATACATACATCGCCCCATGAATTACACGAGACTGAATTTCGTAGCCGTTGACTGTCCATTCCGGACGAATTTTGAGTCTTCTGCATGGTCGAAAATGCAGTCGAGTTCCAGTTCTCTTCGACAATCGCAAAAAGAGGAGAAAGTCAGTCGACGCGAAATAGAAATAATAATATAGAGCCAGTACGGTCGTGGCGGAAAAAGGAGGAGTCCTTTTCACGCGTGAAATAAATAACACGCGCCTCGGACCGAGATTCCCGCTGTATCCTGTTTTTTTTTTTTTTTTCTTTTTTTCTTTTCGAAATGTTTCGCTCGCTCGACTTTCGTTCGTTCTCGTTGAAATTCAAAAATATTTCAAATACGAAACGCCTGGATTTGGGGGACGATCGTTTCGATTCCGCGCAGTTCGGTGAAAATGGAGTCGTTTTCACGGTGAAGCTCGCAGGTAGCTCGAAGAAAATCGAACGTTTAAATGTTCTAATCTATGAGAATATTCAATCCGTCCCGGGAAAATTTCGACTCGATAAAACTATGATGGAACTTCTGCCAGCGAGACTCCGCGATCGTAGATATCTCCTTCGGAGCGACCTTCCTCCGAATTGTCGAAGAGTTTATTGAATTTCACTGGGAAGAAGAGAAGCTACTGGCTGAATTCGTCCTCTTTCTGATAAGTCGGACTTCATTGCGTTCGAAACACAATCCATCGCACAATAGCGTAACGTCGATATCTCTCCGAGGGTTAATCCAAAATAAGTATCGTTTGAATATATAGAGGGTGATTCCGGCAACTCCGGCCTCGTTACAGCTTTAAGTGAAAATGGAAAAAGATCGTAAAGGAAAATTTGGTATAGTACCACCTCTATTATCCTCTCAGGAATAACGGCGTGTATAGAGCCGGTGAAAAGTTAACTACCACTTCAATATTTGTGAAATATTCGTAAACGAATGCAAATGGGGTAACAAGTTTCACCGCTTTTTAACGTTTAATCGTAGCTCGATTTACCGAGATAGAAACAATTATAAAAATTGTCGTAATGTCTTCATTGATAATGATACAAGAACAAAGTTAAATATTCATTCTGTCAAAAACAGAAATTTTAAACGTTTTTAACCTTTGAGTTAATTTTGGCATTTTATCGATTAATTTGTTTAGAATTATTTGAGAAATATGTTTTTCAAGCATTTCGTAAAACTTCCTAGAGTTATCTGTCTGTCCAGGTCATCCTAGAGCAATTCAATGAAGTTTAAATTTAATGATCTATTATAATTTATTTTTATCGTATTTTAAATACAATTGATAAATATTGTAACACAGAAGTGATCACTAAAATTATGAATAAATGTCTATAATTATATTTACCTATAATTACATTAAAGAATACAATTCTTAAAAATACTGAAACTTAATTGTTGAGTAACTAAATGTAATGAAAAGTATCAGGATACGTGTAAAAGAAATGTGTAAGACTCAAAGTAGAAGGACTCAAAGGAACAATTTATGTGAAGAATCAGTAATTTCATTTCTTTTCAAGTGCAATTGTGCTTTGAAGCGTACTGATGCACTTGAAAAATGACCTGTATCATAAGATAATAAAGGTCATTAAACCGTACAAAATTTTCTTGTATAATTTTGTTTCATACTTTGTTGGAACGAAACTAAAGTCAGGTTAAGTTTCTAGAATCACTCAATATACGAAACACTGTGATTAATTATAGCCTGACATTGTTTTAGCATACTTCCTACGAAATTTTTGACACACGAAGTTGGAACTGAACATATTCGGCATACTTATTTGAGGTATTAATTGTTTTATCCGAAGAACACGTTTTCCTTCGAACTCAGCACGTGAGCTCAACCGAGCTCTTAAAAAACGCAATAACAACATCATTTTAGTCCCACTCGTATCGAATATACTCTCTTGACAACACAGTTTCAGCAAAGTACTCTGTCAAAAACCATTATTGTCTTCCCAACGCCATTTTTTGGTGATTGTACTACCGTGGACATTCTTCTTCGTCAGTTGACATTATTCATTGGGCAATATTAATCCAGGTTAACTTTCGAACGAATTAACCATCAATCGGTCGTTCCTTTTCATCACTTTAACGAGTCTCGATTCGACAGATCATGAACAGTATTTATTTCTACTTGAACCATTTCATCTATTTACTAATATAGTATTTCGACTTGGATGCAACAACGCCAGTGATTCTGATCATTTAGGATGCGAATCTGAGGAAACTAGTCCAAATCACTCCATGTGCACAGCACTCATGACGAAAAGACTGTGAATGGCACAATGAAGCGATAGATACTGGGTCGACTCTCATAACGCGTATGTGTATGCATTGTGCACTTCAAGTGTCTAACGATTTCCTCCGTCTCACTTGCGTTTCATAGAAGCAATCGTCCCTATCCACTCGTGTTGCGTACTATACACCGGTTTCTCAAGCACAGAAACAAAATGTCTTGGACTCCCGTGACTATGGAAAACACGACGTTGAATCACTTAAACCATCAAGATCTCGAGTGATTCCAAACCGCAGTTAAGGACGCCGCGGGGATAGAAACGCCGGTCATAAAAGCGAGAACGCTAAACCGCGGCTCGTTTGGCTCTCGATCAAAGAGCAACAGATAAGCGAGGCGGTACGTTGCTTGAAAGAAATCAGGGAACCGTTTAAAAAGCATTTGAGAACGGACTAACAAGTATCTTTCGAAGATTTTTCCTTATAATTTGCCTCTCGAACAATAACGAGTCGGGGAGAAGTAAGAAGAAAGTGAAAGAGGGAAAAGTAGAAGTTTTCTTTAAACGAGATAAGTGTAGTTGATCCGCGGAAAGTCCAATTCTTTTCAAAAATAATAATCTTACGCGTTATCGTTCTACAGGAACACGTGGATATTGCCAAACATCCCCGAGCAAAATGAATATTGTACACGACAACAGTAACTGAAATCGAAGGAAGATAAAACTTTTATATTTAATCTGTTTTAGCTTTGCTTGAAAGAGAGCGATAAAAATGTGAGATCGTACGAAAAATAAAAAGTGAAATAAAAATCGATTAATATTTAACAAGATGTTTTGTATTTTATTCTGGATGAGTATTTGATTGTAGCTTGTGCTCGAATGTGTTACCATCATACTTCATACATTGTACGAAATACAGTAATTGCTCAAAAGTCAACAGTTATTGCATAAATTTGCTTACAAACAAAGAAGGATCGGTAATTTGAAAATTTTTAAAAATTTGAAACTTTGTTGAATTATATTTCGAGCGATGTTAGTAACATAACGTTTTCTTTCGACGATAAAACAACTCTAGAGGCTCGAAGAGATTGTAAGATTTCATGTTATCGTAAACATCTGCGAAATCGTAAAAAATTTCGAAAATAAGTTTCATTCAACATTGTATGATTTTTGAGCCTACAATACGATGGAAACGAATTTTCTATATCGAGGGTTGTGTTCATATTATAGGATATCGAAAATCAAAATCTGAATTAAACTTTTTGCGACACATTTTACAGTTTCGAAGATATTCTCGATAACATACAAATTTGAAATTTCTTTGAAAGAATTTTTTGACCCAACGATCGTTTCATATTCGAAACGAAAAGTACTCAACAACATCGCTAAAACTACATTTCTGAAAAGTTTCAAATTACTTTTCTAACGAGTTGCTGAATGTTGTTACGAAAACAACAGAAAAGCTACCAAATATTATTTAGAATCTGATGTTGTGACATTTAAATGTATGCAACAATCAGATGCAAAATGTCGCAAAAGGAAACGAAAATAGGACAGTACAGTGGCAACTAAAAATTTGATATGCAACGAAATAAAATTTGTCATTTCTTTCGTAAGTGTTAATACATAACAATGCTAGAACATAATTTTTATTGATCTAGTTCCAACAATAATTTTATCGTATAAACCTTCGATGTTTCGTTACCAAGTTTTTGGACCTTTCCAAAAAACTAAAAAATGTATTGTATTATAACATAATAACGAAACATTGGGAAGTTACACGATAAGTAAGTCACTCAAAATAGCCAAAAACCATTGTCTCCCATCGATAGTAATTACAAGCAAAGAAGTATAAGATAAAACGAGTCCCTCGATAAATTTCATCTACTTTGTCTTTGTTAAAATCGCATCAATGAAAATACAAATTAAATCCTCTCTGGCACAGCTATATATATTTCCACTATTGAAGAAAACGAAGAGAAAATCGAAGATGTTTTCGAAACGTCACACGACTCGCATCATATTCCCGCTCGCTTGCAACTCGAGCAGGTTCGAGGGAAGGCGTCATTCGTCCCATTATCGGTACAACTGAAAATCCCAGGCTCTGTCTATCGATCGTTACGAATTCGCTTTCCCTTTTATGTAACAGACACTCATACAAGACACACCTCGTGACATCCCCTCCCCCTCCAGAGTCTTCCCCTTGCACGATTTATGGGTTAACGCTCCCGACACGGGTGCACCGTTGTAATTTATGTTACTTGCGAATGCATAGGCGTAATCTCGTGGCGTAGAAACCAAAGAGACACGAAGCTGTCGCATGTGCACGTATGTCTGCTTCCTAGTGAATCGATCCAATAGTAGATACGTGCCTGTCTTAATCAAACTTTGACCTTGGTAGCTCGATCTGGTACTCAACTCAGAGAAGGGCGGCGACTTGTCGGATTTCATCACGAACGGGGAATGGTACCTCCTCGGTGAGTTTCTCCGAACGCAAGTTACTCGAAGAAGGTCGTAAGATATCGAGATCGTCGTGTACGCGACCGTATGATTTTATGGTGCGAGTGTCGCATCAAATTTTTACGATTGAGCGCCGGAGACTAATCAACGCGATGATAACAGTTGATAAATTTCAATTGGTGGTCGAAGACTTTTCGCGCGTCGAGGTGAAACGATCGTTAACGCTAATGGAAATTTTTTCTTCGAAGAAGCGTGTCGAAGTCGTTAATTAAGTCGAAATTAGATATGGAATTTATATATTGTACGAAATGATGGAAAAGGTTCGCGAGAAGTTCCATAATTGGGTGTTTGTAAAGCTTTTATTATAGGCGAAATGCTCTTTTAATCTTCGCAAGGAAAGTTTCAAGATGTTGTTTCTCGATATAATAAAATTTGCTGCATCCGCTTTTATAGATAACTTTATTAAGAGTCGATTTTAAGTCGTAACGTAACGTACTATCTCTACTTGGTAAATTACAAAATTCTAAATGAACTTCGACTTACGATGCAGTGATAGTAAGTGATAGTAGAATGGGTGTACGCTTGGTCAGACGCTCCCACTGTTCAACGAGAGTTGAACACAATCAATTGTTGCAATTACAGTTAGAGATTATTTTTTGTAATCGACTACAATTACGATTGTAATTTTTAAATGAAATTACCAGTGACAATAATTACGGTTGTAATTGTCAAGTGCAACTGCAGTTTTCAAATGAAATTGCTACTGGAAAAAATTACAATTGTAACTGACATATGTAGTTGCAGAACAATACCAATTGTAATTGTTCGATATAATTACAGGACGATAACGAATGTAATTACCACGTGTAATTTTAGGATAGATACAATTATATAATTATAACAATAATTACATTCGTAATTGAATTAATAATTACAATTTGTATTATACATATTTATAACACAAGCTCAAAACCGAGCATACAAAATTTCTAGAACTGTACACTAAAGAGTAAACTAAAAAATAGTGCATCTAGTACAGACAGTAAAATTTCACCCATCGAAACAGAAAGCCTTGCTTTAGTCACAACATATGTCTCTTTACATTGTATTTGTATTACCAATGTGATGTTCATTCTATGCAATAAATACTCTAAGAACTTTGAAGAAATTTAAAAATAGGTTTTGAAATTTCTATCAATTTTTGATTCGTTTCAACCAGATATTTTTTAATGTAATATAATTAACCTTTGATTGCGATCCTTTCACATTAATATATGTATAATTATAATATGCAACCATAATCACTCGATACATGCAAATAGATAAAGTCGAAGCCTGCATACTGATCATCGTCTATTAAGTTTCCACAAAGTTTCTAATAGATATTGGCTTGAGCGTTAAAGCATAGTCGTGCACATCAGCGTTTCCGCATTTCCAATTAACGACGTTACGATCTTTTCCATAATGTTCCATAATGTTTGTCACCGATACTTGTAAGTCTCTGCAAATTCTTAATTTCGTAATTCTTATGGCTTGAAATCGTGCAATCTAAATTCACTTAATCTAGGAACGTTTAGAACGTTTGTTTCTATTCTCAACATATTTAAACAATGTGGAGCCAATGTTTAGATTCTTTGTTAATAAGAGAACGTGTTATCGAAAGTAAGAATTTTATTTATTTCTCATCGTTTCGGTCCATTGCTGACACTTTTCGAATAAATCAAACTAAAAGCTATAACATACACGTATGTAATTCTATAATATTACATAATATATAAATCAAAAGAAACACGTATTAAAAAAATATAAAAAGAAAACATATTGACAATATTAACCACAATTTAGATTATCCTACATTTTTTCCTAATTTCCAATTTATATCTGGACATATCTGATAGGATTGGTTGTAATATAAATAGAAAGTTAGAAAGAGAATAAAAGATAATGTAAGTTTCGATTAAAATTATGAGGATGTTTTCATGGTACGTGTTTCTCATAATTTTTATATTATATTGTATAATTTTGTTACAATTTTTACGTCCGAAACTGTAAAAAATAAATGAAAATATTATTTTCGAAAAACTATGCTCTGAAATACCAAACAATCTACGCATTGACTCTACGTTCGATTCGCTTAGTCGCGATTCATTGTAGAAGCTATTTTTAAATTTTCTTTCTTGAATATGAAAGTTTTACCGAGAAAGGTATTTTCGTTCAGACATTTTACCGGTAAAATATGTGCGCACGTCAAAATCATACCGAGCCACATTAAGATAAAGAATACTGCACAAACGAGAACGCAAAAATAGAACGTTGACTTTAATGCACTTCGAGACTGCTTTGCTCGTATTGGATCCGGGAGTTCCGTTTGTTCGCGAGAGCAATGGTAATATACGTTAATCCTTGCTCATTTACGAATCTCTTTGTATTCCATTGAATGGGATTATGCTGTTGCAGGCATGAAAAGGAATGAAATTACTAGCAGGTGAAATTTAGACAAGTAGTTTCGAATATGCATTTTTGCATTTTCAAATTACTCAGAATCGGATAACAAAGTATTTAATTTGAACAACCTCGAATGTAATTAGAGAGGTGACTTAGGAATGTGGTTGCACAGTAGGAAGCAGCACCGAGGTTTTTGAGCACAATCTCAGCTCGTTTGAGTTAATATGTGCCATTTGTTTTAACTCAAAACTGGTTAAAAGAAGATCATATATATGTTAAATTAATAAATCGCTTATAGACGTTGCAAAAATTCTAGTAGAAAATATTTTGTCGTATTTAAAAATAATCGTAATCAGTATCGGTCAATTGTTATAACAATATTCCAAGTTTTTGACCCAAGGCATTTTAAAGTTTTACTATCATGGAAATAAATTTCGATATCAATTCCCTGAGTGAAACAAGCGATAGCTTTGACAGAAAGGATTCGTCGATTTTTTCTTTCACGTTAAACAGACGAAATGAATTCAATTTACACGAAAATATTTCGAAGCGGTGATTTTCGAATGGAATTTATTACCATATAATTCAGCACGATCAACGTAAATTTTTCAAAGTATATTTCAATTAATCAGAATATTTGTCGGGGCAAAAATAAATTTTCAGTATTCCACAAAAGTAGTAGAAGTTTCTACAAATTGTCTCTAATAAATGGAGATTAAGAAACTCAAAAAATATCGAGACTGTCGACACTTCCGAACAAGTGTTCCGCGAGTGATTTTATACGTACCAAAATATCACTTTGTGCCTTTCTAATGTGTTAATTTTAAAATCAATTTTGCGCAATAGTTGAAGGCTCTTCGCGCGACGTGGTATTCTCTAAAGAAATTGCATTGTAAATCGAGCCCGACTTGGTTCTAATACCGTTGATGGATTATAATTATCGAAAGTCCGTTCTTCATTGAATGTCAATTTTCGTGCTTTAACAGACTGCGCGCCTCGATGTCAGTTTCAAGCATACGCGGGTATCAGCGTGGAGATATGACATGAGCTACAACGATACCTCTCGACGTATAATTCTAGTCTGAATGCTACAGGCTTGGAAGCATAATTTCTGCATCCTCGCTCGCAATTTTCAGAACAATGTTAAGTGACATTTCGGATGACACGAGCGTAATGCATTGGACAGTGGATTAGACTAAAAGTAATACCATTCCATTTCTCTCGGTGAGAGGTTATCAAACGTGTTTAGCAATAACATGGCACTCGTTTGATTCAAGATTTCCCGAATGACAGGCGCGTCAAGTTTTACTTCACGTATCTTGTTCTACTCGTATAACGAATTAATATACTTTATTCCAGCAGACGTACAGTAGAATCAAATTACTATTAAAATACAAATTCTTTTATTTACCGAAACTAAATAGAAACCTTATTCGCCGCAAAGATAATTACTTGGATCTTTTATACAATGGAATTACAGTTCTTTAATTCGATTAGTTGAAATTTGCCTTTGCGTATTTCTTTTTTCTATTTTTAATATCATTTATCTATTTTTAGCTTACCCAGAAAATTATTCTGCTGTAACTTACCCCCTTCGACGATTTAATATTTCAAATCATTTTTTATCATTTACCCGTTACAAAGTCGCTTGAAAAATTTTAGACTTCTTTTGTATATTATTTTATACACTCCTACCTTTTAGCCTGCGTAGAAACTTATTCTATACCGTAACTTACCCCCTTCGATGATTTAATATTTCAAATCATTTTTACCATTTACTTGTTACAAAGTCGCTTGAAAAGTTTCAGACTTCTTTTGTATATTATTTTATACACACTTGCCTTTTAACCTGCGTAGAAAATTATTCTATACTGTAACTTACCCCCTTCGATGATTTAATATTTCAAATCATTTTTACCATTTACTTGTTACAAAGTCGCTTGAAAAGTTTCAGACTTCTTTTGTATATTATTTTATACACACTTGCCTTTTAACCTGCGTAGAAAATTATTCTGCTGTAACTTACCCCCTTCGACGATTTAATATTTCAAATCATTTTTACCATTTACTTGTTTTAAAGTCGCTTGAAAAGTTTCAGACTTCTTTTGTATATTATTTTATACACACCTGCCTTTTAGCCGTAGAAAATTATTCTACACTGTAACTTACCCCCTTCGACGATTTAATATTTCGAATACTTCCTCAGCGTCTACCTATTACAAAATTGCTAGAAAAGTTTCAGACTTATTTCGCACGTTATTTTACACACGCCGTGTAACTAATTCCATTCAAAAATTTAATTATTTTCTACAATTTTCCTAATCGTATCCACGCGTGATCAACCCGCGTAAATGTCCTCCCGTGCAGTACCGTGTGAAAGTAACTCCACAGTGAAACGTCTAAAATGCATTATCTTCTGTGACAGCCTAATATCGCTTGCGCAAAGAACGGGTCTCAGTTTCCCGCGCAAATGTGCACTCTTCGCGGTATTCGTTTCGGGCGCGCGATATTCATGAGATCGCGGCTCGTCGTCGACGCGTAAAGGAATGTTGATGGAAGTCGTTAAGAAGTCACTTTCGTGGTCCTGGCGAACACAAAGAACGATCCCGCGCGTTCTCACGAGCTCCCCTCCCGTGGATCCCGTGAACTTTCGTATCGATGCCGCGATTGAACGAGCAACGAATGCCTTTACGAGGCTTCGGTTTCGCGCGGGCTCTCTTCGATCCCGTGGCTCGCCGTTGCTGTAAAGCCATAAGGCGATCACGCTTCCAAGCTTCGATTTTCCTTGTTCGTTTCCCGCACGATGAGTGCATATCTCCACGTCGGTGTGTTTCCCCTTGTATCCGTGAACGACCATCTTGCCCGAAACTCTTCGACCTCGCGGAGATGAAAACCCGCGAGAAGGAATCCGAAATGGCAGTGATGAGAAATCGCGGGGTGGGGGGAGGAGGAGGAGGAAGAGAACCGGAGAGAATCTAGCGAATACGCCGGCGCGAAATTGCATTAATAAATTCAGATTTCTTTGACGTTGATAGGGTGCAACCTAGCGCGACACGAAGTTGTTTCGATCCCCGAACTGAATACCATTCTCTTTCAACGCTGCCAACTTTGGAAACACCAAAGTTATCAGGCACGCGAATAAGTTCTGTCGCTTTTCTCCTTCACTTTTCACGGGGTTGTAACTTGAGCGAGTAATTGAATTTGCCAAGGAGAATATACACGGGATTTTTATCCTTTATAAACCTATTGGACCAATATATTGAGAAACTAACAGACGATCATTTTTCTTCGAGGTATTCGTTAATTTTTCTATACCTTTTGAGTAGAAATAGGGAATTAAGAGAACATTGGTGTAAAATAGCGGGAAAAAAGGATTTGTTCAATTTTACGGGACGAAAATTCGTTGTAAATACCATTCCAATGAATACGAATGATAGGAAACCAGTAATTTTACGAAATATACTGAAGAATGGCAACTGAGTGTAATTTGGAATAATTATTATCCCATCTAGTGTTTATTTTTCGCTCGCGAGTCGTGTTTGAATGTGAATATATAATAATAAGTTCGACAAAGAGTTACGGAAGAGCTTAGAAATGATGTTTCGCTGGAACAATTTCATCGAGAAAATTATAACGAGGCTCTCCGTTTCGAAGTACGAAAAGATTTTCATGAAGATGTTCTATTAAAAACTTTCGAACAGCATGAAGAATCCCAGACGTTTCACCTCGACGCGCAAAAGAAATTCTACATGGTAGAAGATAATATTCGATCCACCGCGACCATTTGTTTCGTGAAAGAAACATCGGAGAAGGATCTGCAAACGTTGCCTTCTGACGAACTAGTAATAATAAAAATCATCCGATATCTCTCTCGCGCGCACACGCAGTCAAGGTAATTAAAAGTGCAACGGGATAAAG
Source organism: Ptiloglossa arizonensis (assembly GCF_051014685.1). NCBI lineage: Eukaryota > Metazoa > Arthropoda > Insecta > Hymenoptera > Colletidae > Ptiloglossa > Ptiloglossa arizonensis. Next base: position 4,695,618 of record NC_135056.1, on the reverse strand, counting down.
TAGTCGGGGACGAAGTTCTGGTAATTTTCGCAACTAGAAGGAACGCACCGTTTGGGAAATTAGCGTAAAAATAGCTGGCGAAAAGAGTCCCGCTGGCGTCAGCAACAAGTGAACGACCCTGACACTTTCTTATCCCTATTAGCGGATTCGATCGAAACGACTCCGTTCGATTGAAAGTAATTAAAAGGCTCGTTCTCTTTAGCGCGATTATTAACACGACATTCGCGCCAGTGGAAGAGTAAGTATACCATCAGCTCCTTCATCAAACAGCTACGATTTTCATGCGCGAGTCAGCTGCGTCCCATCGATCCACGTTCAATTTTTCATAGACAAATACACGATACTATTATCCGACAACTTAAGGGAGAGTCAATTGATTCCCGAATTAGAAATTTCTTTCTTTCTTGCACTTTCTCAACGATTCGGATTTTTTCATTTTCATTCAGAAATAATTGTAGCAAAAGTTCACAAATTTGCAATGCTACAAGACTTTGCATTGAATTGTGTGTTGAAATTTTTAAGCAGTTTTCATCGAAACGACATTTTTCCATGTTACCAGATCGATCGATTCGAGATTTGAATATATTACGGAAAAAAGATCTGAAAAACTGAGCTTCCATCGACCCAAGATGTTGGATATTTATTTGTTTTTCTTTAACTGACATTAGAAAAAGGAACGAGGTCAAAAAATAATATTTTTGATCAAACTGGTGGCATTTCCTTAATTTTTCAAATTTTTTTTTCATAGATAAATTAATCTAATTAATGACTTTCTTAATTCTTATTTAAGAATTAGAGGCCCATCTGTGCACCACCGAAACATTTTTATTTCGATTCAATTATTCTTTTATTAAAGAAAATTATACTGCTCCCTTAAATAATACCCCTGAGGATTCAAAACACTGACTGGGCTCGTTTCTCCATCAACTGTCATTATTCTTCCATAGTCATTTTTCTTTTAAACAGTATCAGCTGACTCCCCTCCTCTTCTCACCTATTTCAGGTCACTCCCCTCGGGGGTCTTATTAAAGTTATCGGATAATAGATAGAAATTTTCCTTTCACTGCGTTGTCATGTGTAATTTGTCGCTCGAACATTTCGTGAAGAAAAAGAAGACGACGTAGTAGAAGAAATTTTACACAATTGTGAATATCGTCGATAGATTTAAACGTGCACTTTTGCGAAATGTTCGGGGAATCTTCGCGGGTACGAAGAATGACAACATAACGAAGCGTGTAATTTGTGGTGCATGATTATAACCAAATTTACGAATTAGATCACGAATAAAAGTCATTTGCATACAAATACTTTTGTTCGGGAATTTGAGGCAACAGCTGTCATTTTCATTTCAAATTACAGCGTTCGTTAATGAATAAAAAATTCATTTCATTGAAGTAAAATTGCAAATCTTGATGACCATGTAGAAAAATATTCGCAGGTAAAAATTTCCAAGTGGATCATATTTTTCATAGATATCAGTTGATTGGAAAAATAGTCTCAGTGGTCTAAAGACTAGACTTGATACAAGAATATTTGGATCTAGTCTTTAGTATATTTATAGGATATTTGTGATAATTTGTTAATATCAAATACCGATGCAGACCAAGGCAGATGTTACTGACAACTAGAAATACAACGATTGAATATTTGATCAGGCAACATCCCAAATGTATATACGAAGACAAGGGTACGCAAATTATTTACATATTGATATTGACATATACTTCAATCCCTACCATTAGTATCAATCGTTAAGCCTCCACATTGTTTGTGATGCAAACTCAAGAACTCGAGTAACACTTATGGGAAGAAACGAAGTATCACACTTTCGCCAAATAAAAATTACTTCATTTCGTATATTATAAAGACTACTTTGTTTCTTTAAGATTTTGCGATATGTAATTGTTTTCGAAATTTATTGCAGAGAGTTCAAATGAAATTATATAATCGCATTGGATAATTGCATAAATTACTTTTGGCTTATCAATGGGCCAACCAATGTTCTATTTTCAAATTGTTAAGATATGATCGATTAAATTGTGTACCGATAGTTGTGTTAAGATTCTGAACATAGAACTCGGTAGAATAAAATTAATGCTTGGACACTGAAGAAAGTACTCACTGGAATAAAATTAGAATGCAGACACTGAAGAAAGTACCCACTGGACTAAAATTAGAATGCAGACACTGTAACGATACGGGTTAAAGGATTAAAGAAAAGGGTACAGTGACTAGCTAAAGTTAGGCATCTAGTTGCAACGACCGGAATTACAGATATTGATCCAAATAATCGAAGGATATTAACCTCATACGTACAATGTAATACACCTGCCGACTATCCTCCTTTGTGTTATCTTAGAAGTACTGGCTTACGTGCCTTAGCAGTGGTCCTACGATAATCTGCTTGGAATCGGTGTCTGGTTGTAATAGCAAGGGATCTGCTCCAGATGCCAGTCCAGGTGGTCGGAAGATACACACTGTGATAATCCTGACAACTGTCGTCTTTACATAACAACATGAAGCGAAAGTGTAGATACAATTATCAGTGTTGGACTAAATTGAAAAGAATCTGTTTCTGTTAGATCTTGTGTAGTTTCTTTATGTATAATAGATATTCATGCACTGTACGAAAAAGCGAAACATAATGCAGACCAGCAAAAGATCAGTACATGCAATGTAGGGACATTTTTTGTACACTTTAATGTTTTCTTTTTGGACACTTTTTGTAATTTTAATATTGTATTTATTAATATTTTTTTCGTAAACATATTTACCAATATTACTATATTTAACATTGACTGACCAACAATTTTGAACCTACTAGTATCGAAAGTACCTACACGTCTTGCCTCGTGTAGCTCCGACAGCACCACGATAGATTCCAGGAACTGACTATTCTAATTAACAAACCGTTCAACACATTCCGTTTTGGAGAAACCATCGGTCTTCCATCTCCAGGAAATTGAGTTAATTACGTCCAAAAGACATCTAAAATATTCGTCACCGAATACGCGATACGATCGTCACGGAAAATTCAGTAGCTCAGTTCTAGAGAAGACTATGTTCAAACATAGTCGATTTTCGATCGTTGCGAGGATTAGGTTGATTGAGAGTATTCGAGGTACGTTCATTATTCAATCATCAAAGATTCAATCATCGAATGATTCCAGATCAGTTTTAAAGTACCAATACACGTTATAATAAAGACCAACTCTACAGGCGTTGTTCAATAGTCACCTAAAATTAAATTGGCAGATGGTAGATCCGAATGAGTTACGTTCACAGCAACCAAATTTGAGCTTTACAATTTTTGGAGAATTTATTTAAAAATCCAATTGGTTTGTTGTCTATGTAACTTTATATAAAACATATTATGACTTAATAATTGTTGCGAGACTGTACTGGCAGGTCAGAAATATTTAATTTATCCTATTCATTGTCAGAGAATAGATAATTATTACTACACATGACATCAGTGCTTGACTGCCTTGGTCTGTTGCAGGTTACAGTTTAAAATTGTAGACAAATAGTTTCTTTTTAAAGACATTTGACTTCCTGCTTGCTAGCATAAATAGTAAAAGATTTTCTAACTTTGAACAAAAGTAAAGCAATAACATATGCAGAGGAAATTTTACATTAATACACGAATAGAATGTTTATAGGAATAAGACTGGACTACAACGCTTTTTTTTGTATGAAGATGAGGAAATTCAATGGAGGAAACTGTTCCATTATTAAATCATATGTATCTTCGTGTGGACATGTTTGTTCAAAGATACGGCAATGCATTTATAAATTGAAATTATAATTTGTTTAAATTTAACAGAATTTTCTACATAAATGGATACTTCTCGTCATTCTACTCATCAAAGTATTCAGGTAACTATAACGAAAGATGAGTATTTTACGAAATATTTTATACTTCATATTTAGACACTACTTTATTCGACAAAACAGTGAAACATCCAATAGAAGTCATCGATGTTGTATTTTCTATACTGTATTTACAATTTACTGACACAATTTTATATACTGTTTACATTCCACTTCAACTGAACATTCGCTTCAACTAATAATTGAGTTCGGTCTGAAAGAAAGATTTATTATTGCATATAATACTCCGTTTTATTTATTAAAAATTATAATTGCGAACTATTGATGTAATTTTACATGTATGGAGTCGTTAGTCAGACAAATATTGAATTTCATTGAGTTAGACAATATCCTCTTGTACCTTCTTCTATGTTCATGAAAAATCTGCAGGTTCTCGTACATTGGATTTGGTTTAATTAATATATATGTAGCATGTCGAAGGTATGGTTGCTACGGTGCATTTAATAAAATTTTAGTGAAATTTTCAATATTTCATGAAACGCATATTTTTGTGTATCACATACTATTCACGTTACTGTTTGAACTCTTTTAACAATCATCAAACATAACAACATTCGTCAGTTAAGTGTTATGTGATTTTATAGAATAGGTAAATAATTTCTTTCTAACGATGAAAATTATAAATATATTTTCAGATCAGATGATAAGTTGAAAAATATGAATATTTTATTGTAGTTATTTTTTTATTTTTTATTTAACATCGTCGTTTCTAAAAAATGAAAATCGGAAATATTGTACCCATCCATTTCTATTTTACAATGTGATATTTTATAGTACAAATGCCACGGTGTAAAGAACAGATTCGTTCGTGTAGTACAATTCGTGTATAAAAATGAAACAATTACCATAATTGAAATACTTGTAGTTTTTAATTTAACACTGTGACGGTTCAAACAAAATGAAGATAAAAACAATCGCGTGTTGTGTAGAAATATTAAAGAAATTAATTATATATCGAATATTTTTCTACATGAATTTCTCATCGCAATCGGTCAATTATTTCTGTTACGCTACGAATTAATTCCAACTCATTGCATACCGATTCGAATTTACCTAGAATAAGCGTTAACAGCTCACAGTGTTGTCTTCAAAGCATCCATATTTCCCGAACAGAGAAGTTCCACCAAATCGCACCAAATTACACGCTTGCGCGATATACGCAGCCCACTTACACCTGACAAGCCGTCGATGAAAACTAGGACAAACTGTCCATCAATTTCTCCCACGAGTTAGTCGTCCAGGTAATTACAGTAATCCTTGGTTTCAAGGTAGAAAATCAAATCCGCAAGCTGCCTTGAATTCGGAGTCGGTCAAGAATTTCTTCTCGGAACTGGTTAAATAGGACAGTAAATGAAATACGACACCGAGATTGAACGAGGCTCAACTAAGTGGTCGAAACTTCAAAGGAATGCTACATACGTGTCGATCTCTAATACGATATAAACTTTCACTGCCGCACTATTTCAGCGTGATTATTATCGATGAATAAGTAAAGTTCTCCCGATAAGAAATAAGTCCAAACATGGCCTCATTCCGTCTGCTTGAAACTAATCCAGATAAAATTGAACTCGAGTTCAATTTCGCCATGAAAACCTCGTTAATCCATTGAGATATATGAAAGTTTCTAATTTTATCATTAGTAGCTACCACATTAATGTATGCGTAGCGTCGGTTTGAAGTTCGACCAGCCTGTTACGTAAATACACGTAAGGTGGCTACTCGAGTCGATGTGTGTTAAACGCATAACTACACGTTGTTACTACGTGTGTTAAACACGTAACTCGCTTCGATGAAACACAAACATTCGAAGAGGACGACTCTGCGTCTTGAATCCGACGAAAGAATTTCGCCTTGAAACCGGGGATCGCTGTATCGGTTTAGTTGGTATCGACGATGCGTATAACGCTTGCCGGGTTTTCGTTGCAGGGATGCCGGGTAAGAAGAACACGATAAACTACCAGTGTTGTCCAGAGCCGTACGTCGACGTCACCTTCACCATACAAATTCGAAGGAGGACTTTGTACTATTTTTTCAACCTGATCGTGCCCTGCGTCCTGATATCGAGTATGGCCCTCCTGGGTTTCACGCTGCCGCCGGATTCCGGGGAGAAGCTCACCTTAGGTAACGTAACTCGTAGCATGCCTTGCCTGCATATCACACCAGCCAGACACACGTCTCTTCCGTTAGTTCTTTTTTTTTTTCATTCTCTCTCTTGTTCTCTCTTCTTTTCGTTGGTTCTTTCGATTGTTATACACACACGTGTCTATCTATTCATCTCTCTTTCACTCTGTTTCTCTTTGTGTATGTGTTGTATGTACACACACATGGAGTCTTGCGACTGTTTAACTTGGTCGTATTACGTTTCCGATACTTTGCACCTGTCGGCCGCTAACGCTGACTGTCCTGCATTTGTTTCGTTTGAACGACGAAAGGACTCAACCTCGATCACGAACGGCCGGACAACATTGCCATAACACCCACGCCGGACGACATCTTTCCTTTCGATCGATCGTTCGAACTGTCGAGATACTTTTCCACGGTTCTCGCGGGAGGACCCGACTAGAAGATTGTTTGCGAATCTGAAGTCGTTGGACGATAAACCAGAGAGTAGATCGATACGATTTCTGGCTGGGAATTAATCTCGACAGCGGAAAGGACGACGCTACTGGGTCTTCTTTACTCGGTCGGTGTCGATCAGAATGGTTTCTGACGTGTTGCGCTTTGTTGCCGCAACATCTACCTCGTTTCATCGATCATCGTTCGAGTGGAATCAACGTTGAATTTCTTCCATCTGCGATTCAGTTTCTTACCCGCTCGAACGTCTCGTAATCGTTTTTATATCCGTGGGTGAATCAAAATTCTGGCAGAGGCCATTCGATGGTTATGGATAGAACTCTGGGTATCCAGGATTTGCCATGAAAGTATTTTCTGCGAAATAGTTCACGATGATTCTTCGATCTGTACAGTTCCAAACTGTGCGTTGTCGAATCCGTAAATTTCTTTGATCTGGAATAGTCATTGAAGGGGAAATATAAGGTTGCATAATAATCGAGAGCATCTTGATCAATATCAAGTAAAAATATTTCAGATTATAATTTACGTGGATACGAATTTTGTTACGTAAATACAAGTTATCTGCCCTACGAAAGACAACATGGAAAATGAAAAGATATGGTACAAAAAAAGAATGGGAATATCGCGAATTTCTTCGTATTCTGTATTTTTGCTTTATTTTCACGGTACAGGATTTAATGTTTCCCACGTATGAGATTGAACGCATAATTCGATGCTGGTATCTCATTTGCAAGTATATGTGATGTTGTATCTATACTGTTCTCGTTTAAAACTCGTTGTGTTACCAATAAAAAGAAAAAACAGGAAATAGGAAGAAGTTTGTAAAATTTCGTTCAATCCTTGGTTGGTGGCATGCGTATTCTGTGATGATTTATATTCTGTCAGCATGTGCAACATGGATATAAATTTAGTCCAACGATGTATACATGTGAACCGTTGGGCAAAAATTCGTGGTATAAATGGGGCCAGGGAGATTTCATGGCTCGAAATAATACGAGAATAAAGAATAACAAAATTCTACTAGACGCTTCGTTTTCGAGATAAATGCATTCGAATATGTATCATTCTAAGATGCGTCAACTTAACATAACCAGTTACGGGTTTCTTCACAGACGGCTACGTTATTTGTTTTTGTATCAGATGTAATGTTAGACACTGTTTACTATCAATACTTATCTATTAATACGATTTTAAGATGTGTGAAAGATATTTTAAACGTCTGTAGTGGAATCCGTAACATCAAGATTATGCACTTAGTAAGATGATGCACTTTTGAGGAAATGAAGTCTCCATGCAATTTTATTATTCTTTTATTTCATTTTGAACCATAGAATCTCCACGATTCCATGTGTACCACGAATTTTAGATTTAATTTATATTTAATATATATGTGTTGATATATACTGAAATATACAAAAAGAAATTGACGAATTAGTAGATTATTACTATTACGTAACTCTTTGCAACTCGAGTACATTTTTGGTTTCAAGAATAACTTACACAATACTGCTTTTTCAAGTGCTAAATTGTAAATTGAGAACTCTAAATCAAACTACTTTTATTATCCGAATAATTGTAATTATTCGAAAGTATAATCATATGTGAACATCAAATAAGAAAAAATTTAATAGAGTACCTACTATTTGAAAAAGTCTCAACAGTAGGGTTGCCAATTTTGATCAATTTTTTTATAAGATTACAACAAAAGTAGACGTGCTTCAGCATTTTTACCATCGTGTGATATTTACGAATATGTTGCACGCTAAACATTTGGTAAACTGAATACGATATTCCAATTTTAATTTAATTAATTCTAACAATTAAGAATCCGAAACAGAAATTTTTGCCAAGCCAAGTGTATAACACATTGCATACCTACACTTCATCATTTCTTAAGTAAAAATTAACAACTTTATTACTGAACTACAATAGAATGTTGCAAGTTTTTAATGAAGTTTTTATTTTAATAGAACAATTAAGCATCATAAGTTTATGCAGGTACAAAAGACAACGAGTAAAAGTTATTCTACGACAGAAGCACAGTTAGCTTCGTCTGCCTATCTTCCTCTTGAGTAAAAACTCGATAAAAACTTGCATTTACGCGCTTACTAAATAGTTTAAAAAAAATTTTAATCAATGAGAGTCGTAATAATGAAAGGTGCGTCCTTAAAGAAGACTCGATGACACAGATCTTGACCTAGTACAGAATGTCCTGAATAAAAATTTCAAAATCACGTCCTCTCGGAAACTTTTAACTAGTCTTGTATATAATTGTATTTCAAAAATCGACCATGAGTTTTGCACTACCAGTGTCGGCGGTCGAAAAGTTGTACGCATATTGGTGTGATACCACTAACACAAATTATAAATTTTCAAATTTTCTATCGTACCTTCGTAAGAGCAGCACCAATGAATTAACAATGTTTCCTCGGTGAAAACGAATCCAATTACAACCTCGTTTGAAATATTTTTAATTACACGTACTTTGAAATTGTTCAAAAACAATTCAAATAACGTATAATTAAAAATGGCCGGAATGGGGTCGAGTTTGGACTGATTCTCATGGAGAAATTTTCACCAATCTATTGGTAATGTACTCGAGAAGATGCAATAACAAACATGAAAATTGTAATTTTCATTGTTACTGGAGGATAATTTCGAAATTTTATTCAGGTAAATATCCGGACTTTTAACTAGGAGTTAAAAAATCTCTCATTCGGAAAAATTGAAACACCCATTCGGTGCAATTAATCATCGTACGTATCCCTTTACTTTTGTTGCAAAATCGATGAAAAGATTGGTCGAAGTCAGCAATCTCGTTGTCTCTGTTGGTCGTAAAAGGTTGCAAAGAATAATATTTGTAAAATAGATGTGATTCGTGAATACTCGATTTATTATCCGCTCAAAATTGAAATTGTGCAGAAATCTGCACAAATAAAGATGGCAGAGGCTAAAGATGACAGATCAAACTCGATTCAGAACTCCGCGTCACCGATCAAAGGTCGAACGACTACTGCAGAATTTTGCCAATTTCTGCCCCCTTCCAGAAGAACTCGTGGATATTTTCTCATCGATGAAACGATTTATCCGCAGTCTGGAATGTTTCGCGATCGTACCGCTACCTATGATACATTCGGTCGTTGCTGTGTCTCAGAAATAAGGAAACGCCTCTATACGCGAAAACTCAAGGAACCACGTTTTTATTCCTGTCACGGCGTGCACCGATAGCGTCTTACGTTCCCTCCTAAAGTAGCAATATCTATGGGAGTCTGTCTGGTTCCCTGGGTATCCACGGTTGTCTTACGTTCACTACGCGAACGATCGTGGCTGCGTCCCTGTTGGGGACGTCACGTGATTTCAATTTTGGATAGGATGCATCTCGCGGATTACAACCTTGGAAAATCTCCGCACAGCACGCCACGACGTGCATTATGCATACCGACGTGGTGAATTTCGCCACGAACGTTGTAACCTTCATGAGGTTGGAACGATTGGCTCGAATACGTCTTCTGGGACGCAAGTCTGCCCGGCTAGTATGTCGTGGACAGCCGATTAATTATTCGCGATGACACATCACGAGGGTACGAACTGTTTCCAAGGGATACACCGAGAAGAATGTTTCCTTCGAATGCAACCGAAGTGCACCTTGGGCAAACGTGAAACAGACGATGTATCGTTACGTACGAGGACATTGTATCGGGGATACGAAAGCAATGGGAAAAGTTCAAACAAAGCTGCGACCTATTTAAACCCACGACGACATTTGATTTTTCGTTGTTGAATTTTATGCAGACATTAAGGGCACGTAACCTGAAATATTTCTCAAAACCGAAGGCTTAGCCCGGATGAAATTAAGTTTGCAGAATTTCGAGGAACTTGTACGAAATTGTATAGTTCTTGCGGCACTGGGTCATCCGAAGTGATAGACTTGCTCCAAGAGATCCAGTGTGTCTGGGTCAGGTGTTAAACTACAATGTCTTGCTGAGGATTAACTTTGTTTTCAAGTTATAGCTGTTTTTGTACTCTGGTGATTTTTGAAACCTTTTGTTATCGCTCTCTGTGTCTCCGATACAACGCTGAAGTTGGTCCCACATGTTACGATACACTTTCTATGCATATTAACATTGGACGTTACTGTTAACACGTTGACTGCCCAATGGATTTTGTTTCACTGTATACGTAATAAATTATTATGAACAGATAATGATATTGCGAGTAACTTGAAAAAATGACAATTGAAAGCGAATATTTTTCAAGTGATTATAAAATGAATTGTTTTTACAATTTACGGAAACGAATTGTAATAAAAAATGGAAACGTGCTTAATTGTATTCTTGTTTGCTATATTTGATCAAAACACATCTATTATATCTGTTATGTATACACATTTATTATATAGTCCAGTATACCAAAATATAGTTCAATGTGAAAATATATAATTGTTCAATTGCGCACTTTTTATTTTATACTTTTGTCGTAATATTTTAGATTATTAAGATTTATTAATATTAAGATTTATTTGTTGCTACTATTTTAATGACTTCGATTGCGGCAGTCATAGGTGACACCCATGTCAGTCAACGTGTTAAGAGTTATTCCTTTTTATACGTCTTTGTTGAAAATTAAATTTGTTTGTTCGATACTTAGTCCGTTTTCAACGATACCTGCTACAGATATTTTAAATGTGTATTTTGAGAAGAGGTTTTAAATCTCGTCGATGTACAGTGATACAGTTTCAATCTTTTGTTAAAGATATTAAACGCGATAAGGGTAAGTTTTATATCTTTAAAGAGTGTATACTTTTAAAGTCGCAACTCGTATACTTTCTACGTAAAATCATTGGAATAAGGAATTGGAATAAGATTCTATCTCTGAAAGTAATAGATACGAAAGCAAGTTGTAATATTAAATAAAATAGTATTATAAGCTTCAATTTTGTACTACATTATCATACACTTGTGCAGCCATACAGATGCAAAATATAATTTGCTTATGCTTTCTCAATGGAGTCTTATAGTTTTATAATTTCAAAAAAAAAAAGAACATAAGGTAGCATTTTCAAAAATTGAATAGTATTTTTTCTAACATAGATGATTTACCATTTTATAATTATAAAAATAGTGTGCCTATATATCCTCCTTTGCATAATTTCCAAAATCTCGTGCAATATTTTCGCCAGAATATATAAAGTTACAGTGGAAGGAATATCGTGACGAAACATATTCAAAAAAGATGATTAAAAACTATCGATTCGTAAAAACATTTTGAAACCAAAATTTTCCGGAAAATAAAAAACAACAAATATACTTTGCATCTGTACCTATATGCACATGTATATGAAATAAAAATCTAATAATACTTTTTAATATCAGCTTACAACAATGTTTTAGTATTCCACTTTCAGTTATATAAATCTTATCGAACATTCCGTATACTGTGCTAATTTATCAGTCAATTAGAAAATAGGACTAATAATCCTAAAAGTATCAGAATAATATTTACCCTCATCGTTAAGACCGAGTTTGCAAGAAGAAACGCCAACTTTCGTTAAATACTCCAGTGTGATCGAAATAACCAAAATTCTTCCTTAGACCTCGCTGATGAAAGTCACTAATAGGACAATTTTCGTCTAGCCGCTTTATCCACACTTTATCTCCCGTAAATTACCCAATCACCACGCTGGTTAACGCGTCAGGAACTTTTGAACTTTTCGAACGGAGAGGCATCACGGCCAGCACGTGGCTCTCTTTCTAACCGAGTCCTTGAAAAGTGACGCCCGTTGCACGTGCAAGTTTTGGAAACTCGAAGGTAGATGTTGATCTTCGAAGGTCAGGTCAAGAGTTGATTGCACAAAGTCACTGTCTGCAACCGAGTCTTCGTTTCGCCACAGGGAAACTTGTTTCGAGCTCGTGGTTCGAGCGCACTCTATTTATTTCTCTCGTAACCGAGTACAGTTGCCAGACGTGTCTGTTTTGAAGCGTTTTGATCGCCGAAAGAGGAACTAGGATTATTGACACATTTAGAAAGCTTTTCAGATCGCAGTTTCCGATGGGACGTATAATCGAAAAACGAAACGACGTCTTCGGTGTGAAACGAGCTGTAACAGGAACTGTCCTGTTAGAAATATTGACGTCGATCCTAAAAGACTCCTTTGATACACCCGTGGCCAGATTTTACCTTTCGCCGTGTATTTCAAAAGTCGCGGGCGATTGGTGCTCACTTATTCCAGCAGTCGAGCCCCATCATTCTTTAATGCCAACGTTGAGAAGTATGATTCTCGATGCTCGGTCCAGCTTCTGGAGATAAAATGCCTTTCGTTTCGAATAACCCATTTTCGGACTGTTCGTAATTGTGATGGATTTATGATCGAAGACGTACTGGAACTCCTAGACGTTTCCTCGTTTATTGCGTTCTAAACGCGAGGGTCTTACTGCGATTTCTCTGGCAATCGACGACCACTTAGAAATAGGTTCGGTGCAGTTATTGGAAGTGGTTTTAAGGAGATACAAGGTCTTTCGAGTCTCGAGTACGTGAGCTCTCTTACCGAAAGTCAGGGAAATACTTGTTCTTATTGTAGAGAATTTACTAGTCAATTTCAACTTAGTTCGATCGAGAATTAGTTCTCAATTAGTTGAGAATTTTTCGAAACTAGTAAAAAGTTATATGATTATTATTAGATATTGAATGAAACTGGAAATAAGAATAGACTCTTGATGTTATTGTGTAAGTAAGGCCATATTTGTAAACTTATAGATTAGTTCTTTATATTTCTATGCCCTGTCGTTAATCCGACGAAAGTTCGAATTATAAATATTACACTTATAAGATAGATCGAAAGAGTTGAAAAATATATGTGCCTTATTCGAACGTTTAACAAATATCCCAAAAGTGTTGTATTTAGAATCAGCATTTTATTAAACTTCTCATGAATACTTTACAGTGAATTTTATTCTTTAATTGTGACAATGCGACTAAATATTTTAATAGAGCAAAATAGAATACTGCAATGTGATGCTAAGAAAATTTTCTTTTCGAGAGTATTTTTATCAGACTTTGTTAAATCTACCAACTATATTGTTTATCATTAATTGTTTTCGGAGTTACTGTAGGCTTCCAGAAGGAATGGAAATCGTATTAATTGTCTTCTTCTTCGATTAACATATGGTTAAACATTTATCGATACACTAATAAATCATTTTCGATAACCGACAGTAGAAAGACTTTCCATTTCAAATTAAATCTGGATTTAAAATTTTGATTTTGATTTTTCTCATCGAACTGTGGAAGTATGTTCTACAAGTAGTAATAAGGGGAAAAGTGTTACATGAATAGTTTGTTACAAAATTATAAGCAACTATGTACTTAACGCAATATGAAATAGGTAATAGTGAATTTTCCATTATAAAATATAAAAGGTCAATCCTGGAATGTATACTATCTTAAAATGAGCCAGTAATTAAAATTATTAGTAGCGATGCCATGATGAACGATTACTTGCTATATAGACTTAATTTTTCATCTAAAAACGACACCTTTGATAGTCTATATGATATGAAAATTACCCTGTGTGAAAATTATCTTGTGAACTCGGAATTCAAAAAAATGGTCCCAAGGATCTAATTTACGTTTGGGAATAATTTGCAATAGAGAGTTCATTGTTATCTCTTTTATGTTGTTTCTACATTTGCTTATAACATTGTAAAAATGTTTCCTCCCAATTTTCACATCTAAGAGAATTAAAAAATACTCCTGGAAGGAATTCATATACTATAAGGAATACCACAAAACGCATAACATACATATTTATTACTTTTCGCGGTAAAATATGCTTTCGTAGTTTGACATATCTGGGTTAGGTTTAGCTTCTCTACAATATTGAAATCTATTGAAACCTTTCCAAAAAAAAACCTCGGAAAGAAAATTTTCTAATAGCTAAAAAAAATGTCTAGTCAATCCAGACAATCTTTGTATTTCGATAAAAGGATCCTGTACTTGACCAAGTTTCAGTAAACAAATTTCATGATGCGTAAAACGAAAACGACATCAAGATCGACGTCTTGCGCTATTAAATCAATAATCGTGTATTCGGAGATGCAAATTAAACATGCGTCTCGTTGTATTTCTGCGAGGATAATCTCCGTGTCTCGATAAAAAGATCCTGTACTTGACCAAGTCTCAGTACACAAAGTCCATGATGTACTTGACCAAGTCTCAGTGAACAAAGTCCACGATGTACTTGACCAAGTTTCAGTGAATAAAATCTACGATGTACTTGACCAAGTCTCAGTGAACAAAGTCCACGATGTACTTGATCAAGTCTCAGTGAACGAAGTCCACGATGTACTTAATCAAGTCTCAGTGAACAAAGTCCACGATGTGCTTGACCAAGTTTCAATGAACACAGTCCACGATGTACTTGATCAAGTCTCAGTAGACAAAGTCCACGATGTACTTGACCAAGTCTCAGTAGACAAAGTCCACGATGTACTTGACTAAGTTTCAGTACACAAAGTCCACGATGTACTTGATCAAGTCTCAGTCAACAAAATCTACGATGTACTTGACCAAGTTTCAGTACACAAAGTCCACAATGTACTTGACCAAGTCTCAGTGAACAAAGTCCACGATGTACTTGACCAAGTCTCAGTGAACACAGTCCACGATGTATTTGACCAAGTCTCACTAGACAAAGTCCATTATGTATTTGGTCAAGTCTCAGTGAACAAAGTCCACGATGTACTTGACCAAGTTTCAATGAACACAGTCCACGATGTACTTGACCAAGTCTCAGTACACAAAGTCCATGATGTACTTGACCAAGTCTCAGTGAACAAAGTCCACGATGTACTTGACCAAGTTTCAGTGAATAAAATCTACGATGTACTTGATCAAGTCTCAGTGAACAAAGTCCACGATGTACTTGATCAAGTCTCAGTGAACGAAGTCCACGATGTACTTAATCAAGTCTCAGTGAACAAAGTCCACGATGTGCTTGACCAAGTTTCAATGAACACAGTCCACGATGTACTTGATCAAGTCTCAGTAGACAAAGTCCACGATGTACTTGACCAAGTCTCAGTAGACAAAGTCCACGATGTACTTGACTAAGTTTCAGTACACAAAGTCCACGATGTACTTGATCAAGTCTCAGTCAACAAAATCTACGATGTACTTGACCAAGTTTCAGTACACAAAGTCCACAATGTACTTGACCAAGTCTCAGTGAACAAAGTCCACGATGTACTTGACCAAGTCTCAGTGAACAAAATCTACGATGTACTTTACCATATCTCCGTGAACAAAATTTACGATATACTTGACCAAGTCTCAGTCAACAAAATCAACAATTTACTTAATAACCAAGTAAAAAGAAATCTACGATGTACTCGACTAATCGTAAGTCTCAACAAATACAGACGCTTCGCGCTATTAAGTCAAGAATCGTGTATTCTGGAATACAAATGTAACGTACGTCTCGATGTACTCGCAACGAATAAACTGGGAAAGCCATGCTGCAAACACTGTTCCTTACGGCGGAATCCAATGCGGTTCGATTTGAGAAATTGGTTTTTGAGTAGAAATGGCCGAAATTCCGTTTCCATTTGACGGTTCGCGAAACGACAGCCCGAAATCGATGTTGGCAGGGATTCGAGCTCCCGTCGACGTTGTTCCCGATGTACAATCGCCGCTATGCACTCGGCCGCGCGTATACGTACAAATACGAACGTGTACTGCATGCCGCGTGTCCCATGAGCCTGCATCGGTATATAATTTTCTGAACACCGCCCGGTAGGGAAAACACCGTGAAAATACTCCGTCTCCGCTGGCTGGGCATCATTCCCCTTCGGGGACGAACTCGGACACCGGGTTGCCCCGGAAGCGACGGTGTGATTTTTATTCGATCTCCATCGAGAGTCTGCGTTTCAATGAAATCTCACCGCCACTGTTTCCCAGACTCCGTTTCCAACGAAATTTACCCGCAACTCGTCGATTATTGTTGCTGGTACCACGACGCGACTCGTTAACACAGTTCGCAATTTTACATACGCGAGGAACATGTTCCAGATGTTATCAAACGTGGACACTTTTGTAATATTATTTGAAACAACATATCGTGCGGTTTTATAGTTAATTTTTTTCTCAATCTCAATTCGGAAAATAACATTGTAAATAATTCTGTGGTTTGACTAATGTTATACTTTTGAGAGTAGTCAACGTGTTGGTAAAACATAACGATCCGAATAAAATTGAATATTATTTTAAATAATGTATTGTCTTACTTCGTGGTTATTTAATTTTCGAAATACAATTACGTTTATCTCATTTTGTGCAATAACTTCAATCGTAATAATTCTGTGTTTGAAATATTGAAATGAAAATGAAAGAGTTGTGAAAATATAATGGTCCGTTATCGTTGAATAGATGAAATTACAAATTCTTTCGCAGCGTTAAAATAATCATACGTTAATATTTTGGAGAAAAAGTTAATTAGCGCAATAATACGTATTTTATAATTTCGTCACGATATGGTAACAATTTTTATAAATTACGAATATATAGTCTAACAGGTTCTTACGGAAAGCTAGGATATTCTATGGCTGAAAATAAAAGAAAACATATTTATCCATTCAATTGAATTATTAGACAAAAGTATTATATGCTTCGTTGATAAATAATTAACTTTCTATTTGCAAATGTCGAGTAAATTTTCAGACAGAGGCTTACTGTTAAAGAACAATACCACGTATGAACTTTCAAGCAATACGTTGCAAATATCTTTTACCAAACATTGTATGATTCCTTGCAATTAAATTTAATATTGAACGACAATAGTGTGAATGAAAGTACTGGACCGAATACTAGAATGAAATATCCAAGGCATCCATAATTCGTCAAATTTCCCAACCATGTTAATAATAACAGATTATTCCAAATATTGCGCTAGTGCGCATTTACTACTACCCTATACCGGCACTATGGACCAATGGTCGATGCAGATTATAATATCAAATTCCATTCCAGCGAAGTTTCATCATCGCCGTAGCCTCGGGTATATCAAATGTAAAACGAATTCCTCTCGAACCCGATTCAGAAATAAGACACTCCTTAGAAATTCCGATTAGTCGAGAACTGCATTTGCTATGAAAAAGGTTAGTTTCCAACTTTCTTCGATTTACACGTTACAGCGAAAAGAGGCAAAGAACAGGTTCCATCGGGTTGTTCGGAAAGTCATTTCGTTTTCCAAAATGGAGAATATATAATTTAATGAAATGTTTGTACACTCTTAAAAAATCGTGTTTCATTTTCACCAAAGAAAAACCAAATGACTTTCCAAACGAGCTAATACATCATCGAAGATACTACGTATAATGGTTTAAATCTACGAAATGGAAATGAAAATAATAAAGTATACAAAATGACGATTGTAACACAGAAAAATCCAAATTTCCAAGCTCGAAAACTAATGCATAAAATATGTACTTGTTTTATGATAAATAAGAAATCTTGAATTGGGACTCTAAACCACTTCGATGGATACTGATTATTATTAATTAGAGATTTTTTAATTTAAATATCCGTGGAAGAGAAGTTTCTGCAATTTTTCGTGTACTCTTAAAATCTATAAGTTTTCTGAGAATTTGTACTCGTGGAAATTATATACACACATTAATTTCCACACGAAATAAACTCAATTGTTTGCATTGATTGTTCGTTTCGACATCTTAAGCGGCTACTTAGAAAATCTAGAAATTTTTTCCAGTTTCCAGTTCACATTATGTGAAAAAATTGATGAACTCTTTATTCGATTCTGTTTCCAAAATATAAATATTGCAGTGTTTTCTTTATCTTGATCACTTTTGTACTTTCAATCCTTTTAATTACAAAAGCCCCCAACTTTCTAACAAACGAAAAGAAAACAATATTGATTAAATTTGTATTATTCTTTTAACAATATCGATTATTCCGTAAATGTAAATTTTGTAATAAACAGCCAAAATGTCCAAATGCCGCGATTACATTGTCAGAAATATTTAATACGAAAGTATGTTTCAATTTATAAATACTGCTTCAAGGGTTTCATTTTAGAGTATTTCTCTATAATAACTGAAAATGATTAGTTAATTTAATTATACATTTCTCT
Organism: Ptiloglossa arizonensis; assembly: GCF_051014685.1. Taxonomy (NCBI): domain Eukaryota; kingdom Metazoa; phylum Arthropoda; class Insecta; order Hymenoptera; family Colletidae; genus Ptiloglossa; species Ptiloglossa arizonensis. Next base: position 4,677,008 of record NC_135056.1, on the reverse strand, counting down.
TTAACACCACTTTGTTCCAATATTATATAAAATTTAGCGCGAAGGAGATAAACTTCCCTCTGAAAGGACTCCACCATAAATTGTGTCACGCGGGCCCCACAATTACCGGTCGCACCACTGCGTAATTAGTCCCTTCTTTCGTTCTCTCGTGATTCACTTAGACTAAACAAGATTCCGGTGATCAAAATATCAAAAACAGGATAGCACAAATAATCCCGACTGGTCGTTCGAGAAACCCATCAACCGTCAAGTATTTCCGTATTGCGACGCGAGCGTAATCACCGTCACAATGAGATAATGTCCTCGGAAGAAAGTACGTTGGGGACAAAAAAAAGAAAAAAAAAAAAAAAAGAATGAAATCGATTCTCTCTTAAACGGACGAGACTAAAACCAGCGTGGGCGATAAATCTATCCGTTTCAGCGGAGTCGTGATTTATTAAGAATACTTCTACTCGCGTATGTATGAATAAATCTCCGAAAAACGAGGCGCGGAAAGTGGCCTGAAAGCTTTCCGCTCCGCGGAGAACAAAACGCGAAACGTTGCATAATCAAATCCCTTTGCAGAATGAACGGAATGTATTCGTGTACCTCGTGACGGGGCGCGCGTTGCGATTGTGTCCGTGATACGGGAACGTGTGGGTGTTCGCGCGTCGGCGAAGAACAAGGTATATAGAGTTGGAAATGGTCGGAACAGCGCAATTAAAACATAACTGCGGGTCGTTTGTCAGACTATGTATGTCAGAGCAGCAGTCGCTCGGGCAGAGGAGGGACTTATTAAAAATTGCCCCCGTCTCGTGCAATTTTCAGTGCACGAAGACCTTGGGGATTCCGAAAGCTCAACCGGAAGAACTATGCGAGCAATCGAACTACTCAAAGACGTAAAGCTTCTGCTGCACGATTGTTTTATTCTTCGGAGATTCGCGTGTTCCTTGGGGACAAGACAGTATACGCGTACGGTTGGACTTTAAGTTGTTTCAAATATTATAACGTGTCACGTGATGTTTTATGTTAACGGTAGAATTAAGACCGTTTACCAGCAGTAAACGCATTAGTATTTGTATCAGATATGTGTCTTTAGAGCTAGATGGAGAAAGGGTAAATTAATTTACGAGTATCGTTAGTTATCTATTTTGATAATTGTCTGTGAATATTGTAGGCAAAGATGTCAAGTGTAAAAATAGTTTAAACAGTAAGTTTATGTTATATACCGTTAGTTAATGTACAGTCATAAGATTATCTTAAAATTTCATCGCATTTTTGGTATTTAAAATCAGTCATGGTCATGATTCAGGTACACGCAAATGTATTTTTTTATTTGCTAGAAGATAGAATAGGAAAACATACACGTTCTCCCGATCGAAAGTATCGATAATCTTGAAAAAAACTCGTCGACGCAAAAATTATACACTTGAATGTATTTTTTCCTTCAAAACCATTTAAAGTGCGCCATAAACACTTTTTGTGTCATTAAAAATGAAGAAGATGTACAAGTGACATTTTCTACTTGAGACACCCTATATATTACACCCCTCTACTTAATTTTTCATACGATCCTCCTTTTACGAATCTGTTTGACAATTCGTTCGATCTCGTGTAGCTAAAATCTCCACCCGCATTCTTGTCCAGAAGTCATTTCCACGCGCACTTCACTTGTAATCGATACCCTAATCGAAACATTCACCCGATGGCGCTCACTTTGCTCCAAAGAGACACTCAACATTCACGCTCAGCCATACGATCCGCGACGTAAAAAAATCCTACGTGTCTACCATGGTCACAAGGAAATTTCTCTATTACCGACAAGTCGTAAAAATGAAATTTTCAACGGATATAATGCTAAATACTTTTGACTCGATCAATGAGTTATTTTTTAAATTAGCTGTCACAACCTGATTCTAAAATCTCATAACAATAAACTCAGAGAAGAAAATAGTTCTCTCTCCTATAACTACATCGTCTGGGAAACAACACCTACGATATTCAGAATCGATCGATCACACTATGATATTCATTGCTGAACTGTAAAGTTAATATTAGTACTCAACTTGTATTTAAATTAAGAGCCAAATCATACTCCAGGAACATTTAGGCTTTTCGAAAAGACACTGATAATGGGCAACTCGTTAGAAGATATCGATAGAACTTCACAGAACTGTAGATAAAATATTTTTGAGAATATTTTCTGCGATTTATTAAATATATATCGAAGTTGATGTCCAAATATCTGTGAAGTCTTAGTGCGAAGGATAGGATCAATCCAATAGCCTACTGGCCAATATACGTACGCATCAATTATCAAGCCCTATGTTGAGGTATCAAACAGGTAGCGAGATTAGCTGTCATTATCGAGGTATGACCTCAACAAGAAAACGATATGGCTAACTTACTATTAGAGTTGCAGATCGTCCAAACAATTTTAAATAAATCGTTAATCGAATAATCTTTTGAATATTATTATTATTTATTATTTATAATGTAATTCTTTGTCTCGATTAAAGTTGATGTCCTTACTGATAAAAATACGAAGTCGACTTGATGTTAAAATAGTAGAAAAAATGATCTTTTGTATTAATTGCTATAAAATTAAAGACGAGATACAATATAAATGTACCGAAGTAATTAACATTCAAAACAGCAGATTATTTTTGGGTGTGAATCGTTACTTTAGCGTAATCATTACTGTCATTTGTATTCGATATATTTTTGTTTCTTTCCTTTAAATTTGAACGATTATGAAAAATTCATCGAGTTCTAACCTTGAAATATTACTAAAAACTAGTTTTATCAAACACAGTCTAATTATATTCAGACTTAACAAATCTTATTATTGCTTTTTTCATTTCTGATGAATCGTCAATGCAATTAAAGAAGATTATTAAATGTGATACATTTAATGGCTGTGGATATTTCATAACTCTTAGAATGGTTCGATACAAGTGTCCATTTCAAACGTTAATATATCGATGGTATTGAAATTTGATACAATTGTTTGCTGTCGATATATAATACGTTTGAAAGCGTTTGAAGACGTTCCTTAGATTGGTTTCATACAAAAGTAATCAAAAGTGTAGTAAAATTAATTTCTATTATATTTCTTTGTTAGACGAAGAAAAATCTAAAAATTACCGATCCAATAATTTAAACAAATTATTATCTTGTTGAATATTGTGCGTTCTTAATTTTACAAGAACGAATTTTTCTCGTACAAATGATGAATTAAACTGTTCTTGAAACTCGAGTAAATTAAAATTAATGGTACAACAAAAATGATAAGCTTGAAATCTAATACAAACATTGACGGGTCGATTATCATATTTTTCAGTTTATCGTTATGAAAATCCGTTATAAATTTGTTGTCACTTCAAAAACATGATAAAGCTTTATGTAAAATTGATTAAAAAATGCAACATAAATTAAGATTCTTCATACAAATCAAACATCTATTCTCGTTCGAAAAGTACAAAATTTATAGTACGTCCAGAAATATATAATTCAGGGAATTTTGATGATATTTATTTCAATGACTGTAACTTTTTTAGAATTTTAAAAGAAATAAATTTGTACGAAAATAAAAGTTTACAATATGGTTGTGTGCTGTAAAGCATAAAAGCGCTGTAAAATACTAATCGTAAGGTACAATTATTAACAAAAGTTTGGTTTTTTGCTATTACTAACACATGAAATTGTTAAAGTTTGATCGAACAAGATACATGTTATTCACTAAACTATGACAGTTTCACATCACGTTTAACTTAACATTATATCACAAAATAATTGTATAACTGTAAACTACTAAGTAGTAATCAAAGTACTAGAATATTGTTAATGTGGTACCATTATATATCATACGCAACGTGATGTATAAAGTTTATCATATATTTAGATTCTCCCGAGTAGTTTTTATAATTTTATTCAAAATCAACGTTTCGATCTTGCTGTTAGATCCTCTTCAACCAAACGTATACATACATAAATTGATTAACGTAACGTATACGATGAAACTCAAATTTCTCTAAATATAAAACTAATTTCTATGGAAAAATGTAATTTTTATAGGTAATCGAATTTATAATTAGAATATTATTGGAACATCCAGAGACCCGGAAACGTAATATTTGGGTAGTTAAAAACACTCGGGAAAATAAAAATACGTACACACATAAAACGACGAAGATATTAGAATCACTGCCGGTTTTGAACGACGCAAAATTTCCGGTTACTCGACCAGTCGCGGAAAGCTACGCGAATTGAGAGCAGCAGAGTCACGGAAACTACCGGGAGTTTTATCGAGAAATTGGCGTATTTTTTCGGACTTTGTACGCGTTCGATCCGAGCCGGAAGCTCATTAGGAATTCAAGCAACGTCCTGGCGCGTTTCCGCGCTTCTACGAAGCACTACACTTCACGGATCCCTTTTTAGCAGGGAGGACTTCTTACAGTACATATGTCTTGAGTGGTGCCCTTGATTGTGCACGATTACGTTGAAGCATACCGTCCCAATTTCCGGTACGAGTTTCCGGCCTCCGACCGGAATACTCGAACTTTGATTGCTTGTAAAATGGTGCACGAATATGCTGGTCCATTCTATAAAAGTGGATCCCCGTTCGTCTCGTGGTTTTACTAATGAAAAAAAGCAGCTCAAGAAATTGTAAAATAATAAATTTCGATCACTTAAACGCTGGTGATTTATACACATTCAGCAGTAATATATTAACTGATATGGCTGTCGACAAAAGTCTCGTGATCCTAGTATTTGTATAAACATACTCGTTTCGTTCGATATTCTTGAACATTTAATTTCTAATCCTAAACAATACAATAACCTAAATTTCTTTTAGGAATATGTAATTTTCAACGAATAATGCACACAATTTTCATCCATGTTACTGTTTTTGTCACTGTAGAATGTAATTTGCGTACAAATTATGTAGAGATTATAATTACAGTTAAAAATGAGTTAGTAGCTGTAATTGTATATATAATAGTAAACATGTTGCACACATCGGTATAAAAAATTAAAAGATTAAGTTAATAAAACAAGTCTGATTCCTGAGTTTCGTATGGTCCACAAATGGCAGTCAAAGTATTAGCAATCGTTCGAAGAATAGTAAATAACAATGAAACAGCAATAACATCTCATATACATTTGTCTAAATAATGATACAAAATTAAACGATACAACACTTATAAAAACAATTCATAATAAAACGATTACGTATCGATGGAATGATATGTCTAAAAAGTAGTAAAGAGATTCAAGATGAAATTAACCCGATGATCTTTATAAGAAAATATTATAAACTTATTCCTTATCACTTTATGGACTTTCCGTGAACGTCATCTCGGAATTCCAAATTACAGACACGACTGTAGAATTCCTTCTGAAAGGTTCAGGGGTATAGTCACGACGATGGTACATCTTTTCAACCCTATTGACGGTCGGCAAGCATAGTAATTATGGGTTACCCTGATGAGCAGACGGAAGAAGGATTCCGGGCAGGAAATCTGAATGAGAAAGATCGAATCTCGCGGTATCTACGCCTCGTGTTCGCCTCATTTTCCTACTTCTCCGCCATTGTTATCAGCCCGTCTTTCCAATTCTCCTTTGTCCTTCTACTTCCGCGTTTTCTGCCATTGTTGTCACTTTACGTCGCCTGGCTCCGTCGGTCGGTTAAACCCTGCTTCGGGATTCGAATAGACGTTCCCCTTTCGCACCAGAGACGAGAACCGAGAGTCTTCGACTAAACTTGGCGAAATCCGGCAGTGTTATTTCGACGAAGTTAAATAGTTTTGGTAACTGTTTTACGGATCAAGGAGGAAGCGACTCGATCCGTAGTTAAGGCGCTCTGTTCGCCCTTCGAATGGAAGATACGATAGTATCTCGAAAGACAAAGTTACGGTAAACAAGTATTTCGAGCCATCTTAAATTGAACGAACGTTTGCGATGCTCGCTCGCGATTGCAACATTTCTAAATATTTGTTTCGCTTTAATTCTGGGCGGACTGTGCCACTGAGCTGTCACGTTGAAAACGGGAAGGGGATCTCTTAGTTTAGCAGATTGGAGTGGAAGTAGTATAAATAAAAGTGAATGTATTATTTTTCGTAGTAAATTTTACTTTATTAACAAATGGCTCAGGTCTGCGATTATATGAAATGCGTGCTTTCAAATTAACGATGTGTAAAATTGAGCCTGTGTTGTAGCACGTGTTTTTGTAGAAATTCTTGTGGAAATTTCCTTGTTCATCGACAACCAAATTTTTAAATGTTTTCGTGGTAATATTATGATTAATTATAAATGTGGGGACGGTGAGTAGACAGCTCTGAGTATAGTGCCCTTTGGGGTCCATTTGGCGCAAGCGCGGGAAGCGAACGCGTGACGACGAAGATAAGGAGTTACAATATACAATAGAATGCGTACAATAAAATTGCAAAGGCTTTGTAAAAAACAATATAAGTGTCAAAATTGAAATCTTTTGTTTTTTTTTCTCGTAAAATGTTCTATATGTCAATGGAAATGCCATAGTATACGATATAAGTGCTGAACGAAAACAATGCAAGTGTCAAAATTGAAAACTTTTCTTTTTTCTCGTAAAATATTCTATATGTCAATGGAAATGCCATAGTATACGATATAAGTGCTGAACGAGAACAATGTTACCAAAATTGAAAACTTTTGTTTTTTTTCTCGTAAAATATTCTATATGTCAATGGAAATGCTATAGTATACGATATAAGTGCTGAACGAAAACAATGTTGCCAAAATTGAAAACTTTTCTTTTTTCTCGTAAAATATTCTATATGTCAATGGAAATGCTATAGTATACGATATAAGTGCTGAACGAAAACAATGTTGCCAAAATTGAAAACTTTTCTTTTTTCTCGTAAAATATTCTATATGTCAATGGAAATGCCATAGTATACGATATAAGTGCTGAACGAAAACAATGTTGCCAAAATGGTAAACTTTTGTTTTTTTCTCGTAAAATGTTCTGTATGTCAATGGAAATACTATAATATATACAATATAAGTGCGATTCGTTTTATAAATTCGTGACTACTAATAATGCTAAAAGATTACGTCAATGAAAATTGTAGAATTGAAACAAATGTTAAAAGCTATAAATCTATAAGATAGTGAAATAGAAGGACATAATAAAAAGGGTAATAACTCGCACAATAAACTGCCTTATTTTCGAGAAGAGATCTAGAAGACAATTTAATATACTTTACAGGCAATGACAAATTACAGATTCAGATAAGTGATTTTAGAGGCACTAGTAATCTGTTGGAACGAGCTACAAAAGTTCATATAGTACAGAAAACGAATGCTACAAGGGTCTCGGAAATAGACCACAATTGAAAGCAGCATATCGTCGTGGAAAAGTTCAGAATGGCCATCGATAAAAGAATTTAAGGAACATGTAAATCCTGGAACCATCCATTCAAAACTCTGCAGTCACCGACAACAACTAAAGCGGTCAGCTTTTTCCGAAAGCGGTCGGAAATATATTTACAGCATGTAGGAAATAGCCAGTCAAAGGTTTGTCGCCATTATTCAATATACAGCTGATGGTTTACTAGGAGAAAGACGCGACAAAGCTGTTTTATACGAATCTTGAACACTATCGGAGTTGGAGAGGAATTTCGAGACGTATGATAAGATAAGAAAAGAAGGTCTGGTCAAGGAAGTCGCAACAAAAGAGAAACCTTTGCGAATGGAAACGTTCCGAGTTCGCTGCAATTTAAAAGATCACGATGTTATGGATATGATTCGCTAAAGTATGACGAACACACGTGCCCCGATAAAGATAAAAGCATCAGGTGTTTAATTGCAACAGATACGCGTACATTAGATTTAATTGTGACAAAGCAAACAAAGTTAGCGCAAGCGTGGCTAAAGCTAGCTGTGTACACAATTCAAGTAACGAATTTACACTTGAATTTAAACTATTAAAATGTTATGCGTTATTAAACACTGAAAGTGAAATAAAATAATTAGTTCAGAGAATTATTAAAGTATTTAGATGCGCGTATATCTAAGAACAAATAATAAAATAACAGGTACACGCAGACTCTAAGGAGATTACGAAAGACAACGAATCGGAAATAATTAATGTAAGTGCACGTATGTTAATAAAGATACTACTTAAGAGGATGAAAGTGATTTTAAGATGATGAAAATAAATTGCGTCGAAGTGGATGAAATAGATATAATTAAATCTTAAAGTAACGGAATTAATAAAAGAATACAAGTCGAAATGGAAAATGAATATTTTTATTACGACGAAAATAATTTTAAAAGATAAGGTAACCAGTGCATTCACAGCCACGACGAGTGGCATCTAATAAGAAGAAAGATGTTAAAAGGGAATTAATAAAATTTATAAGTCGTTGATTAATTAATTATAAGTCATTAGTTAATTAATAAAAGAATATAAGTCGAAATGGAAAATGAATACTTTTATTACGACGAAAATAATTTTAAAAGATAAGGAACCAGTGCATTCACAGCCACGACGAATGGCACCTAAGAAGAAGAAAGATGTTAAAAGGGAATTAATAAAATTTATAAGTCGTTGGTTAATGAATTGTAAGTCATTAGTTAATTAATAAAAGAATATAAGTCGAAATGGAAGGCGACTTCTATTACGACGAAAGTAATTTTAAAAGATAAAGAACCAGTGCATTCACAGCCACGACGAGCAGCACCTAAGAAGAAAAGAGGTGTTAAGGCAATAGATAGATGACTGGGTAGATGAAAGAATAATAAAACCAAGCACCAGTGAATACAGAAGATCTGTGGCGATAGTACCGAAAAGGTACGGCTCCTACAGAGTCTGCATAGACTATCGTCGACTGAATGCAAAGATGGAAGGAGATCGATCCTCTATGCCCTTGATTGAAGACAGTATCGATACGTCAGCGAAAGCAGTATTCTCAGAATTAAATCTGAAAAGTAAATTCTTCTATACGTATCAGAAAACAATCAAAGATACGTGTTCTTTGTAACTCCTGAAGGACGATTTAAACTTTCACGAACACCTTTTAACTTGTGGGATAATATAATATATTTCTCGAGGTTCGTCGACGAAATATTATATTTAAGAACGTAGACGACAAATAGTACTTACCTACATAGATGACTGATTGTGCCTGGTGCCAACATTGAATACGCATGGCAAAAACTGCAGGGAACCCGGAAAGTAGCTGCAAGAAACGAATTGAATGTCAACTGTGAGGAGAATGAAGTAGATTTCCGCGAAAGAGTATCAAATTTTTGGGGCATATAGTGAGCAACGATCGGTCATGAAAGCCAATAGTTGTTTTTCAAACCCAAGAGTAAGAAAGCTAGCCAATGTTTCTTAAATCTTACTAAACAATACTTTCGGAAATTTTTAAAAGATTACTCCAAAGTGTCACGTCCATTATTGAACTTATTAGAAATTTATAGATCGATCAAATGTGAAGGCTAAGAAAAGAAATCATTTTTAATTTCAATGCTGAGTTTGTCGAAGAGATACTCTGTGTTTCTCGAAGCAGTATTTTTAGATAAATATAATCACAAAAAATACTTTCAGCCAGTATGTTACACGAGTAATAAAATGACGGATACCCAAAACAGGATGTCTCTCGTGAATTAGAAATTCTAGCAGTGAGTAAAGTGATTAACGCTAGAACTACCAGTGGTGAATGTATTACTATTTGTATCAGACCACGTACACACCTTCGAAGTTAGATGGGGAAAGGGTAAATTAATTTACGAGTAACGTTGATTGTCTATTTTGATAATTGACCACGAATATTGTAGGCAAAGTCGCCGTTAATAATTGAGCAATTTTAAAAAGAGGTTCGAGACAAGTCGAATTAAACCCTTTGGTAGTTCTAGTGTTAAGAATTCCTTAAAAGAAGTATTTTGAATGGATTTCAAGAAAATTAGATCGAATGCTATCTGATCATCCGATCAATCGTTGTGATGAAGTTATGTAAATGCTCGAAATTTGGTTGGAACTGAAAATATGTTCGTCGAATTGGAGAATTTAGAAATTCTATAGAGTTTAAATATTTAAATAAGTTGAATAGCATTCAGAAATTCAAATTTATAGTTTCTATCTTCATTTCGTTGAATACATTCTTTTCAACGTGCCATGTGTGTTCATCACATGCTTTCTAGTTTAAACAAATTTCGATGTTTTTAATTAACAAATTCTTAATAGAGGACTCTTAGTGGCCTGTTTAATCTTGAATTTAATCTAGCACTGTTCTAAGCGAATAAAAGTTAAAAGAAGTGAAACTGTGCAGTAAAATTACTAACGTTATTTGTTACGACTTCAATGAACATTATTTCGCGAATAAAGTTTTACCAAACTTCAAAAAATGTGATATTCAGGGGGAAAATCCAGCGAGCATGGAAAATGTGGTAATAGTTCGCAATTGAATTGATTAATTTTTTTTTTACGGTTCTTTGGACAATGTGCAACCATGCGTTGTCGCGATACTAGATTGAAGCTTTTGTTTATTAATTCCAACGGCAACTCTATTAACCTTTCATGAACTGTGTCCACTTTCTGATAGTATGTATCCGTGTCAATAGTTTCACACGGTTTCAAAGAGCTATATTGTCTCGTATCACTGTGTTCATCGAATATATAATCTTATTATGAAGTGATGGTTTCAGTAATTTAATCACTGTATAGATCTTTTCGAATTAACGTAAAATATTCACTGTTGAACACGAGTCGTTATTTATTTCAGGAATAGATTATTTTTATCGTGTCCGGTGAATGAACGCCGAATTTTGTAATCAAACTCGTGAATACAAAATTAAAAATTCTATAAATTAAGACAAGCATAAGTCAACTAATAAATAATAGCTGAAATTGAAGTTATAATATAGTGTGTCGATGCTGCAACGTTTTAAGACAAAAATTTCTAAAAGAAAATTACAGAAAAATAAAAGAAAAGTATTCAAGAATATCATTTATAATTTTTAAATAAATTTTATTCTATACAAATATTCAAAGCAATCGAATTTGAACATTTTCGATTGAGTATATCGTAGTTAACACGTCTGACCTTTAAATATGATATGTAATACAGCAGCATAAATATAATGCAAAGAAACATTTAAAAAGATAAAATAGTTCTGAAAATAAAATTACAATTTCCTAGTTTAGAAAGTTCATAAGAATAATAATAATGAAAGAAGATACATTGAAATAAGTTTCTATACAAAAACGAAATTAAAAAGATATTTAAGTAAACTCATACGCCAAAATAAAATTATAGCGTAAAGAATTACCATAAAGAAAAAAAAAAATAATTTTAAGCAATGTTTAAGTATTTAAAATAAGTGCTTGACAGTAATGGTGAAACGATAGTAATTAATTTTGTGAATATTTGTTAGTAATTTAAAATTATCGTAGTTAAATTGTGTAGAAATAAGACAGATATTGGTAAAGATACCGCCTTAAGTAGAAATGTCGTCTAACGATCAGACATGTTCGCCAAATCGTATTCAATTGCACGGACGTCCGATGAATATTCAAAGTCGACTTTCTCACAGATAAAAGCTCGTGTGAAAACACATTATCGCAAATTTTCGATTTCTTTTTGCGCAAAGAATCACTCTACGCCCGGTTGCATCAGCTGTTCTCACCCACCTTGTATAAAACGATTCCGAAAACAACCGTTTAAGTCCTTAAATGTTTCGACTGTATCAGGGATGATGGCGAACCTATATCATATGTGTCCAAAATGACAAAAGTAACTATTTGATTCGAATTTTGAATAAAACCCATTTGATGTTCAAAGTGTAAAATGCACGAAAATTTTTATATATAAATATAGAGTATTAATACATATACATATATGTCGATATGCTGAGCGCTCTTCCACCCGATTACAATATTATTTTCTTCTAAAATTTAAAGAAACGCAAAGATGCAAATGAGGTATTTGGATTGTTTGGAAAAATATAGGGTACCTTTTCCAAAACACCAATTCTACGTATAAAAATGATAAAGATACTTCTCTACGCTCTTTTAAGGGTATCTTTAAGAAATTCCCCTTTACCCCGGGTCACATCGTTGATTTCTGTTTCGATTAATTTGCGGTACGCGCTCGCGAAAGGGTTCGTCATTCCAGGGCTAAAGTGTTCTATTATTTTCCACCAATTGAGGCCAGGTTTTAAATAATCGTCGGGGAAAACTCGAGACGCCGTGCAAGCCTGTCTCGCCGTAGAGCCCGTTATCCACCAGGGGAACAATTTTCACCGTCGTCGAGAGCTTATTATTATGGGTAAAAGTGTAGCTCTTTAGGCACGGCATTATTGCGACGTCTATGAATGAAATTTCCATAATATTATGCCGTTGTAAATTCCGAGCGGTGTGGGCTAGGCTCTGGCATCGCGAATTTCATTAACCGGATAAATACGGAGGAAATGCATAAGCCGCGGTTCCGCGTTAAGGCTACAAAGCGACACTGTCCTCTTCACGGGGTAGTGTATTTGATTGAACATTAGCATGACAAAGGGTTCGCCCCGCGTGCACATAAGCATCCCACGCGTTCTAGAGAATCGACTCTCGCCTTGAGATGATTTTTCCAGATGGATCTCTTTCTGATCCTCTTCGTTGCACTTCACGAAGTCTATTTTCATAGGCAAATTGGCTACGATTCATCGATACGAAGCACGATGAAGCTTTCCCTGGCCTAACGAAGATTTCTTATTCCTTTCATTTGATAATTAACGGTTCAACAATAAACACATGTAAGCAAAGGAACATGGACATAGTGAAGCTGTAATTGTTCGAATGTTTAGTCCAATGTTTCTTAAATTTCACATTCCCGCGGATTCTCCTCGATAAAGATACTTTTAACGAACCCCATGGAACACGATTAAATTCTTTTGTATATATGTTTGAAGTTATATTTCAACAAAGTGTATTCGTGTTTTGAAGATTTTTATTTAATTCGAACCTATTCGTGCTTTGCAAGTTGTTTATCGAAGCAATGAATCAAAATTAATTTTTCAATAAATATCGAGGTTGCACAACTCTTCTAAGAATTTATTTAATATTATTTAGTAACGAATCATCTTTTTATTGAATTGTATTTCAAGTGACGCTACTACGTTGAAATGAAAACTTTGATACAGTTTACTGCTTGTTATTAATTTTAACTGCAGTACAAGGTAAAATGGTAAATATATTACGAGTTCAATGTTGGTGAGATTGTGAACAAAATTTTAACTGTTTTAAATTTTCAAACTTCTTCGTTTCGAGTTTCTGACGATGGAAAACTTTTTAACGAGTCATTCTAATTAGAATGAAATATTACGGGAAGCAATATACTCGTTTTCTTTTGTGTGTTCGCTGATCATAGTTTCAGAAACACTAATTGAACCAAACATTTGATTAGGTGAACGCCATTCGTCAGGATGATTGATTGTGCAGACTTCAATTAACCGAACGCTTAATTATCCGAATCCAGAGTCCTGCCATCTAGAAAACGGAAATATACTAGGTATTTTTAATTTTCAATTCGCACACAATTTGAACAATATCGATTTGTAACAATTTTTAGTTTAAAGACAATACAGAACACTTAAAGTACGATTAAAATCGTTTTGACAATCAATTACTGAAAATAAAATGGATTATACGATTACATTTAGACAAATCGTTGTTAATTACTACACGCAACAACAAAATAAAGTTTAGTTTACAATTATTCTAAGTTTTTCATTTAACCATTGGTATTTCTTAACACTTAATATTTCATATATCGTGTTTGAAAAATAAAGTTTAAAAATGTTTCACTACAACAAATTGCTCGAATCGATTAACAATTTATCAATTCAGATATCTTTCTGTATTTCTGCCTTCACGGTAAGCCCGAATTAAATTTATAGGTACAATTGGTTTTTAGATTACTGAAGGGACAAGAGTGTCGTTTGCTTGAAAGTTTTTTTGCGGGATTATTACACGGACATAGAAGTTATTGAAGATGTAAATGTAAAAATGATTACAAGTCGTGGAACGACAACGGCAGTTTCATAACCGATACTCGTTGTACTTTAATGAAACGAACAGAACTTTGCGTTGCAAAAGAAGCCAATACGAGCATTTACTTGCACAAGGAATGTTTCTGTTTTATTTTTATACCATCCAAAATGATACTTCTGACAGTCGTTGAATTTGTCCTTGTATTTCCAAAATTATTCTAAAAAGAAAATCACACAACAACGTTTAAACAAAAATTAAAAAGATCCTGAATTTTGAGTGAAAAAATGTTTTTCAAAAATTTCGGAACTTTTATCTTTCTTTTGTGAAATAATCGCAATTGTTTACAAAATAGTGTCATATTTTTCTTTTTACAATCGATATAAGTTGACATAATAGTACAATGTGATACTCTCAAGCACCTGCAAAATACACTTGCATTATTTTGTACAATTAAATCATATTATTTGTTTACCTCAATCAATTCTCCATACTATTCCACGTGTAAGAAATATAAGAACATTTTATAACCAATTTCTACCATTTGATATTTTTTTATCCCTCCTTCATTTTCTACTACTTTGCTATCATTTCCCACGTGAAGAAATACAACATAGTGGAAATTTCAAATCGACCACCTACATTACTTGTTCTCTTTTAACAATAAAAGAAAATACTTCCAGCAAGTGTTATTTAAACACAAAGGGAGCTTAATCCGATCCATAGTTGATCTTGAATACCCTTCAACCATAAATTACAGTGTGTATCTTAAAACGTTCTATTAGAAGGCAACTAAAAAAATCATATTCCATTTACCAGAACAATGTATACAATAAAGTTTCCATAATTGCAGATGAACACTGAAAAATAAACCAAATATCGAGGTATCTCCTTTGCACCTTCGGCTATAGTACGAAAGAATCATTTACATCAGATTCTGTACCCTTGAAACCATTTACCTGAAGCTTCTTTCTTATGGTACCAAAACTAAACAATTTATTCGGTCGTGATCCGGTTGCAAATATACTCACCCGGTGTATCCATCACGGAGACATCATTAAGCCGAAATTTACCGGACGTAAACGGTTCACAAATTATTTCACGATAAAGTGTTTTGGAATTTAAGTATTATTACTCCCCGTAGGGGGGACTAACTGCGCTAGAATTAAAAACATAAATCGTCGAGATTCACGACGCGGCCAAAGTGGCCTGAATCAATTTCCCTTAACAATTACGCACGCATCGCCACGCACGTACGTCGTTACGCAGCTACGGAACGAACGATCGAAACTAATTGTAAGGAACTAATTGCCGGCTTTCCTCGGCCCACGAACCTCTATTCTCCGCTACCTGACCAACAACCCTGAATGTTATTGGCGGTTTGCCACCCTGCAGCGGATGCATCTTGTCGCGGGTTGCGCTGCACGATCTCATCGGGATGTGACCTCGAACTCTTATCTGGCCAGTGTCGAAAACAGGCTTTAAACGAATTAAAGTCCCCGGGGAACGGGGGTAGGGGGGGGGGGTGATCGAAACTCCTGCAGGGAATCCGTGTCGACGAAATTATCAAGGCTGTACCTGTTGGATTAAACGATCCTGTATCGGGAACGTAGGCGGTTGCACACTCTTTTATTTTCGTTCAGTTACATTTCATTTGAGCTTGGCTCTGGGACAGTCGTATTTTAATCCTGTTTTTCGAAAATGCAACAGGAATCGAATACATTGAATAAATTCTTTATCGTGTCTGAACTTTTCAACGCGTAAATAAATTCTAAAATTTGTCTATAGAAATTAGAATGGTAAAAGAGGATATGATGTTTAAAGATATACTAGGTTGTTCGATAAGTTTGATAAAATTTATTGAACAGTGTAGTACTAGGTTACGAAGAATATTTCTCTCGGTTACGTAATAAATTAATTGTAAAATTTGTCTTGCGAATTAAGAAATTTTCTGATTATTAATGAACATTTGTATAGCAATATGAAAACAAACGAATAATGTTTAAGGATGTGAAATATATATGAATACGAAAAACGAATTGCACGGTAATCAATGAACATTTTCATAGTGACGTGAAAAGTATGTGTAATACTTAAAAATATAAAATATGTATGAAAATAATACTTGTATTTGCTACATAATGTACACTTATTGATTTTCCCTAGATTTTCGAAAATGCAACAGGAATCGAATATATTGAATAAATTCTTTATCGTGTCTGAACTTTTCAACGCGTAAATAAATTCTAAAATTTGTCTATAGAAATTAGAATGGTAAAAGAGGATATGATGTTTAAAGATATACTAGGTTGTTCGATAAGTTTGATAAAATTTATTGAACAGTGTAGTACTAGGTTACGAAGAATATTTCTCTCGGTTACGTAATAAATTAATTGTAAAATTTGTCTTGCGAATTAAGAAATTTTCTGATTATTAATGAACATTTGTATAGCAATATGAAAACAAACGAATAATGTTTAAGGATGTGAAATATATATGAATACGAAAAACGAATTGCACGGTAATCAATGAACATTTTCATAGTGACGTGAAAAGTATGTGTAATACTTAAAAATATAAAATATGTATGAAAATAATACTTGTATTTGCTACATAATGTACACTTATTGATTTTCCCTAGATTTTCGAAAATGCAACAGGAATCGAATACATTGAATAAATTCTTTATCGTGTCTGAACTTTTCAACGCGTAAATAAATTCTAAAATTTGTCTATAGAAATTAGAATGGTAAAAGAGGATATGATGTTTAAAGATATACTAGGTTGTTCGATAAGTTTGATAAAATTTATTGAACAGTGTAGTACTAGGTTACGAAGAATATTTCTCTCGGTTACGTAATAAATTAATTGTAAAATTTGTCTTGCGAATTAAGAAATTTTCTGATTATTAATGAACATTTGTATAGCAATATGAAAACAAACGAATAATGTTTAAGGATGTGAAATATATATGAATACGAAAAACGAATTGCACGGTAATCAATGAACATTTTCATAGTGACGTGAAAAGTATGTGTAATACTTAAAAATATAAAATATGTATGAAAATAATACTTGTATTGGCTACATAATGTACACTTATTGATTTTCCCTAGATTCGTTACTAAAATTATGATATTTGCGATAGAAATGCAGGAACTGTGAGCTATTTTTAGTTATATTAAGTACGTTATGTATAAAAAAAAAGGCAACGTTTACAGGGTAGATATCATGTAAAAAATGGAAATTGTTTTGGGAATTCAGGGAGAGATAGCAATCAAATAAAATCGTTACAAAATAGTGTATGATAAAAAACCGAGTTATTGATGATAAACCACAAATTAGGAGAGACTGTATAGTAGAATAAATGGTGGAACGATAATTCTAAAACCAAATTCATTTCTGGCCGAAGAGACTGAAATTAATAAAGTCATACATTCGTTACCAATTTTCAACTTTGTTCTATATTGATTACTGGCACATTCCCAGAAATTTCTAGTATACTTGTAAGTATCTAGAAATAATAAAATACACAGTATTTATTCCATATCGAACCCAGAGTTTAGTAAAACTTCACGATAAAAGAAATGAAATATTAAAGGAATTTAATTAAGCTACTGTTAATCCCGCTCACTTATTTCGTATAAGCTCATTGTTGTTTCATAAAGATGTGTTACAAATTCAATTTTCAATGAATATTTAAATCGAAAGCCTCTATTTACCTGAATATAAATTCTCGAATTATTAGTCCATCCAAGCGTTTTATTTAAATCTTGTCAACCAGTAATTTTAATTTTCCTCAGAAATTGACACAGAATTAAGGGACCTAAAAGATTAAATCGATAAGTATTTCTTAAAGAACACTAATACAACATATAATGTAAACCACATTGTTGGTTTGTTTAGGAACTTAAAAATAAATTTGTTTCGCAAGATAAACGTATGTATGTGTGTACACAAGGAGAATTGTAATAATGTCCGTTTAAAATGCTGATTTTTAATACATAAAGTAAATGGAAGAAATCGAAACTTTTTAAAAAAGAAACTACAGAAATCAACATACTCATAATTCTTGTACAGAGTCAAATGAGATAAATGTCATGGAACAAATATATGAATAATAAATTGAATGCACAAAGTTCTCTTTGCACCAAAAGGGAACATTTGGTATACGAAACCGAATTTGCGATTTAAATGTAATTTGCATCGCCTCGCTGGTATTTTATTTCAGTCGAATCAATCGAATCATGATTACGTACCTCGTGCAATATCGGCGCAAGAAACTGCGTAAAATAAAATCGAGTGGTATACGCTTTGCTTTTCCCAACTACATTTTAACACGATTAATAACATACATTTTTATAATTTACTTAAACGATCACGCGGTATTAAAGCTTTGAACACAATCTTTGCACCTCAAATATTAAAAATCTTAATAAACATCTGGGGACTAGATACGATTAGAAGAACAAAGTTAGATTCTCATTTTTGTGTAAAAATTTGACACAGATATTACTAAAAATGGGAAAAAATTAATCTGTTACGTTGGTTCGTAGTTAAATGAAAAAAAATGACGAGTGATTCTATGACCAAAAATGAGTAAAAAATATGTAAAACATTCTTTTCAACCGAGATATATTTACAAGAAATTCGATTTTGAAGGACATCAGTATACGACAACAACTTTATAAATTGAAATAAGCCACACTCTTTTTCTAATTCCAGGTAACAAAAAGTAATAGAAGAAACAGTTACACAGTTTAAGGTTCTCCAAGATTTTATAAATCTAATTCTTCTGCAAATGCATTTTACTTTTTAAGCGGAACTGCACATAAATCGTTCCTCCTCATCATTCTCTGTGTAAAACTATTAAAATACAAACAGTGCTAGAATGATAATTTCCGAAATTTTTGAAAATGAAAGCAATTTCGAATGCACAAGTAAGATGTAGACAAATGTTACTCAGAATAACAGATAAGTAGATGCACTCCAAGCGAACTCGTTCGAAGAATAAAAATACTTTGCTAATTCGGGAAACAATTCATCGTCAGCTTCGAGTAAGGTTTTTATCTTTATCTGTATCTTTATTCTAAGTTTATTTGAAGCTTGGAATAACTTCTGAGGCTACGTTTATTCGAAGCTACAGATAACTTGTGAGGCTATGCTGCGCTCTTCCGTCTGGAAGCACTTGAAAAGGTTTGCGTTTGAAAGGCGTGCTTCGAAGGAGCGTCCTAATAGTGTCCTGCGGCACGCGTTAGGGTGGGTCAGGATTTCCCTTCGAGCGCCAAAACCACCTAAAGAAACATTCCCGCTTGTACCAATTCGTAACCGTGATTCTTCAAGAATTTTGCGAGATCGGTTTCGAATCTGTCGTATTCGTCAAATTAATGACGCAAGACTGGTTCAAATGTAAGAATAAATAACAGATTGGGTTATAAAAAAAATTCCCGCTTGTACCAATTCGTAACCGTGATTCTTCAAGAATTTTGCGAGATCGGTTTCGAATCTGTCGTATTCGTCAAATTAATGACGCAAGACTGGTTCAAATGTAAGAATAAATAACAGGTTGGGATTTTTAAAAAAATATTCCCGCTTGTACCAATTCGTAACCGTGATTCTTCAAGAATTTTGCGAGATCGGTTTCGAATCTGTTGTATTCTTTAAATCAATGACGCAAGACTGGTTGAAATGTAAGAATAAATAACAGGTTGGGATTTTTTAAAAAATAATAGATTTGGGTTAGATACACAATAAAGTAAATAGGATTGTAATTGGTTAATATAGGTACATATGTATTATAAATATTTGACACGAAATCTATGAATCTTTCAATGTGTCGTTTAAACTCTATAGAGACGAATTATGTTGTTTGAAATTAACAAAAATTACAATTAATTATAACCTCTATCAATTTTGCGACGATATTGTAATTTTAAAAATTACAAAAATTTAGTACAATATTGTAATCTTAAATCATTGCAAAAATTTACTAATTTTTCACATAGCCCAATTTTAGCGTGAACTTTCATGTTAGAGTATTTAAAGTAACTTAGAAAATAAACGTATACGTACATGCCATAATTTCAGAAAAGTTTCTTGGTTTAGAAGTCCAAATATTTCGGTTTAAACATTGACTGGGTTTTGTATCTATTATGTACATAAACTAGATTCAAATCAATATCCTCCATAGTTATCTGTTTTCATAATATATGTAGTTATGTAATTGTTATAAACACTTGCCGCGATTGTTATACTTGTTGAATGCATATCGACATTTCCCCTAATAAATTGACGCGTGTCGTGTTGGTGTTTCACAAGTAAAAGCGTAACTTTAGATAGTTCGGTTCAACGTTCGACTCAACGTGTATTTGTATGATTATTTTTCTGTTAATCAATGGAAATTTTTACCATCTTCCAAGTCGAATATTTTTATAACAAGGCTTCCTAAATAAATACAAAATGGAGATTAGATTCTGAAAAACTGTTGGGTTAAAGTATCCAAGTCAGAGTACACGCTCAACGATCTGCAGAATCGATTTTTTATAAAAAGATGACAGACAGGAAAAAATTACACTCCACAGATTTCTAAGTATTTTCGAATGAATTTTAATACCTACCGTGTGTAGCGGAATAATCGAATACTAGGTACAAACTTTCGCGCTGAAATTTGGAAATATTTCGTGATTCCATTTAAATGATTTAATCAATATTCATAAGCTTTCTCAGCACTTTGTGCTCGCAAGTTATCCATCGGCAAAGGTTTTATTACTAATTTGCATAACGTTACAAATATAATCGGACGGATTAAATTCTGACACGTGTCAAATATTTCCATCGCTTTTTGCAGCGGTAAAACATTGAAGACGTACAACATAACGAATGACACAGGAAACAGTCACGTATTCGCAGAATACTTAATGCAGTAATTACCGAATTAATAAATAAATAGGTGTGCGTTGCGCGTTAATACGGACAGCAGTTTTCGAGTTTCGAGTCAACTAGCTGGACTAATGTTATTAATGACTTGGACCACTGCGTGCTCATGGCATCAGCACTATTGTGTCCCTAATTCGACGTATTAATCCATCTTCGGGCATTTCGTCGTTTAACGTGTCACAAATTACGTATAATTGCTCCTGTCACGAAGATTAACGAAGCACTTGTTCAGATTCGAGCGTCGTTTTTAAATTAGACGAAATACAGTACAGCTTAACCTATAGATTTCTGAGCATTATTGTCAAAGTATTTATCGCTACAAATAAAGTTATTGACCGTGAAGAATTTAATACGATAAATCTTGGAGATGAAAAACATCAATGATCGGATATTTCTTCACATTTTTGGCAAAAGATTAAGAAATTCTCTTTTTATACAAAATTAGAGTCTGAGTTCTTTGTACTTTACATTCTTTTACTCCAGTAAAAACTAATTTGGATATAACGGAGGCAATATGTAATAGTTGTTGTTTCCGAAAATTTAGAATACTGAGAAACTAAAGATAAAAGAATTTATCAATACAGTGACAAAAATAATAACATTGTCAGAAAAACAGTGAAATTACTTGAGATAAACGAAATTCAGAAAGAAAATTAATGTAAGCTATTACATTATTTTCGCGCTGCTAAATGTAAAACTGAATCAGTCGATGACTCCAAATCTGTTAGTAAAAACAATCATTAAAATTATTGTTCAGTCGTAAATGTCCAGCAGATACAATTATTAATATAGAATATATATATTTTTCAAAATAAGATACAAGAGATAAAGTTTTAAAAATTAAAGTTTCTTTACTTATTCTTTTCACAAGGAATCGGTCTGTGTCTGATTGCACCACGAGTCAAATTATAAAAATTCAGATGATAAAAGTACACTTTTAATCACATAAATGTACAAACGATGAAAATTCGCAGTACAGAATATTACGCGAATTTCCACATTTCTTTTCGTACCTGTTTCCGTACCGTCACTTAAAAAAAAAAAAAAAAGACACGGATAATCTGTTGTTTTGTTCACGCAAACAATGGCCAGTATTTGCAGTTGTCTTGAGGTAAATGTAGAGTCGTCGAAACTTGATGTATGCACCAAAGCTGCTGGAAACTAAGCGACTCGACAGTGCGAAACATTCATCCGTTCAAAATACTAGAACCACAACGTGTTAATCCATCTTCTAAGTTCTCCACTATGGAAATTATGCAAATCTCCGTATAGTCTCCTGTGTGCATGTGCTTGCACAATACCCGCAATATTTGTTGATCGTGGACAGGCAATTAATGTTTATCCTCTTCCGCTTAAATTCTCTGATAATGGACCATCTGGATACTCCCTTGGGTAATATAAACGCCATTCACGTTCAACTAATCTTATTGATGTAATGCCTTCTTTTTTTTTTTACGAAAATTTAATCTATACACAGGGTGGACCGAATAAAGTATTACGAATAATACAAGTATTATTCTTTAATCTTAGAAACTCTTAAGGATTCTAAGAAAATCCTTTTCCACACTTTAGAATTCACTGGGGCTTTCACACGATATATGAAATATTTCACAGCAATAAGATGTCAATTCGAAATTCTTTTAAAATTATTATTCATACTTTTTAATGGTGTGACCTCTCTTTGTGAGATACTCTTCTTCGTTATTCGTAAAAACCTAATATAAAAGGTGATTTCGCTCAAAAAGGTTAGTTTTAATTTAATTAAAATTAATTTTGGTTGATACCGATACTACATAACATAAATAAATGCGATCTTCGTAACCAGATATATGACCACAAAATTGCGTTATCCGAGTTAAAAGAAAACATATAATCCGAGTAAAGGTGTCTGACCAAACACTGATAAACATCGCCAAACTGACACAATCTTTCTCTTGTAACACGATCCGTTATGGATAAGGAAACAATTTGACTGGATGGAGATTATCACATCTATCCAAAATTATAGCAATTACCGCACTATGATACAATTTCAAACACTTTAACCACGCCAGATAAAATTATTAACGACTGAACTGACTCTGTGTTTGCAGCATGGGAACAGGTTACACGGTCCGAAGTACTCATTCACGAGTAGTATTATGGTCGCGCAACTGCATAACCTAGAGAATTACGTGTATTTGTAGTTTTGTGTACCAAATACGTTCGAATCAAAGACGATTTAATAAAACGATGCCCCGTTAATCAAATTTGTACTCAACTCAAGCCTTCCTTTAAGGGAGAACACAACTTTGAAGAACGAAAAAGAGGACAATATTTGGTATTTTCTATTGATGATACAAAACATCAAATGAAAACATTCAGAGCCACCAATGTTTCTCAAATTGTGCATGAATTTTTAAATCAATCGTGTGAAGGAGGAGTCATGCTTCTAGCTTAAGAAAGAAAAATGAAATATTTTACTCTTAGAAAGTTTCTTTATTTCTAACTCTTAGAAAGTTTGCTTTTGTCAGTGGTAAAAACAAAAACGAATAGAAAAAGAATTTAAAAACCGGAAAGTCTGAAAGTTCGAAACGGTTGGAATTTTTTGATTTGATTAATTTCGTCAAAATTATTCAGTACTTGTAATATATTTATCACTTTTTATACTTCTATTAAATTAGATAGAAGATAATAAAATTCTGTGCAATTTTTCGTTTGCAATCAGGTAGTTTCGTCGAGAATACGAGTACTAAGAACTTTTTAACGCTATTGAATAAAAAATTTATAAAATTAACTTTCATAGTATTAAAATCCCAGAAAGACTGGTCCTAATATTTTCTCAAATCTCTTCTTATGCATTTAATAAACCATTGCTTTAATAAACAACGTTTAACTAGGTTAAATTACAAAACACGAAACTGTAGAAGTTAAATTTCAATTTTTCTAACGTAAATACATTTCTAAAAAAAAAAGTTTTAAATTTGAGAAACACTGATTCGAACAATATTAACGACAACTTTAATTTGTACATAAGTTTATCAATGTAGTCTGAGCAAGCTTTACTATAACGTTTCCACTATAGCTTTTTGATTCTCTTCAGTAAACAGAGTGTACCATTTAACTCGAGCATCTTAAATATTTCCGTTTCTGTTAAGGATACAAAACAAATATCCACGGGGTAAAATAGTTGGTTAAAAGGGTTGAATATTACGATTGATGAAACTTTTCCCTCAAGGTCACCTTTTACGTGAACTCAAAGTTATTAACATTTATTATTAAACAGATTTACTTCTATCACTGTAGATTTACACATAATATCAAGACAAATAAATCAAAGTTATTAACATTTATTATTAAACAGATTTACTTCTATCACTGTAGATTTATACATAATATCAAGACAAATAAATCAAAGTTATTAACATTTATTATTAAACAGATTTACTTCTATCACTGTGAATTTATACATAATATCAAGACAAATACTATGATACGTGAAAATATAACTTTGAAATGACCTTAAAAAGACCTCGAAACTCAAAGTGTCTCACTTAACTCGAACACTACAAATATATTCTTTGCTTTTGACGATACGAAGAACCTTCCTAGGTGTTCGTCTATCGCTGAAATGTTAAATTTGAAGAATATATAAACGAATCGATTTTCCAAAATCGTCATGGTGGAGTTCTCCCTGAAATCCTTCCGCGATCCTCCGATAACCGTGATTAAAGGGCTCTATCCGTCCGGCGCTTCTTCCTCGGCCTTAATCGGCTCGTTAATCATTCGCCAGGGACGCGAAGTATGAAAAAATAGAGGCTAATGGTGAAAAATATTTGCTTTCGACGATGCGGAGATCGTCACGGGGAACAGAAATGGAAGTTCTCGGAGGGAATGAATTACCTCCACCACTGTTACTAATGACGCGGTTCTCGAAGCGCACACGACTGCGGCGAGAAGTCTCAGCTTTCTGAACTTGCCGAGATAATACGTACTCGGCAGGCCCCAATCGGTGAATTACGCAAATTGCAAAACTCGACAGCTGCAGCGGAATTTCTGTCGGGCATAAATACGTCGTTTGATGAATATTTAAGAGAGAAACACGTGCACAAATTGCGCTAGACTCGCGGGTAGAATCATGGTCGCGCAAATCCATCGCGCAGATCCTTGTTCATTTAAATAACTTATTTCGCGAAGTTGCTCGAAGGTATCTGCATCGATGCATCGTACAGAATGCTTTATTCGTTTTGACCAGCATAATATCGTCGTCGCTTCAAAGGACGGGCAGAAACGTCTAAGAGAGAAATTATTTGCTTCAAAAAGACGAATATTATGATTAAGAACTTTACCAATTTCGTTTTCGGTATCACGAATATTTTATACTTGTTATAATTTTATCGTAACAAGCAGATGACCTTGGGAATACAAAATACCGATAGGTCAAATGAAGTAAGTAGATTTTAAGATTATGTATACTCGTGACAAATGTTTATTTAAAATTTTGTATTGTTGACGGGTATTTTGTTTCTTATCGAAATACTTGGAAAATCAAATAAAGCCGATATAAAATTAGAAAATACTCATTAGAAGTACCAATTATAAGTACTCCTTTTTGAAGTGATTGAAAATATAGAATAATTATTTAAATTCCGTGGTTGAATATCTACTAAAAATTGTTTTTCTAAAATAATAGCGATTCTTTCACTCAAGATCTGAAAAATACTGATGACCTCGAAGTCACGATAAAATGGACTTTGGAAAGAAAAATTGTTGATCATAATATTTATCTTTGCGTGGAAAATCATTTTATCCTTGCACATTCAGACCCTTAAGAGGCACGGAAATATGATGACGGTTAAAGTAACATATTCTAATGAAATTCGAAGGAAAAATTATTACAATAACAAAGAAAGTTATTTTTTTCATTAATAACAATACACGTTTTTATCATTCCACACCAAATTCATCAATTACTGTATTCAAAGGTAGGAATTTTTATGAAATTGAAATATGTTGTAGTTCATGTGAAATGAGCCGGACTTTAAGTCATCGTTTTGCCAGTTTTGAATTTATTTAAAAAATATAGTACATCAAAGTTTAAGATTTCTATCTATTTTCTCGAAAATGGGCCGCTCAAATGAATTTTTATTTCTAAAATTAAGAATTTCTGTATTAAGAATTTCTTTTTTTATTTACACGAAGAAGCATCTGCTTTTTGTAATAAATTTTCTTTTAAGTCTATGAGTCGTGTTTGCAATGTGACATTTATTAAAGAATTCTTATTTTGCAAATTTCGTATCGAAGACTTGGTGTTACGAATCTCGATAAAGATGTGAACTAATTCTGTGAATATTTCTGTATAAAACATTGCATTTTTACCGCAACTATTTCACAACTAATATCTTGATGAATAATTAAAGGTCGTAATTCAGATAACTGACCCGTGCATCCAGCTGCAACGGTTACCAGACTGTCATATTTATTTATCTCACGGGCTACAATCGAAGTCGGCAGGTCACCTGGTTGGTTCAATGCTGCCAATCGTAATTTTAGGATAACTCTGATGAACCTTTCTATATTAATTTAATCAAGGGAAGCATCCAGAATTTCTGATTCGGTTCAATAAAACACTTTAAAGCAAGCACATACTGTTTTCATTCTATTTCACTTGTATCGACCTAACATCTTCGAGCTAGAAATGAATAAATTTTATTCATTTATAAATAAAATGTTTGTCACAGCTGTGGCACGAAACAGTAGAATAGAATTCCAAAATAAAAGTATATGTTTGTAATATTAAAAAAAGAAACAAGTTGATCTCGAAATGATTTTGAAAATACGTATGTGAAACCTAACAACAACATTTGAATCCACTCTCAAAATCATAAAAAAACATATTTCACCTTTCTTTTTTAATTCGTTGTCTAGGAAATGTTTAGTTGTATCAACTTAAATTGGACACTCTGTACATGCTAAACCCTATACGTGTACTATCAGATATCATGTTTGAAATGGATTTTCGGGAAACTTTTCTATGACGAGATACTTCTTATTGTTAAGTTTGTGGATGCATTTTCCAAGATGGCGTATTATTGGTGTAGCAATTCCTGTTCCCGAAACTATCATTATTGGAATACCAAAGCTTTTCAACGAGTGTCATTGGAAATGAGCAAATCGTAACCTATTCTTATGGAAATTGAATACGTCTGCGTTGATTTTCGTATTACATAATGAGATAAATATTGAACAGACCACAGCTACATTATCTGAAATAGGCCCATCTCGACAATCACTCTTAGAAAATATTAATGGAACTTCGACGTCAATCGATCGTGTAGAGGTGGCGAGATCTATAGAAAAATCACCATTAATGCATACAATTTTAAGATCTACAAAATGAACAATTGAAGAAGTATATTTTCGTTCGTGATCTACTAAAAAGAAGTATAATATAAATTTCACGTAGAATCGGATAATAGCCAGAAAATCCATATTCTTACAATTCGTCTAAAGTCGTTAATTATTTGAAAAATTTGCAAAGAACAGTACTTCAATATAGAAGATTCAATAGTACTAATTAATTATGGAATGACCGTGCTAGAAATTACATATTTTACGAAGAAAGCTGCAAAGAATCATGTTGAATCTTTTTTTTTTTCAAGATTTTGAACACTAGACTATGTTCATAATCTTCATGTTGCAAAAACATGACTTGAAAGAAAACTTATTCCACGAGGCCAATTTAAAAAGAACTCAATACATTGTCGAGGATAAAAATTCATTTGTTTTTGTATTTTGACGAAAATACAAAAATAAATTCGAAACCAGCAAACCGATGACTTAAACTCGCACTAATTTTACACAATTGACATCTTTTACATTTATAAAAATCCTTCCTTGATATTTAGTACGGAAAATATTCGATTTATCGTATGAAGACTGCATTACGAAAATATTGAATGCGAAACGATATATCAATCTTCGACTTTTGTGAATTGAACAATGGCAAACTTCTTTTACGGTCATAAAAGTACAGGATCTTTAAGTCGTTCGTCTCGAATTTTAATTTCCTTGCATTAAATAGGATTATTGAAACTTAGCCTATTACGCTGCGCAAAACTTGATTGTCAAGTACAAGGATCCTTCGTAACGAAGAAAAGTTGTCTCAAGTACTCTGTACGAACTCGTAGATAAAGTTTTGAAAATTGACCAGCCTTTTCGATACGAAAACTTCGAGTTCCACTGCTCTTTGAATAGTTCGATTTCTAAGCATTGATCGTGACAGGACCCCTGAACAGAATGTATCAAAAGCGACAACTTTCTTGAATCGTGAATCAGCAAACTGATTTTTAACCAACGTGAACGTTGGTTAAAGGGATCAATTGATGCACATCTCGGTTTCGATTCTTCGTTTCAGCTAATTGTTGAAATCCAATTGAATATTTGGATCAAAGTTGAAATGTTCGTTCGTGATATACGGAAAAATTTAATTAAATCGTAAACGTTATCTCGTGCAGTTTCATAATAATAATATAATGCATTATTAAAAGAATTTAATTGAAAAAAACCACTTCAAATGGAATATTGTAAGCAGCACAAGCAATCTATGTCGAAAACAAAATATTAAACATTCAATACCATTTAATAAATCTCACTTGACGTATCGTGCAATTGCAAAATTCACGAGAACAGTCGTTTGTGTATCTTACAATTCGTCTAAAGTCGTTAATTATTTGAAAAATTTGCAAAGAACAGTACTTCAATATAGAAGATTCAATAGTACTAATTAATTATGGAATGACCGTGCTAGAAATTACATATTGTAATTTCCCCTGTCCCCAAAAAAGCTCCCAATATTTCGAAAATGTCGATGATTTAATTCCTAAACAAGTTGTAAATTGTTCATGTAAATTGCAAGAAAAGTGTTCCCGAAGAGTAACAATCTCCAAGAAGAATAGCAATAAAAATATTCTCCGACGTTAAAGGTACATACTTTTCTCGAATGAAAGCATTTGAGGTGACAAAGTGTCGATAGTTCAATTTCCAAAGTATTCGTGAAGCAATTTAGGAACAAGCGACGAAAATTCTCCAAGAGAGGACGTATTTTATTTTTCCGAGCCGAAAGTATTTCGACCGGAGAAACAGCCTCGAAACTCGGATTTCACTTCGACCGACAATATTTTTCGGAAAATTCAATTTCGAAACCAACACGACGGTTCAAAGCCGCACGACCACGCGTATCGATACGGTTTTCCAAAAGTCGAAATTCTTCACCGCGATGCTCTGAAATTCGTAGTGCGCGCCCTCGACTCGAGTAGGATCTAGCCTCGAAACGACAGTATATTATTCTCGAGTTTCTTCGAGAGAGTGCACGATCTTATCGCGACACGTGTCCACGACTCGACCTGGTTTCCAGGCGCAGAGTTCGCGGTCGCCGATCAGCCGCGATTGTCCATCAGGAAGAATTCATCTTGATACGTGCATATTTGTTTCCGACTATCGCAGGGGTGACCATTCTGCTGTCGCTGACAGTTTTCCTGAACCTCGTGGCAGAAAGCATGCCGACGACCTCGGACGCTGTTCCTCTAATAGGTACCTCTAACAATCTCCACGATAATTACGTATCTCGCACTGGCAAGCGTGTGTTATCATTTTCTGTTTCCTGTCTGTAAATACGTACATATATATGTATATGTATAAATCCGTACACAGAGTATCCTATCGATCGCAGTGCAATGATAAAAGTGGTGATTCTACGTGTAAAAATAAATAAGAAATGAGTAAAATTTTTTCGTACGATCTTTCGTTGAAAAAAATAACGTTGAAGGTATGTGGAGCATGCACGCAGTCGATGGATCGAGGCCATGAAAACGAAAACGAAGTAATCTAAATATTTTTCATACACGAGTTAATGAAACGGACTCGATGTAAATTTAACCTGTAGATCGTGTAATTTGTATCACATTTAACTATACTGTGTATAGTAAAATTAAATAATCCTGTTCCAAAGTAAATAGAAATATGACTTCATTTATGCTACTGAATGTATCATAATGTAATTTATCGTAATGTTAGAGGAATATGTAAAGATTTTTAATTTAAGATAATATTATTTTTCTGGAGAATCAATGAGATAGAGTGTATAAAAATGATACATTGTTTGGGTTTATTCAAAGACCACTAATTGGAATTATGCAACAAGACTGGTAGTTCGTTCGAGTAATCAATTTATTTATCCAATAAACTTTGCCATAGACAAATTATTCGTTTGAACAGTCTCCTTTTGAAAGAATTTAGAAACGAAATCTAAATCGGAAAACAGTAGCCATCTGGTGGTCAAAACATGTAAAGAATTTTAAAAATATTAGGAAATACAACGTGCCAATCACCAGTTAACTCGTCTTTCCCAGTTAGCAGGTTAACATTCAATAGTCTTATACTTTCGCAACTCGTGTCTCTACAGGAACCTAATTTCTAATGCAAATATTGCAATTGATCGATGCAAATATTCGAACAATTATTCACAATTTATTCAATTACTCGAAGCAAAGGGACTTGGAAGGGTTGCTTTAACTCCTTTCATAGCCTCGATAAATCTCGAGCACAGACCTGTATTCAATAACGTGAGAACAATTTCTCCGATAAGACAATCGTAGTAGATATTTTATCCTCAACATCGAAACCGTCTTAATTAAATTCAATCTGTGTCACATAAATGACCAAAGTGCATACTCGACAGATTTCCATCGTTCATTTTCACGACGACCATAAGTGTGTGCAAACAAATTTTATTCCATATTTTCGACTTGCATTTGCTCGAAGTATCACCGTCTTCCCAATTGTACTATGATTTCTGGGAAGCCCTGTATATACACTATATTTGTGCCTGTCGTTAAGCATCCCCTTCAGGAAGCAACCCCGAGAATCTCAAGAAGGGAAAGCGTGAAAGGAAAATCATGCGGGACGGTAAGAACCTCGAAGGTCGTTCAGATTTACGGGACAATTTTGTTATTATCTCCGTGCTGAACCCGTCGAAATCCATTTCCGTGGGATGCCGGTAAGAAAAGGACAATCTCGAATGGGGTAGTCGAAGCGGTCGGCATTACATCGACTGACGGCCAGCGCGAAACCATTCTTCGGCTTCGACAGAGCCGAAGAACGCCATCGGGGGCTACGAGCCGCGATTACACGGCTGCTTTGACCAGGGAAACGATTTTATTCCTTGCTTTAATACGCGATAGTGTTGAGTCCTGCTTGTCTCGATCGTTCGATTATTCGTTTCCGTGACTTTCCTCAGTTACGGTTCGATCAAGATTTTTCGACAACGAATAACGATTATTTTGTCGAAATTACACCGTTCCTCTTGGAACGAAGAAAACGTAACGACAGCATGGATCGTTATGTCGAATGAAATTAACAAGATACACATTGTTGGTTGTATTCGAAACGAATATTACAGTAAATATAGTTCAAACGAAGACATTTTAAAAATTGGAACGGGATTGATTTAGATATCTTTTTCGGTTGTCAGAGAAATGTTCACATCGGAGAACGTTTTCTTCGCGAGATACAGTATCGATTAAATGTGAATATTTATATAGGAGAAGAAACGTAAATTTCTCTGTATTATGTTCTTGGACTTAGATTTTAATTATCTACTTTTTATATAATAAAACATACTTTAATTTGTTTTCAAGCATACTTAATTTTCACAGAAATGAGGCTTTAAAATTTTTATTTATAATACGAGAAACTAGTTTGGACTTTATTTATTATAACATTTTATCACAACTTTAAAATTTTTGATTATTTTTATGACTTTGCATTATTCTTTTCGAATAACGGATAGTTAAATTGATCTGATTTTTATTAATATAGTATTTGTTTTAAAATTAACAATGTTTGTAAACTTCTTTTTTTACTATTCTTTTTATAAAATGATAGGTAGGATAAGTAGGAAGAGTGTTCAAATTTGTATCCGTTATTGGTACGACAAACGATCAGAAATACTATCGACGGAATATTTAAAATAAACATAGTGATATATTTTATTTCAATATTTCGGCGATATTTTGTAAGCCCCCTACAGAAAACGAAACAAGTAGAGCTAAATACTTAACAAAATAGATATGCAGAGTTTTAAAAAATCTGAATTAAAGCATCGAATATTCGTAAAACATGGGAAAATATCTTTAAAAAGATATTTCTCTCGTGCTGCTAGTTAGCCATGTGCTTTTATGAAGGCATTTTTCATAATTCTCTATATATTTTGTTAATCTGTCAATTTTATCTGTTTTTTCCTGAAGAGGGCATTAACAAATTTTGCCGAAACATTGAAAGGAAACGTATGATAACTTATGTTTCAAAATCTTTTTTATTATACCGTTTTCCCTCTTCGGAAATACAAAATATTCAGAATTATTAAGAACGAAATTAAACAGTTATTGGAAAAGAGGTAAAGCGAGTTTTTTAATTTAATCTAACTTATAAATATTGAAGAAACGTGGTAATTTATTAATTGTTATATTCTGACAAACTCTGTATGTTTTGCCTTTTTCAAATAAGGATAATATTCAATTTCGATTTTAATGATTACAAATGTGTTGTATCACTGAAGATGACCAAAAGGTATGATCGAAATTGTTTTAAATAAATATTGAATGTATAAGGGAATATTTAAATTGTCTTGAAAGTACTATTAAGTTTGATTAGCAGTAATTCAGAAATAATTTCTTTGTTTCTATCTTTAGTTAATATTTTCTAACTGCAACGAATAATATGCGAATAAATATTACACTGGAAGAACGTGTAATTCGCTCTTAGATTGACAAAAAGAATGCTAATTTTGAATATATAAAATACATTGCTAAATGAACAGGAAAATGTGCTAAAATATACCATACATTTATTTATTTTCAATAATATTTTATATGCATATAACATTATTTATTTTCTATTATTCCAACGAAACGCTTTGACACAGATTTATACAGTTTTTGAATTTTATTTCACGATAAATTCCATTCTGTAAATAAAAAATACACTATTTTAACTGAAGCAAATATTCAAAACTCTTTTAATACAAAAGATTAATTTAATCCCACTATCTAATATAATATTGGACAAAAATATTCGAATAAACAGTTTTTATGATCTGTTTGTGACATTCACAGTTTTCATTACTAATAAAAAATCTATGTTTTTGTTAAAATTTATTAAGTTTATAAAGAAAAATTCTTTATTGCTCTCTCCGGCAAGCATATTTTTTTTTTATTCAGTGATAGCCAAACAACAAAGTGCAACACATAAAAAAAGTGAAATACTTCCTCTCGAGTAATTTACTCCGAATACTGAAAATGTACTACTATTTCTTTGAGTAATTTAATGGTTTATTTTGCTATGCACGAAGACCAGTATTGTTGCTATTGCTCTAACAAAGTATCAATATTCTTCTAGTGTAATTCGTTTCAATTAGGAAATATTAATCGCATCGTCGCATAATGTACATATGAAATGATATTTACAAATACTAGTATTAACCACTTCCAATAGTAAGAAACAATTATTATCCCTAAAAATACCAAACCTTCTTCAAATAGATTTCAAATTCGAATAAATTTTACATTTCATTTTTTACTCTTCACATTATTTACCTTTATTAAACATCAATACAAAAGTGTACACATAATACAGGAAGTAAAATATGCTGGAAATGATTCAAACCGAACAAATGCTGCTTCTAGCCTAATTTCAAAAATACATACCTTGTTCAGAACTTGAAAGCTTTAATCGACCCAGGAAAATTGCTTCTGAAATGATTGCGTAACAATATTAATCGAGCGTAATTTGCCCGCAGTTTACACGTTTCTGACCGCGAAGAAGCACAATTTGTTGTTGCGCAATTAGATTTCCGCTCGCGTGTAACTCGCGCAGATTGCGCTCCCGCTGGTGGATTTAAGAATTATTTATCATTTCGTCGGGCGAATAAACTCGTCTCGTTCCCGGGATGAATTCTTCTTTATCGTCGAAGAATTTTTACAATTTCCTGCGGTAACTAGACGCCGCCGGGGAACGCATTTTGTCGGATACACCCCGTTTAATTTGCCCGCGAAGTTAACCGCAAAAATGAATTGAATTTTCATCGAAGCGGGCAACCGAGCAGCGGAATATCACGGCTGTCCGCGTTCCACATTTCCCATTTCCAACGGGATTCGGAAATCGCGTTACGTCGTGAAAGACGGCTGATTCTGTCGACCATGTATCATCCTGATGATTTAGAATGAAAATAAGCGAGGTGGAAGACAATGCAGGAAACGTTTCGCGCAAAACGACCAAGTCGAACGTAAAATATTCTTCCCACCTAAACGTGCCGGAAGAAAATTGGAATAGCTACCAGGAGAAATTAAATAAAAAATTATACGAGAAGGATACCCGCTTCTGAGCAACACGAGAAAATGGAATATTGTTTCCATGTTGTTGAGAAGAAAATTCGATCGATTCGGGGTACGTGTGCTGGTAATCCGAACGTATTCAATATTTAACGCGCGATAATGTATCAATGAGAAGTATTGAAATTCGTGCGGTTCGATGCATTTCAATCTGTTTCTTTATTCGTTCAACGTACTTTTAATTAGAAATCCGGATATTAACGTTGCGAATGCAGTGCGCAGGAAATTGTTATTTTTCAGGATAAAATTTATGCAGCTTGATTCGTCTCGAATGATTTCCTTTGTGCAGACAATATTGTTAGAAACGTTGTCGCTGGAAATAAATTTCTCTCGTTGTGTTTCTGGAAAATATGAATTTCAGTTGGAATAAACATGAAAGTAAAAATAATGATTCTTGCATAACAGAAATGGGTATTTTCTAGATTGATATTAACGAAAGTTGCGAATTTTTACATTTTCACATTGTTAGAAATATTTAATATTCTTGTATTAATAGACTTATTCTACTATACGTGTGTATTATAAATACTAAACGACATTTATTTAATAATGCTTTTGAAATAACTGTTTCCATGGAATATTTATTGTACAAATTCTAAAATATCTTCCCCGCGAAAGCAGATTTTAAAATAGTTTCTAACAGTGAAAATGGTTTTTCATAAAACTGTGACAAGACCAGATATTCTTCTAAACAAAAAATATAAGTTCCAACAGTATTTAAACCCAGAAAGTTAAACGTTTCTTTCGATCCCTCCTTTGTCTCCTACCTATGGTTGTTTTCGTCATCTATTCACTTAAACTAATTTACAAACTTTTTAGAAAAAGCCTTCTAAAAAACAAATTCTGCACCCAAGATGATAGATTCAAATTGATACAAAAAAAAATACATTCCTCTAGTTCTTGAACCCCGATAATCAATCTAGTAATGGAAATATATTCAAGTAATACAAATTTTTCTAACTCGAACATTTTCTCTCGGCCCTACATTAAAAACCACTAGCTTAAACCGATACTTTAAACAAACGCCGGAATCTCTCGCGCGAACCTCGACAATTGGCGAGCAACGGTAATAAGCAGCAATAATACAAGCTATTCTTCGTTTCATTAACAACAAGTACTTTTACTGTAATTAGTTCCTATTATCGAGCTCACACCATGCAAGCCGTAACCGACGTTATACGAAACGGAACACGGTGCAATCTTCCGGCAAAATTGCCCGGAAAAGATCCGAATCCCACGAGAGGAAAAACCCGACAGATATGTGGCTCCCATCCTGGAAATGTCAATACAATTCAGCAGACATGGAAACTATTTCTCTTGGCCGTGCGACTGTGTTTCACCGGTTGATCAATCACCCTCAAGGAATCCCATCATCGAACATTCGCTACTATTCCACGTTAGAACTACTTGCATCCACTGTCTTCGACATAATTGTTAATACTCGTGGTTTCAAAATGCCAATTTGTACAGTTTTTGACACTCATCGGGGAAAAGAAACAATTTTTATAATAATTGTGAAGAATTTTACAGACGAACATTTTTCACGTAACTTTTCAAATGAGAATAGTTAGTTTTTTAATTATTAATACAGAGAAGAAAAATAAAGAGACACGCATATGTAATGATACGTAGGTGCATGCATCTATCGTTATTACACATTGTACGCGATTTACGTTTATTTTATATTCGGTTTTTAGGAAAAACTTTCTTCTTTTGTTCTTGCAAGTATATTAAATAGCCTTAATAACGGAGTTATTAATAGCATTAGGCTGAATGATCCTCCGCAAGTGTGATCGATCTTGAAATATAATTACAGAACTAGAAATTATGCCAAAGAAAGGAACGATTAGGAATTTGTAAAATTCCAGTGTGAAAAAAGTGTGGAGGAAAGAAATGTAAAAGCAATAAGCAATATCGGAGACATTACAAACTAATTTATTTCAATGAATATAGTTCTAAGCAATAGTAGTAGTTTTAAACGAAAAATTAGGATAGATAGGTATCGTTACAGACGTGTTACTGTTAAGAAAACTTTAAGATTGTAAGCAACAATAATACAAAGTTAATAATCCTGTGGATTATTATCAGATTTAAAATTGTCTCTTTAAATTGGTGATCGTTAGAAAGAAGTAAATTTTATTTTTGAACATCCATCAAAACTTATATTTTTTATTTAAAAGAAAATATCTGCTCTTGTACAAGTTCTTGCTCGTGGATCAATAGCATCACTTAATTTTACACTTACTTTTCGATGTCAACCAATTGATCTATCAACTTATATGAGAAAATTACCGTATTTACTATTATTTCAACTCTCAGAAACTGTAACTGCAAGAATGGAGGAAAATTAGTTAATTCTTAGCTAATAGATTTAACAAAATTTTACCTTGAGTTTTTAACAAAAATGGCAATTTGAAAAGAACGTAGTAAAGTGTTCCTCCTGTCTCGAGTGAAAACATAGGCAATATTTGGCATATTTTGTTTAAAAGAAACAACTTTTTTAAATAGTGCGCGACAAATGTAACAATAACAGTAATCAGCGAATACGATTGCACCTTTTTTCAATAAGAAAGATAAAATATAGACAAATTATTATTCTATAGAAACGTAGCTTTCCTCTGAACAGGAAGATATTGAAAACTTTCCAAATGGACAAAATGACTGCACATTTTCTTCGTTTTTCTTCTTCAGTATGCGCTACACTTTTGCTCATATATGTTCTAAAGGTGCTCTTAATTTTATAAATATACATGTGGAATTTTATCATGCTCTAAAACCCCAGTATCCACTATTTTTTATTCTTCCCACAGATACAGAAATTCTACTCCTATTAAACGTGACCGTTTACCACCTAAAGACACTTGAGGATTTACAAACTCTGCACAGTACATGTAACAAAAATTTCAAGGGAATTGCTCGATAAATATTAAAGACATCGAATTCTCGAGAGAAACGCGTTCGAAATGTTGCCAGATAGCTTCCTATTCGAGCACACATTCGATTCTTCAAGTTTTTGCCCACTGTTTGAAAAATTTACTTCCGAAACCCTAAATCGTGAGAAAGCGCAAAAAATAAATGAATTTCACCTCCCGAGACAGGAGGAAACCCCTTTAAGTCGGCTGGCCGTAAAAAGGTGAATCGACTTCGCTCGAGCGTGTCCTGAATAAATCGCTACGTTCCATCCACACAGTATACCACAACGGTAGTTCATCCACGACACTCGTGCTGAAACGGTTAATCGTTATCGCGATGAAACATCCGGGGAGACGGACGTGGCGCCGCGCGGCTTGTCTTTCGCTCGTAAACGTTCGCTCTCGAAGAAAGAGTTCCCGACGACTCGGCCGTTATCGCGTCCTGTGCACGAAACCATGTGCAAGTTTTAAGGACCATCGTGGCGGCCCGGGACCACCGCCGTTTCGAAAGTTGTAACGCGTTTACGCCGTGCAACTTTCCCGTCGCTGCAAATCCTGTTTGCGGCGAAATTCCGAGTTCGCGGTACCAGGAACGCGCAGAAAGCGTGCACCGCGATGAGGTGTACGCGTAAATGACCGACTTGAAACACTTCTCAAGCGTTTAATCCGTTCGCGGTGAGAAATGTATGCGTTGGGGGTTTTTTTTTTTTTTTTTTTCTTTTGGTGTTACAACAGTGATAAACGTACCGAGAAAAGTGCAAGTCCGAAGTCTTTGTTTGTTTTCGTTCTTTCATCGACGAGATACTTCACCGGACATTGTATATAGTTAGCTCGATGCATTTCGAAGTGCTAGACGTCGATTGCAATATTAATTTGAAGGGAAGAGTGAACTGAATTTTTTCAAAAATTAAAGGAAATATTAATATATTATAAAATAGTATTCGTTTGTCTTGTGACAGTGAATGTTTAATAAGAGACTGTAGAATTATTATATTTTTTGGTATCGATTGTATGTATAGACAAAGATAAATTATTATAGCAATTTGTGAATTTTAATACTTATTTCAAATTTCTATATTTCAAATTCCGGTATTGAACCCGTCAGAAAGTTTCTTCGTTTCTTTTAAGAAAAGTTAAGAAAAATTTGGTTAAAAGTACTTGAAAATATTTGGACATGATTGATTTATTAAATAATTAAGATTGTATAAGATTTAAAGTACTAATTGAGTTACTAATACTATTGATCCTAATTTAAAGCTACTAGTTGCTACTAATGTGAGAAACGTTTAAAAAAAAATCGAACTAATCGATCGATCTAATATTTGTAAGGAATGCAAAATAAAAAATAGTTTTATTTGTTCTACAATTTTTTTTGAATATATCCTTTGTGATAACAATATTCTTATTCGAAACTATAGATACAATTTTAAAAGCTTGGATACAACCAAGAGCAACATAATCGCAGGAATAAAATATTATTGGAACAATAATAACCTCTTGTAACAAGTGGCAGTTAATATCAAAACCAATTTGATTGATACTGAATTGTAACTCGAACTTTAATTTACTGTAATATTCGGTATACTTCAAAATGCAATATCAATAGCCAAAAAGGATTTCCTCGTTTATCATAAAAGTTATTCATCAAACGATGAAAGTGGTAAATAAATTTCATTTATACACGAAAACCAAAAGCGATAGTAGTAAATTACAGGAAGGTGCAATTATTTCAATTATTATAATATGATACAAACGTCTTTGCATCGCATTTTTCAATTTGTCGGTGGGATATTCTGTAACGTTAATATATTGTTATACATCGTGTAAAATGCAATTGTGCACAGTGGTTTAAAGACTACAATTGCTCCAGGTAGCGTTGCGCGTTTTTAAAATTAATTGAGAGTTTTTCGGCCATAAATGACGATTCATCTGGCCGAGCCTCGTTAATTTATTATACGGGAAAATATGAATAATTGTACATTTTGTACTTAAACGGGATAGAATAAACGACGGAAGCAAAACCTGAGTTTGCATAATCAAATAATGGAACGCTGCTCCATATTTTCTTCCATAAATAATGCAGGCTGCATTTCCTTTCAACAAATACCGTTTGAAAAAGCAACGTTTCCTGCATTCTCAAATTTTTAGTACGCGTAACGGATACAAACTTAAACACTTTGAATTTTACTATTTTTCGTGGTTAATTATTTCGGGACAGGAAACGAAACAAGCAGGTGGGTATTTAAAGGAGAACGCGGTTCTTTATTCTCTTCCGCATCGACATTTTCTTTCTTTAACGTTCCTTTCTAAACCCTTCTACAAGAATAAACCCCCAGGCTTGTGTTACATTAATGTTTAGATTATTACCTCGTTTCATGATGTAATTCCACGAAGAGTGCCAAAAATCTAAGCTGCCCAAGAAACTGTCCAATCGCGATCAAAATAAACCTGGATAAAATCACTTTTAACGCAATGCACAACATTCCAAACCGTGCTACATTTCCGTAATTTCTTTCAATTATTTTACCAAACGTTGAAAAGAATCCGACTTTATTTACAGAATGTTTCTCAAGGCAGAACACTTAATATTTAACGTAATAATATAAAGAGAGAACACATAAAAAGAAACTTTCCACGTGAAAGAAAGCGATCAAAGTTTATATCGCTGGTGTTACAAGATTCTTGGGCACCTGTGTTGCTGGTACTTGGGTTGTTCGTCTCCTAAAACATGCACGGTTCTTTCCACTTTTTATGTATTGTATTAATCGTTATTCTCGACGGGGAGCTCGTGTGTTTAGAGGAGTACCCTAATTAACTTAATTGTTCCTCCTCTGTCCCCATGCCATACTTTAGAGAATTACTCGTAGCACCGAACTCCTAGGTATATTGCTGTGTTAATTGCCTGTTGAAAGGACCTATAGTTTACTCATAGTCTGCCATTTTCCCCTTGGGGGTTTAGCAAGGGATATTCCATCAGTTTATCGGAAAGCTCGTGCAAACAGTAAGTTCAATTTCACGGACTGATACGCACTACTTCCGTTATAACGTCATCGAACGTTGCTCCGGGTTGATTTTTTTTTTTTACGATGAAAAATAATATTTCTGCACGAACAATATTGAATTAACGCGTCAACTTACTTTTGGGTTCCGATGGAACCCGAACAAGTCAAATATAATTTACCGTATACGTACGCGATAGAGATACACTCTTTTTGTTTTCAAAAATAATGTTAACTTTGCTTCAGAAGGAGTTACATATTTATCGATTACTCCAATTTTCATCGGGCTGCATAAACTGATGCCTATCGATGAGTTATCATATTGATTTTACATCCGGTGGAAAAATTGTGAAACGATCGGTATTGTTATGAAATAAAGAACTGCATTTTTATAGCCAACGCCCACGAATCGTTCACACGAATGTTAATCTGAACGGCCTTCGTCGTATTCCTTTGAAACGTTATAAAATGCTTAAAGTAGAAACAGTTTATTTACAGCTCCAGGGTTTAACCTGTAAAAACATCAAGAATATACATTTCCATCGGTGTCGAAATTTACGTGCACGATACGTACACCAAACGTGTGCGAGTAAAGAAATTCGATCTATTCGATTAGATTGAGTGTTTGGTACAGGAACAGAACAGGTGAAATACGAAAATGAAAATCTAGTAAAGAAACCGTTACGGTGATCGAACTAGAATTATTTCGCTGCGAAGAAATCGTTGCCGTTTATCGAACGATAATTTGACAAAATCTAACAACTTTCTGTATTATAAATTTTCTCGTGGTTACATCTCACGAACAAATTCCAGAGAACTCGAAAGACTTTTCGAAGAGAATCGAACGAAAACTACAATACAAAAACTCCAATCGGGGAAGTACACTCGAGACGAAAAATTTTCAAGGGAAACCGTGGAAATAATGAAAAATTCACGAAACCGTCGACACTGTCTTCGCGGCGAGAAAATTACTCCGACAACGAACTCGATCGTTAACCGCGTCAATAGATAAACCCGCGTTGTCCCCGGCTATTCTCGAACGAGAGAAACAATAGAAAATAACTCGCGAATCGATCGATCTCCGCGTCACTTGGTGGCTCGTTCGTTCCGATCGGTCCGCCCCCGCCTTCAGTGGCAACCAGTCGAATAAATAACGGTGGGGAACAGTTGGAAGAGAAGAAGAGGAGGAACATTAACCAGAGTTCAGGCTCCGTTTCGAAGCGCTAGTCAGCAGCCCGGCCAAAGAAAGTTTAATTAAACCCTAAGAGGGCGAGCAGGGGAGGGTTCGGGGATGTACGTGCAGGGCACGAGAGACGCATCCCGAAACAACATCCCCTCTCCGACGAACGAATACGTCTATGTGGTGGTATCTCCATCCCCGGAATGGTATTCCTTTATTTTCACCGGGAGTCATTTTCCTCCGGGTCGCGTGGCTCGCTCGTTTTTCTTTTCTCTTCGCGATACCACCACGGTCGTTTCTCCCTTGGCAGTATGCGTGGCTCTGCTCGCTTATTTTTTTTTCTTTTTCTTTTTTTCCACGTGTGGCATCAACCACCGGGGAGAAGCCAGCAACCGCGACGCGGCCACGCTGCTGAAAATTGCTCTCAGCTGACTACCAGCAACGACATTCCGCAGACCAGAACCACGAAGTTTCTTTTCCAGGCGGTTAGCGACGCGAAGTACTACGTCCCGTGCGAAATTAGTTTCTAACGAGCGATCGGAGAGCACCTCGGGATTTTTCGGGGAAAGAAGACGATGGGGGTTGGGGGGGGGGGGCGTTGTTGCGACGCGGGGAACCGTGAAATTTCCACGGAGTTGTTAATGAGTATCGAATTCGCGGGCAATTAAGAACCGCAGGTGATTTATCGAATCGTTCTTACGATGTAACGGATTGCTCTCTCGTTTAGGAGAGAGAGAAGGATTGGGAGAGATTGAGAGAGAGAGAAGAGAGAAGGTGGGAACTTCGACTCCTGTTGAATCCTTTGCTACGATGATTACGTTCCTCGCGAAGATTGTCCGTTGAACTAATTGAAATTTAATGGGAAATATGAGAGGCGGAAACTTGTCGACAGTTTCGAGGAGACGCGCTGAGTAGCGATGAAATTCTTTGGCTGGTAGCTAGGTAGCGAAGCTCGAGTGTCGAACCGTTTTAGAAGACTGTTGTGATTGATGGTCTTGGAAATTTGAGAAATTCTTGGTAGTTTCGAATTGTCTTGAAAGTCTCCAAGGTCTCGAAGGTCTTGGAAATCTCGAACGTTTTGAAGATCTTGAATGTCTCGAAGGTGAGGGAAGTCTAGAATATGTTGAAAATTTTGAATGTCTCGAAAATCTTCAATGTCTCTAAGAGCTTGAATATCTTGAAGGTCTTGGTAATCTGGAATGGGTTGAAAATCTTGAATGGTTTGAAGATCTTGAATAAGTTGATTTTAAGAAACTTGAATGTTTTGTAGATCTCGAATAAGTCGATTTTAAGAAACTTGAATGTTTTGAAGATCTTGAATAAGTCGATTTTAAGAATCTTGAATGTCCTGAGGATCTTGAACGAGACGATCTCGAAAATCTTGAGTGTCTCGAGGATTTTGAATGTCTCGAAGGTTTTGGAAATTTGGAATATTTTGAAAATCTTGAATGTCTCGACGGTCTTGGAAATTTCAAATGTCTCGAAAATCTTGGCTGTCTTGAATATTTTGTAAAATTTGAATGTCCCAAATATTTTGAAACTTTTGAAAGTTCTGAAAGTCGTAAAAGTCTTGAAACTGTTTAAAGTTTTAGTTAAATGGTAAAAAAAGGTACACAAGATTTATATGAAATATAAAAACAAACCTGATAAAATTCTCTTCTAAATGTATTATACTGATTTATTTATTAATGCTTATGTATATTGTAATCAACAGTAGACACATTGCTAGAATATGAAATTTCTATTTTATATGCAAACTAACAAACTATCTATTTCGATTCAACTGCACGTTCGTACATGTATCACAATCGACGTGTAACTGTTGTCTAAACGGTTAAAACAGACTACGGATTCTTTGAATGTTTAACTTTTCATTAGTATCGTAACGATGATCAGAAAAATGTTGAGTATCAAAACTTTGTTTTCAAGATTCAAGACTTTAAAGGTCTTCAAAGTTTCCGAGATGTTCAACATTTTCGAGAATT
Source organism: Ptiloglossa arizonensis (assembly GCF_051014685.1). NCBI lineage: Eukaryota > Metazoa > Arthropoda > Insecta > Hymenoptera > Colletidae > Ptiloglossa > Ptiloglossa arizonensis. The sequence goes on along the minus strand of NC_135056.1, from coordinate 4,633,570 downwards.
TCAGGAGTTTTAGGAGTTTCAAAATTTCTAATATTTTCGAGCTCATTGAAGTCTTAAGACAGTACCAAAGTATCTTAAAACTTCATCTTTTTGTTTTGCTTGAAGATTTTAAAACAAAAATATTCTTCAACTGAATGTAAAGACACACTGATAAATTTTGTCGAATTTCATAATAGCACTTGTGTTTTAATTACTGATTAGTAGTATAAATTGACTCCTAGGCAGCCAGTTTCTAGTGATTCTATCTCCTGTAATTTCTTTCAATTAGAAATACAGTATTTAGTAAACACATAAGTTAATCGGACAATTAAAGGATTCAAGTACTCTTCTGTGAAAGAAATTTGTAATGAAATATAAAATTTGTATCACTTTCCATAATACATGTATGTAGCTAAAATTTGATGGGATATAAAATTAATAGAATAATGAGAGAACACTGTTTATTTCTATTTACTGGTTTATTAACATAAAGAATAGCACACTACTCGTCACACAGTGCACACTCGTGACCCTCCAACTACCCAATCGTATCAATTCCTCAACCTCACATATCCTATACACTATTACCAACTTAAATCTATAACCAAACTTACAATCACTCAACTTTTCATACAAATATTCATATCCACGCTCGACAAAAAATTACTTCATCACGAGTAGTCAATTATTTTAAGCACGATCTCAGAAGTACAAATTGTATTTCAATACTCCCGTTGGTTAGATTTATTTAAAAACCATTTTAAAGATCTTATTATTCGATAAAATTGAATTAATTGCAACGTTGACTCGAACTTCGTTTCCAAATCAAATCTTATGACACATTTTCCAAACGAAAAACTTGGTTTCCGTTCCAAAAACTATAAGTAACTTTAAACTCGTGAAAATTACAAGCAATGGCAGCAATTTCTGTAACGAATATACAATTTCATCCGAACTATCATCCCAATCGATCATTGTTAAAATCAACACTTATCCAGTGATCGATGTGACTCCAATTATTTATCGCGTCCGATACAAAAGAATTGAACGAAATCGATGCTCGCTTCAGTGAGAATTTCCCAATTCTTATAACCAATTATGAATCTTCATACTATGAAACATTGTCGAAAGATTTTGGTATCTCACCTTGTCCTCGAGGATCTGAAGAAAGCGTTCATTACGCAAACTCCTCGTCGATGGAATTATACTTTCTTTATAAAACAGTCGAATATACAGTTTCATCCGAACTATCATCCCAATCAATCACTGTTAAAATCAACACTTATCCAGTGCTCGATGTGACTCCAATTATTTATCGCGTCCCATACAAAAGAATTGAATCAAATCGATGCTCTCTTCAGTGAGAATTTCCCAATTCTTATAACCAATTATGAAACTTCATACTATGAAACATTGTCGAAAGATTTTGGTATCTCACCTTGTCCTCGAGGATCTGAAGAAAGCGTTCATTACGCAAACTCCTCGTCGATGGAATTACATTTTCTTTATAAAACGTACGAGATGACAGCCATTTCGTCAAACCGGATGACAGAAAAAAAGAACACTTGTGTTTGAAAGAAAAACATTTCTACGTGTCGAAAAAGTCCACGATCCCGATTAACTCGCTCGCAACGTGACCACGTTGCATACCCATTATGGCTCGAATAGGCCGTCCACGGCGAAAGTGTTGCAGCTAACGTTCAATAGCCCCATTGATTTCTATTATTCGGCAATCAAACACCATTATTTTCCCAATCCGACATTGGCCGCAGCGGGCCGACAACTAGCCACGGCCGACGTCACTGTATTGAAACGGTAAAATGGGAATAAATCAAGACAGCGTTTCCGATAACCGTGTCGGTCGCGTCGGGGCAATAAACAGAATCGTCGATTCGTCGATGGAAAACCAGAGGCACGTGTTAACGTAGAGTTCTCGACGTTGCTTTGAAGCGATAGATGATTTCTCGACTCTCGTTATGGCGCCTGTCTCGCGCAATTAATGTTAACCCGTTGGAAACCGATGCCTACCTTCAGCTATCTGGAAACGAAATACTCGCGAGTAATCGTAAAATGCACGGGAAAAATGCTCCGTAAGGGGATCGATCCCCTTGTGGATGTTTCTTTCGTTCGTTTTTTTTTCTTTTTCAATTTCTTTTCGAAAAAAGAAATATCCTCGGTGTAGTTTCCGGTAGAAGTGGAAATCCATTTTGTTAGCTTCAACGTGCCTTTCTGGAACGTTTTAAAAAGATCTCTTAACGAGATAAGTAACAAGGTCGGTTCTGCAAATTGCATCGAGGACGTCGACAAACTAAATGGCCCGTTTTCCTTTTCTTTTTGTTGAATGTGACAGTATCAATTCGGATCCTGGCCGTGTAACGTTGCGCTCATTTTGCATCGGTGCTGTGTTAAAGAGAGGTAAATTCCCTTTGACTTTGTCGAGGCACGCTTACTTTGAAGCTCCGAATTTAATCTTCCGCAGTCTTCAGTTTTGCAGAGCCTTTCATTAAAATTGTGCCCAGGGATCTTTTTCTTGTTCGGGGAAACGTCTAACGAATACTATTATGAAATTGTTCGACGCGTGCTTCAATCTTCGTAAATCGAAATTAGTACTTGAACGACGGAGCACTGAATGGATTCTGAGCCATAGTCAAAGTAAATCTCGGAGTCAGATTTTTTTATACAGATCTTGTACTCGTTTTTATTCTGTTTGTGAATCAGTTTCTTCGTGGATGTTAATGAATTCCATTTCGAGTAATTATATTTACCAACTGTGGTGCAGGTCTAACAAGACGTTAATTTTTGTTAATTTTATCGATCACATGTGGTATAACAAGTATTCATTTTTTGTTATGTTATCGATCGTACGTATGTGGTAAATTTCAATGCATAACACGCGTATAGTTTACAGTGTAGGAGAAATTATTCTGAAGTAGTATGCCTGTTATATTCTGAATAAACCACACATATATAATTGAGTTTTAATAAAACTTGATAGATTGTTATACCTGCTCCATATTCGGTAAATTTTAATGCTATTTCAAATTTTGGAATCTATATAGAAATTAGTACGTTTTTGTATCGATATCCTGTTTACTAAAATTCATAAAAATCAAACAATGAGAAACTAACTGTATTGTCACTTATTCGTCTTACAACGAGTCACAGCTTTATTTGGATGGTTTTGAAGAATAAATAATCGTAAAAATTACGTTGATTTATTTGTATTCTATTCAATTCAGGAAAATTAGTACGATAATGAATGTAAACGAGAATTACACTAAATTTCAAGATTCTTTCGATAGATGTTTGTTTTTGTATAAACGAAGCTATTGTAACAATAATTTTCAATTATCGATGCTAGAAAACTCATTAAATAGCAAAATATGCACGCATACTCGTATGAATGCAAAATTATTTAAGTTTACAATGACTTCTGGCGTTATTTAACAATACTCTTGAACATAAATTTCCTTAGATTTAAATTTGGAAAATATATAGTACTTATGAGAGGAAAATAGTGCTATTTAAATAGAATATTAATATTTTACGTGTATGAAAAACGAAAGTATACACACAGGAAACTGAAGAAAATTAAAAGAAAAGAAATGAAAAGTTAATTAAAGAAATTGTAAAATTGTAAAAAGTGCGGCGCAACAGCTGATGTTTACAGACACAGGAGCATCTAAATACAGTACAATTTTTAATTAACCTCTACCAGCGTACTGACACATACATGTACGTTTAAGTTTCAAGTAATTTTAATTATCGTAACATAGAAGTAACCATATTATGAAGAAATATTCATAACTAAATTTTTCAGTATACATATAGGTATGTATGTATACCAAGTGTTTACGCTATTACTATCCACCGTTTTTTTTTTCGTAAATAGTGAATGTTAGAAAAAAGTACAACGACTTTTTATATTTATAATATTTTTCGAGAAATGAAGATGACCTCCAATCTTTTAAACAGTACGTGATGTACTTTTTATTCCATATGAATATTTGTGTGGAAACGAATTCATCCATGTGCTACCCATACGTTCTGTAGGTATTATGTTTACGAATACTTTTTCTTTTCATTTAACTTAGCAAATATTACACAACGTAACTGATTATCTAGTTTTTTACTATCAGAGCGTTTACATCCATTTCTATTCTTATTAAGCAACTTTATATTGATTAATTTTTTTAATAAAAGAATCTTTTAAACATAATTATACATGTATATATATACACATATATGCGGTAGCAGTGAGACGACACAAAAATTGCTATTATAGAATTAAATAGAATATTATAAAAACAAACTATTCAAATTTCAAATCCAAAGCTTTATTAGTCTTTACAATGTTACTTTCCAAAGCTCAAATTATCTAATGCTTCAAGTTTCCACTAAAAATTCTACTGAAAACAATTGCAAAACCATAAACCACGAAAATGTACAATAATATCAATTTTCAGGCCGCGTTAAAAGAAAACTTCCTCTCAAACGGATGTACAGATGATGAATTTCCGCAATTAATATCTTCAAAATTGAAAGCTTCCGCAAAGGTATTCAATTCCATATTCTCGATTTATTTTTCCACGTGGAATCACTTTCTACCCGCTCATAACGCATCGTGTATCTTCGCGATGAAAATACACAGTGTTTACGTACACGTTATAAAGAGTTCGATTCACCGCGATCGAAAATAAAAATAATAATAAACGAACGGATTAAATCGTGAACATGCGAGCCCCGAATCACCACCCCATTCTGTTTGGTTATCCCCCTCGATCGTTCGTATTGCATGATTCCGCGCGGGCGGCCGCGATGGAACAACGGACACGCGAAAAATTCATAATCACTCGTCGTGCCCATTTATTTGTTCCATTTGGTACGTTCCATTTACTTCTTATGGCGGTCCATTTATTAATTCGACACCGCCGGTAACCCAGTTTCCCGGCAATCCCGCTGGAAAACCCGATAGAATAATGCATAACGCCGACAAGAAAATAGCGCCCCGGACGAAAAAGCTGATACACGGTTGACGAACCAGTCGCTTTGTGCCGATATTTTTTAAAGCGGGCCGCACACTCTGCACCAATCGACACGGCATGCAAATTTATGCGGAAGCTCGCTCCGCCATGCGGAACAGTCGACTCAGAAGACGTTACGACCGAAGATGGTTGCGCTGGCCTTTATGTACATACATACCGAAAGCGAACTCTATATGTATTTACGTGTGCATACGAACCGATATCGTAGACACGATGTTCGCATCGCACAGTATTTATGCCAATACCGCGGCTTCTTTTCATCCTCGATGAAAGATCAAAGGGTGTTACCTCATTGTGTAAATACGTAGCAGTAGTTTTCTTTACGAGCAACATTTTCCAAAATAGGTACAACGTTTAAATTAATTTACGTATGCATACGAACCGATATCGTAGACACGATGTTCGCATCGCACAGTATTTATGCCAATACCGCGGCTTCTTTTCATCCTCGATGAAAGATCAAAGGGTGTTACCTCATTGTGTAAATACGTAGCAGTAGTTTTCTTTACGAGCAACATTTTCCAAAATAGGTACAACGTTTAAATTAATTTACGTATGCATACGAACCGATATCGTAGACACGATGTTCGCATCGCACAGTATTTATGCCAATACCGCGGCTTCTTTTCATCCTCGATGAAAGATCAAAGGGTGTTACCTCATTGTGTAAATACGTGGCAGTAGTTTTCTTTACGAGCAACATTTTCCAAAATAGGTACAACGTTTAAATTAATTAATTTAATTCAATGAATATCAGACATTAAACAAATGAGACACAACACGGGTTTCGTTCCACGAATATATTTCCAGGGAGAACCGTTCTTATTTGTTTATTTGAAACATTCGAACGAAACATTTTAACCTCGTTTGAAAACATTTAATTAAGGCACAAATGGATTTTGTATATAACACTCCGGTACGTATCATGCACACGCGAGCCGCCAAATTTGTTTGCAACAAACATTCAGTTCCGTAGGTTCTAGCCAGTGCTGTCAAATGTTGGTTAATGTGTAAAATACTGTCCTTAATTCTTTTTTAAGGTCGATTGTTGAACCTTTTTTCTGCGTATTTGAGATATATTCAATGAAAATGATAAAATTGTCGTAGCATTCAAAGGGATCTATTTCCATCATTTGAAGAAAGTGAAATATTTGTTTTGCATTAATAAAAAAGTATGTAAAAGAGGATGAAAAATAATATAAAGGAAACGTATATCAATAGAAATTACAAAATCAGTTCAAATCGAAGTTGTATTCAACACCATTGAAATTAAATTTAAAGTTGAAATTCGCAGCACCAAATTTCAACAAATTAAAAATTTACCATTCAAACAAGATTGAATGTTGAGATTACAACTAACACAATTTATAATTTTTAAAAGCCAAACAATTTACTGTAAATTAGTAGTTAGTTCCTGTCTTCGATGCAATGCTATTTTTGTTATCGCACATTTCGTATCTTGTCATTAGGAAATTTAATTATAAATATACATTAACAGTTGCAGTGATTACTTCTATGTTATTATATTAAAAAAGAAAACGGAATAAAACTACGCTATATTTTTAGCTATCATATTTAACATAACTTCAAAACTATTTACATACGTATGTACATGTCCCTGAAGAGATTAATGATATTGATAAAAGATCAAACAATGAACAATTTATAAGTGGCCGAACGAACGGAATATCGCAACTGCAAAGGATGATCGACGAATTAAATCCATAATGAATAAATTTCCAATACGTTGTAATAGTCTCTACTTATTTTATAAATAAACACAGACGAAATTAATACAAATACGTTTCCAGTTCGAGTCGAATCCCCGTCATTATACGAAAATTTATTCCGATTTCATGAATCCCGTTTAATCCGACGCAAAAACATCGTACGGAACTCAAGCCGTCTGATCTTTTCGCTTATTCGACTCAGCCCTGAAAGTACGTGTGTCTGTACACATTGGCACGCGTGTGTGTGTGTGTGTGTGTATCATCGACGTTGCAAAATTTCAATTTCCATCACAGTTCGAGACCCACGATATTGAATCGGGAGATTCGGGCCGGTGTACAGAAATCGAGCGGTATAAAACTTTGTGAAATATCAGGAAACCACGATATAAACAACCACGAACGCATCGCGGCATCCATTATAGTCTGTAGCGAAAATAGACGAAAATACGTTCGACGACAACGGAGATTTCGCGGTTCTGCAAGCACGTGGAAACCTAAACGGAAACTGTGCATAATCGATTCCTTAATTCGACAGAAAATTCACTTGTTTCACGTCTCGGTTTAATCATTGTCACTCAAAGATAATAGCTATTCATTCTTTCGAACGATTCACGTGAAAGCTAAACGTAATGAAATATTCATTCGTAGATACACAAACACAACCACTGAATAATTTGCAGCACCTTCGATTTTCACAGAAATAGAACTTTTTTTATACATACGTATTCGTTTAATTGAAATATTCACTCTTTCGTATTAAAAGGGCATTGTGCTTAGACGTGATATAAAATAGAAATTGCATATAATAAATATTAAACATATTTACGAAGCATTGAGTTTGATCATTTTGTTGTATACGCCTCTTCTGATGATCGATTGTCTGATTGTTTTAACTTCTACCGTTTTATAGACAAATAATGGCAGCCTTTCGTTATTCAATAACAGTTTATATTGACAAGTTTTCATTACTTTGAAAAAGTTCTGGAAAAGAAACTGTTAAGTATTCACAGGAATAAAATGTCTAAATTTAAAAAAATTATAATTTTTCTTGAATTATGCTTAATTAATATTCATTTAATATGTACAGACAATATTTTCAGTAAGATGTTTGTATATACATAAAACCAAGTAATTTAAAAGATGGAAGATCACATCAAATTCTTGCACAGCAGTTTATATAAAACAGAGGTAAAAGTATCAAATGAAAGTAATATTTGAAATATTAAAAATTAAAAAAAAAAATTCAAAATAACATATGATAATTCTAACTAATTTGCTGTTAAATTTATTCTCCTTTCGCCACTTTAATTACAATGAAAACAGAATCCAATTCGTTAAAGCCCATTGCAAAACAAAAGGTATACAAATCCTTTGATTGCAAGAGAAAATTTTCTGTTGGACAAAGCCCAGTTTTTAACCCTAAACTGCGATAAATTTCCTGTCACGTTTCTACGGACTTTTTTCCATTTCAATTTAAACATCCTCTTTTCATCCAGAACCTAATCGAAATAAGTGCAGCGAAATTACGCAGCGTAACAGTAACAATAACAAAGCTAGAAGTTTATTTGAAGTTCTTGCTATTTTCTCTGCCGGAGGTTGGCACTCTTTTCACATGAAAATAATTACGTGCAATTAAATTGCAGTCGATGTCCTCGATGCAGTTTAAGCGTAATTACAAAATCGCGCGCCTTGCAAATCGCCGAGATTTGAATGGATTTCGGATTGAAAGCGTTAAATGTCGCAGCCATTAGTGAGCCATAGTCAAAAGAAAATTCATTTTGGAAGACACAAATGGATAGTTCGTTCATCGAAAGTATAGAACTGTTCTTCCACTTGAGTGACGTAATCAAGAAAAGTGTCGTATCGTAGCAAAAATGGGCAACATTTCATTCGAATACAAAATTCGAGAACAATGAAACATTAGTTTGTTCATTGTGTAATATTTCGTTTCGTAATATTAATTCTTATTCATCGACTAACGAATAAAAAATGATGTATCTTTTATTTGTTATTCGAAACTTTATGTAGATATAAATTTTGTCCATTCCTGGAATAGAGAAGAGTTCTAAAATTAATGTGTGACATTGCGTTTATTGAATATATCATCAGCGAGTATATAATTATACTCGTATGGAAGATTAAGTAATTATGAGGTTAGGTATTAATTAGGTTATAGATTTAAATTGGCGATAGTGTTGGAATATGTGAGGTTGAGAGTGTAGTATGACTAGATAGTTGTGGGACTGTGAGAGAGAGTGTGTACGTGTATGATGAATAGTGTGTTATTCTTTATGTTAACGAACTAGTAAATAGAAATAAACAGTATTCTCCCATTATTCTATTGATCTCATATCCTAACGATTAAACGACTTGCTTTTTTCAAATTTCGAATCAGTTGCTAAGAAAATGTCAAAAAAAGATGATAGTGTTGCGTTTATTATGTATTTATATATAAAAAGAAAAAACAAACGTGATTTGTTAACATTTTGGAAATGAGACCTTCAATTCTCAAACGACTAACAATCAGGCAATTAATCGCTGCATCATTGCATCGTAGTCGTGTTGATGGACAAAGTTAAATACGAATACATTTTAAAAGTTTGATGTACATACAATCTTCAATTGTACATACAATAATTCTTTCGATATATACCAATTGAGTAATCCATGGATATGTTGACAATTGTGTTGATCTCGATCGATGTTCAGATGTTGCCTTCTTACTGTTCTTAAGAAGACACTTATGCGTACGACGCGTTATACATCGTTGTGAATAAATAATAGTATAGTTTGTCGTTCGATAAAACTATTCAATATAGTACTGTTCGATAAGTTTTATCGAACGATAAAACTCATTGAACATCCTAGTGTCTAGTTGGATATGTCTAATCCACTATTCTTTACTTATACAGCCCTCACAAATAATCCTAACATGCAGTGAATCCTTTGAGAAATATATCCAATAGGGCTTTTCTACGTGGCTCCATTTGCGCGAAAGTTATTCGCTTGTTTCTCGGAAGACGGTTGTCCTCGACGCTACATCGTCCAGAAACTTATTCGATTTTGACGACTCCTAGCTCTTCGGCGTTTTCATCCCTGTTTTTTGTTTGTTTTTCTTTACGCTTCTCCGCTCTCAGCTTGAACGAGCACTCTCAACACGATCGAGATCGAGAAACCGAGTTATTTTTCATCGCCCTTTGAACACTGAAAACTTGCAGAATCGTCTACTGTTCTCTTTTAGATTTTAGTGAGTTTGCAACAAAAACGTCTAATAATACATTCGTCCATATTGTAAAAAGTAATTACGGTATTACTCGTATCTACTTTTTCGTTCAATGACGTAATCAAAATTATGAAGCTTCAATGCATCAGGTATATATTTCTGTATTGAATTATAGGGTACTTCTTTTACTTTTCATATTTGATTCGTTTCTCTGAATTACTTAAAAAGATGATTTTTCAATTGTTTTAAACAGTAGAGAAATACGTATCTACCTAGATTTATACGGGGTGACACATACTTTACTTTTTCGTTCAATGACGTAATCAAAATTATGAAGCTTCAATGCATTAGGTATATATTTCTGTATTGAATTATAGGGTACTTCTTTTACTTTTCATATTTGATTCGTTTCTCTGAATTACTTAAAAAGATGATTTTTCAATTGTTTTAAACAGTAGAGAAATACGTATCTACCTAGATTTATACGGGGTAACACATACTTTACGTTACAATGGTTTAGAAAATTGAGTTTGAAAGTATTTAACAACGACAAAATTACTTATGGATATTTAACCTCTTCTGAGACACTAACGCATTCGTCTGCGTAAGGTATTTTTTATTTATTTAACGCCTTTGTTGTACATATATAACGTAAATACGTAAAATGTGCAATAGTGTAATAAAGGCGAGATAGAGCTAAAGTGAGGTTTTGATTGTAAAGTGGTAGCAAAAGTGATAAACGTTATGGATTGATATCATTTAAAATGTTTATTTGTTTTGAGTACGATTCGTCTTTGGAAAGATTAAACGAAAGAATTAAAGTACACTGTTTAACAACTTTATTAGAAACTCGAAAAAATGTATCAAAATGGTGTTACATTTGGCCCCTGGGAGTAAAATAATTTTCTGGAATTGAATATAGAATATCTCGTGAAATATAATATGAACTCTGCAATAAACGTGTTTTCATATTTTTAATGCGGAATGAAAAGAAAACTCAATTTACCTAACATAGTTTTTTTGAAACGAAAGTACAATTGTATTCTGCATGTGTATCTTTTTATTTGTAAAAAAAATGAGATTATAAACTTTGTTATACCATTCAACCTTTTCCTTTGATATTTCGTTCCGAATTCGACGAAATGGGAAATACGAACAAGCTCGACTTTCACGAAAGGATCGTATGGAAAAATTTCATTTCGGATTTTTCACTCATCTTTTTATTTCACTTTCGTATAATTATAACAAAGAAATCACGTCCTGGAGATTGAATGTATGTCTATATTTACAAAAATATCTCGTCGTTTGAATTTAAATTCAATCTTTAACATTTCATTACCAATGCTACGTATCGCTCTGTTAATTTCTTTAATTTCTTTATATATCTGTCCAACAACGCGACTCAGATGCCTCCCGATGCAAAAAACCTTTAAAACCTTTCCTTAAATATTCAATATCTTTTCTATTTGAGCATTGTATACAAAGATAATTATTTAAACCTGTTGCCCCGTTTCTCGAATTCCTGATTGTAGTCACAGCACATGCAATTATTTATACGAAACTAAAGTATAGAAATGAACAACTAGTGTAAACTTTTGCTCCTCGTATTGAACTAACGATTAAATAAGCCTTCAGTTATCGATGGTTACATTAACATCAGATTCAGGAATCGACGTTACGAGTTCAGTATTGAATAGGCATGTAGATTGCCACAGGAAGAGAAATGACTGGTTTTAGGCAGACACCCTTTAAGGTCAATGTGTTAATGTTCTTCACCGTGACGGAGTACATCCCAATTGGAATTTCTGAACAGATTCTCGACACCCTTTTCTGCGGGTCTTGCATACATCCGACACGCTGTGTACTTTAAGTTTAGGGATGCTGAGAGAGTTATATTTAGATTGTAACGAACCCCGTGGAGAGTCCTTCCAGACGATCGAGCAATTCCGAAGCTCAAGGGGCCAGTGGATTCCGGACAGAATTCTGCAAGTTTACAGCTTCGTGCTTCGAACGCTTCCCTCGTAAACAAGCGAGCCCAAACATCGAAGATTCTTAATATTGGCTCCCCTGTCGAACAACCGGATACGAAAAGTCTAATTTCTACGTCTTGGAATTTTATCCTCCGAGCCAGATAATAAACTCGGCGAATTCGTGTCCCTTAGATCTTACGGTTCAGTTCTTTCTCAGATGGTGAGGGTATTTTTGTATCTTCTCCATAATTCGACTGGCGCAATGGACACTCCCGATCGGTTTCGAAGCATCGACCGAGAGACGTTCAACGATAACGGACGGTCCAGAACCGCAAATAACACTCACTGAATCGATTTTAACCGGCGCGTAGATGTCTAGGTAAATGTACAAACGCGACATTTTGCGTCGAGAACTGCGTTCAAGCCATTCTGCTGGCCTGTGCAACGATCGATCCAACCAACGTGATCGGTTTCCACGATCGTTATCTCTTGGTATTTTGCCTTCGTCGTTTACGGATTTTCAGAGTCTCGTCTTCTACGAAACACGCATCAGCGTGTGGAACGCATCAGCGATGTTCGAAGCGATGTTGACAAACAATTTGGCTCGGTTTACTTTGACATCGAGCAGAAAGTGACAAGGAAACATAGACAGAGTTCGCGATACTTCGACTCGATGTCGTGTATATTCAGAGCTATTCGAAGATCGAGAGAGTATCGTTTATCTTTTGGATGCCTCGAAGAAAAATTCTCTTTTGCCCGATAAGTAAATAACATTTTCAGTCTAATGAGAAATATTACCGCATTTCATCTTGAGATCGATGGATTCACCCGGTAAGGCGTATTTAGCAGTTCGTGTACACGTGATGCTATTAATCGTTTGGAAACTATTTAATTAAGTTTGTTAATGGACGACCAGTTTGAACTATTCGTGTCTAATGCAGGACTTGCTACATAAGTTAGTGACATTCCTCTTTGTACCAAAATATTGATCAATTATAAACTGAGTGTACAAATATATACTAATTTTTTAATTTACCTTTCTATGTAAATTTGAGGCTTTCGCAAGTGTGAGATTCAGCTGGCCTCTCTTGTGACAGGGAATGTGTACGTTTGACCTAAACAATCCTTTCATTGTTCGACAGAGCATTGATGAATTTGTTCGTTGCAAAATAGGAGATGTAATTAATGTCAGTCGCTCTAACAAAGTTTCTTCGTAGAAATACCTTAAATTTGTATTATCTTACCTATAACGTGTTATCCAATTTCATATTAGATTCGATACTTGTAAATACTGCGCGAGAGGTAAATTTCTTTAAAAAAAATTTGCCAAAGTTTTGTAAAATTCGACTCGCTATCCACAAAATTCTAAACGAAGTACGGTACTCGTAAAAACATCGAGTACCATTTATTTACACCCAAGTGTTAGGTATTTCTTTACCGTGCCTATATTCTTCGAACTAAACGGTAAAAAAGTATTTCATACTATTTACAAAACGTTTAAATTCCTTCTCAATAAGATACCACGCTTCGAACAATTGTCCGAAGCAAAAGTGTCAGACATCTCAGCAGGTAACTCGAAATGGACGTCATTTCAAACATCATCCGACGCTGGGACGCTCCATTGAACGCGCCAAGTTGCAAACTTTATGTAATAGACGCGATTAACAGAAGTTCAGGGTGAACTTCAAATTAGCCAAGCTTTTAAGCATCGCGCGTAAGCTCTTCTAATTAGTCTCCTCCTCCGAGCGTGTACGGAATCGTCTCCATTCCCGTTCAAAGTCGTGTATTCGTCGCGCGAATAACGTTCCTCGTTACTCCAGCCATCGTTGTCTCGTTCGTTATAATCATCCACGAATAAAATGTGGGTCAAGCTCGAAAACGATCCGCACGGGTAACTATCAACACGTTGAGCTCTGTAACGAAATTCTGTTTGAAAGTTTGTGCAGCGTGCTCGACGATACGGGTATTTCATCGATTAGAGCGACAATGAGAATAAAAAGTAGCCAGCATTTTGTCGCCCGTGTTTATCGCTGACAAATATACGTGTGACGTCGGCAACCATCAGTTCGAAACGACACCGTATTCAAGCATGACGAATCTCTCCTCGAAGTCACCAAGTACGAACGTCTCACGGTCTCCCGATCGTGAACGTTTGGTTCGAAACAACGCTTACTCTTCGGACATTCATTTATTCAAGCTTGCGTTGTATCTCTTTGGATACAGACGTTGCTTTGATCCACGCGCACTACAATTGTTCCTTCAAATAATAACGAAGCGGATATTCCATGGACAATGAGAATATTTTCATTACCATGGAATAAATCGTGTTCCGCAAAGTTTCAAGTGGTTTCGTCGCATTTTATTAGAACGATGTTTCGCGGCGCCTGGTAACGGTGACGCGTATAATTTAAAATTCCATCGATACCGCAATCGTAGGATCTCGTCGCGTAGATCACGTTAATTGAAAATTCAATGTTCATCTATGGGCGATCGAACCGTTTAATTGTTTACCGAAACGATTCCTGATCGCGTGGATCAGTGTGTCGCGAGCAACGTAATTTGAATTCGCAGATTGCAGCGGAGGAATATGGTGATCCTCGTGCGCTTTGTTTCGCAGAGTGCAAATGAGAACAAGGAAGACACAAGAGGGCGGAGGAAAGGGGATGATAAACGCCAGCTCGGGGAAAGTTCGTTCGGTTATCCGCGATACTTTACGAGCCGTTAAAGACGCGGCTAATGCAAGCTATAAGTTTCGAGCGGGACGATTATTTTCAATGATCTCGCTGTCCGTTTCGTGCCGATTTCCGCCGAAAGACCATCTAATTGAATTAATAAGAGGACGCTCGTAATTAACCCGTCCCGCGACCCCACGAACAGGTCCTTCAGACTCGAGAAAATATATTTTATTACTTAGCTCATGTTTTACCCGATGAATATTCAGTTTTCGTGTTATCTCCGAGATTTATTTCTCACACGCACTTCTTTTTATCTTATTTAGTTTTATTTAACGTGTTTATTATGCGAGTGTGCAGGTAGAGATACGTGATTACAAATGAAATGAAACGAGTAGATAGTAGTACATCTACAACCAATGATGTTGATTCGTGCCACGCGAAGAGCCAATGGCTGCTTCGCGTTACCCCCTCTCTTTCGTAATACGCTTCTCACGGTTGAAACACTAGATGGCATTGCAACAGCGGTGTAACGAAGGTGAGTAAAATTATTGTGCCACAAATCTTACGACACAGGAGCTGGAACTATCCGAAACGTGTAACTTGAACGTTACACTGACCTATCTCTGTGTGAGAAGTTACACGAATTACTATGGAATAACAATGATCTACCGCTCCGCGTTGTTTAACGATTGCAGTAGGTTATCAATCTAATGAAGAAATTGTTCATTAAATACCTTTTACTGTATATTGAAAACGTGTTCCGATAACTTGTACATATGCGTTTACGAATGAAAAATAATTTGTCACCAACTTCGCTACATTTAAAATTTACAATAAATTCTCAATCGAATCGACAAATTTTAATTATTAAATACTTTCCATTGTATTTTGAGTATTTCAACACGTATAATTAATATTTTGTATATTTCATTTAAGTTACATGCACAGAAATATATCGCACATGTTCAATACACCAAAGTGTGCAAAATAAACAATACACATGTTGATTGAATGTTATTCGTATGTCACAGACACTTCCTACGTGTATGTTATACATATGTACTCAAGTCCATTACCAAAATGCTTGGATACATATTTAATAAATAATAATTTCTTCATTCGTTTGATTCATTATAAATTTTAAGCGCTGCGAAGCTTTCGACAGAATATTACTCTTTCGTCGTAGAAGCTCGTTATGCACAAATTATACGTACCAAAATCAATACTAAACATGCAACAATACGTATTTATTAATAATTCGATACTGAGCTAAACGTTCTATTTTTAAATTGAAATGCCTGCAAAGCTAACGCATATCGATTCAAATAATTCGTCACGTATAAATTACTCGCGTAGAGGTTATGTGTTTTGTATGGTTTCAGTTGCTCTGTCATGTGATTGGTGACAGAATGCTTCCGCGCACTATGTCATACCGTTCTAGCAACACCACCTGGAGTTTCATCTGTTCAACAATTAGAAATGTACCATGAAGGGGAGGGTGCAGCATGAACTGAGCCATTAACTCCTCACATAGCACAAATCAGTGTCACCAGGTGTACACTCGATTCAAGGGATTCTCTCCATACTACCGCAAATACACATAAGGCACAAAGCGTGCCTCGTCTCTCGATTGGTAGTATACGCATCACTAATCTCGATCTACCAATCAAGAACCTCGTGTTTTCCTTCGGCAGCATGGATCAAATCGTTTCAATCGAGCGCACATTTATACAAGAGACGAGGTGCGGCTGTTATCGAAACCTAACCTCAAATGTATTCTTAAATGATACAATTATACAAAAATTGTAACAGTAGAATGAAATATAATATTAAGAACAGAGAACGAGATCAGGTGGAAACATTAAAAGTAACGTAGTAGCATCTAAGATTTGGGAGCATGTTTAACACTAGATTTACGAACATTTCTTGCATCAAATTGACGCGTATCAAGAAGAAATAGGTATACCGTAGAGATACTTAAATTTAGAAAGTTTCGAAGAAAATGAATTTCGATACATATTTGTCTCATTAAATGGATAAAAGTCGGTACAAGTGACCGAAGAAAAATGTAAACGATATTCGTAATTTTCCTCATCGATAGAAATGGGTCAAAACGACGTGTCCCGTGTGTTAAACGAGATACAGGTTAGATAGGTGTGAAATGTTATAAATACAGGCCCATAATTATTTTCTTTCTAAATTATAGCTTCTTAAAGTTGCGCATAAAGTAAAACTTCATTTCTAAGTAACAGTGAGTAATTTTGATGTACATAGTACATCGTTCGAACTGTTCTACCGATATGCAAATGTTAACGGTATTGTTGCTTGGAAACATAGCACTTGTTACATTGTTTACAAGGTTTTCGTAAAATTTACGTTCCTATGATATTTTCTAGCCACTACAATGATAGGATTCCTACAGTTTGACTGTTTATTTTAGGGAGACCCTGTATATGTTTGGGAACGAGTGGGATGGGCATTAGCAGAGTGGTATCAGAGATTGGTACGAATGAGGTTGTAGAGATACGGCGATATACAGACGGATAGGGTTTCAAAGCTACACAGCAAAGATGAAGAATTCGTCTCTGCTTCGTCCACGGCCAAAACAATTTCACGAACAGAGGTGAAACGTGATTATCTTTACGAACGTTATAAGAGAGACGAAGAGTTTTCGACTCGTGTTCGCCACGTTGAATGAAAAATCGAAAGTGTTTTTTATTTCCCATAGATTGTTGGAAAATATTTGACGACGATCGTGTAAAATTTTTTGGTATTCACCGGTTCGGGTGTTAACAGGCATTCAACTCGCAGCATTGGCGGAATTGTAACACAAAGCGTTGGCCAGTTAAATTACAGCGAGAAATAATTTTCATTGGAAATGGTATTGTCCACCTGCGATTCCGGAAATGTGCGGCAACGTTCGATTTGTTGCATTACTGCTCCGAATCGTGTTTTACCATAAAAAAAAAATAGAACGATTGACCCAATTTACTTGAACCAACGTGATTCGTTTATAGTAGTTTCTTATTTTTCATTGCAACAAAATTATTTACACAACGGAACCATGTAATGTGGTTTGTAGGGCGAGAAAGGGGTATTTTTAAAAGTAAAAATCATTGTAGAGAAGTAATTGTAAAAAGTATGTTAAATTTTGTTGGTTACGTGAGCAAATATTTGCCGAAAATAATAATAACAGTATTTTCGAAATTTCGGCGAAAGGGAACCCTTCAGGAGAAATTAAAAAATACATGATTTATTTGGTTGTATGGAAAGTCATTTCGTTTTTTTTTGTGAAAATGAAACACGATTTATTTAGAGTGTATAAACGTTTTATTAAATTATATAATCTCCTTAATAAATATTCTCTTATAAATTAAAAAGTATAAGAACAAAAATAAGAAGCAAAAATTTTAAAACCATTACAAAGTATACGCGAGTGGACATTTTTATCAACTTCCCCTTCAACTCCACCTTGAACAAAAAGAAAGTATAGTTCGTCCAATAAGACGAGATACCGAATGCAACGAGTGCACGTGATGACCGCGTGACCAGATCAGGGCCGACTTCACAATACTTGAACCCTAACTCAGTATATTTTTTTTTAATTTTATTCTTATTTTTTGGTAATTTAAATTATCTTATTTACAATTAAATTACTTGTATATTCAACGGCACATGTAATAAAGAAACTATTTTTTCGAACAATAGCTTCTTAAAAAAGTATAATAAATATAGGATAATAACGGTATTAATGAAATAAGTTAGGAAGAGTGGGTAATTTTTTTTACTAAACGTTTATTTTGAATTACTATTACTACTACTACTACGACCACAACCACTAACTGAACAATGTTGGGTTCCTTTAAAAAAGATCGAACCGTTTGAATAAATCGAGCAACTTGAAGGAAATCAAACGATTCGAATTGAGCCAAGTGGCTCGAAAGAAGACGCGCAGTGTAAATAACGAATGTTCTTTCAAACCGTTCAAAGAGCCCTCTATAACTGAGCAAGAGTCGTTCCTGGAGCTGAAGAAAATACACCAATAAATGCAGACCATTTAATTGATCACGCAGCCATTAATGTAAACATTGGTGTCTCGTCTTTTTCAATGAACTATATATATTTCGTCGTTTCAAATTTGAAAAACAATTGCAATATTTAAAAAGTTATTTTCAAACTATCTCGTCTTTTTGGATGAACTATATATATTTCGTCGTTTCAAATTAGAAAAACAATTGCAATATTTAAAAAGTTATTTTCAAACTATCTCGTCTTTTTGGATGAACTATATATATTTCGTCGTTTCAAATTTGAAAAATAATTGCAAAATTTAAAAAGTTATCTTCAAACCATACTGACAGTAATTTAAAAAAGATTTATTCGATTAGATGAGATTCGTACTCTATCGATAAAAATAACCATGTGCCATGGTTTCGTGGCACCGTGAAACTTTCGGTAGAGTTTTCGTGCTTTTCACGACGATAACCGTTTCGTGTTGAAGGAGTCGCTTCAGAAATACTTTTCCTAAACACGCTTCTACGTATCAGCGGATTATCGAGCTCAGAATGAAAATACTTTCCTCCAGTTCGTAGATACGCGACATTCCGTCCTTGTCATTTCTTTTCTTTCATAAAACTTTTGACGATAACGGGAGTTATCTACCGCGAATCCCCTTCTCTCGTAGCCTGCATATCAGTAGGGGCTCGGTCTCCTTTTTTTTTTCTTTTTTTTTTTATTTTTAGTGAGAGAGAAAGTGTTTCAGAAACTCGTTGAAATTTCACGTCCAGGCAACTGCAATTTTATATATTTTTTTTTTTTTTTTTTGTTCAACGTCAGCGCGATTCGTGCCTTCCATCGGAAATTCATAGCACTCCAAGTTTTAACGATTTTGGTAGGTTAATGTTGGAAAATTACTCGCTTTAACGGTTGGAAGTTCCGTGTCGTCGGTACAGTGGAAAAAATTATTAATGAGAGTAAGCGTTTCTTTTGGAAACTGAAGCGTAGTGCACCGTAAGAAGAATGAATAATTTCGTTGGTTGTTCACGGCGTACGTTTCAGAACCGAGATGTCGATGAAGTGTATAAAACATGGAATATTATTACTGCGGATATTCTGCCTGTTTCCACGTAGCGATGGACAGGTTGAAAAATGAACGTGGGTTACATGGTAGCGTGATATAATAGCGTTAATAAATTCTCATTTTCGGTTCCGTCTTCGACCGATGATCTTTGTTCCCATTTTTCCTTATCTTTCGGTAAAATGAAAATCAGCAATTAATAGTGAAATAGTTGAATCGAGTTCAATCGATTAATAATAGTTCAATTGAATAATAGTTCAATAATTATTGAAAATAGAAGATAGATGAGGAAACAAGTTTATAAAAAACAGTAGAAATCAATTGGAGGCAATATATATGTGATCAGTTATAACTTCTTTTAACTTTTGTATCTTTCGAAATTTTCGATTTCTCCATCGTGAAATCGTTTCAAAATAGAGTATTTCTAAAATAACATTAAAAAGTAATTTTCATATAATGTCTTTTGAAAGTTTATCAAAACACCCAAGTTAGGTATATACTATTCAAAATAATTAAAGTGAAGTAACATAGTTTAAAGAATGAAAACAAATTTATATATGTAACATGGTAGGATTGTAATCAGATTTTTAATGTGTATAGCATATTGTTAAAGGATAGAATCATTCGAACGTATGTTATAATCTTAGAATTATTTTGAGGCTCGCAGTAATATTGGGCGTTACGTAATAACCATACACCTGATAACGAGTAAATTTGAAATATTCTGACATAACTTAAACAGTTGATTCGAAGCTACAGTTTAAAAGTTATTGATCACAAAATTCTTATGGTACATTTTAATATTCGCCCTCACCGTGGAATTCTAATATAAGGATATAAATTAATCTCGAGCTGAAAAAAAAGAACACAACGAAAGAAAGAAGCTCTCTGGAATATCATTAAAGTTTAAATAACTACTATCCCAATTTTTTACCTCTTGGGGGGGGGGGGGTGTATAGATGGTATACACTCACGAAGGTATTACGTAATTTTGGAATGCTACGGGGAATTTAATATATTTCCATAAACTGCTAGAAACATGTACCGCTACTTTCACAATTCTCGATTTACGTGCCTCTGAATTTCCCTGAAGGCTGAATTGAAATTGTTCTCCCCGCTTTATTAAGCGCAAATCCTCCTAAGACGTTGGCACGGTTAAAAGATAAAGAAAAACTGCAGAAGCAATATTCTTTACTGTCATAGATCGCTCGTACACTTCAATTACTCTCCTTCCAAAATAAGAATAACTCATATTGCAAAAATTTACAAATTAAAAAAAAAAAAATAGTGACACCCTGTACTACTTCATGAAAGAACCTGAGGATAATGCAGATATACATAGAAAAAGTATACTGCAATGTAATTACGTTCCACGTTGAAGGCCTCTAATTTCATGAAAACGAGTAATTAGTCGCGTACTTTTCAATCGAATAAACGTTCCCCTATCTGGAAAGAAGTGTCAACAACCAGTATAAACAACGAAACGTACATAATCTTCAAGAGCATTTTAAATGGAGCGTTGATCGAGTGCATTGCAAACATCGTTTGTTATTAGTTCGTATTGAATTTCGATTTAAGACCTTAAACGTTATATCTGGAGAGACGATGTAGCTTAAACATTTTCGAGTCTTGTTTATTGATCAAATTCAAAATATTTCAAGATAGTGTAACGAATTTTCTGCGACAATAGAATTATGGAGGTAAATAATTTAATTCCACTGGACTTGACTGTTCATTGCCTCGTAAATCGAAACAATATGTCGAGTATTATCTTTGGAAAGTAAACAATGTGTAATAAATTGATAAATTGATAATGATAATGTAACTCTTTCGAAATGTTCATTCGTAAATAGCATTTAGATATTAGATAACAGGATAAAATGTTATCCAACTGCTTTTGTTATCTGTTTAAAAGCAGATTGAATTAATAATAATAATAATAATCCTTTTTTTGCGTTTCGTTTAAAACATTCGTAACAAAAAGTGAAACTTCGAATTTTTTATCGAAAACATTTACTATAATTAATATTTTTTATTACTCGCGAGCTTATCGCTGGTGACACCACAATTGGTGCAATGTTTATCATAAATCTGTTTCATGAATCGTTAATTTCGTTCCAACTACAAATACACGGATATTTGTTGGTAGCATCCGATTTAAACAATCACAGTACACGAAACGCAATTTACAAACTATTATTAGTGTACGAGATTTCTAAGATATCAAACTTTCATTAATATCATAAATTTTGAACAATTTCTAATATACCGTACTTCAATACTATAAAAATGTTGTATTTTTTCATCTCTTTAATTACACTAAATTTTGTTGTTCTCACTTTAGCGTATATTGTCAAACTATCTTCTTGTTAGTTTTACTAAGTTTAAAACCTTGAAAAATGCAACTGCAATGTGTTATATACCGTTCCTATACTTGAGAGACACCATAGGTATTGCCATGAGTTTGCTATACTATATCTAGAGGAGTGTTCCTATTTTGATCTACATTCTTCTGTTCATAAAGTACTCACTTATAAAACTGCCATCGTATCGCAAATTCTCTTACTTATCGTCCAGTTATCCAAAGAAAGACAACTAGAAACCAAAAACAAAGATCTCAAAAGTTTTCACTGAAATTTCATTAGAAACACTTCAAAATTGTACTCATTTATAAAGCTGCCATCATATCGCAAATTCTCTTACTTATCGTCCAGTGATCCAAAGAAGGACAACTAGAATCCAAAAACGAAGATCTCGAAAGTTTTCACTGAAATTTCATTAGAAACACTTCAAAATGATTTGCAAACAAGGATCCGTTACATACCCTCGTATGTGTATTGAATTATTGAATAATTTCTCTTTCAAATACTCTTTTCAAATTTTAAAGTCAGTGCGACCGTTCCATTTTAATTGAAAAAGAATAACAAGAGAGCACTAAAGAACACTAGAGAACACTAAAAGGAATACCGATAAACCGATTGTTTGAATTTGGAACGTGTGTCGGTATGCAGTAGACGTCGCGATTAAATTGCAAATCTCGTATCAGTCACAAATGAGCCGATTCTTCTCGCAAGCTCGCGCACGATACATCCCCGAGGCAAAGTTTGGTTCGCTCGGTTTTCTCGATAACGAACGCCTACATCGTCATCAGTGCTCACGGCAGTTTCGGTTAGTTTGTTAATCCGGGCAAAAATATGTACCGATAAATCGGTGCTCGATGGAAGCGAGTGACGAGGCGAAATCTATTATCCCGAACGACGACGGTTCGTTATTCGAGAACAGTCGACGAGACGAAATTCGCGCAACAGGAACACAATTTTTTCGAAAGGTGAGCTTACCACGTCGATGTCAATCGTGCAACTGGGCTCCCTTATTTTCAGTGAAATCTAGATGTAAAATATGTTATTATCTACGCAGGTTCTTTCGAAATTAGTCACTTTGTTTTTACATCGTTTAAAGGTGTGTATCTTTTTTCATTTAGGAACGAGAGCATTAATTGAAGTAAAAACACAGAGGAAAAGCTGATGTGCAGTTTATTCTGTAATCAATATTTCGGTCCCATTAATGTATACATTTCCTGGATGTAGATATGCACGATTAAAAAAGACTGGAATTGTGTTTTGTAAATTCATGAATAATTATACGATAAGAATACTTTATAAAAGTATAGATGCAAAACTTTAAATTATTAATCTCAGTTAATAACAAATTCTTCTAAGTAATTATCTGTTTTTAAATTTTGTTTGTGATGTGTATTCTTAATTTTATACGTGATTGATTCGAATAATAATCTTGTAAATAATAGGAGAATGTTCATATATCTTGGATCACAATTTACAATTTGTTTGACAAACCCTGGGTTTTACATACATGACGTAAACTGATTTTAAGTTACTATAGATTTTATATTCTTTGTATTGTTATTCACATTGTAATAACTTTCTACGAATTGTAAATACAACATCGAATTCTTTTTATTTATATGATTTTACATTCCGAATAATGCCTAACTAACAAAATTATTCAATTCACGATGGAATTAAAAATGTTATTGACAATCAATTTATGAGCTTGCGTTATTTTTGTAAAAAACTATAAGCGACCTCCATATAAGAATTTTTGCAACATTAACTATTAAAATATGTTTAAATGAATACAAAGAGCTTACTTTGAAAAACCCTCTAATCTATTATTTCTTTCCCTCTTTTCTCATCCACATTTCTCTTCTTCCATTTTCTATGCATTTCCTCAGACTTTTGTTCCACCTCTTAAGGTCAATATCACTTTAAAATGATATTTTCGTGATTCTTATAACACACATCAAGTTTTCCCTCGAATTTCAATTCCAATTAATGCTCTTACCATCAAATTAGAAAACACGCATACCTTGAAATGATATAACAAAAACAAGAACCAAAAATACGATTTTTCACATTCATTTTCAATTAGAATAATTTTACTCATTTACTTCTCAATGCTTTAAACATTTTCTGCCCGTCTTTGGAAAACTGAAAATTATTCTACAAATTTTTTCTTACTTTCCAAAAATATCTTCCAATACATCCTATTTTTCTTTCTTCTTTGTACAAGTAATATACAAACCTCAAGAATCTATGTTTGATTTATTATTCACAGAATCCATCTTATCAAGAAACGAAAAAATAATAATCAATTGTTAGCTAGCTTGTGAACTACTGTCGAAGTCAACTAAAATCATAAATAATTGGTTATTTTTACAATCAGAGATAAAAATTGAAACACATAAAATACATTTATGACAATCGTTCGTAAAATAAAATGAAAAATCAATAATGTTATGAAACTTCGTGTTATGAAGTTTATTTCGTTTCCTTATTTTCTTGATACATTTCTGAATCCTCTCCTTTTTCGTTCAATATTTTCCAGATCCCATTCTTTCGGCGCTTTTCCTCATCTTCGACTATTTTTCTTTCGCGATTTGTCTTACCGACCTATTTTCCGTCACCTTCCCTCTTCGTTCTACTTCCGCTATTGATATTTCTGTCCCTCGCTTTCAACTTCCCTTCGTCTCCTTGTCGCAGCTCGTCCGTTTCTTTTCTTCACCGTTTTGTTTCTCCGTTTCGCAATCTATATTTCTTATGTTTTCAGCCCCTAATCACTGTCTTTCGATTTTTATCTCACAGAGTTCGAAATTTTGAAACTTTATTGCTCTCTTACAATAGATCGTCAAATTTATAAAACAACTTGAAATTGGTGGCGCGTCGATGCAGGTTTATCGGTCGCGGCCGTAGAAAACAGCAATGTCATCCTGAAAGCTGGATATCAACGCTTTACTCGGTACAAATACAGAAATTCGAGCGAAAATGGGGAATTTTCGTTAAACGAAACAATGCGGTGCATTTTCGCGCCGGGAAAAACCGACGATTTTTCTTGTGTTTTACGGACCGCCCCAATCTGCTCTCGATTAAATGCGCCATTAATTCTATAGCACCCGAAACGCTTTTTTACATAAAATGAAAAGTGCTTCTTGAGTGTGGTCCATTCATTTTGACTAAAAACAAATCCTTAGAAATTGTTGGAAATTATTAATGTATACCCGAAATCGTACGTCGGTATTAATTAAATTTTTAATTCGTGATGCAGAATTATGGTATTCAGGCTCTGGATAATTTAAATGTTTAAACTTTCAAAAAAAGACAGAAATAGTACCTGTATTTGTATATTATATTTGAAGTACATTTCTTTATTTATCGATAAATATTTCTTTTCCATTTAACGATAATTTTACACAATTTTGTAAGTGTATTATAAAAAGTCTTTAAAAAGCAATTTTTCGTGGTTACTCGATCATCTGTCAGCAACCTTGTAAAGAGGATACTGATATTGATTTTTCAATTTTTATACGAAGAGAAACCAAATCATCTTTGTCATAGAGGGACTTAATTTATTATTAAATTTTATTTTCTTATGATGAAGGCAATGAAAATGACTGGATAGTCAATAAAATATTCTGATAGCAATATTATAAAGGAGAAACTATTTAATATACTTTTATAATATTTAAAGAATTATTGAACAACAGTTTGTTTTATTCCAAATTTTATAACATCATAAAACAATATATATCTCTGTTTTATTTCACTTCTTTATTAGGATAAAATAATGGTTCACTTAGTTTGAGTTTAGAAAGTTTAAAGATTACCAAAATATAACTAAAGTATACATATAGAGTGTTACATTTTAAACTACAAAATATGTTACTAATTATTTCAAAATTTTTCAAAGAAATTGTACAACATACATAATAGTATAGTTATATATTTTTATCTATCTCCTTTTTATCTATTTTTAAAACGCAATACAAACTCCATTTAAACAAAACTTGCACAAGAGACCTTAACCCTTGTACGTGCTAAAAATAATTGTTACATTAGAGCTGTCCAGATTAAGTTGACGCGCATCGAAAATGTATTATATTATAATATTTGAATAAATTTTACCTCCATTCATGATAAGTTATACATTACAAATATGAATCAAGAAACTCATATTGTTTACATACCATACTTACATAAAGTAAAAATAATACTTTTATTATTCTAAAAGGTCGTATTTAATTTTAGGTGTTTTATAAGTAACTTAAACCGAATCGAAGTAGTATTTAGCACTAGACTATGATAAATATAAACTTCGAGTAATGTTTGTAAAAGTCAGTAAATTTCATATAAATCCAATATTCTTTCAAAAAGTTATTTAGTAACAAGGTTCAATTTTGAATCAAGTAGACTCGAACAATGCACAAAGGTTAAAATGTTCTTGAAATTCCTTTAATTCCTTCGATATGTTCAATGCCATTAACTTCTTTCTCAATATATACCCAAAAATTAAAATTATACAATTCATATATATTTACATTTGATACAATTTCGTACATCTCGTCGCAACAGAAAAATACTCTGCAAAGATGGATAAACTCTCGCTGGAAATCGCAGTTAATCGGTCGTCTCTGTATTTCATTTTTTACCATTAACTATTTACCGCGCCATCAATCTTGTTGTTAACGGAGCAACGAAAAAAAAGTTTCCCCCGTAAATATCGCGCGATTCAAGCTTAATAGACATAGAGCGAAATTGCTATGCACGAACGACATTCTTCCGAGGTGGGCGGATCGTGCCGTTTTTTCTTTGTTGCATTAATATTCAGGAAGAAACGACAGTACGGAAAAAAGCTCAGTCGTAACGGTACTTTTTCCCTGATAAAAATGTCACTGTGCAAACTACGTTAGCTACCAATTCGCCCTGTTGCATGGCCCCGTCCCCCCTTTCTCGCCCGAATGTTCTTTATTATTTAACGCATTTTTCCCGCGTGGCTCGATAAACAGACGCTACTTCCCCGCAATAAAATTCCTACGATTCGGTTGCTGGACCATTGTTACATCGGAATACGATTCTCCCGTGTTCGGTCCATGTTTTTTAATCTATCAATCGTCTAGACATTGACGGGTACTTTTTACGATCAGATTCTGAAGTTCGAAAATAATCGAAGGAACGTTGCTTGTATTTTCATCGAAAGAAAACCTCACTATTAAGAAATAATGAAAAATTGCCAGACACGTCGGTTAACAAGGTACCATACGAAGTGTATTACAAGAATTTTAATGGAACTTTGCAAGTGGTAGAGAACCATAAAATATTGTACTCATCATCGCTCGTAAGTTTAATAATAAAAACTGATCATCGCCTGATGTGATAACGTAGAACTCGTTCGTTTCTTTTAATTAGAGAATTCAAATCCCACGAGGACAAAATTTCTTTTCTCGGATTTTGGATTTATAAAATTCGAAAATTTACGAAATCTTATTTTCCATATAAATTTAGAGCATCGAAAAGAAGCTTCTACTGCAGAGAGATTGGAATCCTAAACAATTAGACTCTGAGGCAATTTAATTAGACTCTAAGGTACTTTTTACGATCAGATTGTGAAATTCGAAAATAATCGAAGGAACGTTGCTTGTATTTTCATCGAAAGAAAACCTCAGTATTAGCTAACTGAAATTTCTGCGAGTGGATGCCTGTCTCTGACACCGATCAGATACAAATCTGATAACATTGAAAATTAGTAGAACAATCGAAGGTGTTCATTTATTTCTTCCTGTGTGGAAAATGTAACATGAAAGTCTCTCAGATCTCTGAAGTTCTACCGATTGAAATTAAATTACTCTCTTGGGTCTTCGGTATTATGATCGTGTTAGTTACATCGAATTTATGAGAATGGATACTTGCGTAAGACGCAAATTATTTACACGTGAAAATCTGATCAGATTGCGAAATTTACTAGTCATTGAAACTGTTCATTTTTTTCTTCTTTTATGCAAAATGAAGAAAGAAGGTAGGACTGGGGGGAAAATTAGAAAAGAATGGACCTCGAAAATTGTTTTAATACACTTACGGTTAAGTACGATCTAATTAACGTGTATGTCCATCACTCGTTATTTCTATTCATGTTGGTGTTTCTAGACATTGACAGTGATACGATATTGCTTGATTTAACGTGCTGTAGTTAATTAAAATATAGGAATATTTACGGAAAGCAAATAATATTATATGAAAGTTAACGTTCACAAATTCCAACACGAGTAGAAATAATGAAAAATAGCCAGACACGTCGGTTAACAAGGTACAATACGAAGTGTATTACAAGAATTTTAATGGAATTTTGCAAGTGATAGAGAACCATAAAATATTGTACTCATCATCGCTCGTGAGTTTAATAATAAAAACTGATCATCACCTGATGTGATAACGTAGAACTCATCCGTTCTTTTAATTATAGGGTTCAAATTCCACGAGGACAAAATTTCTTTTCTCACATTTAAAATTTATAAAACTCTATTACAAAAATTAGTCATTACGAATGAGGTGATTACGAAATCTTATTTTCCATATAAATTTAGAGCATTGAAAAAAAGATTCTACTGCAGAGAGATTGGAATCCTAAACAATCCTTTTTCTAACATATTAACGGACGATAAAATCTTTATTTTTAAATATCTCGTAAACTATTCGCGATTTATACTTACAATCGAATATGGATACAATATTTTACGATCCTCTATCCAACTAGGAAGTTTCGTTAAATTTGGAGCGTTATATTTCATGTGCCTTTTTTGTAAGTTGTATTCAATCGTACATATACCGGAAAAATATTCGCTATATTTTTATTGGAAGAAGAAATGTTATTTTGGGTCTCCAATATTGTATCCATATTAGGTACATCGAATTTTTGCTCATAGATGTCTGATTCTGTCAATCAGGTGCCAAAAATCAGATCGAAAAGTTTCAGAGTTATCAATAATATTCATTTCTTTCTTCTTGGATAAAAAAATTAACACAAAAGTCTTTCAGAACTTTAACTTAGTACCTTATACTCCTACTAGTATACCTATTGATCTTTTACAAATAAATTTCGCCAGTTGTTGAAGTGATCGAAGATGTTCGCTCTTTTCTTCTTCATAAAAGAGAAAATGACTAATTTAGGTTCTCAATTTTATACTTCTGGTATACCTAGTTCCTGAAAATGAATGCTTTGGACTAAAAATAGCGTCTTTTCGTTGATCAAAAAATATCATACGAAGAGTATCAGTTTTAAAAATTCGTTAAACACATGGCACCGAATTATTGTTTTTAATTCTAATAAGTAGCAATTCAAATTCAAAGTGATCGAGAAATTCATCGAATGATCGTAGAAGAAAGTTTTTAGGTGTGAAATTTTTCTTCGTAATTTACATTTGCAAAAATCGCAATAAAAATGTATCCCAACGTGTTTGCCTATATCTTTGAAAGTATGTTAAAGTTTGATCTCTGCTAATAATTAATAATATAATTTCTACCTTAATATACGCACCTTAATTTTTCTGATTTTATTCCATAATATTCGTTACTTATCCAGAAATTTTCTAAAACTTTCCGTAAATAATCATACAATAGGACTCGTGTCGCATAGATTTCAAGTGTCTCAGTGTCAGTTTCTTTGCGATTCGTAAAATATTCGTCCGAGATTCTCGTCGTAGAAACCGCAACGAAACCTTTATGGTTGCATTCTAATCGTCATCCCCGAGCTGGTCGAAAATGTTTATCAGAGCACAGAATTCGTGTCCGGTACGTGCGCGAATCTTCCGAGGGAAGAGACGTGGAAAACATTTTAAACAGGATTTTCGATAAAGGAAAGAATAATTCCAGAAAATCGGAGTAGATTTCGATCTCAAGAAAAGGTGAACCCCCGTTTTTCACCCCCGTAACGACGTATATCTTTCTCGGTCCTGTGTAGAAAAAAATAAAAAAAAAAATAAAAAAGAATCACGATTCGCGGCGATAACGATTCTCTCCAGCTTTCGTTGTTCCGTTCGCTGTGGATCACGAGCGTTTAACGATATTCCAAGTACCGTGGTGGTGCCGTAAGTTCCTACGTTCACGTTCAAGAAAAAAAAGGAAGCAATTCTCGCAGCGGGTAGTTTAAGTTCAATCGTGTCCTCCACGGAGGATCAGACACTCGATCTCTGAGAACTCTCTCGCTTCGATTCCCATTCTTCACTTTATCGAACGGCTGCTTTAAAATCGGGGATTCACCTACGTCTTGATCCCCGGATTGTCAGTCGTCTGGACGATCGCCGGGGAGAGCCAAGGGACGATGCTCGTGCCAATGGGTGAGCACGATCGTCGGCTTACTTGCTTTGGACGCGAATACGTAACGGATCATTGAGCACGCTGGGCTACGACTGTTTCAGGAGTGACCATCTTGTTATCGCTGACGGTGTTCCTGAACCTCGTCGCCGAGACCCTGCCCCAGGTCTCCGACGCTATACCCCTGTTAGGTACATTGAGTTTCTGCAAATAAAACGTGTGTCAGTGTGAGTTTCTACCGCTGGGATTAGGAAGGGGGATTTCGGAGTGCTTTTTGCCGTCTTGATTTCCCTTTCTTTCCCTTTTCGTTCGTCAACGATCAGGTTTCGAACGATCGCGTTCTTTTACAGAGCAACGCAATCCTTTTGTTTACGTTTTGTTTGGTACGAATGATTCTTTTACGTCGATTTTGTCTCAAGCATTGCGTTAACGTTTGCGATTGGAGTATCTTGATCGAATGATGCTTCGATGAAAAAAATATTTTGCATTTTCTTGCGTTTTTCACTTCCCGCAACAGGGATCGATGTATACGTTTTGAGAATCGATACGATTTGGTGGGTCTTGCTGGAACGGTGCACTTATTATTAACTTTGAGAGATTATACTTGGGGAGGTTGCCTTTAGAAACTTAACAATTCAGGGTACGTATGTAGGATTTAAATTTCAATGGTTTTTAATATTGAAATCATACGTGATAAAATTCATAATAATGTGTCGCCGTCACGAGTACTATACGACCATCTCTTTGTCAACATTTACGGAATATTATACTTTACTGGAGAATAAACATTGTGATAACGATGAAGGAACATGTGTGAAAAATGGCATAAAAGATTAAAAAATAAAATTCTCCTGGTTTTATGCTATCGACCGTTACACACGTATATTGAACAATCAATGACATGAATTATATATGTAATCAATCTCAAAAACAAATTCGACGAACTTGAAATGGAAATATAATAATAACTCGCAGTAGGAAATGAAGTTTGTAAACAATTCGGAATAACTGAGTATAGAATAATAAAAATAATTTTTTTTAGAATACTATCCTTTTCAACATCAAAAAGAGACTTCCAATACTTTATAAATTATAGGAAAGCTTAATTTCACACACTGGTATTTAAATGTTTACTAAAATAAAATCTTAAAAATAGAACAATAGTCTACTGCTCACCCAGATATTCCTTTCGTCCTGACATCGTGCAAGAGAAATTAAAATAATGTTATTTAACGTTATTTATTCTATTCGCCTTCAGATGTACATGGTGCCCGTAATTTACTCGTACAATTCCCAAATTCTCTTTGAGCGAAAGTTTTTCCTAACAATGCTCGAATTCACGCGTTGTTACACTTCTAAAGGCGCAAACAAAGGAACAACGTTGGAAGAAATTTCCTTTCTTTAGTTCCAAACGGTCTTCCTTTGCCCCCATAGTTCGAAAACTTCGACGCCAACTTGTCAGGATTTAATTGAAGAAGTTCGCGTCTGAAACGCGACAGGTCGCTGTCACCTCCCCAGAAATTCACTGACTCAGGTACATTCGTACACCTGGCCGGTTTTCATTGATATATTTTCTTCTTCCTTACGAAAAACAAATCTTAAACAGTACACACGTATATTGGTTCGATGAGTTTCGTCATATTATTAATTCTGACCTGTGTTACGCGTTGTCTCTTCGGTAACATCGATTTGCAAAAACTCCTCCAACCTGTAGTTACTATAGTGTGTTCCACGAGTCAATGAAGTTAGACGGAAGTGGATTCGATCAAGACCATGCCACCATAGTAGACCCCCATTAGTGAGAAGTAAATACATACATAGAAATTCATATAAATTACTAATATTTACGTACATGCCGCGGTCAAAGCGTTAACCTATCAAATGTATACATTCATTAGTCGTGTGAGTTTGAGTTAGGTGTGAACACGTACACGTACAATAGAATTTACACAAGTTACTATTTGTCTATATGTCATAGTCGAAGCATGAACTTAGCGAATCTAGACATTTACTAGTGAGTTTGGTCTGGGTTAGGTTTTGATTAGTTTTCGTTAAAATCTCCAGTAAATTGTATACATTCGCTATAATTCGTGCTTTGATTGTAACGTGTGCATATAAATAGCAATGAAACATTTTACAGAGTCAACCATGAAAAATGGAAAACCTAAATATCTCTGTTAAAATTGGACGTAAGAAAATGTATAAAGCAGAAGGAAAATATATAAATATACAAACAGATCTTCTGTTTGACGTTATCTTTATGGTTATTTAAAGATCATCGGGTATTTTAAACGGCATCAAGCGTTTTGAATTTTATTGTGTAGTAGCTGACATCAAAGTATGTTAAACGACATAGGAAACTATAACCTTAAAATGATCTGTGAGTGTTTTTTGGTGATTATGCTTGTGTATATTTAATGCGTTCACATTAACTTTATTACTATGAACTCTTTAGAAAATAAAATTTTATAGATTAATATTTCCATTGATTACACTTAGATTTTTGAGTCCAAGGTATTCCAAGTCGCCTCACTATGTTATAAATTTAAAAACACATAATGCTATTTAAAGAAACATCAATGATTTTTAAATAACAGTAAAGGTAACATATAATTTTATATCATTATATATATATTTGCTCTCTTAAAGAGTAGAATTTTCTCCTATCTTCAATAGAAAATGTTCAATTCTAACAGTTACACATAAACACAGTTGTTAATATCCGAATAATCTCGAAAGAGAAAAATCTGTAAACTATGATCTTAATCGTACAACAATTTTTATTTGTTAGTGACTCGCACGACTTTGAGGAACAAACTTACCCTATATAATCCACTCGCCAATTAAATATGTATATATATACGATTATTTATCTTAGTATAAATCATAAACTCGTTATTATTTCTGTTTGGTTTACATTTATTTAAAAAAAAATGCATTTTTCTTTTCATTTGCCACGATTAAATTTTCCTCTGATGTACAAAATATACCATCGACTAAAGGTTATTAGAACGCTGTTAATAACACAGAATCATCCAAATTCTACAATTACCGTCCATTCGGTCCATTCTTAACGTTTTCAGTTAAACTTATAACCGTGAAGTGTGGTCGTTAAATATTCTTAGCCGAACGAGTTCTCACTCTCACAAAGATGTGAAAAGGTTCACGAAAAAGAACCATTCAGAACCGCGCAACTATTCGCAAATTAAACAAACAAACTCAAGCTCCGGTAGTATGCAAATACACAGAACTTTACTTAGAAGTCGCGGCGATAGGTGGCTTATAGAGCGATTTGAATGCAAAAAGGCCATTCTGTTTTCATTCGCAGCGCGATGCAAATGTCGCGTGCCGTCGCGAGCGTTGTCTCGAGAGCCAAGGGAAAACAAAAAAAGAAGACCAAAACGTCGCTTGGCAAACTTTGACCGTTCGTGTATCCCCTGTCTCGACAAGCCTGCTCAAGCTGTCGAAGGGCTCGTCGATCTTCCGCTCGAAAGCTCTGTTGCCGTTATTACGTCGAAACTTTATTCCCACCTGGAGAGTGTACAGTTGCGACACGGAATTTCCGTACGTTCGATAACAGCTGTCCCAGGCCTGCCATAAGTTCACTTATAAATATATCGAGCTATTTTAAAAATAAATACGGATCACGATCATATTTTAAATTCTTAGAAACGAAGCTTGTTCGATTAAGATCAGTAACGTTGGTTATATTCGTACGTAAACATTTATTGGTACATAATATTAGTATATACATACATATATATTTTTTTTTTGGTGATTACGTTTGTGTACATTTAATGCATTCACATTAACTCGATTACTATGAACTCTTCAGAAAATAAAATTTTGTAAATTAATGTTTCCGTTGATCGCACTTAGATTTTTGAGTCCAAGTCTATAGTTCAGAAATTATACAAAAGGAAAAATAGAAATTACGCAATGAGGGATAAAAGGTACTGTCGATGTAAAATATAATAATACGATAAAGTGTGACGATATATTATACAAAACCGAGGTTTGTATTTATTAATACTTGGAACATACTTGAAACTTGGAATAAAAATAATAATGAAAATGTAAACATACTTGTTTCACTTAGATACTGTATTATAATAGGAGTATTCGATCAAAATATTCGTTTAAAAATAATAATGCTTCTTACTTGTTTACAATAGCTCAATATCTATAACACGAATACTCACAACCGAAGTAGAACTGCATACTATAATACATGGAGCTATAAAGAATACTTCCGAGCGATGTTTACGATACAAAAGAAAATACATTGCATTTTCGTGAGAGCTAGGTTATTATTTACACAAAATTCTTGCCATGGGAATTATTTTGTAGAAAAATGCTGATGCTAAATCTGAATTCTATCCAGTGGCAATTCTCTCTATCTCTTCGCTGTATACATGTGTACGTACAGGGTTCCCGCGCTTCGCGTTGCATTCTTTTTCGCCAGCACCGACCATTCGTACACCTCGGTGCTTGTTTTATCGGCGAACGAAGTAAATTAAAATGCTGCAGTCGTCACCAGCGTTATGGATTCGTCGTCGGGGCGTCGTCTTTGTTCTGTTTCCCTCAAGCTGGTCCGACTTCGTGTCAACGCGCCCCTGTCAATGTGTCAGCGCCGAAGAAATCGGCGTATCCTTCGCCTAGCATGACACCCGCGATATTGGAACATGGATCGCTCGAGAAATTAATCGAACAGGAATCGAGACGCGATGGAGTCGTGGGCGTATCTCGAAGGGAAAAAGAGCAAACGGAACGAAAGTAATTTGTCTCTGAGGGGAGGGACGCGGATTGAAACTTCCGTGAAATCTTAACTAAATTTATGCCAGCGAGCTGACGTACGTGGTCTGTCTAGGGAGTAAAAGAAAATCATTTTTTGAAAATTTCAGTATCGAATTTTATTTTACTATACTCCTTGAGATTGCATACACTGGTTGCAGAGGTTTCATCACTTCTGGTAACTTGGTTGGCAGATGGTTTTCTTTTGTTAAACTGTACGAAAATGTTCTGTGGTAACGACCTCTTGGTTGATTTTTTTCATTTTTTCTAAAAGATCGAAGTCACGTGATATCTTAACTAAATTTATACCAGCGAGCTGACGTACGTGGTCTGTCTAGGGAGTAAAAGAAAATCATTTTTTGAAAATTTCAATATCGAATTTTATTTCACTATACTCCTTGAGATTGCATACACTGGTTGCAGAGGTTTTATCACTTCTGGTAACAGTGTCGATGGTTTTCTTTTGTTAAAGTGTTTGAAAATGTTCTGTATCGTTCTGTGGTAACGACCTCTTGGTTGATTTTTTACTTTTTCTAAAAGAAAGAAGTCACACGAAGCCAGATCCGAGCTTGTAGAGTGGACGCGGGACACTTTGAAATTCTTTTGTCGGCCAAAAGCTAAGGTTGAGCAAAGAGGGTAATTTAAAATAAATTTCGAGAAATGAATGAAAGATAAATAGGGCTTTGTTTGTTCAATAAAATGTACAGAATGAAATAATATTTATGTCGAATAAAAGTTTATCGGAATTCGATCACTGGATTCGATTGAATGAATCACCGTAGGATGTTTCTATCCGTTATTTATTATTCCATTAAAATTGTTCTCATCTCTGGGAAATGCAAGAGAAAACCTGATCACCCGCGTACCAATCCCTTTTTGCAATTATTGGAGAAACAATAGGTAAATTGTTTGATTGATTGTTTTCTCCAATAGTACGAATTCCTTGTTGCTAATTCCATGATGATGAAACAAAATTATGACAATCGAAGTGATCTTCTATCTATTCTTGCAGCATTTCTTTGATCACGCTAATAATTTTATGTGACACTCTGCACCCTGCCATGATTTTTCTCCCGTTTTTACTCAATTTTAAATTTTGTTCCGCTTCCAACCAAGTCACTAGTTTTATTAAATAAATAAAAATTGTCCTACTCAATCAGGACACCGCGAACTAAATAATAATAAGAGTAGCTCTGCAACCAGCAAACTGATACTAATCTAGATTTTCTCCTAACATCATTTTACTTGAATTGGTCGATGGAATACATTTCCAATGTTGAAAATTCGGGCATAAAAATTTAATTATTATTGCTTCCGAGATTTTTTTTCATTTGGATATCCTAATGTCCGATGTTATGCTAAGTGTTAGATAACTCATAGAACTACAATGTTATTTTCTAGTGGGCAAATTTCAACTATTATTCCAATAACAAGAGTTTTTCAAAATTGTTTGAATATGAATAGTAAAATTTATTTCATTAATACTTCCTTAATATACAATTTTAAAGCGAGTATAATTTACCAGAGAGATCACATTGGCATTAAAAATATTTACAGTTCGTAGTTTTGTTCTAAAAAAAGCAACACCTTTGTTACGAGCAGATCATAAAACAAATCGAATTTCAAAAATTGATGAAATTTTATTCAAAATCGTCTTCGCAATAGTAAAGTGCTTGTTAATTGACAATATCGTACCACGGAATGTCAGAGAATTTCGAAAGGTGTATAAGTGCTGTGTCGTAGGATAGGTTCACTTAATTATCGTACTCAACTTGAGAACATGTACAGCAAAGTGACGTTAAATGTATTTACTCTTCTCTCGTCTCAAGATCGAACCTCTTAAGCGTTGTAACAGAATTGCTGCATTCCATCCCTAGCATTTTACAACTGGAATTTATACGACAGGAATTAAAAATATGCTTCTAGCTTCGTTTTAAATGTATAGGTTACATTGAAAGTCATTTGACAAATATAATAACTTTTTATAATAACTTGTATAATAATTTTACAATGCCAAAGGAATGTCCTCATACAATTGTAAAAATAAAACTTAAATGTCAGAAAACGTAACGTCCTCACTCATTTATTATGTAAGTTTTTTAATTAGAATTATTTTCTTAACGTCTTGAAACTATTGTCGATACTATAACTAAACGTTATTCAAATCCACTAGTACCCTGTAATATCTTAATTTATCACTGCAATAACATATCTAATTTTAACATAGTTGTTTAGCATCAAAATGTTGTTTGAGACAGAGAAATACTTCAAATTTAAAAATTTATATTAAATTTTCGAAAATATGTGATTTAACTACTGTATTAATTCTTACAAGAACAATTCTCAAAATAAAAATGTAAAATATATAAGGTTAGAAAATCTCTTTTCGAAAATCAGCTTTATTTTTCAAAAACTATTTTTGACATTTTGTATAAACAGATTTAAAATGTAATAGTCTTTCTTCTCGTAATATTGACAATTTCCACAAAAATGGAACATGAAAATAAATACACCGAATATCGCAAAAATGTGATTTCACTACAAATTGTTTTTACAGTAGATAAAAAAAAGAACAGTTACTAAACTTAGACCTGTCTATTAGTACATTCTTCGATCAGTTCTTCACATTCACTACCAAAATATAAATCTTGAATTTTGAAAAAATAGTTATTTCCATAGACAATTATTCCATTTACGCACGGATTACTCCTACGTACTTTCAATGTAAAATTTACCAACTCGAAATGTTTTATATTTTACACGTTACAGTTCCAATTTTAAATTTATTATCGTCACGTACTACAATCTACCACAATTTATTGCCATTAAATTTCACTTTGGTAAATTGAAAATATATTTTTCCTTAAACGCGGATAACGACAAAAAGCGTGTTATTGATAAAAGTATCTCACGATATAATTAACTATTTACCGTAATTAAAAATCGTTCGTTTTCATTCTACTTTGACAAGTAATTCTACTTTATTCTACTGCAAAGAACATACAAAAAATTGAAACATGGACTAATTAATACCTACCGATTTTGATGTTAGATATACCACTAAAAAGGTAACGACACACTCGACTCATCGATTTTTATTAACTGTTCACATGCTACGATAAATCTACATTCGAAACAAGTCAACACTTCTTCAAAAATGTATACCTAACCCAGACCTTAGTAATCGACATTACAGTTTGAAAATTGTGAAAATTGCACAGTGGATTTTCATGAAAACCATCCAGAAAAATTAAACTAACCAAATCATATTACTTACGGAAAAATTCTTACAAGAAACTCAAAATTCTATCGTTCAACCATTGAAATACAAGTCAAGCGTCTTTACACAGCACCCTCCTGCAAAGAAGCATCAATGAAAACTTAAGTGTAAGCCTCTTTAGAAGCCTTAATTGTAATAACAAATTACAATTTCGTATTAACTTATTTACCACGTAGATCCGTCGTGTGAAAGTTCATAAAAATCAGTCGATCATCGACCGTGTTCTCAATATATCAATCGTCCAAGAAAAATACCCCTAGGTTTCATTAATTTCAAAGCTCCCCTAATCCTGTCCAACGAAAAAGACACTTAGCTCGATATCAAAAAACGATGACTTTCTGCTCTCGCGAAGGGAAAATTCGTGACCTTCGACAGCATTCTTCGCAGTCGTTAACGATACAAATAATTCATAGCCGCGTCTCGATACCGATTACCATAAAAGTTACTGTGGTTGATACCGAAACAGGTCTCGTCACTGAACATTACACTCGCTCTAATCTCGGACATTAAATCTCTCCCTCGAGCATCCCACGACTTTTCAATTCGTACTCTTTCATCTCCGGTCATTATAACACACCGACTACTTCTTGGTGAAGTTCTTTCCACGCGCGGCGACGAGTACTTTAATTATCCCCGTTCTTTGTATACGCGCGCAATATTAAAAGCGGGAAACAGTCGCAACCGTAGGGCTTCAATTATATTCAAAACGCTCGGTCTTCTACTGTTTGGCCGCAGACCGCGCCCGATGCTTTCGTCCAACTTCCGATCCCTTTCATTCGAGCGTCTTGACGGGACAATTCGAGCAAAAGGCATCGTTTCCTTTGTCACAGGAATCGGCTGACATTTCACGCTGCTTAAGTGCACTGAATGTGGCGATCGTGTTCAACTCTAATCCCGTTAGGGATTTCTCCTCAGAACTTACCCGTTGAAGATCCACGAACTGCAGACATCGAAAGTCAACGATGCAATCGATGCACCGAGTTTTGCCAATGCAAGACTCTTGACACTTTTCGATTCGAACAATTTTTATCCTCGATCGTTGGTTTCGGTCGATCGACACGCATTTAGGTGTATTGGTTTATCACTGAAAGGGTCGAAATGTAGACTAATTAACGATTAGCGATTACACATGGAATTTGTCGTTGCATATTACTTTTTGTAATGGTAAATGTAGTTACAGAATGATTACAGGTTTATAATTCAGTACATTTGTAATTCATATTGATTCAGTGAAAGCACAATCGTACAGGTTAACGATATTTTGACATTTGTCTTTGCACCTAATATCGCGTTGATAATAATATTTACATTCGGTAAAGTATTAAGACACAAAAGATATTTCTCTCCTTGTTCATAATTTAAAACATCAGCTAACATGCAATCTGAAGTTTTTCAATAGTGTACAGACTGCCCTGCCTAACACAGGTCCAATTAGGTACTGTATTTGTAACAATTCGCTACAGAGTGTATTTATTTCCAATTCAATTTTGTCGGTATTCAAGATCACCATTTCCTTTTTCGTATAAAATTATATATACCTTCTTTTTGATACCAAAGTACTTAATAGAAAATGTAGTAGTTTTCTCTTTAAAGAAATAAAATCGGGACCATCGATTCATTTGTAAATGATTTTAAACATAAACAGTAGTGGGGATAATTCTGACTTTTGAATTCGGAGTAAAGATTGGGTCTAGAAAGTTGAAATTACTATATTGAAAGATAATGGAACTTCAATTAGTTAGAATCAATTTTCCATAGGTACTTTCCTTAATCATCAACTATTTACCGATACTTTCGTAGAAGTATGAAACGTGTACTGATACTTTCATAGAAGTATCAAATAGTCAACGACTTTGTATAATAATTTACGACGCTACATCATAATTTAAGCGCTGGTATCGATAATTTCGACTTGTCGTTCTCACCACTAGTATCGATACTTTAAAGGAAGCACTAAATAAGTATCGATACTGTGAAATATTAAGTATGCCTTGATACTTCCGTAGAAGCATCGAATGTACACCATTGTTTCGGTACAAGCACCGAATAAATATCGATCGATTCTGTTCAATACTTTTAGATACTAAATTATAATTCACGTACCGAAATCGATATGATATTAACATGGCTTCGACATTCTTTATAAACCTTCCTGAATTATAAGTTTCTAAAGAGCTTCCTAAATACTCGACCTTTAAAATTTTCACAATTTAAAATGTTCGAGCAGCTCGGTTCAGCATCAGCTTGAAAATAATTACAACGAAATGAGTATAAATTATTCGAAACGTTGTAAATGATTTAAAACTTGAATCCGTTATTAACGAGTGCACTGTTCGACGTAATTTATCGCCAAATGAAACCATCGAATGCAACTAAAATGTTCGCAAGACTAAGCCGTTTTATTTTTAATTGCTGTTTGCAGCATCCTGAGTGCACGTGTGTCTGTGAAACACGTGTGAAAGTATGCGAATCTTTGTTAAATCGTGCAGTCGAGTGCCTTCTTAATCGTTACCTTCGTAGCGTATTAATTACCCAAATTATTCTGACGGTTATTAATCGAATATCTTCTCGTAAAATTGTTTCTAGGTATCGTTCAAAGATAATAATATCCAACTTTCGGATAAATTAATACGCTGTCGAACTCCGGACAATTAAAAGGAATTCCTTCGAAGCAAGACGACTCGACATCGCAGCCCGCTGTTCTCGCGACGAGAATAAATTCCTCTTGCTCCATCTCTTCGTTCTTCGATTCCATTTTCTCTCTTTTTCCTTTTTCTTTTTTTTTTTCTTTCTTTTTCTTCTTCTTTTTTTCACTGCTTTCGTACGCGAACGATTGTTCCTCCGCGATCTCTGCTTTCTTCTTTCCGCGAGAACGATAATTGCCTGGCTTCGTGTCTCTTCGAGAGGAAACAGCACCGAGTACGCGAACCCCTACTTAACTTGTCGTCTTTCATTTCGAGACTTAAACTCCATCAACCCCCGCGAAACTTATTATAATTGCTCTTTTCTACCCTTCGGTGTCAGCCAATAAAGAAATGATATAAAATAGCCACGATTCGTTCTATTTCTTCTACGCTTCTTGACCTTCGTGAACACGTGTTTTCAATAAACGTTAATTTGATAATTAACGACTCGTCTCGCGAGAAAGTTTCGATAAATCTAACGTCGCGAATGAACAATCATCCTTCGGTGTCAGCCAATAAAGAAAAAATATAAAATAGCCACGATTCGTTCTATTTCTCATACGCTTGTTGATCTTCCTTAAAATAAACGTTAATTTGATAATTAATAACTCGTCACGCGAGAAAGCTTCGATATATGTAACGTTGCGAATAAAGAATCATCCTTGAGTGTCAGCCAATAAAGAAAAAATATAAAATAGCCACGATTCGTTCTATTTCTCGTACTCTTGTTGACGTTCGTTACAACAGACGTTAATTTGATAATTAATAACTCGTCACGCGAGAAAGTTTCGATATATGTAACGTTGCGAATAAAGAATCATCCTTGAGTGTCGGCCAATGAAGAAAAAATATAAAATAGCCACGATTCGTTCTATTCCTCGTACTCTTGTAGACGTTCGTTACAACAGACGTTAATTTGATAATTAATAACTCGTCACGCGAGAAAGCTTCGATATATGTAACGTTGCGAATAAAGAATCATCCTTGAGTGTCAGCCAATAAAGAAAAAAATATAAAATAGCCACGATTCGTTCTATTTCTCGTACGTTTGTTGACCTTCGTTAACACGTATTTTCAATAAACGTTAATTTGACAATTAACGACTCGTCTCGCGAGAAAGCTTCGATAAATCTAACATCGCGATTAAAGAATCATTCTTGGGTGTCAGCCAATAAAGAAAAAATATAAAATAGCCACGATTCGTTCTAATCCTCGTACTCTTGTAGACGTTCGTTACAACAGACGTTAATTTGATAATTAATAACTCGTCACGCGAGAAAGTTTCGATATATGTAACGTCGCGAATAAAGAATCACCGAGTCGGATAATCGATGAGTCGACGAACGAAAGTGTCGTCTCGAAGACGATCGAACATTCCATGGTTTAAGCTCACTGTTTTGAAATGCAATTTGAATCGAAAGGTGTATAATAAGTAGGTTTTCAGAGATGCACGATAGCATGAAACTTTTCGCTGTTGTATTTGAAACGGGAGTTTAAAATTGGATCGCTTTACGGCGAATCGTTGAAATCATGTTTCAACTACAATGGCACCCGAACTCAAGTTTGGAGAGTTCGTGTTTTCAACAACGCTTCCTAGAGACGGGAAATTAATTTGGAACAAAAGCACCTGTATCAATAACTGATGCAACGAAACATTTTTCTCTCTTTATGTTTGTTTTTTTTTTTTTTTTTTAAACTTCTGGACTGCAAAAATTGATTTCGATGTTTCCTAACCTCCTAGTGATTAAAATTTTGTAGTGAACGATTTGACACGTTTTACAACGTTAAACGTGCTTGATAATAATTCTCCTGTGGTTAACGAATAAGAATAAAGTTGTTTTGTAGCGATTAGACGCGATAATAGAGACAGAATACAAGTTTTACAAACACTAAGGAACTGTTTCATAGAAAAAATTATAGAAAAAAAGTTTCTAAATCAATTTTTTAGAATGTCAACAAAATGACAATTATAATTGACGAGGAAATGGTGGAATTTAACTCTCCACATAACATACTTAAGTAAAATATTAAAATATTGGCCTCGACCCTCATCTAACATATTTATTTCAATAGCT
Organism: Ptiloglossa arizonensis; assembly: GCF_051014685.1. Taxonomy (NCBI): domain Eukaryota; kingdom Metazoa; phylum Arthropoda; class Insecta; order Hymenoptera; family Colletidae; genus Ptiloglossa; species Ptiloglossa arizonensis. The sequence goes on along the minus strand of NC_135056.1, from coordinate 4,590,380 downwards.
CGAATCAAAAATATTTTCCGTTTAAGATTTTTCAAATGCAAAGAACACAAATTTGAAATTTAAACGTTTTTGAATAAGAAACGTTTCTATCTCAGAATCTCTTTCCTACATACGTGTTTATAATCTCGATTATGATCTTCGTACAAGACAAATGAAACAACAATTTCATAACTCTCTCACATTCCATTTATCAGTCACTTAACCACGATTACAATGTCCAAGTTCGTCTTTTCAGCTTCTAATCATACGTTGCGCAATTTTTACAATGCTACTTTTATTCGTCCGAAGAAAACAATTATTCCAAAAATACAGAAAAATTGAAAGAAAGAAGCTTTTCGTAAGATTTCGAACGATTTGTACGTTTCGTGTACAAAATCTGCATACAGTCGACAAATATGCGAGTACGTATCACTGGTCACTGTGGAGTTGATTCTTTCCCTATCGAAAACTGTCGCGAAAAGATTAAAAGGAGCTTGTCAATTGAAACGTTTCACGCTCAAAATATTTCGCGCCAAAAACGAACGCGGAAATTTTTCACTCGGAGCTATGTACGTGTACACTCCGTCGCATGATTCTCCCATACCGTTCTCTATTAAATCTGTCGACCGACGTCGCGCGAGTTTCGCATTTCGCTTTCAACTCGACGCGACGGACACGCAATCTCATTGTGTCACGGTAATCGATTCTCGCTCGTTCGTTGGCAAACGGTGGGAAAAAAGATTACCTACGTGGAAAGTCACGTGGAAATAATTTATTTCACGGCCTATTCGGTGGCGGCTTCGTTTTCATTCGTCGGGCAAACGACACGGCCACCGAGTTTGAACCGTGTTTCTGTGAGACGACAGTCTCGTTCCCCGTCGAGTGTTCCGCGTTCCTGCGAACCCGGTGACGCGCGTGTTCCTCGAACAGAATAATTCACCTTAAGAGCAATTGATTTTCCAATAAACCGGCGCGACGTAGACGCGTGCGGGCGAATGTTTGCAAACGCTTGAGGATCGCGAGGATGCAACGAACGATGAAATGCGTCGAGCGAGTCTGCCGAGTTTCGAGCCCAGAACGCGAACGATGCATCGACCGCGATACTGTGTTGAAAGCTTACGACACGCGCTCACGATCAAAACTGTTCGTATACGTAATTATACGAACTGATTATAATAATAATAATATTGTTAATGATAATGATAATGATAATGATAATAATAATGATATGTATTTACTGTACTGAGATTCTGTACATTACAAAGAAGAAAAGAATAATGCAGTATCGAGCGAAGAAAGTAACAGAAAAGAAACGAAACTATATTAACGTATGAAAGTGAAATTAAGTATACGTACGTGTAAAATTAAGTTTAGCACAAGGTGGGAGCCATATGCTATTACAACTTAATTTTAAAAAGAATGTAATACGATATGAGTGATATAATAAAAAATAAAAAATAAGAGGAGGAAAAGAGAGAAAATAGAAAGTGAAAGTAAATATATAAGACGACAATTGGAATAATGGAATAATTTTGGTATTATAAGTATTTACTTATAATACAAGTATTTTAATTGAAACTTGATTCTTTTGATTGTGGGTAAAAATGAAGACACGTGAATAAGACACTAGATCACGAAAACCGAAAAATCTTAAAATTACTTTCTCGTAAATTACCAATAAGACACTAGATCATGAAAACCGAAAAAATCTTAAAATTACTTTCTCGTAAATTACGAACAAGACACTAGATCACGAAAATTTGCAAAAAATCTTAAAATTACTTTCTCGTGGTCGCGACTAAACATTCATAGAACGATATTGTATGCTTTCAATAAGACGTTGGGTCTCATACATTTACTCCGGTGGTGTATGTAAATCGGTATAAAACAATCAGTCGGTGAAAAAGTAACGAAAAACCGTGCATCGCGTGTGTTATTATGCACTACCCTGCACCGACTCTCGTACGTGTAAATAAATACGAGTTCGCTGTGATAATAAAAGGGCAAAGGTGAAAAGGCTGGCAAGAATACTGACTCGATCTCCACAGTGTCTCTGGGTCGTACTTGCACGAGCTGTAGACGCATTGTTCGTTTACCAGTCACGTTCGAAACGTTTCGCCTCGGTTACCGCTAAGAACACTCGACGCTCGTTTTCTTCCCTTCGTTTTCACGTGCTCTCCTTCCGGCCTTTGCACCCCTTCAATCCATGGCATTTTTATTTTACACGTACCTTGGCCTTGTCTCCTGACCCAACCTGATATCTCGTTAGCGCGATTAGAGACACCGAGCGAGTCGCTCGTCCATCTTAGCAATCTGTCTCTTACTTTATTTTTAGAACAGATTGTCCTTGCGTCACACCGTGCACACTACTGCCCGACTGTATGCGAAAAACAGGGATCGAATATTGGCTTGTAGACGGGGTTGGTCGTGAATTTGTTCCAAGAATCGATTTCTTTTTTTTATCTCCAGTTGGAACTCTTCCACACATAAATCTTCCGGCGAGGAGAGTAAACGATACACGTTAGGAACGAGCGTAACAGCGAACGAGTATCGTATTACGGACGTTCTTCAAAGCTACACCGCGCATGTATCGGTGTGACAGTCGCTGATGCAAACTAAAAACTTGTATACTTCTCATTGTGTACTTGTGAGAGTATCATCCTTAAATTTGCGAGGTTCTCCCGATGAAAACGAATACAAACACGACCGTGATCGAACTATTTTTACTTATACATTTGTACGAATTATTTTTGAAAATTTTAAAACGAACGTTATTAAAAATAGTCCGAATACGGTCGTGTTTGTATTCATTTTCATCGGGAAATTCTCAGCAGTACATGTATAATATCCTTGGCAAGATACAATGTCAAATATATAAATTTTCATTTTCAATAGTGAATAAAGAAACATAAAGAAATCGAGCATTATTGTATTATGATTTTCTCGTTGAAGCAAATTCGTGTTCTTTGCAGTCACGGTGTAAATATAGTTAACGTTCATTACCGTGTAATGGTATTCTGAAAATTTATCGTCGAGAAGCAGAAACGCATTGCGGATTTTTTAACGTTAAATTGGACATACTCTTGTCTACTGTGATGGATTTATAGTGAAAAAAAATGAATCCATAAGGACCCTTAAATCTTCTGCTCTCGATGACAGATACGAGTATGGAAATGCGAATTCTATTTTAATTGCACTTAAACTTTTGCTCCATTTTCGTCTTTAAAAATGGAATCGAGCTAGAAGAATTTAATCGGATGCAGCGAGACAGGCAACGAAAACGTTTCAAACTCTTAATAAATTAAACCATATTGAAGCAACGCGGAATTAAAGTTACATATTCACGTTTTAAAGTAACAGTAACTCGGAGTGAAAATTATAAAACACATTTACATGTGACAATGCGTCTATTGATTTATTTAATGCAATATTAGCAATGTGAATTGCCAATTACATGGTTTACCTTGTAAGATGTTAACAAAGTTTCAACGTCGATGGATAATATTTATACTAACTCCAATTCGATAATGGAATGGACTATCCTTCTTTTGGAAAATAACAAGTATCGAGCTTACTCGGTTGATGCAGTCGATCGCCAAATGTTTATCGAAAGAAAACGTTCAAGTGCTTCGAAAATAGATCCCACTCCCGTTAAGAAGCTGGCACCGTTCGTGTACATTGACGAGTCGATTTATCGTTAAAAATATCGCGATTTCTTGGAGTGTGGTCGAACGAGGACGAATCCAGGCTTAATTCAGACGCACGACGAATTATTTGCTGCTGCGGCGACTCTCGTTTCCTTTTTTACATTGCAGTAAATTCGACTGTCGCTTCGCTATACCTTTTCTTTCTTCGAGTTGCGTATCTATACGTTTTGTCTTACATGCTGTTCTGCACAATACACTCACGTACGCTGTTATCTTCTTCGTTCGCTTCGTATTTCGTATATTTGTCGAGCAATGCAAACGTACACACCGAAACAAACGTACGCGAACATACACATATCCACGTTTATGCGCAAACACAATCTTCGATCTTGCGACAATCATATTCGCCGCAAAAATTCGCAAAATTGGGACATTATTCGCTGGAGGTCTAGGAATAATTTGTATCAGTCTCTTTTACAGTCGGAGATCAACAGTGTTTGTTAATTGACTAAGATTCAGTTAACATTTTCATCGCACTTTTCACACTCAATACCAGTTAACAACTTTTCTAATTAAAAATACAATCGACTCGACCGAAACGATCAATAATTCGTCAAATAAATTAAGAATTTCACTTTTTTGAGGGATTTTTCAGAATGGAATTACTCACATACAAGAAAGCTATATTCTTAACTTATTTCCCTACTTGATTAATAATCGTTTCATTCGGGTTTATTATGATTTAAACAATTTCAAAAATGCAAATACTCGAAGATAAATTTTGGAAAATAATTAGAAGGTAATATTCTTTTTATGGCCCAGTACGCAATGAAAGTCGAAGAAACGTGAATTTGACAAAACTATGCCGTTAATTTTCAATAGATAAATCTAATTAAAATCGAACAATTATGTTATTCTTTCTAAAAATATTGCTACACTTTCAAGTTTATAATTTCACTTTAAATTAGGATATTTCGATATGTGGAACGAGAAAATAGTCCTTCGATCCAAAGTCTTTTGTTACCTGTATGCACTTTCCATATAATAACAAGCATTCATCACAGATTTCTGCAACCGATGGACAGGTTCTTCGAAACCACTACAAGGGAACTTCACATTTTGTCGCCTCCAGCAGGTCTTGACAATCATTTTCATCTCTTCAAATTTCTGCTGCAAATTTCTGCTGCAAATTTCTGCTGCAACATGACAACCTTGCACCTCGCGAACCACCGAAAAGGTAATTGCTAAGTTGCGTTTCGCCATCTTACTCCATCCGCTATACAGTTCACTCTCAACGCTATACAAGTTCCGTCTCTTCTGAAGTTTCAACGAGCACCTCAATAGACATCTGTCCGACTCAAATGAGAAAGTAGAAAGGACTGTCAGAACTCTTGTTAAACAGACAAAATGTGAAATTCTTTCATGTCGGTTCGAAGAAACTTTACATGCAAACGTAAACACTGGTATCAAAGGAACTCATTTCGAAGATTATGTTTCTATTTCATTAATTAATTAAATCCTGGAAATATTACTTTTTATTCGATCCTTGTACGATATACCTTATTATTGTAACCATGGAAAGTTTCGAACCTCTTTTCTAACTTAGGCCTCTCTCCTGTTTTCGAAGCATAGATGTAGCTTTGAAATAATTATACGATAGGTTACATCTAATAATTTAAGTATCGGGAGAATTATATAACTTGTTTCCTCGCAAGTGAAAGTATAAAAACGTAAGTAGTAATCTTTTGGAAGATGTTTTCATGTTTCATTATTTAACTTCATCAAGTGTTTAAGGACGCATTGTTAGAAACAGTTATTTATCAAGTGAATATGCCTTATGCTTGGAACTCCTAGCAGTTTAAACCGTCTTAATTTAATTAATGAAAGTGAAAGTACTTTTCTAAGCAAGTACATTTAAGAAAATAAAAACTTCTGATTAATCAAACTGTAAATGTGGACTTTTTTCTTTAATTTGAAATTTTTACCTATGGTGAACGTCTTCTTAGGAAATTATTCAAACTTTAACATAACTAGAGTGTAACACACTAAACTTTACTATATCACAGACTAGAAAATATAATTAAAGAAAGTTTGAAGTTAAAGTGGATTTTGTTTATTCAGAGACTCTCTATTTAGACACTGAAATAATACTCGTCTTAAGACATATACGTCTAACATAAACATAAAATTTGATAGTCTCTGATAGAAAGACAAAAACATTGTTGTCAATTGCATCGGTATTATGTGTTCGGTGCACACAGAAAATTCCACCTTAATTCTTGATGCAATCATCTCGCGTGCATCCAATGCATTCACAATCAATAATGAGTTTGTACTTTTCCAAGTTTTCTACCAGTTAATGCTTTATATTTATCGAGCTATATATTTACCACAAACAAAATTTAAGGAGAGTATTACTATCACGCAAATGTAAGTGCTGAGTCAGGGGCCCTATTCTCCCCATCAACGATGATAGTGTTGAAAATATCCCTACAACCTGTGAAATGTTCAATTAAACGGAACACGTTCGACACACATTAAATACGGTGCATTACACTCGAATCGTGCTATCATGTCCATCGAGAACTTCGAATCTAACAAGCCATCGTATCGATACACCACACCAATAATACATCGCTCTCCCGGTTAACGTTCAGTTAAAAAACCATCCTCATCACTTCCCAGGCACAATGAACACGCGGGGATCATAATAGTCGCGGCTCCAAATCAACGAATTTTAACGCAATTTATCACTTAAGTGATAGCAAAAATCGTACGACAGAAGGTCAACGCGAAGGATAACGATCTAAGAGTAATGAAAATCAAAATGAATTTGAATTTTAGCTATCACAATTTCGGTAACAACGTATCAATCCTAAGATTAATAGGCATTTAAATATGCATCGATCTACATCATAATTTATATAATAATATTACATTGAAACGTTTCGATCCCAATTTGGACCCTTCTCGATAAACATTTTAGTTAATATATGAAACAAGATGAGATAATGGCGTAAGAATTTATCAATGTTTGTCTTGAAATAGATTTTATTTATTATATAATTTGTTCTCTTTTCGACGTCACGTAACATTTTGTTTGTTTTCCTTTTCTCTGAAAAGGGCCATTAATATATAAAGAATGATTATAATTATTGTATTATTAATCTTTGCATCGAAAGATTTGCATTTAAATCAAGCAAAATGTTAATTCGGTTCCTCTAACGTATATGTATTTAAGGTTCTCTACAGAAATTGCAAAACTTTACATATTTACAAACTCTAGGCTAAAAGTAAACGTAGTTCTCGCAGTAACTTGTTCTTAAAAAACTCGCGCGTAAAATTAACCTGAAGCAAAGAAGGTGCTGAAGCATTGATGCACAGTCCGTATGAAGCTCACTTAGTCATTACTCTCTGATCTCGTATAAATATTTTGCCCTTAACCTTTGCTCGTTACATGTAGAAGTAGCTTCACTTTTTGCTACAAGGTAACTCTAGAAATATAATTGCTGTTAGTGAACACAATATTTTGTGCGAGTGAAACCATTTTGCGATACAAATGTATATCTCCTCAATGGGGAGTTATCTTTTTTTCAGTACCATGGAATCATGTACGTATTAAAAAGGAAAAACATAGAATCAAATTTTCCGTAAGTGCAATTCGGTGTCAAATGCTTGTTTCTGATTGGAGTTGTTCGAGTAATTGAAATTCGAAAATGGAAAGCGTTGAATGGTCGAAAATTTTTGCGAAATTGTAAAGAACAGTTGGAAAGCTGCAGACAGAGAATATAGCAAAAATATTTATTTCAGCACCAAAAGATTTTAACGAGCATTGTGTAACCATTTTCTCTTCTTTTCATAAATTTGTATTACTCTAACTTATTCGTGCAAAAAAGAAGGATCGTGTTAATTCCTTTCAACTGTTTGACTTTAATTGCAATAATAAATGTAGATGTTACTTCCAAAGATTTTTCATTTATTCTTATACGACGCGAAACATGTTTTTACTCAGAATTACATTTATTTATATGAAAATTAAAAACTGTAAATTTCGTTATCAGCAATGGCAGAAATTCGTTAAAATTATTATTGTTTGCTTTCTGAAAGTGTATTCTTTTATTTAAGTATAATGTTAACCATTCTGTGCGGCTGATAATTGCGAAAATAATTATAATTTTATTTACGAATTACAAGTTTAATTGGACTCCATTGTATCGAAATGTAATGGATGTTTTCTCAAGGATAATGAAAATTACAATGACCAGAAAGTAATTAATGGGATGCCAAACATTAGCTTTTTATTTACTTTAATTATTGGCGCGTAGCATGTGCTTCAACCATTAAAAAGAAAGGTTTCTCCATTTAATGGAATTGCTCGTACGAAGAAAGTGTCTTTTATTTGCTAGAAAATTTATCGAACAGTTCTAATAAATGTTTGAATTCACATTCGAATACATTTGTATATAAAAAAAATGTACTAGCAAAACAGTAGTCTTAATATAATACTTGCTCCAAAATACTTTTTCTTCATATTTAAATTAAATTTCTTAATTTTCTATAACACTGAGAATTATTATAAGAACAGTATTCGTTAATTCTTAGCGTTCTATAGCGTTACAAAATCTCTATCTCTATCTACAAGTTACAATATAATTAACAAAAAAAACTTAAGTTAAAATGTAGCCAAGTATTATTCCAGTAAATTCCAATAACTTTGTACACAATGTGTGGTCTGTATTAGAATACACACGTGTGAATTTAGAAAAATATCTTTAACATAAAAATATACAATAACAGAAATGTTTATATGCAAAACAATTAACTCCGCCCAAATAAGCTTGAAACAAATTTCTCCACAGTTTGTATTATTAGAACCAAGAAACACCAAAAAAGATATTTATCAATCTAGAATAAAATCGTAATAATTTCGCATCTATCAGAGTATATGTTATTTGCCACTTATAGTCACATTTTAAGAGCTATTTAAAAAGTTTCTTAATTTTCTTTCACTCGTCGAACTTCATCGGAGCATTCTTTTTCCTTTATAGGGAAAAAATCGAATTATTCCCTTGAATTATGCGATGCGCTACGCGCACCGAAACGCGATGCACAAAGATACAGACGAACACGTCCATCAACGTTCACTGACTTTTGATTAAAAGTAATTGATGCTAATGAAACGCAATGAGCCCGCCACGCAGCCTCGCAACCGGCACATCCTCATGATTTCCTTCATTATCCCGATCAATGCGAACTGGGCAAATTGAGTTAGTATCAGGGTGTCCTGCCACCTGTTAGGATCGATGCAACAGCGTGCACGTGATAGCTTTTAAGTTTCCACAGTCTCTCTTCGAGTCGACTCTAATCATCTGATAAAATGCAATTCGACGTGTAATACATCGCGATTGTACAGTGTGTCGTAACGAATGTTCTGGGTTTCGATTCTGCAAGAACTTGGTATTAAGTCGTTTCATAAGTCTGCGCACAGCAATGAAATATTTAATCGTGTAATACAAATTTTGATTTTAATTCAACGAGTAACGAATGAAAAGCTCTTTCTCGTATTCGTTAGTCGAAATTTTCATGTAAATTCAAATTTTACCCATCTCGGTTTGTGCATTTAAATATGTAAACTACATTAGCTCAATGTAATACATAAACATGATCCTACCAGTTGAATCTATATGCTCTCACTTCAATCTTCTACCGGTGATTGGGGTGAGTTTAAGCAAAGTGGTTAATATTTTTCAATGAAAAATTAACCTGAAGAAATTTCGTGTGAAAGAAACTTTATTTTCCGAATTCATAGAAAAGAATGTGCTATGAAGCTGTTTTATGAGTAACAACAGAATTAGTGGTGATATTTATTCAAAAATTAAAAGAACATTGTGATCTATTGGAATTGACATTAGACGAGTTGTTGAAAATAAACTGATTTTAATGGAAGAGTAATCGATAAATTAATTTAAAGGTAGAAACATCGTACAAGAAGATGATTATTCTCTGGGTGATTAATATCTTTTGCGTATCTATATGTACTTTCCCAAAATACAATTTTGATTTAAACAAGAAGACGCAGGCTTATAAAATGATCTTAAGAATCAAGCAAAATTTATTTTTTGTTACGCGGAACAATATTATTGCATATCTTTCTCAGTGGTTACAAAAGTCAATATATCTTATTATTGCTGTAAGAGATTTTCCACTTTTGTTCTCCAAAGAAATTTCAACATTTTTTAATAACACACAAATTACAGCTCCTGCCATGAAAATACCATAGCTTTAGTAGCTAAAACTGTCTACATTATTCTTACGTTATGGACCAATTTTTTACATCACCTGAGAAAGATTACTAATTAAATAGGAAACAATGAAGATGCAATATCAGAATTCATGCAGGAGACTAAACGAGTTTCTAATTTATTATTAGAAACGTTTTGAGGAAAACGCTAAATTCACTATTAATTCCCTAAACAACGATGAAACTTGATTGCATATTCAACGTGAAAATATACATTTAAATAGCATTAATTTGAAAAATACGTCCAATATGTGCACCGATTACAAATATCGTATTAACAATATCAAAAGTCCACAGATCTAGTAAAAAAGAGCTATTAATTGTTATCTGTGAATATTTCCATTTATTTCTGAAAAAGTAAATTAAATATCAATCTCTGTTGAACGAATACAAAACTTGGTAATGCAATAACCCATCTTTGTGTGACATAATTTAATATTCTTTTTTTCCATCTGTAACAGATTACCAGGAGATTGGAAATTATTTCACTGTATTTTGCATGGTTTACTATTTGTAATGAACTCTGCCATCAATGTGTATTGTGCAATTCTATGCACTGACTGTTCAATACATTCACGAAAATAGTAAATTAACAAACAAAAAAAAAAGGTTACAATTCAGTCATTAACTAGTATTAATTATATCTACGGTCTAAACAATTGTTAAATAACAATTTACACCAGTATAATATTATAATATAATCTACAGAGTGTGAATAAACAATAGATAGAAACTTTAAACGTTGATAGAACTCATTGAGACTAAAAAAATATTGAAGCAATTAATCAGGAACGTTGTATATTATAATAAAGAGATTCGTAACCTTAATTCCTTAAAATGGAATTGTTCATTATAAATTCACTCGACTTATCTTCATTAACTTTTTTCTGAATTACATAAACACTTACTCAGTTTGAAAAATTATACAAGATTACTTGCAACGATTAATTCGATCTGCTATGTTCTTCAAAAGGTTAAGAATTTTATTCTGAAAATGGAGCAAGTGTCGATTTAAGGTATATACTTTTCCCATGATCAAAAGTTCATCGATACAATGATCAATATACAAGATGGTTCTTCCAAGGTACTTCTAAACTGTGTGACGAAACTTTAGCAGCATATGTTACTAATCATATTGGTGGAAAGTGTATAAACATGAAACCACATATACTTTCTTTTAGAATTATGCAGATTTAAATTTGTATCTTAGCAGTCAAATTTTCTCGTTCGAATAAATCGATAAACGTGTAAATATTATAGTAACTCCCGCTTTCGAGTGACAATTTTGACATCAAATTCAAATAACAGTCACCCCTTTCAGTGTTTATATTTATGCAGTATGAGCAATCCATCAGAGATCTCAGTTTGAAATACAAATCGCTACCTACCCCGTTTTCGAATAACTGCTGATCCTGATTTCATCACTTGAAAGTGAAAATTACTGTAATTGATATTACTTGGATATGATAGGAAAATTTTTTAAATCCCAGAAAGCAAATCTGAACACTTTCTTTAATGTGAAACTTTATAAAGCTATGCATCGAAAAGAAAGCATTTGCTGATATATACGTATGTATGATATATTCCATCGGTACAATTAATAAAATACAGTGGTAAAGTTTGATAAATTCGTTTAGGGATATTCTGTACATGGAAAGTATTTGAACTTTTCTTCTTTTTATAGGAACTATTTAAAATAATCGTGTCTAGTTTGAATAAAAGCTTGAGCACACCTCGTTAAAATTTTTTTAATAAATTTACTACATATAAATCTACTGTTCTGAAAAGTTAAAGAAAGTATTATGTTAGAAATTAGAAAAATACTGTAGCTTTTACCTCGATGAGAAAATTAGATATGCAAAAGCTTAAATTTTAGACTTTGACGATATGTTTAAAAACATTCCCACTTTAGATGTAACTATTCACACATTTTCAAAATAAAGTACTTAGCTTTCGTGAGTCGTTCACCTATATAACATTACCAGCTTTCCAAATATCAGTTACCTCATTTAAATAGATAATCTTCTTACTACTCTGATCAGTAAACACTGACAACTTAGTTGTACCTGTGACGAAGAATTTCACTACCACAAGTAAATTCTACAATAGTAATTAATTATCTGAGATCTACGTATGTTATCTCTTTCTAATAACAAACAAAATAATAATTCGATCGTGTAATTGAAACAGACATTTATACGAACCTTTTCTATTTTCGAGTCCCGAATTCATTTTGATAATTTCGTCTGTCTAGGCACGCTAAAGATTCCAACGAGGCTTAGATCGATTAACAAGCATTATGGCCGGATTTTCGTGAAAATGATATTCCATTAAAAAATTTCTCTGCCGGCATCTGTCGTCACGGGAAGACGATGAAGACGAAACATTGAATGAAAATGAATTCGATGCTAAATACAAGCTCGAAGAAAAGTGTCGCGAGAAAAAGAGGTTGGGGTAACGTTGCAGCTTTGGACAAGGCAAAAAGAGATTGAATTTTTCGCTGCACCTCGTCGCACTTGCCCCATTTTCCAGGTTCTATAATGAGGAAAGAAAGACGACGTTGTTTCACCAGAGAGAAGGGAGCTGTCGGTTCGAATTTTCAGCGACCAGCTAGCTAGAAGTAATCGATGCAAGAATCGCGCCTCATCTTCATTAATTATAATCACATTCTCGCTCGATGGACGCTGAACTCTTTCGACGTTACTGCTCTTTCAAACAACTTGAATTTTCATCAACGTTAAGTTATTCGGCTTTTAAAATTACGAGTTCGAAGATTGCACTCGAAGCGTCGGTTTAGGTGCATAAATAACGAATATGTGAATAACAATAACGACACTCTGTCTCGCACAAGAGCTTTAAAAGATCGATCAAGATATAACAATTGATGTGTGGTTAAAAAATGTAATAAATATTTACAAAACACTATTACGCGTGTACTTAAATTAGATTTGCATTTAACCGACATAAATATGTGCGATCCACAATGTTTATTATAGTCCAGTAGCAATTAAGAATACTTTCTACGGGTTTATTTTCTATTAAATTGACATTGAGTGACTAATAAAATAGTCACAAATAACCATATCAACTAATCATTTAACAGTTTCCACTCATGACAAAGACTTTGACGTTTCGAATTGTTATCCACTTGAAGTATCCATTCTGTACTCTCATAGTTAAACCACATTTCTACAAACAGTGTAACCTCCTTCGTATTTAATCAATTTTTCTAATTCAAAAATGAATCTTTTATTCGGAAAATTCCCTTACTCGAACAATCTCAACACCCTATTAGTATAGGTAATAGAGATTCTAGTATACACGAATACAACAGTATACATCGTTTTTGTTCGTTTCTTCTTTTATACTTCATCTTTGTCACTTGGAAGGCATTCTATGGCACAATAAAGCGATAGATACTGAACCGATTCTTACGACACCTATTTGTACACATACAAATAATATAACACATGCAAAGCGTGAATTTAGCGAATGTATACATTCGCTAACGAGTTTGGTCCGAGTTGAGTTAGGTTCTAATTAATTGTCGCTAAAATTTCTGGTAAAATGTATACACCCAACGTAGTTCACGCTTTAACGTTTATATATTATATACTTCATCGGTACAACAATTCCCTCCACCTAATTTTTTAAAAGTTATAGACCTACTTGTGCGACAAATTCTTACTTCTCTCGAGGTGATTAAATTCATAAAATCGAAACACTTTACACACGATTTTCGAGCTGTATATTCTACCCGCAAAATATGTCTCCTGACGAGGCATGTTATGGTTGCTTATGGTTCTTTGATGAAGCGTTAGCGCTTCCTTTATAATTCGCTAATGATGTACGTACCAACGTGCCCTGGTACTTTGCTTTTGACTCGCTCATAAAGTACCAGTACTTCATTCATGGTCTAAAATCGAGTCACTGATAGCACGCTAACGCGGTTTTTGTGCCTTAAACACGAGGCGAGATTGCATAAACACCGTACAAGCTCGCTTATTAAATGAGCGAAGCGTATTTTGTCAAATTCACGTCAGATATTTTGCAAGTCGGCAATCGAAATTGCAACGACGCGCAGTTGGAACCGTTTTCGAATGCAAAACTTGAAAATTGCTTCCACGTTTTCATCAACCCGAATATTCCCACTTTGGTTCGGGGAATCCAATAACGTTAAACTCGATGGCTACTTTTTACTGGTGTAAAAAATATTACCTTCCAATTCAGCCCCAATGAAAATTCCAGTTACGGTGCTTCGAAGCGTACAATTCCTCGGATTATGACGTTCTTCGTGGAACAGAAATTGTACCATAAACAGCGTGTCCCACAAATGCATACTGTTTCAGTACATCGTCCAGCAGCAAGATTTTTGCCAGTTTTATTGCAGGAGAGGAATGACCGGTCTAACTCTACGATCCCGAGTGCGCATAAACTATCGTCATACACAAATACCATACAATTCCACCCACACAATCGCGGCGATGTTCAGCGTAGGAAAAGATCGTTGCTCTTTAATTAATTTGAACGCTACTCGCACCACGTATTGCCAATAGTTTTGACGATCTTTGCTCACTTGCATGACGTCGTACCGTACTACTACTACTACTATTATTATTATTATTCTATTTTTCTTATGTTTCTTATTATTACAATTATCATTGTTAGCGTTACTTTATATTAACTCGAGACACTTAGCATTAAAAGAAGACACCCTAGTTACGTTTTCTTGTTGTTGGAACGCAAACGTTCACGATTTCTTGTATCGAAGTTGTCTGATGGTCTAATTGATTTTGTGTAACTGGCGAGCTTTTCTCTTCTTTCTTTTCGTCTCTTTTAGTTCGTCTCGATCTGCTGCTGCATAATGACTATCGGCAAACGAAATATCGAATATTCTGTAACATTTCTGTATTACGCCTATCACTTCCTCGTCTTTCACTTTTAATATTTCTCAGCCTCGCTGTCTGCCACTTTTTCTCTCTTTCTCCTTCTGTCTGTCTCTATTTCGCTTCGCCTTCATTTCTTGTACCAACTGCTGCCTCTCTTCTTCTTCTTCATCTCCTTTTACATTTTTTTCTACTTCTTCTTCATTTTCTACTTGTTCTTCTTCTTCTTCCATTTCTATTTCGTCTTCTTCTTCTTCTACTTCTCCAATTTTTATTTCTTCTTCAATTTCTACTTCTTCTTCTACAATTTCTACTTCTTCTTCTACAATTTCTACTTCTTCTTCTACAATTTCTACTTCTTCTTGAATTTCTACTTCTTCTTCTACAATTTCTACTTCTTCTTCTTCTTCTTCTTCTTCTTGAATTTCTACTTCTTCCACTTCTACTTCTTCTTCCTCTTCTTGAATTTCTACTTCTTCCATTTCTACTTCTTCTTCTTATTATTCAATTTCTACTTCTTCTTATTATTATTATTCACTTTCTACTTCTTCTTCTTCTTCTTCACTCTGCTACAATTTCTACTTCTTCTTCTTCTTCTTCTTCTTCTTCTTCTTCTTCTTCTTCTTCTTCTTCTTCTTCTTCTTCTTCATAAATCTTCTTTTCTTTCACCTTTTTCTGGTGCGCTTTCTCTCTCTCTCTCTCTCTCTCTCCTTAATTCTCTCTCGCTACTTATCTATTCTGAATTTGGTTTCGTCTATGCTAGCTGCTGGCTCATTGGGTTTTCTAAAAGTGCCTGTAATACTCGGACATTGCCTGTAACACTATATGCTTTCCACATCTACGTTAAGTATACACGTGTAATGTCTGTTGATTGATGTTGGTATGTTTCGTACAAGCGACATAGTGTATTTTATATATATATATATATATATATATATATATATATATATATACATACATACATACATACATATATATATATATATATATATATATATATATATGTATATGTATATATATATATATATATATATATATATACTTTGCAGCTAATTTATATTGGATACATATATACTGTGTGCGTTATATATTTATATTTATATTTAATATAATCATTTAATCGTGCCTATTTGTATTTGATAATTCGACATAGATAATATCGAATGATTTACTATCATTGGCCAGCAACGTGCACGGTATTGCGATATACTTTTATGGGAAACGTTCTCCAACGTATTTGCCAAAGAAAATAGGATCGAATCGCATTGCCCAGGACAAAAATTGACGTTGGTTACGCTAAAGAAAGCCGTACTAACGAATCATTGTTAAATAATTTTCTCTCAATCAAATGTAACAACAAAACTGTTTAGAAACGGAAATTTGAAACACGTTTTCCTAATTCGCAAACTCTGATCCTTGTTATTATTTATTTTTTTATTCTTAACGGGAATCTACGCTATACCGAAATTAAAACAATATCTTTTACTATACGATTACTACATTGCTACATGTTTGGTTACTTTTTTTTAGAGTTCAAATTTCATGCGGTAAAAATTGCAATATAGTTACAAGTTTTGTTATAGATCGGAATAAACTATAACTATTGAAGTCCTTCGATGCTAAACAATACTATTGCATACTTTCTTGGTTTACGTCGACTACTTAAATAGACATTTAAGTAATTATTGTCTGACCAATAATTTTCTAGAAATATCAATTCCCCTATTATAGTCTATGAATATTATCGCAATATTCATTCGCAACAAAGGTAAAATATATACAGGACGTACTGCAACAAGCGATACAACAGAAAAGAGGTCATTTTGTAAGAAAAAATTAATCGAACACATAAAATAAAACATTTTCGTACGCGAAAAATCGGGCTAATAAATCTCATTATAGGTGTTTATCACGGTAATACACAATATGCAAGAATATTAATTTACAACTAGAAATACTGCTTTCTTATAAATAACTTTATTAACTTGTGTGCAAATACAATAGAGGCGTGCACAGAAATCAGTGAAATTGAAACAACCTAAGCGTGCGCCGCATACTTTCTCATTGATTTCCTTGAAACCGAGGTCCTGCACGAGAAAAATTCATTCTAGGTCTCAGACTTCTTACCACATATAAAATCATCTCCATTTCTGTTCTACCATTTATTTCGAGATATTCTGAACCGAAGGAAACTATTGTACTATTTATAGAAAGTGAAGGAAAATATTCGTCGAATCAGGATGAAAATTTCATACGGATACAGGTGTAAGGAGAGAAAGGAGTATTCCTTTTGAAGAAGAATTCAAAGGCACGTGAAATTGCGTGTAAAAATAAACGACAATAGAAACAATGATCAGTTTTGGAATTCATCGGTAAAGTAAAACTAAAAAGAATCCAAAAAGCACAGTTATTTATTCGTCGTGTGATCATAAAGTTGGAAAAAATGCCTGTAAATGTGATAATGTAATTGGAATTACATTTAACATTTCTATTATGTTTCATTTTTCATTTTCTTGAAATAATGATCCGTCTAGAAAATAATCGTTCGAGGAATTTGCATGTGTATCGATCAATGTCGAGAAAAATTGTTGTCAATAATAAATGCGAGTAGTGACAATTGATTCGTTGATCTTTCATTTGCATGTGTGTCGAATACTAGTAATTGCATCTTTAATAAAATCCTATTATGAAAATGCAATCGAATGAGATGTCTTTGGTAATTAATGAATGAAGATGCTTCTGAAATTTAGCGTCTTATACGTATACAAAGAAAGATTCACATTTCTCGATCAAGGGAAATGATCTAATTATGCAATTTCAATGTGTTCAATTTGTGGTCTCTGTATATTGAAGTATTCTAATCGTACTAGTTCGGGTAAATGGTTAACTTTGTCGGAACGCTGAAACATCCTATCTATAATAGCCTGATCAATATGAAATATAATCGCTAGCTTAAATTTAGCATTCAGTAATCGTACTCAACTTTGAAGTCATCCAACTATAAACGTAGTGATATCATTGGTAGTTGTGGTACTGAAATACTTCAATTCTTAATTCGTTTATTAATTACGTCTACAATATATCAAATCTTTAGAATAAATCATGATTGATGGACCAATTAAATTGTTAAAAGTTTTCGAATTTCATCTAAAAATATTTCAACGATAAATTCTCTTTCTGAGATTTTATTTTAAAAGTGTTCGAAAATAGCGATCGATAAGAAAATCGTCACTTGTTTCGAATTGTATTTAAACTTCACTTGAATTTCTCGATAAATATTTTTAATTATTATAGAGTTCAGATACGATTATTTTGCACGAATTTCTCTTTTGTAAGCAACATATCTATCTAATGTCAGTAATATATACCGTGAGACACGATCATATTACTTCCCTTTCAAAATTAACTTCTTCCCGCTGTGCAGTGTAATATTAGATGGCGCTGTACAGCTGCGCGTCATAGTTGCGCAGAACTTGACAAAACATCTAACCTGATGCAACTAATCTACATATGTATATATGGCAAGTCGCATAAATAGTTATACAATAACCATTAATTATTGTATACATGTACAAATACTCTATTAATGTCTCGTAATATTTAATGTTCAAAATAGATCATCAACGAAAAGGCAAACTTATTTTGTACAAAATATATATCATTGCATTTGGAGTATAAGTTTCATATTTAAACAGGACGAACGTTTATGATACAAGAACGAATCGAATGAACAAGTTCAAACATATTTTCATGTTTACATGTACACAGTTTGTCTCGTAAAGGTTAGTTGCGTATAGGTTAACTGTTTCAGAAAGGTTGAACCACTCTCTCATGCAATCAGCGGTATGTTAATTCTACGCACCTAGGTCGCGCAGTTACAGAAACGCCATCTAGCGTTTCAGCTGCACGTTAAGTGAAACTTTGCCCAGGAGAAGGGATAACGATGTATCATTCCATAAGCCACTCGAACATGAATCGCTAACATCGAGTGGTCTGAAGCGACCACGTAGGTATGGCAACGATACATGTGTTTTCGGTTAACCATTTTATAGTTCTCCGTTTCACTTGACACTAATCCTTTATAAGTTCACTTACTAATTACCTGATTGATTATTTCGCGAACGGATCAAGCATAATAAATATACCAAGTATAATTCCAATCGCATTATGGTATACTCACAAACGTTCAACTTTGCTACATTTCTATCGTTTATCCGACGAATAATATTTTTCTGATCCCTGTTGCCAAATTAGTTCCAAAACCGACCATTTTCTAGCATTGTCCTTCTTCCTTGCGATTCCAATTCCGAAATTGTCCGACTATCGTCGAATGGCCGCGGTCGAGACAATCTGTCATTCTCGATAGGAAATCGCTCGCTCGCGCGCAGAAACGTTTTCGAGAAGGGCACGAAAGTGCCGACTTTACGACGCTCATGGTAATAATTACGAGACCCGGCCGCAATTACGCAGGCGCATTAATTCAAGCTTTATAGACCGTATCTGTCTTTCTCCGTGCCGACAGCGACGTTTAGTGCAATATGCCGCAGCCCTGCCAGAATTACCGGCTCAGGTAAATGAAATTGGCTCGAGACTCCCCTTTCCCCCCTCTACCCCTTCCCGCCCTGTGTCTCCTGATCTTCTTGTTTCAGTCTTGATCGGTCTTAATTTCTGTATTTCTTCCAGCTTCCTTCTACGCCATGTTTCTAAGACCCCCTGTAAGACATCTTAACTCGAAGACTTTTATTTTGTGAGATTTCGTTCGTGAGATTTACGCAAAGAATTCCGTAATAGGTAGCGTAAAACCAAGAACAGTTTCTCGTACAAAAGAAAAATATGCGATAGAAATTTAAAGTAAACATTTTTTGTCGATGGCTTCCTCTACGAGGAAATTAACTTCGAAGATTCGTTGAGTACATAGACACTGGAAGAAGTGTTAACAGGTCTCTAAACAAACATGTGTTGTGTCGTGTATAAATTTTTACGATCGGATGAAAATAGTTCGCATAAATAGACTTTAAATAGCTTCTTTGTTTTGTTGATGAGCTAATGTTATTAGCTCATCTAGTTGTAAAATTGCTGTCGCATCGAGAACGCCCAAACTCTCGCTGAGAATTGACATTTTAATCTTTCCAGTGATTGAGTCACTGTATCAATTACATAAAGATTACGGTATTTTCTCCGAGGTTTATGTACTTTTTATTATATTATAAATTACTATTTACAATATCATTGCATTATTATTTGTACTCTGTAAACAAAGATGACACGAATTGGTGGGTGTTCCGAAAATGTTTGGTCAAACTTTATCAACGTATTCTATCAGTCGTGCTCTTGAAAAGATGTACAAATGTGCATATATTTTGGAATTGGAAAGATAATTTCCAGGTTTAGGAAAAAGTTAATAACATTTTTAAAGGGTAGGCGAGTGTGTTCAGTGTTTAATTCATTCTTTTTTAATCGTAGGCCTTTGAAGACTATCTAAAGCATGTCTGGTCCAATACGATCTCAATTTTCTAGAAACGTAAATTCTTCCTTTAAAGTATCCTGTCTAATTTACAAACATTCACAATTTCACAGTAATGGAAAAATTACAACAGTCGAGTTAGCTAACGTGAATGTAAACGTTCTTCTTCGTTGTAATTAGAAACCAGAAATGTAAAAAATTATACTTGAATAATCGGGATACGAATGATATTAGTTCTGTAACTGTTATCGTACTTGACAAATTAAATTCAGCGTCCCTATTGGTAAACTTTTTCATATAAGAGTATAAATTGTCGAGCCAAAGCTACGTGTGTAGCAATCCATAGATGTCTTACAGAAAATAAATCACCCTCATCTATTTCCGTAGATAGAGATCGAACCAAGTTTATCTCGGTAACTGAAGTAACAGAAGAAATGCTTCATATTACAACAAGAGATCCTGAAACATCTATAAGAGAAATTGCTGCAATGGTTGCTATCTTACATCGAAACTGCTATAAAGTTCTTCGAAAACAACTTCTACACCAAGTGCAGCAAATTGAGACTCATTCGTCCGTATCCAATATGTTTTTCGAATGTTGCAACGATCCATAATACGTAATCTTGATTACTACGTACTTTTATAATAATCATGAATGAACAAGTGAATACACGTACATTGTTTTCCAATCACGTCAACAACAGTAATTTCTTAACGTCAGAATCGACATTGTATGCTATTCAATTGAATCAGTTTTCTTCTCATCTACGCTGAATCTGCTTGTTAGAATATATTCGGTTAGAAACAGATAAGCAGGTATTCTGTATGCATGATGAAGCTCGTTTCGGCTAAACTATTCAAAATTACGTATCTTAATAAAAATTATCTTCCACTTTAAATTAATAAAGAGGTGTTCATTGTATAGTTTGCACGTTCGTTGAATCTTAATTCATCATGTTTCTTCATTGGAAGAATATATCGAACAGATCGTTTATTGAAATCAAATTGATAACGTACAAAATCCTGGTTACATGAGGCATTTGTTCAATAATCGAACGTATCGTAAAATTTGTTTCCTTATTTCACTTCGAACACTCTCTCTAACGTACAAATTTGAAAGCCTACAATTCGAGAAGAAAGCATGCATATAGTAGACTTACAATTTTGTAACATTTTTCTATCAGTACGATTATTAAAATATACTGATACAATTTTGCCAAATATTTTAGGGACACCCTTCAAAGTGAGAAGATATCACGAAGCCGAATTTTGATTGAGTGTAAGCGTATTCGGTTGACGACATGAGTCGATCTTTTCAGAGTGAAGCTTTACACGAAAAAACAATCGAAATATGCAAATATGCATATTATACATTCGTAAAATGCATGCTCACTTTTTAATCGGATATCATCTTCGTTTCGATTGCGATTACGTACCTATTACGATATCCTGTACGCTCTATTTCGATTACTTTAATCTTACAATTTTCTTCTATTCTACATTTGATTTTCAATGTAAGATAGTAATCTTTTACGATATTAATATTTCAGTTTCGTTCTATCCTGCGTTTGATTTTCAACGTGTACCTTCTCAATCTCTTCGTCGTAATTTTAACTTTTTCATATTTCTCGTTTCCTTGCCATACTTTTAGTCCTCTACTTACTAATGACGTTTTATGGTTCCTGATCCTCCATTTCCTTCACTTTCTCATTTTATTTCAATCTTATACCACCCCTTGCGTACAATTTTTATGATCATTATCATACCACCGATTTCTTCGTTCCTCTTTCCCATATTTTCCTTTCTTTTTCGCTTGTTCTATCCTTGCCACAATTCTGCATTTCTCTTTTTCGTGCTCAAACCATCTACATCGTCTTTTCATTTAATCTCATCTTTTGCATTTCTCTTTTTCGTGCTCAAACCACCTTCATCGTTTCTTTATTTAATCTCATCTTTTGCATTTCTCTTCTTCGTGCTCAAACCATCTTCATCGTTTTTTCATTTAATCTCATCTTTTGCATTTCTCTTCTTTGTGCTCAAACCACCTTCATCGTTTCTTCATTTAATCTCATCTTTTGCATTTCTCTTCTTCGTGCTCAAATAAACTTCATCGTTTTGTTTTCATTTAATCTCATCTTTTGTATTTCTCTTCTTCATGCTCAAACTACCTTCACCGCTCTTTCATTTAATCCCATCTCTTGTATTTCTCTTCTTCGTGCTCAAACCACCTTCACCGTTCTTTCATTTAATCCCATCTCTTGTATTTCTCCTCTTCGTGCTCAAACCACCTACATCGTCTTTTCATTTAATCTCATCTTTTGCATTACTCTTCTTCATGCTCAAACCACCTTCATCGTTTCTTCATTTAATCTCATCTTTTGCATTTCTCTTCTTCGTGCTCAAATAAACTTCATCGTTTTGTTTTCATTTAATCTCATCTTTTGCATTTCTCTTCTTCATCTCAAACCACCTTCATCGTTTCTTTATTTAATCCCATCTCTTGTATTTCTCTTATTCGTGCTCAAACCACCTTCACCGTTCTTTCATTTAATCCCATCTCTTGTATTTCTCTTCTTTGTGCTCAAACCACCTACATCGTCTTTTCATTTAATCTCATCTTTTGCATTACTCTTCTTCATGCTCAAACCACCTTCATCGTTTCTTCATTTAATCTCATCTTTTGCATTTCTCTTCTTCGTGCTCAAATAAACTTCATCGTTTTGTTTTCATTTAATCTCATCTTTTGCATTTCTCTTCTTCATCTCAAACCACCTTCATCGTTTCTTTATTTAATCCCATCTCTTGTATTTCTCTTATTCGTGCTCAAACCACCTTCACCGTTCTTTCATTTAATCCCATCTCTTGTATTTCTCTTCTTTGTGCTCAAACCACCTTCATCGTTTCTTCATTTAATCTCATCTTTTACATTCCTCTTCTTCGTGCTCAAATAAACTTCATCGTTTTGTTTTCATTTAATCTCATCTTTTGCATTTCTCTTCTTCATGCTCAAACTACCTTCACCGCTCTTTCATTTAATCCCATCTCTTGTATTTCTCTTCTTCGTGCTCAAACCACCTTCACCGTTCTTTCATTTAATCCCATCTCTTGTATTTCTCTTCTTTGTGCTCAAACCACCTTCATCGTTTCTTCATTTAATCTCATCTTTTGCATTCCTCTTCTTCGTGCTCAAATAAACTTCATCGTTTTGTTTTCATTTAATCTCATCTTTTGCATTTCTCTTCTTCATCTCAAACCACCTTCATCGTTTCTTTATTTAATCCCATCTCTTGTATTTCTCTTCTTCGTGCTCAAACCACCTTCACCGTTCTTTCATTTAATCCCATCTCTTGTATTTCTCTTCTTCGTGTTCAAACCACCTTCACCGTTCTTTCATTTAATCCCATCTCTTGTATTTCTCTTCTTTGTGCTCAAACCACCTTCATCGTTTTTTTCATTTAATCTCATCTTTCGCGACCCCTCGTGTTTCCCGTTCTCCGGTGCAATCTATTTACTCCTGTCATCCTTTGGCCCGTGTTACCTTTTTCAGAGCACCGGGCCCCGTCGAGTTTCTTCCCTGTTTTCCTAAGGGTACGTTTACACTACCGCGACATTCTGTTTCAGAAGATACTTGAAACCGCGAAAGGGGTCAATTTTAATGGAACAACGCGTACGAAGACGCCTAACGTGCGCTGACTGTTGGTCTGCCGGGCGTTGTCGAAAACAACACGAAAGGAATTTACGCAATAGTTTCATGTGTGAGAGTAAATAAAACGCGTGTTATTATGGCGAGTATTCGTTTTCAAGGGGGTGCAGGATAAAAACTAAAAAAGTTCCTTACCGAAGAAAGCACAAGTTGCTTCTCATTTCTCAAACAGAAGCAAAAAGGAAACCGTACACGTGTCTCTGCTCGATCGTTATTTATCGATAACGATAAATTGTTCTCGTGCAATTTTGTGTCACACAGTTGTGAATATTATCGTACGTTTATTTCACTCTACATAAAACAAACATTCACTTTAAGTTTCACCACAATAGAGAGAAAATAACAGTACGACAGACAGTTACACAACTTTTGTCAAAATAATTGCCTAATTTGATGAATAGTCATTTATATGGGAAATTAATGTTCTTCTTGGACATTTTCGATATTACGATCGAAGACCTATTTGTATTTAATACCTTCGACTGTAACAAAATAAACACTTCTGTTTACTAATGAACTCAATGTCAGAACGAAGTAACTTCACTCTCGTAAATTCAGAGTCTATTGTATACGATAATAGTCGAACTTAGAATCAATTAACTACACAAAACGATGAAGAGGTTAGGTAACCTCTACAAGGTTACACTATATAGAGTTTGTGTCTCAAACAAGAAAACAAACTTGCATCGCGTGAAAATAATAGTATCGCTTCACGTGATTTGCATTCGAAAAATGAATTGGAATTCCCCAATTGAACAAAATCATCGTTACAGTGTAAACGTACTCTGATAAGCCACCATACGCGCGTTTCCCTGTCACGTTGTCTCTGTTCCTTCTGCTTTCGACCGTTTACGCGTCATTTCTCTTCGTCTCGGCCAATCAATTTTATCCAGCGACAGTTGCCCTCGATATATTTTTGTTCTTCGCTCACACTTGCGTAAATATAGAATACATCGCTAATAACGACCAATGGAAGCAGAGGTAAGACAGCTCGCAGAGGACGTGGTAGGATTATGCTTTATGTTCGAAAGTTTGCTATAATTTCGTAACGAATTACACGAGACCGTTTCGCTGGAACAATTTCATATAACCGGGGACTGTTGTAGTACTCGTTGCATTACATGTGACGTCAAGAAACATTCGTAAGAATTGAACGACAGATGCAAACACTAGCCTACTTGATAGATTTACCAGCGTAGAAACGGTTACCATGATCGACCCCGAAACAACTAACAACCTGAACCAAAACCTCCCGTGTTGCGACACACGGTGTAACACCCATCGATCGTTCGTAAATCCTTGACAATGCAAATCCAACATCCGCTGTCGGACCGAGAGGAAACGTTTCACGAAACTCGTCGAGAACGCGATCGCGTGTCTTCGTATCGCGAACACCGAGTCGCTCGCACGAAAACGCACAATTTTCTCTCGTGAGGTGAACTCCATCCAACAAAAGGCAACGCGAAAGGACGAGAGTAGATTAGACGATTACGAGGAACAGGAGCAGAAGTGGGAACGCCGTATCGTAAAACGAAGGAAGAGAAATTGAATTTCTTTTTTCTTTTTTTTTTTTTGTATTGTTACACAGCCGTGCCATATAAATTTCGCGCCTGAGAAAAAAGAAAAAATATGTTTCCACTCGAGCTCGTAGAAGGCTGGTGAAAAAGGACGCGGCGCGGTAGAAGAAAAAGAAAAAGAACGCCGCGGGCGAAGAGATAAACGTATCGTGAGATTACGGTGGACCACGCGCGCGCGAAAGGCAAAAACGCGAGCGACAAGATGTGAAATGTAACCTTTAACACGTTGAGTGCCACCTAGGTCACTGGTGACCGCAACACGGTGAGCCAGAGTTTATTCGTAGAACGCTGGAAATAATTCAACGATTTCGCTGAAAACCTTGAAAAATATTCGACGTGCAATTTCGTTAATTTTTTTTTTTTTTTTTTGTATAAATTATCCCAGTGATGAATATTCGAATTGTGATTTTCGTTTTCTATTTTTACGTACAGGCTTGTTTCGAAAAGACGAAACTTGAAAGGTGTTACTATTTGTTTCCAATATTTTCTATGTAATCAGTAGGTGTGTGATAATTTAAGAGAAATGACTGTTCGTGAAATGCAAATCAGTGCAATTTTTGTTCAACACGTTTAAATATTCTGTGAAAGAATTCTTATAAATTTTATTTGTGTTTGTTTCGATAAATTAACAAAACTTATTCCGTTAGGATGATTAAACAAAGTTAGTTACTATCGATACTCGCATTTTGGAAACGAGATAAGAAATGGTTCAAGATAAGCAATAATTTTCATCTCGTGATCGACTTTCTTTAACTTCGACGTTTGTTCGATAAACAATTGCACTGGAGATTAAAAATGAGGGAGAGCAACATCTTGGATCATCATGTCGCAGAAACATGAATGTCTATATAGAAGAATAAAATAATAATCGTAAGAAAAATATTTGTCACTGAATCGCAGTTGAAGAAAGGAAAATACAAACAATGATCGTAACATATAGACAAGTTTGGAGAATTACACAATGAATTGTTTTTCAAGGTGTAGCTGTCACTGAAATCGGTCAATTATTTTTAATTCTCTACAAATGAACTCTGCGTAGCGCTGCTAAATTACGTTTCTTCGAAACACTTACAATTAACGAAACCTTGGAATAACAAATCTTCGAACAACATCACTCTAAAGTGAAATAAAAAAAAAAATAAAATTAAGTACGATACAAAGTGTGAGGAATGAAACTTGAAATTCTACGGAACAATAAGTGTACCATTGAACTACTGAATGTTTTCATTTTGCGCATTCTAATTCGATAAATGTTGAATTTTGACACGCAGTCAACGTGTTAAAGACAATTGGTAGACCAAGCCGAATCAACGACGGTTATCGATGTCGTTTCAGGAAAAGAATCGCGTGCACGGTGATTGGTATCCGGTATATTATTTTCTCACGAAAGCTTAAACACATAGATGTCCGACTTCTGGCTTTTATCGACATTCGTGTCACGCGTTTCGCCGAAACTGCTAGCGGAAAAGGATTCGTACTGTCTCTACACGAAAAATCGAAATCACCTCCTGTTTCGTGTACCTTTATCGAAGGTAGATAAAAACGTTCTTCGTCCGATTCAAATTTTACACGTTTGATAGATACAATTTTCTGCATCTACGTCTTGGGACTCTTATACTTAATTCCAACATTCCGATCGTAGAGGAATTTCTATTCGATGAAAATTAGAGTATTTTGACCGTGCTGTTTCATTTCAAAGAAGAAATTCATTTTTAACGCATCACACGTATTGTTGAATAAAAAAAATAGTATACGAGATATCTGAAAGTGTGCGATGCATCTCGATGTGTGATGATACTCCACGGAGAAATAAATCGAAAACGTAGAATAAAATTATTTACGAACCATCTTTCTGGGAAAAATTCATTTCGGAGATAGATGAGACACGTGAGTTGTATGTTGTAAATAATTTTTATTCAAATGTACGGCATATTTGCAAAATGGCATTTAAAGAGTTAGAAACCAATGCGCCAAAAAAATACATACGTATTTTTCTCGTCAATAAACCAAATTTTTTTCAATTCAATCAATTTAACGTTTTATAACTATATTGTCAATTTTCCGAAATAGCAAAAATCTTTATAATATACCTATACGTACTTTGCGTACAAACACCACAAAATCCAGTGGACATATTCATAAAATCGATAATTATTCGTCCGTACTCCAGATATGTATATGCATGCATAGAATATATACTTAAAAATCGTATTTCTCGGAAATGAAGGTTCGAATGAAAATATTTTTCATACATTTTCGATTGAAATCACGCTATTCTGGGTTGTATCACTGGTAATACACGACCACATTTTCTATCAACAGTCATTAATTACATTAAGTTAAATCATGTTCATTGTAAATTTTACCTCTTTCTGAAAAAGTACTGTGGTCAAAATTTTATGAATAAAAGCTCGACAAAATTCAAGATGTACTTGCGTATAATATCGATAAATAAAATAATAAACAAAATAGTCGATACAAGCATTCTATATAATTATTAGTATAATAATAACAGATGTACAAACATTTCTTGGGTCTTCCTTGCGATATCAATTTTCAAAAAGAAAAACAAATTGTATATAGTAAGAAACGGACAAGAAAAAATAATGAAAAGAAGATACATCGAGGTCAAATTGGAATAAAAAGTCGAAAAATAAAATACAAAAATAGTTATACACCATATAACTCTAAATTAAGAATAAATTCTTAAATTTGTACGTAACGGTGAAAATTCAAAATTAAGAAAAAATTATAATTGTTTCTTCTTACTACATACAGTTTATTTTTTTTTTCCTGTAGATTAATATATCATGGAAGATCCAAATCCAGGGTTGACACGTTTATACGTCACTATTGTTATAAGAATAAATATTCAACAAATCAATGAATTGCTTAAATTGGCTCAAACAAATATCAAGATTAACACTAGAACTACCGAAGTAATTTAACCTATATCTATTGAAAATTATTCGATTACTAACGACACTTTCGTCATAAATTGTTGATAACAATTATTGAAATTCAAAACTAACTATATAACACGTCCCTCTTCTAATTTCAAAGGTATACAGAATGGTACCTGACAAGTGGTACCATCGAACAGGTGGTGATTCTACGTGCAAAAATAAGTTAAAAAAAAAGCAGTAACATTCTTCCGCTTGAAGCTTCGTTTACGAGAAAATCGAATTTAAAAATTGCTACGAGCCCACACATAGCATGATCGTTTTCGTTTACATTTTCACATTCGTTGCTCTTTTCAATATCTACATTCTGTCTTCAGCCATACAGTTACAGACCACTCTTATTGTTAGTCTGTCTAGTGAGAATTTTTCACAGCTACACAAAGGAAAGAATAATAAACGTTTTAGCTCGAGTAAAACGACGAAATGACATGATATTAATCCACGATGATTCATCGATAAGAATAGCGAGATTATGTACACAAAAAGATCGACACTTTCGATAGTTCACCTGACGCAATATAACCAATAAACTCAATTATCTACACAAATGTGTAGATATTACCCACACATTTTCAAACTCAATTTTCTCATAAACGGAGCTTCAAACGGAAAAATGTCACTCCTAATATTCGACTTATTTTCGCAAATGAAACTACCGTATGCCCGAAGACACCACTTCTACTAAATTGTACAAGTTTTATCGAACGACAAAACTTATTGAACAGTACTGTTGAACGTAGTGAACGACAAAACTAATCGATCAATCTTGTACTGTTCAATTGTTTCATCGAACGACGAAACTTATCGATCAACCTAGTACATCCAGTGCAAACGTCTAGATACTGTCGACGGTGGTTCTAGTATTAAATCATTGATACGTCTATCGCCTGGAAGAATGGTTCAAACTGTACGGAACAGATTGAAAGCTGACTCCGGAAGGAGAATATCGATTTTTGAAAAGGACACGGTAGACAAAGCGGCCTAACCGCGAAACGAACCTTTCGTTTGTTATACGGAGGACAGGGAAGAAGAAGGGTCCAGTATTCGCGTACTATGGAACACGTGAAGCGTACCCCGTCGTAACCAGCGACTTTTCGAAAGCAACGAGCTTTCAAGTGCACGCGCGCTATTCCGCAGGTCAGCGAAGTTGCCAGATCGTGAATGTAATCGGGGCACGATCTCTTTGATCCTCACGAAATTCCGTGTCGGAGCAACGGAATTACACGAGGGGGTACGTTGCTGGACCGTGTCCGATAAAGTTTAATCTAAAAGTCCAACGTCGCCGGCACGTTTCAATCTGCCGCTTCGTGAAAATCTCGAATCGCGAACGGTCGGATGAAAATCGATGGAATTACATCCCACGAGTAATCGTGAAATAATGTTTTCCGCGGATCTGGAATGTTGTCGTTTGCGTGTTCTTCTTTCTTTTTTTTTTTTGTCTTTTTTTTTGTTTTCGTGTTCCGTTTTGTTGCTTGCGCAGACGACGTGCACGACGTTGCTCCGTTCGCGGTGATCGCGTTATTGGAAAACGCAGCGTTGTCGATGCTTTCGTCGGTGGATTATTACGCGTTCTAAAAGCTCTGGGAAATGCACATGCGTTTTTTTCTTTTTTTTTTTTTTTTTTCGAGTGCCGGAGAGAGATGTACAACGAACGTGGAAAGTTATTAATCCTCTATAACCCCGGGTTATGAATTACAGTTGGAAATAAATTGTAAAGTTTGGGAAAATTATTCATTTGTAACGCGTTGTTCCGTTTGTCGTCGGTTGGGAAGTGTAATGGAGAAGTTTGTTACTTGAACAATTGTTCAGAACGATTTCGAAATTGACAACGTTACATCGAGTTCTGATTTGAAGCGTCTTCAGGAAATGAACCGTATCGAGGTTATCTAGATACCGAATAGAGCCGAATATTGTCAGATATCTTAACAATCATAAATACGGTGCACAATCATAAATATAAAATTGCTGAAATACTTGTGGATATAAACAACTCTCGTGCAAAGAAATATTGAATTGTCGCTTACAGAAATCGATTTCTTTTTTGCATTTTCGTAAAATTGTTAATTTAAAAAGTGTACTGTTAAAATCGTTTATAGAAAAAGAGACTTTTGTATTTATAGCTTCGCTTGATTTCTTTTAAGAAATTCTTCGATTTTCTATAATTCTCAGCTTTCCGAACCAGTGCTTCTCACGTGCTTCGAAAAACTGCCGATCGACATAAATGGAAGCACATAAGTGATAGCATCGGGCAGGTGGTGATCCTACGTGGAAAATAAATCGGATAAAAGAATCACATTTTTCCGTTTGAAGCTTCGTTTACGAGAAAAACGAGTTTGAAAATTTTAGCACGACCATTTTCATTCACACTTTCCTATTCGTAGTCCTACGTAATATTTACATTCTGTCTTCGACCGTATGGCTACTCTTATTGTCAGTCCGTTTGCATCGGTCGAATTGTAACAGTGTCTCGCTACAGTGATATCGAATACATTGACACAGTGGAAACGTTTGGGGTTCGTAACGGGAGTGTGTTTGTAACAGCTAACAATAAGTATTGCCCGATAATAATTAAAAATGTATTATCTACAAATTTTCAAATTCGACGGCTGAGTATTACTGGATAATAATTAAAAATATACTATCTACAAATGTTCAAACTCGTCGTATTACCTAATATATAAAAAACGTATTATTTAATACAGTTTCAAACTCGATTTCCTTGTAAACGAAGCTTCAAACGAAAAAATTTTACTTGTTTTTTTCCGATTTATTTTCACACGTAAAATCACCACCTGGCTACTGATAACTCTGTATACGTACATAGTGATACACTATAATATTATTTATTGTAAAAATCCTTCATATCAATAAGTATTTATACAATTTTATACGTATGGTGGTGCAATTTAATGTGTTTGGTAAAATTGCTTACTTGTTTCTATTTAGTTTCTACATAATCTCTATTGATAAATGGTGACGTTGTTAATGATGTGCCCTCATTCGTAGTGTAATGTAAAGAAAGTTGCCTTCCTGTTCAAAAATAAATCGAAAAGGTGATTCATTTTTGAAAAAGTCAGTTTTGGAGATTTACCAGATTTGCATGCATTTGAGTTTCCATTAAACGTACCTCAATATCGATTTAATTCAAGAAGTATAAATGCACTCCGAACGAAATTATCAATTTTGATTTAAGGTTAAGTTATGGACTATTATATTTCGTCGCTAGTTATGAACTTATATGATTCGTTAAACTGTCGTAAAAATTTAACTCAAATTCAAGTTTAATGTACAATGAATATTTTATGCATAACTACTGGTGGGTGTTCCAGTTGTACGTAGACATAATAATTCATTCGAAATATATGGTCGAAATTTAAAGTAAATATCACTTGTGAATTTTTGAGATATGAAAAATTATGTAAATTAATTCAAACAGAGTTTAGTTGGCACGATTTACAGTTTTCGCGGATAGTATAATACAGATGTACGAAAGATCGCACTTTTGGATGTAAGTGGTTTAAAAAAATCTATTGCAACGTACTTTATAACGTAATTTTGTTCGATCATTGATGAAAGATGCTCCAAAAGAATAATAAATTCTGACTCTTTAGTTATTAAAAGATCTGCGCGATTTTCTTTTTCAATCGACGAAAACTTTTCAATTTGCGATATTCGTTACAATATAACCTCGATAATTGCAGGAAATCGGATAAATGACTGTGAAAACTCCTAAAAGTATAGAAATTCGTCGAACGATTGAAGTAATCGACCAAATAAGAGAACCGTTGATTATGTTGTCCATTACATATGATTACTACAGTAATTCCTGTCTTAAAGTGTCCATTTTGATACCCGAATTTAAATAATAGAATCATGATTCATGAATCGTACGATGATATTTGTTATTGACTCTTCATTATAGAACCGTTAATAAATGTTTTCCCGATGAAAATAAATCCAAGAAAAGATCTTCTTCGAATTATTTTTAACTATGCGCAAACCGTGCCAATTTTAAATTTCGAAAATACGTACTCCTTCGAATGATATCGTGTTCGAAGTCTAACAAGTCGAGGAAAGTGAATCGATGATACTTCCATAAAAATCTAATGAAAAATATAAAAAGTGTTATTTCGTATTCGTGTTTGATACAGCTCTACGCGTGCGGCATTGCTTTGAAATTTCAATCACTGAGCGTATATAATGCGAGCCTTGCTCGCTGTTTCTCTGTCTCGCTCGCTCTCGGTGTATCCCCATTCAGTTTTCTCGTCAAACGATACACGCAAGGCTAGGCTCCAGATCGAGATAAAAATCGCTACCTGTCCCTCTTCCGAGTGAACTAGAGGTCACAATTGTGTCACTTGAAAGCGGGAATTACTGTACTACATGTTACTTCCACCTCCAACTTCACTCGTTGCTAAGTAACCATCCCCTCCATTCCTCGGCACAGTACAACGAACGAGAATCTCATGCAATCATCGAGATTACATTTATCGAGGTTCTACCATACTCGAGTAAAAGCATTTTGAAAATGGAAATCTAGCAAAATAAGTTCCGTCGCATACCAAGATTCGTTTATTTGAAACTCGAGTTAAGTACCGATGAATCGTCAAAACTGACTTTCTCAATAATTAAGTTTAGTATAAAGAAAATTCTTTCATCGTACCACAAAGTTAGGGACACCTTGTACATAGTAGAATTAATATTATTTTACACGCAGAAAAAGCGCGCAAAATTCACAAAAACATTGAACCAGTCGTTGATTTAAGAGTATATAACTATTACAAATTAATATTCACTGGTATCTTAATTATCAGAATTCAAACTCCAAACACTAACGGTTCGATTATTTGTCAAAGCACTTAGTTCACGTACAAGCTCAGTTCACTTTCTTTATCCATAATTTGAAACTAGACACACATCTTGATTAATAATTTTATAATTAGGCTTAAAAAGCAGTATTGCTCTTCCGCGTATGTACTTTTCCTTTCGTTTAATTTCATATTCTACCATTTGCCTAACGAACGCAAAAAATAAAAATCATAAAAATAAACAACCGATCTGCTCAGATTCACCGGTTAAAATTGAATCGTTCGAAGAACCAAGAACAAAAATTGCCCCCCTGACTGATCATCCGTCACGAGTAAACCTTTCGCTAAATTTACATCCAGGAAGCGCAAAAATGGCCAGGGAGGTTTTCAAACACCTCGAATGAATTATAGAGGATTAAAACTCGTTATCAGCACCGGTGGCGAAACGTCGTATCGCAAAAACTCTCCTTTAACCCGTATCTACCGCATCGCTCTACCACAGCTAGATTCATTAGCGTTCCCAGCCTCATCCTCCATGACGAAATCGTTAGATCGAAGCTACGACAATTCTCAAAAGATCCTGGCCAATCCTGCTGCGATTTGCTACCCTCTTCCTCGTTCGACCCTCGCGCGAGAGGTAAGCGATGGGGTTTCGATCGTGAAGCTTGACACCCGGAAGGAGACGACTAAATACGAGACGAGGGTGACAAAGGGTGAGAGAGAAAGCAGGGTAAAAATTGCAGGGAAGGAAGAAAGGAGAACGCTGCGTCGGAAGGCTCGATGGTAATGCCCGTCTCCACGGTCGCCGCGAGAGCGAACAAACAACGCGCAGTCTTGAACAAAGGATCCTTTTCCGTCTCCTCTGCCTGTTCCTCATACCCAGCTCGGTCTTTCGAGAATCTTTCACGAGGATCTCCCCGGTTTTCGCACAAAACATTTATCCGGATGCGTTCCGTCAACGCGCTCCTTGTCCGCGACCCGGCTGACTCTGCCGTGTTTTTCACGCGGGACGCACGATCGATTCGCTCGCGTGAACGCCGCGAGTGCACGTCGTCTACGCTGATCCAGGACACCGAATCAGGCGTGTGTGTGTGTACGATGTTGCAGGTGTGACCATCCTGTTATCACAGACGGTGTTTTCCCTGCTGGTGGCCCATGTGTTGACGCGAACCTCCGAGGCGGTGCCACTGATAGGTACCGATCCACCTTTCCTACCTACACCCTCTCGTGACAAATATTACGCGACGGGGAGTTTTTTCTTACGCTCGTCTCGATAACAATGGAAGATCTCGCTCGATCGTAACTGTTCCGTGGTATTCCAAAATTATCGACTAGCTGGGATCTCGAGATCGTAGATAGGATTAGAAGGTAACAGAGATTTCTTGGGAATTGGTAACGAAATTTTCTAGAAATTAACGGTAGCAAAGCAATGGTTGAACCGTTAATGGTTACTGTATTGGGTATGATTGTTAAATGAAATTGGTATAAATTTGTCCGATAAATTGTGAAACTTGATTAAAAGTGTCGATGTAGAAGTTGCCCAATTTTGCTAGAGATTCGTCGAAAGAATTCTGGGACTCGTTTCTTGTAATAATTGAACGATGTAATACGTACGAAAATCATGCATTATCGAAGATTGTAGATTTTTCAAATATCAAATTTCTCGCATCGGTTACTTTCGTGGAATATAGTTCAGAGTACACGGGTCATAACTGAATCCCAATCAAGACACTGAGTGTAAAACTTTTAAGCGAATTGTCCACCTTAAATCGGAACAAATTGAGACCAGAGTGAGATCGATTGGTGATTCGATAAAATCGAAAAAACTCCCTACGCGTTCTCTAACTTGCGTTAGAATTACCAAGTGGTCTGTCCTTCATCTCTCTGCGTTTCTCCTGCTATATAGTCGCTTGTGGCAACAATGGCTCCTATTCTCGCATCCATCTATTTTTTAACACGGAAGAACCTTGCTTCCAATAGGGTTTGCGTTATGGAAACTGTCTCCTACGCAACCGTACAAATACACGAACAAATCCGTGTCCTAGGTGATACGTTATTTGTAACGGTTCCGGTTTACTCGTCCAGGAACGTTTCTCGGTAGCCATAAACTTACGCTTTACTATCCCTCGCTACGATGTTGTCTTACCGAACACGAAAGTGACGCCATCCGAAGTCTCTGTGGAATAAATGAATCGACGCATATTTTTCATTCATTTGCTCATTACGATTAATACTTGCTACAGTAAAGTATTAAGTATGCCTGTTAATCTATTTGTAAAATGAGAATTATCAGACAGAAAAAAAATTTCATTATTTTCTATTTTAACATTTATATCTTTACATCAGGATGTGTGTGTGTGTGTGTGTGTGTATTCGGTAATACTAATTCGTTCTACGTGAGGAATTATTAACTCAATTCGTGTTATCCTTTCTTCTTCGTGTTAATAATTTGTTCGTTGGATTTGTCAAAAGAATGCCTTAAAATATGGTGCAGTAGTCAATAAATAACTTTCCTCTTTAGATTACGTCGTTTAGTGTTCCTATATGACAATAATTAATTGTTTCTTTAAAAATAGTAAATCATTGAATCGACACGTACGATGTTTTTGCTTTTTATAAAGTGATAATTTAATGTAAATTTTGAACGTCCTGAAGTTATTAATAGATATTTCATTGATCGGTCACGATAAGGTTAAATGTTTTGGAAGCCCTCGCAGCTGCTCAGTTCTCAAATTAGTGACATAATGATTCTTCACGTGACACCGTTACAATAACGTCATCTAACGTTACAATGACGTGTAACTAGAAACATCGTGAAGTGAGCCATTAGCTCCTTACCCGGCACGAATAAGTATTACTGAATATACACTATTGGATTGTACTGACCAGAAATTAACGTATACCATTTATGACAGATTTAATTGAAACGCAATAATAATGTGTCGTTTAAAGTATACTTTTTCAAGATTTTCTTGTACCGTAATACGTGTTTGAAAACTCTCGTCAAAGTCAATCTTATTAATTACTCGATTAATCGAACATGGAGTTCTATAATTACTTAACGACTAATTTTTGAACGCTCGTTTGACAAAAGAAGGAATTTTTTAAATTAATGTATTCTTGAGTGTTCTTTTAAATGTCTTCTTTATGCAAGTATATCACCCAAACATTTTTGCGACGATCTAAATAGTCTGGGGAGTATAAAGTATGAAGCAAAAGCTCCAATTTATAACTGTTAAGCTTAATATAAACTGTTTGTTCAAGAATAACATTTTCAAGATTTGCTAAAGCTGGTTGTGCGACAATGATAACTTCGTGCAATATTTCAAGTTGCTCCCAGTAAACACCCGCAGTGACAATCTGACCTTCGTTTAATGATTCAAAGCAAACGACATCTTTCATATCCCTTCAGAGTGGAACTCTGAAGTCAAAAGAAATTGCAAAGACTTACGAAACTAATATCTATTCGTCTCTTTTATTTGCAACCATTTCTAATGTTTGCTGTTACGACTTGCAAAACCAAAATATGGAAAGTTCATCATTGTAACTTATCGGTATTAAGGTACGAGTTACTATCATGATCGAGTAACTGAAGAACTATGTAAAGGTGATAGAAGCAATTGCCAATGAAAAATTAAATTTACAATTGTCAAAGTACAGAAATATTAATCGACGAATAAACAGACTGTAACATAAACACTTTAAATTCTCCCCTCGCACTCGAAACGTAAATTCGCAGAGTAAATTTCTACTAAGTTGTTCAATAAGTTTTGTCGTTCGATAAAACTTATTGAACAGTATAGTACCAGGTTGCTCGATAAGTTTTGTCATTTAACGAGTCAAAGCAAACGACATCTTTCATATCCCCTCAGAGTGGGTAAAAAAAATTGCAAAGACTTATGAAACTACCTTATTGAACAGTACTGTTCAATCTAGTACTGTTTAATAAGTTTCGTCGTTCGATAAAACATATTGGACAGTACCACATTGAACAGTACTGTTCACTTTATCGAACGACGAAACTCATTGAACAGTACCACATTGAACAGTACTGTTCACTTTATCGAACGACGAAACTCATTGAACAGTACCACATTGAACAGTACGGTTCACTTTATCAAACGACGAAACTTATCGAACAGTACCACATTGAACTGTACTGTTCACTTTATCGAACAGTACCACATTGAACTGTACTATTCACTTTATCGAACGACGAAACTTATCGAACAGTACACATTGAACAGTATTGTTCACTTTATCGAACGACGAAACTCATTGAACAGTACCACATTGAACAGTACCAAATTGAACAGTACTGTTCACTTTATCGAACGACGAAACTTATCGAACAGTATCACACTGAACTGTACTGTTCACTTTATCGAACAGTACCACATTGAACAGTACTGTTCACTTTATCAAACGACGAAACTTGTCGAACAGTACACATTGAACAGTACTGTTCAATAAGGTAGTTTCATAAGCCTTCGTAATTTTTATTTACCCACTCTGAAGGGACATGAAAGATATCGTTTGCTTTGAATCATTAAACGACAAAACTTATCGAGCAATAAGTTTTATCGAACGACGAAACTTATCGAACAACCTATTATTATACCTTCTGAGAGAATACCAATCCGCGACCAAATACGTCGAACGCGTTATCCATCAAAATCATGAATCGGCTAGCGCAAAGATTTGACCAGCTAACACCGACGAACTAGACGCCAGCAGGGACAAAGAGTCTCAACTGCAAGCCGTGACGAACGTCAAAGAAGCTGCGGGTGCGCGTCCTTTTCGTGTTCGGCAAGAAGCGCGCGGAGTAACGAGAAAAGGCGGCACGAGGGAGAACAGCTTTCTTTCTGATCTTCAAAAACGCCCTTCGAGACAGGCTCACCGTACCGCGAACAGAACCGCAGAATGCTCTCCTCGTGCTGCTAGCTCGAAAGTAAATGGAAAGAGAGGCGAGTGAATGGCACGTACAGGGTATGCGAAAAATTTGTCCCGGCTTTCATGAACGAACCTACGTATCTGGATTGTTGTAGATCTGTTAACGCTTCACCGATTTGCCCGTTCGTGTACGAATCGCAACAAGTCTATCTATAAATTCTTTAAATTTTAACCTCTTCGGGAACCAAGTACGTTTTCATTCTTTCTTGGGATACGAATTTTTATTTATATCGCTTTTATTTATATCGATCGTGTAAATATTTAAAAAATTGTAACGTTTAGTCAAGACTTTCGTGTTGCAATATCTGAAAAGAAAACGTATATTATATACGTTTAGTTTTGGTGCCATTAGTCTTGACGCGGTTAAACAAAAATTGAAAGGATTGCTTACTATATCGATTTATGTATACATATTAATCCGTACTGTGGGTAGTTTCCACATCAAGAGACTTCTGTCGAATTTAGTATTATAATTGACGATCAGAAATATAATTAATCCTTTGGGTTGATGTAACGTCTGACTCTGTTTCTATTATGTAATATTTAATTTTCACAAATTGACGGATGATCTACTTTAAAAGTTTCTCGAGCTTTCGATCCACTCAGAATTAAATTCCACATGTTGTTCAGGGTGGTTGTGAAAAAATACCGATCTAATGGGTTAACTAATGACTCTCGGTTGGTAGACACAGGAATTGAAATACGAATAGACTCTCTGTACGTAAATTGATAAAAAAGTGAACAAATTGATTTTGAGCTTAAAAATCGAGGCTAAATATCGGTATTTTTCTTACTTATTCTATTCATTAAGAGGATACAGAAATGAAAAGGAATTTGCGCGTCAGAGTTGAATTGTTTCCTCGCAAAGGATTGTTAAGATTTTGGTCAATGAAATTGCACATAGATGTTTTTAGACGCGACACGTTTTCCCACTTTGACTTCCGTTAGAATGTTGACACTTCGATATGTATGTATATCCTATACAATCGTACTAAAAAGTATATAGAACGACAAAGTTTGACATATAGTAACAGGAGATAAAATGGACGAATCACGTTCCACATACAAACAACTCTCTGCGATAATTCTCAGTTGTATAAAATGATATTTTCCTAAATCATCTGTTTATCCATCTTCTGCGTAAGCAACTTGTTAACTCGCCCAGAAAATCGCCCTATACAAAAATCATTGAAAATGAAAATTATTACATTTGTCATTTCTTCTTCGTGGCAGTATTATCGATGAATCGATATCGTTTTCTGGATGAAAATGAGCCTAAACACAACTTTCTTTGAATTATTTTCAATTATACGTAGTCGAGAAAGAAAGATTTTCAAAAATAATAACGTATCACTGAAAATAACCCGAAATCTTGTTCGTACTCATTTTCAATCGATTAGCAATACTCTCGTGAAGATATTCCGAAAAATATTCAAATACTCGCTTCCTATCTCGAGATGACAAACACGTCGATTCGTAAAATATAAATGCTAATCAATTTGATTCAATTTCGTATGATCGATTGCTACAATTGGCTAACTTTTAGCACTCCTTCCGGACAAACAGTCTGCCTATATCGTACAATTCCTTTTCAAACTTGTATCCTCTTATCGAGTAGAACACGAGTACTAAAAGAAAACTGTGAGCTTGAAATATGAAAGACAGAATAAATTCCACCGTTATAAATTCTACCGACATATATTCCGTGTATCCAAATGCGTACATAGTTTCGTCCCTGAAACCCATGGCGTATATGTTGTTCGCATACCGTGCATTGTTTTCGGAGCGAGTGCGAAGAGGATGCGCGGCTGTGTTACAGGAAATGTCTGCCGATTGTAATCGCTGCTTAACGCGTGTTCCGACACGCGATGCAGCGACGCTTGTCGCATTAACCCTGATCAGGTAAGAATCGGTTCGATAAGCGCGACGACCGCGTTCACCCGCGATCCGACATGCCGACATTTCTTCGAGTCTCACGGGGGATTCGTCGGTGAACTCGTGATTCCCCGTCGCCTGTTGGCGAATATGCTCGTGGCCTGTCCGTTTTAGCGGTCAGCCGACCCCACGGGACGGTCTGGAGCGTGTTGCGTCGGGGATCAGTTCGCTCGTTGAAGTCGGGTCGAAAGCCAATCGTATGGTAAGACGACGAATAGCAGCTCGTGCGAAGTCGCGCACGACTTCTCTCTGTGCTTCTTCGTTCTTTCGGTTCCTCCGCTACTTCTGTCACTTTTCCACTTTCCACACAAACACACACACACACACACACACACAGAGTCTCTCTTGCTGTTACTCTCTTCTTTCTTCCTCTCTCTTCCTTTCTCTCTTACTGTTACTCTCTTCCTTTCTCTCTTACTGTTACTCTCTTCCTTTCTCTCTTACTGTTACTCTCTTTCTTTCTCTCTTACTGTTACTCTCTTCCTTTCTCTCTTACTGTTACTCTCTTCCTTTCTCTCTTACTGTTACTCTCTTCCTTTCTCTCTTACTGTTACTCTCTTCCTTTCTCTCTTACTGTTACTCTCTTCCTTTCTCTCTTACTGTTACTCT
The DNA here is from genome assembly GCF_051014685.1 of Ptiloglossa arizonensis. Classification (NCBI taxonomy): domain Eukaryota; kingdom Metazoa; phylum Arthropoda; class Insecta; order Hymenoptera; family Colletidae; genus Ptiloglossa; species Ptiloglossa arizonensis. The sequence goes on along the minus strand of NC_135056.1, from coordinate 4,549,555 downwards.
CTTCCTTTCTCTCTTACTGTTACTCTCTTCCTTTCTCTCTTACTGTTACTCTCTTCCTTTCTCTCTTACTGTTACTCTCTTCTTTCTTCCTCTCTCTTCCTTTCTCTCTTACTGTTACTCTCTCTTCCTTTCTCTCTTACTGTTACTCTCTCTTCCTTTCTCTCTTACTGTTACTCTCTCTTCCTTTCTCTCTTACTGTTACTCTCTCTTCCTTTCTCTCTTACTGTTACTCTCTCTTCCTTTCTCTCTTACTGTTACTCTCTCTTCCTTTCTCTCTTCTTTCTTCCTCTCCCTTCCTTTCTCTCTTACTGTTACTCTCTCTTCCTTTCTCCCTTTCTTTCCCTCTTACTTTCTCTCTTTCTTTCTCTCTTACTATTACTCTCTTTCTTTCTCTCTTACTATTACTCTGTTTCTTTCTTTCTTTCTCTCTTACTATTATTCTCTTTCTTTCTTTTCTCTCTCTCTCTCTCTCTCTCTCTCCTCCCCTCCCCTTCTCTAGTTGACTGAATTATCTTTGTCTCTGTCGCTGTCGCCTACTTTGCGAATAAATTTGTTACTCACACTGTCCATTAACAGACACGATGCATCGCGACGATGACATCGATGTTCATGTGTCTTCGGAGAATCCAGATGATCGATACGAAGGTTCATGTGACAAGAGTATCGTTTTCGTTGCCAATCCTTTATCATTCGATGAAACTGGAGTTTAAGCTTGGTTTCGTCTCGTTTTCAGTTGGACGAGATAATGATGTTTCTCTTAGATTACTTTACGAATTTGTTGCTCCGGGAAACATATAAACGGATGTACCGATATTTGGTTACTATGTTTTGATTTTTTATATTAACTAACGAATGTTTTTTTTGGAAAATGATGTACAGAGTACTTCTGTTTTCGATGTACTAAGCTGTTCGATAAGTTTTGTCGTTCGATGAAACTTATTGAACAGTACTACATTGAACAGTACTGTTCAATAAATTCTATCGAACGACAAAACTTATTGAACATTATGTACCTACATTCTTCGGGAGTGTATAGAGTTAGTAAATGTAAGAAAAACGATTTAAGTTGAACAGTTTCTTTGCCTTAAGACGACCATTGAAATGTTTTTCTTTTTGTGTACGAAATTAGTTGTAATTGTTCCAAATAATCGAGTGTAATGTATTTCGCGCGTACTGTTTCTTCAGAAAGTATTTATATAAGTCGTTATATGTTATACAGTATAGTGGATTAAATAATACAGACCCATGTGCATTGAACTGTTAAAAGATTAAGATATTTATGATTACCACTGTAATTCGATTGAAAATTATAGCAGAAGAAATTGTCTCTCAGAAAGATCAATGTTGATTACTTTCTAAGGAAATAAACTATTCGTTAAAATTAGAAAAACGAATACAATTAATAAACAAAAAATTAAGGAACGTCATTGAGTCTTCCTTCTTAAAATGGAAGTACTCTGTATATTTCAAATAACAAATTCTTTTAGCAATTATAATTTTGAGTCAATTCATTTATTGTGTAACATTTATCGGTTTGCCAGAAATCGATAAACGTACTTTTACATTATCGAATATAGCAATTTTACTTACATTTCTCAATCTAATCTAATAATTAAACTGTTTATATTTAAACTAATCGTCAGTTGCAATCAACTAAATTTTCCAGTACTATATCCAACTCAACTGCTTCCAGAATACTATTTTATTTCATACAATCCAAATTAAAGAGATTACTCCCTTACAGTTTAACTCATTCAGGCTTAACAGTCATGACATCAATGTACAAAATATTGAAACAATAATTTATAGATTTTTAAGGCATACAATATCCACTGAACTGAATAAAAAATGCTTAATCAACGTAGATAAAAGAAATTGGTATTGTCAGCGTTAGTAGTGATTCTCGGTTTTGATAATGCAAGTGAATTGTTTTCTTTTACTTGTCGTATACAATTTCTAAACAATACATTATTTTAAGCTAATCTTCTTTTAACGTCTACGTAAGGTATCGTATAGTTCACGTACACACGCAAGAAAGTACTATTTTTTTACAATATTGCAAAGTTATTACAAAACAACGATTATTAATTTGAAAATGTATGCAATACAACAATAAATTATATTCACTCATTTTATAACATGATAATATTACTCTTACTGCTGAGAATTAAATAATTTGCGTTAACAAAATCGAAAATCGTCTCTAATTCCGACAACATTGATTTTTCAATATTGATCTATATTAACAAAGCATTTTTTCTCAGTTCAGTGATTACTACATGTCCTGAAAAGTTTGTAAATAATGTTTCAACACCCTACATATTTGCACAAACAGATCTTAAACTATACAATGATCTCTCTCAATATGCTTCACATCGTTCATTGACAATCTGTTAAAAACTATTCCAGAAAGTATAATTAGTTAACGTAACCTGCGTTTAAATTTCACACCCGAAAGGGTTAACGCGTTCCTCGACTAACGATCGAGGTTTCATTAGAATCGAAGTAACCATTTAATCGTAAAATATTCGTATTATCTGGTAATATTTCAACGAACATATTTATTCTTATAAAATAGATTATATCGGAGTGAAATTAAACACTGAACAAAGAAACGTCAACCTTGAAAAGAAGTTGAGTGTATAATCTGATATAATAGAATTTCTCCAGCCTCGGTGTCACATAGAATTAAATCTCGAAGATCGAAAAATGAGAATTGAACAACGAAGCTGCAGTGCTAAGCATTGACTTTCCATTGACCGAAAATGTCGATTTTTACGGGTGGATGCGTTTGCACGAAAGAAATTACAATTTACTGAGCCAACGAGCGCAGTCTAGATGCAAATAAAAAGTCTGATAATTATGTGGCAGTAACGAAAGTAACAATCGCGAAGTGATTACGACGTTCGAGGAGAATTTAGTTTTAATTCCGAGCAATGCAAACGTAGATTTCAACTGCATTTCGAAAAAGAACACGCGAATGCAAATTTCTAAACGAACGTAATCGATCGTGATTAATGAAAACACATTCTCTGCTTCGAATTGATCGTGTTCAATTGCTAGGGTTTTTTTTGCAGAACCGTCGGATAGATTTCCATGGCGTTGCATTTTTATCTCGTTCCATTTCCTTATAATCAATCGTACGTGGAAATAGTTTGCGCTTCAATTAACGAACAGTCTTCGAATTTAATCGTATTCTTTGAGTAAACTGTAGCTCGTGCACGATTAAATAGTAAAAATCTGCCATGCAAACATGCGTTCCTCGCTGAAAAGATTGTTTCTATTAAAATCGAATCTCTCTCACCACCACAAGTCCTGGAAACAATGAATTCAAATGCGGAGATTTATTTGTTGAAAGATACACGTCCAGCAGATAAATGTTTTTAATTTTTCTTCTTGGTCCGTAGTTCTGGAAGAACGATTCTCCAAAAGGTGAATCTTTAAATTGAATATATTGAATAAAAATATCGAGAAAAATGGTGAATCTTTAAATTGAATATATTGAATAAAAATATCGAGAGAAATGGAAAGACTTGTTAATAATGAACATTCGTTTAAAAAGAAAAATTAAACAATTTTCAAGTAAAAAAAATCACAGTATAATATTATTATTTTCGGTAAATCATAAGTAATGAGATTTTTGTTTTTTGTGACGAAGTTCTTGGTGAATTGTTTGTTTATGAATGATATGGTAATAATTTATGTTGGCAAACGATTATCAAAGTAATGCAAGTAAACTATGTGTTAATGAAGTACAATACAACACAAATATTATTGTGTTATATACAAATAAAAAAAGTGTCACTGATTAGAATTAATTACAACTATATAAGAGTGTCCTTTCGTAAATAGAACGATCGAACTTCTAAACGATATTCGAAAACGTAATGCACAATCATTTGACAATATATCGAAAATTACCAAGGAATTGTTAATCAACGCATGGAATGTTTCGATCGTGGTGAATATTGTTATTTCTTACCGAGCTCCCATATTTTCCAGAGAATCGCCGAAGAAATTTGCAAGTTGATATTAAATGTTTCGAGGCGTTGAAAGTTTACGGAGTAATAACGACGGTAGATCCCGAGTCATTTCGTTATAGACGTATCGGTAGCATAAGTTTCGCATATTTTACCGACAGAAACTTCCTTCCTTTCCTTATTAATTATGTCGCTTCGAGCAATCCGCTGGTGCGAAATAAGCCGCGCTTCGATGAAGCACACTTCACGAATCGCATTTAAACTGTTCGCGTTTGCCTAAGAAATTTAAACAGGCCAAGAGAAAAACAAACGAGCGACTTTCTGTATCGTCGGAAGTCGAAAATTGAACCATGAATTACCAATCAAATTTTCAACTGTCCACTCGTAAACCGCAACGATATATTGTTTCGCGATCATGATTTCAAACTACGCGGATAAAATCGAGAATAATATTTGCCTCCTTCTTTTATCGCATTCCTTTTTCCAAACGATGTGAATGCATAGAAAGAATAGCTATAAATTAGAAAATTTAAAAAAATTTCTAAAACATTCGTACAAAGATTGCTGGATATATTCAGTATCAATAGGATAATGAGAATAGTCAATAGAAATATAGTTTAAAAAATTATATATTTGAATATACAAAAAGTGGAGAAAGAAAGAGTAGTTCGAGAGAATCTAGATGTTTGAAAATATAAGTTTTACATATAAGGGAATAAAGGGAATGATACATATAAAGTAGTTAAATAATTGTTATATGTGAAAAATACAAATGTTGATCATAAATGTGTTTAACAAAATCTTCTATTCTTTATCTCTTTCATGAGATATTGTTAACAACTATTATACATTTACAATAGGCAACGAGAACTTATATTTGTGTGAAATAGTATTATAAACATTTGCTTTTCAACTTTCTTAATTATAATTTTCTCTTACAAAAATCAAGAATTAAAAGAAACAGAAACTGGTGCCTTTTTTGTTTAATTTTGTTGAAATTTGTACTTTTTGTTTAAAAGAATATGTACTGTTTATTGTACTTTTATGAGAAAAAAGTTACCATCTCTTTTAAGAACTATTCTGGTGGGACAGATATTTTAGATTTTGTATCATAAAAGTGTAATAATACCATCAAAACAGTTATTAGAGAAAGTTTCATGAAATAAATAAAACTGTACCATGTCTAGAGTACATAGGTACTAATTTCATTTACCAATAACATATTATTAATATATTTGTCTGGAACAAAATATATAAAAATAGTAAATAATTGTATCCTTTGAAGTACTAAGTTGAAATGAATACTCATTAAAATGACAACCAAATAACTTGTATAATTTAATCAAAGTGAAATGTATACAAATTTTGTAACATAATACATGATATACATGATATAATGTTGTATAATCTACTATAAATATTGCGTTTACATTCACTAACGTAATAAATCATTAAATAGAATTCAATATTTACTTGTTAAAATGTAAACGTATGTAGATTGAGAATTTTATCTGCATCGAAGAACAAATTATTTATTTCTGTCCCACAAGAATTCTCATATTTATTTTTGATAAATTCTATTCGAATTAAAATCTGTACTTATCAATAACTTATATTTATCAGATTTCATCAAAAGTTAAAATGTAACAATTCTTTTTACATTTTCTTTTTACACCAAGCAATTTTAAACTATTTAAGTAGATACCTAGGGTGAACATATCGATACGGATATGCACATTTTTACGTAATATTTTTATAGTGCAGTAGAACCTCGATTGTAGCAGGAAATCAGGATCGGAAATTCCTGCAAACATTGAGATTTACGTAATAATCAAGGTAACCAATCTAGTGAGATGGAGTTCACCTACACAATATATCTCTACTGTCAATGGTCACTGCTACTAGTTACTTGCCCCCTTCCAACTTTGCAGGTTGCTAAGTGACCATCCCTCTCCACTTGTCAACACAATGCAACGAATGAGGTTCCCATGCAATAATCGAGGTTCCACTGTACTGCGTCAGTTGAATTGTTTTCAGAAACAATTGGTGAATTTTGACTTCTTTTTCTTCACCAAAGAGTAATATATCTGTTTATTTTTAACGAGTCATAACCGCGATTTCTTATACTACGTAACGTATCGTCCATGTTACGTGAACATCTACTGTATTGATACGTTTTACAAAACTGATATCACTATTATCTAGTGATCTTTTAAAGGTAACTACTGCAAAGTATAAATGGTTCGAAGTAGCAAATAGTTGAAAAATTCTACTCGCCTCTGTAAAAATGGCTGACAATTGGCATAAATTTTTTCCCAAAACGTTAATCAAAATTTATAACTGCAGAGAAATTCGAAAATAATTAGTGATACGTCCTTATACATACTTGATTTGCACTAATCACGAGATATCCAATGCAGCAAATCTACGCAAATGAATATCCGAATTGCAATCTAATTTTCACAGTAGCATACAAATTTTAGTTTGATTTTGGTCATCAAGTAAAGTTACATTAACAACCACACTGAATATAATTCATCGCCACGTTAATGGTATTTCCTGCGCATTAAAATTAAAGTATTGTTTTCAAACAGTCGATAAATAATTACTAACAGCGGTTTTAAAATGTAATATTTGATTAATGCAAAGTATTTATTCCGATCGTATGCGAAACAACATATCGAATGCATAATGAAGTCAAGTATAATAAACATTCGTTTGAAATGGCTTCAGTTTTGCAAACTATTCAGTCGAGAAATTTTACTTCTTATTACAAATAGATAAACAAATTTTTATAAAAACGACGGATTCATTCTGTGTTAAATTTATCGGGTCAATTTCATCATTTCAATAATGAACCCAAAAGCGATAATTAAATTTTACATTAATAATTAAATAGCTGCAATTTCAATCCAGCGTTACCGCTCGAAGATAAAACCTTCCTTTCCTAAATTATTTACAAACGTCAGAAGCAATTCTTTTTTACATTTTTGTACATATTACACGACAATCAATTTATGAATATAATTAGAAATTTCATAAACGCATAAGGACTGTTTTCATATTACTTTTATTACAAACACATGATATTACGTAAAGTTTCTATACACAATCGCAACCCATTTTCTTACATTTGAACCAGAAATCCATCATCTGAAAATATTTCATAAATACTATACTTCCGTACAGTTTAGACGATTACTGATAACATTCTATTTCTCCGAGGAATTTTTTCAATGTACTTCCAAATATACACCAGCATAATTCATGTAATAGAGCAGACACGACAATGTAAATGGCAGTAATATTCCATTGCATAATGCTAAATATATAGCCACGTGTCTGCAATGGAAATTAAAAAAGGTTTAACGCTAGATTTACCAACTTCATCGAAACGATTGTCTCCAACTGCTTTCATAATGAAATTTGCTTTAAATTCCACATTTTGACATTTCAATAACGTCACGACTGTTTTTATTCTACACGTGTGATCTATTTGAAGTATTCTACTTCATCTTCTTCGTTTTCTTGTAGATACATATAAGTTACACCTCAATATTCCGAAATCTGTCGGTAGTTTCAGTGTTAAAAGCTCGCGTAAATTCGGAGCAAATCCGACGAAAGAATACATTTCGTTTTCAGTTTCCTTTTCCTCCGTTCCGAGTAAATCCTCGATCAAACTCACGCCCCGAACGGCACGTACGTCCGATCTGTAATTTCCGCGATACCAGTGGACGATAATTTCCAATTATTTCCTAACCCAGATATTTTGCGTCGTAGACGAATTCGAACGTGCGTGCACTGCGAAACGTGGATTTTCCACGAGATCGAACGGTTTTCAAGCTCGTGTGCGCACAACCCCCGGCGCGTTTTAATGAAACGCATTATACGGCTACGCATGCCGGTTTAATTACTATCACGCCCCGCGTCCAGACCGGCTGTGTTCCGGGCTCGAAAATCCCGTGACACGGTTCCAGCGCAATTTCCATGGATTCGAGCGATCACGGGACTCGTTCGTCGGTAGCTCGTTTGCTCGACACACGATACCAGTGTCACCGAATCAGAGATTTTAGGAATTTCCACGAATCAAATTTCAAACGCGGAGCTATAAATGTGTAAATAAGTAACAGATATTAAGGAATCATATTCAGCGAAAACGAGCTAAAATTAAATTTATTTGCTTAGAATAAGCAAATTGTACATTTTTCCGGTTCTCTTTCGTAACTTCGGTACTGTTGTTTAAAAATATAATAGTACGGTAGGGTTGAGATATATTAATATTCTGTGAAAGTTAAACAATCATATTTGTAGCAAAAACGAGCTAAAATTAAATTTATTTGCTTAGAACGTTTCAATTGTACAGTTTTCCGGTTCTCTTTCGTGACTTCGGTACTGTTGTTTAAAAATATAATAGTACAGTAGGGTTGAGAAATATTAATATTCTGTGAAAGTTAAACAATCATATTTGTAGCGAAAACGAGCTAAAATTAAATTTATTTGCTTAGAACGTTTCAATTGTACATTTTTCCGGTTCTCTTTCGTAACTTCGGTACTGTTGTTTAAAAATATAATTCTGTGAAAGTTAAACAATCATGTTTGTAGTGAAAACGAGCTAAAATTAAATTTATTTGCTTAGAACGTTTCATTTCAAAACTTTTTCGTTTTTCTTCGATAATATTGAGCCTATTAAAAAAAACATAAAATAGTACTACAGAAGTAAGGTGTAATATTAACGAAATTATACAGCAAGACGAAAGAAAATATAACAAAGAACGTAAAATATACAAAATTACAATCTTCCTGGATTACAATCAGTGCACTTTGGATACTTATAAAACATATTTAAAACATTATATATGCAAATTGTTGAAAACAAATGGAACTACAATCACATGGACTAAAACACAATTGTGATTCAAAGTAGATGAAACACGCGTATATGAAAATAAAATCGAAACATATAAAATAAATAAATTTAAACTTCGCTTGTGTCTTTAACATACACGTATGATTGTTTGATTTTTCACAACGACAAACAAATCTACAATTAATTTACAAAAACGCTAGTAAGTTAATTTTATAAGTTTACTTCTGAAATCTACGAAACGAAGTACAATTACCTATTATTCATTCTATAATACGACACTGTGAAAATGCAGCTAGTTTTCAAATTTATCCAGGCTTCAAGAATCAGCTATTTTCGTTCGTTCTAGCTTTATAAAAAATCCTCCCCTTTCAAATAATACACAAAGCGTGTCATAGTAACTTCGTCGAAAGATCAAACGAATGAAACGCTGGCAGCCACTCGTCGGAAAGCTTTTGTGGACTTCAATCAAGAACGATTTTGCATATCCCGTTCATATTAACGCGCAGGCATATCGAATTCGGTGAAAGTAAACGCTGGTTATTAAAATCTTTAAAAGGCGCGCACGTGCTCGAAATCAAAAGACTGAACAGGACGAGTTTTATTAACAAAAGATTCAAAGGGAATTCGCCGTGAAATCGAAAACACTTATCCGGTTGTCTACTATATATGACCGTCACGAGTACCATTTTGTTAAATCGTGTGTGTGAACACGTAAACTCGTGTTCAGATATATCCAGCTAAATTGATAGCAAAATTGTTAAAAATAACGATTGTATGAAACACAGAATACATAAAATTAAAAACAAGTACACCAAGTTGTTTAAAAAATGGTATACGTATCATATGACAAAGTTCTTGCAAGAATATATAATTCTAAATAAAACTCAGTGAACGAAAGTGCATAATTGCATTGAAATTTGAGTTTTTGCATCTTTGAAAAGGAGAAAACTATTTTAAATACGAGGGATCATTTTTATAATCAATGCACTAAGTTTACTATTGATACGTGATTTAATTAACACATCTAATTAGGTTTTTTAAATTCTATATTATTCTTTAAAATATTACCATACGAAGTGCATTCATGAGAATCGGTCAATGGAAAGTCTACACTTAACAAAATTCTATTACACAGTATTATTATAAAGTATTGAAAAAATTTTGAACTGAAAATGGTGGTTTCTAACGTATTTATTGTGGAAAAATATGAAGTATACAGTATTGTCAATTGATCTTTCGTAAATCATTTTTCAATTGAAAGTAATTGAAAATTTCACGTATTAAATATTGATTAATTTTGTACGGTAATTTTAATTTAAGTTTTATCGTCTATCCTTTACAATGAATACAACTCGGAAAATGTTATCCGAAATTATTGCATTATTACAGAGATGAAGCTTGGTGAAAGTGTGAACGCTTTAAAATCGGTGTAAATTTATTATTTATTCGGTCGACAGTGTGTTCACCATTCTTCGAGCCTGTTGAATCACGGAACAATTTCAACGGTAAATTATTTCCATGATGTGGCGGTATGAATCAATAGTTTCAGTCTCGTATGACGAAAATTGTACTCCAACGATGATAAATCGGTATCGTGTAAAATCGTATAATTTCGCGTTGTTAATTATTCGCTAGTTGTCGCTTAACGTCGAATAAAATAATTTTAATTCAACACCGAGTCGCACGAGATAAGTATAATTATTTTCCAAGTGTGCAAATTTACTTTCCGTTGTGAAAACTAATTTCACATTTTGAACAGTAGTTTCATGTTATTTATGTAAAAACACATCGCTGTGTACTGAAAATTTATATTCCTTGCTAATGGTTACATACGCAAATTATTACAATCAGCAGGAAAGTTTTATATTTCCATAACTTTTAACGCATTTCTAGAATACTTGAATTTTCCGTAATTTTATTTAGTAACAAATTGTAAAACTATGACAACTTTTTAACATTTGATGTACTTTATAGGTTCCAATTTAACTATTGAATTTAAATATAGGATTTGTTTTAATTTCACGTGAGAACAAATTATAAAATTTTGAACATTTTTTTATATGTTATATACGGTATAGATTTCAATCTTTCGTGATGATAACTTTAAATTCATTGTTGCTCCAAAATCGTGTAAATATATTTTTCTATTTACCGTTAACGATTATACGTGTTTGTAATAGCTGAAAATTTCAAGCATCGAATGTCGTTTGATTTTGTTCGTTTAATAGTTAACACTTATGTACGAATTTGTACAATCAACATTTATACTTTTTTCTAATATTGAAACGTTCATTCCGATGAAATTGTACACTTTATCAGTAACATACATTTTTTTTGTGGTTGTTTTCAGTGCTGATTGTACTCTTTTCTGTTCAATTTATATCTTAAATATTGTTCACTTTCAAATATAACAACTACGAAACTTCGTTTGTACAGAGTGTGTAAAAATATACGAGGTAACCGAGAAAGATACAATTTCTCTTGAAAACACGCAATAACAAATTTTTTTCTGGCTTTCGTGTTCGAGAGAATCGTTTTTGAAAAATGTACGGATTCAATGCCTCTCTCCGAACAAATATCAATCATGTTTGTACACAATTTATATAGTAATTTAAAAAGAAAAGAAAACTGCTCGATTACCAAAGATACTAAAAGAATTTTATCATTAGAGAACACAATTGTTCGAGTACTTAACGAATTAAAAATCGAAACGGTATTATCAAATGTCCACTTGTTCCTAATTTTGCAGTACTTTTATGCATGCGCATGCCCCGCGCATTTTTTAACATTGATTATCTCGATAACAGAGATTCCATACTACTTTTTCGATTTATTTTTCCGAAGTGAATCACTCACGATCACGATGTATCACATACTTCGCACGCTCTGTATGCATCTATCTAAATCGACTGAAAAAATTAATCATGTTCGTTCAACCTCACTGAAACAAACCCGAAATTACAAATACAAATAAGACAACTTACTATCTCTTTCGAAGCAATTGAAAATATTAAATATTAGATAAAATTCGAAAATATTCATTTCATATTAGAAGGGTTTACCGAAGTTAAAATACATGAAAAGAAATATGCAGTACGTATGTCTTCTTATAGTACATGTATGTATTGATATAACATACACATGTGACACACGTGTGCACACACGATACACGAATACACAAAACACGATGACTAGAGGAAACGATAGAGTTTTGCCAAAAGTACACGAACGGCTTTTGTAGCACGATAACTTTGTAACTTTAAACTTAATGTAATCTCACGAAGAAGTGGGACGCGGGCACTCGATGCACTTTGCGGACGACGTTCCCGTGTCATCGCAATCCAACTTTGCTGATTTAACGGGCATGAAACTAAGGAAACTTTACGTCCGGCACTGTATGAAAAATTAATAGAATTCACGATTAGGGTAAACGTACGTAGACGATTTTCATGGCGTAGCGCTGTTCTGCGACAATAAAAGAAAGTTTTACGGGAGGCATCGCTGGCTTCGTTAAAAATGAAAAAGATTTCTTGACATCAAACTTGAGAGTTTCACAGTCTCTCCATGTTTGTTTCTTTTTTTTTTTCAAGGAAGTAGATTCTAAATCTATGATTTATCGTACAGATTCCGACGACGTTCATTATTATTTTCATGTCAATGCTTCCTTGAATCTTAAATTGATTCAAAAACGATTCCTTTAATTGTACAAGACGTCCTAAATATGAATTGGTAAATTTCGTTAAATTTAAAATTTGTTACGATCGAAACATACTTTTTAACAACAGTAATTGTAACAATCATTTTTCTTGTACCTTTTCGAACAATTCTTTATTGATTTAATTTTACCGACATGAAAATGTTTATTTAATAGATGTTTCCTTGCAAATCATTTTTCGGAATAATTACGATACAGATATGCGTAAAATATGTATGAAATTATTATAAATTAGTTAATAACACGCTCGCATATTGCATCTATTTCAAAACCCGATTATCTTTAAAAAAAAAAAAGAGATACGTACGTTTTCGATTTATTTTTTTTTCCTCGAAAAAATTACACAATTTGGGACACCCTGTACAATTCGCGATATTCGATCTACAATCAAAGTCGAGAATATTGCAATTACGAATAATGAAAGATATACGTACCAATTATTGGTATTTTTATGTATATACTTATGTATATTGGTATCTTTAATGTATATACTTACCATTATTTTAAAATCGCTACAAACGTTTCTTGGACAACGATGTTATCGACACACTAATCGCATTGAATCGAACGATCAAGGAGTGCGCAATTTAAAACCCGAAGCGATTGAAATCGTTGCTTTCATTTAACGAAAAATCTCCGAAGCATTCGATGTACGTAATCAATCTGAATCGATGTTTAAACGTTTCGCGACGCTCGGTTTCGCGCGAAACAGTTTTATCGGAGCTACGAGAGGTCATTCGTGCACGGCAAACTCGCAATCCAAGACCACTTGTCGGCGGACAGCTCCGGATCGCTTGGCTTTCGTCCGATATATTTAAAAACTTTGCCCCGCTGCTGCGAACGAAACGGGATAGAAAAGGCTTCGGTACGTGTAAATGTAACACCGGGAACTGTCACGCTCGAACTCTATCCGCGGAGCTCTTTCCGCCGCAGACTTTGACAAAGAAAAACTAACGTCTCGATTTGGTTTAGCGCACTCGTAGTGGCAAAGTAATCATGTATTCGTGTACGAAAGAACGTAGGTACGCTGCACCGAAGGCTCTGAAGCAAAGAAATGGTATCCCAGTTCCAGCACCGTTTATACTCTTTCTTTCTCTTTCCTTTTAACTGTTTCTCTCTCTCTCTCTCTCTCTTTCACTTTCTCTGTCATTTTTCCTTTTTTTTTCTTCTGAATCTGCGTCTCTTAACTCTCAAGTGGTAGCCCGTTCAAGACGATCAACGACCACAAGTTTAAGCTACATCACAAATGAAACGATCGAGAGAGAAAGGAGTCGAAGAATTTTATCGAACGAATCGTGTTTGCGTCGTTAGCCGTGAAAATCCCCTAAATTCGTGTCAGAACACGCAGATACATTTAATAGGGCATGCAGCAAGTTACACGCTCGGATAATGTTTTAACGGAGAGGAATTTATACGACGCGAGATAGGGAGCTTAGACAAAGTTTCGATACGCTCAAAGTGCTTCTGTAATCCTACCGTAGTGCCAGCAAGGAGTTATCAGCGATATCAAGTTTGTGATTTGGACTTGCAATTGCATCGTTCGTACCACTCGAGGGTTAATCTCTTTTATGGCTGACCACACACTTCCTCCTACTTCTTGTAGCCTGTGTCTTGTTGCTCTGCAGTCGCAAAGTTTGAGTACTCTAGTAGTCGTGTGATGATTGAAACGTATGACGAGTCACCCTAGGCTAATTACTCTATTTATCATTATCACTATCGCTGTCGTTGTCGCTGCTCTGATCACTCTGCAAGGCAGTCTGCCTCCTCACTTCTGAGATTGCGTTGTCGACTCGGAATGTCTCTTTTTTTTTCAAAGTCGCAGTCAACCGCTCCGTTAGCGAGGATCGACGTGACACGATCGTAGATCGATCATCGTTTGGCTTTAACATTCGCGCGAGCGTGTTCGGGAATTAGCGTGTCCGGTGTGCACGAGGTGTACCGTTCACGAACAAAGAGGACAATACTGAAGAGCAACTTTGAAAAGGAAGCTTACCAATAATCGCGGCCATGCTTGAACGCGAGAGACACGAATCTAGGGACTGTCAACGTTGAGAAACGAGTTTAAGATTCTTTTACAGAAGTATCGAGATTGCAGACGATCCTGAGAGATACCTTAACATTCTTTCACGATGGATCGTACAATATGTGAGAAACACCTGTTTCTTAAGAGCTGTAAGAACTTTGAAGTAAGATCTGTGAAGCAATAGTTTTCATTATTGAACCATAAAGTGTATCAGATTGCCCAATTGACAACCATCGATTTCGATAAAACTTGTTACATACGTAATTACAGTACAGGGAGTGAAAACTACCCTGAAAGTTATGGATGAAAAAGTATACGAACAAAATGTATTGTAAAATTATTCTTACGGGATTAACAGTACTGACGTTAATTATAAAACTCGTGTAAATTTTCGGTTATAATTCTTAATTAAAATCGAAATTGATAAGCTGTGTGGGATACTTGAATGAAGATAGTATATTAGCAAACGTGATTGAACGATAGTTATTCTTGCCTAAGTAGAAAGGAATAAATTAGAAAGACGTGAAAAACAATAAGTTGCATAAGTTGAAATGAATGAATTCGAATTTCATAGAAAAAATCCTCTCTTTCCAATGTTTTCATTCATATTCTAGTTCATTCGTTTCGATTTATGTACCTTTTTCATACATTCTATATTATACACGCGAGAATATTACGTTTGAAGTTATGGCGGATACTATTCGTTCAGGTATAATTTCATCAGGCACGAAAATACATACATACCCGTATATTTGAAAAAAATACGAGTCGTTGTAACTTTAAACGCAATCTTTTCACAAGTATATCATATTTAGGCAAAAAGAACTATAATCTAATCTCATCCGTTGTTTGTTCTTACGTTTGATTTACAGCTAAACATAGAATACATTTTCCACTCAAGTAACACTTTGCAACTACTTGGAAAATTGGAAATTTTATCAATCTTGATTCTAATTAAGAATCCTAACCCATAATTTTCACGTAAGTAAGTACTGACCTAACGTTCGCACTATTAATTCCGTAGAAATTATTTTCACACTTCTTTTCGCTCGTGTACTAACCATTTTTATATATAAACAATACACCAAATAGGATCAAAATTTAAAATCGAAACATTAGTGTTCAATAAAGTAAACTGTGCATGCGAATACTACATTTTTCACTTATTTTGTTAACAAGAGTTATTATACAATTCCTACTATTATATATAAACAGGTACATATTTCATCCTCAACTATGCGGGTAGTTTCTTCATCTTTTCAATCCTCAATCTGTATATCGAGTGTCGTTAAAACATGAAATTGTCAATTATCTAACACTCCTTGCAAGTCTCCTCAACTCTAATCACAGTCGAATCTACCGTATACACCCCTAGAATCAAAAGTAAATATCCTCGTTGTTCAAAAATTCAACCTAATCCTTACTAACATTGATAACTTGGAACGAATACAAATGTATTATAATTTTAATACGCGGATAATCGAATCGTTGATAGTTAACATCAATAGGTACAGCTGATTCGCGAAGAATCAATTCCTTTTCAAAATTGTCAGAGCTCCGATTCGACGAAACGTGTGCTGCACACGCCTGTTCCGCAGCACGCTTTCCGCGCGCCTCTCTTTCTTTCTATTCACGAAGTTGTAGACCGCTCTCCGCTTTTTTTGTCACACGCGGCAAGCAAAAGCTAGAGGAGGAGTTTAGTTTGGGGCCGAGCTCGTCGGAATTTCGAAGACGTTGACCAGGCTTACGACTCGGCGCTCTAACAACTAGAGCCGAGTTATCCATCACGTAGTAACTAGTCTCTAATATTTCGACGGCACGGTCGCTCTATGTTATTTACGAGACTCTGGTACGGTAGTGCTGTCGTGCATGGCGCATCGTAATGTTGCACCCGACAACGAGAGGAACACACGGTGCATATTCGTTAGCGACGACGTATCACTGTCTAAGCAGAGTTTTGCATCGCCCACTTCCGCCAAATTTCTACTTCTTCTTCTTCTTCTACATCCATCCTTCTTCTTCTCTTCTCTAGCCTCTTCTCCCTCCCTCTTCTTCTTCTTCTACTTCTTCTTCTTCTTCTTCTTCTTCTTCTTCTTCTTCTTCTTCTTCTCCTTCTTCTTCTTCTTCTTCTTCTTCTTCTTCTTCTTCCGCTGCTGCTGCTGCTACGCCCTGTAAACCACTTCTTCTCATTAGTCTAACTCACGGCTTCTGTACACCAAGTGGCACCGCTGAACTTGCAGCTGTAGTTACTTTATTAAAGCCGGGTAAAGGGGCAAAATTGCGGAATTACGTCGACCGAGCGAACGTTTCCGTTGACGTCCGTGTACTTCCTGTCCGACGACGACAATGACGTCACGAAGAAATAATAACGTTATTTAACACTGTTTAGCCGTCTTCCCGCACCACGGTGGAGAATCGCGGATACTAATTGCGCGAGATGTTTTTACATCCCGGTGACTAACCGTTTCTTGCTAATCCTGACATTTTGTTAATTACCGGGAACTCGTACCGTCGTCAAATTCCAAAAGAACTCGAACGTAACTTTTTGCTCGGCTCTTTGCTACCCCAACGATTTTCCACGAGTTTCGTCGTAACTTTTTTCTACGTTTTACGTTTTGCGCGGACAAGTCCCGTTTGACGCGCATCGTTTACTCGAATAATCTGTAACCACCAGAACGGGAATTTCTACGAAAAGGGAATATTGAACTCGAAGTGATCACGCACTCTATGGATCATTGTTTGCTTTCAATACTCTGTGGATCATTGTTTGCTTTCAATACTCTGTGGATCATTGTTTGCTTTCAATATTCTGTGGATCATTGTTTGCTCTCAAATGATGAGAAATTGTGAGACTCAAGGGAGAACACCACTTTGCAAAAAATCAATATTTTCTTCCAATTTCTTAGAGATTAACCTTTCGAGAACGCTATCGTGAAATATTGAGACGAAACTTCGAAATAGTTACGAAAATATAACGTTTTCCACGGAGAGTATCCCGACTCTCTGGCCGCTACTTGACACTAAAACGTTCCGATCCTTATACTTTGAAAGCGTTTCCCTCGAAACAGGATTTCTCAAATTAATGGTTATCATTTCTCCGAAACTTATCCAATTAACTTGAAATTTGAACGTTCTCTGTATTCTTGTCTCCAATACGTTTGGTAAAAGCTTGAAAAAATCGTAGATTTTCTCCTACAACATTCATATCGTTTTCTTCGGAAGCTCGACTTAAACAAATTAAAATTTCAAAAAAATCTATATGTACAAAGATGACGATATTTGTCCGATTAACTAGAAACGCGAATTTTGTACAATTCTAATCATTAGAACAGGAGAAATCCAATCCGCCATGGAACTAGGAAATTCAAGTAACGTGTAACGAAAACACTTATATTTTCTATTTACCCATCTTAACATTTCTCTATTAAAGCTGGAAAAAATAGTCTCGAAAGTACGTACTTTTAATATGTGTATATCTATTAAACATTTATATTACGTATTCTGTATCGTCGGAGAAAATGTGCAAATATTAGAATTTCTTCAGCTCGAAAAGTGGTGTTCCCTCTCAGATGAAAAAATCGAGAAAGTTGTACATATTCGATCTATATCGGGTGTGACGAAAATTTCGATAGAATTGTTTGTCTTCTTACTTATTAATGTACGATTGTTTAAAAGTATACTCGAAGAAATGAATTTCAAAACCATATTCTAATGCTCAACATGGTAGAAACTTTTCGAAATTGTGAAAACTTATTACAACGAAATTTATTAGAATTATTCTCTCATTCATAGAATGCTTCTCAAATGTTCCATAGCTCCTTACGAGCGATTTAATTACTCAAACGCGTAATCTTGAATTTTCAACGATATATCGACTCACAAAAATTTAACGCAATTCGTACAAAGATGATCAAGATTATTTAACACTAGAACTATCGACAGTGAACGTATTACTATTTGTACTAAATCGCATACGTGTCTTCGAAGTTAGATTGGGACAAATTAATGTACGAGTATCATTAATTGCACATTTTGATAATTGTTTACGAATATTGCAGGCAAATGCACCTTTACACATATTGTAGGCACTAATAATTGAGTAATTTAAAAGAAAAGTTTGAAACAAATCAAATTGAGTCTTTTGTTAGGTCTAATATTAATAACAAACGTATTACTATTTGTATTAAATCGCATACGTGTCTTCGAAGTTAGATTGGGGCAAATTAATTTACGAGTACCATTAGTTGTCCATTTTGATAATTGTCCAGGAATATTGTAGGCAAATGCACCTTTACACATATTGTAGACATTAATAATTGAGTAATTTAAAAGAAAAGTTTGAAACAAATCAAATTGACCCCTTTGGTAGTTCTACTGTTAATAACAAACGTATTACTATTTGTATTAAATCGCATACGTGTCTTCGAAGTTAGATTGGGACAAATTAATTTACGAGTACCATTAGTTGCCCATTTTGATAATTGTCCAGGAATATTGCAGGCAAAAACCCCTGTACACATATAGTAGACATTACTAGTCCATTTTGATAATTGTCCAGGAATATTGTAGGCAAAGACCCCTGTACACATATAGTAGGCACTAATAATTGAGTAATTTAAAAGAAAAGTTTGAAACAAATGAAATTGAGCCCTTTGTCAGGTCTATCATTGAAATTCCTTCGGACAACAATATTCCACCCAGTAAGACAGAAATTCCCGTTACCTTCGCGCGAACAACGCGGCGTGAAGATTAACGTAGCGTTTAATCATACAAGACCATCAAATTAAATCGACGCTGTTCCATTAATTCAGCGTTGCATCGTGGAGCTCGTATCGGCCCAGTGTTTCCACGTTGATAGTCATGCGCGCCCGAATCGCAGATTAAACAATCCAGCGACGAGCGTTTCAATTAAGCGCAAGATCGTAACCAGCCCGAAAGTTTGTCGCGATACGTTGAGTTGGTGGTTCGATTCTCGCGTAGTCAGCGGAAGAATCGACAAAAGGGACGATACAAGGGAACCGATCGCCAATGGTCGACTGGGGGACAATTGTTCGTGCATCGAGGAATCGGAGGTAGATCGATCGACTCGATCCAACCGAGTACCGTGGCTAAGTTCTCGAAATCCATCTTGAAGGGTCGTTTCCGTCGAGGGGTTACTGCTGGACACCAACGAAACGATTCGTAGAAACTCCAGAACACAAGGAAAACATCGTTGTTTTCTACAACAGAGAATCTGAGAATCGAACATGTTTGCCCT
The DNA here is from genome assembly GCF_051014685.1 of Ptiloglossa arizonensis. NCBI lineage: Eukaryota > Metazoa > Arthropoda > Insecta > Hymenoptera > Colletidae > Ptiloglossa > Ptiloglossa arizonensis. Next base: position 4,529,713 of record NC_135056.1, on the reverse strand, counting down.
TATGTGGAAACTTGATTTCCGATCAGTAGAAACACCTCGATAAAAGTCAACAACTCGAGCCAACCAAACAAGACAGCAAATCGGATCAACTTTTAACAAGTACGATAGCATTACGTACGATCGAGCAATACTGCTTGGGTATCGATACTGAGACTGCTAACGCAAAGTGATACTTATTTTTTATTTATCGCGATAGCTTCACGAAAGTATCGTCAATGGCTCGACGAGATCTTCCCAAGAAAATTGAATCCAAACACGACTCTACTCGCACTGTTTTTAATTATACGTAATTGGTAGCTTGTTAAGATTGATTCGAACGACGTGTAATTAAAGATTGTCGAAATGCGATCGTGTTCGGGCTTGTTTCAATCGGGAAGTCCTCACCGATCCATTTGCAATGCACTCGTGAGGATAGATTGACGAATATAAGAATTTTAATTCTCCTTAGTGAACAACATTTGATCGCGTGTATCTTATCACTCTTGCCTAGAACCTTGAAGAAACGTAAGCGGATTCCGAAACTTTTATCGAGGCGAGAATGGAAACTTTTAACGAGGACTTTTTACAACGAGAAAACAAAGAAGTTCGTTTCATTTTTCAAAAACGTGCGATCATTTCGTTCTTTTAATTCGCCTTTGAGATTTGCCTGATTTTAAATACAATTTTTGACTCGTCTGGTAGATAATCGCCGCAAGATACGATGAATCTTGAAAATTCGACAAATTATGAGACCGAGGTAAAGGCGGGGGAATGTCTCTCGTAATTTCGCTAAGCAAAAGTCACGTGCACGACAATAGTGGTGTAAATTAGCGGAGACAGGAAACGGAGGAAGTAAACCAGGCGTTTCGCGGAATTCCTCGAAATATAATTTCGCGACGCGACCCACGGCATCTCGGCGGCGAACCGAACAGATCGTAACGAACTGCGGAAATAATCGTAATGCGCGCGGAAAACGCGTTACGGTCACGATGGTGCGGTATTCGTGGCCATGGAGTCACGAAGATGAAATAACGAGGCGGTACTCCGAACGACGAACCATTTCGGATTAAATGAAGCGAGCAGTCGATTGTTTTTATACGAGTTGCTCCATAGAGGTCGACCGAAGCATCGGTGATCAGAAATTTCGCGTTTGAAACGAAAGTCTTCGGAGCAATTGATATTGCTACTCGTCAACGAACATGTGTACCAGGTTGTTCGATAGGTTTTGTCGTTTTTTCCATTGTAAAAAAATACCGTGACACTTCAAATTTGAACAACCGTAAATATACGAACGATTCGATAAATGTGAAACTTCACACGTGTTCATCAAACAGTATCAATGAACTTAATAGCTCTATTTCTTATCGAACGACAAAACTTATCGAGCGATCTGTTACACGACGTTCTATCACCGAAATATTTTTATCATTCGATTTTAATCACTTTTGTGCTAAACTATCACTTGCTTAGCGACATTTTTGAAAATTAATTTATGTGAAAATAATTCTTGGGAGATATTGATTCTTTGTTGCAATATATGAGAATTTTATTGTATTGTTGCAACAAAGACATTGATTCCTTGTTGCAATATATGAGAATTTTATTGTATTGTTGCATCAAAGACATTGATTCCTTGTTGCAATATATGAGAATTTTATTGTATTGTTGCATTCTCTCTAAATATTTGTATATGTTGATTTATCATGTTCGTATACAGAGTGAGTGCGACTTAGCATCTTAATTATTTATATCAGAGGGAATATGTCTCGAAGAAAATATGTTTGGTTCGATGTAATTTTCCACGGGCTTTATTGTGCAAGATATTGAGGTCGTCTTGATGTTTTTAATTGGAATATGGTATTTTTCTCGCGTAATAGCCTGTAATGTATAGAGGAATTCAATGACCAATGACCTAAATATTTACAACGAGAGCGTACAACTTTACGAATTCCTCGATCCTGTAATAAAGAAGCAAAAAATATGTATATAATTTAAATTCACGCTTAAGTATCTACTTAATGATATTGGAAATATCTTCTCCATTCTGTATTTGTTTACATCGTGTAAGATACAGGATAACAGGGTACATTATATTACACAATCAAAGCATCGGTAAAGCGGGTGTAATACTATTAATAATAGTAATTCAGTGCGAATGTTCGGATTCAAGAGCACTACAAGATCATGATATACATATCATAGATTACTACACGAGGAAACACTGTGTTATACTCAAAAACATCAGGGTGATTATAATATTTTAAAAGTATAAGCATTGCATAAAATGACTTTCGATGTACCCCATCGAATATATTTTTCTAACAACCATTTACTTATAATATAAAATATGACGAAATTTCTTAAGATACTAAATAGCTCACTCCGTATGGTAATTTATTATTTACGTTAATCGTGAAACTAGAAACTTAGTTTAATTTTAATCAGATCTTACTTTTTGAATATTATTACTACTCCATCTTCAAATTTTCTATATTTCCTTTTTCCTACAGCGTACCACCAGCAGCGAAATAACTTTTTATTCCTGTAAATAATTAATACGATTATTTGTATATACACGTACACATAATAGCGTGTGTTGAGTTACACAGAGTGTTTATCATATTTTTCTTATGAACGTAAAACACGTCTAACATAATCCACAAAAATAATTAATGAATGTAATATTCTCGAAATGATAAATTTATTGCACAAAGATAACAAATTACTGTTACTATCTTGATTTCTTTATTTATTTCTAGTGAAAGTCAGATAATATAATCACAAATCTGGAAGTCGTATTTATAAACACATCTTATCCTTTCTTATTATATTAGAAACTTGAATATATTAACAATAAGTGTTCGAATGTTTTTTTAATATAAAAATTAACTATTTCTCCACTTCTCTTTAATTATTGAAACAAGTCTGTTCAACCAACAATTCTCAAAACTGTCTTTACTAGAAACTTCACTGTAACAATATTAAGTAGTATTATTTCGCTTATTCATTTCAAAACGCTTGATTTCGTCGTTTCGATTCATATTAAAAGTTTCCTTTGAATTTCACTTTCAATTTAAATATACCTTTGAGTTCCAACGTAAATATTCATATATTAAAATACGAAATGAAGTATTAAACTATGACTGATTTTTTCATTCATAATTCGCACGTGCATCGAAAATAACCGAGCTTAGAAATACTCAACCGTACCGAGTACCTTTGTCAATTACCGTATCGTAGATAAATTTTTACGTAACGTAATTCCGGGCTCACAAAGGAAGCGTCAAAAGAAGTCACGATAGAAGTACCCTACTCAGGAAGGCACGGACGACATTTACGATGTTCTGTGCGCGATACCGGAAGCTCATGAAAGTGTCTGAAAAATGTCTTATTTAAGCGGGTACCTATCGGTCGGCTGCACAAGAGACAGGAGTGGAAGCGACGGACTGAAGGTCGCACAAACGTCTACGTAAAATACGAGGCAGAAATATGCTTCAGACAGGACTATTCTTCCGTACCTGTCTCACTTCCGTTTCCGTGTCCCCGAGTCTGTGGAGAGAACGACCGTCTTCGAAAGTATCGTGCAACTTTGACGAAACATCGGCCTCGTGAGCATCTGCTGCCTTCGTAGATGCACATCCACGCAGTCGGTGATTTCGTTTCTACTTGTATTGCCAGACAGTTTCATCACGACGAAGCGAAATTACACTCGCAAAATGACACTTTCCTTTTCTCGGTGAAACTCCGAAAAACTCGCGCGATTTTGCGTTCGACGCTCTTTTCACGCTGGTAAAGAGACACTCGACTCGAAGGGTTATAATAGTCTTTCAAGGGGATATTCTGGTCTGCATCTGGTCACTCTTACGGTGATTTTTGAGAATTAAGTAGAAAGAAACTAATGGATATAAATCGTTCAAATTTAGTATAGATGTATATTGGTATTTCAGGTGTCAGGAAAAAAAATGTCAAGTAATTATGTTTAATTTTGTGGAAGATAGATACTATCATGTGTTTCGAAGCTTCTATCCAATTGGTGACATCGATTGGACATATTTTTAATTGATAATCAACTGATTCAAGATTTCTTATCATTTTTATACTTATGTGTAGATATTTACTGAAATAAGAAATATAAGTTAGAATAACGTTTAACCAAATGGCGATCTTTAAGAGTATAAAAATTCGAGTTTTAGTTAATATGATTTTTCAGGGTTGTAAATTCAAAGTAATGCAGACATCAATCTAGTTCAAACAATAGCGAGACGCTTACTTCATATTTATTGTAACTCCGGTTTTCAAATGGAAATTTTTACATTGGATGCAAAATTATCCAACGAACGATCAAGTAACCTCTATGAATTGTACAGTTACCAAGTTTTCGAACCACTATATTTCTAACTATTTTACGAATTTCGTCTTAATACTTTGACATATTTTCAAGACCTGAAATATTATGAAAATACAATTATTCAAAAATCGTTTTTAACCATCTAGACTAGAATAACCCCTTGACTTCATAAAATTGGAGAAACTAATGATTAGGACTGATTGACACAAGTTTTATATTTTCACTGCCACTCGATTTGAAATATACCATAGTTTTGTGTTTTTGTCACTGTCATTAATTGCATTCAACGAATACGTATACACTAAATTAATTTTTTCATGACCGAGCTGCACTATTTCATCCTTAAGAAATGTAAAATGAATTAATAACTGGAGAGTAAGAGGAATAACAGTTTTTAATTTATAATTCATATTCTCGTTTAATATGATAGAATTATAGAGTAAGAATTGTTCTGAAACAGCTCTGACAGAATGGTAACGCATATAATTTGTTTCTTCCAAACTGAATCTTTCATATCACTTGTACTGTTTTGATTGACAATGAAAAATTTATTAAAAATATTTAACATCGTATTTTAAAAGCTTTTGATGCTTATTCGATTATACGACATTTGCTCTAAAATTTTATGTTTGATATATTTAGATAAAATAGATAAAATTCATAGAAAATTCATCGACTTGTGCGTTAGTATTAATTTATTGTTAAACAAATAGATATCAAACTGGAGTAAATATGGATTAAGCGAGGATAACAGGTTCTGCATTCGTCGACTAAAATTCTCGGACGTACGTGATTTTTCGACGAAATGAAAATTCCTTTTCGTATCAGCAGAATTTATTTTTCGGTATGACGAGTTTCGATACTTGAAATTCAATTTCATATCGATATATTAAAACAAATCACAAATTTTTATTCAAAATAGACTGTCCTCTTTTTTATTTACCAACGATATTCTGATAAAAAACGATGAAAGTTTCCATCGTCGAAGATTCAGAAAAGAACGTCAAAATGAACAATTCTTGGGAAGAAAATGCTATTAGAAACCCGTAATTAACGATATTAAGACGCATCCAGTGGTTTTCCGAACTAATTTCTGGAAATTTCTTTTTATTCTTTCACTTGGCCATTTTTCAGTGATTAAACGAACGTGAGGATTGAAAACTTTCATCCTCGTACAGCTGAAGATGGTATATCGATAACACGTCAGATTAAAGGATTAAAGGAGAAGATTGAAACGGAGAAAATCATGCGACAATAACTCTGCCAAGAAATGGAATGCAGTACAAGCAATAGAACGAAAATTACTGAAAACGCATCAAGCCTAAAATTTATTTCTATACTGAATGTTTTAATACGATTCCATTCGTAAGAAAATATAATGCAAAACAAAGGCGTAAAAATTACGAATGCATCAGAGCCCAAGAATGTGTAAGAACTAAAAAAAAGTTGAATGACTCAATAGATTGTGACGAAGTAAATTTAATTTCGTATTCTAATAGAATTTTTTTTAATTTGCTGAAATGAACTAGCTGATTTGGTGTGTGACTTAATATATTAATTAAGTCATAAATTAAAACATATTGATTACTATTGTTGTCTTGATTGAAAATAAACATTCGCGAAATGGAAACGAATATTAAAAGCGAAATAAGAACTATTACAAAGGACTTTGGAACGAAGCTACTCTGTTTTAAATTGAAGCGAAATCGAACTACGATACCAAATACTAGCATAACAATCTGTAAAAGTGAAAAGTATGAAACAAAAGGAGAAAAATGGAGGGTTGGAAATATTGATACGGCGGAAATGAGAAAACGTAGCTACGTGACGGTAAAAGAAACGTGCCTATTGGCCCTGGGTATCAAAAGACGATCAAATAACTGTAGAAAGGAATACTGATGAAAAATTTACGATTATTCAACCAGGACTCGGGCATGAAACTGACGACAAAAGAAAACATTTGTAATACCATATACGATTGAATTGTACAGCACGCTCGAAATGCAGTAAATTTAATTTCCACGGTAAAATTTATTCAATTATTTTAGATATTATTTGGAGCAGCACAAAGTAAACTTTTATTCGAGAAATCAAATATCATAGTAGCTCACAAACTATTTCAATTTTTAGAGACGATTTGACATATATTTAAAGGCAATATTTTTGATGCATTACAAACATACAGTATCGAATATATTATAAATTTAATGTAAATATTTTTATATTAAATACACCACGGTATTTTCTTCAGCTATGATAGAATTTAATTAAGATATAAAGGTTTTTACAGTGCTACCTAACTAATATTGATTCTCATATTGAGCTTTCAAATTTAAATATTTACAAAAAATTAAAGTTCATATTTTACGAAAAATACAATTTTGTTAAAATATTCATAGTCGGTTTCTAAACTTTTTTCCAAACTATTTGAATTTTCTTTTGAGAATTTTTATGGAAATAGGAATATCCGCTTTATATTTCAATTTATCAATTTAAAAAAAAAATGAGAAATCTTTTAATTAAGATGAATTTCGCAAAATATTGTACCAATTACTGAAAATATACGAGTTAGCTACCATGCTAACGATGGAAATGAAATTTTACATGCTGCAACATGACACCAGAGAAAACTGAAAAACTGAAACCATGAATTTTTCAATCCTTTGAAGTGTGAAAATCAGAAACGCCCGAATTATGCAATCCACGGAATACAAACCTGCGCGTCAAAGAGAATATGGAACAAACTGAAGTATGAAATTGCAAAATATTCCCAACGCAAAGAGAATTTAAAATATTCCAATCGTAATAATTGATATTGAGTGGAACAATACATAAAGTAGAATAGGAAGAATAATACAGATCGAAATTATGATTTAACGGGAACATCCACAAAATTGAACCTGAATATTTATAATATCTTATCCATTTTTAAAGTAGTAAAAATTAAGATGGCCTCTTTTTTATTCTTTTAACGTTAGTCCAGAAATTATTGGAAATGAAAACACGAATTGTATGTTTTATACGTAAATGAATAGCAAATAAACAATTTAACGCGGAAATAAATGAAACAGTTTTACGATAATTTATTCGTGCACTGTAAATAGGTGTGTACTTACATATTTATTATATTATACATATATACACTTTCATTCAGAACACTTGATACAAACAAAATTTATTTCTAAAAATACAACTTATTTATTATATATTGATTTCTCGGTCAAAGTTAAAAGCATCCTTCATAATAACTCGATATAAATATAATTTATCGTTTACGATGTACACTGTAATCTAAGGTTTCTGTCATACTTGAATTAATTTCCAGAGTGTACATTTTAAGGACCTGAATTTTATTTTCATTTATTAAGAAAATGCAGTTGCACTCTTCAATTTACATATACTTTTACCACAAATGTTTTCTATCGTAAAAACGTTACGTAAAGTTACGTAACATATTGTGTAACACGAGTATTAAAGTAATAATCAAACTTTTACTCTTTTACCAACAAATGTAAACAAATACTTCCAAACGCGACTATACACATACGTATACCTATAGTAATCACAAATTCGGATCACGAAATTTGCACACGCATGATGCACATCGAGTGAAACGACAAATAGTCAGCAGACGACGAATCAAAAACAAACTTTCTTCCATGGAAAAAAAAGCAGAAAAATATAACAAAATACACGAAATGCGATAATAGCGTGTACCGTGGAAATGGACAAATATTACAGATCGCTTTACACAATCGAGAGGTTAAACTACGAATCGGACAAAGAAAAAGTTCTCGAAGCGAGAAACAATGAGTAGAGAAACGTTTCAAATTTCTCCAAACGCGAAACTTCGAATCACTTCACCTGTGGACATTCGAACACCGTGAAACATAAGCCCGCGAAGTCGGTGGCCAAAAGCATCGTCGAACCAGAGAAGATTACCCGGTGCTTTAAGCGCGAGGAAACTTCGAGTTGCTTTGAAGTCAGGATGAAAAATCGCAAAACGCACGGTCCATCGAGCGGGAACTCGAGCGTGCAGTCAAAGAACGGCCGCGAGCGTCGTTAAAATCGCGAGATTACAGATTCGCTCGGTCGAACTAATGCGGCCGAATCGAGTCTCCGCTTCGGAGAGAGAGAGAGAAAATGTCACCATCGAACCGAAGTAATCAAGGGACACATTGAGCGCATAAAATGGCGGGAGACAGCCGGGAACGTTGGAGAGAAAATGGTGAAAAGGAGGGTAGGGGGGAAAAGGATACAGGTCGAAGGAAAAGACGAGGACGAGTTATACATGATGGTGTAACGAAGGCGGTCGCTCGAAGTAATCAAGGGACACAGTGAAATAAACGAGCGCCTTCGATGAAAGGGTGTACAGGGAAAAGGAACGAGTGTCTTTCTTGAACACTGGAGTACCGGAGAACCGAGGGCTGCATGGAAGGGAATCGAGAAAATGACTAAAGAGGGCTTGAACGCCGGACCGTAGGTCCGTGAAAACCTCGCGCGCTCTTTCGAATGGAACTCTACGATACTTCAATCGTGCAGGTATAAATCTACTAAACGAAAAAAGGGATTCAGCTGCGCGGGGTGGTCTCGATGTAAGTGTAATCTTGGGGAATATATTCCGCTCGATGCGACGGTAACAAAATGTACGGTGATGTATCGGAGGGGAGTTAGTTTTTTCCCTTCCCGAGTGCCAAGTTAAGAGGGTAGTCTGATCTCGACGTGGAGAGAGTAGAGAATTTTGGAAATATTACGGAACGAGGATCATTCGAAAGGTATTAATTTGGAAAAATAGAGAATTTTTGAAATTTTATGGAACGAGAATCATTCGAAAGGTATTAATTTGAAAAAGTTAAGAATTTTTTAAATTTTACGGAACGAGGATCATTCGAAACGTATTAATTTGAGAAAATAGAGAATTTTTGAAATTTTATACGACGAGGATCATTCGAAAGGTATTAATTTGAAAGAGTAGAGAATTTTTGAAATTTCATGGAACGAGGATCATTCGACAGATATTAATTTGAGAAAATAGAGAATTTTTGAAATTTTATACGACGAGGATCATTCAAAAGGTATTAATTTGAAAGAGTAGAGAATTTTTGAAATTTTATGGAACGAGGATCATTCGAAAGGTATTAATTTGAAAGAGTAGAGAATTTTTGAAATTTTATGGAACGGGGATCATTTGAAAGGTATTAATTTGGAAAAATAGAGAATTTTTGAAATTTTATGGAACGAGAATCATTCGAAAGGTATTAATTTGAAAAAGTTAAGAATTTTTTAAATTTTACGGAACGAGGATCATTCGAAACGTATTAATTTGAGAAAATAGAGAATTTTTGAAATTTTATACGACGAGGATCATTCGAAAGGTATTAATTTGAAAGAGTAGAGAATTTTTGAAATTTTATGGAACGAGGATCATTCGACAGATATTAATTTGAAAGAGTAGAGAATTTTTGAAATTTTATGGAACGGGGATCATTTGAAAGGTATTAATTTGGAAAAATAGAGAATTTTTGAAATTTTATGGAACGAGAATCATTCGAAAGGTATTAATTTGAAAGAGTAGAGAATTTTTGAAATTTTATGGAACGAGGATCATTCGACAGATATTAATTTGAAGAAGTAGAGAATTTTTAAAATTTTATGGAACGAGGATCATTCGAAAGGTATTAATTTGGAAAAATAGAGAATTTTTGAAATTTTATGGAACGAGAATCATTCGAAAGGTATTAATTTGAAAAAGTTAAGAATTTTTTAAATTTTACGGAACGAGGATCATTCGAAACGTATTAATTTGAGAAAATAGAGAATTTTTGAAATTTTATACGACGAGGATCATTCGAAAGGTATTAATTTGAAGAAGTAGAGAATTTTTAAAATTTTATGGAACGAGGATCATTTGAAAGGTATTAATTTAAAGAAATAGAGAATTTTTGAAATTTTATGGAACGAGGATCATTTGAAAGGTATTAATTTGAAGAAGTTAAGAATTTTTGAAATTTTATGGAACGAGGATCGTTCGAAAGGTATTAATTTGAAAGAGTAGAGAATTTTTAAATTTTATGGAACGAGGATCGTTCGAAAGATATTAATTTGAGAAAGTAGAGAATTTTTGAAATTTTATGGAACGAAGACCATTCGAAAGGTATTAATTTGAAACTTTTCCAAAATAATACAACTCTTGTGATATGGAGATTTACGACATGGAATTTTTAAATAGCACTTCTCGTGTCTCTCTAAATTCATTCAGGAACGAAATTTCTAGAAATTTTATACTTTGTTTCTGCAGCGTTGTGGATCGTAATAATTGGTTTAATATTCATAGATGTTCAGGAATATTAAAAATTATTAGTTGAGCTTGAAATTGATCAAACAATTAATGCTTTACGACTTTCTGTAACGCGCACCTTTAAAAAGTTATCGCGCAAGAAGAATATATTTTCAAACATATCTCTATATAAGATTTTTTTATCACTGCAACGATTAGAATATATTCTTGAAGTTTTGCCGCTTATTTAATAAGTGTATTTACATGGATAACGTATGTATATCTTGTATATACATAACGGTATGTACAGTTTGAATGAAAAATACCATTTTCCTAATATTTTTTCTAATTCTTCTTGAATTTGTGTCAAACAACCTACGTTAATTATGACAACATATATAAATAGATTAAACACAAAATAGATTAAAATAGTATTAAACTATATATTTAACCACCACGTATTAAACATCATAAAATAGATTGGTTAGCTAATATTTATTAGAATATTTATAGTAGTACAATTTCCTGTATTATATAAATAGGCAAGTAAACCTAAAATGTGATGAGTCATTCTTCTTTTAAGAAGGACTTGGAAGAAGCATAATATGGAAGCAAATAGTTTCCACAAAATGGAGTTTCGTGCTAGGTTCCTAATGTACTCATCAATAAGACTGATGTAGCAAACTCTGCCTTAGTCGCAATTAGGTGTGTCGATTGACTCCTATACGACGAAGTCATTTGCTTAATGAACCTGTGGAAACAGATTTAGCAAATATCCCGTAACGATGTTATCTAGAGGCTTTAAAGCTGGAATTTCGTAACAGTATTAAAATACACTCAGATATTCAGCTAAATGCCTCAAATATAGATTAGACATTATAATCAATTATAGTAAATATCTAAAACAATAGCTACCAGTATTATATTAAATATTTGCTAACCTTTTGTGTTATAATGTTCAATGAATGGTGATTAAATATCTGATTTTATTTTATTTCAATCTATTTTAATGAAACATATAATTTGTTTTTGCTAACCTATTTGTGTTATAATGTTCAATGAATGGTGATTAAATATCTGATTTTATTTTATTTCAATCTATTTTAATGAAACATATAATTTGTTAAATATACGTTTTACATATATCTGTGACGTAGTAAACCTGTTAAAATGTGAAAGTAACCTTGATTTTTTACTGGAAAAAGAGTGTGCAAACACGACTTCTACTTTTTTCTACAATTTTTCTCGTCGTTCGTCCAGTACATAACCTGAAACGAAGTACGAGCAGAAAAAATATGTAAATTGTCAACTAATGTATTTAAGGATCGAAGATTTTTAATCTAAAGTTTAATTTGTGAAACACAAACGATATACACGTTGACTTTATCTCATTCCGTGACAATACGCGACTCTCTATGCAATTGTATGTCATTAAGTTCGCAATATATTTTCTACCGTACGGTATAAAATTAATGAATCATGAATCGTTTCAAATACGTAACACGGACAATGGCGAATCGTTGAAATCTCCAGCATTGCAGAAACGCTGAAGGAAAAGTTCGTGACTATCAAATGCAAACCAACTGAAAGCGATTTCACGTGTACTTTACGATGGAAAGTAATCAATGTTTCACAACCATACTGCAAGTGTCCCGCGTAGAGGATTTCCAATATGATTCGGATTCAGTATTTACTAGATACGACCTCTGTATTTTCACTTCGATGTTTTGTCTTCCACATGGCACATAATTGCATTAATTCGAGACATTCCTTCGGATAAATTTCGCAAAGTCTCCTCTCCTTTATCTCTGTTATTTTTCTAACGAATAAGATTACACAAAATTAAATACTCGAGATATACTTTTAGCAAAATTATTAAATAGTAGAGCTTGCGTGTGAAATAAATAAAAAACAAATATTATATTCTTAACTAAGCTTTTTTATGTTTCGATTCTTGAGCTTTAAATTATCTTAAAAATTACAATAATTAATCCAAGAGTAACAACTATCGTTAAATTGCAAACATAAATCGTAAAGTTAAATTATAGATAAAATAATATTTTTCTTGACCATTCTTATGTGCTGAAATAATGACGATAAAAGACACAATTTTTGTTAAACTATTTCAAGCAATTTATTCACTGCGTAAACTCACAATTTATTGTAATCCGTAACAAACAATGAATCCACGAAATAACTGATTTACCAAAAGAATTAAAGTATGGATTTTAATAAATCGAATGCATGCTGTAACACGAATAAATTGCTCGGGATGGTCCAACAAAAATTATATTTCTTATAACAAATCGGAAACATAAGTGTAAGCGAAGGAGAAAAGAAACAATCTCAGTACGAAATACTCAATAACAGTATGAAAAACGAAATATTCTCTAAATGTGACAGCATCACGGATGAAAAGTTTCGCATAATTGCACACAACCTCGGTCGTGCATTTTGTGCATGAAAATATCGATTGTTGCGCGAAACTTACGTTTTATGGATCGTTATTAACACAAAAAACACACTCGGACGATACACGAGGAATCACGATCCGTGTTTGTTCGAAGGCGACGCAAATACTGGTATTTAACTGCTAATTAAACGCGCGTTGTTAACTAAAGCGTGTAATAGAACGATGTGATCCGTGCCGATACCATCGTGGTGCCCCTGATAGTATCATTGCGCATTCATCTAACTTCATTGCGATTCACGCGGAATCGTCTGCGACCGATGAACCGGAAATTCGTTCGCGGCCTGATTGGAACCTCGTTTATATCACGTCAGAGCTAAACTTTTGCTTGGATGTCAATCGTTTCTCGATCAACGTATTTGAAATTTTCAAAGAATGTCAGTTGCATCGTTTCTTGCACGGTTTCTTGCATCGCGAAATTAATGCACGTCATTTTGCAGATTGTAACTCTCGCGCAGCTCGGTTACAAAATGGCGTATATATACGCTACTGGAACTATTTATCATTAACGAATTCGTTTAACGCTTCTCACATTTATATAGGACAGAGGAAGACTTACGCGGTTAATTCGTTTGAAAAGTTTCCACGTGAATTGAAAATTAAATTGTACAAATACGACGTATCGTAAAGAGAAAGACAAATCGCTCGGAGATTAAGAATAATGTGATATAGTGTTAGTAAAGGGAACAGGAACAGCGACCATTAATGTTTACTCAGTCCTTACAAATCCCAAATGAAACGTCGAGCCCAATACTACTTGCAATCCCTTTCAGAACTGATCTTTTTTTCTTCTTAAAATACATTTGGTGCGCAATCTGAGTTTCAAAAGTTAATTAAAGTTAAACAAATCTATATATACTCCTTTGTGGAAAGATAATTGCAATGCCTCGTTTGGAAAGATCTCTGTTAGCGAACGTAACCGGAATACATTTTTTTTTTTTTTTTACAAAACGTCAATTCAACACCATTTCCCATTTCGCACAACCTTTAACTCTCGAATTATATTATATTCAAACCCAAATTGTCGTAATATTATCATTCGATTACGTTAGCCAATAATAGGTATTAAAAAGTTAACGATAATAATATTCTCTCAATATTAATATTAACCAAAATATAAGTGTCAGTATGTCAAGTATTCGAATAACGTAATAAATATTTCCAGTATTAATGAATACGTGTAAAGCTTTTTTCGCGAGTGCAACTGTGATTCTCACAATTTACATTCGTTGTGTAAACCATCGGTACTTGTTTGTCTTCGTACACATGCAATAAAGGTTTTTGCTTCCGTACACCGCGTGCGCGTTTACCGAGTCCTTTATCTGATTGGGAATGCATCAGTTTCTGTAAACATCGCGTTCACATTGAAGTTATATGAATTTCAGATTCTGTTTTTAAAACAGAGCCGTAAGAAACATTGATATTCCTCGTTCAAGGAAGCTTATACTTATGGATTGAATATCGAGTTGTTTGCACGAACTGCAGTATCAAGAACTGCAAATATGATTAGAATTACAAAAACAAGTTTAATTAACAAATCACCCAATAGCCATTACATACGAAATCGAATACCTTCTGTTGTTGTGATATGTTGTTGTCTTCAACAATATTTAAACGTATGTCAAAGAGTTTTTGAAAAGTTCATAATTATTAATTCTACAGTTGTTCAAAATACAGTGCTAATTTGTTCAAATAGTGGTAAATTCAATTTTCAAAATTTTGAAAACACTTTCGAGATACATTTGATATTGCTAAAGACTACGATGTATTCAAGTTTTAACAAAATTTGAAATGTTACTCTAAATAGTGTTTGATTTCATATGGAATGACCCAATAACTTGAAAACTTTTTTCCTTTTACTCTCGTTAGTATGCAAGATAACTTCGATGAAGAAATTATCTACTGTTTAATTATAGAGGACAACACGGTAAAGTTGAATGACAAAAGTGATATTTACAATTTAATCCTTTGGACATTCAATAACAACAAAAAAAGAAAAATCTTACAATACTTACGGTAACGTTAACCAAAATAATAAAATCGAAATTCTTTTCAACAATTTTGTAACTTAGTGTTCCTTTTGTTCTTATGCTATATTTTTTCAATATTATTTGAAAAGTAAATCATATCCGAGAAGAACCATACACCCTCGTAATCAAAATACAGTGTTAATAATTAAATGAACTTTATGGTGTTGTCCAATAAAACTAAATTCCTTCACCAAAAACTACCCAAGTTTTTTACTATTCGATAAGGTACAAAAACTAAACTCATTTGTGAAAAAATTCACCAGTTTTGTACTATTCGATAAGGTAGAAAAACTAAACTCATTTGTCAAAAAATTCACCAGTTTTGTACTATTCAATACGGTACATAAACACCACTGTGGTACAGTTCTGTAACCATATATTTCTACTTATAATTGTCCCAATATTCGTATTACAATCGATTTACACCCTCTGTTGTCACATTTTCAAAAATGAAACACTACCGATGAAAATAAATATCATTCCACAACCGTCCGATTAAAAGAATTCGCGCAAAAACACAACGAACACAGTCAAATCTCTAACCACTTTGTACATTTCCGATCGTGCGTAGAAAAATGAATATTTTCAAAGAATGACGAGCAAAAAAATAAATTGATCGTTACGTTTGATAGAATTACAAATTGAAATCGTGCCATCCATCAGTGGTGTTCCAACTTGGATCACTCGATGAACGGTACAATAAAAAAAATTACGAATATAAAACAGTGACGATCGAATTAAAAGCAACCGTTCCCTATAATTTTAAGTGTTAAGAGATAGACAAGAATATCAAGTGGGCTACCATCTTGCCCCGGGCTGTAAATCACAGTCACCCTTGCCTCCTTAATGAAAAGTTTTTTTCACTTAACGGTACACTGTAACACCGGGAATTTCCATTCTCCCCTTATCCTCCTCCGGCCGGTTTAACTTTCCTGTGCTCCACCGCGCGACCCTTTTAATCGTCAAAGGGTCACAAGACTTCTTAGTCGCCCCGCTCCGGTTACAGGGGAAGCAAAAGTTGTAACTCTGTAAATATATAGCACGACGTTCGCTTTAAGATTCATTAATAAAGAGAGGGAAGGCAAAAAGGAGGCTTTCGTATACGACGATTAATCACGTCAGCGACGCTAACGTTGGCCTTTATGGAGTCGTTAAAAGACAACCTCGACGATAACTCAAAGTTTAAAATCCACCACTTTATTGTTTCGTCTTCGACTCGTTCGACTCGCACCCGCCGCCGAGATTACCATTTTATTTCTTCAGTTTTAATTTCAAAGCTACTTTTTTCATCGCAACGACGCCATTGAACCGAATCGCTAAATTCGCCGGTGTTTCGCGCGATTTCCGGTGAATCGCGATCCGATAGCTGCTCGCAACAATGGATTTGCATTATCAAGAATCTCCGACCGGTCATGATGGCGGAGTTAAAAGCAACCAGGAAGAAAAATCGAGGCAATAATAATTCTAACAGAATAGAGGCAAACGAATGGACGCAAACGCGACCTAAATTGTAGACGCCGAGAAAATGGTTGGTTAATTGAGCTATGTTTTACCAGAAGTTTAACACGTTGATTGTCAAATACGAATTAACTATGACGATCTATCACCGGACCCCTTCTATGAATAAAAATTAGTATGCATTAGAAAATCGAATGTTTATTCATAGGCAAAAGAAATAAATATGGAGTTACCTAGGTAGCGCCAACGTGCAATATGGCGTCGAAAATTGTTCCACCCGGCAGAACTGTGGCAGTCAACGTGTTACCACTGACAAAAGAATAATTCTGAGCGTGAGAAAATTTTCGAGGAGGAAAATGATCGAAATTGTTCGTTTATTGTAAAAGTGGGGGAAAGAAAGGAAGAAGGTGCGTTAATGAAACGTAATTAGAGAAACGAGGAAAAGTGTTTAGATTATTTTGATAGCTATATTTGACAAACAGTTACTCTCGAAGAATTATAGGCATTGATTGTTTCGAGAATCACTCGATTGGTACATAACAAATCTATTCTCTGTATTTACATATAAAGAGGAATATATAGAGTACCACGTAGCATACAATTTTTAACCACGAACAAATCTTACGAACGATTTGACACCACCCACTGTTAACTGGATAAATTAACAAGATGTTGTTCTACCTACGTTTCTATACTACTCAAAATATCGTATACTCTCGTTATACGTAATAATTCCATCATACCTTTCGAGCACAATGGAAGTGAAACGTTCCGGCTAGGTAAAAAGAAAAAAAGAAAGAAACACATTCGTATGCAACGAACGTTGCAAACATTCAATTAACAATCTCCAGACAACAACATCGATTACAAAACGACCGTTAATCGAGGATACAGTAACATCTCCCAGTAAGTCTGTCGCATACCTGCACCAGCATTCAGCTTTTCTCGACGAGAAAAAATGAAACATAACTTAACGTAATTATTAGTCCACGTGCAGCTTGAAACTTTACGTAAACGCTTGATTCTTCGTTGAATTTGCATGCGGGCATAGATACTGTAACAATATTCGTGCCTTAACACTCAGGGTTCTCGTGCATCCTCATAGTAATTGCATTCCGTAGCTGCATGCCGATGTGTTAGATGTTTCCCCTCACCCTAAGGCACCGGCCGGGTCAGCGATGCACATCGCCGCAGACAATTCGAGAGGACTCGTTATTAAAGTGCTCCTTAACACTTCGTGCTCACGCGGGGTGGTTGCATCCCACTGAAATATGTAATACCACGAAGAACATTCATTTCCGAATATTGGGCCTGCGAAGAAGCATCTGCCGACGAGCTGAGTACACACGTTTACAGACACTGTTTTTCAGGGAAAGAAAGATCGGTGAATTCTTCTCCAGAAGTAGAATTTAATCTTCAGAAATTGCATTTACATTGTGTCTCTACACAAGGTGTACCGAGCAATCGCTACAGATTGGAGAAAGTTGAATCGCGTGACAAAGTCCATCTTCCTGGATCACTGTTTCCATAAGTGCAACGATGCACCTACGAAATGCATCTGTGCTCTTTCTCCGAACGAAATCATATATATTTCTCTATATAAATTAATTCCTTTCATTCTCTATGGAAAAATATTAGGGAATGGTGTTTGAACGTAACGAATATTTTCTGGACTTTGTGTATATAATATTTTTGATATCTTGTAAAGTATTGAGTTTTCGAACATCTTTACCCAATACTTTTATACGTAGAACAATGAAACGAATCGATCTATCGTAAGAAGAATACAGTGTGATTCGTGTAAATAGAATGATTGAGTAATTTTTAGAAATTTACAAGAGTATAACGAAGCTGATCGAGCAAAAATGATTATTGCTCGGAGTGGGACACCTTGTGATGAATACAGTTAATAGGTGGAAACGCCAAGATCGAGCAAAGATCAACCAAATTGTTAAAAATTGGATAACCATTGTTTTATGGTAGAATTCAATAAAGAAATGAAGTTTGAGTAAAAGTTCAACGACTTACGATTCAAAATCATTCGAAGTTACTCAAAGTTAAATTCCAACCATTTTAATTTTCCATTTGAAAAAATGACGACGATCTTTGAATGACCTTGAAACCTTCACCAACAAACCAATAGTGTTCATCGTTGAATGTTTCTCTCCGAGCAGAAAATTTTCATTCGAACAATTTTGTTGCACCCCGTCAAGTTATAAAAACCTCTCGATCGTTCAAATTACGCGAATGTACCCGTGTATGCAGTTTCGTTCGGAAAAAGTATGCAATTGCACTTTGCCAGTGCATCGTTGCGGTTATGAGAAAAGTGGGACCATAAAAAGTTAGACCTCGTTGTACTCATTCAACTTTCTTCTGCAATGTTTTCTGTCTTCAACGAAATAAAGGGTACAACTGGTCCCAATTGTAGACAAGGACGTCCACATTCGTCAAAATGACTATAGACGATAACCATATATCTTTTTAAAAAAGTATCTACCAAGTTAATAGAACGAACGAGTACTTTTTCTCCTGACAAATATTCCTTCCCATCTTATATTCTTAAAACAATTTATTTTACTCGGTTTCTATAACATTCCCCATATTTACCAAATCTCGGAGAAGCAAACATTCGTGTTCTAGTATTTCAACAAACGCTATTAATATATTTTTGAAAACAGTGTCTATTTAGCGTGTCGACTTAACCGAAACCAATATCAGTTTGTCGGGGATTTTTGCAAATAAATTTGGGAAAAACAGACGAAGACATCGTCCTCGATCGTAAATGAAAAATTAGTCACTTACAAAACATCTATTACCGTAGATGTATTCTTACATCGTAGTATTATTACCATAAGTTAAAGCATCATTGCACAGGAAAAAAGGTTTCTAAACTGCATAAGACGTCCCACGTGTGTGGAGCTCCATAAATTCGAAAGAATCGATGCATCGAAACGGAAGAGATCACAGCAAGCATGTAACACGCGCTGTAACAAGTTCTCTCGACACAAGCGGCGAATGTCTAGCCTCGGCCGCAATTAGAATCGAAGTATAACGAACGAAGCCATTTGTTTTCGCGATGTACACGCGCACGTAAGTACGCTTCTCTATTTCGTATCTGTTACAACAAGCTCGGTTCTTTCACCTGACCGTAGACGAGTGTACCGTGCGCTTTTTACGATCTTCCTTTCGTTCTTCGCCCGCCTAATTTCTTTCTCTGTTTATTTCCTCGTCTGTGTACCCTTATACGCTATAACGAGGAACGATCCCACAAAGAATCGGCGAGGACGCGGCCTCGGGTCGCGATGAATGAATGGGCGACAGAGTAATCGTGTATGATGTGTCACTTCCCTGACCCGTGAGCGTAAAACGAGAGATCTAGGATCGAGAGATTACCTTGTTCCGTGGAACACGGATTCTTTTGCACGAAATTCTTGCGCTGAAACACGAAACGATCCGTGTCACGGTAGAACACCGATTATCCAGACCCCCGTTTACACATCCGCTGTTGTCCTAACTCTGAATTATCGAAACGTGCAGCAATTCCCGCTTTCAAGAGACGAAATCAAAACCATAGGTTCGCTTGAAAAAAAAACTGTGATTCTCATTTCGAGCAATGGTGTTAATAATACTTATCATTCGCGTACAACGATCAACCAGGGAGGTGAATAGCGAGTATGGCATTACATGCCTATTACTAACGCAAAATAAAAATTGTTCTCTTTTTCAATTACATTTTTGTACATATGGTAATCGATACCATATGGTAATCTATCGGATCGACAAGGTTTTCCCGATGAAAATTAATCGAATCGCGACTACATTCGGGATATTTTTAATTATATATTATTTGAGTCGTTTCTTTTAAACTTTCACTACGTATAATTAAAAATAATCTGAATAAGGACGTATTTGGACTTATTTTCGTCAGGAAACTTTTGCAAAATGGTCGATACTCTTGTGAAGATGTGATGATAGATATACAAATTCTAATTTTCATTGGAGGATAAGATTCGATTCTAGGTGTGTATTGCATAGTTTTTATTTGGGACTGCCGACCACAGAAGTGAACCTGTTGATTTTGTCACTTAAATTCGGTGTAAAAATGATCGCTCGAAAGCAGGAATTACTGTTTAGAAATTATTTGTACACTCCGTGACATTTATTCGCCCCGTGTGAGAGATCAAAGTACTGTTTATGTTATCTTTTCTCCTTCATAGTACGCTTCGAGTTATCGCACTGTTGATACGCTAGATGACGTTAGTACAACTATACAACATACTAGGTTGTTCAATAATTTTTGTCGTTCGATAAAACTTATTGAACCACCTACTGCATAGGTACCTAGTTGCGTTGGATCATTATGGCGCAAATCGCATAGCAGAGCACTTGAAACATTTCAGGATAATTCATTTGAACACCATATGTGAATCACTATAAAATAATGATGCGATATCAATAACTTCACGTTACTTATTAAATGTTTCATTGTATTTTGAAAACGAAATCTGGTACATAATTTATACGTGACAAGAATCTATGATAGTATAAGAGCAGTATTCAGTCAGAATGTGAAATAAAGTATGTAAAATGAACACAGTATATGTAAAATTCTGCATGTTACTATATATTTTGTATATTTCTGATGCATTAAATATGTGTGATATGTTTATGTATGTCCTTTGAATCGAATATGCAAACTATTAATCGAATATTATTCTTTCATCGTAAACACTTGTTACGTATATATTACATACATTAAAATTAATTCTCAAAATACAATGGAACGTATACATTTATTGAATAATAATTCGTTCGCTAGATCAGTAATTTATTATGAACTTTAACTATGACAGAGCTGTTTACATTGTTATTTCATAGTGTTTCGTACAATTTTACAGTACATGGATCCGTTAAACTTGAGGTTAGATCTTTTAGGTTTCAGGTGCCCAATCGTGTGTTCGGTGGTATGCTTCTGCGCACCTACGTTGCGCAGCTACAGTAGCGCCATCTAGCCCTTTAACCGCGTGACAACCGAAAGCATACTGTGAAGGAGTGAAGCTAACACATATGGATCCATATGCCTCTCACACAGCACGAATCAATCTCATTAGTTGTAACATTATATCGTTACACATTCGGAGTACCGAGAATATAATTTTCTCCAAATAGCCAACCTACAGATGTCCTATTACTAATGGTATCGACAGTCGTCCCCACGTCTCGTTATCGATGTTCTACTGCACTCTATGCTGGCGGTAGTTGAATTTAGCCAATAAGGAACAAGCAAGTTAATAGTAAATATCTATATAACTGTCGCATTTCAGCGCATTCCGCGGTCTCGTTCGTTTTTCACAATTTCCCGGTGTACATGGAGAAACGTATGTGCTTAGTCGTAAGCATCGAATGAAAGATTGTCAGGTGCGAGACAACTGTACAAACAAAAGAATCTAGATGATCGTGATCGGTACAGTCCACGACAAGTCTCAAAGGCATCCTGTAGTCTTTCATTCTTAGCGACTAATCGAGTGGATCGACGATCCATTGCCGTGACTAATCGCCTCCTTTCTGTGTTTTTTCTTCGGGGTATCTTCGGGAACACCCCGAATTCAGGGTCGTACTTCAATTGCATCATGTTCATGGTGGCGAGCAGCGTTGTTCTGACGGTGATGGTGCTCAACTTTCATCACAGATCGGCCGACAGATACGTGATGAAGCAGTGGGTAAGGAACTTTTCCAGATGTAAATCATTTTTAGTTCGTGTTTCTTTTGCGTTCTGCGGAACATTAGAAAGTAATTATAGAAAGGTAATTGTAGAAAGTAATGTTAGATAGGTAATTTCGTGTTAATGTTTCCTCTTGTTTTAATTCGCAAGAAGAATAAAGTAAATCAATAACGACAGAGGGATTGTATGCGCAACGAATTAAAGAGAGATTAAACAGAAGATAAATTCGATGTACGAAAATCTTATTTTTCAAATAAGAATTTTAAATTGATTCGATATAAAATAAATTTTAAATAGTAAAAAAATTATAATATAGTACAGTAACGTAATAATTCCTGTAAACGGGTTTAATTTTCGGAAATCACAGAATAAAGTTTTGGTATTTTATACTGCACTTTTAACGTTACCTTTCTTAAGGAGTTTTGCAATACAATTTCTTTGTAGTCAAAAGTTCACAATCAACTTTAGAAATAATCATAATATTTTACTTTATTTTTCTCTACTTCGACTATTTTCTTTTGTATTTGAACATAGTTTGTTTTATTTTATGATAATTTTATTATTACGAAACAGAATTATAATGTAACCCGGTGAATTATGCATATCTACATACGTAATATTTATCGATAAGCTGGATCTATTATTGCGTATTGTTATTTATGAATGTTATTGCAATCTATACTTTACTAATTCCATAATCCTTATTCAATATTAATAAGTTAAATATGATCTTTCTAAATACATACTGCATGCATAAATACAGCTGCATAATTATGACGTGACAGACGTAAATAAATTATACATTTCAATAAGAATTAGTTCAATCTAGGTGATTGCAATCCCGGTTTATAGTGCAAAAAAGCAACAACTATAGGATCTATTAAGATGATTGCCATACGATTATATAATGTGACTTTTCACTGTCATTACTGTGTAATGTATTATATTTTACATTAAATTTTATCATAATAAAATAGAACAAGCACAGAATACTCAATAATATAATAAAATCTAGAAAACAAAAACATATTAACAATTCTTCAAATACTGCATTTTCAATAAAAGGTTACAAATAACAAAACTAAAAGAAATATGTATTTTATTTGTACTTATATAGAGTATACTATAAAGTATACTTACAATTGTTACATACATTGTATATTGCATAATATTTTCATTACTAAATTTTGTATCAATACATTGTTAAAAATTATATTATTTTCTTTTTATAGATGGTTAAAATTTACTATATTTGAGGACGATCGTTTAGTTGAAGAACGTTTATGGAACTGATAAAGAATTATTTAAGGCGTCAATGAACACCATAATTGTGCTTGCAAAACCAATACTTTGAAATTCTTTTATTAACTTTAAGTGTTGAATATATATTCGAAGTAATTTTCACATTTTATGAATCACCCTCTATATATATATATATACGTTTACATAGTAAATGATAACATATTAAATATCGCGTTCCGTACAAACAACAATATAATTATTTGTTATTGAGCACAAATCTGTCGAGACAATACATAATAATAAACAATAGTATTAACGAACACCGGATTGGGAAACTGCTAATATTGTTTGCGGCTAACACTTGCCGTGCTTTCACCTCCTCGATGAAAAATCTAGGACGAAGTTCGTGCGCTCGGTGAAATTGAGTTACAAGCTCCTGAAATTTGTTTAGCTCGACGGAACGTGAAAGGATTTTAACAATGGTACACAAAGAACGCTTTGCGTTTTGGTTCATAAAACCGGTTTAAAACTCCGGCCTTATCCGCAGTGGCCATTAGAACCATTAAAGACAGTGCTTTACTTGCTGAAAGTTTAAAGCGCCTTCGAGGCGTTAGCACTTCCTCTTGACCGTTGATAACTAGAAGTTTCATAAACCGAGGAGAAACGTACTTGAAGTAGAGACAAGAATCCTACAACTACGAAAAATTCCCGGTGGTAGTTTTCCTTGCTATTACGTCCGGATGGAAGTGAGCCCCGAAGTGACCCAACTTTACGCGAAGTGCAAAAAGAAATCGCGCTTGGTGCACCCTGTTAAATAACTTGAACCACGAGGAATTAAATTTACAAATACGAACGGTAAACACTCGTAACTTAATAACGTTGAGTCGTCCCGTGAATGATGTCGTTTCTTATCGCGGCTCGTAGAAACAACGTTCCCCTGGTTGTACAATTTATACATAGGGTGTCTCGTAGGTAATCGCGCCAACATTTTCAGCGTGTTTCACAGTTGTAAGCGAGACAACATTTTCGAATTAATGCAGGTCTCGCGCGCTTTGAGTTGCTTCCAAATTACACGTGTGAAATAATTCTTCATATAAAAATTGCACAGTCTGAAGAGACACATTATATAATGTATGTTACTTTTTTTTATAAGTGGAAGCGTTTCGGAGATTTCAAGATCAATTACGTTACTTTGCACGAAATTATACGTTCTTTCTGTCGTAATATCGAAGAATGTTAAATTTTGAGGAAAAAAGGTATTGACGTTTGTTAGTTTCAAACCTAATAATTAACGAATCATTTCCTTTTGTTTCTTGAAAATTTACTTCGAGTAATAATATACTGGAGTTTCAATGTCATCAATGACACGAATGTTCAACGTGAGTGATTTTACCTTGTCACGATCGTCTATCTTCATTAACTAAAGTATTTGTCTTGCCACGTATACATAATATGGAAAACAATTGTTGGATATTTCATGGACGTTTCATGGTACATTTTCTAATAACGTTGATAAAATATCACTTCAAATATTCAATTATCCGTTAGTCGTTCATTAATAAAGTAGGATCCAATTAATTGATTACCATGTATGCCACAACACACGTTAACACCCCATTCACATTAGCGTTAACCAAATAATTTTTATTTAATTGATTGACTCTCATCCAGTGAAAATTTTCTGATGATCGACATTCTTGTCTCTTAAATTAATCTACCAGCGATTAGTAAACGTTACTACATCGGA
Organism: Ptiloglossa arizonensis; assembly: GCF_051014685.1. Taxonomy (NCBI): domain Eukaryota; kingdom Metazoa; phylum Arthropoda; class Insecta; order Hymenoptera; family Colletidae; genus Ptiloglossa; species Ptiloglossa arizonensis. Next base: position 4,504,440 of record NC_135056.1, on the reverse strand, counting down.
AATAACACATTTTGAAAAAAAAATCATCATTGTACATTTAATTCAAGAACAAAATAGCAAAAGTGAACGCAGTTTTCATGATTTATTTCCTGCAGCTTTTGATGAAGTATTAGGTGATATATAAGATCATATTTTTCATTAGAACTTCGCAAAATCTATCTTCTCTTATAATTGCTAGGATTGTAATAGTATTTTCATCAGAAGTAACAGTTTTGATTACGTTTGATAACATTAAAACTCTGGTTTGTCGAAGTGAGTCACATAATCGTTCAGAATACTCTTCGACATGTATAACATTAATTTTGTTACATTTTTACCTCACTCACTATATACTAAAAGCATATCCATTTTTATATTATTAATGAATTTAATCTTTGCTTTCATCTTACGATAATTACGTACAACCACCGATGATAATTTCAATATTAAATCACGAACGTAATTGACGATTGCAATATTATCCGGTTAATAAATATTGTCGTAAAATCGCGACTCTACGGAAATCTGTGATGACATTGAATCTCCAACTGAATATTACGCGTAGTAAATTTTCAATAAATGAAACGAAATTATTCGTTAACTATTAGGTTTGCCAACAAACACTAATGAATTGGTTGAAATTGTTTTCTATTTAAGTTCCGTGTAATTGCGTCCGGATCATGGAAAAACTCTTGAAAGAAACATTCCATGTACGATATTGATAATAATTTCAAGTTTGAACGATCAAATCTGCAAATACGAACACGGTAAATGTTCGTAATTTAACAGTAAATGTAGAAAGTCGTTTGCTAGATTAAATTCAGCAAAATGTAAGATAGAACTGTAGAAAGACACAAATGATACCGAGAAATGTGTTTAATTTGAAGTTTTGCGTTTCACGTAGATAAAAACAATATTTCTGCAATGGCTGCCGTATTGCCTGCGCATGAGTCGTCCGGGGAAGAAGAGCACGAAGAAAAATATACTTATAAGCAATCGGATGAAGGACATGGAGTTACAAGAGAGAAGTAGCAAGAGTTTGCTGGCAAACGTTTTAGACATCGACGATGACTTTCGTCACAGGAATAGCGGAGCGAATCCTCCTTCCGCATACATCAGGTAATATAATATATTTTTAAACAGTTCGTTTGAAAATTGCCAATTCTACTCCAATTATGAAACACGCGTGGTAATAGAGATCTCTAGAAAAAAACTACCATATTTCTGTGCAGTTATTCCTCATCTGTTTTACTAATTATTGAACTCGATAATTGGTTGCATCTTTCCTAAGATTATATAGCAGACAGAAAAATTTTCTAAAAATGAAATAACTGATTGATCAGTTATTGATAGATTAATCAAGAATCTATAAGAGTGATTCAACGAGTATAAAATTTAATCAAGAATCTATAAGAGTAATTCAAAGAGTATAAAATTTAATCAAGAATCTATAAGAGTAATTCAAAGAGTATAAAATATAATCAAGAATCTATAAGAGTAATTCAAAGAGTATAAAATTTAATCAAGAATCTATAAGAGTAATTCAAAGAGTATAAAATATAATCAAGAATCTATAAGAGTAATTCAAAGAGTATAAAATTTAATAAGAGGCAATTTTACGTATTAGTTGCCATTAGACTGGTTAAAGTATTAATTATTAAGAAGTTTTAAAAATTATTTATTATACGAGAAAAAGCATCCTATTTTATCATCAAAAAATACGCATACAACGATTGGAATTAATATCCTATTGCAATTTTTTGGTTCAACTGTGCAACTACTACTCCGGACGAAAAAATTGCAATTCAGTTACCCATTTCAATGATCGTGACTTGCATAATAATAAGCTTTTCCGTCACATCGTGAATATGTAAATGCGTTGAAAATAAACAGATGTCTATTCACGCGTAATTTCAAACCGATATAGCTAGAATGACAATGTAATTCAACACACATAATCCTCGTTCCATAGAGGGCATTCGACATTGAACCGTGTCTGAAAATTTAATGTGATAAGACTGGAAAATATTGCGAAGCATTGTTATTAAATACCAGCGGAACGATCGAATTTAATAGCTCGAATAATCACGTTATGGCACGAAATACAAAGACCTACAACAGACGTTGACTCTAAACTTAACTCGTTTATTAAATTTACATTGTTTTTCCTAATGCGATAGTTTATTAATCGGGCAGTTGAATTTAATATTGATAATCGTACTTCTTTAGCTAGGATGATAATTACGTTATCATCTGAAATAGATTCTTAAATTTCGATTTTAAATTCGAATCATTTGTTAGATTTAAATTGTGTTATCCTTTGTATGAGTTACTTTACCAAATATTATCAAAATAATGTAATTTAATCGTAATAATTATATTGTACAAAACAAGAAGACCTGCAATAGAGATTAATTTTAAATTGAATTCGTTTGTTGGATTTAAATTATTATTTGTCACGAGGTGCTTTCTGAAATACTAACGGAGCAATTGAATGAAATATTAACAGTTGAATATAATATTTACAGTTGAACTCAATAATTAGGCTAATCAGGTCACTGTATGAATCAGGAAGACCTCCAACAGTCATTGGCCATAAACTCAGCTCGTCTGTTAGGTTTCAAGTTTTATTTTTCATTTCGATGCTTTCCAATATAATATCTGAATGTTCGAATATAGATTTCTCCGGATAAAATACCGGTTCGTTTAATTTTTCAGTCTATTGACCTCCTGTGAGAATATCTATTTTCTCTTTCCCTTTGGTGCCTGTCTGTGATATCTTGCCGATATCAATGCCAGCTGAGAAATTTCTGATGAAATAATTCTGTGTGCTCGATATCAGTAGACAGAATGATGCCAGATAATTTATTTGTGAAACACTTCTGTATGAAGTACTCGACAAACTCTTAGAAACATTAGAATGTGTGTTGCTTACCTAACCCAACCTTTCTAGTCATTGAACAAAACGACTTAACGATTGATATTATAATCCGTCAAATGGAAAATTTGCGCATCCTCATTTTGTTATTTCGTACTTAATTACCAGAAACCCGAATCAGTAGAAATTTAATGCTAAGAAAGGCAATATAGGTACCAAGACTGCGTAACAAAACGCAAGCTCTTTTCTGGAAACATTCAAAAATATCATCTAAGTTTTTTAAATTGTCTGAACAGTTTGAATAAATGTCAATAATATGTCAAAACAAATCGAATGAAGTGCTTCAAATAAGAGTTTGATTTTTCTTTAAGTCAACTTATGGACATTCTAAAAGATGATTTATATACATACATTTTGTCTTTCATGTTCTGTAATATTATTTGACGAGAAAATAGATCACCAAGTTGGTGAGCTTTTTTCCAAGGCGATTAATATCAAGAGTACGTGGTCAGGTATCGTTCCTGTGTTTCTTACATTTAATAACAGTATAGATTTATATGGCAAGTGTCTAATAATCGTACACCTCAAAGTCCAGATGAATTATCTACAAGACTTCATAATGTGGGATTCCTGAACAAATCTCGTGTATCTATATTTTGAATAGAAGTCGTCTATTCAAAAATGTCAACATTGCACTTCAGAAAAATTGAGGTTGTTTTCTTCTGACTTATTTCTCTAAACGCGGTAGAACTTGTACAATTTTTAGCCTAGAACAAATTTATAATGACCTGACTCCTGAATCTTAAAGATAAATTTTCACATTTTATCAAATGTATCCAAATTTAAACACTCTTCGTTGCCGATAAATGTAGACAGGATGACATTTTAAATATTGATGAATGTACCATCAATAACGTACACATCCAAGATAGTTTGCAAAAGGATTTTAAACTCTTATTGTTAGTATCAATCCCTGAAATTGTAATGAAGCTACTATACCGACTTCGGGTGTAACATCGCATCTCAATCTCACTAATTGTGAGATGCAATATTCATAACTTCAAAGTCAAAGCTCCAACGATATTGATTTGCTATAAGGGTAACGTTGCATTCTAGGATCAATCATTAACGCACCCGATGACGACTCCGTGCCATAATTAGTTCGTAAGAATCTAGTTGGTTTACCTTAGACACTATAAATTAAACATCCGATATTGTTTAGCTTCAGAACAGATCCTAATCGTTTTAACACGTTCGAAACTACACTCTAACAATTTTATGTTATTTAAGTAAAATTATAATATTGTTGTTCATATCCATAAATTTCTGAGAGACAAACATCATTGGCCCGTGTTCACGATTATATTTTAATTTTATAATAACCAAACGTTGTGAGTAGACTGCGGACTTCATGCATTTATGACGTTTGCTAATGTAGAGAGCATATGCATATACGCAAAACACATGCAGAATACATTCCACAAATGAATAAAATAATATTAATGTTTCATTTTGTTTAAGTGCACACGTATATTCTCCATACGGAAAAACAGTTGGAATAATTACGATGAAACTTAGAATGCACCTATAGAGTATCACCATTTTGAATCTAATCTATACATAAAATCGCAAAGTTCTAGCCAAGAGGATAAGTTGCATCTTGCTCCAATCTTAAACTATGATATCCTATCACTGTATACTTACAGCAAAAATACGCGCAAGAAAAGTAATTGAAAATTACATTTAAAAATTTGTTTATTCTGTACAAATTTTCAACAGAAGGTGGACAGGAGAACGTACCTCAAACGAATATTTATAGCAACATTTAATCGTTATCAAAGTAAAATATAATCGTGAAGATGTGTTCGATACTTCTTACTTTTGAAAAGTGTATCAGACGTTATGTTTCGTTTAGGACTCGACTTTAGATTGAATTACTCAAACAAGAGCTACTCGATTTCGTTGCATTTTGTACCATCGCGTTGAGTTTAAGTGTAAATAATAATACGTTTTCGTTTAATTGTTTAACAGTAGATCGACGTTTAGCACACCGATATCCACTGGAAGACCAGCGACGGTCGAAGATACGACAGCGTCGTTACCCCTCAGCGGAATGCAAGAGGAACTGCACATGATTCTTAAGGAATTGCGATTCATTACGGATCGTATGAAAAAAGCGGACGAAAGTGACGATGTCATTAGCGATTGGAAATTCGCCGCCATGGTAGTGGACAGGTCGGATATATTCCCAATTCATTGAATATCAATGTTTATTCTTATTTTTTTTGAAAATATTTCGAAATTTGAAAATTTTCTAAAACGCAATTACTATTTTAATCGAATACCCTTCTTTTCCTTTTAATTGCAGGCTTTGCTTGTACATCTTCTCATTGTTCACGGTTTTGGCTACGATAGTCATTTTATATCGTGCGCCACACATAATCGTCCATTAAATAGACTGCCCCGGTCAAGTCACCGAAACAATGCACAAAAAATGCCAAAGGTAACGTCTCTTTAAATAATCATAAAATTAAACATTTTTTATCACAACTCGAGTCAAATAATCATAAAATTAAACATTTTGATCACACCTCGAGTCAAATAATCATGAAATTAAACATTTTGATCACAAGTCGAGTGAAATAATCATAAAATTAAACATTTTGATCGCAACTCGAGTCTGTGGTTTGTTACTCGTCATATTTTAAACACATTCGTCTATTAAAATTACATTCTGTTTCGTCTACATTTTTTAATATATATAGCATTGTATTTATAGGAAGATCGATGCATTTATCTTCAAAACTTAAAAATATATGAAAAAAAGGTCATTTTAATATTCTTAGTCATTTTATTTCTTATAAATTACTTTTAAAATCAATTCTACCTAAAAGACCTATAAAGCCTTTTGTGATCTCAAACGTGTAACGAAGTGATCTTATGCCTTTTGTCGCTATAATAAATGCTCAAATTTGTTTCCCTTAACTTGTTCACAAGTTTACAACTCAGGATCACTGTATTATATATTTCTGACATTGAATAACCTTCATTGGATTGTTAGATTTTAATTCAAACCAGAACGTAAAAAAGATAATATTCGATGAAAGAATAAAGTTGATTTTAAGATCTTAAATCCTTCATCTGAACGGTTTTCTTCGCATTAGTGATTTGCGATTAAAGTAACGTAACTCGAAGTATAAACGTTGTAGAAAAAGAATATTTAAAAATTATAAGAAATTATAAGAAATAAAACGACCGAATATTAAAATGACTTCTTTTTCATATATTTCTAAGTTTTGAGGATAAATGCATCGATCTGTTAACTAAAATTCAATCAACGGACGTGTAAGTTTCACCAATCAATTCGAAACTGGTTATTCTTTATCTCGATAAACGATGGGTTGTAATTTTTAACCAGCAGAAATATTGATGACATACATATGAATGAGACACCACTGTCCATCGCTTTTACGCGTAAATTGACGTGTAAATTCCTAATAATGGTGTCAGCCTGCGTGTACGTGTTGTTCCATTCGAGTATCGTGTAACATCACACTTTACACGACACGAGAGACACGCAGAAAGCAAAATTAATACAGTATGGGAACGTTAATTTGTTTTACATAACGAAGTTAGTCCGTTCGTTGCCACGTCAATAATTTCTTCGGAGTGGTATACAATTTTCCATGAATAATGGACAATACCACTGGAAATTATCGACAGGCGAAATTTAATTTTCGAATATTCACGAGATATGAGATGCAATATTCTTTAAGTATTTTCTCAGCGTTCGCAACAAACATCCAGCACAGCTATTACACCAAAATTAGGGTTCCCTTGCTTCGTAAATTAATGTTTGTACGATTTTTGAATCAAGCTCACACGACAGTCGATGATTTTTTCTTATGCTTCTCTTTCTAAATACATATCATGATTCTCTTTCTACACAAATTGAAAACACATTTCAAACTGAATTTATTTATAACGTGTTGACTTTCCACACAGTGGATGACCTTTTCTTGTGTTTCTCTTTCTAGATTGATATTGTGATTCCCTTTTTATACAAATTCAAACGACACTTCAAACTGAGTTTATTTATAACACGCTCTATACACAGAATCCCTACTACTTGAATTCTAATTTTTGAGAATGCAGCAGAAGGAGTTGATACGCGGTACATGTTTCTGATGTTGTATTTTGTATTCATGGGAGATAGAAAGATCAGCTCTGGAAGAAATTGCGAGCCGTATTGGGTCAAACGTGTTTATTCTGCCTTTGACTAGCAAAAGTACACAACAATTACTCGACGCTATTGACATTCTTCTCATTCGTGGCACCACTCCAAGACTGATCTTTCTTTCTCTCTACAATACAATCTTGCATATTATCAGTCGTTGTTAATTGGTCTATACAAATGGAGACATTTTATTACACAACGTATTCTACGATAAATCAAAGTACAAAATAACCATAAAACGTAACATCTGGGGAACAAGATGGCCAACTAACTGATCTATCTTAACCAATACAGCGATCGACCAATTTTCTATCTAACGCCTCTGTTGTCTCAAAAGAAAAGGAATCGATTGATCGAATTACTGGTCCGGAAGTAGAATCCGGATCTTCCGTTTGCCGCACGACTGCTCTAACTAATTGAGATATCCAAGCCAGGGACGGAATTTTTCTTCTTGACAAATAAAGATCAGAAATAAAAATGTGTGTGTGTTTTTTTTTAATTTATATCTCAAATTACTAGTTTTAATTGTTTGAGAAATACTGTTCCTTTTAAGTTCAATTAAACGCTTCAGGCTACCAGTTTTCGAAAAAATTACCGGAATTTGTTGAAATTTTGTAATTCTTAATATTCGTGAAACGTCCATTTGAGTTTATATTTCTTGATGCAAGGTAACCTGTTGTTTATAAATGTAACCTCGAATGAATAATTATAGTTAACGATAACGTGAGCTGTCGATTTAAGGATTTATTTTGTTTCAGTAGCTTTCTACTTTTTAACAAAATAGAACAGATACCATGAATGAAACAAAAGGATCGTTACCTTGGTATCTGTACCAAAGAGAAAACAAAAGGTCGACAACTGCGTGTGAGCTGTTCAAAATTGTACCACCTACCGCGAAAAAATTACTCCCAAATGAGACATTAAAATAAAGACAGTGAAAATGATAACATTCGGTGCATATTCCCTGCTCTCTCGTTCAAACATTTCAAACAGAAAATATTCACAACAGAAATAATATTACGATTCTGAAAATATCAGTATGGCGGAGTTAACGAAAAAATTGTCTTGAAAAAATAACTGCTTCTCCTATTATTGTCTAAACTAATCAGTGTTGGTTGAAGATCTCGGTATATTTGAAAATTTCGAAATCCTACACGACTATTTTAACGAGATTAACTTTAGTTATAAAATTCATATGTGGTAGTAATAATAATACTAATAGTAACAACGAAGTATTGTATAACAATAGTGTTCGATATACTTCGAATACTTTGCCATAATCATCCAAGATGGTAGGATTGAAGTCAAGAGTGAAGACTATAGTTTCTAAAACTTCCAGCAATCAAATTGTTCTTTCCTATTAACTCTGTTCTAACTATTTATTTAGTATAGATTCGTATACAGATTGTTACAAACATTCGTACCATATCTTCTCAACTTGACACAAATTTCTCTAATCGTATCTATTCAACAATTGCTAATTCAAAACATGAACCGACATTAAATCTATAATCAGATCAAATTCGATCGATTACTTATGGTCATGGAGTTGCCCCAATTGTAACATTTGTCCAACAATTCAATCTCGCACATATCGTACACACTCTCCGTTTTTCGAACAAAGAATAAATTCAAAATTAAAAACAATAATTATAAAGGAGCATCGTTACCAGCTAGACGACTACGTCTCCAAATTTCAATTACAGAACTCTATAAATACAATCGTTCAACATATCGGAAGCATTATTGTTAACAAAATATTCGCGAGTATTACTCTATTTATCGTGAGCATAATATTCGTTCCGTGTTTGGAACTTCGATATAAAAGAATTTAAAAAAATAAATTGACATTTCTATCGAGTCGAGCGAATAGCCCGGGGCAAGGTTTGCAGAGTCTGACCCGACGAGTCCACCAACAAAATCTAACCGAAACGGCAATCTATTTTTGTACAATTTTTATATCGAGTTGATTGTGTACCTGAACTTCTCTACTCGAATTCTTTGGAGTCAGGTTTGTTTAAAAAATTTCTTACAATTCATTCTCGTACAGTTTCCACGTGAAAATTCCAAACCAGAAACAAAAATGTTTCGTTTCATTTATCGAAACCACGATCGCGCATTCGAAGCTTCTGTAACGTAACTCCGGAAGTGCTCGTTATCGGTCCCGATGCTCCTCGATAACCATAATTTCCAGAAACGGTCACGATATGAAAATAAAAAACTGGAGCCGTGTCGCGATTCACGGCTACGGAAGTGTTCCTGAGCGGGGAATTGAGCTCGTTACGGGCTAGCGTACACTCCGTACGTCGTAATTCACAAAACGGGCTAACAAGGGTCAAGACGACGCAACCATCGCACTCATTTCTCTCTGTTCCGCAGAAACGACGACGGACACGTGGGTCCCGAGGAGGCTGCTACGGCGCGACGAAGTAACGAACCACGAAAGGGAGAACCGGATTCGTTGCTTTATATTTCCTTTCTTCCCGCTCCGGGCCGCACTTTGTCTGCCCTCTCTGTTCTTCCGTTTACTTCACGGGACGGGAAGCCCGGAACGAAGTGGAATTGGACGCGAGGGAGAAAATCGAGGGTGCACGCGCGTGGAACCGTGGTTCCAGGTGAACGATCGAGGAGGATCGCGCCAAGGACACTACGAGGGACACCACGGGAGCAAGGAAGACGAGGAAAAGGATTACGAAGCGTTTACCGGGCGTAGTCCGTTTCACGATCGGACCCTTTTGTCACGTCGCCGCGATTAAATTACGCGCCGAACCGTTCGAGCGTTCACGTGCACCGATCGTGAAGATCGACGTGTTCGCGTTCCTCGCGCGGTAGTACAACAGATCAGAGTGGAAGTATTGATGTAAAATGAGCACGATCGCGAGAAGAGGACAGAGGCGGTGCTCCGGCACAATCGTTGACAATACACGGCCACGTTGTGCGTTTACTTCTCATCGATCTATCTTATTTCGAACGAACGATCGCCCGCTGTCGCTTTCTCTTCAAAGATTGATGAAAAATCGCTGGTGATCAGCGCCGGTGATCCGCGGGCGTATAGTATGGAAACGAGTGTTTCGATATTTAAGGAGAATTCGTGACACGCGGCGTTGTACAATTCCTCGAGAGAGCGTTGTCGCGGCCTTTCAATAATAATAGTAACAACACGAACAGGAATACGAAGAAGGACAACAACAATAATAGTAATAATAATAACAATAACAATAATAATAATAGTAACGATAATAATCGTAATAATTAATAGTAAATATAATAATAATATTAATAATAATAATAATAATAATATTAATAAGTAATAATAATAATAATAATATTAATAAGTAATAATAATAATAATAATAATAATATTAATAAGTAATAATTAACGATCGATAAACACTAACGATAATACCTACCGTTAACGATATGATATATACACGGAAGATATATGTATAATATATATGTGTACGTATGTATGTGAATATATATATACATCTACATGTATATATACATACATATGTTGATAATAAATAAGAATAATAATATTATTGATACTCGCTTTGTATGCGGGCGTTACGATCGTATCGTGAATATTATCGCGCCACTGAGGGTCTCTAGAACCGAATACGGTCATTAAATAAACTGCCAAATACAGAACTCGAGTCAGGGGTGTCCAACCTTTTTACAGGTAGAAACTTAAAGCGCGGTGTTCGTGCACGATTCACCGCGGGAGAATCGTCACGTGCTCGGTTTAGCGGAACAAGTATAACACGGCGGCGGTGGGGAGAGGGGCGTGGCGAGAGGGATGGGGGGAGGGGGATGAATAGGGAACGATATAGTAGACAAAACTGCCAAGTTGGACGACCCCTGCTTTCCGTACAGACACGAATCCGAGGTCTTTGAAAGATCTTCCAAGTCCGCGATGATAGGTTTCGTCGAGGTGGCAACAAAAGAAAAAGGAAAGAAAAAAAGAAAAAAAGAAATAGAGAACGACACCGAAATTGATCGTGCTGTAAGCATGCTCCTTGAAAGTTGCGTTTTCCGACCGGACGGAAGTTCTCAATGACTGTACTCTGATCGAGCGAAAGTTTGTTCGTCGGGAAACGTCTCGTTACAATTTTTCTCGATTAACCTCTCGACAACTATGATTTTCACTGTTGTGCATCTCGCGTGTCGAGGTGTCTCGTTTATACTGTTATTTGTGTTGTTCTCGTGTCGAACTTACATCGTTGCAGACTCGTTGGTATCGTATTCAGTTTTACAAAAGGTTCACGTATATTTAGGTGCTCGACAGATGCGTGGAATGAGGTTTAGCGAGGACGAGATTGGTTCTTCAAGAAGTTTTGTCGTTTGGTAAAACTTATTGAACAGTACTGTTCTATGTAGTACTGTTCAATAATAAAACTTATTTTAATGGTACTGTTCAATAATAAAAATTATTTGAACGGTTCTGTTCAATGTAGTACTGTTCAATAAGAAAACTTATTGAACAGTACTGTTCAATGTAGTACTGTTCAATAATGAAACTTATTTGAATGGTACTGTTCAATGTAGTACTGTTCTATAATAAAAATTATTTGAACGGTTCTATTCAATGTAGTACTGTTCAATAAGAAAACTTATTTGAATGGTACTGTTCAATGTAGTACTGTTCAATAATAAAAATTATTCGAACGGTACTGTTCAATAATAAATATTATTTGAACGGTACTGTTCAATAATAAAAATTATTTGAACGGTACTGTTCAATGTAGCACTGTTCAATAATAAAGCTTATTGAACAGTAATGTTCAATGTAGTACTGTTCAATAATAAAAATTATTTGAATGGTACTGTTCAATAATAAAAATTATTTGAACGGTACTGTTCAATGTAGTACTGTTCAATAAGTTTTATCGAACGACAAAACATATTGAGCAACCTAGTAGAATTTATTTGCCCATTAATAAGTTCAAATAAGAAAACAAAATCTATAACCCTTCCATGTTGCTCAGGCCTATGTATGCTACGTGCATGAAAAACTGCATCTGTAGTTATGACGAGTTATATTCGTTCCAGGGCCATTTCTGCAAACGTGTAAAGAATACGTGTATATCCCTTTACCTGCTTAACGAGATTGTCCCTGAACGAATAGCGCTCGCTATACCTCTAGACACAATCTCCTCATGCGCGTACCTTGTGTAGTGCAACGTGTGAGGAATATGGGAATAATCACGAGGCAATGATAACATTGTTGGTCCAATAATTTGAAATATTTTGTTGATTCTTCGTTTCGAGCCTAGATAATCCCATAACGATCTACATTCTTAGTTCACTTTAATTTTTCACGTCGTAATATATGCGTCTTGTACACGCGTATTTATTGTTCCACGAATTGAAAGCTTTTCTCTTAACTTTGACAACAAATATTGGGAAAATAACTGCAGAAAAGTTTATTCGTTGTTTATAGAGAGCTCGATTAACAATGTTCGAACAGTTCTTTAAAGGAAAATCTCACGGATAAAATTGTATTATTTGTGAAACTAGCCACAATCGCAACTTGAATTAACTTCTCCAGGGATATTGACACAGACGTGAATGTTTCATTTCTATTGAATCGGATAAAATGTTTCTTTCAGTACATTCAACAAACATTATCGTTACGGAATAAATTACGCTTATCTTGCTCTTATCATCGATACTTATTTACCATACTTGACATCGCGTGTTAAAAATAAATTAAAATCAAAGAGGATCACATTTTTATACTCACAGATCTAGTAGTCGGCGTTCAATGCACTCTTTCAAAGTGTACGAATAATGATCATTTTTATTCTATTCGAAAATTATTTGAAAAATTCATTCGACTTTTCGTTCGATTCAATCACTTTAGCATGAAAATAACCAGGAAAATTATACACAAATATTCGTTAATTAAATTTCCCAATGGTGAAGACACAATCGTCGTAAAATTGATGAATATTATAGGTCAACCTCGAGTTTCATTTCTCTTTACTCGAAACATGATAATTCATCCCCGAAGAGGTTTGTTTTCAGAAACAATAGCGCGAACATTAACATTGCTGACTTCTTTACAATTGCGCGAATGAAACGCGGACGTGTCTATATACATCCTGGAAAGACAATTCCACGAAACCAACAGTTTGTCGATCGTTCGCGAAACGGGTGACAAAATGGAAGCTGCTAGACGGCTCTCGCAACCACGGCTTGGAACAATGGCTCCCGTGTGCAGACATTCGACGGTCTAGTGCGTAATCACACTGGTAGCTGCTCGAAATGATGAAATTCAGCATCACGGTTTTCGCGTGGTCTCTTTGCCGGTGAATAGCGTAAACTCTGATGAGAGCGAAGTCGACAATTCTCGCGCGAGCACACCGAGTATATTTCGAGCACGGATATCAGAGTCCAACAGTATTAAACATATTAAACCTTTTCGGGCAAGCATTTTCGAGCACAAACAACAGGATATCGCTGAACGATTTCGAAACAAATGGCAGAAAATTATCGCGTCTTTAATCATTTCGTAATCCAAACGCAAACATTGTATTTTAATTCAATGAACTATTGCTTACACTGTCGCTTAAAAATCAGCTATTTACATTGTGTATGAACTTGAGAAAACTTATTAAAAATTATTAGAGCAGTATTATCTGGTTCGATGTTTTCGAAGGTAGAAAATCTAATTTGGAAAGTTTATGTAGAAAGAAAATGATATTTATTTCTTACGAGTTTGAGAAATCTTAACGAATTAAAAGAACTGAACGCAGTTATAATTGCAAAACACATCACGACAATTTCGAATAATTGGAACAAACTCGTTTGCAGTGAATTGAAGTAATTAAATTATTAAATCGATCGTTCTCAAATAACTAACATTAAACGTGTATTTATAATTGTGTTAGGTAACAGAAGTGGATAAAATATTATAATCTACGCTGAATACTAGTATTTTGGTAAAAGAGACCAGTATAAACAAGTATTCTAAGACTTTTCAGCGGCAGTGTACATATTAAAGATATCAATTTTTGTTGATTTGTGGCAACCAGTTGGTTGAGAATCAATTGGGAATAATAAAAATATATATTGTTCAGTATATCCTGACACTCGTCCACAAAGGATTGAGCCTGTGGCAAAGAATTTTTATTCTCGTGAGTACTTGGAAAACATTTAATGGGTCAGAACGTTTCGGTGAATTTTGCGCGTTTCGCGATTGATTAATGAGGCCTCGACTCGAAAAACAGGTTAATACAGGGAAATAGCTTCCAGGCTTTTGTAATATTTCGGTAGAATTAATAAACGAAGGTATTTTTCGATCCTAAGCTTTCGAACGTTCGACAAACGCTGTGTGCGGAAATCCTGTGCTCGCGTTCATCCAGCATACTAATCGAACGCTCAAAGGCGTTCAACGTACGTACTGAACGACTATAGATAACTATTTCAACTATATCAACGTCTCATGAGCTTTTGTATCACCGTTGGAATTGGTTATTGATCTTTTCCTTTATTCTATCAGTATACATCACTGTAACTAGTGAAATGGGACTGAGATGTGTTTATCGTTTGCATTCGAAATTATTACTCTTGCATTAAACCATTCTGTGGAATGTTTGCAAACAATTTAAACTTGAATGTGATTTATTACACGGAACGAAACCTTTGGTATAAAAATAAATACAGTCTAAAGAACAGAGAAAGAATGAGAAATAAAATAAACGTACAAGGAAACGCAAAGAATTAGGTTAGGTTAGGTTTGACTGGGGTTTGAGACTAATTGAGACACGTGACTATCGTATCGATACCTATCGATTACATCAAGTTCGATATCTGTATAATCTGTATAGTTGTTTAATTATTCTCAGTTGAACGATTATAATTGTGAATGAATATTCAAAATCGAGTTTCCCAATTACACAGCACTGTTGATAAATGTCACGAATCGATATCAATTTCGATGTTTATTTTAAACAAAATAATTTCTTCCCGAGAAAATAATTACACTCGCGACTCATCAGAAATAAGAAGAGCGATGGCGACCTTCGACAATCAATCTGAACAACAAACGTAGTTGAAAGTTAGAATCTGATGAATTTCCCATAATCCAATTATAGTACAACTATAACGATAATAACAGTATTGAAGTAACGATTCGTAAACAAAAATAATTAAATATTTGGATAATTAACACTTCCGATACATTTATATATTTCATTTTTAACTTTACGATAGCTGTACACAAAAAGTCATTTCTTCCATTTCATCGCCAAGACGACACATTGTATGAAATAATTCGTACAAAATTACTTATTTTCCCAAAACGATGGAAAACACTCGAATGATTGTGCACAGAGAATTTTAATAGTAGATTACCTTCTTTGTCCTGTTCGAGTCTCAATGGCCACCTACTTGATGTTTGAATTTCATCGATACTAAAATACATGTAAACAAATACGTCTTACTAGTACCAATGGTAACTTATTTCGACATCTGTGTATTCACGAGTACGTAATTGGATTGGTCCCATCGCTAGTTGTGACTTCCGTTTAGGAACGAGATTCGAATGTTACGGCGACCTTGACGAAACGTAGGATCCGCGGTTCGTTTCCTCGTAAGTGGAGTTACGCGTATGAGATTTAAATAAATATAATAGGCGATAAACGTAAGAACACTTTGGAACACACGACAGTTACACTCCTCGTATCGTACAACGAATGTAAAATTAACAATACCCCAGGCAACACGCGCGAGAAACGGTTATCGTAAAAGTATACGATCGCGTTCACAACTGCTCGCATAAACGAAGATTGCGCTCGGGAATAAGCAAAGCCGAAAAAAAAAAGAATACAAAAAAGAAGAAGAAGAGAAGAAAAACGACAAATGCGATACAGCAAAGCAGTCGCAGCAGTACAGTCATTGATCTCCGCATCGCACAAAACCGATAAGTCTTTACTTCCTACGAGAGAGAACCTACTCTATTTTCCCAGTGGTGAAACTGTACGGAATGAGAGAGTACTATAATTGTTCAAACGACGCAGAAAACATAATAAATGAATAACTTCGAGGTGTTCCGATTAAATACTCAAATAAATGATATGTACATAAAAACTGTTTGCATGTCGTGGGACTCAATACATCGTAGCGACGTAATAAGTATCACGAACAGTGTCGGTAAAATAAACGTAAGAGTAAAACGTAAGTAAGAGCATAAATTATTTCAATTTTGAATATAATAATTTCCGTTAAAATTAATCGAAGAATTTTCAAACCGCAATTGTCCGTATTGGTACATTCTCGCGGGCAATTACGAGAACGATCGTTGGCAATCTTCTTTGAAGTTACAATTAAATCAATTTAAAGGAAAACGAAAAAAAAAAAAAAATGAGAGAGAGTGAAAAACAAAATCGTCGACTCCTGTTCGATTGTTGAAAAGAAGACGAATGAAACAGAGATGGGAATGTGTATCGCCATACGGGCACTCGATCGAAAGGATTTGACAAAAATTTGCTCCAGAAATGTTTCCGTATAATAATCGCCGACAATCATTTCGCGCGATGCGAAACGCACGCGATTCCATGGACGAGGCGAAAGAAATTGCGACTGTTCCCTTTCGAGAGTGTGTTCGCACTCGTGTATCGTATGGCGATTACTCGAGGACAGTTTTGAGAACAACGAATACGCATTGAACCCATACTAGGTAAAATACACGAGGTGAATCGAATAGGGTCGAGATCGACGATTTTCGATCGACGCGAATTCGGTGATGAAATTTAATCCGAACTTTTGACCTACGACCTAGAGTAATTTTCTAATTCGCGGTATGATTTGCCGAGAAGTGAATACACGAGACTCGGTGTGCGAAATCGTGATGGTTCTCCGTTCGAAATTGTTGGTCGATCGCCGACCAGAGATCCGTATCGATGTTCGATCGAGGATTCCGAATTTTTCGTTTCAGAACCGATTCACGATCGAAGCGTCGTCGGTGATATTGGAACGTATCGGGGACGCGGTCGCGAAAAGACAGACCAAATAAATATTAAATAACGGTAGCCCGGGTATGGAAGCTCGATACCGCTACGAACGAAACAAAAAATAGAATATAATCTATTCTACAACGGTGTAAAAACAAAAGAAGAAAAAAAAAAAGAAACAAAGTTTTATATCGAAGTGACGAACGACAAGGAGTGCATTTTTAATACGAATGCTCATTAAACGAGAATAGCGAGTATCGGCTAAGGAAATTTCACGCGATATTCGCATCATTTAAGGGGATCGAATTTATTAGGATCATCTTGAATGGCAACACGGACCGAACGCGATTAGAAACCACGTGGTGTCCGTGTTGAACGTAACGTATAAGATTTAGAGATCGACGGTGGGAAATCGTCGTTTCGTTCGGTGTAAAGATGTTATCGTTTTTTCGTCGGAAACATCGTCGTTAATACTACTACCATTACAACTACTACTATTACTATTATCTAAGATACTATTGCTACTACTAGTGCTACGAAAACGCTATTATTATTGTTATTCTTATTGTTATTATTATTTTATTATCGTTCCTTTTATCATCGCGGCTATTATTATCGTTATTATTCTTATTATTATTATTACCATCGTTATCATCGTCACATCGTTATTATTATCATCACTGTTATTACTGCTGCTATTGCCATCATTATTACTATTGATGCGACGCTATAGTCATCGTAACTGCTGCTATTATTATTGCTATTAGACGAGAAGGTACATGATTACGCGAATACACGTTTTGGTAACGAGTTTCGTTTCGTTTCGCGATCGAGCGATCTTCAACGCGTAACGTTCGATCTCTACGATGATCGATAGAGCATACATTAGCGAATTCCTTAGTGTTTGGAATGAAATTGTTGCGCTCGTGCGAAAATTTGATTTTACGTTCCGGTGAAACGAACACATTGCTCCGGCATCGAGCGACATACGCTGATATTGAACTATTCGAAACTGTTTCGTAATCGATCGCTCGAAATTGAACGTTCGGTCAAGGTTTCGACAATTTTTAACGCTGGTCGATTGCTCTTCCAGTCGATACCTAACCCACTCGAATTTAGTCGAAGTTAGATCCGTCGTACTTGGACTATAACGTACGCTGAAAATTAGACGCAACGGGAGACACTTGCAACAACGAGCTTGCAGAAACGCACGATTTTCTCGAGTCTCTTTCCAATAGGACAGCTAGATTTTCATATCCGTGCTTCGAAGAAGAAACGAAAAAAAAAAAGTAAAAAAAAAAGAAAATAAGAAAACAGGGAACGCGAACGAAACCTGATCCGTTTCACACGAGCATCGTCGACACGGGGCTCGATCGCTCGTAAACGGACAGATCGAAGCGTGTATCGTGTAAATAACTTCTGTGATAAGAATTATTGAACATTGCCGAACGCGAAACCCCCTGAGATGAATGTTCCCTCGAAAGCGGCGCCATCGGATGCATCCTCGTTCTCGAGATATTTCGCGACGAATAAGCAAAGTGTCTGAACCAGAGATGGACAAAATTCGTAGCTAAATAACAATTTCGAATAACGAACGAAAGATACACACGCATCTTTCGATGCGTTACGTGTTCGATAAAAAAATACAATCGAATTTCATTTCACGCGAAACGAATAAAAAGCTGATCCGAGTAACCGTCAAACGAGTTGCGACTAGAAATTGTTGTACAATTCTCGTTCGTGATCTACCGGTAGGTTGTTCAATATGTTTTGTCGTTCGATAAAAGTTATCGAATAACCTACTACTATTCGAGGAAAGTTTTGCTCATCTCTGGCACCACTTTCGCGAGCATCCTCTCGCGTTCAGGACCCATCTCCGCTTCTCCGCAACTAACGCACATACTTTGGTGTCTAAACCTGTGAATACATTGAAACATATACAAACCAGGTAACGGTTTACTATAGACTGCCCAAGTATCCGATAGGTATCGACCGTCCTAGACGGTTCCACGTGAACAATTCGCCGAGCGAATTACCAAAGTCGCGAAAGGTTATTTTTTTACCATTTCTTTTTGCGCGAGCGATCATTGCGATCTCGGACCATTGAACACCGTCTGGTTTCATTTTCGTTTCTTTTCTGCATTTCGTGCTCAACGTGTTCATCGAATCATAGCTAACGATACCGCCACGAGCGATTCAACGATACCAACGATTTCGCCGGATTCGAATTGGGCAAACGGGAACGCACAATCCGAAACAAACGTCACGGAACGTTGCTCGCTCAAGGGGAATGAAACAAAAAAAAATTAAAAAAAAAGGAAATACGATAAACGCTGTTAATCAGTACGCTCCGGTTGACTCGAATCGGTAAACAAACGAATTTGAAATGAATTCCCAGTTTGACGAGGCCACCGGTCCTTTCATCGGATGCTCTTCGATTCCGCGAGCGGAAACGTACGCGTGGGACGTACTCGAGGTGGTTCCAGTGGTCACGTTGAATCATTTACGACTTAATAAACATACGACTTGTTCGATCCGATTTAGCCTGGCTATAACTCGACTATGATTAACGAATTGGTTCGAACGTCTTACCAGCGTGCGCGACAAGTGTGTTTACAGTCGGCTGGCCGGCTGATCGAAATCATCCGCAACCACTGTTAGTGTTTTCGATGCTTAGGACGACGCTTTGTTCGGTTAATTTTTCGTTTTCTAGGAATAGTTCAAAGCTTTCGATGCAGTTTTCACGGAACTAGGTGTTTATAGACCAGAGAAGACTTTTAACCTACTTTTGAAGAATAGTAGATTACAGATCCCTGCTTGTATATGCGTAATATAGGGTGTACCGAGTAACGCAATTATAGCTAACGTGTGGAAGTGATGATCGGTTGTATAGGATACCATGCACGAGATTAAGCTTGAATTGTTAAATATTTAACCGTTGGAAGTGATGATCGGTTGTATAGGATACCATGCACGAGATTAAACTTGAATTGTTAAATATTTAACCGTTGGATTTTTTGGAGGGTTTCTCGAGAGAAAAATTTTAAACACGAATAGATGCGTACGAATTGCGACACAATAATCGTGATACAGTAGTGGAGCTTGCGATTAACGATACATGATCGAGAGAGGTAAAAGAAACAAATTCAAATTGTTCGTGGCAAATTATAATATAATAAAGACAAAGGAACAATTTTTGGTCCAATGTTCTGTTTCCAAAATCGTACCTCCTTTAAATGTAATAGATTTGTGAATGAAAAGAATCAAAAATTTGTTTCAGAAAAGAAAGTGTTTCACTGATACAAAATTTGATATTGACGCAACATTTATTAACGATGATTATTTGCTTGTATTAATGTTAACATATCTTATCGATAAGAAAAGACCAGAGGCGATATATGTTCACAGATATTAAACAATATGTGTATGTTCATTTTATAAGTCACTACTGTGACGATATTGAGTATTGATCTTTTTTTCGTACGCCTCTGAAACGTTTAAAAACCTATGTTTCTACACGAGTCACATAATTTATGTGATAATCTAGATGCGTGGTAACTAACATCTTAAAAATGGATTTACAAATTATACTGGTATGATTTAAGAAACTTTACGGTGCCTCGATTTATGAATCGTCCTGACCTTCACAAAATTATTGATTTAATCTTCATAATAATTGTAATATGTTCATAAAAATGTAAACATATAGAATAAAACTGTATTGTTACATTCCTATAAAGTACATAAATATGGTCAATAATTCTATCGATTGTACCTAATTTTGTAAAATGGTCATAGAAAGCACAAAAAAGAAAGTCATTTATCAGTTCTTTGTCTACAGTTTTCATTATTCGATTATTTCATACATTCGACACTAAATGGTATTTATATTTGTTAATAACAATAATTGAAGAGGTACGATTTAGGTAGCTGATACGCATTCAGTACCTCTATCCTATATATACATTGTAAAGAACGTTACTTTCGTTACTTATATATAACAAATTATCGAGTTATCACACCTAATATTTTACATACAATAACAGAGGTCTGTAATCTAATCGTCCTAATAAAATAGACTAACACCGAAGGGTATAGGTCGAGTGTTTCCGTTGTAAAAGACATTAGTTTACAATAAAACCTCGATAATTGCACAAACTGATCAGTCGAGCAATAAGAAAAATCCCTGCTTACATGAAATTTAATTAGTCGCGTTCATATAACCGAAATAGGTAACGTTTCAGTAAAACAGTGAGCGAAATAAATAATCGAGTGTTACATGATTAATGAAAGTCACTTCTCTGATGAAAATTAACATTTTTATATTATTCGTTATATCCTTATAAGAGTATAACTAATTGGTGAGGCTGTCTCGGTGAAAGTGAGTCCAAACATTACCTCGTTTGTACTATATTTAGTTATACGTTATTCTGATCATTTTTTAAACACTTTCACTTACGCACAACTAAAAATTATACAAAGAAAATCGTGTTTGGATTCATTTTCATCGGCAAAAACAGATTATTCATTGATAGTATTCTCATGGAAATACAATGGAAAATATAAAAATTGTAATTTTCATTATTGAATGAAATACGATTTCTCGTGCATATCTTGTCACTTTTGTTCGAGACAATGCTATGGACTAAAATTTACTCGTAACGAGAAAAGAATAATTGACTAATCAATGAATTTCTAAATCCATCAGTAAAAAAAAAAACGCTTGTATTTTCAAAATTCTTTAAATCACTACTTACTTTTTCTCACATTTGAAACATATTTCTCCTATACGAATCTTTTTATAGCGCATAATTGAATGATAAGAATGACAGATTAGAAGAGATATTAAATGAAAGAAAAGAAGAGTGCACTGTGTCCTATGTCTGCTAGTGGATCATAAATAAGGCTGCTTAATAAACCCTGTCTTATAAAAGCCATAGATGTAATCATTTATTCTACGATGAGTCGTATGTGGAGTTCCAACGGTAATTATATGACAGTGTTGTACTAACATCCAACATGACTGCACTGTACAACTTATTGCACAAAAACTCCAAAATATTTACAATTGTCGTTTGAACAGTCGTATCAACAGTTGTATTACTTATCGTATAATAAATAATTATGTCTGTGGCCTCTGTAAACCATCATACTTTCTATTTGTCATCACAATACAATAAACGAGGTTCTCATGTGATTACAGAGGTTGCATTTATCGAGGTTCTACTGTATTTCAAACGCGACATCAAAATCAATTTAGAAGTTCGAGTTCCCTGTATCGTTGGAGGGTGTTGTTTGTTGAAAGTCGAGAATTAGAAAAATGTAGAGAGAAGGACAGTTTTCCAAGCACGACTTGAAATTCTGATATTTCACAGATATTAAATAGGTTATTTAGAGAAATCTCTTTGCATTCGTAACCAATTTAATCAGTTGTAATGACGTTCGTATTCGTAATGAATTCAATTGGTTGTAGACAATTATTTAATACAAATCTGCTAAATTAAATATTTATCAAGCTACGAAGAATTTAATGGTCAGTACAAAAAGTATCGAAGTAAAACGTTAAACATTTTTTAATAAAACTGTAACAATTGATTATTCCGTTTTTGGCTATATTTAGAAAAGAAACAAGAACAAAATTGAATTTGCCTCCTAGTATTGATCCTTAACTGAAAGAATAAATTTAACATTCTTATTTCTTGGTTGATTAAAACTAGGCCAGAATTCATTGTCAAAGGTCATATAGTTATACTCTCATCAATTTTCGTCAGAGTTAAAACCAAATT
Source organism: Ptiloglossa arizonensis (assembly GCF_051014685.1). Classification (NCBI taxonomy): domain Eukaryota; kingdom Metazoa; phylum Arthropoda; class Insecta; order Hymenoptera; family Colletidae; genus Ptiloglossa; species Ptiloglossa arizonensis. Next base: position 4,481,601 of record NC_135056.1, on the reverse strand, counting down.
TTGGAATTTATCGTGATTTACATAATTTTTGTTATATATTAGAAATTTGTGATGATATTGATTTCAAACTTTGTCTGATCATTTTGAATAAACTCTCTTTTGAATCAACCCTAGAAATAATCAAAGTAAAGTGATTTATAGTTCATTAAAATCAATTACGTGTTAAATATTCGTAAGACTTATAAAAAGTTGCGATTAATGTGAACTACTACAGCTCTTTAATTAAACGTAAATTAAAATTTATCATTCATTTTGGATAGGTTAATATTTCTCTCATTAGGATATCTTGAAAACTCAGTTTTTAGTGAATTTCTGAATCAAAGCAGGTTTACAAGTAACTAATAGACTATTCTGTATGGTAGAAATATTGTCTCTCTCCCTCTCTTTCTTTCTCTCTTCCTCTTTCTATACTTTTTTACATTTTCTCTACACAGTTTTCTTCTATTACACTATTTTTACATGTTTGTACTTACATTCAACCTCGTTCCTTGTATAGCTAATTACAAACCTGAAAAGGGTTCCAAGGAAATGAACCGAAACATCAACAAAATAAGTTATTACGTTTCTACATTTCTGCTAACTTTTAATTGTCCTCATATTAACAAAAAAGATTGGGATCAGTGACGCAACCAAAAATTCCAAATAGAGAGGAAGCATTTTACTTAAACTTGTATTTATAATTAAAAATAGTTATCTCTCTATAATGACAAATCCAAGCTTCCATTTTTCATCAGTGTATTTAAAACTTCGTGAATATCAAAATAGACAAAATTAAGTGTCTAAACAAAATTTTTAAATTCTTTCATAGGAAGACATCTATATGAGTCCTATGGAATACTAATTTTTATTATTTTAGAATTTTTCACGTCACACTCAACACTAATGACTCCAGTACAAGGTCACATACGAGCACATGACAGTCCCGTTTCAATCACCGTGTTACGAACAACTGTGTCGCATTATGTGGCAGATTTAACGCATCTTTATTCGTTGTTAATTGCTGTCAATTGCAGGAAACTCTGCTTAACGAACGAAGACGAGCTTGGTACAGGAAATGGCGAAGCTTAGCGTGGAAATTGCCAATCGTCGTCTAATTTACCGGCTTACAGCCAATTTCGAATTGATACCAAAGGTCTAGAACACGAGCGCCTCTCAATACTCTACGTGCTTGGAACGCTATTCATCAATCGAAGAAACCTTCGATGAAGTTCCTATCGGGGATTCCTTTAGTGAAAAACCCCGCGATTATTTTTAATTAAATTATTTTTGCATTCATAGACGATTGAAAACGCGACTACGCAGAGGGATAACCGCCTCTGAAAAAGAAAAAAATGTGTACGATGCACTTTGCACGTATCATACGTCACTGAACACTTAGCAAACGAGAACGAGAACAAATTGACATTATAAAATGATGTATAGTATAGAATGAAACTAACACTTATTATTACGGTTTTAGAAAAAATTTAAATCACGATGTATATTAAGGATTGTACCAAAAAGTTAACGAACTATCTTGAATTTTTTTTTTAATAATTGTCATCGATTAATTTATTGTCAATTAATTAATTCTCTTTAAGAGTCGATTAATTCTCTTCGTATTTCGTTACAACTTTCCTGTAATTATCTCCACAAGTTCTTCTTTGATTTTAGATCTTACTCATTGCATCTTTGTTTAGAAATATACATGCATTAGAAACTTGAGAATAAAATAGTAACTTAAAATAAGAAAATATAACAAAATAAGGTAATAGAGTCGTCAGAAAATTTGCATTTTCAAAGAACGAGAAGCAAGTGTTCTGTGATGTACAGACTGCAGTGGATGTACTGTACAGAAAAGGAAAACCATCTAATCGAATACATACATATACAGTAATATACACAAGAGAAAATATTTAAATAGACTGGCGTGTAAACATTTTGGGACAGTTATCTAGATCTGGTTTAAAAAACCAAACCTGAGAAATATATTCTACTCGTTGCAATAATAAAATATATATTAATCGTAGATTTGTAAATATTTTCTTTTCAAGTCATAGATGTTAAATATCATGTTTAAATTGGTCTCCTTTTCAATTCATCCAGCGTGTAAGTTTCACAGGCTGTAACATAGAATGAATTTACAGATCTATGTTTGTATAACATTTTTTATTATTACAACTAATAGAATACATTTTTACAGTTTAAGCATTTTTTTTTTTAGGAACGCTATATGGAATGAAAATATAATTAGAAAAAGAAAAAGAAAGAGAGAGAAGACAAGAGTATGATAAAGAGACTTGACACTAGGGGCTGGAAAAATAATTATCTTGTAACTTTTGCTCGTCCTTATGACACCTCTCATGGCAGGAAAGTTTTCTCGAGAGAAAAGAACAAGTTGAAATGGTAAATGTAGCGGTATAAAAATTATTTCTTTTCTCGAATCGTCGTAGTACTTTTAAACTGAATAAAACTTTTTTATTTTTTATGGGTACGATAACGTCAAAATGAATATAACGATCTGAAGTAACGTGACCTTTAAATAATCACAACTTTAATTGTTTCATCGCGAAAATACGTTTAATTTATAAGAATCAAATTGTAAAAGCAAGCAATAATTCTTCATTTTTAAATATCATTTTCATAAGTATAAAAATATTACAGTAGTTAAAGTTTCAGAAATTCATTTGTAATTAAAAGAGTTACAACTTTAGGAAAGAATACATTTCGTAGGTTTTGGTCTTCGTTTCTCAATAATAAACGTACTATAAAAATCAACTAAAATAAACACAATTAAACAAACGCTCGTGTTTAAGATCGCGTTACAGAATATTATTTTTTGCAATCGTATTCGTAAAAATGTATAATTCTTATACCGAGATGAACCAGCTATTTCAACAAAATCAACTACGATAAGACAAACTTTTAGTCACCATAGTTATTTCTTCAAAAGATACACGTTTGGAATTGACACTAATTTGATACAGGGTGTGCTAATATTTGCAATAGAACCTCAAACGATGGATCTCCTCTGGAAAAAAAAATACATCGAAAATATGAAATAAAATTTCCTCGTACGAGATCTCATTTTCAAAACGATCGATTTTGAAAAGACGTGTGGTGTGTGCACACTCAATTAACAAATTTATGATTCTCGATTTGAAGTCTCCTGCATTATATTTGTATGTATAATCCGTGAAATTTTAAATTAAGATAGTGGAGTTAAATTTGGTTTAACATCTGACACTTTTTTTATATTTACACGAATATTTATTACATATAAACGAATAAAAAACTCTCGTCGATATTGCTTTGCTTTGAACTCTGCAAACGCTATCTCGAAATGTCTCAATGTTTCTATTTCGAAAGTAGCTCGATAATTATAAATTAAAAATAACGTAAAACATTTAATTATTTGCGGTTATAAATGACTATAAGTTACACAAAAACAATGAACATTTGTAATGAGATCCATTACATTGAACTTTCTCAAATACCCGTGTGTCCCATACATTTTCAAAATCGATTAGTTTCACTTTTCCTTGAGAAATCGTCCTCTTCTCGGTTGTATCACAAATTACGAGACACCCTTTATACTTAAAAATATGGAATACATGTACATAAATATTTCCTTTCAGGTATATCACTCTGCATACGTGGTGTTCCTTTATCACCAGATCCCACTTCAGAGATAGATTCAGCGATTGAAAACGATCAAGAAAAATATATAAACGTGTTACACGTTTGACTCTATTTTTTAATTGAACTCACTTATGCACTCGTTTATAACTTGTGTACGCTTACTTTTTAACTCGAACGTTTGATTATTGATATTCTCGTATACCATTGCAAATTCCAAAAGTTTTTAATCACGTTCGCAATATTATTCAATATTTTAATATAGTTTGAGCTTTGTTGGTAAAAATCAAAAATATTAACGATATCGTTAAATAAAACATATACTCTCAGGGGATTGTACTCTTAATAGCTCAATTTCTTCTACGTGACAATAGAAAAGTATTAAAACCGAATACACATTTTATACTCAGAAAAGTACTTTCCGTTACACGATGATCATCTGTTACGTTACTAGTTATTACTATTCGGTTCATGGTTCCTTATACAATCCATAACACAGGTTAAATTAAAAGATACGGTGCAACTGATAGAGGAGCGATTTTACAACTAAAAATAAGTCGAAGCGATAGAATAAAATTGAAATGAACTTCAAAGTCGAGTATGCGTGTACTCGACTGACAATGAAACTGAGTAAACGCAAATATTGATAAAAAATCATATAAATATGAACAAAGTAAAAAAGTAATATTGTATCATATACGGAGAATAAGTATATAGAAATAATATTTAGCGCTGCTCAAGATCTCGGAAAAAGCGAGACTAAAAATTTAAAATACAAACAAGATTTCGAATCTTCCGAGAATCTCGGATGTAAACCGAGTTCTCGTTTCTTCCAAATCTCTCGGTTCTTCCACTTTTTAGTGGAAACTAGTAGTTATTTCTAGTATAATTTACTAGTAATTTACTAGTAGATTATACTCCACTTGAGTATAATCGGAGTATTTCGGATTTTTTCACAAAACAAAATCGCGGTTTACATTCGAGATTCTCTTATAAATTTCTCGTCTCAAATCTCGAACCTATCGTACGTTCAATGAACAATAGTTCATTGAACAGACATACCAAAACTTCTTACTTAGACAACAATTTCGAATAACGAACAAAAGCTAAACAATTTTTCGTTACCCTTACCCGTTGGATAAAAATTTGAATTTAAATAACAGAACATTACATTTCACAAGGAACGAAAAGAAAATGATTTTCGTTCGTCGTTCGTTATTCGAATAAAATTTCTCCCCATCTCTGGTTACAATCTTATTCAAAATTTCCTCAAAAATGATATTTCGATACTACAAAAAAAAAAAAAAAAAACAGTTGAAAACGATAGAATTATTTTTTTCGGGACGTAAGATCATTTCCTCTTCGTTTATTCATCGGTCCACCCTGTGTATCCATAAAGGACACTAAGTGACACGCATCCCACACCTTTGACATCGTGACGCGACAAAGGACATCGTCTTACGCCTTGTCTCGTGGAAAAAAAAATAAACTCGAGAACTTCATCAACCCATAACACCGTAACGGGAAGGTAGCTATAACTCGGGCTATAAAAGCGAGGACGAGCTTTTTCTTTTTACCGTTTTTAAGCGCTGAATCGATCCCAGCGACGAAGTAAAGGTCCTGTACACTCTCGGTTCGCTTCAGCTCGGTGAAAACTATCATCTGTCAGAGAAATGAGAGAACTCGACGCGTTTCGATCTCGGATGGCGCCGCCAGCGACGGATAGAATCAGCGCGTGGTCGTATAAACAGTTGTTACATTTTAAACGATTTCGTTTCAGACGCGAGAAATGATTATTGTAATGCGCATCGTATTACTATATACATATATACATACGCATACATTGAACACACGAATATACATATACGTATAAATATAGAGTCGGGCGCATATGTATAGATATATATATATATACATATACACATATATTATATATATATCTATATTCATTACGTATAAATATATAAATAGCCATTTGCTTAGGTGATATGTTATATAAATATGAATTCTATAAATTATATAAATATATATATATACATACATACATACATACATTAAATACATACACACACACGCGCATACATACGTATATATAAATATAAATATATATATATATATATATATACATGTATGTATGTATATAAAATTGACATCGACGAGGTGTCGATATCGAGTAAAGGAGAACCACCGCCGCGTGGAGCGCTACGACATTTGAACACGTTGAACTAATCGATAGCCGCGGAGTGTTAATAAATTATAATGCTAAGGGAATTCATACATTAATGAACTCAATAAAAAGGAATTGAATTAGGTTACACGGGCAACCAACTAGTATGTCCCCATGATTCGTCTCTGTTCCTATTTCTCTGCAAAGTACGTTACGTACGCTCGTGGTTAGCGGAGGGGTTGATTTTGTATCGTTCTTCATCGTTTCTCGGGCCGCGAACGGAACGCGTATTACAAACTACTGTGATCGGTGTTAACTGTGACGTCGACCGCGTATCCAAAAACGTCGAATCGGATTGCTGGCGTTTATTCCCGTCTCGAACGTTTCCGTTTCGTTTTCACGCGGCGCGCCCCACGTCGACGCGGAATAAGCCAGCGAGTCCAACCGGGTAACCTTTGTTTACATTTATATAAAACACACGATATGTATATGTATATGATACGGTAGGCTTATCACGGAAATACGACGAAACCGAATGAAATTCGAGCAAATCGTTCGGGGAACGAACTCGGTGCGTGTCTCTGTTCCTCGCGAGTCTCCATCGTTCCTCGTTAAACGTATGAAAAGAGTATGGGGGGGGGGGGAGAGAGAAAAAAAGCTCATTACCCCGTGACACACCGTTCATCGCGAAAAACGAGGAGAGAATCCCGGTGGATCCATTTCACCTTTTCATTTTTACACCCTCGTCCTGTTACGAGGACACGTTGCTCCATCTATTTCTCTCTTTCGCGCGAGAAACACGTCTGGAACCATAAACGGAGAACTGAGAGAAACAGACGGAGAGAAACACAAGACCAAAAGAAACCTCGTAACATCACGTCGATCTGAGTTCGCGCGATCAATCGACCCACCCCGATCATTTGCATGTCACTCGAAACGACGCACAATGGACGACTTAAATCGTTACGATCCGAGTGTATGAGCCGCATCTCGAGCATTATTTACCATTGTATATATCTCTGTACGTACAACACACACACAGACACGCGGGCGCTCGTCGATCGCGGAATATATACATATTATATATACACACGTACACCGTACACGCATATACAGGCGAGGAGACCGAAATCGGAAAGCGAGATCGAGCGAAACGGCACCGTCGAATGATAACCGAGAAGCTCGGTGGAAAATTGGAACGAGTGTATCCGTTTCCAAAAATTACTCAATAGATGTTGCTCGTACAATATGGAGAAACGAACAACATCGAACGTAAATTTTTACCACTATGTCCAACTTGCACGAAACGCGACGATAGAAATGGCGAAAATGGCACAGGTGGGGAAGTTACGGTGGAAAATTGAAACAAGTGTATCCGTTTCCAAAAATTACTCAATAGATGTTGCTCGTACAATATGAAGACACGAACGTGAATTTTTACCACTATGTCGAACGTGCACGAAACTGCGACGAGAGAAATGGCGAAAATGGCACAGGTGGGGAAGTTACGGTGAATAAAATTAACCAAGATTGAAAACGAGTATTTTGTTACAAATTTTCTAATCTTTGCAAGCATACAACGTACTTAGAAGCTGCTTACGGATTTTTTCGTTAAAGTTTAACAATTTATTCTCAGTTTTCACGAGAGAAAGAATATTTGTCACTCGTATCGATTTTTCTGCACGAAACGCGATGGTAGAAATGGTACAAATGGCACAGGTAGGGAAGTTACGGTGAATAAAGTAACTAGGATTGAAAACGAATATTTTGTTACAAATTTTCTAATCTTTGCAAGTACACAACGTACTTAGAAGCTGCTTACGGATTTTTTCGTTAAAGTTTAACAATTTATTCTCGGTAGATATTATTTATCACTCGTATCGATTTTTCTGTACGAAACACAATGGTAGAAATGGTACAAATGGCACAGGTAGGGCAGTTACGGTATAAAAGATTAACGCGGATTGGAAACGAGTTTTTTGTTAAATTTTTTTTCAATTTTCAAACCTTTACAAGTACACGCAACAACGTGCGTCACCGTTTAGAAGCCATACAGATTTTTTCGTTAAAGTTTAACAATTTATTCTCGGTTTCCTCGAGCGAAAGATATTATTTGCCACTCGTATCGATTTTTCTGTACGAAACGCGATAGTAAAAATGGTAAAAATGGCACAGGTGGGGAAGTTACGGTAAAAAAAGATTAACAAGAATTGGAAACGAGTATTTCGTTAAATTTTTTTTCAATTTTCAAACCTTTGCAAGTACACGCAACAACGTGCGTCACGGTTTAGAAGGATTTTTCCGTTAAAGTTTAACAATCTATTCTCGTATCGATTTTCCTGCACGAAACGCGTTGATAAAAATGGTAAAAGCGACACAGGTGGGGAAGTTTCTGTGAAAAACACGAACGAGGATTGGAAACGAGTGTTTCGTTATAAATTTTCAAAGCCTTGCAAGTACACAAGGTGCGTCACCGATCGGAAGCGTACGGATTTTTCCGTTGAAGTTGAACAATTTATTCTCAATTTTCACGAACGAGAGATATTATTTGTCATTCGTATCGATGTTCCTCCGAGCCTCTCGAAAGTATGTATCGATCGAACATGTTCGCCGCGATGCATCTCGTAACGAGAGAATTGTACCAACATTTCTAATCGAAGGTGGCGTTCGCAGCCTAGTTTCTCGCAAGTTTCCCTAATTTTCTACTAATTTTGCGGTTCATCGTGGCGTGCACGCTCGCATTGAATCGTGCACCGGAAAGAATTTTGGTATTTATCATTCGAGCCGCTGTTCATCCGTGGTCTAGCCGTTGAATCGATCCACAGGCGTTTAACGTGGTTTAGAATAATTATGCCTACGAAGATGAGTGGCTCGTTCAGGCAACGTGCAGTCTGCACGAAGGCGATCACCCAATGGGGATACATAATAAATAATTAAATAAGAATTAAGAAATAAAGCCGCGCGGTATGCTCAAAACGTAGAGGAAAGTTTTATCTCTGTACATGCGCTTAAGAGAATCCTTACCTAGAAGTATTACAATTATTACGATGTTAAAGAATACGAGCGAAATTCGGTGTGGTGCGAACGGACACGATTCGTCATGTTTTTAGGATTAAGTTAAATAAATGAATACGCGACCCAAAGGGGCGAATTCGGGCTCGAGTCGTGTTCGCGCGGCACAAGAATATCCCGGTTAAGAACGTGGTAATCGCACGACAATGTAAAGAAACAAAACGAATAATAAAAAGAATGGCTTGGAAGTTGATTTAAAGGCTGACGGTGTGCAGGGTGTGGCGGGAATGGTGGTACGTAACAATTGGGGACGATTCTTCGTGGAAAAGTTCTATCGAAAACGTGGAACCAAGTATAGGCTTCGTGACAGGTTTCGTTACATCGAATCTACGTACGAAAAGAACCTAGTGCTCGGTTTAGAATCAATGGCGAACGATCACTGGAATTTATCGTTACGTTTCTTTCATACGTGTTTGAAAAGTTTTATCGTTCGATGAATACGATTCCGAGTTTCTATTTCGAAATTCGAAGAAATGATACAATTGTTTCAGATTTTCGAGCGTGTGTCGAATAACACGCACTATGGGATTCGAAGTAAATTCGATCGTCGATTAATTTACATTTATTAAATTGCGTTTCAATCGTTGCTTGGATTCAAATTTACCCAACACCGATCCGTACGTTATTCGATCTTACCGTCTTGTTTCTTATCAAACCGCAACATCGTTTTTCAGGTTGTCACAGACTCGACACCGAACTGTGACAAGTTGAAGGACAAGTAGGTGAATTTTACACCGAAGAGACAGAAACTGTGACAGTCTAGAAAATCAGAATCACAACTTGGGATTTTCTCCAGAAAAAAGCTTCGTACGAGATAGATTTGTTTAAAATTTTCGACTCGTTTTTACACGAGGAATCGTCACCTTTTCGATCGCACCAAGATTTCCGGTGCACCCTCTGTATGGTTCTGTTTTGAATTTTTCAGGAAAACCTCGATACAAGTTTTGCGACACTACGGCACACGATTTCGAACGATTGTTAAATATCGTACGGTTGCGTGACCGAGCTCAATGTTAGTCAAGGTTCGTTCGCGACCGATCCTTGCGAAATTACCGATATCGTTATTTTCTCGCGCGTACGGATTCGAATTCGGATAAGTTCGAGTTTAATGTGTCAGCTCCCGAGTAAGGGCAGTATCGGGTTCAGATTTTCAGCCCGTGGTATCTTGTGCTATGCGAATCGGCGTTCGAGTAAAAACTAGAGACAAAGAATTCGAAAACATCGTATCGGCTCCGCTTTTTCAGCCCGAACAGAACGAGGAGAAACGACGACGGGACGTAAATGCGACAAAACGGAACGATCCGAATACGTACGTAGAGCGATAAAATAAACATCCGTATTATCTTCCGAAATAAATATATACAATAATACGAAGAATTTAAAGATAACGTTACCGATTAATGATACGTGTATTAGATAACAAGGGAAGAAAAAAAAGAAAAAGAAAATACAAATGCCCAATCGAGAAACGCGCAGGATCGATACCGTGAATCCTTTCTCAGTATTGTTCACGAATATTCATCGAAGAGTGTAAAATACTATTCCACGTGTCACAATTATCGAAACGTTAATTTCTCTCGTCCATTGCAACGCAATTATTCGAAGAAACGTTCCGTGTAACAATCTTCCCGCATTTCTATTCTCGTGAAAAAAATAGCGAATTGAAGTTTAAACAGTGGAAGTGCACACCTCGGGCTCCATATGCTCCACATGCTCCAAACCGATAAAAAAGTTGTTATTATATTCTGAAGCTTCGACACGATAGTTTAAGTTACTATTATATTTTAAACCGCGAATGGTTTATTCGCACGAGATTATTTCGGAAATAGCGTCGAACAAATCCTGTTTATTACAAAATGGATGGTAACTAGATATTGTCACTGTACGATAAGTAAATTATGGAAATATTATCGATAAACGTTCCGTTTGAAAAAGTAAACGAGTAGCATTCCGAGAATAATAACATTTCGTATAATTTTCTTTTCGTATCTTCTACTTTTCGTCAAGAAGTTTAAATTAAAATTCGCGCCCCGTTTTTATCCGTTTGAATTTCGATATTTCGTATCGCGTGAAACAAAACTCCTCGAACGCAAAAATATCCCTCATCGCCATTAGGTAAGTCCCTCGAAGAACGAGATTCGTTCGCAATTGAACTAAAGAATCTTCGATGATCGATCCTGCGCCCAACGTTCGGGTACACATACTCCTTCTAATTTGTATTCAAGTTTTACACAAGTTTACCCGATGAATTTACCGTAATTCTTTACGAAAGCTTTATTCTATAATCTGTACACAGGATTTAACGAGCCACGGTCAAACCGCGGCGCTCCGCCCCGGCGCGGCGTCGGGACGCGACCATGCGCCTGGAATGCAATTATCGACAACAAAATATACATACATATATACATACATACACGATATATTTTCTGCTAAACGCATTTCCAGCGTGCAATGACGATGGCAGTCAATATCGTTTCTGAGGGGTAGCTCGTCAGATAGTCGGATTATCGACAGGCGTTTGTGCTTTGTTAAATATTATTTCGACGCTGAGGAACGTGCCCTGTACCAGCGAATCGGGAAGAGGAAGAAGAGAGAAAAAAGAAAAAAGAAAAGAAAAGAAAATACGAAAAGCAACCTAGTAGAGAAAACGTGATCGGTGTAGGCTCGCTGAACGATTGTTTTTCTACTCGTTTGTGAAAAATGGTCACGCCCAATGGTAGAAGTATTTCTCGCGTCGCTGTACAGCTCGTAAACATAAAATCTGCCTGTGTCTTTAGCACGAACTGCCGCCAAGGGAAGTGTAGAGTCTCTGATATTGCATCGTCCGGAATATTAACACTTTCGCGACCGCTCGACTCGGGGTAAACTCTGCCGGGAGCTTGCTCGCAAATCTCCGCCGAAGTAAACGTTCCGCGTTAATTACGAAAACGAAGTTACAAACATGGCGCGGGTTCACGGTGTGGAAAATTTTCTCTTCATTTTCGCGCTGAACGATCGTTACCGGTAACGTGCTCTGAGCAAGTGTCGGCCATTTCGCGACACGTGTCTCGAAACTTCCGAGCTGGGGTAAATTTACAGTCACGAAGATGGATGAAAGTTTGGAACACGGAACGGGGGACGAACAACGTCGTTGCAATGAAACGAAATAGAATTATCACGATGAATTGTATCGAACGGATCATTTAACTGTCGAGTGACGAAAACTCGAAGAAACGAAATTAACAAAGGTAATTGACCGATGTGTTTTCTCCGGTCGACGGTCACGGAAGTGTCGTTACAACGTGTGCAATTATTTTTGTTGTAAATACAGCGGGGATATGTGATTCGCGTTTGTCGTTACCGGTGAATGTATTCTATATGAATTTTATAACGTGTAGCGTGTAATGTATATCCGTCGTTCTTTAGGGTTATATACAGAGACGGTTGGTTAATAATTGCGGAAAAATTTGGAAAACAATTTGGAAAATTCCAAACCGTTGTCGTTTATCGCTGACGGGCGTCGACTATCTGGTAGCACGATTCCGGAAACCTGCCACGGATCATTGAACATAACCGTGTTCGTTTCGATGGTTTTTTCTATCAGAGTTCTGTAAAAGCGTGGATGAATCTTATAATAGAGATTCGTTCGACTGCTTGTTGCAAGGACGATCTTATTTATACTTTGTATGTAGGACACCCCCGTGGAAAGCGTTCCAATTAAATTGCAGCCAGTTATTGGATTATTTCATGCATAATCGAGACCGTGCATTGCCTTTGAGCATTCACTTTGAAGGACTAATTGTAATATCGATCACCGCGAACGAACAAAGTGCGTTGAGGTGATCGAGTCATTTCACGGGCGATTTTTGCATCGTTTATCATTCTTCCGTCATTCGTCCGGTGGTTGGTCAGGGGAGGGGTTTGGGAGAGGGGATACCGTGTCTTGCATTCCTTTGGATCGTGTAGCGTGTAGCGTTTTCTACGATTAATTTCAGCGTGTTGCGTCGCAGACTCATTTGTATATCGAGCTGATTTTTCTGTACATACGAACACGTGCGCCACAGTTGTGTTAAATACGATGAATAAAACGATGTCTTACCGAGATCGAATCGACCAGTTTATTTCCCAGAACTCCTTGAAAGGAAACATCATTTTTCGATCAGGGGAGATCGTCGATGTTTCGGAATTTTTTATACACGATACGGAATATCCAATGCAAAGGTTTCGCGTGTATATCGAGAGTAGACACTTCGGGGAATATTTGCGTCAATTTTTGTGAAAGAAATTAAAGTGTGAAAGTAAAAATTAGAATTTTTAGAAAGTGGACGAACGGAGCTTTTCGCGAGAAAGACTAAGTTTGAGGGGGGGAAATGAGAAGTTTTTATGTTTTCTCGAATAGTATTAAAAAATAGAACATTCCGCTGATACAATGGTGGAGAATGTTATTGCGAATACGTAGCTCAATTTTCAGATGAATCGAAGAAGAAGTTTCTGAAAGAAGTTGTTTTCAGAAGAGTGCGTTTGATTTAATGATCGAAAAACAATGTCGATTTCTTAAAATCGGAAAAATGGTGTTTTCCCTTAACCTTTCCAGAGTACGAAAGACAATATATTTAGAAATAATTCGTTCGATAGAGAAGAGGAATGAAAGAGAAATTTGAAATAGAAATTTGTTAAGTTCGAAGTAAACGTAATATTGAGAAAAAGTAATTTTGTACGTAGTACAAAATATTGTTATAACTTATTGTGTAATTTAATTTTGTACATAGCTGTTCATGAAATTGCAAATTAACTACACACTCTTTACCGATTCAATCATATTTATTGAACTCCAAACACTATAATTTATAGTATACAGTCTGTACATTGCAATGGCACCGACGAAACTGTAACAATGTGCTGATTTTAATATTCGTATCTTTTTTTAAATTCATAATTTGCGTTGTTGCAGTATACGATGTATACAGCTTCACTTACATAGAACACAGATTCAATTCTCAATCGATTTTCTAATTTATTTTATTTATTCTTCTGCCAAAAATTGTAGGCACTTGATGGCACCGACGAAACTGTAACAATGTGCTGATTTTAATATTCATATCTTTTTTTAAATCCATAGTTTGCATTGTTGCAGTATACAATGTATACAACTTCACTTACATAGAACACAGATTCAATTCTCAATCGATTTTCTAATTTCGTTTATTTATTCTTCTGCCAAAAATATATTTTCCACTGTGAGAACGATCGTAAATTATTCCAAGTTGTCAAAAAAATTTCAAAAACGCTCGTTTTCTTAAACGATCGTTGAAAATTTTCACTCGAAAGCAGAAGTTATAATGTTTGCAACCGTTAACGTGTTAATAAAATTACCATCGGAATATTAATCGCAATCAAATATGGATGTCCAGGAAAATGTCATTTGAATTTTCATCCCTCTCCGGACACTCCTCTTTGATTTTCTCCGTTTGTTGGATATTCGAAATTAAGTTACACATCGCTATGTTCATTGTAATCTTAATTAAACGCACTGTTTGTGCCTCGCGCCGACTTTTGTAATTGTCACTCGAGACACTGAATTGTAGTTACAAAATTTGAGGATTGAGTAATTTAACAATTATAATTAAGACGATGGTTTCTGACATTCTCTTTAAAGTTTTAAAACATGGAAAGTATTAATTGTTTATTAGATACATTACCCTCCGGAATTTTCTTAGAGTTGTACGTTAACTATTATATTTTTAAACGTTTTTAAACGTGTTTGTTATATGTATCTTTATTCCTATTTGACACTTTCTTCAATATTATTTTTATTCAAAAAATTCTCCATTTTTAAACGTTCAATCGTTACTAATAACTTGCCGTACCCTCGTAAATATATAAATTATCAAATAACTTTGTCGTCTCGAATAATTTCAATAGAAATTTGTATATTTATTGATCTATGTCGGTTTTTGTTTTGTTTTGTTGTTATAAACTCGACATTGCACTGGAACTAAATCTGAGAACGTAATTTACAGTGTATTCTGAAACCAATTGGCCTTTGTTAGCACCCTTATTTCAATGCCAGTTGCACTATACTTGTGTTTCGAATACTGACGTAATTGCTATCGGATCTCGTTAACAGTAAAACAGTTCGATTTACATTCCGTTTAGAAAGGAACAATTGAAATTTTTGGTTATGGATTTGATTTAATAATAGCTCGATATTTCTATTTTAGCAATAAATCAAACTTTATTAATATTCCAGAAGAATGTATCTTTTGCGAGCGTTCTTTGCAAGATCGACTTTCAAACTAACTGCGAATAGCAGTTCGTTATGGTAACAAACAAACTATTATTTTATTTAATAAACAGCACGTATCCGTAGAATAGAATCTTTTAGAAGATTCTACAAAGACCTTCTATACATGGATATACATATACATATATTTATATATAGATATAATAGATTGTTCAATAAGTTTTGTCGATCGATAAAACTTATTGAGTAATCTAGTATTATACTGTTGAATAAATTTTATCAAACGACAAAATTTATTGAACAACCTAGTACTATACTGTTGAATAAGTTTTATCAAACGACAATACTTATTGAACAACTTAGTATATATACACATACATGCATACGATTACCAGAGATCATTTTTGTTGTGTCATCTTTCGATGGTATTGGAAATTTAACAAAAACATGTATTTATTTACTAAACCAGTAAAGGACCCATTGTGATACAAGCTTTACAGTCGATACAAATTATTGAAATATAAAACAACATATACACATACATGCATGCGGTTAACAGAGATGATTTTTGTTGCGTCATCTTTCGATGGTATTGGAAATTTAACAAAAACATGTATTTATTTACTAAACCAGTTTCCATTGTGACACAAGCTGTACAGTCTATACAAATTATTGAAATATAAAACAACAGCAGCAACAAGAATAATGTGGTTAGCATTGATGGAAAATAAAAATAAGGGGAAAATAAATATTTATTGCATCTTATTTATGCATTATAAATGATTAAATATACTACAGAAACTAATTTTTGATCGCAATTAAACGTAAAAGATGGTTTCTGACACTCTTTTTAAATTTTTAAAACATGGAAAGTATTAATTGTTTATTAGATACATTACCGTCCGGCATTTTCTTAGAGGTGTACGTCAGCTATTGTTTTTAAACGTGTTTGTTTTATGTATCTTTATTCGTATTTGAAACTTTCTTCAATATTATTTTTATTTAAAAAATTCTCCATTTTTAAACGTACAATCGTTACTAAAAACTTGCCGTACCCTCGTAAATATATAAATTATCAAATAACTTTGTCGTTTCGAATAATTTCAATACAAATTTGTATATTTATTGATCGGTGTCGGTTTTTGTTTTGTTTTGTTCTTATAAATAGTAAGATGTAGAACATTTATTGATCGATTAGTTACTACTTCCACGATAAATTTAATTCTCGGTTGCTTAACGTTTTTAATAGTTGCAATAAATTATAATAAATGACAATTATTTGATGCAGCTGTGTTCTTTCGTGCGTCCAATAAAAATTGTTTTACTTTTATGTAGCTTTAAACAGATGTTCAATTTCATTCCTCGACTTTAACGAAACAAAAATTTTGATACTTTCGAAAAATTTTCTTTTTCTTTTTAATGAAACATTTTGTCAAAGCAATATTTTAGTTCCTTGTAATGTAATATCGAAACATCTCACCAAGTCCTGTGTCTTTTTTTCTTCTTGATTTTTTATTATAACAATCTAAAGTTAAACGTTCCATTTTACCTCGCTTTTCCCTATGTGATTCATTGAAGGAATTTCGAAAGAAAAGTCGACATTAATTACAAAATCTTATTTATCATTAGATAAGATTATACCTCGTTATAAAGACAAAGCACCCGGACATTTGAAGTTTCAGAATTCTAAGTACAGCAATTTTACTTGTAATTAATGACACGCAATTAATAAACGCATGATTTTTTAGCTCTTAGCTTCCCGAAGCTGCTTGCTGGTACTTTAACGAAAGACTAATTCGTGTAATTAATTATTAAATTTAGGAGCGTGTAATTCGAAGGAAAAATTAAATAAGATTCATTGTTAGATTCCCCGAAACCTATAACAAATATAGTATACGTAACAATTGTGTCGTTAATTCAAAATTGTTAGTTTAAGTTTAAGAATAAGCGTGTCAAATATTCTTATCGTGAAAGAAATCAATTCGTTTCAATAATTCTTTAAGATTTTTACATATATTTTTAACTTTTCCACCGATGTGGTGTGTCTGTAATTTTTAATTAGCAATTGTTAATTTCCTGAATCTCAAAATATAAGTTTAATGCACCATTCTCTTATTTTTATACATTGTTCTCGTTTAAATTGCTAAAGATCAATATTCCGCGAAGGAAGTCAGTGGTGCCATCTGCTAACACATTGTTCAACTACGAGGACACTTTATCGTTACATGCTAATGTTCGACCAGATACAACAAGACAAATATATGTCTACTGTGTAAGTGTCAAAGGACAGAAAAAATGCATTTGAAATAATAATAATAATTGTTAAACTTTGGAAATAGAAATGTTAAAAGTAATAAGAAAAAAATTAAAAATCAGATATAATAAACACAGTCAATGTTTCAATAAAACTATATTATAATTCACATGTAGACATATCGAACGTAACAATTTAATATAAGCACTTGAGATTCAGTAGCAACAGTAATGCACAAAACTGTTTCGTTGCAATTCTTCGGCTCCACTGCATCGTTCCCAAAGTGCAATATACCTAAGAATGCATGGACCTCCACTGTAGTATAGCGCCATCTGATAGTTCCAGCACAAACTCGTATAAAAAAGAAGTATCTCTAGCGGTAAAACTTAAACACCTGCTTACACTTGCACTTGCACTACATTTAAGAAACATTTATTTTGACAAAATTTAACAAAACGTTCGAGATGTCAGAAACCAAAATGAAAATTTTAACTCGTAACTGAAATTATACTTCGTATAATTATATAGTACTAGATACAGTATCGTGGTTAAGAAAAGATATAAAAGTGTGAATTCTTCAATAATACTTTCTTCGTTAATTGATTACTTATACGTTCGTGTCAACGATGCTTTGGCGTAATGAATAATTTTAAATCGTGAGCGAGCGATTGCAAGCAATACTGTGACGCAATAAGAACATAATAAACGTAGAGACAGCAGAGTTAAAACGTCGAAACGCTCCAACGATTTTTCGATTGACGATCAGTGGGGTTGTTTCACGCGACAAGGAGGGACATCCAATCGCAATCGTAAAATCGGGTAGCTGCCCACTTTACAGGGCACACGTGTAATCCCCAGAAATAGTTGTCCCCAAGCCGACCCAATTCGCTGATCTGTCTACCTGTCACCTTCCTACGTTCCACTTAAAATGTGGACCAAAAACAAGAGCTCAATGGATTGTCCAGCACTCGCCTTTCATTAACAGCGGCTCAAGACACTCAGAATCACGAACTCGGTCCCTGTACCGTTTCATTCGCAAAAACGAAATTATATTCGCGACAAGAAAATTTGAAATTTCGCATAATTTGCTCGGAAACTTGCACATCGATTCTTCTATTTGTAGAAAAATTGACAGATATGACGAGTGTAATAAATAATATTTAAAAAAAAGAAATACTTTCATTTTTAATTGCGTGATCTAAAACATTTACAAAAAATTGTTTCTATTCTTGTGGAACGATTCTATTTTTAATATAAATATTTCTTTAATATTTATTATAGCAGTCGGTTGCTATTGTGTGAGTAGATATTATTCAGATTCTCGTACTTTGAAAATCGATCTTGTTATCATTCTATTAATAGACGTAATTGTATCTATGGCATGATAATAATTCTGCATTAGAAGTCGGCTTGTAATACGATAAAGTACATATGCAATTATCATCATAACCGAAATAACCGTGAACGTTATTTTGCGACATGCGTGTATTGCATCAGTATCGTTGTATCATTATATTAGATCATACTTTAAGAAATACGATTTCTTTGAATAAACATTCAATATGTGCGAATGAGCAGCTCCTGTTAATGATAAATAAACTGTACATAATTCTCATTGGCTTATTTTGGTCATTATTATTTCTTACCATGTCTTCTTTTTCTATTAGATGTCAGTATTATGTTTAATGTGCATTATATTTTGCACATCTCATATATTCACATTAGTTCGTGTCTTATGTTTTTTTTTTTTGGCTATTATTGTATTTTCTAATTTCTTTCCTAATTTGGTATTATTATTTTTACTTTCATTATTTCTTTTAAATATTTACAAGAAGAATCTTAATTTCATATTTATAGATTATATAATTACATTTGTTCTAATGATGACACAAAACATACGACTCGATATGTAAATAAAAATAGTTTGTTTAAGATTGATAATTAATCGTTATTAAATGTAGGAACTTTTATGATCGATTAAGGAACTTATATACAGTAATTTTCGCTTTCAAGTAATAAACCAAGATTGTCAGTTTGTTCGAAATTGGGGTAGGTAGCGAAAAAAGAATGGGATACGAGTAAAATAAATAAAATAAAACAATTGTCAATGAGTCTCGTATTAGATGCACACAGTGTATAACAATTTCTATATTTTTTATGTTTTTATGAGAGTCGTTGTTGAGATTGCGGTATTTCTAAAAAAAAAAACACTTGCTCTTTGTAGAACACAAATATTTCTGTTGTATAGTAACTATACACTATTACTATAATGACCACTGCTACTACTACTACTGCTACTACTTCTACTACTGCTACTACTGCGACTACTGCTACTACTGCCACTACTGCTACTACTGCTACTACTGTTACTACTGCTACTACTGCTACTACTGCTACTACTGCTACTACTGCTACTACTGCTACTACTGCTACTACTGCTGCTACTGCTGCTACTGCTGCTACTGCTGCTACTGCTGCTACTGCTGCTACTGCTGCTACTGCTGCTACTGCTGCTACTGCTGCTACTGCTGCTACTGCTGCTACTGCTGCTACTGCTGCTACTGCTGCTACTGCTGCTACTGCTGCTACTGCTGCTACTGCTGCTACTGCTGCTACTGCTGCTACTGCTGCTACTGCTGCTACTGCTGCTACTGCTGCTACTGCTGCTACTGCTGCTACTGCTGCTACTGCTGCTACTGCTGCTACTGCTGCTACTGCTGCTACTGCTGCTACTGCTGCTACTGCTGCTACTGCTGCTACTGCTGCTACTGCTGCTACTGCTGCTACTGCTGCTACTGCTGCTACTGCTGCTACTGCTGCTACTGCTGCTACTGCTGCTACTGCTGCTACTGCTGCTACTGCTGCTACTGCTGCTACTGCTGCTACTGCTGCTACTGCTGCTACTGCTGCTACTGCTGCTACTGCTGCTACTGCTGCTACTGCTGCTACTGCTGCTACTGCTGCTACTGCTGCTACTGCTGCTACTGCTGCTACTGCTGCTACTGCTGCTACTGCTGCTACTGCTGCTACTGCTGCTACTGCTGCTACTGCTGCTACTGCTGCTACTGCTGCTACTGCTGCTACTGCTGCTACTGCTGCTACTGCTGCTACTGCTGCTACTGCTGCTACTGCTGCTACTGCTGCTACTGCTGCTACTGCTGCTACTGCTGCTACTGCTGCTACTGCTGCTACTGCTGCTACTGCTGCTACTGCTGCTACTGCTGCTACTGCTGCTACTGCTGCTACTGCTGCTACTGCTGCTACTGCTGCTACTGCTGCTACTGCTGCTACTGCTGCTACTGCTGCTACTGCTGCTACTGCTGCTACTGCTGCTACTGCTGCTACTGCTGCTACTGCTGCTACTGCTGCTACTGCTGCTACTGCTGCTACTGCTGCTACTGCTGCTACTGCTGCTACTGCTGCTACTGCTGCTACTGCTGCTACTGCTGCTACTGCTGCTACTGCTGCTACTGCTGCTACTGCTGCTACTACTACTACTACTAAGGGAAGAAAAAAGAAGTACCTAATGAAAGAACACTTGACATACTCGGAATGTGTATTATTTGTTAAGATAAATTTACATTTTTATACTCTAATAACAAATACCTTGGTACATACTTGTACAATATTACAACGTACTGGTATTATAAGTATACATATATGTTAGCAACATTTTAAACATGTTTTGAAAGCATACAGACCATCGGTGTTTTGGTTTTTAAAGGTTATAGCTGGGTCAAGGACTGAATAGGTCCTTGACGTAGGCCATGTATGCATCCTCAAGAGTGGGCGCTGATGGATAGCGAATCACAGTCGCATAGTTATTTGGTGTAGGATGGTATTGTTTAGTGATTTCAGTAACAGGTTTGAATGTGGTTCTCAGGGCCACTATTCTCAAACGTAAAATGCATTCTACGAAACCACCGTTTTTTCACAAGGCCAGTACTTCACTTAACTGATAAACAGAACCTACGTAAACAAGAGCCCTCTAGAATGTCACTGGTATATAATTTTTGGACTACAAAAAGTTCTGGGTACCAAAAAGGATTGAAAATTACTGATATAATAAATAATAAACCTAAAACACATGTTTTATTATTCTAAATTAATTTATTCGTAAAAACTTCTCACTGACGAGTACATTTATCAGTTTCGAAAAACGACACACGCTCTTCATTTATTTTATAACGCGATTAATTGCATCGTATATGAATCGTTACGTATACTAATAACGAAATTTTACTTTTTATCGTTGAAGAGCAAAGATAATGTAGTTAGGGTGTTTTTTTGGTTGACATATGCCATTCCTCTCGATACGTGTTTCCATCTTCTTGCATTTAACCCTAGAACAGCTGAGATCTCGATTGATTCCACGTATTTATAGCTCATTTTGCTTAATTTAAATATTAATAAATAGAAACATAATTTTTATAGATGTCGTATGATCTAAATAAAATAATAAAATAATGACCAGATCTCCATTGCATTGTCGTTCTCTCCAGATAAACCATCAGTTTTAATTCTTTCAAGAAGAACTTATTGCAATATAGGCTCAATATAAGTCCTACTTCTAAGGTTTAATAGAGAAGAGAAGATGCTCTGTTATAAGTTAGACCTAAGTGACGGCCAGAATTAAAGATTCTTTTCTCAGAAAATATAAGAAACCTCTCTGTTAAGCAGCTTGACTGCAATGAAGTCTGCTTCTCCGGACTCCATTAACTGAACTCCATCTGAAACATACTTTTATTTTTTTTAATTGCCAAAATGTCCCATTAACAGATTTGTAATTAAAAATAACAATGCATTGAATTTATTATTGTACGTATTGCTCATCTTTATATTTAAGAAATTATTGTTCTCTATTAAATCTATCTATTATTTTTGTGTAATTTCTTCACTTTTATGCATCGGTATATTATTTAACAAAAAGTGTTTCTTTCCTTTATAAATAATTATGAATATATTACATTATACATATTACTACTATTTTTCATATCTTGATTATTATCTTTCAGAATCTTCTAAAAACGTGTTACTTTTTCTCTTTTATAATTAATTCATATAGTAATGTAACCATATCTTTTACCTATCTTTATCGCTATTATACCTTCTAGTTTCGTACAATGTATTACTGTTTTAGCTCTCAATATTTCTCTTCAACGTTTATAACTTTAGATTTATAGTTTACAGACTATATCAATTATGTATATTTTGAAATTGACTCGAAGCGCCTGGTACGAAACGTTAATGAAACTAGCATGATCCCTTCCGCGGTACAATATTCAAAACAATTTGAAAACTAAACGAACAATCACTTTAAACTGGTTAAATAAACAAGAACTACAGGTCATACACCATTATCGAGATAACATCTGACCCCTTGACGAAGCTAATGTCAAAGATGGCGAATCGTCGGAGTATCTTTCCTAAAGAACCACAACTGAAACTGGAACACTATTCATAAGAACCTCGTAAACCTTTAACGCTAGAACTACCGACAGATTTCGGTATATTAAGGTGTTCCTCATATGTCTCTCAAGAAAATCGATGATTGGGGAAAAAGAGAAACTCGTGAAATTGATTACACATAAAATATGTACTATATGTATGTGTGTGCACGTGTGTGCGTGTGTTTTTATGTATATATGTATATATACATAAATATAGAATATATATATAAATATATGTATGTATGTATGTATGTATGTAAATATATATGTATGTGTGTATATATATGTATATGTAAATTTCGTAATTTTCGTATATATATATATATAATATATATAGATGTATCTATAGAATAGAAAGAGTCATAACATCTTGTAAAAATATGCTACGAAATTTAAAGTGAATTTCTTCGTAAAAGCAGTGATTTTGACTGATTGGTAAATCTAGCGTTAAAAAGCCCAGGATCGACGATCCCCATCACTCATTTCCCATTGACAACGAAGACAGTACCGCTGAAAGCCAATAAAATATCTCGTAGCAACGCGAATTGAGTTACACTCGCGAAACCTCGATAACGTCTTGTACACCGCGTTAATACGGGAAACAAGCAAGCTGAAACTTCATAAGCAAACAAACACAGTGAGAACAAACGAATATCCCGATCCGGAATTTTTTCACCGTTCGTGACTTGAACGTTTCCGGACAATTAGCCCGAAGATCCTTCGGGTTCCTTCTTTCACTCTTTTCCCGTTCACCCTGCAACCCCCGTGCCCATACGTTCATCGCAAACCTTCCCCTCCACCTGTCGCTGTATCTCTAACAAAACTGTGTCTCTCTTCTCTTTTTTGCTCCGTAGCGATCTATCCTTCCCCTTTTTTTTTCCATATCATCGACTCTATCTACCTCCCTTTCTCTCTCAGCCCCGTACGTTCCCTCCGTTGTCCTATTCTCCGCCTCTGTCAGTGCCATTGAAAGCCCCGCAACACGTTATGTCTAAACGCCAGTGAATAAAAGCTCGAAGCCAGCCAAGTGAGTATACGCTCCGTCACTTCTAATTTTAGCACAAAGGGTGCGGCGGGCCTGTGTATACGTTTTCGCGCAAACGTGGTACAGATGCGTGTCTGTGTGTGCGTGTGTGTGTGTGTGTGTGTGTGTGTGTGTGTGTGTGCGTGTGTGAGTGTGTATACGTTTGTATGCGCGCATAGTACAGCACGTAGCGATAGAAGCAATCGAGGGGGTAAAATATCTACCTATGGATTTCCACCCAGCACGATGGCGTTCGCCAGGCCATTTTTATAAACTCTCTTCTTTGCCTTCTTCCCAGCGACCGCCCTGGACTGGTTCGACTGAAATACGATTTCCGTCTCGCTGCGTATTGGCGGAACGCGGGCGTCGTTCACTTATCGGGAGAAAATTGGAATTT
The DNA here is from genome assembly GCF_051014685.1 of Ptiloglossa arizonensis. Taxonomy (NCBI): domain Eukaryota; kingdom Metazoa; phylum Arthropoda; class Insecta; order Hymenoptera; family Colletidae; genus Ptiloglossa; species Ptiloglossa arizonensis. The sequence continues at coordinate 4,457,396 of NC_135056.1, read as the reverse complement.
CTCGAGATAGGGCGCCGAACGGTTCATAAGCACAGCCGATTACCTATTAGTGGAGTTAGCACGGTGTTAAAGCGAACGTAAAATACACGGGGTCTAAATAAACTGTGGGTACAGAGTTTAGCGAGTGACAGAACTCGTTGTGGGATACTAATGGATCTTGACAACGTTCACGTGTGTGAACGCCAATTGAATACACACCCACGTACCTAGGTTGTTCGATAAAACTTATTAAACAGTACTCTTATGGAACAGTACTTTTATTAAACAGTACTCTTATTGAACAGTACTTATTGAACAGTACTCTTATTGAACAGTACTTATAGAACAGTACTCTTATTGAACAGTACTTATGGAACAATACTTTTATTGAACAGTACTCTTATTGAACAGTACTTATGGAACAGTACTTTTATTAAACAGTACTCTTATTGAACAGTACTTACGGAACAGTACTCTTATTGAACAGTACTTATGGAACAGTACTCTTATTGAACAGTACTTATTGAACAGTACTTACGGAACAGTAGTTATGGAACAGTACTCTTATTAAACAGTACTTATTGAACAGTACTTACGGAACAGTACTCTTATTGAACAGTACTTACGGAACAGTACTCTTATTGAACAGTACTTACGGAACAGTACTCTTATTGAACAGTACTTATGGAACAGTACTCTTATTGAACAGTACTGTTGTTGAACAGTACTCTTATTGAACAGTACTATTGTTGAACAGTACTCTTATTGAACAGTACTATTGTTGAACAGTACTCTTATTGAACAGTACTATTGTTGAACAGTACTCTTATTGAACAGTACTATTGTTGAACAATACTTATTGAACAGTACTGTTCAATAAGTTTTATCGAACAACAAAACTTATTGAAGAACCTATTACATGGGACCGGAGCACCGCGTGTGTCAATTTAAATACTCGCACGTTTCCCATTTGTACAATTCCAATTGTGTATGGACCGAGAACGGTGCATCGATTTTATTCCATGGTATGCTATGAGAACTTGGCAAGAGACTTTTGTTACAAAATTCTATTCCAGATTTCAGTATTTATATTAGTAATATCGTAAACGGAATGGCACCAGACGACTAATTTCAAATATAAAATCGAAAACGTTTAATAGAAGGTAACAATGTTCGCAGAGACCAATTGTAACGATAAATGTTTACAAGGGTTTGTTTTAAGTTAAACCATGTAATTGCACGCGAAAAGATTTTTTACGCTCTATAGAACCCTGGTGTGTCCAAATATAGTTTATTTACATCCCTGGAGTTTCCAACTATAATTTATTTACACGCGCCTGGAGTTTCTAACTATAGTTTATTTACATCCCTGCAGTTTCTAACTATAGTTTATTTATATCCCTGGAGTTTTCAACTATAGTTTATTTACATCCCGTGTAACGAAACCAAATTACAATACTCTTCGTCAGGTTGCAGGTTCGTAAATCTGAATTTCGGGTATAAATACCCCAATCGAATACAATGGGTATATATTTTTATAGCGAATGAAGTTTAAAGGGTGAAACTACCCTCATAAAATTCCAACCTATCGATGCTACCTCCGAAATTATTGAATATACAAAGAACTCTGTCAAATAATTATATTTGATAAAAAATAATACAGTGTGAACATCGCTGTGAAAAAAATTAAAATACAAACAAATATAACGTCCATCTTTCAAAGAGATTTCTATAATTACTCATTTTACGTTTTTCAATACGTCAATACGTGCACAATATCAACACAAAATAAAGATACTTGCAAGTAATTGTGAATTCAAGATAAAAATAGTACACTGTGCCGTCTTTTTACGTGTTGTTTTACATCGGAAACCGTAAAAATTTCTCGATTAAACTTCGTTGTATCTCCAGCAAGTTTTAAAGTAGCATTAAGCGGGTGAAACTTTGGAGGGGTTAGTTTCATCGCTTAAAGTCGAGTTACCGCAGCTGAAGAATATTGGTAATTTCTTATTTTTGGTCGCTCCGCTGACTTGCAAATTTTCATCAACGATTGGGTAGAAAGAGCACTTCACAGATGTTCCTTGTCGGAAATGAGCAAACCGGAGAGATAACGATCAAATTTCACCCACCTCCCTGTCAGGTTGTCAATGCTTAGTACTGACACTGTGACAACTTGATCGAGAATACTGTACTATCAGTTCCATGTATCGAGTAAAGTAACAATCGTGCAAAATCGTAGACCATGAAAGGAAAATCGATTGAGTAATACCGTTGGAGACTCTGCTTGACATTTTCTGGTATATCCTAAGAAATTCTCTTTTACAAGAAACTTTTATTGTGACACACATGTGGACTATAACGGTAAGATGAAACAAGATTAAGCAATAGAATTTCGTGACCTTTTCTGTTGCACATTTTTCAGAATTTCACTCCTCCATGGGAGAATAAACTTGATTTAGCAACAACGGCTCAATAATTAATAAGTACCTTTTATAGAAGCGTGTAATAACTTCAATGAACGTTTCCAAGCATCTGACGAGACTTGGTGCATTTTGCAACATATACACTGCCTCTCAAAAGTATTCGATCACTCTTTATATGTACATTTGATAAAAGTGTAAGAGTACGATTATAATTTTTAAAGAATTAATAATAAATGTAATTTTATTATTTTATGAAAGCAAATATTTCTAGGAAAAGTATGTATATTTTATCTAACAAGACTCGGTGCATTTTGCTACATGTACACTGCCGCCCAAAAGTATTCGATCACTCTTTATATGTATATTCGATAAAAGTGTAAGAGTACGATTATAATTTTTGAAGAATTAATAATAAATGTAATTTTATTATTTTATGAAAGCAAATATTTCTAGGAAAAGTATGTATATTTTATCTAACATGTCTCGGTGCATTTTGCAACATGTACACTGCCGCCCAAAAGTATTCGATCATTCTTTATATGTATATTCGATAAAAGTGTAAGAGTACGATTATAATTTGTGAAGAATTAATAATAAATGTAATTTTACTATTTTACGAAAGCAAATATTTCTAGGAAGAATATGTGTACGTTTAAATACTACATTCTTTTAATAAGAGAAATAAATTTTCATTGTACTTGTCACACGATCAAAGAGTATTGAACTAGTGTAATTTAAAACAATTACTACCTTGATCGATGTCGATGTGAAATGAAAGTAGAGATGGAAATGAACATATCGTAACTATCTTTGTTTTCGTAATTACCATTATGACGAAATGAATATCAGGTATGAAATTAATTGATAGGTATGAGTGACAATAGTAATGATAAACAGAGTATGCAAATTTTACAAACGAAACATCGGACATAATCGATGGCATCGTGGTTCGACCACCGTAATGTCGTAATGTTTCGAATACTTCGCTACGATGTCTCAAGCAGTAAAATTTATGGTAATAAATAACTGCAGCCCAAATCAAAAACTAAGATCATATTTGCAATTTAAGAGAGTAAAATAACGAAAGAAACATTAAAAAATACTAATATTATATTATAATTTCACATTATTCGTCGTGGAAATCGATCGCTCATATTTCCTGATTATCAAGTTTTTGTCTACTCGAAACATCATCGAGAAAAAGTATTTATATCATTATGACCTACAATGGTGTCGCTATTAGTAGGTCCTGGATTTTTATAAAATAATTACATACAACATTAAAAATACATAAGAAAATGATTTAAAGTCAACGATTTCATTCTTCAGATAAAACAATGAAAAAAAAAGGCATCACTAAACGTTGAACAGTATACCTGCAAATGTCAACGTTTCAAATCAATAGATTCGTTACATTTGAAGAAATCTCGACAAACACAGAATTCAAATATGAAACTTCAGCGATGTATTCTTAAATGTCAGTCGTACGAAAATTGCGTGAAGGAATTTTCAAGTTTTTCGATTCCACGCCATGGTGTCTCCGTTACGGTAGAGAATACGAGGCTCTCGTTCCTGGTACTTTTCACACCGACCATTCTTTCATTAACTCCCCCATAGTCGCGTATCTGCGAGAAACAACGATTAACGAGCCCGACCTTTCGCATCATTCTTCCATCTTATCGAGTAGTCTTCCTGTCACCCTCTCGCTTTCTCTCCCACGTCACTGTAATTCACTCAGTATTGCGCTGACGGTCTCACGGAATACCGAGGATTTCCGCGCGCTCTGAAAGAGACCACGAACACAGATAGATGGAAGTGTACACACGAGTCTCATTTTCCTTTGACGCGGCGCGAAGCTCGAGTTCGTGCGTTATTGTTCTCGCACCACTTGCGAATGGTAATAACCGTAAACACTCGCGAGCGGCGTGGAATCGGTTCCTCGAGCGACTGCTTATGCAGAATTTATCCGAAGTGTTGTTAGAAAATTTACAAACGTAGAGAGACGCCCTGGTGCGGAAAGCTGACAAGGGAAGTGAGCCTGCAAGCTTGCTGCTTTCTGAGGGGGCGGCTTTTCTCAGTTTTAGCATACATTGTACATTACGCAGCTTATACTACGATTCACGAATTTATTTAAAATGTTTTTCGCGTAAGATGTACAGAAAGTACTCCTATCAACTTGAGAATAGCTTCTAACGTTGTTTGAAATCCCTCCTGAACAAATATTGTATAGTGTTCGGGTGAAACGAATTTGTAACGTCGATAGAAAATAATAAAAATGTTAGAAATATCGATAAAAGAAACAATATTTGTCTCATAGAGAATGTTCGAGTTCTAATTGGAAAAGAATACAATTTTGAAAGGGTACACCGACATTTGGTTAAATTTTAAACGTAACACTGTCCAGATACGATTGGTTATTAATAAACATGGAAATTTCGAATTAATTATTCATTCTGTAACCGAGTAAAGGGATACGTGTAACGAAAGATAACGATCGACCATTGTTCTACAAACACCCCTTACCATTTTTATGTGATAATTCAATGTTATCGATTCAAAATGGAATAAGATTACAGCGCTATTAGCGGTGGGAATTATAACGTACGTCTTCGGAATGTATTCCGATTCCCCGGTCAATTTTCATTTTCAAGTGACAAAAGAAACACTTGAAAACGGGATAGGTAGCGATTTTTAACTTTATGGCCTCGATCCAGTCCTATGTACAGCGTCCAAGGAGATAAGTGAATGTAATTCACCGAGAATGGACGAGACAGAGCAACAGTGAACGAGTCTCCCATTACATGTGTCTGATAATCGAAACTTCAAAGCGATACCGCAAACATATTGTTGTATTTATCATTAACGCGAAATGAAAATTTATATATATATATATAAATATATATATATATATATATATATATATATATATATATACATTACATATTATTATTTATATATATATATAAATAATTATTATAATAACATTATATATATATATGTAATATATATACATATATATTTCGTTATATCTTTATGAGAGTATTATCAATGAATTGGAGAGATTCTACTTACGAAGAAGAATCCAAACACGACCAGGTTTAATTTTACCCAATTGGATATTTTTCAAAAATGGTTCGAATAACGTTTAATTAAAAATAGTCTAAAAAAGGTCTTGTCTGGACGTATTTTCATTGGGAAAATCTCATAATTTTACAAAAACCCATAGAGATTTTAATTTTCAATAACAAATGAAATTCATTTTTGACTTACGATCAGGCATTACTCTCGTCGATCGCGTTTCACATAAACATAAGGCAGTTGGGCGACGATTCCATTGCTTGAAACCGGGGTAGAAGTTATCACTTAAAGTAATTACTACAGTTACTCGATTTATCCACAGATCCTTTTGCGAATTGCTGTGATAATTCCTGCTCCCGACACGTTTGAAATGCCAGAGAACCGAGGTAGCCTCGGTGTCGGTATAAATAACGATAAAAACCGATAAATTTTCAAACATAGAAGCATGCCAACACTCGAAATGGCCGAAGAACGAACAAACAACGGCGTTCATAATAGATTGCTCCATAAGTTTTACCATTCGATAAGAAATGGAGCCATTAGGTACGTCGTTTCATTTTTCTAAAGATGGTACCACTGTTTGATGAACATGTGTGAAGTTTCCACACAGAATATTGTGCGAAGACCTAACCCAATATGACTCGCAATTCCTTCTGGAACTGATCTTTCTATCTCTTCGTAATATTAGGTTGTTCGAGAAATCATTTCGTTTTCCAAAATGGAGAACACGTAATTTAATAAAATGTTTATACACTCTAAACAAATCGTGTTTCATTTTCACCGAAGAAAAAACGAAATAACTTTCCGAACAACTCAATATACTCGGTGTACAATTTGAGTTTCAAATAATCGATAAAAGTTAAATCCATACATACATCTTTTCAAAAGGACAAATTGGAGGGAAAGAAAACTTTATTTAATATTTCACTATGTAACGGGTTGCTCGATAAGTTTTGTCGTTTGATAAGAAACGGAGCTATTAAGTTCGTCGTTTTATTTTTTTCAAAGATGGTACCACTGTTTAATGAACATTTGTGAAGTTTCATGTAGATTTGTCGACTCGTTCGCATATTTACAATTGTTCAAAGTTGAAGCGTCATAGTATTTTTTTACAATGGAAAAAACGACAACACTTATTGAACAACCTAGTACTCGAGTACTATAAATAGTTCCCAGATCTTATTCCTAATGGAATTGTATCAACCCTTGTGTCAATAACTAGGTTGTCTCGGTGGATAATAATGAACCCCGTTGATAAATAAAATGAAAAATATAATTCGTGAGCAGAGAAATTAGATTGTACGATAACACAATAGTCTACTTCTCTTATGCACGTTTCTACTGCGGACGCTCTCTTCTCACTCTATAATACACATAATAGATTGCTCAATAAATTTTATCGTTCGATAAGAAACAGAGCTACTAGGTTCGTCGTTTTATTTTTCTAAAGATGGTACTACCGTTTGATGAACATGTGTGAAGTTTCATGTAGATCTGTAGATCTGTCATGTAAATTGTCATTTTAAAATTATTATAAAAATAATATTTTTATTAACTCATTGGATGTCCAACAAAGAATCGATTTTTAAAATCAAATTATAGCAAACAATTTACTTCTAATGAAAATGCATAGACACGTATAAATAATAATACATAAACCATATGTATTACTCGTGTTGTGCATTTTATACCTCAAATAATACCTCTCCACTGATCCATTTTATATATAATTATCCAAACTCTATTAATCATGATACAATCAAACATTTATTTTACTAAATTAAATAAATTTAATCTACTTAAATATAAAGCACCATAGTATTTTTTCACAATGAAAAAAACGACGAAACTTATTAAACCTCTTATACCTCTTATACCTCTCCACTGATCCCTTTTATATATAATTATCCAAACTCTATTAATCATGATACAATCAAACATTTATTTTACTAAATTAAATAAATTTAATCTACTTAAATATAAAGCATCATAGTATTTTTTCACAATGAAAAAAACGACGAAACTTATTAAACAACCTGGTACATGGTTTCAGCATAATGGTTATCCAACTCACTATTCCCAAACAGCAATCACAACTTGATACTCAATTCTCCAAACGTTGGATCGAACGAAGAGGAACAAGTTCACTGGACTCACTCCACTGGATTTGTATTTATAGGTAAAATGAAAAAATATTCTTCACCTCGACGAAACTTATCGAACAATCTAGTAGTTCCTAATTTCATATCGGGCGACGATTTCTCGGTAATGACGTTTCTAGGTCCCTCTGATAGAATTTTCCGCTCCGTTTCACCGTTCGCGCAGTTCCGATGTAAATGCGTCTCCCTCTCGATCGTGTAGCACACCAAAGAAAAACGTGTCGGAATGAACGTGGCTGAGATCAGATGCACGTACGTATAAGGACACGATCGTAATTCTGCTCGCGAAATTCGAATAAATCGGCAGGCCGTGTTCAACCCACTTCGCTCGGTCTTCCTTATTGTTCGACGAAGGGAATTCTCGTGCAACGAGATGCAGTTGCGTGACATTTCGAGCGCGCACGCACGCACGAGGGTGAGATAAATATATTTGCTCGTACCAAGCGACCTGAACTTACATCTTCAACGCAAAAGATAGTCAACGCGAATCGATTCTTATCCCCCTATTGCTCGCGTCCTTCGTTTGCTTAGACGCCACATGGAAATAACCCGAGAAATCTCCTGTACCGATATACGAGCCTCTTCTAAACCGGGGTTGGTTGTGATAATAAAGTTTAAAATTATACTCTGGAAGAAAAAAAACCCCAGCTTTATAATTACCGCTAACGTGACACTTTGAAACGATACGTTAAATGGAAAAAATGTGAAATTAAATTTCAACCAAGTTGAGTGGATAATTGGAAGTACCGTAATGAAAATTGTTACGAACGTGAAAATATGATAATTCCGACCACTTTTTCAAAATTGAGATTAATTATACATACTATAATTACTGTTCCTGTAAGATAAAACATTATGTGTAAATTATAAAATTGCCACAGATATGTATTGGAACTTTCTGAACAACGTATTAAAGGTAAAGAGTGTTGGGTTAAATTTGAGAGGAAAGAAGTAAATGATCAGAAGTATCATAGTGAAAATTGTAATAGACGGAAAAATAAAGTAATTCTAATCAGCTACTGGAGTACTTCCATCTGACTCATGCGTTATCAGTGATCGACCAATATGGTATTGATATGGGTAATGTCGACTAGATATACCTACATTTTTGCTCAAGTAGTATCCCAATGGTGTAAGGTATTTGATGCTAATTTGCATAGGTTGGACTATATAAAAAGCTTGTATAATTCTATTTAATAGTCTGTTGAACTTTTCCGAAAACAATAATAATCGATTAAGAAAACACAACAAGTAAAACAAAGTTTATTTTAAAATATTCCCAAATGTTTATTTAACACGTTCGTCAAAGTTAAATTCTTTTGGTATCAATTAACATAGTATTTATATCGTGATCGTAATTATCTCGGAATTATTTTACCCTAAGGATAATTACCCTAGAATCATTTTATCGGAAAAGTAATTACGATATAAAAATTACATTAATTTACGCCAACAATATTTATCTTTGATAATATTGTTAAATACGTATTTGGAAACTTATTAAACAGGTTTGATCTTACCTGTTGAGTTTTTTCTACGTTTACCGCCGTTTTGCAACTAAAAATATAAATTTCAAAAAGTGAAACTTTACTTCACGAAGCGATATATTATTCCGTAGCATGTACACGATCGGTAATACTTTCGAATCAATATCGCTGTAACACGAAGCATACTATGACCTATCAGAATAACACAATAAGTATTATTTTTTCTCGTATTAAGGGTAATAAAGGGAAGTGGTTGTAAATACTTTACCCCATGATCGGAATTACCTTACTTTACCCTGTATAGATTCCCTTTTAAAAAATCAAGTGAATCGTGGAACTGTAAAAGTACTCCAACGCTTGCAATTGGTAAAATGTATGAACAAAACGCATAAGTAAAAATGAAAGTACAGTGGATGCACATTAAACTGAAATTACCGAAACAAGATGATCTATTTAATAACACCAATAATGCTATTAGACTGCTGAGTTCGTTTCGAGTTTAGGAAATGATGTTTTACTTTCCCCAACACGCAACAATATGGTTCTCTGAATAATGAGAAATGTCATTTGAAATATTAACTTTTATTCCGTACAACACTGCCAGCCATTCTCTCAGGAAATTGAAGTTGAATTTAATAAACGGTGCTGATCAATAGATACAGTGTCATTGTCCTCCACGACACACCAAGGCCTCAAGTTGCGAAGAAAAATTTGTGAAACCGATATGAATTGAATCTCGAATATTTATTCCATTCACGATATTCTATTCATTAAACATTTATACTTTTACGTCACTCGTTCAATTATTTAATCCGTGGTATCAACGACACAAAGAAAGAGTTGAAAATTTTTAAAATAAATGATCAGTAACAGTGATGAAAAATAAAGTAACGTTGAGTTTAAGTGGGAAAATTTACAAATTAAACTTTACATAATTCGTGCTAAATAGAATTTCTTTTAGTACGGATATCTTTGTTGTTTCTAATAGTTTGCGCGTAAATATTCCAAAAACAACTTTTCATGAAAATGTTTTCCTCGAGATTATTTTTGGGTATATCAGAATTATGATTCATATAGGACTATATTAAACGACCAAAGAATAGTCTAACATTTTTACCGTAATATTATGCTTTTTGAAAAAGAAGAATACCCACTGTTTCGAAAAATATATATATATATATATATATATATATATATATATATATATAGTTACTTGCCATAGTGAAAATAAATTTTGTGGTCTAATATATATCACAGTCACCTAAAAATCTCTATTATATGAATAACTATGCAAAAAGAAACATATTGCGTTTTACGAATAAAATAATTAGTTTTAATTATTCGTCTTATTTAAATCTGTATCTATTGTGTACGATAAGAAAGTGAGTTTTTCGCTACTTTTATGATCTAGAATTTATATACCACTTAACTTTCGTTACTCTCCAATTTAGTTATTCTTGGATAAGAAAACTACATTCTCATTAGGACCCTGGGGGATTTGGAATTCCTTTCTACTTCCCTGTTCGAAACAGGACTACAGGACTATGAAACTGAAGTAAGGAGATATATATATAAATTATAAACGTGAGCAACTATTACTGTAACATATCTAAGAACATATAATACTACTACATTCTGAAGAAATTAAAAAGAATATCATCTCTCTAATACCACGAATGTATTTCTAATTTCGTTTAAAATTGAAAATGCACAAACAAGTTCCACAATTTATGAAACGAACGAGAAAAAGTTATAAATATAAAACTTTAATAATAAAATGAATTCCATGCGTGAAACGAACAGCAATTTTGATTTGCGACGTCTAAATCCATTTGCTCTTTAAGGCGTACTAACTTTTTACTCCCTTTCGCAAGGATTGCATGGAACAGTGGCAGACTTTCAGCAACAGCAACAGCATTTTTCTCAAACCGTTGTAAAATGTAAAATGTGTAACAACGAAGCTACGTAGAGTTGCTCGAGGCAAGTAAAACGAATTGAAATTGATAAAACGGAAATGGTCGATTTATTAATATTAAATTCTTATCCTATTGCTTATTTATTAACGTCTCTGTTGCACATCTTTTGCAATAATATATAAATATAAAATAACTATATAAAAAAACGAAAAATGTAAGTAGTATAGTGTGTAAAGAGAAGCAAGATCTAACTAAACAGATTTTCAAACTTAATCTCAATTCTCCGAATATTTGGTTAAAAATGATTACTTTACAAGTTACTTGCCATAGTGGAAATAAATTTTGTGGTCTGATATATATCACAGTCACCTAAAAATCTCTATTATATGAATAACTATGCAAAAAGAAACATATTGCGTTTAATGAAAAAAAAAATGCAATATGTCCTTAAAATCTACAACACTGACATCGTTTTAAAAAATTATATATCACAAATAAATATTCTTTACCATTGAACCATTGTTAAGAATGTTTTCGACATCTTCTGTATTTAGTTCCTGAGATATTGACTTGTATCGTTACGTAATACTTAAATATTAAATATTCAGTAACATAATAGTTAAATATTAAATATTCAGTGACGTAACATATAATGCTTAAATATTCAGTTGCTTGGTATTGCTAGTAAATAATTCTCATCGTGGAAGTCACATTGATACAACCTAGTTTTTATACTTTTCTCGTTTATTATTGACTTTCTCTATCAATAAAACCAATTAGGTTGATTATTATTTAGATTAGCCGTTTAACGATGTTCTACATTGTCCTGCTGTGAAAATATGTTCCGTGTGTCTTATTAAAGGGCTTGATTAATTAATTAATTGCGAACTAATTAAACAATGAAACAATACGACATATCTAATTATCTTCAATTGATAGCTGATTGCATTTGTGGTAGAAAGGAAATAACTGTTGTCATTATCGTACGTATTTGCTTATTCGTTATGAACGTTTAAAAATAAATATAGATAATTTGATTAATTGTAATAATATGCTGGTAATATCCCAATTAAGTTTACATTTTGTGTATAACTTTCAATTAAAACGCAACTGTAACTATTAGTCGCTCTAATATTGACCAAAAATATATATAAACCTGTAATGTCTATAACAATACTTACATTGATATTTAAGTTAAGGAACACTTCACGATAAGTAGTCCGATAGCCATGTTACACGCAACCCTTAATTTTTCGTTTGTCAACATCAACGGCGATACGTCTACTTTACTGATGTTATGATCAATAACATAGCATATACAAAATTTAAAACCCGTGCTAATAATATTCCGGTCAATAATCGTTCTTCTGTTCACGTTAAATATAAATGTGCGTCACATTATAGAAAAGTCACCAGTTTTAAATAGAAGAAAGATAAATATTGAATATTTATGGCTATTAATGATTTAGCTTCATTTTTTCTTTTTTTTTTACAACGTAAATTAAAATTCATGTACCTATTTCAAGAAAAACTTTACACGCAACAATCGAATTGGTAATTTTACTATTTATTGTACACTATACTTATGCAGTGACCTATTTGAGGTCTATCTTCGAAAGTTCTTTATCTCTATTTAGAATATATTGTATTGTTGCATACGATCTATTTACTGCTTTTACTGTTTTTCATAACGATCATTCTCAATTTCTCAACTTAACCCTCATTTTTTAAGATATTAAAAAAATACGTACACAATGACGATACTTGTACATAAACATAATTATCGTTAGCTTGAATCAGATCGATGAACTAGAAGTCAAAACGAAACTAGTCTACGAGAATTATTATTATTTACTATTGTATCCTTTTACGTACATAGTTATTACTTTATTGTGAGTTAAATGTAGACTGTTTAACAGTTGTAGAAAAATATTGAAATGATTTTTATTTATGGTGAATATTGACGAGGCTGTTAATTTGCATGCTTTACAGAATCCTGAAAGATGTCCATTACGTCGTTCGTTTGATCGTATCGTTAAACAGTTTTCTCAAGATGGTAGTGTACAAACGAAATGATACACATGACGAAAAACAGCTACAGACGAAAATAACGATGTTCGTGTATTAGCTGCAGTTGCCCACAACCTAGCTGTGAGTATTCGTTTAATCTCTCGCGGTTCTAAAATATCTCGAAAAAGTGTTTAGCGAATTTTAAAGCATCATAAGTTCTATCTATACAAAATGTCCTTGCACCGAGAACTCAGAAAACGATTTTTCGAGTGATATTTTATTTCAAAAAAAGGTATGTCACAATACACCTACTACTCCAGAAATTATAAAAGCACTAGAAAATTTTCTATCAAACTATGAGTAGAGAAACTTTATTATCTGTGCATCAGTCATTTATTAAACGCATTGATAAGTGTTTGGTAACTGAAAGTTACCATTTTGAGCATTCACTATGGCGTTCTTGTACAAAAAAATTACATTGCGTTATTGTTCATTTAAAAATGTATTAACATAATAGATGTAAAAGATGAATGTTAATGTTGCACAATACTGAACAATTTTTTAAACAATGTTTGTCTAATATGTTAAGAAACAAAGGTTTTACAAAAAAATGTTTCAGACAAAAGTGATGCGTACTTCCACGTAGAATAATATTCCGGGGAAATGTAGGTTTACGATAAATGAAATAAGTTGACCTCAAAATGACTTTGAAAACCTCCACGCATTAAAAAACTAATGTCATTTGTATCCCTTCTCAAAATCATAAAAGACGCGTTCCACCTTCATTCTTTTTAATTAGTTGTCGACGAGACATTCGTCTGTCATGTATTTTATTTTCTGTCATATATTTCCAAAAAACTAGTTGGTTTTTCATGGTATTTATGATGCAGTTTTTATAAATTGTAACTTAAATTTAATGAAAAATTCTATGTAGATGTATGGACATTTTTTGGAACCAGTTTATACATATGGGAATCATCGTCCGAATAAATTTCTATACGTCCGACTGCTTCAACGATGTGGCGGACATGACATACAAATTGACTCTATCGGGAAACTCCCTATATTCATGTACGTAAGCCCCTGATACAGTCACTGCACAGCGACCAAAAACTTTTTTGTGGAATAAGTGATTTATTTTTGTATTCTTTTGCTCAAATATTTTGAACTGGAGAGTAATCGATCATTATTTTGCGTAAAATTTATTGTAGAATTTTCATTGATCCGTGCACTCATATATGTAAGCTTCTGTTTTGGCTATTGCACTGTGTATGAAAATTCTTTAGCTCTATAAGTGATGTATTTTTTATTCGCTTGCTCAAATATTTTGAACTGGAAAGTAATCGATCATTAATTTGCGTGAAATTTGTTGTAGAATTTCCATTGATCTGTGCATTCATATATATAACTTTCTGTTTTGGCTACTGCACTGTTTATTCTCTTGCTCAAATATTTTGAACTGGAAAGTAATCGATCATTATTTTGCGTAAAATTTATTGTAGAATTTTCATTGATCCGTGCACTCATATATGTAAGCTTCTGTTTTGGCTATTGCACTGTGTATGAAAATTCTTTAGCTCTATAAGTGATGTATTTTTTATTCTCTTGCTCAAATATTTTGAACTGGAAAGTAATCGATCATTAATTTGCGTGAAATTTGTTGTAGAATTTCCATTAATCCACACATTCGTAACCTTCTGTTTTGACTTTTGCACTGTCTACAAAAACTTTCAATTCTATAAGTGATGTATTCTTTATTCTCTAACTAAAACATTTTAAACGAAAAAATAATCGATTACTTTTGTGCATTATATTTGTTGTAGAAATTTGTATTTCCATACATCGTACATAACCTGATAGGAAAGATATATGAAGCCAACTTCGTAAAATTTCGACTGAGTGCTGCTCTAGATTTTTTCATAATTTATACCTTTAACCCAATACCCTCGGTTTGACCAATTTGGCCAAAAGTTGCAGCAGGCGACACAGTTCCCAACACTCGTTAGATTTCTATATAGCATTATTCATATTTGAACGTCATATTTTAAAAAATGGCACCGTTGGAACCGAAATATTCCTCGCAGTCACATATGTAGGTATCTGTGCACAACGTAGCGGACAATGTGTTAATAAGAAACTCCATTCAGAAATAAATGTTAGTCATTTTGTTCTTGCTCGTGTCTTACAATTCACAATTTGTTTCTCTTTTATCTTTTATATTGACATACCAAATAAAGTATGCTCTATACGAATATAATATACTTGTACTACACACTACACATTTACGATTTTATTGAATCGTAATCAAGCATATGGAAGCTCGTTCAAACCGGTACAAATAAGTATATTACAAAACACACGTACGGTAATCATTCTTTGAACACTTAAATTTGTACATAATTAATCTATCGTGTAAAATATCACGATGAAATGTAATTGTAAAAAACGTAGCTAAGAATGTATCAATAAGAAACTCTATCCAGAAATAAATTTTAGTCATTTTGTTCTTGCTCGTCTCTTACAATTCACAATTTGTTTCTCTTTTATCACTACGATACGTGTACACGTGCAACGCATTGAACGGTGTTGATCAACGGCGTTGATTGGCCGCTAATGAATATCGATATTTAAAGGTGGCCACCAAGATTCTCTCTATTGGATTCGTTCGGCGGATATCTCGCCGATTACGTATCCATCATTTCACAAGGTATACATTTCAATCGTATAATTAAACGCGAGCAGCCGATACGGTTTGATTAAAAATTCAGTAGCCCGCGATCGAGAAACGATTCACATATGGTGTAAATCAGTCTTTACCTGGAATATAATCTCTGCTAGAGCACACGTCACGTGCCTCGCGCAACAGCGAATAATAACGACGATGAAGGATCCGTAGCTCGCCATAATACTGTATAATCTACACCGTAACGGATACGTATTTATTAAATGTAATGGCCGTCGATACGTTAGCTATCCCCGGGATTCGTATAAACTTCGATTTTGCGCAGGATTACTGCGTATCATCTGGGATTTATTCAATAATGTTCTGGGAACTCGAGTCGACGGATTAACGTTGATTTACGATCCAACGAAATACGAACGAATCCCTCAGCATTTCGACACGTTGGTCTTCAAAGTGATCGGCGGTTGAAACGTTTCGAAATCGCGTCTTTGGGTACGCTCCCCGTTTATTTACGTTCGCGTAAGCACGCGAGGCAATTGCACGCAATACATTGCACGCGGATCTCTGCACGGAAGTGGCACGAGTGAATAGATTTTTAAACTACCGCGGGGAAGAAAGAAAGAAAAAAAGAAAAAACAAAAAAGAAACAAAGAAAAATGAGTGAGTTGCACTCGCTAGCCCGGTAACTCCCTACGAGAGAACAGTTGACGTCGAAGCGTTCCGAGTAAAGTAGCTTTGCGCCCCCCGTGTTTCGTAGCTCGAAATATCAAATGAAAATAGGAGTCGTATCGACTCGATCGACAGTCTCTCGATGTCCGTTCAATCTCACTAACACGGAAATTGATCGAAACTGTCGAAAAGTGACGCTCGGAATTAATACGTTGCTCTCGAAGAAGGAAAGGTGGAAGGATAATGTAAATTAACCCTCGAACGAACATAAATGCCCTCCAAAGAGCACTTTGGCTGGTTGGTAGATCGGATCGCTCGGTGAACGATGTTGAATTTATACAATCGTACAACTGACTGTTTTCCGGTGTGCGGTTGTATTTAAAAAAAAAAAAAAACGAAATGGCAAAGGAGGTAATTGGCCTGTTTGCTTCGAAACTCGAACGTTCGTCGGCGAAGAAGTGATCAGCCCAAAGATATTCCGTGCAGCTGTACGACTTTATAGCTAGTACGAGGAATAGGGATAGTAGTGACACAGGACCAGGGGAGGTTTTGACGGTATTGATTTCTCAAGCCCGGGACCTCGTACCATCTGCAACTCAAACAGCTTGCCTGAGATACTCTTACGTGCTCTACCTCCGATGTATAAAATCGTACCTAAGGCTATCTCTATACCCCGTGATCGTAGCCGCACGATTCGCAAAAAAAATTGTCACCCCGTTGGCCGTGCCATTCGTGACTTTACTACCGTACAATGGAGCAGTAAAACGAGAACGACAATTTTGACTTAAACATCGACAGGGTCGATAGGTGCTATAAAATGCAGCTGGGAATTGTTCCACCAAACCTATTGAACAATGTCGCGAGTTTCCCTTATCTTGGGTGGAACCGATACGAAGCTACTGATGCGTTACAGGTCGGTCGATGATGATAATTGTATTTGTCGGTTTGATAATTGTATTTGTTCGTATCCG
The DNA here is from genome assembly GCF_051014685.1 of Ptiloglossa arizonensis. Classification (NCBI taxonomy): domain Eukaryota; kingdom Metazoa; phylum Arthropoda; class Insecta; order Hymenoptera; family Colletidae; genus Ptiloglossa; species Ptiloglossa arizonensis. Next base: position 4,440,021 of record NC_135056.1, on the reverse strand, counting down.
AAATTCTCGAATTTTTTTTATACGTTTGGCTCTTACCGATTTATAATACAAAGTATTAGGAACGGTAGGTCGGGTACACGAATGTATACATCGATAGAAACTCTACGATAAATATTGTAGAGCAGAATAATAATCGATCACTTGCCAGTTCGAAATATTCGAACCAGAAAACGAGTTATTTTTTTCGAAATGTACAATAGTTCTCGCATGGACACTCGGTAGCTATCAATCGTGCGACGATGCAGCCGTGTTGCATCACTGGGAAATTAAATTATGAATTATTCGTAATTTCAGTAACGACTTCCGTATTACATCACTGAAAGTTAGTCGAAAACTAAACGTACGAACGTGTTTCGAGTATCCTCGAAGTTTAAACAACATGTTCCTTACACGACATTCCGACAATTAGAATTCTCAAATATTTATTCGTCCATTATGTTTGCAAGTGTTCCTCTTCTGTTCGAACCAAGAACTAATCATTTGTACAATAGCTTCGAAGAGACAAGTTAACATTGCACGGGTTATGTAATCGGGGATCGTATTATTTCTAGTTTAACATTTTCTGGAACGAAGACAAGGCTATTTTCTATTAAGCATTTTATATGTTTCAACCCGATAAACAAAAGTGGCACGCATATTGCGAAAGGTAGACCAATGTATGTCGGGTCGGATGAAAAATCTTGTTTCTTTAAAAGAAATTGAAATTAATAGAAAATAAACAAAAAACATGTCAAAGATGCGTTAAATGTCAATTACGTTGTTTTCAGAAGAACAAGACACCTCCGATTCTATTTTTAATACACTGTTATATTTAATAGATAGCTGTATTAAAAGCAGTCAATTTTTGGCGTGTGTACTACAAAATTTAAGAACACGTAATATCTTTATTATACCGATTGACATAATTTGATTGCCTTTGACATTAGTCGCCTCACACAATTCTTTGGTTCACGACGAAAGCAAAAGCTGATCAGTTTACGGATCAAAGGTGATAAGACATCAATTCGTAAAATTAACCAAGGGACACGTGAATGTCAGCTACACATATACGCACACACTGTGTACATATCCGAGCTGTTTATTACGTTACATTATAAATTGATAAGAATAATAAAGTACAAGTTCCTTAAAATAGATGGATCTCTTTGAACCTAGAAATTGGGTTATTTTCATTCGTGTACTTATCTCACGACGAATCATGTGCTATTCATATATTTAAAATACCAGTTTCAGATTCGACGATAAAACCGTTTTATGTATACAATATATATATATATATATTATATAGTCTATAGGTTTACATATACAATTCCACTTAGTTTCGATGCCACTACACGTTTTGTCTTCAGCATCGGTTAATTTTCTGAGTATCAAAAATGTATAAAGCACAAGTAATTTGTATGTTAATTCAGTTCTACAACAACAGAAAGAACGAAACATACAAATCCTGCTTGCGATTTGTGCAAACTTTCGTTTGAATAAAAATGAAAAATCTTTAAAGGGAACATTGTACGTATTCTAAAATATACTATCTCTCAAAAGTATTTGATTGTACATTCGGTACAATAAAAATTTGTTATTATTAAACTAAAAGAATGTATGTTATTGAACTAAAATTCGTGTCTTTGAACTTACATATATTTTTATTGCAAATATTTGCTTTCGTACAAAGTAAAACACTTGGTTCACCGAACTGGGGACCACCGAGAAGGAAATGGTCATGGCCATTCGAAGTTTGGGGCAAAAAACACCAATCTGGATCCAGACTAGAATGATTATGTTCGTTAGAAATGTCCGCATGAAGTATACCACAATTTCTTTGCAATATGCACAAAATAAGAGAATTATAAAGAGAACTTTTGAATTTTAGCCTATCTTTTCGGTAATTGAACGATTAAATTGGATTAAATATGATAAAATTAATAAGGATTAAACAAATACCATTTTTAATAGCTGACAAATCTACTGTATATTGAGTTGAAGTTTCGAAACAAAATCTTCGATATTCTTTCTTCGGTCGTTTCCACAATCAAGAACATAATTGTTTCGATGAAAAGGTGCGTAACCCTGGTAGAACGTACATGGGTCACTCGAGACCCAAGTTCCGCGACAACTAAGATTTCTGTCGATCGGGAATGTTTGGCAGCACATCTGTGTCACTTGAGTCTCCAGGTTGGCAGAAAGTAATTTATGACCATTCAGCGTAAAAGTCACTTGTTTGACAAACGTTAAGTGTTTTGCCGACCTTAGGTTAGTCGTCTTTTAAACATTCAACAGAGCAGTCGAAGTATTTCAAGAGTTTTTCCGTAGATTTAAAATGGCCGAACATTTGAACAGCGATAATTTCGTGTAAAAATTGTGCAGAAAATTAATAAACGTTACTCATTTTCCAAATATACCGGTTTTTCTTTCTTCCGTAATAAACCTATTTCTTTTATAATAATTTATTCATTTTTCCTAATAAACCTACACTTCTTTCTCTATAATAAACCTATTGGTAAAATGCAAGGAAAAAATTACACTTTGGAATTCGTTTGTGTGTGATTTTATCATGGGTCAGAAATGACCCGTCGGCTACCACGAGGTCCGTCTTTCCAGAATCAAAATTGCGACAAACATCGTATACTAGGTTGTTCCATAAGTTTTGTCGTACGATAACATTTATCGAACAGTATAGTACTAGACTGCTCGATAAGTTTTGTTGTTCGATAAAACTTATTGAACAACCTATTACTCATCTATCATCTACAATAATCTACTCTTTTAAATCACCCAATGATAAAAATGGCTGCGGATACATTTTATTTCTCAGAAGCCTTCATAAGAAAATATTTGTCCAGTGACAAATTTGGTACCATTATGGAACAGTAATGAAAAGTTGGTAACTTTTATTTAAGTTGGTAACTATATAGTACACCTGTGCACCGCTGTATTCAGTGGCCTGTATCTCAGCCAATTTTTGGAATTCCGCCATCAAACTTACCGAACGTGTTCTCCGGGTATTAAAAATCCGAAAGAAATGTAAGAAGATCGATTTTTTGAATCGTGCAAAGTGAAATGAAACCCGAAGTAACCCGAACGCGGTAACGTTCGAACAGCGAACATATCCGTCTGGTTCGTTAAAGGAGCCTTCCATCTTTTTACTTTATTTCCGTACGTAATCAATAGACCTTCAAACGGGTCGGTACATTTCCGAAGTGTCGTCTCGACGTTCGCAGGAGTGCCTTCTTTATCGAGGCTGTCGGCGCAGAAACGAGCAAGGAAAGGACATAGCCGCGAGAGCCAGAGGGGAATTAACAGAAGTGCATATGGCACTAGATCTTCTTCAAGAATCACAGGTGCCGTTTATAAATAACCAACCGTTTATTTATCGCGGTCTATCGGGAAGGAACAGACGAACAGAGAGAAAAGACGATCGTTGTTACATGCTTGTGTATATTTTTGAATACGACAGACTACCACGACCGAGGATGTCCGATCGGTTAACGTAATATAGTGGTACTCGATAGTTCATCGAAATGAACGCTGCGAGCAGAGTGATACAATTGATAGAACGGTATACCAATCCAATTGATAGGATGGTATAACGCGTTTTGAAAATTGTTGCGCGAAGAAGACTCGCTGGTTCTGTACATGACGATGATAAAACCTGGACCGAGTTGCTTTTTAGACAATAATAAAAATAATAAGGCAAAGAAACGTTTTACTGTTCAAAAGGGTCTAAATTGCCTTAAGATTGTATTTTAAAGCAAATGCATCGATGCACTTGACCATTTTACTTAAATTGGATAACGATATACGTTGTTTTACATACCGTATATAAATGTTCGTACGAAGGTACGTTCAACGAGAAATTAATGTTTCGCGAAGTACTGGATACGAGGTATTTTATTTCAGAAAAGTTATCAACTTTTCATTACTGTTCCATAATGGTACCAAATTTGTCACTAGACGAATATTTTCTTATGAAGGCTTTCGAGAAATAAAATGAATTCGCAGCTATTTCTTTCATTAGATGATTTAAAAGAATAGATTATTGTAATGTTCAAATAAATATACGTACTGAACATTTTCAATTTGAACAATTAGTTTTAAACCACTCTGTTACGTCAACTACTGCAAACAACTGTTTAACTCTCAAAATATTTTCTTATTAAGGCTTCTGAGAAATAAAATGTATTCGCAGCCATTTTTTTCATTAGGTGATTTAAAAGAATAGATTATTGTAGATGGTAGATAAGTAACAGGTTACTTTATCGAACAACAAAACTTATCGAGCAATCTGGTACTATACTGTTCAATAAATTTTATCGTACGACAAAACTTATGGAACAACCTAGTATACGATGTTCGTCGCAATTGTGATTCTCGAAAGACGGACCTCGTGGTAGCCGACGGGTCATTTCTGACCCATGATAAAATTACACACAAACGAATTCCAAAGCGTAATTCTTTCCCTTGCATTTTACGAATAGATTTCTTATAGAGAAAGAAGTGTAGGTTTATTAGGAAAAATGTACAAATCATTATAAAAGAAGTATTATAATTTCATTAGGTGATTTAAAAGAATAGATTATTGTAATTATACGAACAGTCTTCTTATCGAAATGACATTTTTATTGAAACGACAAACTGACGACTGTAATCAATTTTATAAACGTTTCATAAGGAGTTATTCAACAGGGAATGAGATTCGTCTTCATTTATACTGAACGCAGCCCCGTTTAATTAGAAAGTTACGTGAAACCGACACCGTTGATAATAAAAAATCCGAGATGAAAAATGAGCGTTAGAAAAGCTAATTTCGTACCTGCAATTATCCATTGTTCAATTCTATAATAAATTTGTACCTTGAAGGTCATTCCAAGGACATATTATGATACTTCGTTATTAGGTACTTGTTTGTATCTCGACTATAGTACACAGAAAAACGAACCGTAAGGAAACAAAGATTACGGTCATCTCGATTCTGGATACTTTGTTTATATTTTTAAATCCGAAAGATATCTTCGTGTATTCTCTTCTTGGCGTTTCGCCCGGTTGACGTGGTTGAATTTTAATTTGTATTCCACGCAACTTTTTAACGAACAATTATCGTATTACCTTCCGCGGTAATGCTTTTCGAATTACAACAAACGAGAGCGCTAAGATTCAACGATAAAATGTGAAGGTTCAATTTTTATTTACTATAAATTCTGCGGAGGAACACACGTTTATTAATATTACAGCAGCGCATTTTCCTTGAGAGGCGCAGGCATCGTTTATAAATAACCAGCTTATTTGCCGTAGCCCAAGGAAAAAGATAGGATCGTTATCGTCGTGTATTTTTAAAAACAGTAGGGAGAATCAACGTTACCTGTTGCAAAACGTCAGGAATTACAAACGATTCAACGTCGTCTTGACAACGAAACGGATACCCAATTGGTATTGTACAATATTTCTCCATTTCTTCTCGTACCAACCATTGCTACAAAACAATCCTTCGTCGCTCAAAAATAACAATGTGAATCGATGACTCTGGCAAAAATGTCTCGTTAAAATAAGATTTACGAAAAAGAGAAGATATTTTATCAATAAAGGATCGTATTTCCTTCAGGGATTGTTACCAAATATTAATTTTCTCCTTGTTAAATTTACACACGATTAATGTATCGCGTAAAATATTACAACGAAGTGTAATTATAAAATAATAACAATGCGAGTGAAACTCTCGATGAACCTAATTACGGTAAACGTTATCGAACAGTAATGAAAATTGTACGAATCTTGGCATTTGCTCCAAAAGATTGTATTTCTTTTATTTAACGTTTCTATTACGCAAATGTAACGGAACGAATGGATGAATATGAAAACAAGAAGTAACGAAATGTTGTTATTGAAACTTAACCAAAATTTACGACGCGAGATATATATTTCGGTGAAAAGATGTTTGTCTCGAAAAAGCGCAACCGAAACGTCAAAGCAACTGTATGTATATTTATAGAATTTATTACTCATCTGGGCCAGGGGAGAAATTTAATTATTATCGTAGCCATGCGTGAGAATTGAATGACACGAAAATGGGCTTCAAAGTCGAGGGACGTCGAAAATTGTATATTGTGATAGGAGTCTAAGTACACCTACCGTGTTTCAAATTAATTTTTCCTTCGCTGGGAAAAAATATAAATAGCCCAAAGCGTTCGCTCCGAGCGTGTACCTGCACGATGTAAAGAAAAAACTACAAGCCAATGAAAAGTGTAGTTCTTTTACCAAAGGTAATTACTTTTTTTAATAGGATACTTTGAACGATAAAGAACATTTCTGTATTTACGTAATAACTCTGCTTTACGCCGTGGATTGATATTTCTTTAGATTTTCATCGCGATCGTGTAAAACAATTCACAAGTTTGAACAACGTAACATCCGTACTTGTACAATAATTTTAATATCCGTAGCTATTTCGAACAATATTTCTTGAATGTTACGTTGCTGCATTGGAAAATAGAAAGTATACAGGCTGACCCAAAGGGTGTTCTCTTGAACAAATAAATCGAAAATGTAGTATACATTTTGAGAAACAGATTTACAAACTCGTTTTCAATTTCAATATCCGTCGATCGAGTTTACACGCAAAATATGCATAACGTTAGGGGTTACTTCTGTTCGATAAAATGTAATTTAATATTTACTTTATTTTCCAATAGGCAACTCGAGGACACCGCTTCCTTTCAGTTGCAATATATTCTCAGCATTTTTACTGGGTAATTAATTTCGCAATTTCTGAATCATTACTATTATATACTGTATTGAAACGTAAGACTCGTTCAACCGAATTAAGTGCCTTTCCAGTTCATTTTCCTCTTAATCGAGTCTCGTAAAAAGAAATTTTGTTCCACAATTTCTACTTACTCAAAAGGAATCGTCCCTCTTGGATTACACCGCATACTTTAAAACACCGTGTATTCTAAACGACACGGTCATCCAACGCAAAGTTCAAATGTGGATTATGAAACGAAGCCAATTCACAGAACGTACAAGCCCGTGTATAAATTTCTGTAGCTGTTCGACGCCTGGCGACCGTCCACTTCCTTACAATTTTATCAGTATATTTTATTATCCCTTATAATAAACCGCGAAACGTTCCACGATCGATCCTCAGCCTCTAATGTATTTACGGAACGAAAGAAATTCGCCATCGACCTTTTAAAATGAGATTGATACACCGACAGATTCGAAGGTGCCCGAAATAAATATCCGTAGGCGTACTAAAAACAGCCGAACCCTGCGCACGTAACATAACGTGACACCACTCCATGAAAATCTCTACCATGGGACTTACGAACCGTTTCAGAGTTAAGTAGATTCGTAGTAATATGATTGCACGGCGAGACGTGATAATAACACGTGCGAATACACACACACACACAAAACGATGAATAAACGAAGACTAGTGCCTTCGAGTGTATCGCGGAAGCACAAATGGCTACGAAGCCCAAAGCATACTATAGAGGGAGGAAGGGGTGAACCCCGAGAATCCGACTAAGATTACAGAGCAGCTTACCGGGTCACGGTCTGTCTAGTTTCTCGTTCTCTGTCGCGTATTTACGTCTAGCGACCGACCACTTAAACCTCTTTCCCTTTAATTTTCAATTAAGCAGTCGTAGCGAATCACAGTGATTGTTTCGTATATTTATGTTTCGCGGTCGAGAAAAAAATCTATCGATCCTTTCTTTCTTCCCTCGTTACGAGACACGCTCGAGCACTTTTCGAGGTATCCTCGCCGCCACGAAAGATTCGAAGTATAGTAATTCTTTCACCTTCGAGTGAAAATTTGAATACCGGATTCCAACGAAAAATCTATCGATCCTTTCTCTTTAATTTTCAATTAAGCAGTCGTAGCGAATCACAGTGATTGTTTCGTATATTTATGTTTCGCGGTCGAGAAAAAAATCTATCGATCCTTTCTTTCTTCCCTCGTTACGAGACACGCTCGAGCACTTTTCGAGGTATCCTCGCCGCCACGAAAGATTCGAAGTATAGTAATTCTTTCACCTTCGAGTGAAAATTTGAATACCGGATTCGAGAACAAACGTTCAACCTTGAACCTGGTCATCACAAACATACTTGGAAGACACCTATAAGCTTCTTAAAAAAATCCAGATCTTTACAATATCTAGGAAATAATAATGTAAAAGAAATGTAAACTGAATTTAATCAGGAATAAACAAACCGACCACTTAAACCTCTTTCCCTTTAATTTTCAATTAAGCAGTCGTAGCGAATCACAGTGATTGTTTCGTATATTTATGTTTCGCGGTCGAGAAAAAAATCTATCGATCCTTTCTTTCTTCCCTCGTTACGAGACACGCTCGAGCACTTTTCGAGGTATCCTCGCCGCCACGAAAGATTCGAAGTATAGTAATTCTTTCACCTTCGAGTGAAAATTTGAATACCGGATTCGAGAACAAACGTTCAACCTTGAACCTAGTCACCACAAACATACTTGGAAGACACCTATAAGCTTCTTTAAAAAATCCAGATCTTTACAATATCTAAGTATAATATAATAATGTAAAAGAAATGTAAACTGAATTTTATGTAACGTAAAAGAAAATTGTATAGGAAAAAGGAAACTTTGAATTTGTTTACATAATAAATATTTAAGAAGAATGTAAGGAGTTTAATTCGCTGTGTCACGCGAACAAAAATTTAACGTTTCATCTTGAGTCTGGTAATGAAGTCATCAAGAAGGCTCGGCAGATTCTGTCTTATTAGACACAACTCCAAATTGGAGACTTACCTTTAGAGGAGTCTTTGGGGCAAACTCAGTAGTGAGAGAAATCTGCCATCTAGTGGCTAATATATCTACTAAAGAAACTCGAGTGTAATTTTATTTAATATTTAGCAAGGTGAGGATTCAAATTTAGAAATAGAGAGTAAAAATAGTCGTAACTATTGCTTTGAAAACATAATTGACGGAATAAAATTATCAGTTGAACCCTTGAATGACCCAGGAATAACAGTAGTCTGATCATACAACGATGCACTTACTGACACCTCAAATAGGTATGTATATAGTTCGCGTTTTTAATATAACGTATAAAGAACTCTTTTGTGTTTTCAATATTAGTTAAGAAATACACCGTATACATTCAAACAAGACAAGTCTATAAAAAAACAAAGTGTCGACAAATATTTAATAGTTTGCACCTGCAGTATGTTGTATTATTCGTATAAAATTCATTTCAGCAAAATTCTTCTAAGTAAAAATTTCGAGTAACGCATAATAAATACAATAATCTTCCATCCGTCACTTATTCAATAAAAATTACCATTTGAATTATGAAACGAAATTATATTTCACACGAAACGAGTAAAAGCTTCGTTGGGTAACTATTCAACGAAATAAACGCTCCGAATAAATTCCTGTACGGTGTTTTTTATTCTTAATTCGATTATTCTAATCAAATATTGCACATTTCTGGTATTTCCACGTTTTTTCCCGCAATTTTCTCAACAATTTCTTCGTACGCGTTTTGAAAAATGTAACTGCACGAAATTGCATATTCGAAACAGAATTATTTGCATCATTGTACAAAATAATTATAAAGATTAAAATATCAAACTTTCAATTTTCACAAACGAATCTTACATTAATTAAACTCACCGATAACCAAGCTATTACTTTGATTCAGTTGTGCATTTGTTAAAAATCGGTTATTAAAGAATTATTAATTTTTTCAATTCTCTAAAAAAATCCTCTGAGCATTATTCGCCACGATTTGGAGCTTTGTCCAAAAACGATCGAACACACTCAGTACAGGTACGAAAGTTCTTTTATCGATACAAAGTTTCGAGAAGTCTGTCAAACATCTTCAAGATCTGGGGGCCTCTGACACTTCGAAGAAACATTGAAAATTTTCCAACGCAGAGGAAACGTTCCTGATTGTCGTACTTCTCTCGTTACTTACGCGAGCCACACCACCAACAGACGAATAGATCCACAACATAGAAACGCGAAATTCAACGGATAAAACGGACACATACTCGCGCATACTTGTATTAACGTGTTTCCGCCGGTTCTTCGGTGTCTGCTTCCACTACCCTGCCCCGTTTCTATATTTATGTCGTCACCGGCGGATTTTGCTTGTTTCTACTAGAACGAAACTTGGACAACTTCGTAAACTGGGTCTCGGCTGTTAGGACTAGGGCAAGACATGTTTTGCGGTCCTTGTACGACTAAGCGTCTGAAATGAATTTCCTGTATAGATAAACATATTTCCTGCTAGATAACACGAAACGGTCAAACGTCCGCGAGTTTGATTAATTTGAACTGTAAACGTATACATTCTACCGCATTGGTGAGATACTGTAAACGTTATTGAGAAATATTTTACCGCGAGAGAAAACAGTAATGCAATCTCTCTTTCGAGATCATTTTTTCACTTCGAACGCGAAATATATTTTACAATGTTACTAATAATAATTAGTAAATTGTTAAAACGTATACATTCTACCGCATTGGTGAGTAACCGTTACTGAGAAATATTTTATCGCGAGAGAAAACAATAATGCAATTTTTCTTTCGAGATCAATTTTACACTTCGAACGCGAAATATATTTTACAATACTACTAATAATAATTAGTAAATTATTAGAACGTATACATTCTACCAGATTGCTGAGAAACTGTAATAGTTATTGAGAAATATTTTACCGTGAGAGAAAACAATAATTGCAATCTCTCTTTCGAGATCATATTTTCACTTCGAACGCGAAATATATTTTACAATGCTACTAATAATAATTAGTAAATTATTAAAACGTATATATTCTACCAGATTGGTGAGTAACCGTTAATGAGAAATATTTTATCGCGAGAGAAAACAATAATGCAATCTTTCTTTCGAGATCAATTTTACACATCGAACGCCAATTATATTTTACAACGCTACTAATGATAATTATTACTTGCACTTGCACTTTAGACACTTCCTGTTATTTTTAAACTGTATATCAAAATAAAGAATGTAATATTAATAGATCGTTCAAATTCTATTATAATATTTTTGTGCCAATTAAAAAAATGTATATTCCATTTCTTTACGCTCTCTGTTATTCGTTTTGATTAATTTTAGGTTCAGTTGTAAAACAATCATAGTTTTAATGCTTATGCTCCATTAATAGAAACCGAAACTACAATTCGATAATTAAAACTGCAGTATACACAGTGCATAGTTTAGACTTCACTCCGTTCGACTTTAAACGTGCAATGGCGCACTATTTGATAAGAAAATGATTTGATACTGACGCTGACGGTCCTTTTGCAAGAATATAGCGTTCCAGAGAAAAGCAACTGCTTTCAGAGATCAAGGGTTTAAAAATGCACGATATTTTCCGAAACACTTTAATAGTTTGCTCGATAAGTTTTGTCGTTCGATAAGAAATGAAGCTATTAAGTTCGTCGTTTCATTTTTCCAAAGATGGCACCACTATTTAATGAACGTGTATAAAATTTCATATAGATCTATCGACTCGTTCATTATATTTACAATTGTTCATAGTTGAATCGTCATAATACTTTTTTACAATGAAAAAAACCAGAAAACTTATCCTTTACACTTACAACCTAATGTATTAAGCGACATCGATACACTTTCAATTAAAATAATTCGCTGGATCACGATGAAAAACTATTTCGTGAAAATATATCTTATACCTTTGTATTTTTGCTAGTCAGTAGGTTCGTTTTTAAAACGAGTTGTAAAAAAGTTGAAGTCTCACCATTTTTGCACCATTGTTGAAAGCAGAACTATAGTTCACCCAGTGTACAGTCCAGAGTTTATTTTCTTCGACTATCACCTCTTTCGAGCAGTGACACAATTTTTGTAACAAAAAGTGATTCGATAACATTGACGAGGTCAAACACGAATTTACGGAAATTTTTACATCGAAAGATCCGCAATAGTTGTGCAAAACTTTGCTTCAACTTTTTCAATGAATTGAAATTGAATCATTATTATCTGCGATCTGAAACCATTCCCAAGCGTACAAAGAATAAAATTAAATAACGATTCTATAACGGTAACCGGAGTATTGTATCGCAGTTACGTATATTGGGTGTCGATTCGCGCAAACAGTTAAATCCATCAGAATACTTATCGAAACGTGACAGTCCGCGCGGAACGACGATATATGTATATGTACGTTTGCGGTCTACCGGATATTCGCGGCTATCGGTGATATCCGGCGACATCCTTGGCCCGATAAACGGATACCTCTTTATCCGCATAACCGCGGCCCTGTGTCTGGATAACGGTCTCGTGTCTAACTAAATAAAAACAAACGTTCACTTACGGCAGAAACCAAGCGTTCCATTCAATTTCGTTCGGTTTCTTTTCGTGAGCTCCGTTATCCTTGAGGAGCACACGGCAAGGAAATTACCGCAGTTTATATTGACAACTGAATTTACCGTTATGTAATACAAATACGCGGGAGAACCCATAAGCTTCTTTAACAACGGTAAAACAATTTATCTAAACGCGATACGTGAATGTACTTTACAAATGGATGTGAACCTTTTCACAGTGTCTAATTTTATTTATTACGTTCAATATTAATTCAACTGTTACTTATTACTCGTTACGTCGTCGAGGATACTATTATATCGAGTAATTTGATAAGTATCCTTGATAGTTTGTTTATATATTTTACTTTGGAATATTATATACGCGTACACGGAAGATAACGATCATTTACTGACTGGTCATTCTCTTGTACGATTGTTTACTACTTTTAAATTTCTTTATCACAGATATGTGCAATATATATTTGTTGGAGTGTCTTAGAAAATATTGTACAGTTTTAATCACTTTATTTCCTGTTATTCTTCTAAACTGTCTATTCGAAATAGAATATATATATATATATATACGATACATTTTCGTAATGATTATTACAAAGTTCTTTCGTGAACAAAAGTAGTAATATATATAGATATAGATATATATATAATTTAATAATGATTACGAAAAAATATCTTATAGTTTTTTGTGTTTTTGCCAGTCAGTAGGTTCATTTTTAAAATTAGTTGTAAAAAAGTGGAAATTTTACCACTTTTGCACCATTGTTGGAAGCAGAACTATAGTCCACCAATATTGTATAGTTCAGAGTTTATTTTGTTCGACTATCACCCCTTTCGAGCAGTGGCACAATTTTTGTAACAGGAAGTGATTCAATAACGTTGACGAGGTCAAACGCGAATGTACAGAAATTTTTACATCAAAAGAACCGGCATAGAAATACAATTTCAATTCTAAAAATCGTAATAACGCAAAAGGTGGAAGTTGTATCATTAATTTCGAATAAAAAGCAGTTACTTAGCACAGATACAAATTTACAGTGCAATCTTTGACTCCTTCCGCAACATTTACAATAATTCCAACTTTCAAGTCGGAAAATAGAGACTGCAAATTTACTCGAAAGGATGGTTATAAATAAAAGTAAACATTCCTACATTTTTGATCGTATCTTTTTTCGAGTATCATGAATGGATTGGCCATGCTCGTTCAATGAAAATAAGTCCAAACACCTTTATCGTATTATTTTTAAATATACACAATTAAGAATTTAAAAAAAGATTCCAATAGAATATAATTCAAAATAGTTCGAATAATATCGTGTTTCTATAGAGAAACCCTCTCCAAACGAAGATACAATAAAGAACATACAAACTTTTATTTTCATTGAAGAATGAAATATCCAATTCGCATAAAATTCAAATCTCAGTCGTTTACTTTACCCAAACATAAACACCGGTGAAGATAATTTCGTTATTCGAATTCGGTGCAAAAATTGTCACTTGATGACAATTTAGAATGAACTGTACGTCCTATTCATTTGAGAAAGAATGCGAAAAGGTGGAAACAGTTACAGGGTAGTTCGTCGGTTTTATATTTATTGTATAAACTGCTCCAGTGAACCCTAAATTATTAAGAAAGTATTTTCTTGCCTGGCCTAATAGTTCCCGAGAATATGTGTTGTAACGCTTTATGTGATCTACCCCTCTATTGTAATCCTCGTGGTCCAAGAGAGACCCTAAGAAAAAATATCCAGAATATAAAATTCCCATCGTAAAACCTTGTAGTAGTAGCCCCTAAGCGTCACGTTTTGGCATCGTATTGCGCAGTTCTACACCTATCAATAACTGACGTTCTTCCCTGGAATCAATTACCACTAGATATATAGTATACGCTCACCATTCGCACTTCTTATCGGAAATTAATTTCATCCTCGAACAGGTCACCCTCTACAGTTCTCCCATTTGACACTTTCTTTTTAACCTATGTAACGTCACTACTGTTATTTATTTGAACAGTTCCTTTCGAAATAAATATTCCAAAAACTTCCTCTACAAATTTTCGATTACCCTTTGTAACTTAGATTAGTCTTTATAACTTTGAATCACACTCGCTTTTACGCTAAGAATCCTTAAGAAGCTTGAAAAATACTCGCAAATTTTGGTTTTCAAGTTTTAATTCGCGATCGTTACATTCATATACTGAAACTCTGTGTGCAAAGTACTTGTAAATAAAATATATGCACAAACTTCAGGGATTAATGAAACTTGGCGAATTAAACTAAAGTGTCTAAATAAACACGTACCTGGAAACTGATAATTTTAACGATACTCGTAATTTAATATCAAGTTTTTAATACTGTTTGTATTAAATTCAAACTTTGATACTGCTCAAAAAGTATGCTTAAATAATCCATAACAAGACTTACCCTCGTCAAAATTATCTATTGGTTGTTGACACGCTAAACTGTTGAGTTTATTATCAATTGTTATATTGCGTATGTAGTCGTACAAAGAACTATTGACACACAAATTAAAAAGTTCAAGATCTCTGAAGCTATCAATTTCCTGACGTGTGTTTATGAAAATGTTTTAATTTTTTTCATGTATTACTAACCTTGGAAATATTATAGGGAAACATGGAGCAAGATGGAATAACAGGGCAAATTGAGACTATGGTTTTTTCCTGTTGTTATGTCGTCATCTACCTAAGAACTATAAAACGTAAGATAAATAATTGAATTCTGCACGACGACAATAGTTTCGGTTATTTATTGAATTTTGATGATTGTAATCTCACTTTCTCTCATCTTTTGAACTTCAACAGGTACGTAACAACTTTCAATCTTATTAATTATTGAGTATCATCGATTAAGCAATTTCTTAAGTGATCTATTTATGTGTTTACGAGTATCTATTTATGTATTCACTGACAATTAAGAATATTATTACAGTATTAGTCGTAATGTAATATTTGAGACAAGATGAGGATACTTTCGTAAACGACAATTTTCAGATAAAATCGTTCAGACCTAGATTAAACAAACAAAGCGACAAAGTTGGAACGAAGAAGCAAAACGAAAAGCTGTTGAAACCATTATGAAGAAAGAAATGGACTATTGTAAGGCAGCTGTAATTGTTGACGTTTGAAAAAGTACATTGAAAAGAAAGGTGGCTCTCTATGAAGAAAATCCTTCAAAGATTTTGGAGACTGATGTAGGCCTGGCTATTTTAGAATGAGCTCACTGCGAATGTACCGGAAAAGATGAAGACGAAGACGTTGTGTATGTCTGTGTGTTAGATAATTACTCAGTTTTGTGTAATGGCCCTCGTACCATCTTGGACCATGACAAAATGTTTCTTATCGAGAAACTATTTGTTTCCAGTATAATTTTCAAGACCTGTAACGCAAAAAAAAATTTTCCTATTAAAATTAAATATTATTTGTAGAATGAAAACATTAATACGTATTCCAATCGATTCGAATAATCTCTTTCTTCCAAATTTTGTTCGATTGAGAATATTTTAGACTTGGAACTTGAAATAAAAAGAAAAGTATCAATCATCGTTGAATACCGAATATTAACTATCCGATCGATAACTTCTAACAGCTATTTTCTAAAAATATCATTCACTACAATACTCACTTTCTATTTCAACGCCCGAATCCGTACAAAGACCGACTTACGCATCTCATAACTACGGGTTAAGGTCATCCTCGACCCACTAAATGCGCTAATGTATACGGTGTCTCGAAGTAACAGTGAACAATTTCACTGACGTGTTTCATATCTTAAAATAAGAAAATAGTTCCATTAAATGTACAATATGTAACAAAAGAAAGTGAACACACTATCGCGTAAGAATAAAATCACATTTTTAAACACATGAACTCCAACGCCATTTACTATAACAATTGAGAATACAAAACACCTGTCAATGATACTTGGTACACATTATATGCATCATGACACCATTAAAAGTGATTCTATTTTATTTTTCTCATAATTCGTTTTATACAACTTACAGAAGCAATTGAACACATTTAATTTATTATTATTTACCATTGTTTACATTATATATTTTCGAAACATTTCTTTTAATATTTTTTAATATATTACATTTAGATCGTGTCTGTTTTTTTTCTATAAATATTACATTATTAAAATTTGATATAGTCTACTATTTTGTTGAAGTGCTTTAAGATGTTTTTTTACAATAATAAGCATTTGATAAGTAAAAGATAAAGTATAGGAAATAGAAAGACAGATCTCACAGAGAAATAGCTAAATTTTGTAATAAAGTTGTTTCAATAAAGACGTAATTTTGAAAATAATCAAAGGCTTCGAAAAGGAACACAACGAATCAAGATTAATTAATCCAGATAGACCAAGAAATATTAACGACAGGATGAACAGCAGAATATTAAACGTGTCGAATTCACTTTTGTCAAAAAGTTCTATTATTTAATTTCCATAAACGTTACCTATGTAACAAATAAAAATAAATTAGTTTCTGTCAAATGAAACCTTTACTTAATGAACTAAATTCTAGAGAAAATTCATAAAAAAATCATAGCGGACAGTTAAAACGAATTTGATACTGAATTTGCATGTTTCGACTTGTCCCATAATATCGGAACACCCTATGTAAACTTGGTCTTCGTCGTCTCTTACTCGGATTCCGCGACCATTATATCCAATCAACATTATTATGTCAAAGTCGTGTATTCGTAGAAGTATACCAAACTATCCACGGAAAAAGAAATGTCCGACTGGTCACGAACAACGCGATGCGAATGCACGAACGAAAAAAATCGAAACTGTGTAGATTTTAATACCGAAATTGTTTCCCACGAGTGTTCACCGCGTCGCGCGCAGGGAAAATAGAAATCTGTAACTTTCGACGCAATTTTTACCGCGTGAAAATTCTACGACGAGAATTCCCGTTCGGTGGAAGCGAACAAGTGTCACGGTGATGTTTTATAAAGCGCGAGAGGGGAGTTGAATGCAAGAAAAAAAAAAGAAAAATAATAATAAAAAGGCGAACCAGGGTAAAACGTAATCTTTGTGATTTTCACGAAGCAAAAGGCTACCGCTGAGATAAAAAGGACCGGAGGGATCGCAAGTAATAATGAGGCAAACATTAAGCGCAAGAACGCCTCGGGTTGCGCTAAAGGTCCCCTCTTAACACCCTTAATAAATATGTTTATCGCTTCGGTGGTTCTCGTCTATCGGCTGAGTGGGTTCAGTGACGTCACTGGCGCTTCTCTAACGTCATGTCACGATAAAACAAAACTGTCACCTGACCGCGGTAAAATAATTGACCGTCATCGGCATAACCGTGCACCGCAACGTTCCCTGTTACACACGACAACGTATTTTCGTTTGTATTTACACTCGGTTGCTCGTAGTATTTTTAACAAAAAACGAACCGACGCGAAATAAATCAACGACGAAACGCCTCGGGGCTACCGATTACTTTTCTTCAATTCCCGATAACAAGCCCGCGGAATTTGAACGAGATCTTATTATTAAGCGCCTCCTTTCGAGACCCTGTACCTGATTCTTCGCGAGAGGGGGGTAGGGGGTTGTAATGTTAAAGAGAGGGACAATGTTAACGAGAGCGTAATATCTGTATCAATTGTGTGTATCGTTAAGAAGTTACTCGATCCTCGAAATTTGAAAAGAAACCGAATTTTAGATTTTTACACGGGTATTTCAATAATAGGTTGCTCGATAAGTTTTGTCGTTCGATAAGAAATGGAGCTATTATTTTGGAGTTCTTTTTTTCTAAAGATGATATTACTGTTTGATGAATATGTCATGGTATTTTTTTACAATGAAAAGAACGACAAAACTTATTAAAAAACCTAGTAGCTATAAGCTTTCTGCATAGTTTGAATTTTATTTTATTGCAAACTTTAAAGCATTGACGATTGTAGCACCCGAAGTCCGAATGACATGCATGTACGTAAATGCAGCCATTTTATTTTCGACATTTTGTTTTTCTCGTCAGAGACCGAATTCTACTAATGGAAATTTTATAAATAAATACAACGACAAAATACTCTGTGATTTTACCGTTTCAGGACATCGAAATCAAAATTCAATTGAAGGTTCTGTATAAAAAGAATATGTAAACTCAAACGCAAACGTTTTCTTTTTCAAGGCAATGAGTTCTTAGAAACAATGAGCATAAAATATAAAAAATTACTATAACGATTTTCTTCCAAAATTCTTGTATGAAATTGAAATTGAAATTGAAATTAAATTGAAATTGAAATTAAATCGTGTCGATTGTTTTTAATGAAACGAAGACAACATTTATTGTTGCATTCTCTTTCCATCACGTGGAAAATATACTTTCCTAAATTATAAATCTATCGACAAATGTTTTTGTAAATTTTCAATGAGTCACATGTACACATTTACACAATTCAAAGTAATTTTCGTGATATTTTTAAACGAAATTTTGACGAAACATTTACCGAATAACGAATAATAGACTATACCGATCTTAAGTAATTATAATTATTAATTTCCTAGGAATATATGGTTAAAGAAAGAACAATTTTTAACGTTCTAAAGCATCGCTAATCCCTTAAAGGGCCATTTGATTGTAAAAAATTCCAGATTTTGTACGAAACATAAGAAACAACAAATGAGCTCGCATTATCCTAAAAATACATCGAATAAAAATCCACAACATTATAGGAACAGCGTTAAAGTTAAATGAATGCTTGGTACGTTTAAACGTAAATCATTAACTTAACGAGAATTTCGTAGCGGCTATCAAATCAATTTACGAGACTTTATATCGAAAATGTTAAAAACTTTAAAACTTGAATTCTTTAATTTAGACTTTGGCTCGTGAATATCTATATTGTGAAAGAAATACTTAGAGAAACTTCTACCTACACAAGAATTTTTAAATTTAACGAAGAATTTAATCTGATTTTAACTATATGAAAAATTATCGGAATAATTTTAGGTCACGAGATTGAAGCATTTGTAAATAATACAGACCATGAGCGAATCGATCGATGTCTGACACAGCAAAGATAGCCAAAAATACTCGTAGAACAATTTACTCGGCAAGAGTTATTTGAGACATAGAAGGAAAACTTTATACGACTCTGATATCGCTGATCACATGTAATCAACATGATTTTACAATTATTATTGTAAAAAGTGTACAAATAGTTTTAAACGCATTTTTCTCAACACTATATTTTCGAAAATGATTTCCCTCGTCTCGTAATGTAATCGATTAATTGCCTTGAAATTTGATACGAATGTTCTATGATGAAAATATCTGTCATATTCTTTTCACACTGACCGGTTAATGTTGAAAATATCTTGGAAAGTTGATATTTGTCATATTATGCGATACAATGTTCTTAGAAATAATTTGGAATTTTTATTTTAGAACGAAATAAATGGTATCGTGTAAGTCACGGAGCTTTCACATTTCGACATGGCTTACGTTCGAGACTACAACTCTTAATATTAAGTTTGATATATGTATGTATACATACGATGGACATAAATTCATTTTAATGGGACATTCGTGTCTAAGAGGTTACAAAAATAAGTCTTTTAATTTATTTTTTGAAGAAACCACCAAATATTTTAACCTAACACTTTGCCATTATATTTGTTCATTTTTAAAAAAGATTTATACATTCTTATTTAAATAGAAAATTTTTATTAAATTATATATATATATATATATATATATATATATATATATATATATATATATATATATATATATAGCGGAGTGTTTCTTAAATTTCTTTGTTCGCGTTCTGCTCAGACAAACATAACTCAGTGACCCAATCAGATTCTCCCATAACTCCCCTTAATGATAGACGTATTTCACCATGGAAGATGTGTCTCCATAATTGTGAATTTGTGAACCAGTGAACTTCGCAGTTATTGTCCCTGAACTGATTCTAACTAAAAATGAAATCGAATGAAAATTGAACTGACGGACTATTCCTTTTTGATTACATTAATCCGTAGAGAAAATTCGCTCCATTTGTATACAAATCCAATGTTATATTCGGATATTTAACGTCATTTAGAGTACATGCAAGCAGAAAATGTTATAATTCATATTCTCGAATTTTCGAGAAAATGAATCCTTGTCCTAGATTCCAGATATAATTTTTGAAAGTAATTATGGACAAATTGTAAACGTACCATGTAAAATATATTAGGATAGATTATTGTACGATTTCGTCAGTTTACATGCATATATGTATATGTAACGTATGTGTGCGAAAATTTACGATATATCACAAAATGATCGACTTTAAAATGTGATGTACACCTATGTTGCTAAAAGAAAACACCCAGTCGCGACTCACCAAACCATCCACGCAGCCCACCAGTGATAGTGGGACGCAGTTTGAGTATGACTAATTTAGCGAACCTAGAGCACGAATGTCTCTTGTTACACTTTCATGGAAAGATCGATCCCCCTTGCCCAATTTGGTGACGCTTGCAAGATAATGTCCTCGCGAGAGTCGGTCCCCGTGACGCTGTCACTTTTTCGCGAAAGTCACATCAACGGACCACTTAAGGACAACGACACTGTTCAAGTCTGCATATCATCATGGCAGCTTATTGTCCATTGCAACTTGATCAGACGTGTAGCCTTGGAACCTGGCCTTCGAGACGTTGCTCTCGTTAGCATGTATCCTGTCCATTGTTAGAACCTTTTCTGTTTCGTACAATGGGTAACTACTTAATTCTTCTACAATTTACCCTGACTTTGTATGTTTTTCTTTTTTGTGCTCTTTGTACGTTATAACTTGGATTGTTTAGAGTACTCTCGGTTAAAATATTTTTCCAATCGGTAAATACGATATCTATTGGGTTGTTCAGAAAGTCATTTCGTTTTCCAAAATGGAGAATATATAATTTAATAAAATGTTTACACACTCTAAAGAAATCGTGTTTCAGTTTCACCAAAAAAAAGGGAATGACTTCTCGAACAACCCAATACTTTAAATTTTTATGAGAATATTTTGTGAAACTGTCTGGAGTTAAATACGTTAAGGGTTAATAATGATTTGGATAAAATTGTTAGACAAATTGCAAATGCCAAAAAAATCGTCATTTAAAGGAAACATAATAGTGTTGATCAGTTACAGGACCACGAAGAACAGCTATGAACATTTTCGTCAGTTGGGTGCAACATGTGGTTTCGATTCGAACGGTCCTACTATTCGTCGTCGTTTATCATCATTAATCTCAAGTGGACAACTGAGAAGAACAAGTGTAAAATAGTCATTTATTTCTGAAAGGAATAAGAAGATTGGACTCGAGTTTCATCATTACGTATCTAGCGTTGTTAACTGTTAAAGTTGTTTTAGTAACGATGTGAACTACTAAAAAATACATAGACACTTACGTTCATCGCTAAAAAATACATACTTTTTATTGCAATTTGTTAAGTGGGTTATTTTTATTGTACATTACTTATCAATAATTCCTTCCTAAATCATTTTATCGAGTGTCAACAAAGCATATAACGAAACTCGAAAATTTGAGAATACACTAACGAGAATAGAGATATAATATAAATATAAATTTTTCTACCATAAAGAAAAATTAACACGGAAATGGTACAGGCTGTATGAAATTTATTACGAAATGTTGTCTTTAAGAATATCCACCTTTCCTTTCGATTAATGTAATACCTTCTTGGTTAATAATAAAGAAAAGAAGGAATTTCCAGTTGTTTCTTTACGATTGCATTTTTTATGTACAAAATTAAAATTAATAGAAAAAATACTATTAGCGATTAAATAGAGAAAAACACGAAATTTTATCGAAGGGGTGAGTAAATATGGTAACCGATGAAATATCGAGGATCTAGTTTGAATATTAAGAAACCAATGTTCATCATAATTCATATGAATTTGTTGTGTACATCGTTCGAAAATACTCGTCTTTAATTGATAAGCTTCTTTTGTGTGGTAACAGAATCATTTATCTTAAACCCCTGTTCTTCTCTTCTTACATATAATGTACTGTACATTATGAATAAGAAAATTTGATAAATATTACATTCTTGAATAAATTATTTTTTACGTTAATAAATGAAATTCGATTTTTTCCACCACGCAACAATTAGTTCCTTTTTGTTAATGCGTAAAATTTTATTTGAAAAACTTCTTTTTCTTAAAATTACTACTAATCATATTCACAGGATGTTGTATTTAATAAATAGCGTTGATCAATAGACATGGGTCATTCTCCTGCGTGACACGTCAGACCATACTATACCTACGATGTAAAAATAACATTTGAAAATACTCTATCAATCGAACATCAAATAATTATACCATCGACTATAATTATTGTACCATCGCATACGAATGATTTATTTCCTAACGGATAAATTCTAAAATTTTCAATTTCAATTAAAAATGTCTATTCCTGATTAAAGTTATATTTATTTAAAGTGAAAATCCATTTGACAACCTATTATTAGGTTAATTCATAAATTCACCCCGATTTTTCTTTTAATAATTGATGTAATCTTTATTATTATTACCAATGTTTTCCATTTGAATGAAAATTCATCGATTTTATCCTCGTAAAATCATACTGGCTTCGAAGGAAAATATTGAGAAACCACATTTGGAACATTATTATTGTTTTAAAATTCTTTCCCTCTTAAAACATTCTACTGGCTCTCGAGACGATAGTAATCGCTTGAAACAAGAATAGAGGAATAAGAAAGATGGAGCATGGCCTCCCGGGTGAGGTTAATAAAGATTTTCTCCACTCAAGAAACAAAGTACAGATACCAATTCTACCAGCTGTTATTATTCATTTCTGTAGATTATTTTTTACCAATCTTTAACAACATTGATATCGTAGTAATGATACCAAACGGACCGAGTCATCCAAACGAAAAGAAAAAAAGAGGAAAGAAACGACTTCTAACGTAAACACAATACGGATTTATAACGTAAACTATATTTAGACTGATTGCACACTTTTAGCAAACATATGTACGCATACTTTATAAACCGTTTCAAACTTTTCAACGCATGTTTTTATTTCTTCTATAATACAATTTTCAATTCATCTGAACATCGTATAAAACTATTTCAATCTACGAACAAGTAGAATATACGCACCAGGCGTTTGTTAAATCATTCTGTCCACAAATGAACGACACTTCAATTTGTCATAACTGTATTTACGACCACGAAGCTGAACTGACGAATAATCATGACAATCTCGTGTATAAAAAAACATTTGAGAATCGCGACTTGATTTTTCATTTCGTTGAAGAATAAAACAGAAACAATTTTTTCCATCGTATGTTTTCAAAAGCTCGCGAAAGAAATACATCGCGAAGAAAAAAAATGGGACGAATAAACTCGGTGAAAAGAAATTTATGCAAAGAGGAGAGGCAATTGCGTGGAAATCGATCGAGCCTCTTTTAAAGCGCGGATCAATTTACGTGTTAACAAAACGGAAAAAGAATCGGACCGTTTACGCGGTCCTCGAGAAGCTAAATGTGTAAATCGAGACAATCGTGCGGTTATCGAACGATTGTTGCAACTAACTCGATTCGCGGTGAACCGCGAAAAATACCACAGACAGAGGTTTCATAATGAAGACACTTTCGCGCGGTGAAGTCTCTCTCTTTTTTCAACCGCTTGAGAGACTATCTATCTTCTCTGCGGCAACGTGTCTATTTTTGACGCGCGGCTCATACATCAAACTCTCATTCTGTACGTAGTGACCCATATATGTTACAACCAATGTCCTGTATAAAATCCCATACCCTGATAAAGTGACGAATGTAAGCTCCATTTTATGTTTCGCCGTTCTATTCGGAACGTATTGCCCCACCTTGGGAAACATGTATATTCACGAGAAAAAGATATAACATATTTCTCAAAGCTACATTCAACATTTGTTTCGTCGTTGAATTCTATTTTATATGAAATGTAGCGACACGATGGCATTTAATTAGAAAAATAAGTCACGATACTTTTATCGTGGTATTTATCTTCTCATTTCTCACGGTACGTCTTGCTCTTTTTTAAACTATTGTAAAGTTCGCATTTCCGTTTATATCTAATGTTATAGATGTTAAACGTACAACGAATGCTCGTTTTATTTGCAACCGAATAGTTTTAACCGTTGTTTCCGTAATACGAATGAAAAAAGAGAAATTATCACGTTGATTGTAATTAAACTGTACAAATAAAACTCACTTTTATCTGTCTAATTTGACATATAGGATAAATAACATCCAGAAGGTTTTTTTAGTGACCCTTGAAAAGACCTACATGTACGTAGGATAAATTGTTGCGAATTAAATTCGGAAATTTTTACGTTCTACCCATATTCTCGTTGGCATTAATCGTAACCGAGATATTATATATCTACGTTTCTTATTTTTGATACACGACAGAATACACCTTAAAGAGAGTGCAAACTTATCGCCTGGGTTTGGTAACTTATGTAGCATAATACATTATATGTTATAGATATTTTGCCAAAATATATCAGGAGTACCAAAATAATATTAACATTTCCAAACAATATTTCCTACCCCGCACACAACGTCGCATAATTCAGCGAGTGTGAAATATTACCCTATGTGCGCCAGGTCGTGCGCGTTCAGCACACAAAAGCAGTAATAGGATGACTCCGGTTCAGTTATCGAGGAAATATTCTATTAAGATAAAAGCAATAACGTACATAACTTTCAATACTATTCCATAGTTATGAAAGGGGGAACTTTAGAAATTTATTTAGATCCACGTCGATAAAGCCAGTGTTACCACACTATATTAGTATTCAATTAATATTAACATTATTTCTACAGCGCCCAATACAGCCTTCGATTTTATATTTCACGTACATTGATCGAGATTTTACATCACTTTAACGTATCGATGTAGATCGAGTTCTCTTGATAATTATTCTATATCCGAATTGTAAGACTAAATGCTACCCATTATATGAATTGCAATTACAATTACAGCTGTGCTCCATTGTTCTATTTATTTGGCATACATTGAGACACAACAAAGCACTATGAAAGTAAGACAATTATAATAAATTAATTAGCATATGTTGGAATGATCCTTGAGTACTGAGATAGGTGTGTGGTCTATTGCTCTCTAGAAATCTATGATATTTTATTACACATGCATTTAACTATCTCTTAATTAGTCACTGTCTACATGTGCGTAGCTTTGAATTCGTGATCCCTATTTCAGAGAAAAGGGAATATTCAGTGTATAATAATATATGCATTAATAATTTTCATGCGCATTTTATCGAAATTGAGAAACTTTTAGCAGAATCGATTACTACAAATTAACATTAGCGTTTCACTTACCTGCAATCATTCAACATCGAGAATAAAAAAAATACCCATATTGTACAACTAAATTATTGACCATTAATAATTCTCAATAATTGTGAATAATGTAAAGATTAACATAAAAGTTTCAAAACATTTAATAAGTTTTTACAAGTTTTAAAACGTTTACAATTTTTAGTGAATTTCATTTTTATTCTCACGCGATTATTAATCCGTTTAACAATCTATTTCTTAGAAACAAAAACAAAACAGTACTCATAAATATATATACATCGATAAAAGTAAAAGGAAACCGGAATTATACTCTTTTACATTAACAAATGCGTACAAATTTTAAGCAACATTTAATTTTCATTCTACATACGTTAAAAGTATTAAGACGATCTTTTGCTCTCCTTTCTAAAATTGTTTGCAAACACAATAAATTTAAGAAAGACATCCAATTTCTGGAAACATCGATAAAAGAAGAACAAGAAAAATATTCGCATATTTACAAATCGACGAAATGGTTCGTCTAGCTTCGATTTATAGATGAAACGTACAAGTATTTATATATACATATTAAAAGCTATAGGCTGTGTCTAGTCTATAAAAAAACGCAGGGATCAGTATCAAGTCAAATCAGATATGCGAAATCCTACTTTGACCTTCCATCGACATCTTACACCTGCATGAACCTCACGTTTAACTTGGATTTTGACGTTACATAATAACGACGATACGGATCAAGGATGAACGCGTCGAACCGATTCAATAACGTTCATTGGGTTCAAAAGCGATGACACGTTCTATTTATTCTTCGCCAATAGCTTTATTAATCGAATTCATACACCACTACGTACAATAGAATACTCGTATATAAAAAACTTTAGCTGCTTCACTGTCAGAAATAGTGTATTTTTCTTCTTTTTTTTTTTTTTTTTTTGCACATGAATGAAATCGATAATATAGATACGTATAGTATACAGCAAGAATAAAAGATAAAACTAAAATTTATTTACTTTAAACGTTTCGCCCCTAAACTTTTTCGGTTTTCTTCGGTAACATTTATCCTATTTAACGCTAACAATACAGACGATACAGTAGAGTGAAATTTGGGTTACTAAACTTACGAAATCGTTGAATATTAAACAGTCGCATCACTAATGTTTAATAATTAAATTTTATTATCATTAGTATTTATGTGTTTAAAGAGTTCGATGTGAGAGAACAATAAAGAAATATTGTTCCTCTAAGTTAATTGCACATTTTAGTGATTTATAGAACGATACGTATACTTGAGTATAGTATTCGTACATGTATTGAAATTAATAGAATCGCACAAACAAAATCATAATTTTTCTATAAAATAGTATATCATTTCACAAACAAACTCTATTATTATCTTCACGCCGTATTTGAATTAACTTCTCAATAAGTTCCGCCACTGTTCCAACAGTAATTTTCCACAATTTAGCACAACAATCGTCCACAAATTTTCTATGATATACGTGTCAAGCGTATTTCCAGACCATGGGAATGATTTACATCCTTCTCGTGTAATAATCTCGTTGCTCATATTTATCACTTCAAATGTAAATTATGAACGTGAAAACGATCGTATCGCAATCATTTTCTGATACAACATTATTAAATACGCCTCCGAACTAAATCCTTGCACTGATTTAAACAAAAAAATTAACTCACGAACTTAAAATATCCCCAGTAATCGTACCGGGTAATTTTGATCGCGTCTGTTACAAACTGTTAATCGCACCTAAAGAAAAAACAACATCGCTCTCTGTACAGTGATAAGACACGTGACAAAAGCTACGAATACACACCATCGTTGCAAATATTTAAGCGAATGATCGTTTCAAGTGTGCTATTTTTTGTCCCACACTGTAAGTTCGTATTGTCACATGTGTCCAATCAAGAGTCCAGACGCCCCTCTAACAAAACAAATTGAGTTCGTTAAGTACCGCCGTACAATTATTAGTGTCAACGATCCCGCTTCGTCCCTGAACGACTCACGCATTCTAATCGAGCCAAGTATTTGAACGTCCATGCAAAAAGTGACATTAGTTCAGTATTCAATATCTTCGACAAGGTTAATACCCGTTTAAGCGCCTCGTTGTCGTTGTCGTCGTCCTCGTGATCATTTCAACGTGTCAACGTGACTTTATGTTCGTTGAACGTAGCCTATGTGTAACAGTAGACAACCCATTCTTAACGGCACGCAAACTAATGAGTAACGTTTTCTCCCATTTTTCTAATTTCAGTAATTTGCCAACTAATTAGTAAACGGTCTCGCATCTGGTCGACGGTAATGTGTACATTTCTAATGATTAGATTGCAAGATAGTGGTTAATGAAAATGAAAATTGAACAATTGAACAATTGAAGTTCTTTAATCAAAAAACTCTTCGATGCGTTTATGTACACTTGCGCTCAAGAGTACACGATCGTTCGTTAAATGTACATTTGATAAAACGAAGTCGAACTTTATTATCTTTAAAGAGTTAATAATGTACGTAAGTTTATCGATTCCACGAAGATAAATATTTCGAATAGAAATATATTTAAGAGTCTGAAACACGATTATTTTCTTTTAATAAATAGGAATTTATAGCGCACTAAACGCACGTTCGAATATTTTTCAGCGGTAGTTTTATTTGTTTTCCAAAATTTCTTCGAAACTATAAATTTGTCGAAGACATTTTCAATGATGTTTATTCGAACAAAGTTGTCCAAATGTTTGAAAAAATTCTATTAATTGGTAAGAATTGATATTGTATGGAAGGTGTAATTAATTTATTTATTGTACTATGCGATACAGATTTGTTTAAATTTTACACTTTTAGTGCTCCATTAGTATCCCTTACAAATTAGTATCTCAACTATATTTCCAAAGTATCATTATTCCGGAAAGATTATTCGACCTAATTGAAATTTTTATCAATCAGTTTTGCGTTGAACACTTGCTGTGTCTTCTCTTTGTGCCTTGTTTATGTTTCACGCAGCCACATCAGCATTATCATTGACTTTGAACTCGCACAATATGCATACATAAATATCACGGATTCATCGCGTTAATTGCATCGTGTAAAAACTTATTTTGCAACCGACCACTGCCAAAGTAATTAATGAAAACAGCACAATATTCTGTTGAGACGATAACACGTGCGAACAACTGAAACTCGCTACAACTATGTAAAGTGCGAATACAATTACAAAATCTGCGTTTACATAATTACCAGCCAACCTGATACATTGTTTAAACTCTCGTGTGACTGTTAATACGTATACTGTTAAATTTGTATGACTTTTTACAGCGTTGAAATGGACGTTACACTTTCCTAAAAATTCTTTTCCCAACGAAAGTGACGGAGACTCTCTAACTGTCACAAGTTTAAAACCAACCCGCGACAATTGGAAAGGGATGTACTTCAAGAAGCTACAAAGAATATCCCTAAACGATGTCCACGATGTGAGAGAAATCCATCTCTTCGCTCATAAATTTACATGATATTATCGGTCATTAGTTTATTTGATATCCGGACCACAGCCAGCAAGGTAACATTTTCCAAAAATTCTGATCTCAGAGATCAGAATTCCACCCAGAGGCATTCTCCTCAGCTAACCAGTATAGACGTTCCAGGAATTCATCACTGTTATGTATCTCGTTATCTATCTAGCTCACTCGCCTTTGAAATTCAAAGCTTGAATACGTCAAGGATGAGAGTGAGAAATAGTGAGGATGGGTGAGAGACAATTACAGTGGCGGAGATAACTACGCGACAATTAAAGAAGCAGAAACCACGACAGTTAGAAAGACATCGTCATAACTATATCGAATACCGTGTACTGAAAACACTAATTACCAAAAATAAAGTAAAATTGTTTACAACCGTTATCGCTCCCGAAGGCTCGAGTGTAAAGATAAACGTTACTCGTGAATAAAAGAAGATTAAGAAGCAACACCGTAACAACAATTACAATAACACGGGATCGCGAAATGCACTCGTACGAAGTATCCAAATATTTACAATTCACCGAGTTGTGTATTCCAAAAATATCTACATCTTTTTTAATGCGAGACAGAATTTTTATTTATTTCTTTTTTTAGATTAAACTGTCGCCCAATCTGTGACAGAAACGCGAACGTAGCACAGGAAACATATATCCCAACCATCGATCCCGGGTTTTAAATTTACTGAAATCACGTAACACGTTCACACCGCTTCGAGCATTACGCAACGTGTAGTTCGAAAAAAAGGAAAAAAGAAAAAAAAAAGAAAAACTGCAACGCATAAAACGAACGAGCGCAAATCCGTTGTTCGACCGATCGTTTCACCGAACCTCCGAAGTCAACACAAATGGAATTCTCACGTAATGTGAATTTCAAGAAGTTGTTAAGTATCCGTCGCCAATAAATATCCAAGTCGTATTTTAGTTTCAATGAAATCCCAACAAGGTGAACATGTATGTTCCACGAGACGGTGCACTTCCCACGCTCGTGGTCTGTTCTAAAAAATTTTTTTTCATTTCCACTGTCCGCACTCGCGAGAACTTTTCATTGCTTGAAGTCACGAGCCGATCATCGAAAATCCATCAAACTTGTGATCGACGTACGTTTTCGAGTTGTCCTCACGCGACCTCAGCGTGACGATCGATCGCTGCCACTCGGTGTACTACGATCGGTCAGTTCGATGAGGTCGACTGGTACAGGACCTCCTGAAGTGTCTTACGATGCTCCTGTACGTAGCGTAGACATCGATCCAACTTTGGCCTTTAGAATGCATCGCGCCATTATATAATTACGTCGAACGTAACGTTACATCGTTACGCAAGCAGAGCCGTGCTAGGGACGCCACCATCTTACTGGCAAAGGGGCTACCGGTTCGTCAGAAAGCTCTAAAATTAATTTGACGTGTTCCTGGCCAGAATTCCCTGATCGAGAGAAATGCCGCAGATGTCTCGCGATCTGTGATTTCTGGCGCATTTCGTGAAACAGCGTTGTAACGATGAAATTTTGTCAAACTTCTTTGCATGCAGCTAAAATTAACCCGTTGCCTTAGAATTCGTTTATAGCCGCTGGAGCTTAACTATTTAACTGCTCGACCGTCGAGGTAAATGTAAAACGTCTTCAAATTGGGGCTCTTGATACACGAGTGACGGACTACCCGGATATGTGGAATAATATGGTTACAGTTATCCGGATAGTAGTGGGTAAGTATACGGATAATTCCGTTACGATTACCTGAATTTATACTGTTTATGAAAGAATATAAGGATTCTAACTCGATAATAGTAGATGTTACGATTATCTTCTATTTGCTCTGTGCACATCATTTTACGTCAAGTAGAAAGTAGAAATAATCTTCAACGGACGCAGAGCTCACAATAGACATTTAAAGAAATGCTAAAGATGTCTTAACTGAACTCCTCTGTTTGAGTTAGCAAGTTTTTAATTGTTAGAAATATAGAGTATTCTTTTACATACTAAGTACACCAAATAATCTTTGGTGAAATAAAATAAAAATTCTCGTGAATAGAAAAATTAAGTTAAAATTATAAAATTAAATGCGCTGGATTTACGAAGAAATAAATAAATATACGATCGTTATTTTATTAAACTTCATGGGTCATTTTTCGTTGAACAATTTAGTCGATCGTATTATAATACGAACTCTATAAATTAGAAATTAAAAATAATATATAGTGTTGAAAATTGAATTGTTAATTTGTTTTTTGTTTGTTTGTATCCTTTCGTAGAGTCTCAATCAGATGATTTAATTTAATTTCTATTTTTAAAGTATAAAAGTCATATTTTGGTCAGAACTGAAAGTTAATTGAAACGACAAACTTGAATTATTGAATTTTGATTATACAATATGAATGTTATTTGTATTTTAATGTCATCAATGTTCTAATATGTATTCTTTGTAGAATTAAAATGAAGAATCTTTTTATTCGTTTCTCAGTTATCCACTATAATAAAATAATTGTAGTACAAGTAAATACGTTTGTTGTCGATCGATTCGGTAAAAATATATGAATATTAAATGTTTCTCAAAAATTAAATGGATTTTTATTTAATTAAAGAAAATAATTAAGAGATCCTACTACAATTAAAGAATAAAGATATTCAATATATAATCTTTATATATATACATATTTTTATCATTAATTTTTAATTTCCGATTTTGTGAAAAATATTTATATAACATTTTATTTTTATTTTCAATCATAGAACTATCTCAAAATTTGACTAAAAAATGTATATTCTAACAAAAACAGTAATCTTCTACCGTTCAAGTAAGTATATCTCTATCTTTACCATCATCAAATATTACATCATTATTAGAGTCCATAAGATAATTTCCATTTAAAGTACCATCGTTACCTCTGTTTGAATATACTTTGACACATCCTTCATTGATTTCATACACAAAAGAACTATAGAAAATTTTGTCCTAGGGTATTATCGCTTGAACAAACTTTTCAAGACAATTATTTACGGGTCAACAAATTCTTTAATAACATAATTTTACGTGGAAAACGACGATAGGTGACTACAGTCACCAATAGGATACTATCGTCACTGTTAGTGTCGAAAAGATTAAAGAACGTTAAAGAATCTAATTTCCAGTTACGATCAGATATAAAATAGAAAACTATGAAAGAAACATGATGTGCACATTGTACGTATATATAATATATACCGATGGAAGCTGAAGAAATATGTCCGAAAAAGAATACAGCTTCTATTGATCCAAATTTGTATTCCATTCTTGTAATCCATTCGACTGAACGACGCCTAGAAAAAGTGTCGTCTCTTGACAGATGTTAAATTTAAAATTCTTCGTAACACACAACCATTGAACCGTGCATAAGAAAATGCAGTTCGCAGGCAAAATTGAAAAATATTTCCCTTAACTCGTATTACTTTTCAGAACAAATTTCTTCAGCTACCGATAGCACAGAGATTGAATATTCTCAGCAACGAAATAATACGTTACTCTACACCACAACATATTTGTCACATTTTGATTATACTCTATATCACGAGTGTAATACGTCATTTTAAGACAAAGGGTTAAGTGTTCCGATGACATGGATCGTTAGTCCCAAGCGTCTTTGATTTGATGCTTTATTGTAAGACACAAGCACTGAGAATTGTTTAAAGAAGACCGTTAAGCTTGTATATATAATAAAGTCAAACAAACCAAAACGATTTGCATTGCATAACGGCGTCCCGGATTGCAAAGTCAACATACTGGCAAGGCTGTTGAATATTTATCTAAATTCTCGTCCAAGTTGGTAGATAAACTTCGAAACACCAACTTATTGCAAAGAAATTCATTTATTGGCCTCGTTGTAGCGAAACAAATTGATTTCTCTTTGTTGATGAATGCATAAATTTAATACATTTCTATATATCTATGTGTGTGTATGCTAACAATTCCTTATATTAGAACACAATACACTGAAGTGACATAGTTGGTAATGACATTCCTTTCGTAGTGAGTTCACTTCGTGAAAAGAAAGTTATCGAGTTGTAACTGGTCGAAAGGGGGCCACACGACTATCTGCAAGGAGTTGTATTTCGAAAGAGCGATCGAACCATTAGTGAAACCAAAAGTGCAAAAGAACAAACTATATTAATCATGAGATAAACGAAGGACAATTGAGAGACAATTACGAGCGACAAAACTTATCGAATAACCTATTATTTTGCATAACAAGTAACCTATTATTTTGCACAACAAGTAACCTATTATTTTGCACAAAACTCTTGAAGAATTTAGCTTTCTTTCACCTTGTAAGTGTCCTTTGTATAAAGTAGAAATCTAGCATTGTATTGTCCAAGGTCTTTGTTTTTCTACTTCTTTTGTCCATCTTAGTTTATAAGTAGACCAGTAATACATATTATACAGGTTTACTTGTTCGTGATTCGTAAAGGAAGTTTCATCTTTAAGAAGAATATTTCGTAGTGTCGAGCAAAATTTGGTGCAATGCAATTTAATAATTTCTAACATCCATTGGAACCTCGACCAAAATAACATTTTGCATTTTACAGGGACTCGTGATTGTATTACTATAATTCGGTTCAGAGCTGTGAAATTAAAGCCAGCTCCCCTAACTCCCATAAAAGATTAACCCTCTTTCTCAAGAGTCCCAAACTTTATCCCATTTCGATCGTTTCAAGTATTAATCCCCCGAGACACTTCGTGTCTGGTACGTTGTTAAGTTTTTCACATATCGCCCACACAAGTAAAAGATACGAATCTCTGTAACTGACTGATAATGCAATTCCTGTGATTATATAACCAACAGTACCGTAATACAGATTGTTGGGTTATTTATTCAAAGTGTGTACATAGTTTATGCAACGATACATATCAAATCGTGTTTCATTTACAGTAACGAGGGAATGATTCGATACTATTTCCGTTTTTTCATTAGTCTTAGCCGTGACTTCACTGGGAAACGTATAAATTAGGTGTAGTTTAAAATTAATTAAGTAGAAGAATGTGTTTCAGGTCTTACCGATTTCGAAAACATTGCTAATCAACGAACAACTCGTCTTAAGGATACAATTTCTCGATCGACTGATAGAATTTTATTCGAAAAATTACTCTGAAAGTGAAGAAATCGAATTCTCAAAAGTGTTACGTAGTGTTGCACTGTATAAGGAAATAGAAAAAAAGAACAAAAGGTATTGCTTTGCAAAAACCATGATGTTGACACAGGATAGACCATTTAAATGATAACACTTAAACATCTCGGTTATTTATGGTTAATAATCATAAATTTCGAGAAAAACTCGTCGAGACAGAATTGCACTGTTCGAAAGGGCACGTGTAATAGTAACATTACTCTTTTTCCAAAATTATTTTTTCACGAGAATTTAAAATCATCGATATTTTTTTAAATGGCACCCCATATTCTTTTCCGATATTCTTATAGACCTATAAACAAACAAATCCAACGACTTTATAAACCATACTGTTCCGCTCATTCGATCTCAAGAAATTTATTTTAATGTGTCTCAATGTTATCAAACAATCACTGATCGATAGATTTGTACTGAAAAAAGTTTGTTTACGTTTAGTTACGATTCTCGTCGTGGAGCACATTCATTGGTATTATCGTTTAAAATGAATATGTTGCACAAAAGAAATGCAACGAATGTTTTAAGTGCAATAACTTACTATTCTTATACATACGAATACGCAACGACTCGAACGAAAAAATGATACTAGTAAAACAAGTATTTTGAGAATACATCATCGAGAGAAATTCCACTCGTATGATTCAAACTTACGGTTTGGTACCAAAACCACGTGGAGCCGATTATTTAAATCGTGTGCAATTTTATCAATGGGAACAACATCGATTAAAAGTAGATTACATTTTTTTTTTAAAGTTCTTCTTAGAGATGAAACTTCCTTTACGAATCACGAACAAGTAAACCTCTATAATATGTATTATTGATCTACTTATAAACTAAGATGGACAAAAGAAGTAAAGAAAACAAAGACCTTGGACAATACAATGCTAGATTTCTACTTTATACAAAGGACACTTACAAGGTGAAAGAAAGCTAAATTTCTCCAAGAGTTTTTGTGCAAAATAATAGGTTATTCAATAAATTTTGTCGTTCGATAAGAAATGGAGCTATTAAATTCGTCGTTTTATTTTTCTAAAGATGATACCACTGTTTAATGAACATGTGTGAAGTTTCATGTAGATTTGTCCACTCGTTCGTATATTTACAGTTGTTCAAAGTTGAAGTGTCGTAGTATCATTTTTACAATGGAAAAGATGACAAAACTTATTGAACAACCTAGTGTAATATAACAATCAAGTAGTTTCGGCATAATGGGTGTCTAAATCGCTATTCTAAAATAGCAAGCACAAAACATGATACTCAATTCTCTAAACGTTGGATCGAACGAAGAGGAACAGTTCATTGAACTCACTCCACTGGATTTGTATTTATAGAGAAAATTAAAAAATATTCTTCACCTCGACAAATGTCCAACACCAGAGAATACAGGGCAAAGAATTGTTAAAAAATGTGTCTCAATTACATTACAGGAGTTAGTAGGTGTACAGAAATCGTTCATAACGAGTTATTGTATTAATTATTGTATTCATCATTTTGAAACTTCGAATCGGGTAAATAAAATGAAAATTTCTCAATATTTCGTTACGATATGCTTTATAAGGTCATTGAATTTGTTTTTGTTTATGCCCTACAGGGATATCGAAAAAGGATAGAGTGTGCCATTTAAAAACTTTCAATGACCTTAAATTGTTCTAAAAAAAAAGTACCTTGGAAAAAGAATAGTGCCACCGTTACACGTGCCCCTTCAAACGGTCTAATTTTAATCCGAAGAGTTTTTTTTCATAGAACCATAAATAACGGAGATATTTAGGTGTTCCCATTTAAATGGTCCGTACAAACGAATGGTTTGAAACCTAATACAAACATTTAATATCTAAGGTGGAGATTTCCTTTCGTCGACACGGTGAAATTTCCCATTTCGTGTTCAAGAGAACGATAGAACCCAGTGATGGAAGAATGCACGATCGTGGAACGTAAAAACCGTGACGGTCTCGTCTAGTCTGATGAATGTTTGACCAACGTACCAAGTTTAGCTCGCTCGAAAACATTCAGCTACGTTCACCGTATCGATTGGATAGAAATCGAAGTAGGATACGTACAAAGGAAAATTTCACGTCGTTTCGTTCCTCCGTTAAACGACGTATACCGTCGGGCAACGCCATAAATCGCGGTCATGTAAAACGATCTGCCTCGTCAGACTGCGCATCGATCGAATCTCCTCCATTTGATACGATTTATATCCGATTGCGCACAGGATACGGAGCTTGGTAGGAAATCAACGGAGAAGACGGGAAATGTATCCTGTACGAGTTCGTCGTCGTCGTACGAGCGGTTTGTGCCGATCGATGCAGCAATTAATAGTGTTCGCGGTCTCGACGGAGGAACTGGCTTAATTGAAGAATTAGTTTAGGTGGGAGTTTGCCGCTCACGCTTGTACTCGGTCCAACCTTAAGACGCTCGTGCGTCAGCTTTAAGAGAGTATTCCGGTCTGGCCAAAACTAGGACATTTTTTGAATTTTATAACACGAAATCTATTTAAGATACCAGTTTGATATACATTTATTTTTTGCACAAATGAACAAAGTACATTTCTTTTAATAAATATACAATACATCATTGTCACTAAGGTACAAGGTAAGGAGCATTGCAAGGAGAAGGTACGTTTACGATTAACACGATTTTGGCACTTCCAATGGACCGAAGAAAAAATGAAAGAGTTAGTCTATGGGTATAGAGTAGGAACTAGAACAATTGAAAATATGAAACATTATGTATTAATAATTGATATCGTTTCGTTAAAATTTCTCAGTTTAATGATCGAGCATGTATGACTCAATTTAAAGCCATTGCGTATTTTTCGTATTTCCAACAAAAGTCGAACAAGTCGATTAATTTTTGCAAAATCATACTACCTGTGCAAAAAACAAAATTTCGTATTTATATCAAGTATTTAGTACATATAATAGAATGTCTATGAATTCGTGCTCTTTCTTAGTATTTTGAAACATTGATCGATCAGTTTTTTCAATGTATTTAAGGGGTCTATTCAATTCTTGGTTCTAAAAATCTAAACTCAAAGATTTGTTAAATGTCAATATCCTGTAAAAGTGTCTCCGTATAAAACTTTGTAACGTTTTATTACACAATAATTTCCAATGATATTTTGAAAAATAAAAAATATCGATTTATCTTTTTACCTCAAGACTGGAAGGATTAACGTCCTCCGATTTTACAACACGACTATTTCACTCTACGTTCTCTCTTTGTTAAAATGTAAAATAATTACCAGCAGAGTATAAAAGAATTTTTTCTCATCACATCGGAGATTAATTCACGTTTCCTTCATTGAGAATTCGCGATGATTAGATTGAGCCTCTCGCGGCGGAAATCGTGCCATTTTTTATCTTTCCAGCATCAACCTTTACATTCATAATGACTTACGAGTACCGTAAGATATTTTCTGCTGCATTATGAAACGAAGCAGTTGTTTGACGAAGTGTCGCGATTTGATTTGTATGCTAGAACACTGCTGTGTATATTTAACGTTACAATTTTGAAAGAAATCAATTGCAAAAAATAAAAAGAGCTGTTCGTAACGAACGAAACGTAATAATATTCAAATCTCTATACCTAGTCATACATGTAGATACATGTATTTACCAAATCCACCAAACATTAATAATGTATTTTTTAACTAGAAAAGAATGATTCAGACTGTAAAACTATGAATGCAAAAACTTGCTGAAAACAACATAAATTCTGCCTATTTTTTTACCCACTGTTTCCCATTTTGTATCTTTTGTGTCACTTCAATATGTGATGTATTAACAAATTATTAATGTATTTTATTTGAAGATTTTCTACT
The DNA here is from genome assembly GCF_051014685.1 of Ptiloglossa arizonensis. NCBI lineage: Eukaryota > Metazoa > Arthropoda > Insecta > Hymenoptera > Colletidae > Ptiloglossa > Ptiloglossa arizonensis. Next base: position 4,401,820 of record NC_135056.1, on the reverse strand, counting down.
TTAATATTTCGAAATAAATTATAATAGTTATCGGCAAACAAATTGAGCAAGATAACGAGGACAAAGTAATAGAAACGCGCTACATATTTGAAATATATTTATTACAATTATGAGTAGCTAATTTTCTGTCAGGAGCAGATAGCTGACTACGAAATGTAGTTATACGGTAAACATCCAGGAAACAGGTTAAGTGGGAATAAGTAGGTCAAGAACTAAGGTGTTATTAATTTCATACATAATTTTCTACATTATTATCGAAACTAACTACGTAGGACGGTTTCATAATAATAAATATACTTTAGGATCAATTCGAATGTCCAGAAAGACTTGAACATTAGATTTGAATATCAATCGACATTTGTGTAACTGATCTCGTCCAATAAGTGCACGTACGAATATCAATTTACATCTGAAAATTAACATTGAACTTCTAACGTGGCGTTTTCGAAACCATTACGAGTATTTGCATTTAAAATCTTTTAAGAGCAAAGTTAATACGATGCTTGTCAATATGCAAACATTGACACGAGTCGTCACTTTGTACGCAATTATAAAACACGTATGGAAAGCGATGAAATTATTTTCTTTTGTGAAAAATTAATCGCCGGGCTCTTGTTTCCTTCATATTTGTGTTTTTCATGGAATATTTAAAAAAAAAAAAAAAAAAAAAAACATTCAATTCTCAATGGAAGACATTTTTTTAGTACACATACCATATTTTCTCTGAAACTATATATTTTCTTCGGTGTACAGCAGATGTGTAGCTTCTAATTGTTAGCGAAGTAGTTATAATACAATTATTACGCTCACGCTTCATTCTGTTTCCCATTAATACATCTGTAGTTCCGCGGTAAAACCGCATCGACCGATGTACATATACACATGCGTCCAAAGTAAACGTACGTTTCTGCATACGCTCCTTTGTGTGCGAACTAAATCGAGTTGGTGCTCAATTTCAAGCTAACTTCGATTCACAGCCGAGCAGAAACTCGGTGAAGCATACGTTTAAACAATAATTGCGCCATTCAAACGCGTGACATCGTTTAATGGTGCTATTCAGTAGTTGGCGATGGATGTCAGAGTATCTTTTCAATTCTTTAACAATAACACCTTCTACCAAAATTAAACAGCTTATTTCCAAATTGTCTGAATTCAACGCGAAACGTACACTTTCTTCGAATTATATATCTGTCGGTTTTTAACAATAATATCCCCCGCCTATTGAAAAGCTTATTTCCAAATTATTTAAACTTTGAAGAATAATTTCCATCTTTATACAAATTACGTATATTAATTTTCGTTGGTATGTATTTGTGATGTATTTCTTTGTTTTGAATAAGATCGTAATGTTAATTAACTTAGAACGACTGGTGTCAAGAGTGAAGTAATGTTTAGTAGAAATGGGAAATATTTATTAATCTCAACGTTTCGGTCACTATTGTTTCGTCCTCTTCAAGAGAAGAGTTATTTATGGTATAATATATAATTGATATAGTACATAGTGTATTATTGAAGAAAGTCAGAAACAGTAATTGGAATGTTGATTAATCATTTTTTTTAATTTTTCTCAAACAATACTAATCAACATGGACCATTGTGAATTAACATTACTTGTATTTCATTAATTTGGAGTTGATTCTTACTTTGAGATAGCTTTCTTTCATTTCTTGCTAATTTGCGTTTAAATTTCGCATAATTCTAACATGCTGCAATTTCATATTTTATAGGTAATAATTTTCTTGTAAAAGAACTCATTCCCTTTTCCGTAACTGTTTCTCTGCTCTTAAAAAAAAAGACAATTCCAACATTAATAATTAAAACGTAATATATTCGTGTATACCTGTTATGAAAAGTTTCACGATGCATATAATCTGCTTGTTAAAAATATGATCGGAACACGTGTTAAAAATAAACCGTTTCATTGCTTAGCTCACTAGAACTCTTAATTAAACGCGTAATATAAAATAACTATATTACATTCACGCATCGTTCACCTAATTGTACCTTTTGAAAACGAATGAAATTTACGTAATTAATAGGTTTAAGACGTAAACGAACTTTCTCGAAATAAATAACCGAGTTACTCAGATTGCAAACTCTTATCTTGGCTATCTAATTAACTGGTTGGCTATTACAAGAAGCTGAACTCCTTTAATATTTATGAACGACAAAAATGAGATTTAAGACGAAAGCAAAAGTAAAAGAAATGTTTATCGTATACTGTGACTAATAAATATTATTAGTAAAATAGGTACGCATAGTTGCACTTACATTGGGCAAATTGATTGTTCAAATGAAAAAATTATTCAAATTATAAACACATTTTTCACAGAGTTTACATTTCAGGCACAATTTACAACGTATACGCGAACAATGAAAAATATTGACCGTTTCAATGTTATATTTAAATATAAATATATTTGTTAATATTTTCAAAATCTTCTACTTACGTTTTCTCCCCTCTTTGTTCAAATTGTCTTTACTAAGCAATATATAATCAAGAAATTAAATCAATTTCAAAACACACCACGTTCAAAACGACTTACCTGATTAAACCCGAACAGCCACATCGAGTAAAAGAAGAAGAAAGGTGGGGATGTCACGCCCATTCCGTAATAACAAAATTAAAGTGCAAAGTAACTATTTAATTAATTTATTTGTATTTATCGTATAATCACTCGTAAGTACCGGGGATACGTAAACAATCAGCTCAAATTAGTTTAAATACAAATAGCCTAAAACACATCTTTGTTTACATACTTGATATTATATTCACAGACAGACTTAGCCGCGTCTCGGATCATGATTCATCGTATTATCTATATTTATACATATACAATTGACCCGTATTGTCTCGGATCATATACGTCAAAGAGGCCGAATTGCAGCGAACCTCGGGTAATTCGGCGACTTCGATCCTCACTTAGATTCTCCATATTAATTTTTTATTTTTACTATATATATATATATATATATATATATATATATATATATATATACTTTAATCTCTAGGTACTTCCTTACGGGCAATCGTAGCTGCGAATCGAAGAAGAAACCGCGAAACGCGGGTCGATGAAACGAAATTGAAAATCGATGTTCGTCCGTTGCCCCTCTTCATTATTGCTTTGAAACTAAGTGTAATATATTTATTGTATCCTCTGAAGGCTGGTCGAACGATCCATCTATCACGATGTCGTTGCAACTGTCACGTGTTTATGATCCATCTGATTGTGAACGGTTTTATACATCAAGATCTAACGATCGAAAGCTCGAGAAACCGAAAGTTTCGACGAAGCTAGGACGAACGATCGCTCATCGAACGTTTCGTAGAAGATTTCGTTGTTCCTTCTCGATTCGTTCACTTTGCTCGTGTTCTCTCGACAATAGCAACAGCAGCGGTAGCGGAGCCCATAAAAATGTACCTTTACACCATGACACTTAAACGATAGTTTCACGATAACGGTCGAACGGTTCGGGAGTACACTAAAACGGGTACAGGCATTCTTTCTTTAAATAATTTGAAAGATCGCGTGAGATGTCGTTCGTGTGAGACATTTGCCTACTGCGCTCGGTGGACGATCTACTTAACGACAAGTGACTATCTAACCAACGGTACGTACAGATAACTCTTCAAGTTACACAACATCGATACGTCTTCCCCTGACCCCAGACACACCGAGAAAAATATGTTATGGCTTTGCTTCCACCGACGATGTTCTTTAATCGAATTGTGCAACGGAACACCGATTCGCTTCTTCGATGGCCACAGAGGCGGATGAGATTCGCGGAGGGAAAGTTTCATCGAAGAATTTCACCGTGACGAGTACTCTACGATCGAGTACGAAACGTCGGGTAACAAGGTACTCGATGACAAATCCATGATCGTTTCATTTTAAACGGATCTATTGAGAAACTTGTTTCGTTCGATCGGAATCTTTCAGAGTTGCAAAAGCGGTGATCCGAGTGCGTTTCACCTCGATATTTGATCAAGATTTTCTTTTCCTAATCATCGACGATTGAACACGATCATTGAACGCGTTGTCGTGTTTCAAACGTTAAACGACAATGTGTTCGTTGATCGAACGTGGACGATCAGAAATAGAACGAAGTCGAAACTCGCGGTGGAACAATCGATGCCTCTGAAGTTAAGCTCGAAAACAGCACGAAAGGGTACAGGACTTAGTGACGGCAACTGGGACTAATTATTTCGGACTGATATTGACATCACAAAGACAACAGCACGGCTATGATACATTTAATGACACCGGGTCCGGCTGTTAGTCGCCGTAACGAGCCTCGACGAGAACTATTAACGAAAAGCACGCCTTAAGAGCCTGCAGGCGATTGGAGCTAACAATTGGCAGGTCACGCACACTCGTTCTATCGAAACGAATGCCCAAGGCATTCGAATTGCCTTCCTTTGTAGTTACGTGCGCTGCTTGCTCATGTGACCCTGTACGATGTGAATGGAAAGCGATTTGTTGGTTCGGCTAGAAACGAAAACGTACAACTACACCGTCGTCTACGGTTCAGACTCGTAGTTCTGAGGAACACATTTAAACATTTCAAGGAATTAATAAATTAATGAAATACGTACGTAGAAATTACGCGTGTAGAGCTCGACCACTTAGAGAAAATCCTCATGGTGAGACGTTAGCTAGGATGCTGTTCCAACCTCGTTTTCCATTATGCGTTATCACGAATTAACCTTCGGTTTCTTCGCAATGACATTTTCATGACAGTTCAAATCCCACCATTTTTGGTTTTCGTTTTCTTTTTTTTTTTTTTTCTTTTTATAGATAGCGTCACTCGGTGACTTCAAAGAACCGAATAATACAAAATATCAGACTTCTAATACATTTGCTTCGTTTTAAACAGTATTGGATGTCACCTATATCCCATCTCCGCCCACTAACTCTATCACGCTTAGATTACTCCCTCAGGGCTCGTTTCTAAGTTGTCGTGCTATACATACGTCGAAGTTTAACGGTGGTTCAGAACTGAAATGGACAGAATCCAAAATTAGTTTGAAACAAATTATCCGTGAATTATCGTACGATATACTTATGGAAAACTGGTTTTATAGGTACGAGAAACTTTCCTTCGTTACTTTCGTCACAATTCTTTGACAAATTCTAACCGCTATAGTTAGACAAGAGCGCCCATCTGCATCAAACTATATTCAAAACCGTTCGATTGCGTTCAGCTTTGGACCACTTATAGAGGACATCTTTCAAACGATACAAATGTTTGCAACAATTATCCAAAGTATATCCTCTCCAAACCAGTTTTCACTGTTTGCATCATTCTTAATTGAATTGTTCATTATTTACACGCAACACGTTCGTATACCCATAGCTGTATACTATAGCTTCGTACTACTCTTACATTTTTGTCACAAACGATGCAAAATTAAAGGAATCTTTCGAGAAATGTTGCTCACCGTTCAACAACACTTTATGCACAACATGTAACACTTACAATTTAATATGCTCTGGTCACCTCGTTATTTCGAGTTCCGCTACGAGCCTGCTCAATGTTGAAATCGGTACCTCGTTAATTTCTATAGAACAAAATCGATCAACCGTGTTTCCTATCGACCATTCGCACACATCTATATATCACCGGGGAACAAACTTGTTCGTCGATATGACTCAACGATTCGATTTTTCACAGAATTCATGTGCTTTCACAACAAAGTACTACCCGCACCCTTCCCCCATCCTTCCTCATAGGGTACACCCGTTTCTCTACATGATATTGTAAAATATTATTTATAATCTTATATTCTAGTTTCACGTATATGTACAGATAGTCTACGATAAGGAACCACTTCGTGTAGAAATAGAAAATTCCTCGAAGGAGCGATGCTAAAAATAATGAGAGGTATGGGCTACATACACGTGTGACGGTAGAAACTCTACGTATATCGAGTCCGCGACACGTTGTCTTCGTAAGTGTGAACATTGTCACGTAGATCGTACGCGAGGGCTCGCAGTGAAACGTTCATACACAAAGTCGAACAACCGAGCAAAATCTTATCTATTAACGTACTTGGACCCACGCATTCTTAATCTCTTTCTCCTACGATCTAACAGGACAACAGATAGACTGCGAATTAACACCGCGCAATTAAGGATTCGTTGGAACGAGGGAATAGTTCGCTCGCTGTGAACCTATATAGTCCATCCAGAGAGACGAGATACGTTTACATTAACACCTGATCAGTGAAATGGTCTGTAGCTAATGGTGTATTTTCTTGGGCTCCAGGAACGACACTCACCCAGTTGTAGTAGAAGGTTTCTTTTCTCTGGTCGGAATAAAGAACTTTCGGAATTCACGCTGCAGGTCTTCCTTCGAGACGTTTAGCTCAATTCGAAGCGTTCGATTTCCCCAAAATTGCTCGGTTTATTCGAACGGTGCGTCTTTTTTAAACAAACCGAACAGTATTCGGTTGATGGCGGTGGTCGTACTAATAATAGTAGTAACAGTAGTAGTAATAGTAGTAGTAGTAGTAGTAGTAGTAGTAGTAGTAGTAGCAGTAGCAGTAGTAGTAGTAGTAGTGGTAGAAGATGTAGTAATAGTAGTAGTAGAAGAAGATGTAGCAGTAATAGTAGTAACAGAAGAAGTAGTAGTAGTAGTAGTAGCAGAAGAAGTAGTAGTAGTAGTAGTAGTGGTGGTAGAAGATGTAGTAATAGTAGTAGTAGAAGAAGATGTAGTAGTAGTAGTAGTAGTAGCAGCAGAAGAAGTAGTAGTAGTAGTAGTAGTAGTAGAAGAAGAAGTAGTAGTAGTAGTAGTAGTAGTAGTAGTAGTAGTAGAAGAAGAAGTAGAAGAAGTAGTAGTAGTAGTAGTTCAAACAGTAATTCAAAATAAACTTTTAACAACAGAAAATTATTTTATCTAACTTATTCCATTTATTCCATCATTATCCTACGTTTATCCTATATTTCTTTAAGAAGTGATTGTTCGAAAACATGATTTTTTATTATGTGTGCCGTTGATTATACAAGTCATTTAATTATAAATCGGATACTTTAAATTACAAGAAAAATAACAATGAAATTTAGAAAAAATGTTCTACGTAATCATTGGGTCCGAGTATTGTAAAGTCAGCCCTGATCTGATCACGCACTGATCACGTGCAGTCATCGTATTCGGTATCTCGTCTCGTTGGACGAACTATAGATAGCCTCCTTGGCTACTTAAACACGTTTTCTACCAACGTTTAAAGAAAATGTCGTTTACCGAAATTTAAAATTTTCATAATTTCTACTAATTTACACAATTTAATGTATATTTTTACAATTTTATTGTACATCACACACGTGTGATAACATGTGGAATAACAAGGATAAAAACTTTCGAAACAATAAAGAGCTAATGAAGATAAAAATGATTAAAAACATTTTCGATGCTACAATATTCTTACTTATTACGATATTTTTCAAAGAACAAATCGTATTAGTAGCCGCGATTTTGTGTCGTTCCTTGGTAAATTTTATTTCGAAAGGACAAACAAAACAGTGAGAAATAAAACATATAAAACGATAAAAACAGTTAATCGCATTTCAACAACAGTAAATATACGTATAAATGGTTGAAATGAACAAAAAAAAAATGTTTTGTAACACCAGATCGAGCATAATTTATCATCGTTCGTACTATACAGACGCGTATTCGGTGTAAACAAATTTCATCTGCTTCTCTTGTCGAAAATTGAAACTCAGTCTTGGAAACTCGATCCCTTGGATAGCACTTACTGCATCATGCATGTGAAACGCGTGGTAGCGAACGTGTTAAAGGAAAAATCACGCGGAGAAATCGTTTGCATGTTATGGAAACAGAGGATATCATTTTGTGATCACACGCTCTAGAATTTTATTTGCAACAAAACTGGCTGGTTGATTCGAGTCGAATGTTGCATCATGTAGTTTCGAACATTGCGCTCAAAGCGTTTAAGTTATGGATAGAGGTCATAGCAATGCGGTTGCCAATTTCGATCGACTTTTCTTTGGCGGATCTAGGTGTTCCAAGACTAGCAATGTTTAGAAAGACACCGGTCTTAGAATAAACTCACGAAAATTTAATAAACTGAAAGCACATTTCAATTATTTTCAATATATGAATTGTTCGAAAGGAGGCTCGTACGGATAAAATCAACGTTTAAATATAAATATTGTTTTTTTCTTATACCTATCGTCGCGGAAAAATAGAATGTTTATTGATTTCGGATCGGTCGAGAGGACCGAATGGAGAAAAATAATTGTACTTGAATTACAGAAATTATACCTTGTCGTCGCTTTTCATATCGTTAATGATGTCGTTATTGATGTTCTTGTAGTTACTCGTTTCGTCGGGTTAAGAATATTATTATAGATTTACACAGTTTTGTTGCACGTTTGCAACAAAGCAACGAACTTTCATACATAGCTGCGAAAGTTCGCACATTGATTGGACATCGATTACCAGCACGAATTTACATCAAAATGGTTAAAGAACGCGACACGTTAGGGAACTAAATTATGAAAGATCTAACTTTGTTAATATCAAATTTACTTTCCACGCGACGTTTACAAACACATCGAAGTGCCTCTATAAAACAGATAAAATGCTCTTACCGTAGAAAATACCGGTTTTTCATATTTCTGCGATATGTATATCTTTTCAATTTTCTAATTGTAGTAGCAAAAGATGTATAATATAATAATTCATTACAATATAAGCTATATATTTTTACACGTTACTTTTTATACTCTACCGTAAGATGTTCTTAAATATAGTCCCCGTAAGCTAATTAGACAATTAGCTTAATAAGCAGATGTTTTGATGGATGTTTCTATGAATAATTATCAGAGAGAAAAAATGATACCAATAACGTATCTTCGTACAATAATAGACTTATCAATACGCGGTACAAACTTTTACTCAAAATAATCCAAATGCACTTTCAGTTTGCCAAATCCTCGACATTCAGAGCTACGTCCCTTTAATTTCCTCTTTTTACATTCACTCAAAAAGAAATTGACTGAAATTGGCAATTCTATCGCTGTAATAACCTCTTCTTGTTACACTCGGGACAAGATCAATCCTCTGCTCAAGGTTACCGACAGATTCCCCCACCATTCCAATTGGCTACCCCCACTCCTTAATTTACTCGAACAGAGAAGCGAGCTGATACGGAGTAAAAGTAATAAACACGTCTGACGTAATTCGCATTCACGAAAATAACCTTGAGCGGTCAACTGATTTTGAGTAAACTTCACTTCTAAGTTCTTCCAGTAAGTATCAACGGATAACGTTTAATTCTTGTAAAGTTTCCATTGACGAATACACATTGATAAACATTCTAAGTGTCATTCATCGATTTGCAATACATATTTCAAAACCGTTGAAAACTTCTTAGGAGATTTTAAGAAGTCCCCGTTCTTCTCGTTCGTGGACGTTGGAATTACGCGACTTCCTAATGGATTTCACGGTCGAAGAACGAATGATTTTATCATCTTCTGAAAACCGTATCTTTTACAACACCATGACGAAACACGCTCCGTTTATTTGTCCGATGTTGTACCGAGGAAAATTTCAAACCGCGAATGGTAGTCTTCGTAATGATTTAACACACTTGCCTGCCGATAAATACTTGTTCCTTTCTGGCCGCGCTTCCGGTTTGCGAAAACCGTGAATCATCGTACAAATATTATGCAAGCCGGTGATAATGCAAATTCGAGCGATAACGTGGTTCACGGTGGCATCTGCGCGGTGAGAAGTTACACCGTTTCACGGCCGTGATAACAATCGCAGGAGACGCGTCTCTTAACCCCCGTATATTGATACGCGTGTACCCCAGCTTCGGTCGTGTACACGTACACGGGGAACTTGGGATCATGGCTCGTTGTTATTAGCTAAGTCAACATACGTACGCATTATCGAACGGATGGAATACGTGTTGTGATAAATTGTCAGTCGAACGCACGGTTTAACCGCTTCGAATCACCTACCTGACTCAGTGTCGTGTAACATTTTGCTTCTCGTGTAGAAACACGATACGTTGCTTTCTAAATCTATACAATGATACACAGTACGTATCCGCGACCGTTTCATTGTACAACAGAGACACGAGAATGTAACGAAATTACACGCGACAGTAGCGATGATACAAAACACTGATCGATCTCAAGTAGGTTCGTATTTGTAACACAAGAAAGCGGGGATCTGTTAAACTTACAATTTCACGTTTTTGTAACATTTCGATAACTATCGTTCTTTTCTCATCTTCGTCGTTAGTATTTATTTATAATTGAAACGAAAAGTAACCGATCTATAAGAAAGAAATATATTATACTTCAACTATTACCAGAACCCTGCGAACCTACTTAAGAAAGACCTGATAAATTTTGCAGTATATCTTCAAGTCTTCTATTGAACTATCCTTTATGGCGAATTAGTGCACGTGGACACGAATTTATTGCTCCGAACGTGACGTTCGATCTCTCTTCGAACTCGGTATTCTCTTCGATATTTGTCTGGTTTTTCAAAGAGCGATAAAACGAAGCGTGTAGAAACGATAACGATAGATTCAAGACACGAATGAAAGAAACTCGAGATCAGAGTTTTTCGTGACGATGTCTATAATAATCGGGGAATAGATTTTCCATGGGAATTGGAAGCGTTATTCGAAGCCACTTCTTTGTGCTTTCGCAGCATCGGCGGACGATGTATCGTTGTGGTAATATTATGATTGTTCGTGCACACGGGAGCGGTACGAATTTAGACGCAGCAACAATCTATAGATGAGCCAAGGTCGTGCCGTTGGCTTTTTCACACAGAGCCGCTCCTCTCCGCGGTCGTTCTATTTCGAGGATTTTCGAAAATTTATCGTCCGCCACCAGCAGTCATCATTACGCTCCTCTAATACACTGGCGCCATCAATTTGAATTTATGGCACGGTACACGCCGCGCTTCCATCATTGTAGCTTCGCGTACGTTTTGGGGTCGACCACGGTTGCAACATTGCCTCTCGTAAATGTCTGTGATAAGAATGTACGAAGTAATTCGTGATCGTTCAACTGTGTCAGTAACATTGCTTTAATAAGCGCGTAACGATCTTTCGTCATAACGGCTCTCAAACTTTTTGCGGAGCGAATGTTTCGATTCGTGAATCGAAATCGAATACGAAAAATCTAAATACAAAAAGTTTGTTTAACGAATCGTCGTGCGAATGACAACTTTTCGAATTGCGACGTGAAAGTCCGCTTCTCGAATTTGCTCGCTTAACCCATATTCGTTGCTTCGATGTAGATTCAAATGGGAGTAATATTGCCGAGCGTGTCTTTATTTATATTTTTGCGTTTGCAAATAGAGCGTGATCGCTACTAGGTGGTTCAATAAGTTTTGTCGTTCGATGAAACTTATTGAATAGTACTAGGTCGTTCAATAAGTGTTGTCGTTCGATAAAACTTATTGAACAGTATAGTACTAGGTTATTAGACTTTATTGAACAGTACTACATTGAACAGTACTATATTGAAGAGTACTGTTCAATAAGAACAGTTTATCGAACGACAAAACTTATTGAGTTTGTGACTTGTTAAGCTTTGTCGTTGGATAAAACTTATTGAGTTTGTGACTTGTTAAGCTTTGTCGTTGGATAAAACTTATTGAGTTTGTGACTTGTTAAGCTTTGTCGTCCGATAAAGCTTATTAAACAATATAGTACTAGGTTATTAGACCTTATTGAACAGTACTACATTGAACAGTGCTATATTGAAGAGTACTGTTCAATAAGTTTTATCGAACGAGAAAACTTATTGAGTTTGTGACTTACTAAGTTTTATCGAACGATAAAATTTATTGAGTTTGTGACTTATTAAGTTTTATCGAACGATAAAATTTATTGAGTTTGTGACTTATTAAGTTTTATCGAACGAGAAAACTTATTGAGTTTGTGACTTACTAAGTTTTATCGAACGACAAAACTTATCGAGTTTGTGATTTGTTAAGCTTTATCGTTCGATAAAACTTATCGAGTTTGTGATTTGTTAAGCTTCGTCGTTCGATAAAACTTATCGAACAGTATTACATCGAAGAGTACTATTCAATAGTTTCATCGAACGACAAAACTTATTGAACAATCTATTATTGAAATACTCGTGAACTCGTAGAAATTGAACCGGTCTATGAGGATTTGGTCCGCAGTTTGAGAACCGCTGTACCATATATCCTGTCTAATCACGATACCGATATAGATCACGGAAGGCCAGGACTTAGCACCCGATATCAATAGCAACCGCAACCTAGTGGTATTAGTGCGATCGCTATTGGCCAAAGATAACTTACACATCGGCTTCAATGGATATTGATAAGTAGCCGCGATTGCAGTTTCAACTTTCCACTTGAATTTACATTAATCGCAGTAAGACGCGTTCCTTGCCAGTTACAAAAGTTGAAAGCTCGTCAACGTGTTTCGAATTTGAAAGTTGAAACGCATTGGCTTCCTCGAGTGGTGCACTGTTCTTTACAGTCACGAAGAAAACGAGCCAACACCTCGACTTATTAAAAGCTAACGACAATTCAACATCTGCCATTCCAATGGAATAACAGTATCACGTGGATTGTACAACAATCAATGGGTTTGTTCTCCTTTTTATAAACGTGCAGCATCTTGCGCTAGACTAATAAACGCGCAAATAAATATTATGACTTTGAGCGATATTGAACAAGACTCTGAATTCCTTAGGTCTTTAATCTTTGAGTTAAATTTAGACTTCGCGAGGGCAAAAAATAATGATCGTCTTTTTCGCGGAAAAGTTCAACCGGGTAACCTTTGCGTTAATAGTTTACAATTACCGGCTTTTATGTTTTGGACATTAAATCTGTATTTCATTTTCAAATGAATTTATGGGAAAAAATGAAAGCAATCCGATGATTCACTCGATAGAAATAATGGTACATCAGAGGGCAATGCTCTTTTTTAACGAGTAAATAAAAAATTAACAAGGAATGGTTCCAATTTATATTTTCAAACATTATTCGAGAAAAGAAACCGTAATATTTAACGAGTTCCAATTAGTACGCGCGAAAATCGTAAAATACTAATAAAAAAAAAAAAAGTACCATCGTTAATATTCTTGGATAGCAAAATTATAACTTCTGGGTAAAATGGAATGGTTTCTGAAGAGTTTTTGCTTCGTCATCGAGTAATAACCATTTATAAGCCACTGGTCGTTACGTAAATCATTCTTGAAAGATAAAAATGATCTATTTTGCAAATAGGTCGAACCCAACCTATTAATTGGCACTAAATAAAAGCTTTTCCTGTTTCTATTTTTATCGATTAAGATTCGTTATCGACGAACTCTGAACGTTCGATTCTTTAATTAGAAATTTAAAGGGCACGTCTCTCTCGCGTTTAGAGTGCGCGCGATAAAATTTAATCGCGCGAGAATCAAACTTCAAACAGTGCACGCATTCCTCGTCCTTTTCCTTGTGTGAAAAAAGACAAAGAGAAAGAATCGTTCGAAAAGAAAATATTCTGTCACGCTTCAATTGAAGTGAAACAAACCTATGGGACCATCGTAGCCGTTTGTAGAAATTAGTTTCATTTGGCGAACGAGTACCGACCACCCGGGTTATTTACAAAAAAGGAAACCTAGTGCGCGCACGGTGAACACGTGTTACTCGAAACGCGTTACCGAGGGAAGAAAAAAAACTGTTCGTACGTCGTCGAGAGAGAAAAAATTGAGTAACGGAGAGAGGATCAGAGGGATACGTGTAGAAAAATACTTGACATGGTTCAACATAGGTACGAAAGTCAAATCAGTGAACAGGATGACATTTAAATTATACAATCTTTACAATAGGATTTATTTTAAATTAATATTTACAAAAAATGAGATTGGTATGTCCATTAATCAAATTCGTAACTCATCGAGTACTAGATCAAATAATACAAGTTCGTTCTCAAAGTGTCTACATATACATCGTATAGGAATTCGTAATCGGCTACAATTTACAAACATAATAATCACAAGGCGAGAAAAATTTCTCATTTTACAATACTCCTGATGTAAAATAGTGATAATATTGATTTCTCGCCCCACTCCCCCCTCTCTCACTCTCTCGCTTTCTTTTTCTCTCTCTCTCTCTCTCTCTCTCTCTCTCTCTCACGCACGCACACTCTCTCTCACACTCACCCTTTCATTTCTTTCGATTTATCATATGCTCGCGAAACATTTCCAACGTGTTTCCATCACACGTAGAAATAAATAATCCCACTCGTACGTACTTTGGCGCAACAATTCGATCGGTGAACAATTGATATTCACCGTTTTGCGGCTTCAAAATGATCGCCGCTACTCTCGACACACAACCAACGTGATTTACGTTTCATCATGCTTGCACGACACAATTACTTTCGTGCGGCCATCGATACGTGAAAAGTGCCCACGTACGTGCACACGAATCGTTTTAGCTTACTTATAGGTACCTGGAGATTTGATTGGTGCGCATGTGGTGATGCAGCAGACCCGATCCGATCGTATCTACGGAAAACGTGTTTCCTCCGCGCAAGCAGTTTCACTATCTACAACTTCCGGAGGCGTTTGCGCGCGTACCTCACGCCGGAAGATCATCAGCGACGCCCGATGTTTCGAATTCCAACGTAAAATTCAAGACCAATGTTGCACGATTATCGATCGAATTTCGACCCGGTCAGCCACCGACAGGAATTCGAGCATCGCTCGCTAACCCTACCAGAAACCACAGACGCGACGGTTTATCATACGATGTGTCTCCACACGACTTAGAGACCTGTCGTACATTGCTTTTCCCCACAGACGACAAATCTTACGGAAACGCAACGCAAAGAAAGCATTTCCCACATTTCTGTCCTACAATGAGGCCCGATATCGTGCAAAGAATCTTTACGACCAGCGACCGACCGTTTATGTACATTTTAACCAGGACTGGTTAAATTAACAGCTAATATTTCGTATAGTTATTCATACGACACGAATAAATTTCGAACATCGTTACTCGAATATCGCGACTCGTGCAAGAAAGTATTCGTGAATTTCCACCATTTCGTAACGTATTTAAATATTATGATTATTCTGATCATTTTCTGATTATTGACTCGTGCAAAGAAATCGACCGCTTTGGTCAACGAAATCGTGTACAAATACGAAACGCACAAGAGTGCAATGTTCGTCCGCAAAATGGTGACAATCGAACGAAATAAATTTCCTTTCGTGACAAAAAATTAACTAAATTCTCAGCGGTCTGTTCCGTCGAAAGAATCATTTCTACAAGACCGTAGACGTAATAACTAGCAAACGGAAGCTGCGTACGGTGTTTCTCTATCGAAATAGAAATACTGTACAATAGCTGTAGAGAGTACGAAACCGATGATCACGAATCTCCGAATAATGAGTACGAAGGAGTACGTTCGTGTACACTCCAGGTGATCAATGAAATGAAATCGTTAAAAAAGTATACCGGTCGAAGCAACCGATTCCACTGCGTTTGAACCACACAGAATGTTCGAAATATCCACGTGCACGATCATAGAGCAAAATATTCGAATAGCGTTCGAATGATATTCGTCGAATGTGCAAGTCCCGATCCTAGTTCCAACCTACAGTCGATCAAATCTCCGGTATCCCAGATTTTACGGCAACGCGAACCCGCTGTACGACAAGTTTGCGCAACAGCCCCGCACACTTTACAATCGTCGTCGAAACGTTCGTTTCAACGACACTTGTACAAGTTTATTGCACGAAAAATCGTTACGTCCGTGGCCCCTATGCGGTATATAAACAGGCTGAACGCTCCCCGGGGCCAGCCGCGCCAGAATTTCGAAATCGTCGCGGTCTCCTTGAAGCCTCCCCGGTTGCCATAACGAAGAAGCCGAGTCGATCGACGGGGAACCGAGTCGTTTTGAAACGACGATTTCAAAATTGAGACGCCGTGCCCACCAGTAACGAAACAAACTCGTCGCATCGATTTCGCAGCACCGATTACCCAAAAATTACCGTCAACACGCGCTCTGGATACGAATAAATCGAAGATCTCTCTCGTGATTTATTTTCTCGAGTTTTTCTTTTTCCTTTTTTTTTCAAATTTGTCGAATGGCGGATCTGAAAATCGTCGAGAACGTATCGACTGTCCCCGAATTTCACGGACAGAACGAACGAACGACGCTCGTACAGGTGCACGCGTGACCGAGGAAAATCGATACAACCATTGGCTATCAGACGTCGCGTTTCGTTCGATACGAGCGATCGCCTCCGTTTACTATCGTTCGATACTTTTCGCGTGCATCGATCGAACGATCCATCGCGGCCAGAACGAGACGCGAGGTAGGATATCCGTGGTTCCTAAAAATCTTCGAATTCTTGGCCGTTGTCCGCGAGTGTGCGCGCATTGACACGGTACTGCGGATCGGGTGAGCGAGCAGTGCGGCGAGGAAGTAATCCCAATGGAGATTATTGTCGCTGACTCTGGATGCGCCAGGTCAGTGATTGAGGAGGTACACGGAGCTAGAAGGAAAAGAATAGCGTGATCGCTGAAGAACAGGGGACACCCGAAATGCCGCAGTCCGCGGTATAGTCGGGAGTTCGAATGATCTGTCCCCGGTAGGCGGAGCTTTTACAACCGAGCCCCATTCGCGGAAATACTTGACCCCGCCTTTGTAACGTCTGCGGCTAAGCGAGATCCGTGAACAGTGTCATTTACTAGCCGACGTATCGTCCTGTTCCACAGACGAGAGCCTACTTTGGCTCCTTCCTGAAACGCAACTACCACGAGTGGTACATACTGGATACGGATACTCGACAACTTGGTTAAAATCCCTATGGGAGTGATCTGAGCTTAGTGGTGCGGAGCGAAAGGAACGAAACTGGACAATGAACACGTAGAGACGTCTGTTGGATATCGTCGGATAGTGGATAACGGGTCCCGCTTAATTTGAAGCCCTGAAGGTAGAGTTGTGTTCGAATCTTTTAGTTTTTTTTAGGGAACTTGGATAAATCGATTTCAAACTTTGTGCGTATTTATTTACGATTTTTGAAGTATGACAACTTTTGGCGAGGAACTAAATCGTGTTAAGCATAGTGTGGACAAAAAATCTAGGTCCACGATTCTTATCGTGCATAAATGTTGGTTGAACCAAAATATATTTAAAAAAGAAAGAAAGAAAAATTGAAAATATAAGATTTAAAGAATGAAATTTGATTGTTTCGTCAAATTTTGAAACTTTTGCAAGCGACGCAAAGAATGGTCTGTAGATATCGAGTTGATTTTTGTTTCGACGATAGACAAACGTTTACTTTGTACGTGTATAAAATTTCCCGAGGTACCTTGAAAACTGTCGTTTCGAGAGAAATCGTTCTGTAGTTTTATAGTTCTACGTACAGTGTTGGACTATGTATACGATTAAGTTGAAAGTTCTACAACATGGACAACTTTTCGATGTTTCTTATCTCCATACCAAGCAGGCCCCTTAAGAGAAGTAAGAGTATAAGAGAACGAAGAATAGGAACTTTAATATTTAACGCGTTGACAGCCAAGTGCAAGTTAACTTGCAATTGACAATCTGTTACCGGACACCATCTACAAATCATCTCGTAAAGGTTTATTTATCCCACGAGTATATTCGTTAAAAATTGATGTAAATAATGGATAACGGACGTCTGAAAGAAGAATAAAAGTCTCGTGATTGCAATCCGTGCAATCAGCTGGCAATTGTAGAGAATTATTTCATCCAACAGTATTATGACAGTCAACGTGTTTAATACTTTGAGAATTGAGCTAAGTAGCTGATACTCGACAGCGTTCGGTTCTTTGACATCGTTACGAAATATCATAATTAAAGAAGAAATATACAATGTTGTAGGTAGGAACTGAAACAGCATGAAAACGTCACCGTCAAAGAACCGAAGGAAGAACTGGTAGGAGAAGAGGCTGGATATAGATACTTCTACGAAGGGATCTTTCTCAACTCTCTATTGCATGAATTTTGTTTCAATTTCCAAAACAGAAATTATTTTTCTCACTTATTTATACATCCACGAATTCATCAATACTCGGACCGAACAACGAATGGATGATCCAGCTATTAAATGTCCTCGTGAGAAAAAATTGCTCCATAGGGTTTTACAGGTCTTTATTGAACACTCGATCGCAATAGAGGGATAAGTTGTCGAACTATACGTCCCTGAACTGGGCGGAGCCGAGAAGCATTCCCCCTGCGCCACTTCACCCCCCCCCCCCCCGGGACAGAACACTCGTGCTTCCTTTTATACATTATGCACAGTTTCGCCAAAGAACCGATACAGAGTCAGACGCGGCTACTTAAAATGAACGAGGATTGGAGGATACAAAGGACTGCAGGAGTGGACGGATGCTCGGAGCAGATTGGAGGAAAAGGTTGAGACTGAGGAAGATATACCTGCCACGTTTAGATTTTGTTTACTGGATTGCAGATGTTGTATGTGAAAATTCAACCTGAAAACTGCGCATCTCGACGGATAGAGCCCATTGGGTTCGGATCAACGACCAAAAAATGCGACTTTCCTCGGCACCGTATCTGGTTTTCGATCAAGTATCAAGAAAATTTGGATACTTGTGTTTGGATACTGGTCTTTCTTTTTTCGTTTGGAAGGAACGCTTGTTGACGAATTTTGGATCTTATAGTCGAAGATTGGACAGTACATGCAGCCAACAGACAGGTCGCTGAAGATATTCCCGTCTCGGGTAAAAATTGTAACGTACAGTATTATAAATGAGACCCATCGGGTGGTCGATACTCGTGCTAACGCTTCGTACAAGCAGAAATGGGAACGTAATCGATCACAGGCGATTGGTAATGATTTGGTGGTAAGCTTCGAGAAGGAGTAACATGGAGTCTAGGTTTGGAAATTCGTTAATGGTGTTGAGAGAATTGAAAATATCGAATAGAAGGAGACTTCGACTTCTCTTTAGGATAAACAGTGACATCGTTCGTGTGTTCGATACTTTTCGATCAATTTACAAAGAAAAAGGGATCACACGGCCTAACCTGAATGTGTCGCGAGCAACGAGCCGTGTTCATCCCATTGCCACGAGCACAAAAAAACCGCTTACGTATACTTTCCCTACGAACGCTCGAGTTCTGAATTAGTTCTTTTCAAACTATTGAGATTCCACCGATGAGGGAACACGCAACACACCGCGCTGCAGAGGGTCCCGGTGCGTGCAAATTGGTAAATAAACACGCTCGATCGCACGTGTAACGACGCAACCAGACGATGATCTAAGTACAAGATATCCGTTCAAGGTAATGAATTTTCAACGCGCGTTCCTAATTCATTTCTCACGGGAACGGTTAACGAATAGACACCAAACAATCGAACGCTGCCCGTGAGATTCGAGAATAAAATCCTGGAATCCTTGAGCACCATTCTCGAATAAATAGTCTGGTTACGTATCGATAATCTATGAACACACGTATTGCACCTGGGAAAGGATTCTCAACGAATATTGTTGAAAAACGGTCTTTCGAAGGTTGTTAATTAAGTGATTATCCACGAGTCGTTTATCCTTGAAAGGATATTTTTCTTCGTAACGCTCCTCCCGAAAGCCATCTAACTGCTGTTGTGTAAAACTTTATCATCGTATAATGCTAGGAGGTTACCGAAGAGACTTTATCTTCTGGTTACGTCACTGTGTTCGTTAACGATCGAGACGCGTATCCGGTGCACGTTACCGATGACAAAAAAGAACAGCGAATAATTGCGTTCGGACAGTGGCGGGCACTATCATGAAAGCAATTTTCCATTCCGCGTGCACGTCATTTACACAGATGCAAATATCTCGGACAATCGGCTTACTTGCACGCCTATAAATTACAAGAACCGCGACATTAAAGCAACCGCGAGTTTATCATCGTTCTCTTTCGCATTGTTTCCTAAGTTTGACTATCTGCGACGCTCGAAAGTACATCTCTCTATTCGCGCTTAATTGTCGTGTATAAGGAGTAAATACAAGTTTTGTAAATTAAATAGCATCGATTGAATTAATATCGAAAGACACGAAAACTAATCATCGGTAAATATTCGTCGTTTTTTCTTCTTCTTTTTTTTTTCTTTTCTTTTCTTTTTTTTTCTTTTTTTAAATTCTTCAGAGTACTCGGCGCGAAACGAGACGTTACCGTATATTTGACATTAACTCGCAGTCAGCGTCTCACGGGCGAAAATACATTCATAGGAAGACCACGAGAAAGGGTCTCTAATGTCTTGAAATCTGCAACACGAGGATGTTGTTACTCGATTACAATTTTCTTCGGAGCTTCGTCTTTTTCCCCGAGCGATACACCAGTTTGATTATCATTTCGTTCGTAAATGACTCGGAAAAGTCTTGGACGGTGTACCCATTTCCGAGATACGTAATTCCCTAGACACACGTTACAGCTACTCGAGGTTCTCAAGGTTCGCATCAACCCTTAATATCCCGTCACGACTAGAATTAGGTGCGATAAAGAATTGCCTTTCATTTTAGCATTACGTACGCTTACTTAATATATTGTACATATTCGTATGCATATATACCTGTGTGTACACGGATTCGAGAGCATAGAAAAGTAAATAAGATAAAACCAGTGAACGGACTGTTTGACTTTGCCCTAATAGTTGACGTTCTCGACTCGTCTGAGACGTTCGTTACAACTGGAAATATACGGGTTACTGATATCGTTACAGATTACAGGAAAACGAAAATGGCTGAATGAAATCAACATTGCGAACGATAATTGCAGAATTCGATGCTGTTATGGCTGTTTGTATACGTGCATTAAAACCAAGTGCACGAATCTTTCGATTGAAAATTATTTGATCTCTATGAATACTTCGAGTAGAAAAACTCAATACGTTCGGATAATTCGAACAATTCGTGAATAAACGAAACGGATCGAATTCGAACGTTAACTTAAAACTCGAATCTTTCTTTCGAACGTTCAATCGCGTGATTGGTCATGGAGTTTCACAAAAAGGCGAATCCAAAACAAAGTAGGAAATACGTAGTGCTAACGAGAAATTGTCTAAAGCTATGAAATCATTTCTAAAAATGAGAGTCAACCTTTCACTTTTGGCACGTCTGCTCGAGCCAAATCCGATCGGCTAACTAACTGACTACCCCTTCGAAGAATGACCTCTTATACCAGAAATTAGAGAGCTATGGCGTTTATGTTATATACCCTAATCCTGCTTGATTATAAACAGCGCTGTACGGTGGACACAAATTTTGCAGCATATACACCTAAGAATATAGAATCGACACAATTACAAGAATATTATTCTCCTTACGGATCACTGTCCACCTAAAATCGGGAACGTTGATCAAAAAAGTTCGACGACTACTCGGATACTATGACACTTGCCGGTGATCATCGTATCTCCTTTAAAAAAAAAAAAACGATATTAACATTGACTTCACCGACAGTTGAGAAATTCTGTCTCGGTGCTAACCTCTTCGATGACGCACGATCGATCGACGCACGATCGACTCACCGAAACTTCAACACGTATAACTAGAAACCTAAAGAACTAGAAGGGCTGATTATTAGACATAACGAGTCGGTGAAGAAACTCTCGATTGAAAAATTCGCTAGAATTCCACCTATTCGAAGTATCACTGTACAAAAAATCGAGTACTCGGTTCGTGCGCTAAGAAAAACATAGTGAAACGAATGTACGAGGTGTTCCTTCGCGTTCAACAGGGTTCCCAATTGCCAAACATTGATCCATAATTAAACGAACATCGGTGAGGTGGGGTAAAACTGGCTCAAAAATATTGTACAAAAGACATTAAGAACGATCAGACCTTTATCCATAAAAATCTTAGGAAATTATTCGGTTGAGAAATTAACGACACTCGTTTCTCCGGTGTACCATTCCGAATGAAATCGTCATGGCAGACGGTTAAGTTCCCTTTGAGATTCTCGGTAATTATTTAGCGACGCGTCAAGTTCAAAGAAGAAAGGTGAACACGTCAGGTCCGTAAAGGAAGATGGAGGTGAGAAACGAGTTTTCAATGCGAACCACCGTAACGTGGAAACGTTGGAACGAAGTTCCATAGGGTATAAAGGAAACGCATCGCGGTGAGGATATAAATACGTATGCCACGTAAAGTACAACACCGAGGTTCGCCACGATGAATTGTTCCATTTGCATCGAGGAATTGATCACTCTCGGTAAGTCGAAGCATTTAAGTACATGTACGTTCATCGAACTAATAGCCATCGAACTATCCGCGGGCACACGGGTTATCGGGCACGCGCAGACAACAACGTTCGTTAATCGATTATCATTTCCAATCGAACAACGTTCAATTATTTCATACCTGCGGGACAACATACTCTGCGCGCATAGATAAACCGTTCGCCTTAGACCTGTTCAACGATCGAAGGCTACGTATCGTCCTACTACGAAAACGATGTACCGAGTATCCCCGAAAACGTTTAAGACACCGCTCGATAATGTACCGGAGAACTGCCCGCTGAACGTTACGCGCCATATCTCATCGTCGTAATTGATTTATCGCTAGATGACACGAGAAGCTGCCAGACACTTCGCAAATCGATATGCAAAGTGCCCGGTTGGATCGATCGACGACTGAAACGCACGAGAGCTAATATCGAAAACTGATGCGTAATTACAACGAGTCGTTCGATATCGAGTACGGCATCTGGAGACCAGATACGTTGTCGATTCTAAAGACTAACTACGGGACGCAACCTAACCATTGCTCGAGTTAAAGAGCATAATTAACGCTTCGACTCGAAACCGGGACATTATTTTGATAGAATATCAATTTCAACCAACGAGACGCAACACAATCCCCCCTCCCCGTTAATTTCACTATCGAACGGAACTAAATTTGATCGCAATCTCAATAATCTTTGTACAACGAAACAACGAGAATAATAATAAAGCTTCTCTCCGATACGTTTTCAACGTATCGTACATGTCAACGAACAAAAGTAGACGGTAATCATTTTTGCGTTGCACCTGTCACACTATTCGCTACTCGAATAACTGGTTTAACAGTCGAAAGAGACGAAAATTGAATTAGGAACCAAAGACGATGATCGCAACTACGAAAGATCACCCACCTGATGCTCGTTACTGATCACGATTCTCACGTATACATACGAAACAATGTTCTACGTAACGGCCAATAAAGATCACGATTCTTCTTGTACGCACAAACGAAATTACACAGCCAAGTGCACAGTACATTGATCAGAACCTGGAACGATTCTCTTCGTTTCTGATCCAAAACTGGCTCTCCACTTTCTTCGAAAGTTACTCCGAGAAAAAAAACAATTGGAAAGGAAACAATAGAATTCTTTCCCGTTTGTTCCATCCGGCGTAAAAAATTTCATACTACAAAATATAAACGCGTGTACGAGTAAAATGATTATTTTGGTACAGCTGAACGATATTTTAGCTTTCTGTTAAACCATCGGAGATTCTCGACGTTTTCGCGTACGGACACACGTCCCACGCAGAGTAGCCGTAGTATCATCGACGAAGATTTCAATTATCGTATACACTCGTGTTCTCTCTTGTCTCCGCATTTGGAAAGAAAGATTTACGAGGCCAGTGAAAAGACTTCGCCTCGATGTCGAGAAAAAATTCTGCGGGCGGCTGAACGTCTAATGAATTCGTGCAGCCTTCAGAGGTCGAGGCATTGTGCACGTGAAAGCAACGAACTTCATCAAGGCTAACTACTCTGAGTAGTAACGAACACGAAAGGCCCGTCTACCTGTATTTCGTCAATCGTGGCACGTTTCTATTTCCATTGGGCCAACTTTCTGCGCAACAAATGCAACGAATTTGGCCCAATGGTGATGTTGCCTCGAGACGAGCGTAAATCGGTTCGGGAAACACCAAGAGTCCCAAATTTTCAAACACGATCAAACTCGACTATACTCGTTCGTTTTAATTGCACACAGCTCCAACGGTTTAAAATTTTCTGTACAAAAACACAGTTCGTGACTAGTGATGGGACTAATCTAATGACATACCGATATGTATCAATTTCGGAGCATTGTGTCGAGGTATCAAACAGGTATCGAAATAGTCATTGGTAATATATGCTTGGTGACATTTATTGCGATATCGATAGAATTCAAACATCGAGTATCATTGAGACCTTAACAAGATAACGATGTACACTGGTGGACAAAATTATACGATACTCAATTATCAATAACGTATGTACAAACTTACTTAACAGAGAAGAAGAATGAATGTAAGAAAAGTGTTCTTAAACAACCATCGTGATGTAATCAAACAGAAAGTATGAAAATATTTCTTAGTAATAGGATGTTTTGAAATTGAGGTGGAACAAAATTATAAGACACTTCTGTTAATTATTGTGTCGAATTGTATTCGCGTATGTTATTTTATAAATTCTTTGTTGGAGTAATTTCGTTAATATAGATCAAAAAAAGAATTAAATTAAAAGCACGACACGCTGAAAATCATTACGATATTAACGAGAATGAAAAGATAGAAATTCTACAATTGAAAGGAAAGAAAGAAAATTTTGAACAAATTTCGCTCAAAATGAAGAGAAGACGGTGTATCGTACCAATTTCTTATATAATCTGAAAAATTATGTATAATAACTCTTTCTTTATGAGACGAGAGAGTGGTTTTAAAAAGTGCATCAAGTTCGATCACCACACGTGTAGGCAAATTGTAGCAGAATGTCGAAAAAGTGATTCAGCAAACAAAACACCTGAAAAGGAAACAATTTGCTATTAAACCGTCTTTAATTGTAGCGCTCAAACAATGTCGATTAGAATTAACTTTTAGTCACCTTCAGTGAAAAAAAAAAATAATAGAAAGTACTTCTTACGGATCTTCGAAAAAAAGAATTTTAAATTGTTGTCGAATGAAGATACCATAACGTTATACGTAGGTACTACATAAAACGGAAAGACCAAAATCATGAAACTAATATAAGAACAAGTTTAGAACTATGCTAGTAGAATAGCTCAAAAAAATTTTATATTCCAATATGATAGTACAACTATTCACATAGCTAGAATTATGATTTAGCAGAAAAGACAAGATGAAAGTGACAAAGAATACAATAATATTAATTAATTAAAAGGAGCAATTTTGTGTCCAAGGACAGACCTGGACCCAACTTATACAACGAAAACTATACAAAAGTCTACCTGATCGAATAATCAAAATGGTGCAAAATAAAAACGGTCCCATCCATTATTAACATTAAAAATAAATGTGATAATTTTGTTTAATGGTATACATTTTCTTCATTTTCAAAAATAAATGTCTTGTTTCACATGTAACATTGTGTAATATAATTACAATATTAAGCCCTTATCCCTATAAATCCACCAATGCATATAGTCTATAATGATCGTTGTGGATTATTCGAAGATTTTTGAATAAATTTACGTATATAATCGTTCGAATATTTTTCATTATTTTTCGCGTAGTATATTATAAAAAATCATTCCCCAATTTTGTATGAATTCTTGGTCTCAAGTAACGCTCAATTAAAGATGATCTAATATATAAAAAACGAAATCAACTTAGTAATAAACAATAGGAAAATTATTTTTTTGTATAAACGTACTCATCTTGTAACATAAATAATGTAACGTAACATAGTAAGACCTGTTAAGATGCATCAAACTCTCAATTTATTCAATTTTTAAGTTACGAATAAATATCATTTTCCCTAATTTTTGTTATGTAAACAAATAATATTTTTAAATTTAAGTAAAAAGTAGTCAATCTATATCACGTAGCAGCATATAATATACTCCAATAGAAATGTTATTATACCTTTTTCAAATAAATTCTGTCCAATTAATATTATTATTCCTACATATGTTATATTTACTTCTTCCCTTTAAATTTGAAAGACTCTTTTTGATATCAACCATGGGAAATTCATCAGATTCTACCCTTAAAAAGTTACTAATTTAAAGTTTAGACCGATATTTTAAAAATGAACATTTTTTTTATAATGAATCTTCATAAAAATTTTAATTTAATATATAAATACGTCGAATGTTATCGTCAACTTTTATTATTTCCGATGAGATGCAAATGTAATTAAACATGTATCAAACTTGATGTAATTAATAGGTACTGACACGATAGTCGTGTGTCAATAATTCTCAAATCGTTCGAAAACATACTGTAGAATGATTTAATACCGAAGTATCAATTTCAAACGTACGTGTGTCGATAGTATCAAAACACGTCTCAGTCCCATCACTAAGTACCTCCTATCGTTTCACTACCAAATATTTTTCTATAATTTAATGAAATGTCTAACTCGATATGTTGTTCGCAATGCATAAATGATAGTCTAGGGCATTTTTTAAGGAGCAGCGAATTTTCAAATTTTCACGGCAGATTTGTCAAGAATCGAACGTTTCTATAAAAAAAAATTCAGAAACTCCGCTAGTTCAGAGAGATTTATTGAAAATCGAACGTTTCTATCAAAAAAAATCAGAAACTCCGCTAGTTCAGAGAGATTTGTTGAAAATCGAACGTTTCTATAAAAAAAAATCAGAAACTCCGCTAGTTCAGAGAGATTTGTTGAAAATCGAACGTTTCTATAAAAAAAAAAATTCAAAAACTCCGTCAGTTCACGGGAGATTTGTTGAAAATCGAACGTTTCTATAAAAAAAAAAAGATTCAGAAACTCCGCCAGTTCGCGGGAGATTTGTTGAAAATCGAACGTTTCTATAAAAAAAAAAAGATTCAGAAACTCCGCTGGTTTCGATCCCTATCGGATAAGTTTCAGTGTTGCTCCTGAAGGATTATGGTTGATCGAATGGCAGAACGTTCGAAGGGACTACTCCCGACCGTCGAATCAAAATCGCGCTGAAAAGATAGTTGCTATTTAAGTTGCATCACCGTACTAAAATTACACGATACGTCAATGAAGAGTGTTCGACACATGGAGAACGCCTTTACAATTGTATCAAATATCTGCGAACGACGTCATTTCACGGGATGTACTTCTTGCAAATGTAATCGTTTCCTTATCGGTACGCATCGAAAACCGTTACCCCTCACGAACTCGTTATCTGTTACGTGCTTCGTGACAGTGAAAAGAACGATTCGCGTCATCGACGATGATAAAAGGCTCAGAACTCGTGAACACTGGCGTCTTTGTTCATCGGTTCGGGTAGAAAAATATCTGCAACTGAACCAGGACCGAACGAAACATTACACGGTGGTGGTTTGGTTAAACGTTTCGTCAGAGATCGATTAAACCTCGACAAATTGTCACTTTTATATCTTAAAGCCCGTTCACCAACGATAGAGAACCGATTGAACGCTGTAGTAACTTCGTTTACTTGAAACGCGCATTTCATCGCATTTCCGGGAGAAGAATTTGTTTGCGAAGCGGGAATTTGTTCGATTGAGTTCATGAAAATGCAATGTATCGTTTCGTGTTTGACTTGCGTTTTGCGTTTGATTTATCGGTGCCATTGATAAATTTCTGCTAAATATTCACCTACTTTTTATCCGTAATAACCACGAGCGAACACGTGTTCCATCCAGGTGTTATGTCATAATAAAAATGCTCGCAAACGTTGATGTAAATTTCATTGACATTATTATTAAGCCTGGAACTCGATTACACAATGACACGTATTAAAAGAACGAAGCATATGAATGCAATAAATCGTTTGGAAACAAATTTGCGACTATCGACGAAACGAATCTTTCGCGCGGCAACGTTTAAACTGATCGTCAAATATCGTCTCTTCGGATAGATAATGAAAATAGCGTATGGAGTTTCCAAGAGAATGTGTCGAAAACGTATACCGAGATTGCAAATAAATTATGTTCGATCGATTTCGTTTACGAAGTCCGATTTGTACTCGCGACTGTTCTCGTAGTTCTTTCAGCGCCACTCGTCCAGACTTATTTTCTTTTATCTATTACTCGATTATTAGATAGGTGAAGATAAGTATTATAAGGATATTAAGAAGATAGGTAAAATAAACATCTGATAGGCAATAACAGTAGCACACTCGAAATGAAGAGAAAAAGTTGGAACGAAGAGATAAGCGTTGCTTTGATTTGATTGTAACATCGTATTCACGAATATCAGAATATCTAATGTTGTTGGCCAATCCAAGACACGTTTGTATATTGGAGAGTAAAATGTTCAATATTGTACTCGCTATAGATACTCTAGAATTACAGCAACGAAGAATGTAAATTGGACTGCTAAGAAACTTTGGTTTTAAAAACGAATAACACCAACGACATCGGATAAACATCAGCGACAACCGCTTCAGAATAATTACATTTATTTAAAAAAGGAAAAACATGTACGCGACTATAACTGTACACCAGATTCGTGGCTATGCCTGTGCTTTTTATTGTTGTTTTCGTTAAACATAGAGAGTCGTGTACCTCGACTGGATAAGACTTACGTTGAAATGGCAAATAGCCAAAATGGAAAAATTGTCCAAATTCCTTATACGTAATTTCGAAAAACGAATACACGAACCAACCGCGTTTCCAGCTCGTTAAAGACGTTATTAAAAGACCAGAAACGTGAATATTGTTTTCAATTTATTCGAAACAAGACTGAATAGAGGAATTGAATGTGCTTCTAGAAGTTGACAAAGTGTAACGATAACGAAGATTATTGTTATAGTCGAATCTACCGTAGAAATAATAAAAAATACCAAAACAATAGAGTCTAGAATTTGTTGAGATAATGATAAAAGCACGAATAGCTTTTCTTCGAGTGTGATGATGCTGAAGATGAGGAATTGCCTAAAAGAGCGATAGAGCTGACTAAAGTGAAAAGATTCATAATAATTGATGAGGCCAGCACGGATGAATTGACCAAATTAAACGAACAATTGTCTAAATATTATTTCTGTCGCCTAATATTTTCACACAAAAACACGTGAATAGTTTCAAAAGTATTTCTAATGTAAAAGCAACCAAAAAAAACAAACGAAACTCCTAAAATGGTTAAAAATTCTAATTTATTTGCTCGTATTGATCTAGAGTAACTCTTAGATATCAAATTTCTTTAGGTACGTTTGAGTACCAAATACTCTTAGATAGAAAAGAAATTACTTCTTACGTACCGAACCAAACTATTGTTCCTCGATATACGAAAGCTCGTATTCAAAAGAAATGCACGTTGATTTCGAAGAAACATTAGATACTCGATTTCTAACTCGGCGATCAGACATCAAATTGAAAAATACACCTACAGCTGTATTCACATTCGCCAATAACCGTGTCGCTTCATTCGAACTGACATTTACTCCGTGTTTGATGTTATTTCACGGAAGCTGTATTTCCCATCTTGCAATTGCCGATTGCCGATTTCACGTGTTACGTATCGTTAAAAATGTTCAAAAGCATAATTCGAACAATTAGCTAAACAATTCTAATCTGCGATTACGAGGATGACCGAGCTATCCGAACCAAACGAAGATAAACCATTGTTCGTCTTCGAGGCATTCGTAAGGTACAACCTCGAGTACACGACACGAAAGCACGGGCCGTGTTTGAGATAACGCGATTTATTCTCGTCGAAAGCGTCGAGAGTGACTCTCTATACCCGAGGACGAGAGTGGCGATAACATCTGAGAAGTAGAAACACTATCGTGAGCACAGCCACAGATGAGGAACGTCGGCTGAGTGGCCCGACGATTAATTTACTACGGATGGTCCTTCTTGCGTACTCGATAACGCTGATCGTACGTGTCGAAATTACTTTTCAAAGTGAATCAAATGATTGTGCAGTTGATACGAAATAAAAGAGTACGACGTTTCCGTCGAAAAGATTTCCCTTGGGTCGATGCAAAGTGAATAGTCTTTAGGTTGAAATAAAAGTTCCATTGGCTCTTAAAGGTATTTGTAGCTAGTCAAAAAAATGTATGAAAAAGTACGAGAAGTACATTCTTATCGGTATGAATTTATTTCTAATGAAATTGAGAAACGGACGAGCCGAAGCTTGTACTTCGACCTAGTAAAATAACTGTTTAAATGACCCGATCAACAGAAACGACTTTCAACGAAACGTTAATCGAAAGACACAATGTCTCTATTTCCATCAGCATAGCGCTTGTTAATTCAAAGACACTAAACTAGTTTCACACAAGTGAAGTTCAAACAAACATTTCTAATTTGTAAAATTATTCACGCATTTCCTTGGATCCCCAAAATCTAGAATTGTCGAAACGTTCTACGGATGTTGGACTATTCGTTACAAGGAGGACAAGACGTTGCGCATCATCTCTTTCTCTACGTTGTATGCTCTATTGCGTAATTGTGAATGCTATAATAAATAGATCTGTGCTCCAAACAAGCAATTTGAACCTCCGAATTTCGTTCAATCAATCGCCATTACCTCGACAAACATTTCGTTTCGAAAATCCCCTTGCGTTGGATTCCTTTCTTCTTGCTGAATCATCAATTAAGTACTATGGTAGAAGAAGCTAAATCGTTATGCAATCCATGCACAATTTTGCGGCTCGATTCCGCGAAGAACAGAGCAATAAAGCATGCTTTATCGAGCTAATGTATCCTGTTTGCGATATCCGTAATCCGGTACCAAAATGGCTTTAGTCGAAAGATTGCCTCAAGTCCGGCGCTACGACCTGCCTACTGACATATCCAACTCTGTGAATGTAATGTTGACAGCTCGCGATGAAACAAGATCCATCGTTCGGCCAGTTGGCTTTGTCGCGAAAGAAGTTGTAAAAAATTAAGCTGCTTTAATGACGGTCACATGGATGGCCGTCTAGGAACTCGGTGTGCTGTTGGCATCGATGATTCAGAACCCACCTAAAACTATAAGACCTACGCAGACTGATCATAATTATTACAAAAAAAAAGAAAAAAAAGGAAGAGAACATGGTGACATCTCGTCCATCTGACCTTACATCGAACAAGAGTTTAACTGTAACAAAGTATTTATTGATAATATCGCTGACAAGCAGCGAGTCTGTATAGACAAAGCGAAACAACTCTGAAGGACCTAGTAAATGACATATGGCGAACATGAAACGAGGTCTTCGCGCGAATGGAAGAAGGTGCCTCAACTACGTGAAACTTAATTACCAAGACGAGGTCGAGGAATTCATTGTAACTGTAACCGGTAATGACAATTTTGAGTATCGAGATACACCTTGTACTGTTCGGGACGAAACAAAGTGTACGTCCCGACCTATATCAGCGAATTCGATGAACATGAAACAGAAGACTGTGTGAACAAGTTGGTCTTTAACTGCTCGATGGTCACTCATCGAAACAATTTCTCAAGTTGAAGATGCTGCTGTTTTTCTCGATTACTTTATGCCCGAAGAAAGTAGGCATTTTAAGCGGATGATACACTACGATAATCAATACAGCAACGATTATGGGATTATTCCAATACGTATACCAATACATCTATGTTATAGAAACGATACCATCGAACTTCATAGCTATCATAGAGGTACGATGGATGGTTTATCACGCGTACTTCGATCGAAATCATCACGAACCTGGTAAACGAAGAAGAGACACTGCATCAACTCTGCTATGGACATATTCCTCGAGGTCTAAACGGTAACATGTACTACAACAGGACACCTAAACCTGCTCATCTACGAGGAAAAGCTGTCTAAACTAGGACACCAATTAACCCTTTAGCTATGTACGTTGTATACGTAGGAGGAACTCAGATAATATCGTGCTACGGATAATTTTGCCATAGTTCTACTAAAGGTGATTCATTAAGTAGTACCGCGTATTTTCAGGAAGAACTTTAGAACAATTGGTTATAAAAAGTATCAGTTTACGCTGATGTAATTTCGTGGTAACTGATCTTGTGCAACGCAAAATGTTCACACTTGTGAACTGTGACCATCCAAGAACAAGGTAAAGGAAATTCTATTTTCTTTCGTACGAAATCGTTGTACAAAATTTTTTGTTCAAACAGATTGAATAAATATAGACTTGAGTCGATTATTTTAACATTTTTGTGGTCAAATGTTTACTGGAATTTGCATGAACGTATCGTCACGAAATTATACTCTGTGCCAAAAAACAGACAACTACAATAAGCTAAACGATGATTCAGTAGACAAACCTTACGTTGCTCACGTGTAATACAGATTACCTATACGTATTCTTTTTAACTTTTCAAATAAACAAAATTATTTGGTATTATGAAATTATCTGAATTTCCTTTATGGTATAAAGAAGTATCCTTTTATTAGCCGATACCGTATATACACAGTCTCGAATGTCGACTCCCATTTGCAAAACGTGTACGTACACGATTAAAGCTTAGATAAGAAATTTCTTGTGTCCTGTTCAAGCAATCATTCGTAACGGATAATGTCGAGTAAGAATCGACCATTTTTCTCACGGTGGTTTTTCTTATTTACTCTTTATTGAGACTTTTTATCGCAATGTTTACGACACCATAAACACCATTCGGTTGGAGTGGAGCTCTTTGACCCAACTGATCCTAATCATTTTTTAATACAGCGGTTGCTGACCCTGCCGTGCAATCCTTAAGTCTCAAAGTCGAGCTAATACACGGTTTTCCCTCGATAATTAATACGATATCTTCAATTATAAACACATGGATTCCATAATATCTACAACATTACACTTTAGCAGCTAACACTCATATCGATCACAAAATTCTTGACGTTATTTCTCTATCGTATCTAACCACTAAACTCCTAGCATTCTCTTAATGTCTTTTTTGCGTTTCGTGAACCTGTATCCGCTGCAACCTTGTTTCTTTGCCAACCTTATACGTATATCTGCTGCGCTGATTTCTAGAAGTATCAAAGTAGCGACTCGTCCTTGATACGCTGGTTAGTGTGCCAGACTTCTACAGTTATACGGATATACGAAAAAATATTAAGGAACCAAGACATATACATATATATATATATATACATATATATATATGTATATATATATATATATATATATATATATATATATATATATATAATGTGTTTGTTAAAACATTAATCTTAGTTGAGATTCTGAGTGATACATCATGGACCCCTAAATGATGTGCAAATTCCTTTCCTACGCTAATCACCGGAGATTACGCGTTTCCTACCCGAAATTGCTATATGCAAAATAGAAACCTGGCGGTAAACGTGATCGTCATTACATTCATTCGCAGTGAACGTTACAGCTATTAACGATATTATACGCAATCTAGTGAATTTCCTTCGAATTCTTGAACACCTTTTAAGGAAACCTTTGGACACTGCAAGTTATCTCCGAGTTGATCTCACTGTGTGGAGCACGTACACGATCATCTTGTTTCAAAGTAAATTAATCATTAACAGACCAATCGTAAATTTTACGACTGCGGTGGAGTAGAAGTCGCTTACGGTACGATACTGTTACGATCGCATTACTCTAATTCTTCCTTCTTTTTTCTTCTTCTTTTTTTTTTTATTCTTTCCGTTTTCATAGCGTTTCTACACTTTCTTGCGAATATTCGTTCACCGTACATACAATTGCTTCGTTACACAAATTAAAATCTCCAGAAACTGATTTTTCTTTGTGCCTCAAAACGATTTAAAATCACAAAGTGTGATAAATCGTACACATTTCGTGCGAAAGAAAAAAATC
Source organism: Ptiloglossa arizonensis (assembly GCF_051014685.1). Classification (NCBI taxonomy): domain Eukaryota; kingdom Metazoa; phylum Arthropoda; class Insecta; order Hymenoptera; family Colletidae; genus Ptiloglossa; species Ptiloglossa arizonensis. The sequence continues at coordinate 4,368,140 of NC_135056.1, read as the reverse complement.
TCAAATTATTCAGCATTACACGGTGCAAAATTGTATTTGCGATTGCAATACGTATTAAATGCAAACAGAATTGAAGAGAATGAATGAAATTTCAATCGTTTTCGGTTTCTTTTCTAAAAAGAAATGTATGCAATTTCGTGTGCAATGTTTATGAAAGCTGGAAATACGCCTAAACAGTCTCATAGCGGCTTTTAAACAAGAAAGATACGAAAAATGAATGAACGATACACGCGAGATTCGTGTTATACACGAAAATATTCATTAAAGGATACTTCGCTGACGCATCGTGTTACGATAACATAGTTCAAAATTAGTTAAACAAACGGTAAAAACGATCCAGGTGAATGTTCAAATTTTTCCCCGTTCACCACTTTTTATTACTGTACAAATCTTCCAATGGATTTGACGAGCTAAAAGCGCAACACTGATCGATTTTCGATAGAGGTTTCTGTCAGAAGAAAGGACAAAGGTAATATCAACTACCGTTGCGTTCAGTAATTGATAAAACCGTAATGATGGAAAAATGTTCAACTCCGTATATGGAGTTTATTGCCATTACACGATTGGTGTTCGATATTACGGAGTTCCCTTGTTGAAATGTCAAAATAGCTTACATATTGCACAAAGAAATAAAAAACGACCGTCTATTTTAATCGAGCATTATTAAACGACGTGTCTGCACGATGTTTAACCGATGTTGATTGGCTGAGAATACGCGAGATTGTAACTCTTTCATTATACAAATCAGATATCAGAACCTATTCCTCGTCAACGTTCGCCAAGAAGAGAATGAAATACCTTTACGAAAAACTGATAAAAACTGACCTAAAAGATACCGAACAGTGAACAAGTTTCAGGAAGAAATTACACAAGAGAGAAAAATTGAGAGAACGATCATTCCTATCGTTTTTAAAACGAAATATCTCGGCATAGAAAGGTCCGTAAATTAAGTTAAATAACGAGTATATACTCATTTTTCAAACAGCTATTTTCGTGGGGTAAAGTTAACACGATTATCTCATACTCGCGCTCGACGTTTTTCGACCGATCCCAGTTCAAGAATCGATATTTTCATTTATTTATTAAAATAAATGCGCAAAGTGACACGTTTCGTCGTACGGTGAAGATTACAAAATCGATTAAAAATAGATAGAATGATACCATGATCGTACTCAATAACCGAATGAACGTTGTAGTTTTTACATAGATCATAAAACGATACAGGTTTTTAGGAAATGTCTGGTTATTGTATCGAGCCCTTCGTACGTTTAAATTAACGATCAGAAAACATGAAAGATTCACGAGACCGATTCTTCCGCAGATCTCTCGATCTGTGTTTTCCGAAAATTCTCAAAATACTTTCAACGTGCTTGGACTCGCTTTCGGTCTAATTAAGATCCACCGAGATGATATCGTTTCGTATGATCTGTTGCATATTGAGCTAGGTTCACTTCCTGCGCAATATCTCGATAAGATGCAACCACGGGAGCAAGAACGCTACGACAATTCCACTCTGTGCAACGGTATTAATGAACGTCGAAGGCGAAGCGTTACATGACAATGGACGAAACAATAAAATAACGCAATTGACCGCTTTCCATGAGCGGAATTGCACTTGATCTATGTTCAATGAATAATTAATTCCAATTCGAGAACGCAAGAGCGACAGACGGAAAGTAACCATCGATACGATATCGCTGCCGATTATAACTTCGAAACCATCTTCTTCGTTGTTGCAGTCTGGAACGTAACGGATAATAATTGCAACTGTGCCCGTTTAATCGCAGGTAGAAATAATACTTTCGAATAACACGCGACATCGTTAAATTCTTCGATTGTGCATTTTATCCAAGTGAAACGATAAAAGAAAATGACCGAATAACTCCATCGAACGGAAAATTTGAAAACGGACACAGACGCTTCTAAATTCTAGTAAAGAACCGTTGTACGATCCACGGATGGTTGTTTAAAGAAACAGATGAAACGGGTTCGCTATTGCGCAAATGAAGAAACAACGTCTCAAACGAAGCCTCGTGTCGAAGAACAACTTACGACACGAATTGCTCAATTTCCATAATACCAGATTCATTTTTGATTCATTGCGGATGGTCTCGAACTTATAATCGAAAGTATCTAAGCACCGATAAATTCTCGTTACGCCATGCTGAAACAACCACCCAAGGAACTCCTTCGTAGTTGATAACGAGCCATAGAGCAGATCCTTCCCCTCGTCAATGGGCACGACCGTCTACAGTCAGCTGCCAGCGGATAAAAGGCGAACGTAAAGTACTAAACACAAAGAGGAACACGGCATTGTTACCAGCATGCATGTGCTTGCAACGGGATGCAATTTACCACTTGCGGCGCAAACTTGAACGAGGATGATTTCGATATCATTACGTAAGTATTTATACACGCGAATATTTAAATGTATAACAGCGTGCGCGGGTAACGATTGCGTAACGAGCCGATCACTGAACCAAGAGACACGCTATTTATGAACCTGAACAACAACGGCACGTATTGTGATGGAATATCGAACTCGAAAGGAAAGTACGGAGAATACACAAGAACCCGCAATCGGGAACGACTGGTCGGGACATTCTGTTCGGAAAATTCGCCGTGAAGAATTACTCGACGCGACGAAACTACGATAAACGTGAGCGATACGACACAGTTCAAACAATTACCTATTACTAATATTTACAAGAAATCCTCTCTCCCGTTGAATTGTGCAACGTTTCCCGTATAATTTGTCCCATCGACGAAATAAATACAAATCGTGTTAGTAACTACACAGCTATACACGAACACTCGTCGTTCATCGAAATAAATATTGTTCGAGTGCGGTGACATTACATTGAGATTCCATAATCTGTGAACCACTCAAACACGAACGATTATCATATCCACGGGAATTAGTGCATGTCGAAGAAGTGTCTTATCTCTTCAAATCCTCGCTCTACAGTGATAAAACTTAGACAATAACCTTAGAGTTGTTCTAGGACAGTTACGAACAGTCATAATCAGATATAGAATGCACGATAACAGAAGGTGAGAACACTTTTACGTACAACTATTTCATCCATAATAACGAGTTGTAATCGCTCGAAGAATTTTGATATTTTATCTACACCGAATCGGGCAAACATCGCGAAGATATATTGTTTACGTACGGGAGCAAGTACTTGCAGTAGGAACCGGCAGAAGATACAATCAGGATTCTTACACGAAATCGGTATCTAAAGCGCTGCAAAACTCGTTAAATTTAGCGTGTCCAATCGCAACGATGTATGCATAAGATAATACGAAACTGCTATGAATAGTATCTCGAGGAAGATTGTAAAGTGCACTGCCGAACGAATCGACCGAGTACCGATTCGTTCGGCCAATTGAAATCTTATTATTCCCTTACGTTAAAATTCAATTCTAAGCGATCGAAGAATCGTGCAATCTCTCCCGTTTTAATGGATGGCGAAGGAAACGAACGACTGTAAACAGATAGGAAGAAACGCTCTTAGGAAACGTAAGGAAACTAAATCTTTGGTACGAAAGGAAAGCAAGTTGCGACATGGTGTCCGCGTGACGATCTTGCATATTGAGCTTCTAATCGTTCGGATATTTGCGAGGTAAAATAATCTCGCACACCTCCGAAACTATAAATCGAGAAGACCGGTTAAAAGAAGACAAGAGCTGACCGTAAAGTTAGCTACCGTATCGTCGACGCAAACGCCAATGTGACAATGTTACATCGTCGTAACGTGTGTAGATAGAACGTCAGCCAAGATCTGGCGAACCGAAACCGCGATCCCCCTTGGCCGCGTAATTCCACGCCAAGAAATTCGCGACTCTTTGTCCGAGCTTCCCACCAGCCTATCCACCGTTTCGTTTTTCGTTTCTTTTTTTTTTCTGCAACATTTGCAACGTACGCGAATGAATAACGCGCGTCGGTACGCTCGAAGCGGGGAGGAAATACACATCCCAGAATATATAAACGATGACGAAAAGGAACGGTACGCCGGCCGTTTCCCTGATCTATTTGTGCCTGTGTGTTACCGTGACGCACGCGACACGTTGTTCGTTTGCAATCGGAACGACACAACTCTGCGTTTTCCGAGTTTCGTGTTTCGATCGAACGATCATGGACGCTCAACTCGTGACCTTAGATCGCGATCAATGTAAAAAGAAAAAGAAGAAAGGAAACGTTTCGAAGAAACGCCTCTTTGGAGAAACGCATCGCTGTTCAGTTGCGAGTCCATCGTCGCAAACGAACGATACTCGAGGTGTTCGGTAACTCACGATACGAACGAGAATGTCGGTGATCGATCCACTGTGAGTCGAAGAAGGTGAAGTACAATTTTTGTCTCCGCAAAGCTTGGTCATCGATAGAATCGATTTTCGATATTCGTCGGGTGTACCTGCGACGTCCGAGTGAGTTTCAATTAATACGTATCTCGAGCAGAAATCCGTTTCTATTCCGTATTCACCGTCCATGGACAAGTTCGTGAAATACAAGCTCTCGTAATATGTTTATTTATAATACTTGCGCGATATAGTACCGCTGTTCTAAAAATTCCCGAACGTGCTCGTACGTTGGACTCCAACTCCTCAGTAGATAGTTCGTTTCTGTACTCGATCTTTTGTCCAACCGCGGTTAACTTTGACTAATTTTACAACGATCGGTGGTCGCGAGTCCGTCGAATTTACAAGTAGAAACAAATTGGAAATCTACCAATCGGATATCGCGTAACCCGTGAATCCTCGAAACCTAGCCTTTGTGCGACAACAAGGGAAAAAAATCTGTTACTCCACTCTTTCGACTTACGTTCGAACGAACAAGCACCTAAACTTTGATCGTATCACGTATTACGGGACACCTTGATGTAAGAAACGTACGCACGAAATGTGGAAAAATATTCTCCCGTGATACAATTTCATTCGTATTTACCGCGACGTTGTCCCTTTCCAACCCTTTCGGTTCGTTCTTTCTCCGTTTAGCTGCAACTCCGATCGTTAAATTTCGTTTCGTTCGGAAAGAGGGCGAAGAGTTGGGTAAAAGTGGAAACCGCAGTAGTTGCTTGATTTTACCTCAACGTAGACCGTAGATTTACCCTTTCCCCTATTCCCTCTCGCTCGTTCAACGATCAGTCGATTGACCAACATCTTGACCGAACCACCGAATCGAATCGATACATCTCCATGCTTGTAATGACCTAATGACGGTATTCAACCGCACAACATTTCTACCACGTAATAATTAAATACCCCTTCGGTGTCGATTACCGACGACAACGCTACGTCAACGAGTTATTCGTAGAAAGTTTCGTAATATCATACATACGCACGACAACTTTAAATGTATGCGTTGGACGTTCGTGTATATTTCGTGGTAAAATCGATTCCCGTCGCACGATCGACGCGTGTGCAATCGTCGTTCGGGGCTGTCGGTGTTTGGTGTTTCCTTAATTCGCATTATTCGTTAATGGTCATCGAATTTCGTTGTATCGTCGAGATACAACGCAATAAGTATAACGACACCACCAAGTATCCTATACGATCTCGAAAGAATGTTTCGTTTAAAAAATTAACAAACACGTCTTTCGGGCAATATTCTCTGTCGCTGCTGCTGCTGCTGCTGCTGCTGCTGTTGCTGTTTGCTGTCTTTTCGTTTTCTACTCTTTCGTTTCACAGAACGGTCCGTCTTTCGACAATTTCGGCTTACGTGCCCCTGTTGTTCGTTTTCACGTACGATACGATGTATGCACAATTTCCTTTGGCCATTTTTCGAGCGTGTACCGTTCGTTCTGCTTCTTTTTTTTTGTTTTCTTTTTTTCTTTTTTCTTCTTCTTCTTCTCTTACACGATCAGGATTGTCCGTATGTTTACATTCCGTACTAAAAGTGCAGCTCTATATAAAAGATAACGTTGCTTCTTTTGCGTACAGCAACTTAAGGCGATATAATATATGAATTATTCTTACAAGGTATCTAGGTACGAACGCCGGTGGTCCTCTATTAAAAACGTTCCAAAAATGAATCCTCATTTGCTCGTACCCCGCGCCGATCCTATTTCATACTCGTTTACAACCCCCCCGTCCCCTCCCCCATACTTTCACTCTCCCTCTCTCTTTCTTTTCCTTTCTCTTTCTCTACCGTTTACGTAAGGTACAATAATTCAACAACGAGCATCTGTAGCCATTATATAACGAGTATTTTTTGTTATAAGATTCATAATATACTATAATAAAGGTATCTCTCTCCATTTCTCCCACCCTGTCTCTCTCTCTCTCTCTCAATCTCTCTTTCTTTCTCTCTCTCTCTCTCTCTCTCTCCCTGTTTTATTTTCTTTCTTTTCGATGTTGTCCACAGCGAGCAATCGATGAAAAAGAAACGAATCGTGTATAAATATCATCCCAAACGGAACAATCGTGCGACGACTAACGTTATAAATATGAATCGTTTCGTGACAAAATTTTCTCAACGACGTAGAAGAATTCTTCTAGACAAATAGACAACAATGCACGACATGACAATTGATCGTTGGTGTGTTACGACTACTCTCGGGCAAGTCTTGCAAGTGTATGTGCTGAAAGAGGCTGAACGATGAAGTAAGAGGGGCGCGGTGTAAAGGGGCTCGGGGAACATTGATAAAGAGAGTGACGTTAATATGTATAAAATAATTCCGGTAAGGTGACGTTTCCGATATTAATAATAATTATCGAGAGCAAACTTTACACACGCCTCCTCCGTAAACCGGATAGTAAAGCCACCTCTCTGTGTGTGTGTTTGTGTGTTTTCATCGATTTTGTAGGTAAATATAACAATACTGGATTGGAAAAAAAGGAAAGAAATTCTCGTGTAAAAAGTAACGATGACGATGGTGGTTGTGATGACAATGGCGTGTATACGATGTTTGTATATGCAACAACCGAAAGATAGTTTCTTTAATATATAATATTATACCTGTTTGCCTCTCTCTCGCTGTTCCTCTTTCCATTGTATTCATTTCGTAATTCTCTTTTGTCATTAGCTCGGACACAAAATAACAAAGCGCGAAATCTGCCATGTGTTATATACTATCTCCATGCGCTCGTCCAATTCCCCCCAGCCAGCCCCCCCTGTCCATCCAACCCCACCGAAATCTTTAATTCAATCTTCTCCTTTAACATCGCCTCCGAGCTTGCTCGCACACTCGCGCAATCGTTCACTCGTACTCATTCATACCCAGGTTCTTTCTTTCCCGCCTTGCATGCGTACATATCTTTCTTACGGTTTCTTTCTCGCTGGTTTGCTCCCCACCTCGTTACCCCCTCTTTCTCTCAATTTCTCTCTACCAATATACCATCTTACTTCGTATCTATCTGTTTCTCTCGTCCGAATAGCGACCAACGAATGATAACCCATCGCGTATGAATAAATACGCGACACGTGTATCCATCTTCCATCCGCGTGAGAATTCAGAATTCGGCGAATTCCTTGGCGCACTTCTCGGTCAGCGAGATCCTGAGCGTCTCCTCCTCGTAGTCGTCGAAGTTACTCGTGTCCCCGGGGCCTTTGCACTTGGGTATGAACGGTGCCTCTATTTTCTTTTGGAAGACTGCTATCCAATCGGTACTGGCGAACCACTTGTGACCCTTGATGTCGTTCACACCGGCTTTCAAATTGCCGTACCTTTTCGTGAGATCGACTTGCAGCAAGTTACGTAGCAAGTCTTTCAAATCGGAACCGAAATGCGAGGGAAATCGCGTCTTTCCAGCGACGATCTTCTCGTAGATCAGAATCGGCTGATCGGCGAAGAAGGGTGGATAACCGGCAGCCATCTCGTAAACGAGCACACCGAGTGCCCACCAGTCCACAGCCTTGTTGTAACCTTTGCTTAGGATAATTTCAGGCGCGAGATACTCTGGTGTGCCGCACAAGGTCCATGTTCTACCCTGTACCTTTTTGGCGAAACCGAAATCGGTGACTTTCAGGTAACCCTGAGAATCGATCAGTAGATTCTCCGGCTTGAGATCCCTATAGATTAAGTTGAGGTAATGAAGATACTCGAACGCTAGTACGATTTGTGCCGCATAAAAGCGCGAGTGCGGTTCCGAGAAACGGCCAACCTTCCGCAGATGGCTAAACATCTCGCCACCCGGCACGTATTCGAGAACCATGTACAGATACGAATTATCCTTGAAATGAAACCGTAGGGATACTAAAAACGGGAAGCTAATCGCTTGCAATATCCTCTTTTCGTTAAGAGTGTGTTCGACTTGCTTGAGTTTCACAACCTTTTGCTTATCGAGTATCTTCATGGCATAATACTCTTTGGTCGGTTTATGTTGCACTATCATGACACGACCGAACGAGCCGGTACCGAGAGTCTTGATCCGCTCGAAGTCATCGAGACCAGCGGTGTTCGTTGGGTTCTTCTGCCACTTGTCCTCGAACTCCTTCTTTGCCTTGTCGAGGAACTCCTTGACGCTCTCGGCAGCGTCAACCTTTTTGTTCGCGGTCGCGGCATTGTTGCCCATCTTAGCAGCCGCGTTGGTACCCGAGCCTGCCACGGCTCTACGCAGCTCCAGAAGTTCCCGAAGACGGCGTCTTCGACTTCGTTGGTCCTCTCCCGCAGCCGAGCCTACCAAGGCGGCTCCGCCAAGCTCCGGCCTCCTCAGAAATTTTGCTACGTTCTACGTACTCTTATCGGTACCACCTGCACCGTATTTCGTACACGTTCCCTTTTACCGTTTCTCTCCGTTCGTCGAAGACGAGTCGCTACGATGCTCGCCGATGCTGACCCTACCGAGACCCCGCACACGTCGAAAAGGGCACTCACACTTACGCAAGAACAGGCACACGCGCGCACCGCACGGTGAATACACTTCTACCGATAGCGGAGTATCCCTTGTTTTCTTTTTTCCCTATTCTTTTCAGTTCGAATCACTTAATAGGAACCGACTCCTCGCACTCGGCTCGAACCTTCGTGGTCCCTTAATCGCACGACAAAGCGAGACCGAGCGATTTCGCGCGGAAAAATGGGTCAGCATTAATCCTCGTCCGCACCTCGCGCCATCTTTCCTGTCAATTGTACTAGCCCGTCGTAGCTGTCGTTCTCTAGAGCCGTCTCAATCGTTCCCTTCCTCCCCCTTTCGTTTTACTCCTCTTAATTCCTAGTCTCGTACATCTGCAACGACTACCATTGACGTGCCTGTCCCACTTGGTTGGCAAATCAAAACACTACACACTGGTTGATTCACAACGGAACGTACCGAATGACAAAAACGGTGGTTAGACGATAGTTTGAACGAGGGTCGAACGAAACAAGGGAACGACGTTGATTTTAATCGTTCTCAACCCTCGAACGCTTACAAAACGTCGTCTGCTGAACTTACGCGGCACACACACACAAACTTTGACTCGGACATATTAAATGAACATCGCGAACGGTTATGTATCGCGTCTCCTCGCGATAGGAAATACAGTACGCGCTATCGCACTAGACACACTAATTGTTTTACTAGACTCGCGGACTGACTTTGCGCTCTTAGAACGAAACAGGCGGCGGTAGCGGAGGTGGTCGGTACCGTTCCTAAAGATGGCGACGCGGCTCTCTCCGCTTGTTCGTTCGGGATTTCGCACGAATGCGAAAATGACGAAGTGCCGCTTCGAGAAGCAAGAGAGGTACTGTGCTGCACAGATCAGCCATTGCTTCAACTTGTCGCCGACAGATGTAGCACGGGAAGGTTTAACCGCTTCCTCGAGAAGTGCTGCCACCAGGCGAAAGCGTCCACGCACTTTCAATTCAAAGTAAACTGTTTCACTTACAAATCATTCAAGGTTTTTGTACCGGATCGTGAATTGTTTTATACGACCGCCGTGTCACCGTTTGAACGTAGAATGTGACTCTCCGAATCAACCGAAGAAAAAAACTTACAATATATCGTGAATAAGTTGTCGGATTTTAGATCGAATCATATCCATTTCTAAACGACAATAACGAATGTTATTAATATTAGTAATTGGAAAAGAAACTAGAGTGTTTTCGATTCACTGTGATACTTGAACTAAATTTTATAATTATAGGTTATACATAAAGAAGACAATACGAGTTACGAATCCACGATATCGATTACTTTTATCGATATTTTTTTAATACACATATATCGATCATTTGAATCGACTATTTTTACAGGAATTACCTGATACTTAAATACGATTCACGTGCAAATAAAAATCAACATACTGCGTTTTCATTAATACTTTGTAACCTTCTCATTTGTTGAGATTGAATAAATCTTCCGAAAATTCAAGAGTTAGAATACTACCGCCGATTTATTCTTATAATAACTCGAAAATTTAGCTCCGTCGCGTTTACGCACTATGTCACGGTTATTTTGTTATAAACTGATCCTAAGCCGAGTTTATTATCAATTTGGTAGTTTCATTGCTATTAATAGTAATCGACCTGTTTTGTGGTATTGAACCGTGGTATGTACACGGAAGGTTGAACACCCGCTGACCTGTGATAATCCTTTGGCGATTAGTTTCTAACTGTAGATAAGCATATAGGCACAATTTTAGAGCAGCAGGTACGGTCGAGAAAGCTAGGTGGAGTCGATGGAGGACAGGACGAACCGGTTACCATCGAGTCAAAAAGGTACGACCAGGTCAGACCTTTCGGATACACGTAGTATTTTTGTGTGTAGTCCCGGCACATTGCACGCCAGACTAGGTAAAGGTGACAAAAGACATTTCTATCGAGGTTACGTTCGCATGTGTTTCTTGCATCAACCTCAGTTTGTTTCTACCCTACGGGATGCGCGCGACCACGCGCTCTATTGATTCCATGACCTGAAGCTGAAAACGGTGTGCCAATTTGTCGAAGGAAAGTAGAATCGACTATTATTTACTTGTATTACTCATTTCTTGAGTATTTCTTTCGGAACGTTTCGTTAACCGTGCATTTTAATACATTTAGATTGCTACTAATAATTTAAAAAAACCCGCCTATAAAAATGACTAAAAATTGAAAATCGTATACGGAACAGTACAAAACGTGTAACATTTTCACGCAGTATATTAACATTAAAATTGATTATATAAGTTGATATATTTTGAAACGCGGTACTACTCTTTAAGTTTCACCAAGGTACGAACTTGCTTTGTATATTTTTATATCGGACGCTTTCTAATGCGCAAAAGTAACGAAACTGGCGTAACAAGCTATAGTATGGTAAATAAGAACGCGTTAAGAAAAGTGGGAATTTAGTCCAGCGAAATGAAAATTTAGATGCGTGATGCTATCTTTAGTTTGACACTGCAAAGCCAGTAGAAATATAGGTTACTGTCATCGAAATAGCTTGTGGCTGAACACTTCCACTGACCCACTAGAACGAAATTTAATTTTATCAAGCAAAGTTGTATGTCAACGAATTTTCAGCTACTTCCGATTATAATGTATTTCAATTCAACGTAATTTTTGTATCGTCTATTAATTTACGTCGAAAATATGTAATAATTCATAATAATTGTCCAAAAATAATAATTAATTGACAGATAAGATAACAAATGAACTTCATTCGCAATAACTTGAGCAAAAAAGGACAAAATAAATATACACGTGTTGCTTTTCCTGTGTAAATGTCACGTGTTTATTCCTTTCATGCGTATCAAAATAGAAGTGCGCTAGAAACGACAAGCATATATCACCTTCCTGGTGGAAAGTTTCATTGAAATCCCAGCTTGATTTGGCGTGAATGTGTGTTTAGTGTTTCACTGTATAAAGGATATTCGAAAAGAAGCATCTGCTTTGCTCGTCTTCACCTGCACCGTACATAGCAGCTGCTTGGCGTTATCTTCGTGTTTACGTAGACTCCTGGCACGTGGCGTACACGATAGAGCAAAAAATATATTTGTGAATAGACTAAACTGACACATTTTCATAATTTTCGCGCACACAAAAATTTGTAATCCATGTAATATTCGTTCGTGTGCAAGAGACTCTAAAAGCAATGTTTTCTCTTTGTTTTTGAAATTGTTACAAAACGTTGACAAGATTCCAGAATGAATTATAAATAAATTTTAGAAACCTTCGTATCATTTAGTTTCTCTTATAATTTATGTCGACAAGAAATAATATAATTTGTGTGCTATTTAATATATTACGTATAAAGCTTAAAACAATACTAATTGAAATTAATTTTTGTTCTCGTATGTAATAATATTTCACCTGTATGTAGTTGATTTCAAACGTAAAATCAAATATACTGAAAATTTAACAAGTATGTATGTATTGAGAAAACATTAAAGTATCATATTGAACCTATTTTTATTAATGGGTAACACTCTGTTTCATCTAAAACTAACATTACAAGAAAACTATATTGCATTGTAAAGGAAAAGTAATATTTTACTGTTTCACAATAAAGGCAACCTGTAACATGGACGTAAATGCAGTGGAGCCTTTCGGCCGGGTGCGTGGATCAACCTGAAAGCATCGCGCACCTTTTAATATACACCGGAAATGGGGCCATACGCGAAACTTCTAGAACTTTCCGAACTCCTGCTTCCGTTCATATCTTGAATATTATCCTTAAAGTACATTAAACTTTACTAGAATCTAACCGACATCTTAAATCGTACGTAGGATTCAGTAGCTATTAGTATGAAGGTGATGCGGAACAAAATACAGGTTCTTCAAACAATACGTTGCTAGCGCCGGAAGCGCGGGGATTTTTTACGAGTTTCGCAAGAGAGAATCCAATTGGTCAATGCGCTACTTGGAGGGGCATTAACAAAGCAATAGTGGCGGAGTCACCACTACTACGAATCTTAAACCTCATAACTATTGGCAGCTTTAATTAAATGTGTTATAACATACATTTATGACATTATTTATTTGAGATAAAGTGAAACTATCGACGAAATTAATTATTTGCATTAGATAGTTTGTTCTACCACCTCTAATATATAACTGCGAGAAACTTCATTGAACTCTGTCGTAATCGAGATTAAAACATAGCGGCAAATTTATACTCATTTTGAAACAATTCCTGTAGTGAAATAAATTAAAAACCATACGTACTATTGATCAATTTCCTTGATAGCGGTTCAAAAAATAATACCGTTCTATGTGAAAAGAAATTATTTGTAACTTTGAAGCACTTTAAAATCAAATTTAGAGTGAACGTCTTAATAAAGGACTGATTCGTGCGCCATCTGTAAACGAGCGGGAAAGAAAAGTGTTTGAAGGCCGCCGGCCTGCCGGCCGGGCCGAGTAACTTGGGTCTCGGACGAATCAGTGTGCGAGTCTCTCTGCCATTTGCGCGTCGGTACGCGACTACGCGGCAGTGGTGATACCAGAATTCTACGTCTGCTAACCGGTGCATAGAAAACTCAGGCCTTATCAAGTGCGTTTAGTACATAATCCTTTATCGACCTTACGATTAACTCGATCAGCATGGCGGATACAGAAACTAAGTAAGTACTACAGATTTTTCTATTGATTTGTCGTAAGAAAATCACACATTTTCACTAGATATTTTTGTTATGTTTCGGTATCGAATAAAATGACGATGGACTAATGATCTTACCGTTTTATAATACCCTTCTTCATTCACCTGTTTTGAATAGATTACGATCGAGTATGGTTTTCTTATTTTCATAATTTTGCTTGTATCGTAGTTGATTGTATACTTTTGAAAGCGTACCTAGTTTTGTAAGAGTACGGCCACGAGAAAGGGACAATGAAACAGAAGAGGGGGGTATACCCTCTCTACGTGATATTCTCAGCGTGATTCGTAAGACGCGTTACGTTCTCAGGATTACCTGCTTTTGCCACGATACATGCTCTACTTGCAGAGCCACTTTTCTGATGGCATCGTTTACCTTTTCATTTTTCCCACTTACAGCTTCAAGTACATGAAACAACGCAATGGTACAACGTGTGTCAATGTTTGTTGTTTATGTTTTTCTTGTTACTACCATCCCATCAATATCTTCCTAATTATTTATGAACAGAATATTATAATTCTTATTCGTAATGCATTTGATATTGTAAATTTAATATAATAACGATTTAAATATTTTCTGTTATGACATTCTCTTAATTCGAGTAATTGATAATCACCATATAGATATTTATATTTTGAGAAAATAAAACCTCGATTACCTACATAAAGAAAGTCTGAAAATATTTTGCAGATGATTGAACGCGCATCACCTTAAAAAGAAAATGTACAACTTATTGATCTATTCCCCCTTACCGACTAGGTGTTGAAAATGCTATTACATATTTTCATTTTTCACTCAATATTTATGAAAGGTAATATATCGCGTTTCTAATGATGAATGTCGTAGCTATTTCTATTTATTTAAGTCACGACGCTATGGGACAGATATATATATATATATACATATACATGTTACATTGATGTATATTTGCGGTCCACGCATCCACGATTTGCCGCGCCGAAACATTCTGTATATGTGTGTTGCGTTGCGTACATGCGTGTGCTGTTGAAAGGAGAGGGTGGTGAGAAGGGGAGTCGAAAACAGGATAATATCAACATCGCTAGGTGCCGCCACAGTTGGCGTCCTATCTCTATTTCTATCCCTCGTCAATCCATCTTTGTCTATAGCTGTATAGTTATAAACCGACACTCAATTTAAACAAATTAAATACGTGTAGAGTTTGTGTTTAATTATATAATAACCCTCGTATTTCTTAATATTTGTTTTTTCATAATTTATTAAAAATATGATGCAAATTTCGTTTGTAAACCTACAAATGACGCTATTGTTATTTTGAACAAAAAATATATTAATTATGTTTCTATTGTACCGTACACTAAATGTTATCTAAGGAAGAAGAAAATGGTTAAGAAATTAAAATGCTTTAATGTTTAGAGACACCACAGTTGCTACCACGCCAGAGAAGAAAGTTGTAGAAGAAGAAAAGAAAACAGTTCAAGATGTTGATGAAGATTCAAAGGCATCTGAGAATGGAGAAACAAAGGAAACCAAAGAAAATGGCTCAAATGAAGAAAAAGAGTCAAACGATAAGGAAGCAGAATCAACAGAGAACGGTGATTCTACAGGTACGCTTCAGTCAATGCAATAGAAACAAAGTATATAAAACTAAATTACAAGATTTAGAACTAATATGTAATGTTTTATAAATATTACTATTATATACATGTTGTTGAATGTTATTTTGTATGAATATTAATATAGACAATAATATGAATACTAGAATTAGCATTACATAATTATTTAAAATGATAAGAAATTTAACTTACATCCGTGCTGATGGTAACAATCCTTCTCTTTATAGATGCTCCTATTGACAGCTGTTGTGTAAAAAGGAAGTCAACAACTTTAAGTGATCCAACAGAGGATACTACCTCTGATGGTGCAAGTCCTGAAAAGAAAACAAGACTTGAAGAAAAGTGTGCTGAAACAGAAAGCAATGGAGAGGCAGAAGCTACAGCCTAATATCTATTATGTTTACTGCAGACTTAATCTATAGATGCAATTTTAACAGTTACCTGAAAAGCCAGAACAGCCAAAATTTATTATCTGTGCATCGTCAAAATAGACGAGCACTAAGAAGAGAAACTTTAACATTGTATTAACGACTTTTTGTGTTCAAACATTTGTGTGTTTACTGCAACCATTTTTGTGAGTCTAATTGGCAATAGCATTGCATATATCCACAACATCACCATACATTTTTATCTTAAATTACTATCATTCATGTTTCCTACGTTTTCGACACTGGACGTCCACATACGTATATTTACTTAGTACTAGATTTGTAAAGTAAGGGAGATATAAATAATATTAGAAATAATATATTTCTGATTCATGAAGATAGATGGTGGCGTGGTGCTTGAGAAAGATATTTATGGAAAATAATTCCATACAGAATTCTTATTCTTTCTAATGCACAAACATGAGTATACATAGATACCTCATATTAGAGGTAGAAGAAACAATATTTTTCTGCAAATCAAAATACATTCCTAAAATGCAATGAAGATCAGCCAAGGATTGTTAATATTTACTGACAAAAATTAGAAAATGAATTATATTTGTAAATTCTATATATATTCATATTCATATTCATATTCATATTCATATTCAATAAATAGATGAATTACCGTATATTTTGATGCGTCAATATTAATACAATATACAATAAAAATAAAAATTATTTAATAAAAAAAAACCTATATTTGCATTATAAAAATTTACATTATATTATTTAACAATCTTTTTATTGCAAGAGTATATAATGCAATTCACAAAAAACTTTTAATAACATATTTGATAATATGTAATTTGTATTTGTATGTATAAATATGCTGATGAGCAAAAACGTTTAATGTTAAATTTGAAGTAACAGCGATACAATATGCTGTGCTGCTGACTTTAATAAAAAGTTGCATATCAAAAACCTCGAAATCTACATGTGATTAAAATATGGCAATTATGTATGTTTGTGAAAAATTAAAAAGAATTTTATATATATTATTCTAATATGAATATTTGATTTATGATGTAATACTTATTGCTATTATATTCTGATAAAAATTTTTGTAGTTACTTTCTTACAAATTATTTTCATACAATCAGAATCATTGTGTAATATTATTTCATGTGTAATAAACATTATCTATGATTTAGCAAAGATTACAATGAACATAAAGTTTAGTTACTCCTCCAAATAATATAATCACAGGTAAACTTTGTAAGTAATTAAAATTTCAATGCTATTTGCTCTAATTACCAATCAAATTTATCTTTAATTTTAGCAAAGGTTGTATAAGAATATATTGAGACATGTTCGATAACAAAATAGTTGATTTAAGAACAATGTTAATATATTTATGTTAGACTTCTGTTTCATGTACAAAATAAAAAAATAATAGTAATGAAAACATTTTGTACATACCATAGAAATGATAAAAAATGACAAATACATTTTAAGTTATTTTTGCACAATTCGTAAACTCAATAGTGTAATAATGAAAATAAATCGTCATAATCGATTCTATATAAGCACATTAATGTAGAATCCTAAATGAGAAATTGCAAAATGTTCATATTTTGAATTTACAAATTTGTACTACATTACTCAACATAGACAAATTATTAAAATTAATATTGAATATTTAAAACCCATTACTTTGAATTTTTTTATATCCTTTTTTCTAACAATACAATAAAAACCTCTTGAGTTATTGAAATGTGAAACTCATAAAATTCAAATGAAACTGAAGAATTTTCTTATAATGATATTAGAGATCACTATTTCATTGATTATAAATGAAAAGCATAGAAATTGTTTAAAAGTGATTAAACTTTATCACCATTTTCTTCACTCTCATAAATGTGAAAACATAATTAAATTAAATTCGTTACAAATAAAAAAAAATGTAAATCTCCTTTTAACATTCAAGACTGTACTACATATTATACAAAGGAAATTTTGTCTGATTAAAAATATGTGACGCTGAGAAAATCTCATTGGTTTGCTATACCTCTGACTAAAAATGTATCATGAGTTAACGCATTGGGAATCAAAATGCAGAAAATTACAACAAATAATTAAAATGCCAATAATGAAGTTTCTGTTAAAAGATTGATAAATATTGGAACCTTCCAAAGAATTAACAATATTTGTTGCAGTCTTGAATAATTTACTTGTATTAAACATTGAAAATATAATTTCTAAGAACAAAAAATAATGTAGCTTCACAAAATGCATTTAAATTTAGTGGTAATAAACATTCATTTATAAAAGTAGTAAATTTACTAAATGTAAAAAAGTAAAATACATGTATCCAATATGTAAAAGAAAAGATTGAGAATTAAATATGAGAACTGGACGATATAATGGAAAATTTACTCGACTTTTCAAATATTGATTTAAATGATAACAGTCTTTGTTATGTTTATTTGACTAATTATTAAAATTCATTCTTTAAGAACACTTATTCATGTATTCTTATTTCATGCTTTTTAAATATATTTGTATTCTTAACAATTTACTCAATATGCTTATTTTATTTTCTTATTAATCCTTACATTGTAGAACTATAAAATGATTGTATCTATTCAATGCATAACCCTTTGCTGTTCGATCCTGTAGCAGTCACATGGTTTTGTTTACACGTAATCCGAATTGAGCGTAGGAGCATATAATAGTTTTAATAGTGTTTAAAATAATACTCAGCGTCATCTGTTAGAGAAATGAAAGTTTCAACAAATTTGTGACAGATGTACATATGATGTATTTGTAATGCGCGCTGTGTTGTGTTCATTTAAATTGTGTAATGAGTATTTATGTTTAAATATTTGTAATTAGGTGACATACTTGCAAACAAATTTCATCTGATCACATTATTTATATAATTATACAAAATGAGTACAAAACCGGTTTTTTTCAAACCCGGTACGTATATATAATTATTTTAAGTTTATTATCTATACAAGTTTTAATGAATATAGTCTTGGGATCTTAATTTTGATGACATATTATTTGATAATCATAAATAACGTGAAAATGTAAATTTATATATAATACATTTATCATGTCATATATTCGTTGAATTTCTGATTGTAATATCACTATTATCTAACCTAACCTATTGAGTTACTAATTCACATTTTATATATTGTATTTTCTAACTCAATTTAGATTTTGTACATCTGTTATGTTCGGAGGTAATTTATATGTGTTTATAAATTTTTAATGTTACAGGAGATAGCATGTGGCAAGAAGATAAGCCAGATATTGATGCCCATTCATGTACACAATTTGTATATAATGCGCATCATTCTCTTGCACTTGATATGCAACGTCAACGATTGCCGACATTCAAGTATAAAAGTCATATCATTTATTTATTTGAAAAATATCAAACATTAGTTTTAGTTGGAGAAACTGGATGTGGAAAGAGTACACAGCTTCCGCAGGTATGTTTAGACTTCAGAAAATTAGTTTTATTGATAAGGTAGAATTCAAACAAATAATATAGTTATATAGAACATTTACTGGAAGTAATACTATTTTATGTGTATCTAAAATGAATAAAATTACAAAAATGGCTATAACTTGGGAACAAGGTCAAAAGTCACATATTTATATGAATTTGTCCCATTGTTTCCATATCTTCTATATACAGTTGAACTGGATCCCACATGTTATAAAACACTTATACTGTTTAACAGTCATTATACAATTGTAAGCAATATGAGAAATACAGTAGTGTTAAAATAAGTTTAATCATTTCAGTAATTTTATTACCACATAGGTGGTCTACAGCACCACACATGTCATAGTCCTTAATAGTTATGTATAAACAAAGAACATTACATTAATTTTATGTAGTATGTTGTGTATCCTAGCAATGGTTTATCAATTTAAATGAAAAATTTAAAAAAAACATTATATGGGAAAATATATTTTAATGTGAAAAAGTTACTAAAAATTATGTTATTATATGTAATAATAATACAAAAATAATTTCAAATTTATCTTTCAGTATATGTAAATAATGAAAAATGTCCCACAAAATATAAACTTACATTCTTCTTTACTACAAACAAATGATATTCCAAGATGTCCAAATAATAAAAATATCTAAAGTGATAAGGACTAATGAATCTAAAATGATAAAGATTTATTTACACCAGTTGGTGAATACCACTAATTGTGTTCAATGTCAAAAAGAAAGGTCAATAATACATATATCTGTTTTTAGATTAATACATGAAATGTAGGAATGCTATTGTCTTTTATGCACAATGCTCAAACCCTATAAATATTTAGAAAAACATTTCATTACAGATCATATATCAATTAACATTTTATGAAAGTTGGGTATAAAATAATAATATGATGTCGTAGAATTCCCTACACAATTCCAAGCAGCAATCGATGTGTTGATCCTCTTGATACAATGAACCTATAAATATAATATGGATTTGTAAATATTTTTATGAACAATACATACCTTGTATTGTCTTTTAATTTATCTTTTTTACTGTAATAATTTGCACAAAATCAAATTGAATAATAGAAACTTTCTATAAAC
Organism: Ptiloglossa arizonensis; assembly: GCF_051014685.1. Taxonomy (NCBI): domain Eukaryota; kingdom Metazoa; phylum Arthropoda; class Insecta; order Hymenoptera; family Colletidae; genus Ptiloglossa; species Ptiloglossa arizonensis. The sequence continues at coordinate 4,348,052 of NC_135056.1, read as the reverse complement.
TTATAGATCATTGGATAAATAAAACTGATTTTAACAATAATGCAATACTCATAAATTAGGTTTAGTAATTAGTATATATATTATTATATATAGTAATTAAACAATAATTGCTGCATTACAAGCATGCTATACCCTGCAAAATTATTATTTTTATTGGTCTTATAATGCACAGTGTTAATTTTATTTATATAATAATTAAATATAATACATTATTTTATATAATTAAAGAATAAACATTTTGTTAATTAAAATATCATTTTGAACATTCCATATTTTGCTTTATTCCTCAATTCAAATACTCAGATCAATTTTAATTCATTTTAATGTTATGTACTTATTGATGCATTCACTATTGTGTCATCATGTATTAGTGACAATGTTAATTACTATAACTAATTTTGAGTTTTATAACGTTGTAAAGTTATCTGTTGTAAAGAAAATGTTAAAAGATTAATATTTGTAAATATGTTACAATAAATTTTCAATTACTACATGTATTTTAACATGAAAAAAATTCTCTAGTAGAAAACTTATCAACACCATACGCGATGTTTCACTTTCGTTTGAGTAAATAAACTTTTTGTCATATTAGTCATTATTTGAATACATAGTTATTCTTTCGTTAATGTTATTTTCGATCGCACTAAATTTTCCAATGCCGGATTCCTTATTATTGTTCATATTTTTGGATTAATCGACCGACGTCCGGTTCGGGCCTAATTAAATGGGAGTCTACTGTCTACATGTCTGAGAAAATGAAAATATTTAATTTACTTTAGTGTAAATAAAAAATAAAATATTGGTTCAATCGTTTGTTGTCTAATTGTTTAATATCTTAAGAAATGTAAACTAAGTATTTGATTCATCAAATGCCACCCATAGAAAACTTTCACTTTAAAACTAGCTCTGCATAAAAAAGGTTAACTTACAATAGACAAGCACAAAGTTTGCACAACTATGCATTTCATAATTAATATATTTAACATAATTATAAATTAAATATTTTTAAAATTCTATAAAGTATATTTTGTTTTTTAATTTATTAAAGTATCTAAAACATATTTTTTGTTTTTTATCGGAACATAATAATTTTATGGGTAATTTATAGATGTACATCATTTTTTCAGGTTTTAAATTATATATTAAATTTACTTATTTATAAACTCTTTTTCAATAAGAGATATATGCATATAAAAAATTTCGCCTGTAATTGGAATATTTAGCGATTTATAAGGCGCGCACGCGTACGAACATTAGTAGAAGTTATGTGATTTTAACGTACCTATCGCCATTCTATTGTAAACGCAAACAAGTTCGGTAGTAGTTCTCTGTCTGCTTGAAGTGTAATGTGCACTAGTAAAATTTGCCGATTACTGTGACTTTTGTAAAATTATTCCGAATAATTTGATAATCAGACATGTTTTATAAACGAGAACGTTACGAAATAGTAATTTTTACAATCAACTGTTCCATTATTGAACGTTTAAGAGAAATTATGTGACAATAGTGCGACTGAAATGTCACGAAAAAAAAATTCATATTATTCTGATAAGATTAAACTACAGATAAAAGAAACAACTGAGAATATTATTTAAACAAGATATATAATTACATATATTTACTGATATTGTATCTCATTAATCCATTGAAGTAATACAGTTGGAATTTGCAAGATCCCATCTAATCATGTGGAGCCACTTTTGTCACATCAAATATTTCGAAATATAACATCTTACGTTGCAAAATGAAAAATTGTTAATTATAATGGTTGTTGACAATTTGTTTGAAAACGTATGAAATAATGTAATATAAAATAAATAATTCATCGAAATCAAGTGAATGATGTGATGAGTTCAAAGTTTGAATAACTACATATATTTTTTATCTGTGATATACGGTCATTACATCGAAAAATTTAATATGCAACAATGTCGTTCTTTTAAAATAATAATAAAAAAAAATGTTCTTCAATTTTTTTTAATTTATATATTGCCAAAAAATATATCTAATAAACAGTTAGTAGCATCATAGAAGAAGAATATAATATAAAGGGAAAATATGGTGTGGACATATGATTAAAATATTTTTCACATCATAAAGAAGTGCCAAAATCATATAAAATGTTTGGTACAACAACTCTAGTAAGCAGGTCATTCCTAGCAATTTTGATATTAATGACATTATATTTCTTTGGAATGGACCTTTTGCTTTACTCTAGAATACAAAATTATGATGTAAGACCAACATCAAATGGTACACGATATATTTCAATCATACCTTGTGATTTTAATCCATTGTGCACAGTGACTGTGAAAGGATTAATGCTTGATCATCCAAATCATTTTCTTCTGAGTCCTCTTGCGGCTATCATGGACAATCTGTTACACATTAGCAACTCTTGGACATGGGTAACACCAAATGCAATCAGTTGCTTTCATGTGGTAATAGCAGTGATAGCTGGTAAATGTGTTTCCAGTGATTCATTGTCTCACAGACGCTTAGGTGTAATACTCTTTCAAGTAAGGACATGGTTGGATGATTTAGATGGACATGTTGCTAGAAAAAGGGCAAATATTGATGGTGAACGATCAGATGTTGGTTCAACTGGTTACATCATTGATGGTGTCTGTGACGCTTTGGGTTGTATTGCTTTAATTATTGGCCTATACCAATTTCTTGCCCGTAATTCGAGCAGACGTGGAGGATATGATAAGCTGCCACAACTACCTGTTTCATCGGTCCTTGAATCTGGAAGTATAACATCAAAAACTTCAAACGCAGCACTTCGTAATATATTACTTATGACCGTCCATTTGTTCCTGACCAGTGCAGCCTGGAATCGATATATATTCTTATATCAGGATCTTCTTGAGACTAAATTTAGAACATCATCGATTAGTAAAGAACATTTTTATGCTAGACAGACAACTGTATTCAGAAGTTTGTCATTTTTGATAATAGTTTTTTGCTGGAAATTCATTAATTTTCATGCTGTCATGGATTATCTGCTTTTAGCAATATTTTTTGATCGGATGCGGGAGTATATCAGACTTGTAAGATGGTCATCATATGTAATTGTATTGTTGCTTGTTTATATAACCGAATTTCATTTTCTACGGGCCTATGCATATGTACAAGGTGTACCATCATTTATCGATGAAGTGATAACATCATCTGATGTTTTCTCCCAGGGATGACAATATAAATCTTGGAAAAACTTGTTTTCTACATTTTTTAATCGGTGATATATAATGACCAGAATAATTCTTATATACTAAAATTTGCAAAGTCATTTATCCAGGAAAATAATATTTCAACAAAATTTTTTGTATTTTATATTTTTCTGCATGTATTTTGTATAAATAGGAGACTGATGTATGGAACAGTATACATAACCCCTTAAATGTTAAACTGATAATATTTGAATTTTATTTGGCTTACAGATGTAACGTTAATAAGATATTTGTGTGGTATTAATTTGCTAATAATGCTATCATTTTTTAATAAATTAAGTTTTTATTTTCTAAGCCAATTAAAAGTTCTAACAAGTATTATCTTATGCATTATCTTCAAAGTAAAAGTTATCAAAACAATCTGGTCTTCCTTGTTCAGTATCTATGCATTATACCGTAGTGTTTTGTATGTCCAATATGGTTATTAAACATCTGTATTTCTATCTCTGTGATCTTCAATATTGACAAAACAGTTGTTATTTGTTTACAAATTCATTTAAGGGGATGATGTATAAATTTAAACTAATAAACAAAATAAACTGATGGAAAATATTTCACATTGATAATGGATTTGTATATTTCATACAGTCTTTAATTTAAATAATGATAAATAGGTTATATTTGTTACGTGTATGCATTTATGTATGTATTTATGATGGATGTATTTATGATGAACGTATATATGTATTGCGCGCGCGCGCGCATATATAAAATTTTTTCATTGCTTTAGATGACGAATGAGTACATCAAATTCCCACGTATATATCAGACTTGTAAGTCTAAATATTTATATAAAGTATAATATATGTATGTATATACATATGCATATATATACATACAATATGTATTTATGTTAAATATATGGGCTGAATAATATATGTTACTATGTGATAATTGTTATTGCCAAGTACGTCACAGAATAATTTTCTATTTTTTACACACATTAGTTAACAATCTCTTGCCTTTATCTGCATATGTATTTTGATGTGATCTAGTGTCGCGAGTTATCTAGTTGTAGCACTTGTAAGTTTGCCGAAGTTACACGGTAGGTTTTTAAGGTACATAAGCCTTTATAACGAGCTTTCAATAAAATCCGATATAAATATGACATTAAACTACAAAGACGTAATACATGTAATAATATACCGCTACCGGATTACCCATACTAACATTCAAGCTGGCAGATAGATTTGAAAATGAGGAGCTTCGCGTTGAACTTGAAGAACGATGAGCGGAGTTAAGAATGTATTAATCAAGTTTATATGAAATATAATCTCTATTGTTCTGGCGTATGATGTTCATTCAGTTGTCCTGATCCAATGTACAATAAGAACTAGATTTGCTTCTAATATTATAGAGACGATTTCCTATCATACTGCAAAATTTCGAGCTAAGAATACTGGTAAATCTATGATACAATAGTATGTTTTACTTAAATTTTTGTATTTCAAATATATCGTGCAGTACAATATTCTTTACCAGTTATTCATGGTTTTGGAGTGACGATTAAATGACAGTATGTCAACTGTGGAAACCGTTAATATTTTTGAATATTTCAATTTTTAGTTCTCTCCATTATCCACTATTTATTACTGTTTTTATAATATTTCACTATTATTTTAATATTAGTGTTAGGGAAACACAATTTTTCTTAACAGAAATATTTTTTATTTTGTAGTCTTTATTATAAACACACAAAATCTCAATTTCATGTGATTTCCAGTTCAGCAGTTATAATTTATCAAACAAATTTAACATTATTTTTCAAAGACCTGTGAGATTAATAAATTTAGAATTTTGAAAAATTCTTTAGGATACGTTTAAGTATTGGTGAAGATTACAGCATACTCAAAATTTATTCAAATCCAAAATGTTACTCCAAAAAATGTTCGATTTGACATGAAATAATACCAAAGAGGTGTTGAGGCTTGAAAAATCGTAATCTTGGAAAGAATCTTATCTCAATAAATGAAAATTAATTCCTCAAACAAAAGAAATAACTTCTTCGTTTTCAATACTTTTCTGTTATTAAAAATTTGCGGGGTGATGCAGAATAATGGACCACCTTTTGTAATCATGTACATAATATATAGCAAACAAATGCACGTTTATTTTATAAAATGATTACAGTATCTTCTTGAAGCAGGATGGTGTACAGATGGAAAAATGATTGGCATCACGGAACCAAGAAGGGTTGCAGCAACCTCTTTGGCTAATCGTGTTGCTGATGAGCGTAACTGTGTTTTAGGCACCGAAGTTGGTTATTCTATACGTTTTGATAATTGCACGGATGAAACAACAAGGATCAAGGTATGTTTTCGTGTGTTAATTCAATCGAGACGAAGAAACAATTTTCAAACAATTGGACAAATTATTTTGTTACTGTATATTGTTCTTAATTTATACAATTAAATTAGAATACGATACAAAATTTAATACGAATATGAATTCAATACTATTGAAGTTCAATAAAATAGAAAAGAAGGCAGAGTAGAACCGAAGTATGTTACTAAACATTCGGAGCATATTCTGCTCATATTAACGACAAAAGGCACGTTAAAATAGGTTTTCTCTATATAAACACGTTTTCTTTTTTTTTTTTTACCTTACTAAAGTCTTAACTTATGTCATTTAATTATTAATAATGAGAACGATTGGACACCATATTAATAATAAAGCGTCTTAGTCTATATGATGAAGAATATGTCTATTTTTTTCCAACTCAATATTCTAAATAGATTTTGAGTTTTGCCGTACACGCTTTTGTTGGACAAATCGTATCCACTATAAGTAAATATGTTTCTTCAAGAAGAAAGAGAAAATTTTCGTATGTGTGCATTTCTGTGATCAAAATCGTCCCATTTAGTGTATATCGGTGTTATCTTTAGTTTCAGGTTACTATAAAGATGGTAAACGTAACATAATGAGACGCGAAAGAAGATCTCCACTATCAGTTAGTAATGTGTTAAGATGAGTAGAATAAGCTCCTAAAATTTGGCCATCTATTTCGGTTACACCTTGCACAAATATAATTCTCTATTTAAAAAAGCATATTAACATGTTGTATAAGCATGTTACGTACTATTAAATTTAAAAAAAAAGTCATTATCTTATTATTCATCGTATCGGCAGTACATGACAGAGGGAATTCTGCTTCGTGAATTAATGAGCGATCCCTTGCTGACTAGTTACTCGGTTATCGTTGTGGATGAAGTACACGAAAGGACCCTTCTTACCGATATTATTATGGGACTGTTGAAAAAGATAATGCGGGTAAATCAAGTGTTATTAATTTTATATACGTCATCGAATCCAAATAAAACTGTTGCACCAGACGTTACGAGCAAATTGTTTAATTTCAGAAACGGAGGAGCTTAAAAGTTGTCGTTTGCTCTGCTACGGTTGACGCGGAACAGCTTCGAGACTTTTTTAATACGGGTACAACAAAAGACACTGCTGTCATAATGACAGTCGAGGGTCGACTCTATCCAGTAGATATTTTCTTTGTGAAAGGTATATGTGTGTACGCTAAGTGAAAGGCGGAAGTATTCGTACAGCAGGAAAAGCAAAGTGCACAATACGAGTCGCTGAAGAAACATTAAAATTTTGATAAAAACACTTGAATTGTAATTTGAAGTTATAGACTAATGTAATCTCAGACGAATCAAAATTCAATATTTTTCAATCGTACGCGTTGAGACAGGTTTCACGAACGGTGTTTGTTGATATAAGTTTCTTTTGCAAAGGTACCGCGCTCTTCCGATAAATTATTATCGAAAAGAGCTCACTGAAGGTTGTTAAGTAGAAGGCTTGTTTTATTGCATTGTTAACATTGCACAACAGTTTTCTTAACAAGTGAGTTTTCAGTCATTTGCTTACTCAGTTCTACGAAGCTCTTATCTATTGAAAGGTTTCTGAAATCTAACATTCACACTTTCCGAGTTCTAATTGAGTTGCGGTGTGAATTTTTGTATTATTATGTCGTCGTTCGTCTGCCAACTATTATATAATCGTAATAAGAATCTTGGGTAAAAACTTTTGTTTATCGCAATATTTTTGTTCTCGAATCAAACGATAGAAAAATGTTCGTGCATCTGGGATTAAAGAATCGGTAGTAATCGATTTAATTTATGAATACATACGCGACCTTACAAGAAAGAAAACTTACAAAAAAGTGTAAATGATTTACATGAAACACGTATTATTTTCAACGATATCGAGATCTTAAATACATTATAAATGGACCTTATAACGTGTTTCGTGTTTTATCGATATCTCCTCAATCACGGAATCTCAATCCGCATCGATTACGAGTGGTAGGAACTCGTAAACGTACACGAAAACTCTATCGCGCATCTAAAAAGCGTATGAAACGGATTCTGAGGAAGAAAAAATAATATGTTATTCGAATTGATACAAAATTTAGTACAATCGATCAGATTGCGCAAGAAATTCATTCACCGAAAAGGATTCTTTACCGAATATTAATAATCAGTTTCTCGTAATGTACGAATACTTTTGTCATCTAATATATGTATATTCATTGTCAATATGTAAGATTTATTTATAATACGCTTACTTTGTATTTCAGAGCCAGTCGCAAATTATGTCACTGGCATAGTGGATACAGTTTTGAAAATACATGAAAACGAAGAGCCTGGCGATATTTTAGCGTTTCTTACGGGCTTGGACGAAGTGGATCAAGCAGTTTCTCTTTTATTAGAGCATGCAAAACTTATAAAGGATGGCAAACGTAAGTAGGATTTTATGCTATGTCCTTGTTACTTTTTCAATATTACATAAATGGTTAAGGTAGATATACAGAGATTTTATCTTTGTGTTCATCTTTATTTATCGTTCTTTTTCAGTGAAGCTTTCACCCTTGGCTATGTATGGATCTCTTCCAAATTCAGAACAACTTAAAGTATTTTGGAGAGCTGCCAAAGACACGCGTAAAGTTATCGTAGCAACAAACATTGCGGAAACATCTATCACCATTCCAAATATAGTTTATGGTAAAGACGAATACATTACATATTTATATACAATATTTGTATCTTATTATTAAGAATTCTGAATCATTATTTTAAATCTAGTAATCGATTGCGGTTTTGTAAAAATTCCCTGGTTCGAAGCGGAAACTCAAACAAATTCCCTTGTTATTGTTCCCGTATCGAAAGCTTCCGCTGATCAACGTGCTGGACGGGCAGGTCGCGTTCGGACAGGAAAAGCGTATAGGTAAACATTTCTTTAATTCGTTTATGTTTTATAAAAAGTTAATAAACATTTACTTGTTCAAACATTTATATTACGAAAATTTGATTTATCTTTTTCCGTAGATTGTATACGGAGAAAGCATATAGTGAACTGTTTGAGGCAACGCCACCGGAAATGCAACGCTCTGATTTAGCACCAGCCATTTTACAATTAAAAGCATTGGGCATCGATAATGTATTGAGATTTAATTTTCCTTCCGCTCCGCCCAGTAAAAATTTACTCACAGGAGTAGAATTATTGTACGCGTTAGGTGCAATTGATCGTAATGGAGAATTAACAGTACCATTAGGTATAACAATGGCAGAGATGCCATTAGAACCTGTTTTGGCGAAATCTCTCATGGTATCAGGTACAATTTTTTATTTTTTTATTTTACCATAAGGAACAAGGAAATAATAATTTGGTAAGGGATAGAATATTTTTATTTGAATAGACAAAACTTGAATAAAAATATCTTATTTTGATTCATATTTTTAAAGTAACCATTTTATTTTTAATCTTGAAACATTTAACATGTCTTGCGACGGTGATAATAAAGCTAACATAAACTGTGAATCATATTTGGATCAAATTTTAAGTACAAATATTTTGTAGACCAGCGCTGTCCAAGCCAAGGTCTCATGAGGTCTTTGGGGTTGTCCACTTCCATCCGTATTGTCATGGACATCGCGCGACGTGAAGAAGGTGACGGAAATGCTAGCTTGCAATAACTGCCTCTGTAGCGTCGTGCGGTTTCTCTGACAATGTATTTAGGTACTGTTTCCTCCGAAGAAACGATCGGAAGAGAAAACGCGCGTAAACGTTTCCTACCCTGGACGGCGCTGTTTTAAACTATCAACCTGAAAAATCTGTTTTATTTTCCACAATGAGATATTAAAGAATCGAGCATTAATTCCAATTTATTACACTTTAAAGCAGTAGGCCATAATGTATTGCAAGATAAATAGCTGCTCTTGGGTTTTACATTTTTGAGAATTACACAAGTGTATGGTAAAAATTATTGACTTAACGTTTTAGATTAATCTAGGATTTAATTAGTAACAAATTTCTTCTTCCATCATTTAAATAAAACGACTTTATTTCGTAAACTTTTATGTTACATTTAAAATATTGTTTTAGATGCTTTTACTTTACTGTTGTCTAAAATACTGCTTTTTTTATCTGAAGGTTTATTTATTTCTTAACTTAGTTTAATTATACTAAATGATTTATTAACAAATTTTTTTTGTATATAGGCGAAATGGAATGTTCTGAAGAATTGACAACAATTCTTGCCATGCTTCAAGTACAAAATGTTTTCATAAGACCAGCTGGAGGTCAAGCTGCTATAAAGGCCAGAGTGGCGCATAGAAGATTCGAAGTTGAAGAAGGAGATCTTTTAACGATGCTCAATGTGTATACTGCTTACGAAAAAAATAAAATATCTAGCTGGTGTCAGAAACAGTTTCTTAACTACAAAGCGCTACGACGAGCTACGGAAATTCGAACACAGATACATTGTATGATGAAGAAATTACAAATACCATTGGTTTCGTGTAATGGTAAATTAGACTAAACATCGTACTTCTTTACATACATTATGAATTATTAAACGTCTTGCCATAACAAATTTTCTTCAATTTTTCTAAGGAAACGTACAACAAATTTTAAAATGTATAACAGCTGGACTTTTTCCAAAAGCAGCATACTTACATTATACTGGCGTATATAAAACTGTGCGTGGTAATAGGGATTTATACATACATCCAAATAGTTGTTTATATACACTTCAGCAACCCCAATGGTTTGTACATGAATTTCAATACTTAATTTGTATACCAATATTGTGTATATATTTTAAGTGATCTATTCTTTTTTCAAGGTTACTTTTCTGTGAAGTTCTACAGACAAATAAAACATACATGAAGGACATAACTGTGATACAACCACAATGGTTATTAGAATTAGCTCCTCACTTTTATGAAAAAACTTCCCTGGAAACTACTTAATATAATTTTTATAAACAATTGCAATAATAACAAAAAAAATTTAACCAAACTTTAAATATCTTTCCCCTAATTTATAATTAAGTATAGCATAGAATCATTAAGATATAAATTTAAGTAAACATTACAATAGAAATATTTAAGATATTATTTTATATAGTAGATATCAAACTGAATGCACCAAAAATACTATTTCATGAATAATAATGAAAGCTTAAAGAAATGAAATAGTTTTACTTCAATAGTAAATAACCCAAATAAAAATGTTTTTCTTTAAATTTTTAAGCCATTTGATTTTTAAAACTTTCTATAATGGTGTAGATTACAAAAAATGTATAAAGAAGCATTTTGTTGATAAGTAAGAACATGATATTTGAAAATCTGTGAAAAAAGAGAATTTAATTTTTGTAAAACAAAACTGTTTCTTCAAAAATTGTTTTCTACAGATATACATTGTATAAGCCATGAAGAATAGTATGACCTTTATTTAAATCGTGTTAGATATTTTTTGTAATTTACAAGTTATTAGTTATCATTAATTTACAAGGCACACATATAAAAGGGACATAATAAGCGAGAGAGAATGAGCTACAAGTTTGCATTACGCGCGACGGTCGCTTTAAAACTTCTTTTTAAAGGTATTATCAATCGATTAATAAATTGTACCTATAAAAATAAGTGTAAATATAATTTTATTTGAAAGCGCGGGTACTGGCAAAATTTAAAAGTATTTCATTTTACACAAAATTAAAAATAATTTAAATAGTAGTCATGTTTGGACTAATTTTCATATATGATAAAAAATGTCCACTACACGGACGTTTTGTACGCCGCGTATTGCACATCACATTTTTTCCGCTGAAATAGGAACTATGTGTGTATTCAATGCAGTTGACTACACGTGGAACATGTTCTGACCCACTACAAAATCGTCGCCTGTTGCATGTCACGAGCGGCGGACAAAAAATGTCTGTAGAGTCCTGGTCTTATTCTACTCATTTTTCTTACAAGCATTATTGTCAAAAAACAAAAAAAATTGAGGAAATCGTGCGTTTTCGCTTATAAAACAAAAAAATGATATATTAATTTTCACTAAACAAATTCACATTGGACGCGTATCATATAATGCGACCGACGTATATTGTATCATGGTAAAGGGACAAAGTGAGGGGAGGTGGCTACTAGTGCCTAGTTTCTAGAACTTACTTCAGGCACTGACGAGATATAAAATAGACGGTTCATCTTACCAAAATTGATATCATACGATCTGAAATACCGACCACCCTAAAAATATCAATGATTTTGGAGCGACCTCTTCGTTTAAGAATAATGATTCCAAGAACTATATTCAACTGCATTATCGAAGTGGGTAAAGATAGCGAACGTAGAAAAATGTTCGTGTATATTATTTGTAATTCTATCAAACACATCGGTCTCAGAGAATATTTATATTTCAGTTTCATATACGCTTTTTTATGAATCACAAAAGTTTTCCATGTTACAATATTATATTTATTCTTGAATCTTAAGAAGGTATTCTAAGTTTACTATTACCAGGTATTGCTATGAGGTTGTTGCAAATGCAGACTCGAAAGAAGGTAGATCGAATCGAAATTTCATCGATCTTCTCTTTTAGTTCTATTAAACATATTATCTAACAAAATAAGGCAAAATTGAGAAAAACGCGATACAAATTGTAAAGATATGTTTAGTCCCTTAGTGAACTGGATTGTAGAGAAAGATGTTTGATGCCATCGCAACAGGTGTTCCATTTTTATCCGTATCCCATCGCGATGTATGCAAGCGTGGAAGTATGGCTTACGATGTCCGACAACAGAGAGAGTGTTCCTGATTTTGGCTACTTCCACAGATCGATACTTACTATATTACCGTGCGTTTCACTGTGGCTGAAACCTTTTTTTCCTTGAAGTGAACGCACCAGAGGATGGCAACTGACTACTCACAATCAAATCAGCTATAGGGCCAGTTATTTGCTCACATAACAAGCAATGGTGACCGGAGCGAGGAATGAGTAATTCTCAAAAAAGAAACTATTTATTTAATAATTGCTTTAGAAAGTATGGAAATTCGAACACGGTGGTTTTAGATGTAGTTAGGTATTACATCGAACGAAGAGGATTTATAACATAATACCTCTCATTTTTAATTTGTACTGTATTTAATTTCTCATTATTCTTTGAATGTCTCTTTATTTTATCTTTACGTAAGATAATTATTTAATTGATTGTTCTTTTGCTACCTAATTAGTTATTGAATTCGTACGTTACTTTAGCTAAATGTATTGCCAAATACATATAATATTGTAAGATGGAAAACTTTTGTATCGCACAAGAATAAATGTATGGAACCGAAATATGAACATTTTCTGAGACTAGGTTCGATAAAACCGCAAATAATATACAGAAACAATTTTTCTGTGTTTATCATCTTTACTGATTTTGATGGTGCAATTAAATGTAATTTGTCGAAACTCAATATACTTTAATCCCTTTGATTTCCACTGAACGAATGACGAGCCCTTGACGTAAATCGTGGAATTTTTAATTAGGCAGTAAATTGGGAAAAGTTCGAACTATTCATTGAAATTTATATTTCTACAAGGAAGGTTCAACGTCGAATAACATAGTTGATTCTGAATAATTCTCCCTTAGAATATAAGATATTACAAGTAAGAGTCTAAGAATAGATAGAACTTGATAAATGTTAATAAATTAGTAGGGTAGCTGTAACTTTAAAACTATTGTTAGTTGAATTGTGCTAAAATGTTCTACATTTTATCTGTTGTCATATCGATTTATAAATATGAATGCAACTTACTTTTACATATTTTCTGAGACTGACCACAAACGATATACACGGATGACTTTTCTACGTTTACTACTTTTACCGACTTTAGCGGTTCGATTGAATATAGTTCCAAGAATCGCCGTTTTTAACGAAGGATCGCTTGAAAACCACCGATATTTTACAAGGTCGGTACTTCAGATCGTGTGATATCTGCTCCGGTAAGATGAAACGTCTATTCTACATCTCGTCTGTGATGTAGCATTTTATGAAATTAGTGTCACATGAACCAAATTATCGACTTTAAAAAAAATCAGTGATTTTGTAGCGCACTCTGTGTTTAAGAACAGTCACTTTGGGAACTATATTTAATCCAATAACCGAAATCGGTACACCTCTGCAAACGCAGTAAACTTGTTTGATACAGATTTAAATATTTGAAGAGTATCCTATATCTCGACGGTGCTATACGGTTTATTTAGTTTTTTACTCCCTACCAACTGTATCGTATTAAATGAACTTACGTCTTAAGCGTTTCTTTTCGGTATAATTTTGTAAAATGTGTAATTAAGGTAAAAAACGTGTATTTAATAGATTTATTTGTAAAACAAAAAATTCATAGTATACAGAAAATTTAACGATTTAGATCCAGTTCAAACTGACGAGTATTTTAGAATTAGGGAAGACGTATGACTACATTCCGGATGTGATAAAAATCTTAATTTTGTGATATTTATTCGAAATTTCGAAAACGACAAGTATGGCTAAAATAGTTGAATCGTTAAAGAGGCTAAGTGTTGAACATGGTACACGAAAATACAATGACAATCGAATTCTTAAAAGAAAAAGCGAATTGATATCATCAATAGAGGAGGCAGTGTCTCTTGATCATAATTACATCCTTGCTATCTGTGGAACCCAAAGGCAAATCTTGCATAATCCTTATGAAATATTTTACGTTAAATCTATAAAGAAAAGTATAACATTTTTTAATGTCTGCCATTTAATTACCTAATTACTCACTTAATTTATATTCATAAATGTTTCTTAAGCAGTGCTATGAAATCTTCCCCCTATTTACTTTAAAACATGTTTTTCAGCTATTATCTAGAGAAATAAACATTTTTGGAAATTTAACTGTTTTAGTATGTATTAGAATATTTTATATTTAATCATTTTTAAGTAATTTTAATGTATAATATTTGTAAGTTTTCTATATAAGAATTGCTTCTTAGTATACTCTTAGAAATTAGTTTAAATTGCTATTGTGTATCTAATATTGCGAGACTTAGATTTAACGTAAACTGTTCAATGGTTACATATGTTAGAAAAGTATTTGCAAAATGTTTTATGAATTAATTTTTATGAACAGTGATCCAGAATTTAGGATCGGTACAGCTCTGTCCGATCGTACATGTGTAATATATTCTGTTGGAGAAAGTTTAAGTCGAACTATTACATTAACTCACAATCAAGCACCTATTGTTGGTATCACATTTAGTCCTACTTCTAGAAACATTTTATATACAGCAACAAGTAAAGGATTGATCACAGCATGTGATTTGCGTGCTAAAGGAAAAGTTATTGCAGAATTTAAAGGTATATATTAATAAAAAAATTGAAAGTAAGAAAACACTGTTAAGTTTATTGTAAAATTCATACCTAAAATTCAAGTATATAATAAATTTAGTGCAATTTTGTCATTTTCAGATTGCTCGGAGGATGGGAAAATGAAACCTCTTTGCAGTTTTGATGTAAGCTATGATGAGAGACTTATAGCAGGTGGTACTGAGCACATAGGAGGAGATGCATTCATTTTATTTTGGGATATCCGAAATACCAATTCAAAATTGTACAATAAAAATAATCTTCTTGGTGGGTACTGGGAATCTCACATGGAAGATGTGACCTGTTTGGCATTTCATTCTAATAAACAAGATGTCTTAGCGTCTGGTAGTACAGATGGATTGATTAATGTCTTCGATCTTACGCAGCCATCGGAAGATTCTGCATTAACTTATTCTTTGAATACTGAATCATCTGTGGTGAGTTACAATTCTCAATGAAATATTAAATATACTAATCCCACATAATAGAATAAAATTATTTTTACTGAGCACACCCTTTAAACAAAAAGGATAGGATAGGCTGGTTAAATGATGATAATCTTTGGTGCACAACCCATACACACTCGTTACAACTTTGGAACTGTGATGGAGCAACTCCGTACACTAAATTTGAACGCAGCAACTTAGCAATTTCTCAGGTTATTACAAGCTTAATTGTAATAAGTATAATTTCTAATAATAATCTGTTTGTGATAGGTATTTGTGTAAAAGTAATGCACAAAAATATTATCAATTTAAAATAATTAAAAATAACTTCCATGCATAAATATAAAATCTATAAGGAGACTTTAAATTATTCTTTATAGACCGATGACCCAGACAACTGTTACATAGTCAGATTTCATGCTTCAAATACTCTTGAGCAAGCATTCCTAGTAGCAGGTTTTAGCAGTGTTAAAGGGTAAATTTCTATATAATTTAAAAACACTGTAAAATAAAATAATACAATGTTAAAATTACATGTATTATTAGTAACACTAATTTAGTATTTAAATGTAAATAACAGGTTTCATGTATAATATTGATATATTAAAATATTTTAGGGAGAATTTAAGGTGCTTGAATATTGTAAACGACCACTTGGAAGTACATAATAATATGATAGGAAATAAGCAAGTAGTACGTGATAGTTGGCTACATAAAAAGGTATAATGTTAATATAAATACATCTAACGCAAAATGAATTATTTATGAATTTATTTGCATTATGAATTATATGACTGTAACTAAGTAAAAATGTAATGCTTTAATATGTTTACAGAGTGGTTCCTTAATAACAGTAGGCGAAGGTGGACTTATAAATATTTGGAAGCAAGCAGAAACAACACCTACACAACAAAATTCTAGCCACAAATTGGTGGCAAAAATTGGGACTGGCAAAGGACGTGATCGTCAACACAGGTCTAAGCCATATTGAAGAAAAGTGATAGGATAAAAATTTGTAAATGCATAAAGAATTTTTGTAAGTAAATGTAATAAACAGAAGAGAAATATCACGTAACATTAACATAATCGTACATTTCCCTTACGTTCTTCTTTATTACAATAACGGTTTTATGTACATTTATAATAAATAGATATTATTTCTTTATGTGGCTAATGATTTAACAGCGATTCATGTATCAATCAAAAAATGCAGCAAAACATGTGTATATAAATGCTAAGGAATGTAAATCACATACCAGTGTTGTGTGTGTATACATATATGTATGAGATTGAAAGAGGAAGAAAAATATTCTAAATATTTGTTTACTCTTTTCAAGTAATAGATTAACTACAATGGATCGCCTTACGGAAAAATTATTTTGCCTCACAATATAAGGATTTATTAAAATAGGAGCTTATGATTTGCACTTGTCATAAAATAGACATATTTAGTGTATTGTGAATAAATGGTAATCTTGATAATGTAATCAAGTAAATAACACGATAATAACAATTAATATTAGTATAATCGATATAACGGCTCTTAGCTTAAAAGTGTTTAATTCTAAGAGAATTAATGCTGATGCATTGAGTGAGCGCGTCTTAAAACAGATACGCGTCCACTTATTAGATATTATAATTTTACATTAACGTTTCCAAAGACGATCGCAGTAGCGAGTATCACAATGATAACAGTAAATATAGTTTTAGAGTAAAATAGTAGGTACAGAGTAAACGTACAAAAATACTTCCCATGAGCAGCAGGGACATAAAGATTCACTAAAACGTGGAAAACCGCGTTGCTAAGAATTCTTTATATCCTTTCTTAAACTTATGCTGTCAGGTGACATCAAACATCGTGGATGCCACGAGACGCACGTAGGCCGCCGTACTACTCCTTAGTTGTTATTCCAATTTGATTCTTCGCGTTACCCTGAAGATGGTGTGCGACTTCATTATACAAAGAAAATGTTTAATAACAACGAACTTTAATTGTATCGAGCTACATTTTACATAGTGGAACGTTCTTAATATATATAAAGAATAGATTCTTTAATATATATATATATATATAATACATATATATTATATATACATATATATAAATAGTATATGTGTATATATATATATATATATATATATATATATATATATATATATATATATATATATGTATGTATGTATGTATATACGTGTGTATTTAAATATCTATCTGGAATGATTTTTTGGAATTACGCTTTAATGTTAAAACTTACTTTTCACATATGTTTCATGTTTTCCTTATAATAAGCATTATGATATTAAGAACAGTTTAATTTGTATTAAGTGTTCTTGAAATGAAGTCGAACACTCATCCATGAAGGCTACTAACAAGTAAAACAATATTATTTATGAGCTGATATATGCTCGGCATTTTTAGTAATAGACTTGTAAGAACTCGTTAATTATTTTTTTCATACTTTACATCTTATGGAAATACTTTTTAGAACTATTGTCACCACGATTGATTGAGACGAGCTGATAGTGTTACTTATGTTTCCTTATGAAGATAAATTAATTAGTCACATGTTTTATCATCGTGCCTCGACGACGCTGTTCTTTATTCGATCATATTGCACGCTACAGCACTTGTGAAGCAAACACGTGCGATATGTATATGTGTATATATACATATATGCGCGTGTGTGTTGTATATCAAAACAAAAATTCTGATTTTACAATAACAATCTACATTTTCAAGTCAAGTTTCCAAGATGACTATTTATTTTGACCATGCTATCCTAAAATATTTAAGTTTCAAATATAATTTTTGTCTTAGTAATTAAGATGAAGTAATATAATTAATATTTTAAACGTGCAGTATGATCATATTTTGAGTAATACTTTCTCTGAAACAGGTTCCAGTTCCACAAACACTCGAAAGCTTTGTTCATTGAAAAAACCTTCGTATAAATAAAATACTTTAGACAATCGAGAAATATCACTGATCTTACATAATGCAATAAATAAAATAACTTGTAGATAATTAAAAAAAAGGTCGCAGAGTAACAATAATGGCAGTGAAAAATCTCGAAGTAAAATATCAAATATAAATCCTACTTGAATTGCTGTTTATTTAACTCAAATTAGGAGTAAACGATTATTTTTGTTAAAGGAATGATGTAATGATACTGGAAAATTAACGACTTCGATTTGTGGCTTGGCACACACAATAGCGATTCATCATTGTTAATAATAGATCTTACCTGTACGTGTTTTAGCACGTATTAAAATACTTTTAAAGTTATTGTATAAGAATAGCTACCGCAGTCACTCACGCATTCATACACATACGTGCATACGCACCTACAAGTGCACACATGTACATTCTTGGTAAAATGAAGTTGTACGCGTATACTTATACGTACATTATTATTTTCATTCATATGCACGCATATCCTTTTGCACGTTTCCATTTGCATACGTATACATAACGTCATACATATGCCATGAAAAAGTATATATACATATCCATGTATATGAATTCCTAATATAATGTATTTCTCTATTTTGCATTTTTCAGCAAGTAGCAACAGATTTGCTTAAAAGATTCGTCTAAAATCATGTCTCTAAAACTGTCAGTCAGCTTAATAACATAACGAGCAAGAATTCAACAAGATCGACTGATCTATCTCATCAAGACGACCCTTTCAATACTTTTTTTTTGCACAAACATTTCTGAGTACTAATCATTATCTTTTTATAAGTTCACATATTTTATATGTATTCTTTTTTATGGTAGGTTTCATGAGATTTTGCATACAAATTATATTATTGCCCTCAGTAGCAGTTGAAAAGTAACATTATCCTTTGTCGATTTATCGATAATAATATGTATGTTTTTATTGACAGTAATGCCATTATTATGGGCATGTTAAATGCATCACTTATATCATGTTGCATTTCGGTATACAACATGATTAAAAATGTCACCAAGTAATGAAAAAGAAAGACAAAATTAAAAGAAGAGAAAAAGGGAATAAACAAGTAAAAGGGAGTAAGTGAAAACAAGAATGGAAGAGACCCAGAGAAAAGTGTATATAAATTAAAAACGAATAAGGGAGAATTGGAAGTAACACTGGAATATTAAAAAATAGAAATATTAAAAATGATAACTCAGTGTTATTACCGAGAAAATGTTGAAAGTCAAAATGACTTTACACGGCTCCTAGGTTGAGCATCTTTTGATTGATTTCGTGAAGGAGTTAGTGTGGAAGTCGGAGTAGCTTCGCCAGTTGTAGAACGCGAGGATCGAGAATGCTTTCGACCAAAACGAAAGAATCGTCAGAAAAAAATTACCTCCTCTTCCAAAGGTTGTTGCAGTTCAGTTCGTTGATGTTGCTGTTGAAGCGAATACTCTGGAGGAGATCGTGTTATTCGCAACGAACGATTCGAGGAATGAATTTGACTTGTACTAGCATGACTGTTACCCAATTCGGGGGAAGAATACGTCGAACCAGTGACAATTGCCGGACTACTTCCTGTTCGCGAATGTCGATCTGGACTATTGTTACTTGTGCCTCCACTCCTGTTATTTGTACAGTAAGAAAATGATTACTAGACTATATTTTAATATTTGTAATCGAAAAGCTAGTATTTTAAATAATCATACGATTTCCAAATATATTATTATAATATATTATTTATACTTTTGTTTATACCTAGTGTTATTGTTGCTTCCGCTAGCAAGTTTTAAAGGCAACTGCTGTTTCACTGGAAGATTACTTTGCACTTTCTGCTGATTAGTAGCGCTAATTAAATTTAGTGGTATTCGTTTAGCATCCGGCTGTGATTTTCTTGACTGCACTGTATCAGTGCCCTGAGTCATATGAGATAAATGAATAGTCGCAGAACCAGGTGTAGACCCTGCAACTAACGTCACTCCTTGTCGTTCTAATGCCTCAAGACGTCGGTATAATTGATCTCGTTGTTGTGTTACGTCTCGCTGTTCCGCCGCCAGTTGTTCTCGTTGTCTTATCAATTCAGTTCGCTCTTCTTCCAGTTGTTTCTGTTCTTGTTGAGATGCGACTCGAAACGCTGCTTTCTCTCGACTTAATTGATCTTGTAAGTTACGTAACTCTTCTAACTGACGATTTGGATTAGGTCTATTATTTGATTTACCCATACTTCCTTCTTTACACGCAGCTAATTGAGCCTGTAAGCTATCGATTGTCGTCATCTGATTACTAATTATACAGAGCAATGTATAAACGTGGTGAGACAAACGAATTGCTGCCCACTGTTGATCTTTATTTGTTTCCGAATCCTGATTTTCTTTTTCGTCTGGACTCTCTTTCATAAATTCACCAACTTTTGGAAGAGAAATTACCGAATGAATCGCAACAGAATCTCGTAACGGATATTTTTCCTACAAAAAGAAAATTGGTTAGTACACTGACTTTAACTAGAGATAAATTTATTTATTTACTTTGTTATGATCAAAACCCGCAAATGTTTCAGCTCTTCGTGGAACACAAAGAGCGGGTGGAATATAGGCCTCACTATGTCGTTCTCCTGCAGAACTTAGACTTCTTGAAAGAGTAGCACCACCCGCACCAAAAGATAACGAACTAGCAAGTCTTGTTGCTTCTTGCACAGCTACAACCACCTACAATGACAAATATTCCTTTTTATAAATTTTCGTTTATATGTTATTTATAGAATTATAATTTACTTTGAAAACATATAATAACAGTAAAAGTTATAACCTCCTGCCATAATTGCGCAGTATCAGTCCCTTCGCTATGAACCAGTCTAGTATAATCTGGAATTTCTTTCTCAACTTTTTCTATTCTTTCATTGTCGCTACATTCATTTCCGCTCCAAATGTTTGCCGCATGTAAAAGTTGCATTTGTAGATTGATTTTTTCTTCAAGCAAGAGTGCCTGCTCAGCATCTTTTTTTCGCAATTCAGCTAATTGTGTAATGAAAGACAACTACTATTAATAATGTAATCCAGTTTTAATAAAAATATGTAATTAACATCATACATACCAACTATTTTCAGAATATGTGATTCTTTAGTTTTAACTAGACGCTGCCTTTCCTCGGCAGAAAGTAGTGATATAGAAGATGAACGTGTATCTCTAAATTCATTACTACTATTATTTTCAGTTAGCGCATCAGTTTCATTTTCAGGTTCTTGCGGACAAGCTTCTACTGCCGATCTAATTGCTTGAATCCACAACTGTTTATCTTTGGGTTTTTGAATTTTCAGCTCAAACATTTCAGGTTCAGCTGGATTGCTACTTATTAAATAGATTCCTCTAGACTCTTGACCCGCCTTTTCACGTACTAGTAACTTTTGAAGCGATACTATACCAGCCTTATTGTCAGGCACAAAAAATGCATACTTCTGATCCCTTTCGGCCAGGAAAAATAATATGTCAGAAAGAACAACCACTACGATGGCAGTCATTTTCCCACGACCTTGCATTAAGTATGCAGTACCTTCAAATTTCAAAATTCTATTAGACGCCATGATATCTGACTTCCTGAATTTGGCACCACGATATGTTGCAAAGGATTTTGCATCAATCCTAAACAAAAATAATCGTATCGTTTGCAGTTAATATTAATTGGAAGCAGACCAAAAGTATTCAATAAAATATATCATTTTCTTACTTATTGTAGATCTCTAGTTTTCTATCTTCTCTTTCTTTATCAGCTACACAAGCATCCACATCTGCTAAAATGTCTTTAACAAGCACTAAAGCTTTGCGTAAATCTTCACCTTCTTCCTGTACAATACCCGTTTTTATAAGTGGTTCAACCAGCAGCGGATATTTTGTTAAACGCTGAGTAACAAACAGGATGCACTCAGGAATTCCTTTCTTTTTTAGCAAAGGACGCGACTACACAGACATTAATGAAATATTTGTTTATATGTTATTATGTGGAAAAGTAAAATAAACAAGAACTATATATTAATACTGTATTATTACAGCTACCTGACATTGACGCACGAACCGGGCAAATCGAGGATTATGATGCAAATAATATTTATAAGCTTCAACAGCATCCCTATGACGACTACAGAATTCTCCATAGGCACTCTTCATACGTTGGGCATTTTCACTAGAGAACTGATCAACAAGTATATCAGCAATTGTAGGAACAACAGGGCTTGAATTTTGTCGTTTGCGTAATTTTTGTAGAAATCGTAAATGAATATCGATGAGGTCGCGTAGTCGGGGAAACATGCGTTCTAGATCTTGTTGACTCAAACGAAAGTGACGTCGAAGACCTTCCGCAAAAATTCTTTCCATAGCAAGAAGTACTAAGCAATGATGTTTCTCCGTAAGGACGAATTCGTAAATGTGTTCTTGTCTTTTTACTTTTCGTTCGCAATTATCAACAAGTCGTAATGCTACGCTATGTCCAATGGCAGCGCTCCAAGAATCAGGTTCTTCTTTAGCTAGACCTAACTCAGGATCTAGACCTTCAAGATCGCCAACAGTAAATTGATGAGCGTCATCTCCAAAGTCAAATTCTTCCCAACCACTAAAATATTTTAATAAACGCTCTTATTAATCAGTAATTTTAGTATATACAAATTATAATAAGTAAAGAGTTTACATAAAGTTACATTAATGACTTCTAATTTGACAAAATTTACTTAAAAAATGTTAAACAAAAATATGTGCAAACCTGGATATATCACGATGTTGTCCATCCCCATCTTTTTCTTCATTTATTGTTTGACTGAAAGAAAAATGTAATTTTATACATTAGGATATTTATATTTTTATTGCAAAAAAAATATATTCTTTTGAAATCCGCAATATTAAAATTGGGTTTACTTCCACGGTTTTAATATATTTTTTAAATATTATAATATACTAGTTACTCATATGAATATGACAAATTATAGTATGTTTACTATTATTTTAATATTACCTTCTATATAAACATAATCTGCAAAGCAGCACCTAAGTTTTGTTTTGGGAAAATATATACGTGTGCACAATGATGTATGTATGTAATTATATTATCACCTGCATAAATCAATGAAGCCTATGTCTAAGGAAAACTGTTAAATATTGGAATTACAGTTTTTCGTAACTGCTTCATCAAAGTGTTTAAAGATGCCAATCATGTTCAACTACAAATGGGACTTTAAAATTACTATAAACAGGACTTAACAATTTACAGAATAAACAAGAAGGTCATTGATGATAGATATATGTTCAAAAGAGATGTTTATATTCAGGTCGGGTGGGGTATCTCCTGCATATAAAAGTTTCAAGCTGTTGAAATACCCATTCCTACATTAGTTCAGTATCAAAATTTGTCAAGATACAATATTTAAGCCGTTTACTTGTAGTAATAAATTATTTTCCCAACCCGACCCAAAATTTTGTTATCAATGTCTTCACAAAATGATATTTTATACAAATGAAAAATGCTAATTATGAGTTGAGAAATACATTTAGAAACATAGAAGAAGTTGTAAACAGGGCTACAAATTCTTAATATGAAGAAATAGTCAAAAAAGAAGGTAATAGAAAAATCCAATCAATTGAAAACACAGAATTACTGCATATGATATTCATTCCTGATAATGCTCGATGAAGAAAATGTTTGACTGTTGGATAACTGTGAGCTTATTTGAATGAACATAAATTATAGAAGCAAGCATATCAGAAGCATAGGCAGGGGTAAGGTGATGTCTCTTCCAGTACAACACAAAGAGGCAATTCAATCGCCGTTTGGACAATGTGTGCGAGAAAAGAATCGAGGAACGATAGACGTGGGCCATCCTACTATTGTGTAGGATTGATACACGAACAGAAACGTACGAACGCTTCGACAGAATAGGAGGAACACATCAGATATCTGAAACTTACTTGACTCCGAGCTTAGTAGCAACTCGCCGCCAAGGGCTGTAACTTGTCATGGCTTTCTTGCTGTTAATTTCCCTTTAATCGCCGAACAATCGATCGGTTTGTCGTAGATGCACGAGAGGGAATGCACGGGGAAAGGAAAAAGCACACACTGCATTAGGGAAACTTCATTTTGCCTTTTGTTTCCCCTCCATCTTCATTTTTCTTATTCTATTACGTTTTTCAACTTTTACGTATAAATTATTCATTACACACCTTTTCACACGTAAATATCATTTTTACGGAAGAATATTATCAACTTGTCTAGTATTATAAACTTTTCCACAATATATATCTGTATATTGTCTTTTATTAGTGACTTAATAAATTATTATTGATTTATAATTGCTATTACTGTCTGTTAATATCACGGTTATAGTTTATGTTAATTTTACATGAGCATTACTAGAATGTTTGAAGAAGTTTAGGTGTAATATTTGATATATTACCATGTATCATCATGTATATGCAAAAGTTTTTATCAGTAATGTTAGAGACGCTAGGATAAACACGCTGAAGCTTGCCATACTATTGGCTAAATTGCAAAATTAATTAGAAATAATAAGCTTCTGAGCCAGCCAAAGCTTCTGAATAATAAGCAGATACAATACCCCTTCTAACTAGTCATTTTTTGTACTACATATAAAAAATTCAATAAAGCCTTTTAGAGTCAAATATGAAATGTAATCATTTTGTTTGGTAAATATTTATAAGTATTGATAGATTAAATTATTTTTCAATAGTTTACTATACTGCATTATTAAGTAATAAATAATGACAAATGATTGAGTTCAATTATTTATATCAAATAATACTTTTTTATAAAAATTCTAAAAAGCAAAAAAAAAAATTGAAATTCCTTGCTGAGCGCAAATATGCGTATGTATTTTTTAACTTATACATTACTTATATTGCAAATAAGAGGAGTTTATTAGAAACTCCAAGTTTAGGCCTAGCCATGCCAAGTGCGTGCGAATCTTGAACCACAGATACGCAGATCCAATGCAGAAAATCTAAAATCTCCATAGTACAAGTTATTTACCTTCCACTTCCAGATGAAGTTGCTAGAGGCAATGACGCAGTAGATCCTCTTTTCACATTACAGCTACTCGAAATTGCGGATATGTTCGATGCAGGTTTGGTAGTAACTTTGCTAGAATGATGTTTCGACTTAATACATTCTAGCACTAGTTGATCTTTACATCCTTGACTTTGATGTACAGATACTCCACAATCTGCCATAATAAAAAAATTACATTTTTATCTAATTTACAAAATATGTAAAAATATAATAGTATATCAATTGCTTCTTACTGTCACAATGTAGAAGTGGCTTATTTGTTGATTGTTTCATACAAACATCACATAATAAACTTCCCTGAGATCCTGCCATTATTGTCGCCCATAAATGCTGCTGTAGACTAGTCTTTTTACCACTTTTATCCTGTAACATCATTACAATTTTTAAAATTATTTATGACGTATTTCACATATTTAAAACATCTACAATGCATAATTTTATTACCTTTCTTTTACGAAAGAAAATTGAACCTCGTTTTCTTCTAGTTTTCTCTGAATGATGATCATCATCATATACTGTTCCACTATTCCACTGTGTTGTTCCACTAAAAATTGAAATTATATATTTTAATCATTTTGTAAAAAATGTCATCAAAATTTATAATGTAGAAATTATTGCAGCAGCAAAAATCTACAAGCATTACTATGGTGTATTCACAAAAACTGATCAATGTATAACTAAATTATAACTAAATACATACATTACTAAGCACTTCATGAAGAAATATAATACACAGAGAAGAATTTTAGTAGTATTCCAGTATTATTATCATATGTATATAGTATAAGAAAATTTTTAGCGATTAAGCTAATACAAACCAGCCACTTTCCCTTGTATGTTGTTAGCAGTATATATTGCACATAAATGAAAAATTGAAAATATAGAATACTTACTCAGTCAGTAATTCATCAAGAGATATTTGAGCATTTGGAGTGCCTTCCCTATCTTCATGGAAATCATGGCTGTTTGCTGGATGAAGGTCCTCAGTTTCAGTCTCGCTTCCACTACCCTTTTCGTTTCTTTCATGACGGCTGTACCATGCAGGATGGTAGGAAATTGTCAAGTACAAACACAAAGTATGCGACTATTGTGTAAAAGATATTGCAAATCAGATATTCTCGCGTGGTGTACCACCGAGATATAAAAGCGTTATAAAGATATAAAGGTGTAAGTTAATTAGAATATAGGAAAAACCATTTAAATGAATGAGAAAGTTTAAATTTGAATTGAAATTCAAATAAAAATGATGTTATCAAATACACTGAATGTAAAAATCAAAACTTTTTAATAATTAAAAAATTTGGATAGTTTAAATAAAGATTAGCCCTTTGTTTTTCATATAAATACACTTTGATTTTTAAAAATTGAAAATCTTAAATCTTAAATATAGTAATAGATAGTGCAATCATGCTTAAATAGTTTTATCTACATGATACAAATTGATGCAAGCATTCTTAAATGTACGCAAGTTTCTAGATTTGTTTTGAACATATTAATAAGTCATGCATTTATATTTTTAGATGTAAATTTAAAAATTAATGTTCAAATACAATATGTACATGAAATATGTGCATTGTTTTATGTACTACTTATATACTGGGTATTTCAATAATTATGGTACAATTGAGAAAGGAGTGATTCTAAGGGAAAAAATGAGTTGAAAATGTACAATAAAATTTTTTCTTTGATTTTTTTTGGTTTTGAAAAAATTGACTTCGAATATTCTTCTGGTAGACATGCATTTAAAGGATCATATGTAGTTTACAAATAGCATTAATATTATATGCAATATTGATTTCTTGTCACTTGCAGTGTAATCCATAATAGTACAATGAACGAAAAGAGAGTTTATTTTACTCTTCGAATCACGTGTCTATCGGGATGACGTTCATAAATACGTTCTTATTACAAGCTTCCAACACAAGAAACATATCCACGCATTTTCGATTACTGTAACTTATCACTGTGATGACTAAACTTTCTACCTGTTCGTAGAAACCAATAGTCGAAAAGAAAAGATAATAAAATAGTAATACAACAACAAAATTTTGCAAAAAATTTTCTCGAAAATAAAGCTTTGTAAGCTTTATATTGTCGACTTATTTTTTCACATAAAATCGTCCTTCCTTGTTGTATCATTATTAGTGGGCCACCCTATATGGTGCAATATAAAGATCGCAGGCTAGATCATCAAAATTACAATACTACTTCATAAATTACAAATGATGTTGAAGTTTTAATATCAGTCAGATAAGTTTGATATAAAATTAAAATTAATATTAAAGTTATTACTAAACACAAATTTACTGAATACTTGTCTAACATTTTAGATAAAAAAATTAATTTATTCAGTATTTATTAAATAAAAAAGAAAAACAATAAAATTAATTATAAAATTTCATGTAACAAACTGTTGAAGAAAATGAAATATATACTACTTGTGTATTGATTATTGATCTAGCTTTACGATCTAAAAATATACTTAATTAACTTACGCTGTAAGTGATGGTGTTGTCCTAGTTACAGACTCTGCTAAGTGAGCATTAACTTGAGGTGTAACAATTGAAGGTGTAGAAATAGATTTCTGGAGAGGCAAACGAGAGCCTGCGACACCAGGCATTAAACCACTACTTTCTGCTAATCTTTGACTACCTTTGAATCGTTTTGTAACTATCTTCTGATATTCACTCTGTTACAAACAAATTTTCAGTGTATTTTATTGCAAACAAAACATTTAAAGAGTTTGTTAATGTAAGCATCCTTTAAATTACCTGTACGAGATCAGCTTCATTAAGAGAGTGAGTGCTTGCTTGTGATCTGCATGCGCGATTACCGACTCCTACAGGTCTGGTACAAGGTTTTCCATGTAATTCTATGTCCATTTCACTGTCTAGGCTACTTAAACTAATACTGCGTTGTCGCTGAAATTGTAATGGATAAACATTCAATATTGTAGTAACAAAAAATACAAAAAGCTTTAATGAAGCAAAATAAAAAAAGCAATCATATCCATGCTACAAATGTGCAACTATACTATATTTGTTTAAAAATGTATCATACAATATTAACCATGTTCTGCGCTTGCAGATGATTTTGCCCAGAATATCTGCGACGCCCACATCGAGTATCCTCCAAGTCAGTCCAACTGCGTCTTCTGTCAATACCTTGTGCATTCTGTGAACGAGGACCTACTGATGGAAAATGTGTAGGAGAACTATTGGTGGAGCAGTTAGCAAGGAGATCTGGATCAGATCCTGTATCATTATTACTCGAACGTGGTGCAATCTCAAGTGAAATTAAAGGACACAGAGAAGGACATGATGAAGTTAAACGTTGTGGTACATCATTATGGGATGTGCGATGATTATCTCCCCAGTTGTTCAATGTCAGATCTCTCATACGTTGAATGCAATCGTGGATTTCATGCAAATGTTGTAAGTTGTCCTCTGCAAGGAGGTAAACCAATTGTTAACCACAAAAGCACAAAATTTTCTAATATCAATTGGAATTCAGTTCAGTGCATTGTAACGCATTATGTTACATAGATCAAAAACCAAAGAAATTTACCCAAGACAGGGTAGTTCTTAGCAAGACTAGGCGAGTGAGGTGTGACACTAATAATTGGCACCAAAGGATTAGGCTGAGTTTGAATGTTAGAGCCGAGTGTAAGCAGTGGGTGCTGCTGTTGTTCATCAGTCCCTTCAGACATAGTGATAGCCGTTTTCTCTGTATTGTCTTTGGTGTAGCCAGATCCAGCAATTATATTTCCACGTAGATTTAGACTGCCAAGATCTCCATTGATAAGAGGTATACGATCGCAATCAGAATGCGATGATCCCAAATAATCAGTTATTACATCTTCTTCACTATCCTCCCCACTGTTTGGACACTCATCTACAAATAGATTGAAAACAAATGTTATTTTTAATTATAACTATCTAACAAAAGTACAATGAAACTGAATTTGTGATTTTAAAATATCTAGTAGTCAGATTGAATAATAAGTAATAAAAATAAGAAATTATGCATTATAAAATAAATTATTTAAATAATGAAGAAAAGATTATAAGATAGCCTTATGTTTCAAAAAATACGAGACTCGCGTGCAACAAGGAATGTCGCATTTCGTAAACTGCATCGAGATATGAGAAAACCAATATCCAAATGTCCTCGCGCCTATTGACTGCAGAGGGAATAAATAGGACCTGCTCCCGACAATCGCAACAGCCTTCCGCTCTCATGTCATAGTAATGTATAAAGACATATTCAATGAAAATCAGGTCAAAATGTTCCATGGCACGTATCTGCAAATTCTACCTCACAAACATACGAGCGTTAATATCAAACAAATGTTTTCGATCTTTATATCGATAAAAAATAGGAAAACTTAAAATTGTGATTTTATCTTGCCGCGTTAATATCGGTCAGGGAT
The DNA here is from genome assembly GCF_051014685.1 of Ptiloglossa arizonensis. Classification (NCBI taxonomy): domain Eukaryota; kingdom Metazoa; phylum Arthropoda; class Insecta; order Hymenoptera; family Colletidae; genus Ptiloglossa; species Ptiloglossa arizonensis. The sequence continues at coordinate 4,318,261 of NC_135056.1, read as the reverse complement.
AATCCAAGGTCGTCCGTCGGTTCTTGCAATTTTGGGCGTAAGGATATTTAACTTGAATCGATCTAACGTTGGTTAACAACTGATAAGAGTAAAATAAACTTTTTTAATCTTATTATCTCGGTTAATCAAACAAACCTCTTGTTATATATAATCAAACAGTTATACGGTCAATTCATCGAAGAAAGGTAGTATACGCGTCAATAAACTTATACAAAAACACCAAGGTTTTAATGATTACTCTTGATGAAGATGTTCTATCAACAATCATATTCTATTTTACCTACACGATGACTCGATGAGCCGTTTATTGTCATCCTCGTATTAAGAATAAGTATATGCGTTCGAATCGTGCCAAGTACTTTTCCAGGAAGCAGGGGGTAGACACACTGTTGCTTTTCCCCGTAGCTCCCGAGCGCGAATTGATCCGTTGGTCCGCGCGTGCCACCCCACCTCCGTGCACCCCCGATCCTTAACCGACCTCCAACCTTCAATCTAATACCTTTACTACCACCCTTTTTGGTAAATTCATCTCTTGCCTCTGTATTTGTGACTTTTCTTTTGGAATAGTGTTTTTTCAATAATTTATCAAATGCTAATTGAATCATTTTTAGATTTAAATTCTATTTTCACGAAGTTTTAAATAGTTATATTTCTACTAAAAAGTAGAATTTAAATTCTACTTTTTTTTTTAAATTATTGTTCAAAACTGATATAAATCTTATTATATTATAATAATAAGTTTTATATTAGTTTAAGATAATTTTTTGTATTTCTACTATAGTGAAAATTCTGTTTATATGCAATAAGAAACAAAATACGTTATTTATAAATTACTATATGTAAGCCTTAATAAACTTGCATTTAAATGGGATTGTATTAAAAGATAATATATTATAATTCTTATATTTACTTTCTTTGTTTAATAAATTTGTATCTCTAATATATAATTAATAACACTTAATAACATAAAACATTTATTTAAATATTTATTGATCATGCTTTCATAATACATAATTACTCTACATATATACATCTAATACTTTTTAAATAATTAACTTTTATTGCTTCTAATGTCTGGAAGTATTAATAAACTGTATAATTTTAGAAAAATTGAAATACCCTTTTTATTCATTTTATTTTATAATGGCATTACATCTATTGCAATGAAAATTGTAGGTGCAAGTTTAGTATACATTCTTTAAATGTGAAAATTAGAAAGTTTTTTTTTTAAAGGTTTTAAATTAGAAAACTCTTTAAGATTCAAACACTCTCCAAAAAAGGGTAAAAATTTATGTAAGTACAGTTAAATATTTTCCTGACAGTAACTTAAAAATAAAAGAATACTAAGTTATATTCAATTATTAAAAAAAAACTATTTACATATAGTATAACATTTATTCTATTCAAACTTACAGAGAAGACTGAAGAATTAGTATTGAAGAATTAGCCTTACAGTAAATTAACAACTGTGTAACATTCTAAGAGATTATGAAAATAGGCAAAAAGATTTCAAGATGTCTATGTTATAATGCTAATGCTACTTAATATTACTGATATCTACATGGAGAATATAGATTATATAATAATTCCAATTTGTTGTAAAACTTTTATCAAGTACACTAAAAATTTTTACTTCAAATTATATTTTTATTATCATTGTCTATATTATTCATCCAATATAATTCTACATGCCTATTATGTAAATGATAATAAAACAACAAATGTACATATTTTTCTTAGAATCACTAAGCAATTGTTAGTACTTATAGAAATGTATATTTTCACTACATAGTAATATTCTAATGGGTTATAAATATGAAAGAGTGCATGTACAACATAAAAGTGTATGAAAATAAAATGTTAATAAATGAAATATAGACAGGATATTAACTTTAAAGGATATTACATTCATTTTTAAATATTTTATTGTGTACAGTAAAGATATCAATTAACATATATATTATCGATAGATAAAGTAGTCAGTGAAATGTTCTTTGTGTTAGTAGCAACTTACCAGACGAAAACGGAGCCAGTATTTCCTGCCGTTTCTCCATCTTTTTTGTTTTATTTCCGACGGTTAAAGGAATGTTTAATTTTTCCAAGAGCGGAAACTGAAACATTTGTAAACATTTTAAATAGCATTAAATTACATTCACTACTTCGAAAACATTTCACAAAATCTCGAAAACTGGATGAACTTAATGCAGAAAAATCGAAGAGAAAATTAGCAAATAAAAAGGGTCTAATGCGGTTAATATATTTAAAATTCATTGTTAAAAAAGAAAACATCAATTATGCGTATAGTATTTTATACTTTGATCGGGGCGACGTATACACTTTGTTGCCAAAGGAAGCCGTATTGACAGGTAAACGCTCGAATTGATTATTTCGTTTATTAAAAGGTATTACTCGACATCGAAGAAGATACGTACCTAAAGTGTAATAATTTCTATAAATCCATTAATATTACACGTGTTTTATTACATGTAGCTCCTTCATGGGGAAACAAAATGTTGCATCTGCCAATCTGTATCAAGCAGTCAAGGCACGTCGACCATTTTGTACTAGCCCAGTGCTGTCCAACATAAGCTCCAGAGCTTACAGAGCTTCCCCCACTCTACTCGTTACTATGGCTATGATACAGGAACGCTAGCTAATATCGTGTAATGTGTAGATATGGATAAGCAGAATAAGGAACTCCACCCATGAATAACACTGTACAATCGAGGTGTATACATTAAGAAATCGTAGCGTGTGGTGTGATACACATGAAACGTTTAGAACAGAGGTTCCCAAACTTTCTCTGTTCAGGAAGTTTTAGTGGCTCAACAATTTTACCACGACAAACTTACTATTCAGTAATGTTTTCACGGCGTCTTAGGTCACAAAATGTACCTAATCATATTAAGTAATTACATAATTTACATCTAAATAACTTAATGCTTAATAAATATTTATTACTGGTTGAAAAACTGGAAGTCGTTATAAATACATTTAATAAAAGTTTTCAATATTTATAGATAACCTCTCTGAAAATTTCAAGCATCCCGCGGCGCCCTACGAATTCATTACAGCACCCCGTCACATAATTTGGGAATCACTGGTTTTATAAAAATAACAGTAACTATCAGGCGCGTTCTTCAGCAGATGTTCTTGTTGGACCGGAGTTGGTAACTTTCCCTTGAAAATGGCAAGAATATTCAATCAAAAAATGTTACCAACGCCTGCACCAACCCAAACGTCTGTCAAAAACAATAACAGGTGTTGGTTGGTGTAGGCTCTGATGATACGACACGAATCAAGTGCCAGTGTTCATCTCAGGCGCTAATGATAACATGATTTAAAAAAACTTTTTTATTTGTACAATATTTTACAATTTTTGTGTACGTTACCTTTAAATATTTTTGTCACGTTTTCAGTTAATATAATTCTTATTTGTAAAGTAATTTAAATAATGTATTTAATGTATGTAATATGCATGCTTTAAATTATGCTGGTGGGTTTTTTTTTGTAGGAATAGTAAGAGTATTAAAGTAACTTCAAATTTAAACGTTTGGCGGTACTGAACAAATCTGGTCAAAGAACTTGTGAACATCGAAATATATTAGTGTCAATACGAAGAACTGTCAAAACTTGGAAAATGACAGTGTCTTGTAACGAATTTATGTATAATTAAGAAGAATAACTGTAATTAAAAGATATAATAATGAGATGTAAATTTTATTAATGAAAAAAATTGCACTTCAATATCGTCTGTCATTGTTTACTTAAATTTTGAAACAATATAGATAACCTGAAAATACATTACTATTCCGAATATTAATTATAGTTTTCTGCGTTATTGTATTTTATCAGTTTTATTTTATCCTTTAATGATATTACTTACGCGGTATTATGAAGGTATACGATGGAGGTTTCGGAGAGAACAAACGTTGTTAAAGATTTGGATTTAACCCTACAACCTCGTATTGTTCCACGATATAAGACTTGGCTTCCTCTTGCTACACAACAGGTAATTATCTGTATAAAATTATTATTTTAAGTTTAATTTAAATAAAATTGTACTTCCATGTATATAGTATAAATGCATAGTAATTATTAGTGATGATAATTTATTTGATCTTTTATGAATAAAACATGTTGCCAAGCTCAATTTTGAAATAATAATAAATTTTTATATAATTTTATTGATATATTAATTAATTTTATTTTATATATAATTTTCAGTTAAGGCTTAGAAACCTTATACAAATAATAGGATGTAATTTAAAGGCAAGTGCAAATAACGAAGTTTGTTGGTTTTATTATACTTTACATAGGACAAGTATGTCTTCTCCTTTGTACACAAGTGAAACAATTGACAATGCAAATCCAAGGTGGTCAAGTCTTGAAGTACCAATTATATATGCCACCGGTTATTCAACTGCCAGTGGTAAGCTTTATAATTTATTACACCTTAAATTTAATTAATGATTCACTGGTATAACTAAACCTTAAGCTTTGTAACTACTTGTTTTTCGTAAATTGAATATACATAAATTGGTATATTTAAGGCTTTTTAATTGAGAATATTCTAGAATTTTTATTTATTATCCTATTCAAATTTATATTGTACAGAGTATAAATTCTTTAACAGAGGTTATTGTAAGGCTATGGAAAAGGATGGTTATGGATAATGTGATGACTGATGTAACTGTATTTACATGGGGCATATCTTTTAATGGCTTAGCATACATGGGCCCAAAACTACCAAATAATTTAGAAACTATACTAAAAGAAAATTCTCTAATCTTTCAATTTCATGGTGGTTTTTTTACACCAGTATATTGTTTTATTGAAACTCCTGAATTAAAAAGATATCTACATATAAAAGTCAACACCCACGAAATAAAAGATAGTTATACTGTGAATAATCTGAGCAGATTAAGAATTGCAATGAAGGAATTAATGCACCAGACAGTATTAGTGCAAAAACTCAGAATGCAAATAGCTTCTGGAGATAACTTCCATACTCCAAAGTACTTTCAATCTTCATTAAATAGATTATTTCAACCTCGTAAGGTAAATAAGGAGAAGAAAGCTGAGATAATAAAAATACGCAAGGAATTAGAAATGGCTAGATTTAGAACAAAATTATTAGAAGAAGAAAGAACAAGGAAAATGGGAGAATTAAGAGTACTAACTCAGTTACATTCTAATATCATGGAAGAAAATCAAGATTATGGTAGCAGTTATTACATAATATTATTTATTAATTTTGTGTTATGTATCACAATTTAAGTAAAACAATTGTAAGATAAACATTTATTTGTATTATAGGTCTAGATTTGATGGAAAGGTACAGAGAACTTAATAAAGATATAGAAAGATTATACGAATGGCGACAAAATCAAATAGATACAAGAGAGACATATGTTCAATTGAGTAATCAACTTGCTCACAGAAGGAGACAATTAATTTCAGAACTAAGTTTAATATACCCTATTTCTCAGGTATATATGCAATATGAAGTAAAATAGAAAATATAATAATGTATAACCACGTTTTTAATTATCAAAACTTAGTCAGAATCAAATTCTGATAACATTTTTATTGAGTAGGATGAAAATGGAAAATTTCGAATACATAATGTACATTTACCTGATAGCGAGGATTTAGAATTGTCAAATGATACCGAAGTGGCTGTAGCATTAGGATTTGTTGCGCATACCACACAAATGATTGCTAATTTCCTTAATATACCCACTCGATATCCTATTATACATTATGGATCACGTAGTACAGTTATAGATCATATCAAAGAAAACCTACCTGACAATGAGAGGCAGTAAGATTTTATTTTTATTTACTTTTAAATTTGTATTTGAGTAATAATATAATTAATAATCACATTTACAGATTCCCACTATTTGCTCGAAATAAGGATAAATTACACTTTCGTTATGCTGTTTATTTATTGAATAAAAATATAGCTCAATTGAGGTGGTACTGTGGCCTTCCAACAACAGACCTAAGGGCAACTCTTCCAAATCTAGCTACCTTAATAAATATTAGACCAAATCAATCACAGTATGTAACTATGTTGTCGTTGTTATTGAACACAATCAGTGTGAGATATTTTATAATTGTGAAAATGTTTTATAGTTTGGATAATTCAAAACGAACATATTCTATTTCATCTTTGGATATTGAAGTTGGAAATGACAAACAAAATGTACCACTAACACCACCAATACAAAAAATAATTTTTGAAAAATGTCATCGATCATCGCGATCTATGAGTCAGTTGAAGAGTATAAAATCTTCTCTCGGCTTTTCTTTGGATCAAGGTTTAGATAAGCCTGTACAGTCCCTTGTTTTAGGCAGTCAATCAAAACGGATTTGTAAATCGGAAGAAAGTGCCATTGACAATAAAACGTTGGTACTAGTAAAAGATAGGTCAAGTAATAGTAGCAATGAAACCTTAAATAACGCTATTTTAAGTAATATCAGTGGTACAAATGTCGAAGACAGCACTCAAGTAAATAATGAAAGTGCAATAGAAAGTAATATTGAAATCATGATACCTACATCAGTTTTTAAATCAACTAATGCTGCAGATAGTTTAGAAGGTTCGGTGAGCATAAGAAATAGAAGCTCAAATTCTGTAAGTAGTTGCGAAATGGCACTTAATAGTAGTCAAAATGAAGACGATAGTTTAAATGATAATAATGTAATTAAAAAAGACGAAATTGAAGAATCTATTTCAATTACCAATGAAATCTTGAAAAATGTCAACGACGTTATAGATAATGCTCTAAAAAACGGAAGACATAGTGAAGATTATAGTTCAGAAAATGAAGTTCCACAAGATTGTAATAATCTTAGAATGGCAGACAGTGAAAGAAGTTACAATATTCGTGAACATAGTGCAGTTTCTATAGGAACCTCAACATGCAACAAGGGACATTTTACTACATCATGCTTATCATTAGACGAGATAGTGTTATGTACTGACGAAGAAACTAAAAAGAAACAAAGGACAAGTTCCACTTGTAGTTATCCAGAAGAGTATCCATCATCAAAAGAAACTATGATTCGAAAGCGATATAACTCAGAATTGAAGTAAGTTTCTACTAAAAAAGAAAACATGATTAATTCTTATTGTTTTATATCTATAGACACATAAAAGTTATAAAATAGACGATAAGTTTTCTTTGTTATAGGAAAGATAAAGTAGATTCGTTGCATTCTAAAAATTGGTGCCATAATGATGCAAATAGAGAATCAATGGTGAGTTTCACATGTAAATTTTTGTTGAAATCTTATTTTTCATTACTGATACACTGTTATTTTTATTATTTTAGGTGGAAACAGAATTAGTACAAACAGCACAGAAATCAGGCTGTTATCCGTATGATGAAACAAATAAGTGTGACTTTCAGGTATCAAGTGAATATATAGACATTATTAGACGTAGTTCGGAAAATTTGTATGCACTCACTGAAGCTTTAGCCAATAAGAAAAGTAGTTTTAAAGTAATGAAACCACGTCTGTAATATTTACATTCTAGAATATAACACAACACTGTTATTGCTCTACTAGTTGATATCTAAGTATACCAGATGCCCAAACATTTCAATGGACAATTTGTATAGAAAAATTAGAATTGATATTTATTAAATTATTACATGGAAATATGAAATAAAAAAAAAACTTCATACATTTTTTCTTAATTATTGAAACATGAAATTTTGCATTTATTTAATAAATAGCTTATTTAGGATTTAATAAAAAAAGGGAATATGAAATTGAAAGGAAGAGTAGGATATAGACAAATTATAATGTTTGATTCTATCTATTATAGAATTGCATTGTATTAGTTTTGAAATTTTATGAAAATTCGAGATGCGACACGATAAATATATTTCAAGTATTATTATTCATATTTTACAAATTTAGCTGCACACATTTGCGCAATATATGTTGTGCAATTATTCAATATTAATTGTGCTTTATATTGATGAAATAATATCATAAATCTATTGATCAAATTGCTAATCAAAAGAAAGAATTTCTTTGTACATGTTACTACAATCAAAATCAATGTACTTTTATATTTTTTTAATTGTGATGTTTATATTTCTAGTTGGTACTTTTAATACCTCTATGTATAAACAAAATAATTATGTTGACTTATGTATATATATTTTATTATACTTTAAATAATTAAGTTGAATAGTATTTGGTTAATAATTGTAACATACAATTTGAATTTTTAGACATAGTTTTTACTTTTCTGGTTATAAAATGCTATTATCTATTCAAACTACATATGAGAGGACCAACAAAAGTAGTGAAATAATTATTACTTAACAAGATAATTTCTGTACTGAATTTATGCAACTTTCTTAACAAAATATTACAGTATAAAGGAAACAAAAAAGCATTAGATATTTTTAATGATAAACTACAAAATTTACTATGTTTAAACGAAGCAATATCATATTTTATAATAAATTTATTATACCAGTGTAAGTATATGCTTTTTACTAAATTATCAAATATGTTTTATAATGCAATTACTATTATTTACTGTAGTTAAAAACATTATATTACTAACTTCACATATAATAACTACTCTAAGATAAATTTGAATGTATATAAATACTTTCTTTTATTCAGTTTATTGATAGTGATGCAACATATGTATATATCTAATGTATATTGCATTATAGAAATACTTTTAAAGAACAGAAATTTTATCGTTATTGTAATCATTAAAATATTATTTTTACTGCATTTATGAAGATGATTGATAAAATTTATAATATTTTCAACATTCTAATATTTAAAAAAATTATACATTATAGTATTTTATATATAAGAGTGCAAATAAAAATATGTTACTATTTCTTATGAAATCTATGTCAGTAATTTCTTAAACTTATTATATGGTTAAAACTATCGTCTTTATATACGAAAACGAATATCAAGTGGTCAGTGAATATATTTAAAATAAAATAATGTATAGAATACACATATAGTTGTCGACAAGTGTTCGAACACGAAAATGAAATTTGTTCAATTTAATTTTATTGCTATTTACATACCATTTATTCAAAATGTGTTTACACGTAATTAAAATACATTTCCTAATCTTCAAAACTGCGTAAGAGTAAATAAAAACAAATCATTTTTATTTAAGTAAATAATGTATATTTATTATACAGTACAAGTATAGAGCCATAAAAATTTTCGTATAATCGCGGGATAATGCGTAGGTGCTCTATTATTAAAACAAATGACACAATAAAACATCTGAATACTAAATATTAACCGTAGGATGTTTAATAATTTCTAAGCAAAGAATATGATCAGTTCAGTTGTGAAATTAATTCGAAAACATGAATTGCGATAAAAAACGAAGAAAAACAACCATTGAAGAGCGCAAAACTATCATTATTTTATTTCAAAAATAAAAATCATTAAAAGAAATTTTAAGCATCGTAGTAAAATTCCACATTCCACGGTACATTATGTTATTAAAAGATTTAAATATGATGAAGGATGTGACGTTCATAAGCTACATATAGGAAAACTCAAGTTAAGAAATAGGGAAGAAAATTTTATTTGAAGAAAAATATAAGCGGACTTTAGTATAAGTGCAATAAGTATTATAGGAGAACTAACAATAAGATAATTCAACGGAATTGATGTGCATGCTGAAACAATATATCGTACATTACATCGAAATATTAGTTTTCATACACGTACCGCAAGACGTAAGCTTTTCGTGAGCGAAAGTAATCAAAAGAAACGATTGCAATTTCCAAAAAATTAAATTGATAAATCCACATCGTCTTAGGAAAAAATTATATTTGTTGACAAAAGCAAATATAACATCTTTCAAAATGATGGAAAAAAAAAAGTGTGAAGGAAATCAGAAACTCTGTTTACAGTATTGTTTCGTTATAGGTCGTCCACTTAAAAGCAAGCACGACTTACAATAAATTAGTCCTTTATTTTGTAGTTCTTTTGTTCTTTGCCGCGACGAGTGTAATAGACTGCTAGTGAATGAGACGGCACATGATAGCAGTAAACAATAAAAGGCCGCTCAAGTTTCAACAGCTTCAATTTTATAGGGATACAGGTAACTATATATCATTCTTTTTAAAAGAAAAGTTATTTAAATTTTCGAAAATGTTAATAAATCGTACTATTACAATTATTATTGTAATTGTGTGTATAATTATAATTAAATTATTAAATTGTCACGAGCCAGAACTTTATTAACAATAGGAAGAAAGATTGACATTCTTAAGTTGAACGTGGTGGGAGAAACTATCTCTAATTGAACAAAATAGTATCAAATCTGTATAAAAACAGTTTGACACATTCAACATGAGGAAAGTAAATCAGGAAGCTATACAGCTAAAGGAATTCGTAAAAAGAAAAATTCTTATAAATAAAAAATATTTCATTGTAAATATAAAAGTCATTTTAGGCAGAGTTTTTAGTTTTTAGTAATAATAAGATGTTTTGTAATTCTATACAGTGAGGCAGCAGCAGCCCCAGGAATCCATTTGTGTAATGAAGTTCAGCTATTCAAAGATTTAGTCAGTTCTGCACTTAAATCCCAACAGGTCTGTTGTAAATCAGGATCTAGTTTCTTTTTTGATACATAGGGTTTACAATCACGGTAAATATTACCACTTTCATTAGATAAGGAAGGCTCAATTGCACAATGTAATACAGTTTGTGCAGCCTGTGAGAAAAATATAAATATAAATAATATATATAATGAAAATATTCATTACAAAAATATGTGTAAGGTATAAAAATATTTATTACCTGATTTGCAGAACGTAAAATTAATAGAGCAATAGGTAAAAAAAATATGTAAAAGTACCAACTCCTTTTAACATTTCTGAACAATCCTGTGTAAGCAAAGCCAGGACAAACCATATAAACGTTGACACCACTATTTTTAGTTCTTTTTGCAAGTTCAATACCAAAATAAACATTGGCTAATTTTGAATTAGGGTAGCCTGCTAAGGATGTTAAATCTCCAGATTCAAACAGCTTAGAGGTTATAATAACAATCCTGTCATAAATGAGTTTCAATAAATGAATCATAAATTACATTCATGTGAATTCTATTTTATAACACACCTGCTTGGTGCATTTTGTTTTAAATGATCTAAAAGTAAATTTGTAAGCAGAAAATGACCTAAATGATTCACACCAAATTGCATTTCAAATCCATCTTCTGTTAAATCATGTTTTTTAAAAGGAACATATACTCCAGCATTATTAATTAATACATGAATTTGTGGAAAAAGTCTCATTACTGCTGTGGCAAATTCTCTGATTGATAAAAATGATGCTAAATTTAATTTCATTGGCACCTGTAAAGACAATAACATACACACAAAATAAAAAACAGTATTAATTTATAATAAATAAAAAAGCAGTTATAAAATAATGTTTACCAATTTTCCAGTAGATATTTGAGAGCGTATGTCATGTATAGCATCGCGAGCATTTTCTAAATTTCTACAAGCCATAATAACTGTAGCTCTTCTTTTTGCCAATTCCTTCACTGTTTCTCTACCAATACCTGAATTAGCACCTGTCACAATAAATACTCGACCTTGCAAACTGTCCATATTCTTGCATCTTCCCCACGTTTGTTCCCGACATTTTCGGAGTAAAGCAACAAATAATGCTGTCAGTAAAATGAAGTAACACCATGAAGATACCATACTTGCTCATTAAATAATTAAACTCTGGGTACACTTCGAATATTTTAATCAAAAAATGTTTGCAGACGATAGGTTAATAAAAATAGAAATACTTTTAACGCGTATTTATACGCATCGATATACAGCTTAACCGGCCTTTATAGGATCGAACTTCTAGGTTAATCTAAAAATATAAACATTAATACAAACTCCGGCATATTAGATTCAAAGTTATAATTAATAATATTGTCTAGTTTCCAAGTTTCTGTCTCAATCTCTTTCTTTACATCTATGATGAATTCATACAATTACTTTATTTTTCTACAGTTATTGATTCACTATTTACACAATCTTTATATTGTTAATCTTAAAAATCGTTTATATGCTCAATTCAAACTGCGCCTAAACAAAATCATGCGGTTGCGGCAGAACTAAAATGACAGTATTCTATGGCTCGAATAGAGACAATACATACAATTTATACAAATTTTTATTTGTATATATAAATAGTAATGTTTTAGTTTTTTTTTTCTTGAAGGTTTTATATTTACAACAATTTTTTATTGGACGCTTTGCTGTTGTTTTTTAATCGATTATTGAATTTTTTCGTGTTTCAATTCAGTAATCATCTACCTATGATACACTTCTTGCCAGGGACGTAGCGACCATAGTCACGTGGTTTTATTTATACATAGTCCTTTTAATTAAATGCAGTGTATAATAGGGTATACAATTTAATAGATGCATGTTTATATACTGTCATGTTTATTGATTGAAAACTGACACCAGTTGGAACCTTTACCGTGCATGTATATCTTTTATTAAAAGAATTTTCATAACACAAATAATTTATATAGTCAGCTGTAATAAAAGTTTATGGTATTTGCAATGGGAAATCTTTGTACGTCTTGTTACAAACAATCGTCGACAAGTGAAGACTATACACCAGATTTAGTAAGACCTAAATATTGAGGTTATCAACACAAATATGAATATTTTTTATACAACTACTTACATACATTTGTATTGTCATATGGTTACTTTATAAGGATGTTTCAATCATAGGATGCAAAACTTTACAAGTATATTCTACTTATTATAAGGCTACAAGAAATTCATGTGAATGTGGATCTGAAAACAACTATTATTTTAATTATAAACATTTATTCTTTATAATAGAGTTTGGTAAGAAATTGCTAAAAATAATTTCTTTCTATAGGAATAAATGCCTTACGTCAATATCTCATAGACTGTCAAACACAATTAAAAATTCCATAAATATTTTGAATATTCTTGAGTACTTTTATAGTAGCAACATAAGTACCATACATGAGCATCTTGATGTGTCCTCATACAGTTCATTGTCTCTAATTTTAAGCTGACTCATTAGATTGCAAGTATTGTTTCTAACAAAAAGAAAATAACACTGCTATATGTATATCTAAACCTGATAAATGTTCTTACCAAACTCCATCATAAATTAAAAGTGTTTATAATTGGAAAAGGAAGTATTTCTAGACTCATTTCCATATGCCTTTTTGTCATGCTTACAATAAGTAGAATGCGCTCCTAATTTGAGTGCAATTATTACTGAAAAATCCTCTACACATAACTTTTTAGTTACTTTTAATTTTATTGATATAATTGTTTTTGTTATTATTTGTTTACTTTTTTTTATTTACTTTTATACTCAGTATTGTTAAAAACTATATATTTTTCACTTAAACTATGAACTTTTTGTAAACACAAGTATAATGACATACATATTTAAAACAAGATAATATATTATTTGATTTAAAACCTTAAAGTATAAATAAGAAATTATGAAATGATTATAATTTGAGATAATTTAAATAATTAACAATATTTATAATTATTTTAAAAAATAAGACAATTTCATATTTAAGAAAATATTTGGTAATTACTTACATTAAGAGTTACAACACTGATTTTGAAATATATTGTAAAACTTAACATTCTGAAATTCAGAATTCTTTGTGTAATAACACTAGTTTTTTGTGAAGATCTCAGAGCAGTTGTTATATATGCAGAAAAATATTGTTCAAAATCTTTCTCCTGGCAACATATTTTAATTTCATCAAAATCAGTATTGCGAACCCTAATGTAAATAATTTCTAAATATTTTTTAATGTAGGAATTTAGGAGACTGAAACAGATGGAGGCTGCAGAAAAGAGGATTCATGAACAACAAAATCGAGGTATTAAAAATGTAGAAGCTGTTAGAAAACAAGAAAGGATAGACCAACAACGTATGAAACGTGAAGAAGAAGCTAGTAATATGAATACAAAATCTCCACTGAAGGTAAAAAGATTAATTTTTTAATAATTAGTCATAAATTTATGATCATGTATTACTTCTCTATATTCACATATGTGAGTTATTTTAGGTATTATTAACATTTGTGTATTACTACTGAAAGATATTTAATAATGATAAAATTATCAATTTTGTTTATATTCAGATGCACTGCAATAAATTTTGTCTTATTTCAGTGGCAAGTAAGTTAATGAAAGAAGAGTCAAACAAAACTGCATTATCTGTGAATTTATTTTATAGAGCACAGTTATTATGTAAGCAAAAATCATTAATCATGTATACATAATACACAAGAAATATATATCAAATGGTACATCTTTTGACCATAATTAATGATACTAACAAAGTTGTAAGTTTGCATTTTATGAAATTAAATATTTCAAGGGAATGTTAAATTATATACATATATGTTTTTACACAGCATTTTCTATCGTACTTTAACTATTTATATTAAATATGAATATTTTATACAGCATACAAATAAAGGAAGAGTGTGCTGTGCAGTATGATCTAGGTAAATAGACAGAATGTTACAAATTATTATGTATAAATGATTTTTGCTTAAATATTTTATTATTTTTGTTCCACACTATTACTACTATTGTAATAAAGATATATTTTTGTTATATATGTGATTATTCAGAAATTTTTAAATATTTTAAGAACAGAGATGTTTATAATATATGCTGTAATTTATGAATTAATAATTTAAAGGTATATACACTAATAGAATTGATTTAAACTCATTTAAAAAATTGATAATATTAAAATTTACATTTTAATTCGTTACTCATTTATTTTACTATTATTGTTTAATATATCATTATTAAAATATGTACTTAAAAATATAATACATTCTTATTAAAAGATACTTGTATCACAAGGGATAGGTCTAAAGTCATTCTTTTAAAAATTTGATAGAATAATAACATAAAATTTGAAGAAAAATGAAGTGAATAATACATTTGATTTATACTTATTTTTTACAATATGCCACATAAATTTAAAATAATGTAAGTTGTACAATAATTACGGTATTGTTAATCGTGTATTATATTTCGTATAATGTAAAAAATTTGTGTATACATAAATAGCATAAAATAAAAATAAAAAAATATACAGTTGAATGTGTGACATTTATAAAACTGTTTTATGTACATAATTATACAACTGAAAGTGTTTTAAGATGATTATGAATTATAATAAATAAATATTTTAATGTATTTGATTATTTATGTGGATTATATTGTATGCGATAAAAACAAACAGTTGATACTTTGTTTCAGATTAAATGCAGAATTAACTTAGAACATATTCCTTTATTTGCAATTGTATTAATTATTTTTATTTAATGTACTATTAAATTTATAGTTTAAAAGATGGCAGAAGAACAGTATTTATTTCTAAAGCTTTATATATAATTCGTTTTATAATGAAAAGTAATATATTTTCTTATACACATTTTATGGTACAAAATATGAGTACACATTATAATTCTTCACTTTGTGAAATAACATTAAGAAGTTTTTATATATATATACATGTAATAAAACATTTGAAGTCTGAAATAAGTACATAACAATTTTGAGCACTATATATGTTTGCAAAGAAATGTTTAATTTGTACAACAATGTATTTGGCAAATTATAACACATAACCAGAATATGAAAGATGCATTAAAAATATACAATTTTAAACTATCTTATATCTTTCCTATCCTGTGTACTGACCAAGATCGAAATAGCTTTTTTGTGGATTTAGTTTTAAGTTCTCTTCCATGAGCAATTTGTACTTCTAATGATGCTCCATTATTTAATGCTAACCATGTATGGATTTCATTAGTTGCAGCAGAAACACCTAAAAGTAACACATTTCAGAAATTTAATTACATGTATAATGTATAGATAATATTGCATGTATGTAGTGTGTAGAATTCAATTTATAGTTAACATAATCTTCAGATGCCAGAAAGCTAATAATACAGTCTATCTGACAAGAGCTTGTATAGTAAAATTTGAAAATTATGATATTATGTTGAAAAAAATACATTTTTCATGATATAGACTAAGACGCTTTATTATTAATATGGTACTCAATAGCCCTTATTATCAATAATTAATTGACATCTCCAAGGTATACTTTCTACTAGTTTCATTGCATAATTTTGAGACAAAGATCCTCCATATCAATTGAATTTGTCGGAAAAGCTGATTAACTATAGATTTTCTTTTGTCTAAGCTTGAATTGCACTTGGCGATTTTGAAAGCCAATCAAGCACATCAACACAATTTTTTTCCTTCGTGCACAGTCGACTTCGATTCTTCGGGTCGTTGTCTTCTTGTAATAACCAATTTTCATTTCTTCTTGTAAACCGCCTTTGGGCAGACGATAAAAATCTATCTGGTAGATTTCAATCATTTTGGCAGCATTCAAGTTGTCCGTAAGCATGTGTAAAGTCCCGAATCCCTGTTTCGAGAAACAACCTCAAACGTGCACCTTTACTAAGTGTTTAACGGTCCGTTGCATGAGTCTGCAGGAGTACACCAGGTATGAGTTATTGAAAAACGTGTCGAAAAAGAAGTTTCGTTGGAAAAAATGACATTGCACTAATTGCAGTCCAAATTTGCTTTCGCCCAAACGAGTCTTTTTTAGACGTGTTTGTTGCACAGTAGTAGATTTTTTAAAATGCTATGGAATTTTACATTATTGGCCAATAAACGTCTTTTTATGATTTTACATGATATATTCAGACCTTTTTTACTTAAAATTACTTGTCTACCAAGTAAAGATTGATTAGGATTTTTCTCGAATGTCCGTAGTAGCAGTTTGTCTTCTTTTTTCATTGTTTTTGATGTAGTGCCACGATCTGGCAGGTTATCAACGTTTTTTACCTTCAAATATCATTTCACCCATTTACTAACAAATGTTTTTGACTTTTTTATGTATTTAGTAACCGCTGAGTATGACATTTTTGGTCCTTTCAAATACAAATACAGGAACATTGCTTTGTAATGTGGTTAGAGGAAAAGTCAGGGTATCTGCTTGAGTTAGAATTTTCCAGCTAATAGTTTTGCTATATATACACTTGTTAGATAGACTACATTTTGAAAAAAAATAAGGAAAAGAGAAAGTTAAATTTGAAAATACCTAATAATTCGTGAAGAGTGATGCGTCGACTAGCCAATAATTCTTTACTAGCACTTCTAATTTCGAATATTAATAAGGCTTGTCTTGGAACATTGTCACCTTCTATATGAAAGTCTATGCTGAACTGAGGATTAGGCATTGCAGGTAAAAGTCGAGATTTTGCTAATGTTTTACCATTATTTATTGAAGATGCGATTTTATCAGGACTGGTACATCTATTGAATAATGAGTATTATTATTGAAGTTAATAATTAGGCATTTATTATTATTGATTGGTATTTATTTTAACATGTACTCACGTTTGAAGCTTAATTCTGCAATATAACTGAGCGATATGAGCAACATGAAGGCCTTGAGCTTGAAGAACTTTACCTTCTATTCCAGAGTATTTCTCTCTGGTACCATTAACCACTTTTTTTAGTTCTGATAAAATAAACAACATTTAATCATTTGTATTTAATAGTGATAAGCATTATAGGATAAGAACTTTAACCATTAATAGTGTTTCTAATTTTATTATTAAAGTAATTAATTTCAAAGTTCAATTAAATTAGAAAATATTTAAACATTATTTATTAATAATGTAGTTTACTAACCGTTTGGTCTCAGTTTTAAATGTGGACTAGGCTGTCTTATTCTGCCAAGCATATCAGGTTGTGATACAGCATGAGCTAAACCAGATTCTTGTAAAAGCTCTGTAGCATCAGCTTCTCCTCCGCCTCTAGGTTCTAAACTTAATGTTATACCCTTTCCTTCATTTTTCTCTTCTATATTTACTTCTGAACGAAATCTACGAAGTTTTAGTCCTCTCTTTACCTAAAGTTATTTATAATTGAACAAATTTTGTTATTAAATATTCATAGTGGACTTTTATGACAGTAATATATTTGGTTAATGCATATAAAATGCATCAATTATTATACAGCATTTAAAAAGAAGGAACTTTTACAATGTGCATGGATTACTTGTTGAAGATTTCAAAGTTATTATGTGATATTTTCTATTTTATGATATGAATAATTATGATGTAAAAACTATGAAGAGAATAAATTTAGAATTCAATAAAAGTGGAGGTGATATGTAAAACATTCAATATTAGATTTTAAAATACAGAATCGAAGATATGTATAATTCAAAACTTAAGAGTAAGATTAAGAATCTTTTAGTTGCAGTTTATTAAATTGAAATAATAAAATCAGTCAGTTATTTGAAAGGTATAAAAAAGTGCTTGGAAATTATTTCAATTAATTTAAAAAAAAGGTTAGACACTTTTAAGATACATTAAAAGAATATTTCATATGCAACAACTTAATGTATTATAAAATATATTGGGATATAACTAATTTAAATGGATACTTAGTGGTATAATATCTTTTGTTAATAATGCATATTATGAATAATATTTTAAAAGCTCCAAGGACATGTACAATTTCAAAAATTAATACTTCTTTTTATTAAAATTGCGATTACCTTTTGTTTCATAACGCGAAAACTATTATATTGTGGTAGCTTTTTGCCAAAGCTTTGTTCAGGGCTTGGAGTCAAACTATTATGAGAAGATCGTCGTTCTCTTAGCTTTGTTGCCTCGCTATTATCAATTACGTCTGCTTCAGTTTCAGTAATAACTCTAGGTATCCATGAATTTTGAGTTCCATTCATCTCACTGGAATCTTTACTTCCAATACTAGTTTTGTCTATTCCAAATAATTTGAACAGTTACGATAGATTACCTCTAGCGTAAGGAAGTAATGTGCTTCTTAACAAATAGTTCAAATATTAAGATAATAATTTACCAGATTGACTAGAAATAGTTGGTTTCAACAAAGTGACTGTACGTGGTGGTGGTGGAGGTGGTACAACATCTAAATGTAATCTCATCTTTGATTTTTCCATCGAAGGTCTTCTAATAATGTTTGACACTGTCTCGGAAGTTTCAATGTTTAATTGTGTTGAACTTTCACTAATATTGCTGGCTGCGTATGTGCTTTGAGTCTAAAAAGTTTAATATAGAGTGAAAGAAACAAGTAAAAGTTAAGATCTCTATATTATTAAGAAATGTAATACCTCACACTCTTCAGACAAGACCTTAACCTTTAATTCCACAGATCCAGTTTTGGTTCCCCTTAATGTGAACCAATGGGACTGATCACTATTAGACAATTTTCTGATATCGTCGAGAGTCAATGATACTTTTCCAAGATAATCTTTCATACCAAAAGTATCATGATCCCATAAAACCTATATGAAAAAATGATTGAAAATATCCTCATCATTTTGGTATGTGTTTCACTGAAAGGAATTAATAAAGGTCTTACGACGTCCAAAGTCTCGCCAGTTCTAGGTAAACCCATAATAGAACTTTCATCCCAGCAAGGATTCAACGTTTTCTTCTTTACACTGCTCTTGTACTTTGTTTCATTATTTAGTTTTAATTCGCAAAAAGGATCGCTGAAGCCATTCAGATCTTTTGCTACAAGATCTTTGGCGCGTATTAGAGTTACTTCCATTAATCCACTTCCAGTGGAAAGTAGACTTGATACATCTGATGAAGCAGGATCTATGTCCTTGTGAGTTAATAATAGTTTCTGAAAATTGGGAGTATGTAGAATATAAAGAATAAAAATAAAATATTATGACAATAGTACAAATAAGTGATCTTTTTTATCAATTCCACTGACTGCTTGTTGCATCCATGGCAGGCTGTTCCTTTTAGATTTTGGTTCATCATCTGAAATAGGAAGAGCCAAGCTACTTCTTCGACTGGTAATTACTTGCTGTACACTTTTAACAGGATAGAACATTACAGAAACTGTCATTGTTGACATATTGTTCGAGCCACTAAGTGTCAATTCTTTTCTGACTACCCACATATTATCCTGTAATGAAAACACTATTAAATATTAAGTTAATAAGGTCATTCTAATTATGAAGATATATATTATATTTGTAGGATTATCATCATGAATTGTCATTAACAGGCGTTGGTATTTATGAACAATTTAATTTACAGGCAACTCTTAAAACACCTATATTACACATATAATTACAAATAATTTTTCTAAATTGCTAAATTATGTGATCTTACTTGAGATAAGGACAATATAGCAAGTCCAAGCATATCACTGTCAGACGATTTTGATATATTCCAGGAATACACAACAAAGTTTAAGGCCACTTGACTGTAGTCTTGAACAAGAAATTGTGTTCTTGATTCCCAATATGGCGAAGTAGTACTTCGAATGTAATGTGTTGTCTTTACCTGAAGGTTGAATGAAAATTAATATTATGACTGTTTTGCACTGACAAAGTATGAAATTACATTTAAATATTCCTGTTCTTTAGAAAAGAAAGGAAGCATACCTTTTTTCGATTATTAAACAACATGCAATAAGGATTACACTGAGAACTATCGCTACTGAGATTTTCTGCTGAATGAATATAAACCACAAGTACTCCTGAAAATTATAATATATTCATTATACAGTGATGAAATTGTTGAACAATGTATAAAATATTACAATTTAATATATCATGTGATTGATGTATACGAAAGTGAATTGGCAATACTGCACTGTGTTTTAATAAGAAAATGAAAACATTTAAAATTCATGCCCAAAAGCCACAGTCATTATCATCATTACAATACTTATTGGGCTTTACCTGATTTTTGTGCTCGATTGGGATATTTTCGCGACACTGAAAATACCAGATATGGATAACACCAAATGGAGTCATTGAATTTAAAAAAAAATGTTTTATGTTACACTATTCTAAATACATATACGATTTATACCAATTATGCACTGAAAATCCACAGAAAACGAAATTAAAAAAATACCTGAAAGATGTAAATTATCTTCTAATTCTGGTTGTGGTAGATCTGGATCCAACTTTGGAAGTGTTGTGTATTCTAATCGAGCGTTGATGTTTGGAATGTTAGCACTGTTACGGGATGGTTTCTTTTGTTGTAACACAGTTTCGATTCTGTCAGATAAATATAATAAATTAGTGTGTACACGCGTTTCTTATCTCATATCTTTTTTCTTTTGAATATTTAATAGATTTCTTTTAATGGAACGTTCTTTAAACTTTATATATTTGATCGAATTAGTTTCCGCGTTATTTACATTTTTTGTCAACAATCTAACACTTTCATTATTTCACTTTGCCAAGAAATTGAAGTGTGGTTTTGAAAGTCAAAAATTCTTTAAATATCATTAATCGTTTGAGTATCAAAGGCAATTTGCAAGAATAGTTTGCAAACGAGTGCCGCACTTGAACCGAATAAGCTTCACAGTAACGACACTCAAACATTTAAGATTTTTTTCATTTTTCCTCTTGGCATAGTAAATAAATAATAGTAAATAACTTTAACGAGTCTTATTGAAAACGTGCACACGCGTTGCACGAAACTCCTTTCTTTTATAGTACATTCTATAAGAAACGTTAATCAAGTATTGTTTAACTGATATTGTTCTATTGCAAAATTAAAATTTCAAATAAATAACATTTTATATACAACAATCTAATATTTGAACTTCGTCAACTTACACCTGAGAGTTGTCCCAATTATAGACTCCAAGAGCCAATTCAAATTGTGCCAGAGTGATTGTGCTGACAAGTCGTTTCGCTTTTAATTTGATGGAAATTTTTTCATTATCCAATGCTCCCACTAGGAATGAGACGTCTTCGTTCCATGTAGAATTTAAGGGAGTCGTAACACGTTTTTGATCTCCTAGTGTTACTACTAGCCACCTCACTTCGTCTCCGATTGGAACTGATATGTAATTGACATTAAACATTAGAAAATTGTTATAAATTACATTTTGAAATTCGCAATATAATAAAGTATTAGTTTTAATAGAACGGAGTGAGATTTTTGCTAAGTAAACTTTGTCGCAAAATCGACTTAATTATTTTTATGTACAGGGTGGAAAGAAATTCGGAGTATAAACTGTAACAAAAATAATTTATCGAAGGTACGAAACAAAATTTTAACCAGCAATTATATGCTCCACGGTTGTATTACGAATTTACGCTTCACCCTGTACATACAATTTGAATGTATTATTGGGTTGTCCACAAATATATTTTGGTTTTCCATGGTGATATTCTAAAGTATATTTAAAATAAAGCATTGTTTAAAATAGTAGGTATTATTGTAGTATAATATCATTTTTTTTACACCACTTCAAGTTCAGATGCAAAGCTGCTGAAACTACACGAAATTTTAACTAGGTATTTGAACAAATCTAGAATTAGTTATTGAATTCATAACTCAACTTTGATTAAAAAATTTTGCTTATTGTTGTTTCTTTATAATTAAATACCAATATAATGTAAATTATTAAATTGAACGAAGAATACTAGACTGCACACATTTCGTATTAGATTAGAGTTTTTTTTATTCGTGTATTGGAATTGAAAAGTTGTTCTGCTAAATCGATACTACTTTCATGTTGTTATAGTTTATTATTATTCTTGGTTTTAATCAATTTTTCTTTTCCAATAGTAATAGTTTACGATGCACTGTGATAAGTAGATACCACCAAAACATCATAGTCATCGTGCCATTGTCGTTTTTCCGAACAATAATTGCATCGACTTGACCTTTTACTTTTTATAGTACAAGTAATTTATTTCCTATTTGAACACGTGTTTAAAATAGAAGACAGTATATTTATCATTTTGAGAATCTAAACGTCTCTTTGAGTGTGCAAGTGGAACCACTGCGTTATAGATCCAGACGATGAACGTACGAATAGAGTTCTTTCCATTCTGAGCTACAGATTCAAACTTAGGGATCAAAAATCGAAATTTATTCGTGGACGATCTAATAAATCTATTTCAATCTGAAAGCAGTATACATAAAGTATCGTTGTTACCCGGACAACCATTTTGTGATAATACAACAGTGAGCACTCCTTGGGGTATAGAATTAGCTACGGAATCCAATTTCGGTCCAGGACGTTCTTGTGCTCTCAGATCCATCTCCAAGTGTCCTGGATCAACGATCCAGCTAGCCAAAGCGTCCGTGACTACAGCGTGGATCCAAGTCTTAATTAAAGGCATTTCCATCATTTGTACCGCCCGTAGAATTCTCACGCTGAACCAAACGTCCGGTTTCTCCAAGAAACTCACGCTTAAAGAGGTTGCGTGCGGAAACGGTGCCATGGAGTTAAGAGTTAGGGTGGTAAGGATAGTCCCTGAGAGTGACAGTTTCTCCACAGCTAAATCGACATCCATGCCGACTCTATAATCGAACAATAGGTTTCTCGGTCCAAATTAGTTCGTATGTAAACGCCATGAAATTGAAATTAAACTATTACGACAAATGTTCATACTTCGATCTTTTCGCATAAAGATCTATAATTTACGTTTCTTTTAAACTTCCATTATAAAAGTATCAATTAAAAATATCAATTGATAATTGCACGTTTCTCCTACAAAATAGACGATAAGGAATTTTATGACGTTTTCATTAATATGTAAATGTGTACGAAAAATATAATCCAAAATGATAATTTTCGTTGCTTTGAGGTATGAAAATTACGTATTTTTCGGAGAAAAATCGATAGTTCGATTATCATAAAAATCGAGTCAAAGAGACTCTTTCGATAAATTAGACATCATTTGATTAATAACATTTTACGAGGCAAATTAATTATTCATGAATTAATAATTAATGATCATATCATTAATAATTAATTCTTAATTATTTTTTAGAAACATTAATTATTAATTAATAATTCAGGATCGCATCATTAATAATTAATGGTATACGCGAAAGGTATCTCCCGATTTTATTACGCATATTTGCGTGAAATTTTTACTATGAATTCAATAAAATCGATCATCGCGAATAACGTAATTATTACAGGTGCTTAGGGCTCTTCACTTTGTCTCCCAGGCGCCGCATAACTCTGTTAAGAATCGAAAGAAACGAGAAATGTGTGTTCACTAACCCTTTTCCAAATAGTCTCGTCGTAATGAGCATACGAAATTGCTCGCATTCGAGACGTACGTCGGCTTCAATGGACAATTTCGTTTGGCCCTCAAGAACGTCATCGTCGCTGGTGTAATCTAAAGTTCTTACACGTGTTACACACGGGGTTTGCTCGCCAAGGGTAAGTTCCCTCAGTTCTAGTGGACCTAGAACAATGTCCCTTGTAAGAACTGTTCGCATACGATCTCATTGCAGAAATATCCCAACGTTACGTTAATCTTGAATTCTACCGTTCATACCTTCAACAACCAAGGTAATTAATTTTTATGTTAAAATATTTGGACCCGTTGTAAAATAAATTTTTCATAATTTAATTAATAATATTTCATTGCACAACTTAGTTCTTTAGCATTGGATTTTAATCGTTTAGCACGTTATCAATTCTGGGATATCAATCGGTCTCGTATATTGTTTAATTATTTGTAATTTATTTTGTTTTTCCTAGTTAAGTACGTGTTGACTGTTTTATCAGCAGTGTGTAAATTATTATACGTTACATTAAATTTAAAAGAAAAAAAAACGAAAAATGCAAACATTATTACGTGTTAAGTATTTTATCAGCAGTGGGTAAATTACGATACATTAAATTTAAAAAAAAATGAAAAATGTAAACATTATTACATATTATCTCTGACAGTTAGAGTGTTTCCACCGTACTTTTATTTTTACGTAGACAAGAGACTTAAGCATTAGTATTTACAGATAGTGTATACAATGCACCTACGTCCAAATTTCGTATAATTAAAAACTTGTACAGCACATTAAATATTCTAACATCTTTGTGATTGAAGATTTAAATACTCTTTGCTTTACTATTCGAACGAAGATGATTGTATAAACCGTGACTAACGCTTAAAGAAAGGAAGGGGGAGGGGCTTGATTGTTTTATTTTGGAGGGAAAGATTTTTGCTTGTTTATTTCTATATACGTTTCGTACATTATTTTTTATGTTCGGGAAGTATTGACAAAAGTTTTGTTCATTCTTTCATGGGGTGGGAGTAACTGCCCCCATTATCCCTGTTTCGCTCTGATTGCGCTAATGTACACAAATAAACTATTATTAACACTATTGTGCACTGACGCAATATGACATAACAAATTTATTAATTCCATAAATATTTATCGAAGATATAGAACGTAGAATTCAGAATTAATACGGTGTTCGAATATTTTCATAAAGAATTATAAGTTGTGCGTGCAACGAAGTGATGAAAAAAAATGACTGTAGTTTTTTATTCAAATATTATTGCTCGCCATTGCCTATAGAATAGTGGTTATCTCTTAAAAATTTCACGTTCAATACATTCAAATCGAGCTTATTTGCCAATTGAAAATTGTCTTACCGAGTATTCCGGGTTTAGCTTCATTTAAGAGAGGCTCCAGCCTTTCCTTTGCTAAAGAAAATATACTTGCAGCACTAAATCTCCACCTGTATTATTGATGAGAAATTATATCACGTATGTGTGCAGGAAAAGTAAAATCTATATACAGTAAATAGTATCTGATTCATAAAGCATAATTCAACTAATATTAATCGAATGATTGTATGTACGTTAAAGTGATATTATTTGAAACAAATTGGCGAACAAAGCGAATCTTATAACAAATTTTATAGTTTGTAGTAAACGTTCAGTAATATATTATTAAAATCTAATTAAAAAGTACATGTACATTTGGTAAAATTCAACAAAAAATAACATCTCATATCACCTAATCTGTAAAGGAAGCACACGGTTGTTTACAACTTGTATTTAACTCATTTTTCGCTGGAGATAATGTTGATGTGAATCAAGGACGATAATGTCATATGCCTCACCCTTTTGAATAAACTTACGTATTGGTAATTCAACACACTGTGATACAACAACGCGTGGATATAGTTGTCCGGTTTATTTGCCTTTCGCCGCGGTAGGGTAATGAATTCGTGTCATTATCGTTAAACCTCGGTTAGCTTGTACAAACTGCCCTAGGTTATAACGTTGCGTTATAAGATATTTGCGGAAGGTTTCTTCCTGTTCGAGTATCACGTTTACGGAAGATAGTGATCGATACCCAACGAAAAGAAAAGTACTTTCAAGATTGTTTATTTGTTTGGTGCTCAGGATGTAAACGAAATTTAAGGATTTCAGTCAACACTTTAAAATACTGACATTTAAACGAATAAATGCACATTATGGATTTTTATTTAAACTTTTTATTTCTGTAACAAAAATAGAACAAAGTTGATTTAAAAAAAAAAAAAAAACGATTTTGAAAATTCATTGAAATGTTTAATTTGCCGAACGTGTTCCGCACGTTAACTAAATCTTACCCTGAAATGAATTTGACGTACTATTTGCTCTACTTTTATTTTTTATTAATTAAGTTAGTTTGTAATATTTATTTATCTTTACGTAAGAATTCCTTATTGACTAGAATATGATTACTCTGTATATGTTTTTCTTTTCAGTTTGAAGGTAAAATTATTGAATAATAAAATCATTTATTGCAATATCTCCATTAATAAATAGGTTATACTTGTTTCTTTTTTGCATTCTTTGACAAAGTGCGAGTAAATTTTCCTTCGTCTGTTGTTCGTATAAGTTTGAAACTAGAGAATTAAAAAGGGTTGCTCGGTGTTCAGGTAAGTATACGCTTGAACAGGTCTATCAACTATCCAAATAAGTAGTACTCTTTCCAAACAAATGCTTACGTGTTGTTTAAATGGCTCGGGGACCCTGACAAACGAGAAAACGTTGGAGAAGTTGGAATCGTTAAACACCCAAGCACAATCTATAAGGCAACAGGTGCGATCCATTGCAAGAAAAATGCAGAAACGTTGTATATTACGTTTAACGCAATTATTATTCTTAAATATAAATTTTTGATATGTATAGATACTACAAAAAAATATATATACAAAAAAAAAACAAGAATATCAGTAAAATAGTTAATAATTGTTTACAAATATATGTATATCACGTGAAACGTTTACTTCTAATAGTTTTTATCTGCCAATACGTTGATCCTCGTGTGTTTCGCTCTTCTCTCGAGGTTCCTCTATGAACAATATTTTTCAACATGCTTCCATATACATGTAAAATATGAAAATGTTACTTATTTTGTTTCTTTCGAACAGACAATCCACAACTATTAAACTTTATACGTACACGTCAATTGATTAAACAACAAAAGAGAATTCTGTTTTCTTCGCTCTGTAAGGGTGGTGTCGAGCAGTGGCATAACAAATATTATTTAAAAGGTAAAAGAGTGGATTGAAATATAAAAAAGAACTGTATCTGTATCTCTAATTGCTTCGAAAATTAAATTGTAACACTTTAGACACCTTGTATGTATCGTATATCATAGGTGTCATAGATTCGATCGGATTAGAAATTCCACGATTTTATCATATTCCGCATTTCCTAATTAGAATGATAAAAAGGCCGCCTTTACAAGACTTAACAAGACACGCCAAATGAACAGATGACTACTGATTGTGAGATATTTCTGACATTTGTGATAATAATTTATTACATTTACCAATTCTTTATAAAGAGATATCATCTCGTATTAGTATACATTATACGAGAGAAATTGTGAAATTATGTAGATTAAAGAAACATCTGTAAAGTAGAAACTATAAAATGGTATAATCATAATTATATATACCATTATGAAGTAATTATTTTTTATAATTACTTTCATAGATTATTTGTCAGGTGCGTCTCCATCTCAAATAAACATTTCAATTTTAACATAACGATTCATAATGATTTGCTAACTATATGTCTCGTAATAAGAGTGACATAAATTGAGAGTTTTCAAGTTTGAAATTGAAAGTTGACTGTAATCATTAATCAGTGAACGCGTATTACGCGATTCTACCTAGAAAAGTTATACAAACAATATTTAAATTTTAGCAAGAGAAAATACTTTAAACTTGAAAAATTTATACATTTTGAGTCACGTTTATTACAAATGAATCTCTTCCAATTTTTCATCTATAGATACTTATGGAAATTTTGTTCGGCTACTTCGTCCTTATACCTTATACAGGTATAAAATGTTTTAAATAAAATAAACTAAGAAATTCTCCGTCGATATGTGAAAGGCAACGATTATTAATATGAGAATTTCTTTTCTTTTGAAACTTCATTACGACTATGACTAGTTATTGTTAAAAACCAATTATTTAAAAATAGCCAGCCCTTCCATCATATTTCATTTATTTTCATTAAAAAAAATCGTTAATCAAGTATGACTCGCATAATTTTCATAATTCATCAGTTTTATCCGGGTAAGCGGATTTTGATTAATAACATTTTCATGTTGCAGAATAGAAATATATTAGAAATTTCACACTTTAAATATTTTATAAATTTTATAATTTTATTAAATTATAAATTTCATAGTTTAAGTGTATTAGAGATTGAATTATTGTAAAAGAAACATTATAATTTATTAATTTACATTTAATAATTCATTGCTTTTTATAATATAATCGAAATCTTCATTATGCTTCTTTAACATCTTTTTGAAAATTGGGTAGTATCAGGATTTCTTCGAATAATTGATGTATTTATTCTTAGAAAGCTGATTCCTAAACATTTGCTTCAAAATGAGAATATTAGGTTACTAGTAGAGGTCGACTTTATGTCTACAGTTGTTCAAATATACTATATTCTAGTATCAGCGTTTGAAGTACCTATACCAACGTGCATACACTATCGTTCATAAGTATTTATGTCTACTTGTAGAATCTCTTATGTCAAAATTATTTTTTTAGCTTGAAAAAGTATAGAATACGATTAAAATTTTACTTTTATTTATACTATTGTTAGATTTATATTTACGTTTGTATCAAGTAATAAAAGAGCTTAATCGAAGTACGATAGGCTGAGTAAAAGACAGAAAATGTTCCGTAGGTGACGTAAAATAAAATTCTCAGTAAAATTCAATTACGTAGAAAGGGTTCACTGGGAACAATTGTTTTAATAGTGGAAGCGATCAGAAAACGAATCGTAAATTGCGTTTATCTATTGGTCTTAAGTTATTCAAATAATTCGATTTATATTTGACAGAAGAAATGAAGTTTGAGCGGACAAATACTTATGAGCGATAGTGTACATGCAGTGGAGTATCAGCGAAATGTGAAAGGCAACGGTTATACGCACGAAGAATGTGGAATGTTTACAAATACCTACATACATAGTATTCGTTCTCGTACAACGTTCATTCACCTATGAGGGACATTTCGAAACATTAACAATCACGCGATATTTCAATAGAGATATCATTTTGATTATGTTTGAGTTTGTTATCGCGAAGACGCACGAATCTGTAGTTACTGATGTAAAATCGAAGATGATTACAATCAGAATTGGAAGCAAGTTCAAGTATTCTGCTAAAGATTGGAAGATCAAATCAAGTGTAGAATTTAGTGAGCTGTTTGTCATTTCTTTACTATATAAATGACTTCATCATTTATAAATACATATTTGTATATTTACTCGTTCCTCGAACGTTGGTAAAGTTCTTGCATGTTCTTCTTATACACTGAGAAAGAATATTCTAAGAGTTTCTTGGTTTTAATGATAATAGACAATAACGTGCATACAAAATAATGTGCGAATACATTATTTTTAATCTTTCACAATTGTGCGATCGCATCTAACACTTAAGAGACATTTTAAATCTGATAGCAAAGAACGGATTATATTTTATGAATTGTTGCATTATTAGAAGTCATAAATTCAAGGGTGATTTCAACATACCGTAATAATGAAAAAAGTTCGGATTAATATTGATTCCATCTGATTTTATTTCCGAGTTACAAGTGTTTTTCTGTTTTATTTTGTGAAAACAATAACGTTGAGTTTGAATAGTAATATTCATTTAATGATATTTATAATGTTCGTGTACATTCTTTGATTCTTAAATAGTCAGCAAACTCGTGCATAAAATACAAAGCATTGCTTGCACATGGCTTGGACTATCGAAAGTTATAGAAACACAAAAACAGTTCTATCTTGAGAACAAAGTCGGATAGCGTTCATATTTATACGAATTTTTGATTATTATTTTTGTGCGTTGAATTTACCTCTGATATTCACTCCTCCAATAGCGGAAGATTTTGTATAAATTATTTTTTGACAACAACTTTATAAAGATATCATATTTCAAACAAAAATCTTCAACGTTAAATGGAACAATTTTATTTTAAACAATTGTATACAATTTTATAAAATCTTTAATTAATATATTGCGATTGGAAGATATACTACAATCATCTGTGAATATTTCCTCCAATTAAATTAAACAGTTAAGAATTAATCATTTTTAGCAATTCTTGAAATAGTTTAAATATTTGTGCTTAGGTAGCAAAGAGATTAAAATGTTAAATTATAATTTGAACGATTCTACTCTGCAATGTGTTAATATCGAAAAGAAAGAAATGTTTGCGAATTATCTACAAAGTCAAATCGTTAATCGCAAGCATAATGTGAAACTAACACTTACCATTTGTTAAGGAGTAAACTTAACCATTCGGCAGTTTCGTCCTTGTATAGAGCCCTTCTTCGACGTAGTCTGGCTAATTCATGTTGAAGCGTCGATTGTAGGAGGCGAGATATTCTTGCTTTAAATATTGTTCCTGCTAATGCCAGAACTAGTACCAACCATGCCATTGATAGGCCTGCTGCACCTATTATCCATGCGATTGCAAGGGCCACACTCAGATACAATGCACCGCGAATGGCTTCTGCGTCCCTCTATAAGAAGAAACAATCATTCGGTTTGTAATATCAAAATGTAAATTCTTAGACCAGCAAACGCAATTTGTTATTGAAGTTTATTTAAAAGAATCTCACTATTGTTCGTACAATAGAAATCTCACGTTTGGTAAGAGGAATTTTATTTTATTAATATATCTAGAAACTGGTGAAAGTAACCAACGTTTTATGAACGATTGTATTTTTTCTTTTAAATTCTTCCTCTTGTAAAAAGCGATTTTCTTGGATCTATTGTAACATTACGTTGTAATTTTTAAAAGTATAAGCACATTTTGTATTAAACTTATTTATATTGATAAGCTTATATTTATATTTATATTTAAAAATTTAATCTTAGAAAGCAGTCGTTAAATACAAGAAAAACTTTTCGTATTACCAGTAAACTGAAGATTGCACCTTAAAACGATCCTGTTATCGTTTTGTGAGATATGCACGAACATACATATATACATACACTTTGACCTACATATTGGACTAATTGAAACCGGAATTAGAGATAAAAGAACTAAAGTCGAGAGAAGAATAGTTTTCTTCTGCTATGTGAACGCACAATCGTATTCACAAGACAATGTTGCAAAAATTAGAAGAATTTAGCCGATTCGTTCAACCTACTCCTCAGACATTGTAACAACAGACGATCGCCCATTCGGGAGTTTTTAACACTGTTTAGGGAACGAGAAATACGCAGTGACAGCGTTGATATCCTCCACAATTTGTTACAGTCAAAAGAAACAAAATTTTGACAGAAATAATATCAAAAAGCTAGTAGATGGTTGATAAAATGTTATACAGAATCAGAAGTGGACAAAATTTGTATTTGGATAAAAGTTTCGAACAACGAAAGAAGATAAACAATTTTTTATCCGATTTATGTTATATTCTAAAAAGATGTGTTCCATTTCTGTGCTGAATGAAGGAAAATACATAAATAGGTGCATAAAACTGATCTGCAGTTTTAAGAATACAAAGGAAAATGCACTACTTCTACAATGATATGTTTCTATTTTTTCAGGCTTGAATAAAACTATTAAGTATTAATTGGAAAACGGAAGCATTATTGATATTAAAGTATTTTCTTGCATGAACGTTGTTAACTTCATGTTTACACCAAGAACTGTGTTTCATGGTTATTTGCTCAAGTTCGTTATTAAATATGTGCAAGCTGTCGTATTTTCGCCAAGAAATGTATTAATACTACTCAGGAAAATGAAACAAAGCGAAAGTCGTAGATAATAAAAATCATTATTCCTTCATCTTGCCAAGATATAGGACGACGTGATCCGCGTGTGCTCACGCAACATCGCGTGCACGAACATCTAGAAGAAGTTTCTCTAGCGTCATGGAAAACGTCATTAACCTCAGAGTGATCAGATTAAGTCGCATAAATAAACGCGATTGATTCAAATCAAAAGGTTACACGGGTTTTATAGTTCTACAAATATCACGAACTACTCTGGTTCGTTACTTGATTAATATTTGTTTCCATTAAGGTAAAAGAAACGAACGATCGTTATTATGGATAATGTAAGTAGAACGATTAATGTTTATCGTAGATACAGTGTAAAAGCGATATGTACAAATGGCACAGATAATAGTAAAAGTATCATTTTGCGTATACGCAGTAGAAGAGGTGTAATTAAGTCAACGGAAAGGAGAAAGTTTCGTCGCGAAACCGGTCATAAACACTTTGTAATATTTCGTTTTCTCTGAAATTAATTATGTACATTTAAATGCGAGATATTAGAAGGCAACATCACGGCATCACAGTTTCCATTAGAAGGAAAAATTAATGTTTACTTTGTACATTTAGATAATTTCAATCCTAAGCAGATTGTACGGAGAGCTGAGAAGCTAAATGGGTCGACAATTAGAGGTTCGAGGTATTAACGATTATTTGTCGAGGTTTGATGGAAAATTCAAGTAAACGAAACATACCTAATACACGGATAATAGATTTTTATACTCACGTATGGGAAATAGTCTAAGGTTATTATTGGAATCATAATGTAACACAAGACATTCAAATAATCGTATTTTTAAATTAGTTCCAAACCCAGGTTTTCAAAGGTTTTCAAGTATACACAGTAGATGTATGAAAGAAACATTATTATTGTAATTTAATTACATGAAAAATACCCAAATTTAGTAAAGGTTTCATTCTAAACTATTTTGCAATTGTGATAATTGGATAGAAGGTACATTATTGGAGAAATTGCAACGAAATTAGCACTTTTTAAAAAGTGTCATATTCAAAATATTAAAATGGAAAAATTAAATTGAAGTATCAATTAATGAAACCGTTTGGCACACAGAAAGCTTGTTCGAAACAATTATTTTATTATAACTATAATATTATTCACTATATTAGTGATCAGTTTAATATGCGTCCTATCTTTTTAAACTCTCAATAACTTTATAAAAAGATATTTTTAAAGAATAGAAGAATACTATAAAGAAAGTAGTATTTTTATTAATATGCTTGCATAAACTTCAATACGCTTAATGTTAAACATAATTTATGTATCATTTTAAAACCATATACTTACAAGCATTAATTAATAATGAGCACAATTTTCAGTTAGAGTTTTTATTATGAATATGAAAATTGATATTTCCATTGAAGATTTCACTTTGATATTTTTCAAATTTCTCAGCATTTTTATAGTAAAGACGTATAGTACGCTCGTTATAAAAGGGAACAATTGTATGAAACTACGCATAAATTAAAATCATTACCGTTTTTTGCTCATTACAACTGTGATCTCGGTACAACTGTGCTCGTTATAACTGAGTTCAACTGTAGTAAGATTAAGAAAAGAAAAAAGAAAGAAAAACGTTTCGTATGTGTATCATCAAATGAATTTTTCAAGGGAAACACTGATATATGTAAAGTCGGTGAAGAGAAAGTAGGTTTCGTGGTGATATGTTATAAATTATAATAATTGGCACTTGTATTTGTCTCGTAGCATAGTACTTTAAGTCATAAAAATGAAACCAGTATCGAGAAGATTGATTTCCACGAAAATAACTAATAGAATCAAAATATTGAGTTGCTCGTACACATAGTGATAATATGTATATCTTTTCTTCTGCATAGTATGTATTAACTCGAAGAATTATGTATATTTCTACAAATACAAACACTAATATTGAAGCAATCGTAATTTTATAAACAGCTGATCAATCGATTAGTATACAAATATTAATCGTTTACGTAGAAAATATATTCGTACCGGTAATCTCAAATGCGTTTATGAAAAATATTGATTCGTTGTTGTTTCTTCGTACAGTCTGTATTGTCTCGAAGAATTATGTATGTATATTTATATAAATACAAGCATCGATATCGAAATAAATGTAATTTTATTAACAGTGAATCAACATTGTTGAAAAGCGTATCCCAAAATATCGATACAAATGTATTTTTCATCTAAACAATTATTAATCGATCGATCCTCTTTTTATGAAATTATAATTATTTCGATATTAATGTTTATATTTATACAAATATACATGATTTCTCAAGTTAATACGGATTATACAGAAAACAAGATATATTAGTCGTACGTATGGATTCTAATAGTTGTCTTCGAGAAAATGATTTTCTCAACATTGATAGCATTTCTATGATTTAAAGTAACTATATCGTGGTAAAATACAAGTGTTAATCGTCACTCCCCGTTTGTCCTTCGGTGCATGGGATTTTCCTTTTAAACGGCATAAAGAAAAATACCGCGTTGTCCCTTGTCTCATATCGTGCACTTATGCAATAGCAATACTACCTGCCCTGTCAAGAACGTAACATTTCATTAATTAGAAAGTTGTTCAATGCTAAGGGACCGAGTTCGATCGTAAAACACCTGGCGCTCTGAGATGAAACCTTGAGTCGGTGGTATTTTTACCATTCTCGATGTGACAAAGGGCGTGCTCGTGTCGTTTTGACAATTGTTGCTGGCGTAATCATGTTCGTGTCGTGGCAATGAGACCGCGTAGCGTAAACAACCAACGGAATAAAATTCTAGAATTTTTGAAAGTGTACCAGACCTGACAGACGCGTTGCATTGCTTTCCAATTTGTATCGCCCCTTTTACTATATTCCACGCATCCTCGTGCGTATCTGAATCAGACATTTTGCGAAAAATACACACTTATATCATTTACATTTTGCATATATAAATATACGAGATAAAGCGTGAATTGTTTGACCATGCTCCAGCATGACATTCTTCATCTCATTCAGTTGAGATTTATCCCGAGACAAGTTACACAGACCATTGGATGAGTTAAGTACCTTATCCCGCGTTATCTGTTGGTTATTTGGAAAAAGATTAACAACGGTCTGTGAGACAGAAATTCCTGTCTGAGAAGGATGTAGATATGTGTAGTTGAACGAAATGTTTCTGCAATATTATCACCTACCTCGTATCATTTACTCTTAAATTTTATAAAAATCTTAAAAACATCCCCACTGCTTGAAAACTTTTCGTGGAAACTTAATTCACTGGTACAAAGACATAGAGCGTTCAGATGGGTATTACACATTATAACAAACGTAAAACTCGAACTAGAACCTTTGGTCGACCAAACCGAAGGTTGAACCTTTATAATATACGTAGCCTGCTTTTGGTGCAATATTTTTCATAAATCCAGAACGTAATGTGTAACGCTGACGTTTAACAGTGTTTCACCTTTTTGCACGAATTGAATTTCTAAGCTACCGTATAAAGACTTTCTTTGATAGATGAGTACTTCTCTTCAGGAATCTGCCTCTTAATAGGGAGGATCTATTCTTCCTAGTTTAGCATCGACAGAGGAAGGAATGCAACGATAAAAATCACTCGAGAAGTCTCACGAGTTCTACACCGGAAAGCATTACTTGGAGTATTTCCCACGTAGACATTAATTTCTCCTTTGCATCCATAAGTTCAAGACTTGGATACACGTAACCTGCACGTATCCTAAATTCTGTTAATTTGATGTGCTGGGTTTATGCATGCACTCTAATTTGGAGCTATTGTGTGTTAATTAATAGTGTGTAATAAAAATCATAAGCGTTAATTGAAGATAAAGAGACTTTATCGACGATGAAAGGAACAAAAGCTTTCGATCGACTTCAAGAAAATGAATTACCTCTTTTTCATTTATGTAACAAATTCCCAGTTCTAAATATTGGCATTTTCTCTCAGTCTGAGATGATATTAGAAAGTTCTTTTGTTGATTGTGGCAGTGTCGATTAACCGGTTATTAACAAAATAACGTTCGATGACAGGAGGTACCGAATACTTATAATTCGATGGTAACATCGAATCCACCATCTTGATCTATGGTGTTGTGTGAATTATCTAGATTCGCTTTCCTATTTGAACTTATTGTTTGTACTTTGAATATTATTCTTTTAATGAAATATATTTCTTTTATGGAAATCGTGGAGTTTAATCTCGTAGTCGTGGAACTACGGAAACATCACATCGTGTTTTCAAGTTGTGATTCAGCCGACGTTGTACGACATCTAGAGGGGACCATTGAACGAACACTTCCCAGAGAATACTATTGTATCTGTTCCTTTTATGAGGTTGACGATTCGAATCACGTAAATTCCGTCGAAAAATTCCTACCGTTACCAGAACACGAACCACTGAAACTATGTACATACCTCCGTGCAACGCATTTCGTATTAAACGTAAAAGAGGATACATTTATTTATATTATTATACATACGCAGTAGGTATGTATGCTTGAGAAATTTTCGTGCAAAGTTTGCCAGAAGATTTCTCTGGTTAAAAATAAAACGAATATGTTACACAAATGTGATTCGATAAATGTTTCGTTGAGAACTTATAACAAAGAATACAATTGCACAATAAATAACATTTCAGTGTTAATTCAACAATGTCCTAAGTGCTTTCATATTTCTATCCGAATGGTTGAATGGAGAATTCTTTTTAATGTCACTGGCAAATGATTTGTCAATGTTGATGGTAAATGTACGATTGTTCAATCGTCAAAATGATTAGATACAATTTATGAGTTGCTAACACATAATACACGATAAGTAAGACATTGATTAAATGAAAACTACCCCGGTGGTATAACAGTTGAGGAAGACGAATCTCTTACATAAATGATTGGATACAATTACATGAGTTATCAACACATAATAGACGATAAGTAAGATATTGGTTAAATGAAAACTACTTGCAAAATAGATTGGTCAAGGACGACCAATTCACTAAGTCACCTTACACTTCTAAATTTTTATTCCTAGAGAACTGTAAAAGAAAAAGCCTATAATGTACAAATACAAACCTGAAAATAATTAATTGAAACAATTTTCTTGACGAGACTCGACGAAATCGTAAAATATATCAACCATAATAGCTTCATTATTGTGTGGACTTCAAATTGGTATCAATCGAGATGGGTGACGTTTCGAAATGCAAAATTAAGTAATAGTCTAACATTTTCCCCATAGTTTTGTTACAACTGTGTTAACGAAACATTTTTTTAAACATTTATACGTGTAACATTTTATTTTTATTTTTAGTCACCGAACATTTTAGTAATGCTTATTTAGAAATTCGTCAGGCATCGAATGTATAACACGCTGTGCATACTATAGCAGTAGGGACCACACTTTTTACAAGGTCACACTCAAACAACAATTTTTGTCTCATTTTTCAGGTATATAGATTTGTAGATTATAAAAACTATGAAATTAAGTAACGTTATAACTATGGCTAATTGAAGATCTTTTAGTATTTATTTTGTGTAAAATAATAACAAATTAAAATTTTCTGTCTACAATTGATTTATTTTACATTCATTGCATATTGTTTGCAAGAGACTTTTCGTTCTTTCTCTAAGGAACGATAATTATATGTAAATTTACGATGATCCTTAATAGAATCGTCGAGTGAGATATTTAATATGCTAACAATGTGAGTAATAATTAATATTAGTGAACGCTATTAGCCGGTGCAACCCACTTATTAATGTACTATACGAACGTTATGGTAATATATTCTTACATTCGTTTTTAGTGCGTAAAATCTAGGTAACCTTTGTTTTAATAATCTTTTACCCAATAATAGAAGCGTATACGTACACAAGGAGCTTTATCAAAAACATACCTAATTATCTCTTTTGTCGTTAAAGATACAAAAAAATGTTCAAAACAAAAATTCAACATTTTCATAGGATAATAATGAAGTGCGGCGAAACAGTTTGCAAAAATCTCTTTTTTTGGGGTAATAGTTAACAACTACAACGACGACATCAATAACAACAACGGCAATAATTATAACAACAACAACAACAACAACAACAATAATAACAATAACGCGCGCGCACAAGCAAATAAAATAACAAAATCTCTCGCACCTGAGTTTTCTGAGTGATGGCTAAGGCGAACTCTTCATCGGGAGCAGGATCCTCGGGGATCATATTGGCACCCCCAGGTGCAGTACCGTAACCGGTGGTACTGTTAATGACCCTGGGCGGACCCCCTATCGAAGGTGGACAATTACTAATATACCCGCTTCCGGTACCTTCACGTTTTCCTGGAACAAGTGCAAGAAGACACATGTTACCGACATTCTAATTATTATGTCATTCTATATGACCAGAAATGAAATTTAAACTTTCGTACGTGTTGCATTTCTTGAGGGATCTGTCAAGTTTGAAGCCCTACAAATTAGTACGATACTTGAAACTCCTTTTCGAAAAAGATATTGAACATATCAATTTCAAACCTTTCGTCGGGCTATTAGAATTTTGTTAAGTATACGTAATTGATTCTGTTGAAGTAATACATCATTGCACACGATGCATAGGAAAAAAATGTACGTCCATGTTTAACATGACAACTCTTGTTCTGGTCATCCTGAACAAGTGGATCAGAGAGACACTTATTGTACATCAATCTGGCCATCTTTGGAATTAAAGTAAGTAAAAGAACTCGAAAATTTTAAAAATTACAGTATGTACGCAAAATTCATTGTTTCGACAAATTATGTACCTTTTTCAAACAGCCAAAGAGAAATGAAATATTTTTACAAATTTTATATTTCATACGAGAAAAAAGTTTGGCGTAGCGTGTTAGAACATATACAGAGTTCAGTTTTAAAGACACATGAAGTTGTCAACTTCTGAAATTTCATCATATTATTTTCAAAATATTGAGTTTAAGAGTCAAATCTTTAAGAAAATTGAAACAAAAATCAATTTTCTTTTACCACCAGATGGATGTATTTTATTCGTGATTTTGTATTTTTTGTACATTTCGCATTGTCTAACAAAAATTATGTTTTTAATTTAAGCAAACGATTTTATTCTAAAATTTGTAAATTAAATACGTGTTTGTAGTTGGATTATTTTTCTGCATTTCAACATCTTGTTTCTCTATTTAAGAAATAGAGAATATGTAATCTACAGATTTATGATCTCTGTTTTTCAAATACAATAGAACATACATCATTACGTTTTTTCTGTCTACAATTAAATAAATTATAGCCTCCATAAAAAAAAAGAAGAAAAAACTTTTGCGATAATCAACATAATTTTTTATATTATAATTCAGAGATAAATTACCACCAAATGATTAGATTATAATACAGAATGAAAATTTATGTTTACTTTACGAAGATAAGATTGTATCATTCGGTAACATGTAGTATTACTATAAAACTGTTGTACGCACGCAACCCCCTGAAGTTGCAAAATATAGTTTATACTACATGCAAAATGTATTAGGTCACTTTGCAGTCTTTGCATATTTGACTGTACAAACTTTTGGCCCAATGTAAGCGTACGTAAACATAATTTTACTAATTTAAACCATACGACGTACATCGTTATCTTATATTCAATCTTCTACCAACGTAACGAAAATTTCTATTAAACATACACTGCTTTTTGAATTTGATAACGAGAACATACGATACTATTACGGGTATCGACATTTACCATTTAAAACTAAAATCTTTAACAAATGAAACGTAGGTATTGAAATTCGCACTGGACGAATTTTGTTAAAAGAAATTGACCGATTTCTATAAAAAAAATCGTACAAGATGTACACTCTTTGAATGGTTAATATTCTTTGCGTATTCGAATTGAAAACAATTTATTTAAACGAAACTTAAAAATGACCTATCAAATAATCTGATAATTTACAGCACCATTCGCAGAACTTTGTAAAAAAAAAGACAGTCGTGATAAATGAACGAGCGGAACGAATACGTTTCTTACAAAAATATTTCGCCGTTTTTTCATCATCTGTGTAACAACCGTGCTATCACACGATCTCTACGTTCTTCGGTGCATAATGGTCTCTTAACTGGTGCGCATATCAATTACAATGCAACTAGGGGTGCAAGGACAAACGTCGTACGAATGCAATTAACGATACCGCAACATTTGTACTGGATAAACCAGCGACAGTCTTTACGGAATTGTCGCGTTTACGCGATACATTTGTTAAGTCCTTCGTCTCGATTTATGTTCTGCTACCCGCAAACGTCGTGTGGATTTCGAGCGCGATTTCGAGATCGCAAATGATTTCGGATATCAAGACCTTCGTGACTCAAACCTCCCAGGAAATTGATGTCTCTCTTCACGATGAACATCTGGTCAAGAGAATTAAGATCCTTCTTCGTTATTTACATTACCAATTTTCAAACAAAATTTTTATATTCTCATCGTCCTTCAGAATTTGAAAACAAAGAATTTGTATTAATCAGTTTTCGTTCATTTTCTTGTTAAAATCTATGATGAACGTGGCACGCAAGACACATTGCACGAACAATACTATTTTTAGATAGTTATGTATAGATTATAATTATAGGAGATATCATTTTAACCGTTTTTATGTTATATTTTAAATTTCTTACGCCATTATTATACACAAGGTGATCAAAAACTTCAAGAGCTTATAGCACTCGTCAAGAGGTACAAAAAATGTCTAACATATGTAAGTTCCACAGTCAATCTTTTCGATATCATAAATCATAAATGAGTCTCTTCGTAGTAAATTGAATGTAAACAGAGGAACTGGTTTAGAAATATCGGTTTAAGGTTGTCAATATGAGACCATTAATATCAACAAAGATCACTCCATAAATGCAAATAATACAAATCTTCGGTACCTATTTATTACTGAGTGTAATAAGGGTTACTTTCGGGTTATTAACAATATCTGTTTATTATTCTAATGTGGAAGTGGCAAATATGCATTTTGTGTATGGACTTGCAAATGGAAACACTTCTTTAGCTCGCCGTTTGTATACGAGTACCTTAATCTACAAATTTCGTTTTCGAAATTATTTAAAAAGATCCATCAACCTTTATACGAATTTGCTTCTTCCGTGTTTGGTTGATTCGCGAGATGTGAATTCAAATGGAAGGAAAACACATCGAACATTTACTGTGACAAGAAACGTTTGTATCATTAATGAATTATGTAATCTTAGTTGATGTTAGTGATCCCGCGTTAACATCCTTGAACCGATGTAAGAGTGAACCGACTCCTGTTTTGTATTCAATGTATTGCAAAGAGACTCGGTTCGTATATAACGAAAATTAAATTTACACCAAAAGGATCGATTGTTGCAGCTACGTTGATTAGACATTTTTTATTCCTCTCAATGAGTATTATAAGTCCTTGAAATCTATAATTCTTTTTCCAACCAGTCCATATAGACACAACTTTTATATTTATAAAATGTTTTATAAGTAACTTACATCTACTACTAATATTAACTATTGTTTGATCGATAGAATAAAGTTACCAATTTATATGTTATTTTATAAATAAACAATTTACTGACAAGGATCGTAACCTTGGATCGAAACGTTAAACGTTTCATCTGATTTCTTTGCACTTGATCGGTCGCTAACACCTTCTAATTTTTAATTTATCCTGATCTCGATTAATAATATCACAAATCGTTTTAATAATACAAGCATTAACACTTATTACACAATTACAACGATTTCGTTGCATTTTATGTAGATTTATTTGTATATATTCATTATTGAATTTGCACTACATTTTACACTCCATATATAATTTATTGAATACGCTTTTCGTTTAATTTAGAAATCATTGAATATGTAAAAAATAATTTCAATGCTTATTTATAATGAAATACAATATAAGAAATATTGAAATTTTAATTAATTTCAGCTAATAACTTTGATATATCCTGTTATAAATACTTTTTGAGTGCTAAATTGTATAAATTATGATAATTAACTAATAATGGTAAATACTTTTTATTAACTGAACCGTTGAAATAAAATTAATTGCTACAACAAGATACTCCACGTCCGAAAGAATAAAACGAACACGTGTATATTAATTATTAATGCATTTAATACAAAACTATACTCTGGAGCGATAATTTTAACACAAAAAAACGTTTCCGTTAAATGTCAGTAGACACGCGCCATCTACTATACTAAAAAGAAGAATCAGGAACAATCGAGGACAAGACCTTGGCATTCTAAGCACCCTTTGCATAGAAATTGATACCGCACAACCTTTCCAGGTGCTGTTGAGCCTTTGTATTTTAGTTGCAGAACTGCATTTTCAAGTTTAAGGATACAAAACAATTAATCTCGCCGTATTTGTAATAACATTGAAAGAAAAGAACTAGAGAATAGAACATGACAACAAAATCACTATATTAGAAAAAAGAGAGAAAAAAAAAAGAAGAATTCCTTTAATTTCGACATGTTTAAATAAGATTCCACTTTTACTCGTTCTATTTTACAAACAAATTGATGTATCATTGCACTCACATGAAATTGAAACATATCTACGTCCGGAAATAAAGAATTTTTAACGTAGAATCACGCGGGCAATACTTTAACGTATAATTTTATACTTGAGCGTATAATTTCGTAACAATATTTTAGTTAACGATCTTTCTACTATCCACGATGGTCACAACGCTAATATCGCGTGATTGTAACCGATTCCTTCATGATTCACGTGGATATTTCAAGTCATATTGATCGGACATGATATTAAATCATGCGCTTTCCACCTCTTTCATAAATAGTTACATGTTTACAATACGTGAACCGAATTTGTATTCTTTCGAGATCAACATCGGTTTATTAGTTATTACTTACTACCAAGCATCTAGTACCGAGCGTTTCGTTGAAGCTGAATTCTTTCAATGCGAATACCAATTATGTATTAAATAATCGTAATAGTAATAATAATAATAATAATCGTCATCATAATCATAATAACGGTGTCGTTGCTTTCACCAGCGCCTGATATCTACTTGATATCTGGATATCCTCATTGCCTTGTATTTTCATAAATAAAACATTAGTTTTCTAATGCGTTAAAAGTAAAATAAAAATTTTACGTTAGGAACGTTGGCAGCATATTAATTTCCTCGAGAGAAATGGAAATACCTCCTCCCAATATAAATTAACGGAAAATCTAACAGGAAATACAAATAGATTCGGTGAAGGGATAATTGTTAAAGCTGTAAATCAAAGAAGAGAAAGGTGTGTTGTAAATTTAAGACTTTCGAGACGAAATTCTTTCAGCTGTGTGCTAACGCGAAACATTCTCAGTTACTGGAGAACAAGTCCTTGGATCGTGAGAAAAACGTTATTAATTTCCCATCATCGTGTGGAAAAAGCATTCGAGTAGCCAAGTCAAGTACAATAAAACTGAAACGTAGTTCGAGAAACTCGTAATCTCCGTGATAGTAATTACTGTGGCATTGTTCTAAATGACTGTTCGCCGGGCTCATCCGCAGTATTGTACCTTTTTTCAAGGATGTTCCCCGCTTCAGATGCTTCGCCATGAAACTGGAAAGTAGCTGCATACTTTTCTTTCGAGCGATTTCTTGCTCTTCACCCGGACACTCTCTCCACGGTCACTTTTATTTCGATAAACTTATCGACCAATGACTTCGATAACAACCAAACCGCAATCCTTTTCCTGATCACGCGCAAAACGTATCAACGATCTC
The DNA here is from genome assembly GCF_051014685.1 of Ptiloglossa arizonensis. NCBI lineage: Eukaryota > Metazoa > Arthropoda > Insecta > Hymenoptera > Colletidae > Ptiloglossa > Ptiloglossa arizonensis. Next base: position 4,274,270 of record NC_135056.1, on the reverse strand, counting down.
TGACGGAACGAATCGCAAACCATAGCCTCGTATCCCGTTATGTTTACTGTTTTTAGTAATCGAACGAAGGATTTCCTCGAATTTCTTTCGATCGAAGCAATTTGTAAAATTCCGGTGAAACTTTTGCACAGAAATAGCAAATTTAAATAAGCAATACCACGTCCAGCGTGAAAAGATCACAGGATACACGAGAAATCATGCGTTTACGTAACCATTTCAAAGAGAATTGAGAATAAAGGTAACAATATTTACAACGAATGTATCGCAACGAAGTTCTTCTGGTGCGCGATTGTTTTTCAATTTCAAGTTTTGCTAATTTCGATGCGATCGAGTATAAAAAAAGAAAATTGATTTTAAGTATATGCTCTTGATAGAATTAGTACTACCGAGACGTATACACAAGATTGGTGAACGTGAATTCTGAATTCTGAATCTAATTAGATAGGAGAAATCAAGTCTTTGACATCGAATAGATTTGTAAATGATAAAGTGACTTTTGAAACTTTGGCGATGTTCTTTCACCAGATAGATTAACGAAGTATCAACATTTGGACAGTCCCTATTTTAAAGTCACTCAACGTTAATTCTTAGACACGAAATTTAAGAAATCCACCTTCTCTGTGCAAAACATGGAAATCCAAATACGACGATGAACATTAAATACCATCACTCTATGTTACCAAATAGCTAACTCGTATCAAAGAAATATCAACAACATGACCATTATTACTTCAAAGTCACTCAACGTTAATTCTTAGACATAAAATTTAAGAAATCCACCTTCTCTGTGCAAAACATGGAAATCCAAATACGACGATGGACATTAAATACCACCACTCTATATTACCAAGTAACTAACTCGTATCAAAGAAATATCAACAACATGACCATTATTACTTCAAAGTCACTCAACGTTAATTCTTAGACATGAAATTTAAGAAATCTCCCTTCTCTGTGCAAATCATGGAAATCCAAATGCGACATTAAACATTGAATACCACACAGATTATCGAGTAAAAAGATTGAATGGTCGATCCTCTTGTCGAGATAATCGTAACAAGTGAGAATGAAAACTTTTACGAAAATTCGTAATCAGGCAGACGATGACATCGTAGAACCACGAACACGGTCCTTTCGAAACGAGTGCCGTTTCAAACGCAACAATTGTATTTCATCTTTCGTCACTACACTGGAAGGGTTAATCGAATTGGCCGTATCACGATTAAATTCGTTATCGTAATTTCGGTTGCCGGCAGGAATACACTGACGTTTCTCTGCCGGCACACGGAGTCACACTGAACGCGAACAAATTGTTGTTGGTACCGCGAATGGCACCGACCATCTGTACTTCTCGGAAATTACTGGTTACGTTCGCGCTTGCGCCACCCCTGTCGCAAGTACAGGGGCTACAAACTGTACCGTTAATTTAAGATGTGTTTGTTGTTGAAAATCAAAGTATCCATCGGAGTGACTTCATCCGTCATCGCGGTATTCTAATTTTACAACGTCGAGTATCGTAATGAACATCAGTGCTCGCTACAATGCTTCCTTTGAGTGCACACGTTGAGTGCCGGAACATTTTTGTGAAATGTAAACCGGAAAATCGTTGGTAATTTCAAGGTTTCCAGTTTAATTCGTATCGTTTCTCGGCGTACGTATCTACCGAGAAGTAAGTGTATTCAAATGTCGCGCGTTTATCAAAAAATTATTGTCACGAATTTTAGAACAAAAAGGTATTATTTACCGATATATTACGTGTCAGCTAACGTACCAAAGGGTTACATGATAAAGGTTTTCTGTTTTATAATGGTTCAAAATATTAACAATTTATATACTTTCCGCGTCGGAATAGATTCTATTTAAAAAATTGCAATGTATTAATGACAAAAATATGACGAGCTTTTGACACACGTTCTTTATAAAACATTCGTTTGCTTTGCAACTATGTAAAAGTGAGCAGAATCTTATTTGAATAATAGATAACGAATAAAAGCTTTGTACAACTACTTATTTACAACGTTTATTCGGGTACATTTTTATTCATTCAACGAAAAATATAATTGGATTGTACAGTTTAGATTGTAAATTTTATTCGTTGGTTGAAATTTTTATCTAGAAAACAAAAAATAAATTTTGCTCGTTTCTCTGACTGTACAATGTCTAAAAGGAGAAGGGGTTCAATTGTAAGCTAAACGGTTTGACACCTTACGTAGAAATCGACTCACATCTAAAATTTCCTAATAGTATAGTATTTATTGAATATTGTTCGGTATAGTTGAAACATTCGCGAGTGTTGCAGAGATTTTCGCCAAAATTGTGTTGATACTTGAAACGATTAAGCGTAGATCAGAAAGGTATGTACAAAATGTATCGCAGGAAGTGGGAACCGTTGTAACAAGCGGAAACGTCCGCCTAATCGCGTTGAAATAAGAAAAGATGTTCCAGGTACAAACGTTTCCGCGAGGAACTTGGGGGACAATTCATCCTATGCAAACATTAATCCTGCATATAGCTATAAATATTAGACTTGTTAACAATTTTCCAGGTTTTTCACAATTATGTACAATATAAAACGTGTCACAGAAACGCTATATTTCACAAAGACACAGTTCTCGATTTTCAATTTATAGTCTCGTGTGCAAACTGTGAATCAAAACTCACAAATTTCGACCCGTTAATAAACAACCATTTATATGAAATGAATAAAATAATCGATACTAGAAATTCAACAAAATTTAAAACTCTGCAGAAATGTAGAGATATGTAAGAGATATTAATAATTACTCTTGGAAACATTTTGTTTTCATATTATCATGAATATCTACAAAATCGTAAAAAATACCGAAAAAAAGTATAATTCAGAGATTTCTGATTTCTGATATCCTACATTGTAGGATGAAAAGAATTTTCGAACAGAACATTTTGTATATCCTATGCACGCCATTGTTAATATGTTTTTTTTGTATATAATGTCGTTCATTTACAATGAGAAAACACCTACTTACTCAATAGCTATATTCGTTTGTAATCAATAGCAGCCCTCACGAAGTGTACAGATTATGATTAGAGATGACACGAAAACAAAAGCGAGTTTTAAATTTTGTAAATGTTCTACACTTTACAATTCATAACTTTTACTTATCCATCTGTATACCAATAACTTTTGTTCAATCTTTCGAAATTCGAATTATTTTCGCGTTGCTCGGGCATAGAAAAATTCATGTATAGTGCAACGTTATCGTAAAATTTGACGCTTGAATAGAAAAATGGAAAGCTTGTGAACGTATTTACAGAAAATCATGAATGTTATTTCATATGAAGAATTGTTGTTATCACGTGCACAGTCGCAAAGTGTTTGCAACAGCACGTAGCGGCTCAGACCTCGAACGTTAATGTTCGTAAACAGTGACCGATGCACCGTTGCTTAACGGCACTGTGCATATAATGTCGTCAGACAAAATTTTCAATCATTTACGCGTCTCTATATCGACTGAACTCCGAAACGTGTTTTAAACTATAGACTCATATATGTTATACCTCCATTATATATCCTAATTGTGCATTATTTATTAAATACAATACAAGATTTCCAAGGAAATCGTGTGAAGCGCGATGTTCGGATAATTGATATTTCGTAGAGAATAAAAAAATATTTTACTCGTGTTCGGTCGTAAATGTGAATAGCCAATGATTTATGAACTATTTAGCAATAAAGTTTAATTTTACGTAGCAATTAGTTTAATTTTATTTAGCAGTATGTTTTGTTAATAACGAGTGGCTTTACCAGATAATTGATTATCAGTGACTTAACTATTCTTTGAGATTAGACGATAACTGAAGTAATGGCTACGATCTTTCAGCTTTGTAATTGCCTAACCGGATTATAAATTCCATCAGATGCAGAACTATGTTTTCCCTTAGACTGTTTTCAACACGGAAAATATTTCGAAATCGTTTCTTTCGGATTAATTTTTTTATTTGAATCTTTTTACTGTTATGTTACTTTCGTTTTGAATTTTACCAAGTAAAAAATTCGTTTACAAAGACTTGAGAGCTCTTAATATTATCAATTGCCTATTATCATTTATCGATAATAATTCAAATTATAACACGGATACCTTCAACCGCAAATTAATTATTCTACTGTAAGAAGTGATGCTTTCTACAGAAACTTAATTCTTATGTAAAGATTATTAATTTAATTGTTAGTTATAATTAGACAACACTAAATCGAGCATTACATACGAATTGCAGCAAATATATAATACAACTACTCGAAGATACCCATACCTGGAATAGTATCTAAAGTAAATAAACGATTTAGTATCGATACGATTTCAAAGACAAATCGAAAAAAAAAAGTAAATGATTCACATTACCTGGAAATTTGTTGTAATTTCACAATGGCTTCAATGGAATACGATTTGTATCGATCTATTCGAGTACCTGCGTGAACATCTGCAAACAACTCAATATATAAATCGAAAGGGCGGTTGACTCGGTGAACGTCCGAATAATATTTTCGAAAGATAAAGCCGGCTGTTTGTAAACACGAGTGTTTGAAAATTAGAGGTCCCGAATGATTGAAAGCTTTTGTAAACGGTATCGCGAAATGACTAATGGTGGTAATGTAGCGCTCGTCAGATTGTGGCATTGCTTTCAGGCTACCAGTTCGTCGTCGACCTCTCCTTCTCTCTGTTTTATTTGTTTCGTGGCCAACATCTGTCTTACGCGCCATACCTTACTATGCCGCATTACATTGCCACAACCCGTACATAACATGCCGATCCGACGAGTCCAACTTTATGGTGCAAGGTGCACCGTCTGCCTGGAGAATTTCAGAGAATTTCTCGGAGAAAAAGCGCCTCAGGGGCGTATCGTCGATTACACGTCGCCCCGCCTCAATTAAACGCAACAGTAATGTTTTCTCTTCGCGAAGCAACGAGTGACAAACGAATCAGTGCGCTCTCGTATACGCGCTTCAATTCGACAAATTTAGATTTTCTTACTGAAAATAGTTACGGAACTTTCTCTATAGTATACGAAACCGGAACAATTGAAAAGATACTTATGTAATAAGTTCTCACACTTGAGAACTGATAAATAAAAGTTTCAGTAGTTCCGAATCAAATTTGCAAGAAATTTAAATAAATGTTCTTGCGTAAGAGAAAAAGATATTTTTTCTTCATCGATGGTGAAATAGATGATTTTAATTAATCACTTAAACGATTATTTAGGTAGTATTTTTTATATGTAGTTACAAGTTTTCTGTTCAATACTCCTTACTGTATATTTTTTTTAGAAGTTCTTAAAGTGAACATTTGTTTCCGTAAAAGTACTAGTAAACAGATATTTTTCAAAAGAAAAGGATAAGTAAAAATAGATTTAAACAAAAGGGTCCATTGTTTTTTCGATCTCGGCATAAATTATGTCTAATTTTGTTTCAATTTTTAAAAAGAAGAAAATTGGGTTTCTCGGAAATCATTAGTTTGTATGATCAATAAATTGTAGTACGATCTGGTAGTTACTTGAGAAAAAGCGAAAAATACAGGATCAATTTTTTGTTTCGTTAATTACAAGAATGAAACCACTATAAGCGTATTTGAACATAAATAAGTATCACTATTTATATCAAGCGAGATCGATATATGTATGTTTATTTTCTAAGATAACGCAATAAGTTACGGTATTATAAATTTTAAAAATCTTACAACTTAATAAGATTGTCAGAATGACGTCGATTAGGGTAGGATTTCGTGTAATGAGCGCAGCACTATGAACACGAATTCCTAATGCAAACAATATATATCAAAGCATTCGCGATTACTGTATCTTGCAATTTCAATGAAACATATCGGGGGTAACAAGGTCTGTTGTCATAATAATTTGATAATGTCACAAAGGGTCTAGATAACAAACTTTTTATACATATGTAAGTTTAGTTAAACAGACGCATACTGTAGTCATACTAGTTGCTAGAATTATTTTTCACCAAGACTATACGATTAATAAAAAAACAAATTTATTCCATAATCTGTTTCATCAATCATCAACTTTATATTATTTATAAAAAGATTCAAGGATCTGAAGTTTCACAATACATAATCTCTAGAAGTATTGCACATTCTAAAAATATGGGAGAGTATCAATATGTGAAAGAGTATGCATTAAAATGTCGACAAAATTTCGTTTGAAAGTATTTCAAATAAAATGATAAATATTTCTAAAATAAAATACCGTTCATCAGAAAACCTAAAGGTTTTGATATGTTAGTTTTTGTAAACATTGTAACTCTTAACGATAAGAAAAAGAAACATTTCGAACTGTATAGAAAATTAACTCTTAACGAATACCATTACGAATACTATTGTTCAAATTAATCATTTAATTGTTTATTTCATTTATTGTACAAATTTTTCTATCCTTTTGGAATAAATAATGAATAATAACACTTGAAAATTATGCGAATAGAGTATCATGGACTAAATTTGTCAACTAATATTGTATTTAATAGTTATCTACCTTGTAAACCAAGTATTTTTTAAATACGAATTGTTATAAATATAGTACCAGGGATATTATGGAAAAATGAATATTATATCAAATCGCCGTATCTAACAAATTTTGTGAAATTCATCTTCTCGAGGAAAAGTATATTTCTCCGCCAGTCTGTTTCCATATATGCAGGTATGTTAGGAGACAGCACCTTTCACAGAGTTAGTGAAGTTCTTTCTGAAACCTGTTCTTGTTTTGTCGAAGGAATCGACGCCTTGACTAGCTTCCTATCCTGAACTTATTTACATATTTATACAAACGTGCGTGTGAGACGCGAGGGGTACGTATGCACCAGTTTACTTTCCTGGACCAATGTTAGCAGACTACGTTTCTAAAATTACTCGCTCGACTATTTATTTGTTTTCCTATTTTAACTTCTAAACTATGCGTATTAAAATATTCCAAAGTATTGAACGAAGGTCGTATTAATTGTGAAAACGGACAAATGTCAGTCTTTAAAAAAAGAAGCAAATACAAAACAAAATTATGCGTCATTTAACTGTATTACGATTTTCACCGTGCATTTGTTTAATAAAATAAATCAACGAATATTATTTTTATAGAGTATTATTTGCTTTAAGAAATCATCTATCGAAAAAAAACCCAATTATTTTTATATATTTGTGTATAAGTATAAACACAGTTCCCACGATTCTAATAGAATTAAGTAGATTAATCTAAGAGTTTTCAGTTCACAATAACCCGGCCATCGATGCACTTTTACATTTTCCCTTACATCGAAGTATTAAAGAATCACTCTTTAGATTAAACAATACGAAAGACACTGCTTTTACGATTGAATCGAATTCCCATTATATCAGTTTCATAAATTACACGACCGTGGGGCATATCGATCTTGTAACATAGCGAAACATGGCAATTCATTCTGCCCTGAATTCGTACAGTAAGAACACGTGCATCAGGAAATAGTACGTTCCTCTCGTATTTCGTAGCGTCGAACGTGCATATAGGCAATTCCAGCGATTCAGCGCGCGTGACACACGCGACGCTTTTCACCACGCGAACTGCAGGAGCATTTTAATCTATTAATGAACGTCTTACTTTTTTCGCGGCCGAAACACCGATCCTTCGTATTTTGTAATAAATAGAAAAAAGGAGTAGACACATTTCGTGCATTTTAAATGACATACATCGTCCTTTCAAAGTTGTATGAAAAAAAGTTTTGCAGAACACGCGTAACGGGTTAACGCGCGATTATTTCTTGGATTACGATTAAAACCGAACAATACATACCCTGTCAGGATAATCTTGTTACGCGATGGAATCGATTTTCCATGTGCATACGTTACACTTCCGTGTCCAACATTTTCACTGTGAACGATTTAACGATAAAGAGAAACGAGCTCGATCCCCTTGCATGAAAATACGCATAATCGACCAATACATCCGTTCTCGTCCACGAGTACAGCAACACTGACCTGCCGTCACAGAGGTAGAGGAGAGCGGACCAGGTAACAGAACCTCTCGAGTATTCCCTTTCTTGTGTCCTCTTTCTTTTTCGCCTCTCTCCTTCCCCACCTTCTTTCTTGTTCTCTTAGCCTTTTCTCTTCCCCTTTCTTTTCACCTTTTTTAGCTTCTTCATACTCTTTCCTTGTTCACTAACCCTTCTCTACATCTCCTTCACTTCTTACTTGTATTTCCCTTCCTCATATTCTTCTTTCAATTTTTCTTCCACGAGCTTTTACTTTTTATTGCTCTTCTTTCGCTTCTTTCTATCGTCAACCATCTTCTATTGCTTCTACTACAATGTTCTTCTCTACTCTGCTACTTATTTTCGTCTCTTGTTATATATATGTATGCATATGTATACCAAGCGCAAGAATGTAAATCTATGATATTAATGGGAGAGCACGAAGAATTTTATGTCACTCTTTATCACTACGGTTTCAGTTCTATGAATGTCGTCCCACTATGGGAATTAAACACCACAGCATCCGCTGCTTGACAGCATCCGCTTCAATCAAAACAGTTCATGCGTTGATGTTCCTTATGAGAACACGAGCGTTGACAATATTGCCTAGATTCGGTTTTAAAGGCAACGCACTTGAACGTACAACGAAAGCGGTACAAATTTAAACAGTTCCATTTTCAAAATAAAAATTTTTGCAGCCGAAAGAAGTATGATTTGCAAATTATTCGAGTATCGATATAAAGCCAATTTATATGAAAATATTGTAAATAAAGTATTTAATGAAAGTATAAATATAATATAATGAAAATATTATATGTAATTTGTAATCGCATAGGTAATCTGTATGTTATCAGACGAGAAAATTCACTAGTAATTTTGAAAAGTAAGATACATGTATAATAAAGGAAATAAATACTTTTTAATTTGCAAAGGGAATGGATTTTCATAATATTTTACTGTCTTTACACATTGTAATAGTAAAATTATACTTGCTACGACTCGAGTCTTGAAAAGTGTATTCTAACGTGAATGACAAAATAACAGGTTCATTGATAAAGCGTGCCACTTACATACAGACGGGGGAAGATAAATAAACGTGTTTTTTGCAGGACCTTAGTCAAATAGCAGATAATATTTGAACTAGATAGTATTTTAAAATAATTATCTATAAGAATTAATTAGTAAAAGAAATTTACGAAAAAAAAAAACTGATGTTAACGGTAAGTATATTTTTTTATTCTATTACTTTAATGATATTTTAAAATCTAGCAATCATAGATTATGCGTTTCGTGTTAGATTTAGAGAAAATGAAGATGTATATTGATTTTCACATACTTTCTACGAAAGTCACAAGAATTGTATCTATCTTAAATTATTTATTTACAATCTACTTTCTGAATATTAAATTCATCGTTTCAAAAACCAAGAAACCACGTATGTATCTCTATTGGACTTAATTACCGTGTACCTTCGAGCTAAATTATCCGTTTGTTTACTAACTTTAAATGAACACAGCGACATCTTCAAAGTCAAGAAACTGAAGAAAAGAAATATAAGTACCATATTACGCTTCACCAGTTAGGTGCACACTTTCTTCATTAATACCCCGATCACTCTTGTTTATACATTAAAGTAAGCAAGATCAATATCTCGCCGAAGCGAATACTAGTAGGTCCTTACCTGCTGTCTACGCGTCCTGATGGCTTTACATCGCTGCAACACCGATAATCTAACGGCCAGTAGCGTACGCGCAACGAAGTTCACAGTCTTCTCTCGTAACCCTGTGTAGAGCATATTGCTCTCGCGTACAAAGAATGCATTGTTACGGTCGTCAGCTGCTGTTTCGCTTCGAACGAGTACTCTTTCTATATAGGTGGGGAGACGCATCGGGGTTCCAGGGTTCCAGATACGGAGGGGAACCACTACAGCATAAAGAGGGGGAATTTGTTCCCCCATTGTCGCCGCCGTATATGCGTGCAATTTTCACCCGTCGATTGTCTCCGTAAATTGGGCATTCGTCGCTTCCGAAACTCCCTAACGCCGGTATCGTTAGAAGAAAATACTTTTTAACAAGCTAAATCTGCTGTTTTTCCTAAAATCGTACTGTACTTACTTAAACATACGTTTTCTAAATATGATTATTATCATATTGAAATATACACATTTAACTTTTTGTACACGAGTCCTTTTTTATCAGTTACTTTGGTATTAGTTTTTTCGCGAAGCAAATTTTCCAAGAGCCGCAAAACTGTTATAGAGTTATAACGTTAGTTCCGTAAAGAAGAAGTTTATTACAACAATATTATAATTACCATTTGATTGCTTCCTTCGTGGACTTATACTGTTATTGATACCATGTAGAAGACTCGTGAACACGCAAGTCACTAATGTAAAATACACTCTTGCGGAAGTGAAATTTATCTTCGTGGAAGCCACGTTATATGTTTATAACGAGTTGAATTAAAATACAGTCACAATGTATGCAGATTGCAAACGCTTCTCGATGTACTGTTTTTGTTCAATTGTATCATATTTCATATTTGAACAAACAAAAGGGATAAAGAAGCACTTTTGTCATAAGTCATGATATTTTGGTATTTTTTAACGTTAATACTAATTTATAGCTCCATGTATTTTAAAACATATTTGCTATGTAATAAGTACGAGGAGAATACATTGTACTTGGAAGAAAGATTATACTTCGTTTATTGAATTGAAAATTGTGATGCGTATTGTACATAATGTCTAATTCTATGAATTTATTTCATTATACTATAAACTAAACATATGTGCACAACGCATAATAATAGATGAAGTAAAAAGTTCTGAGCGGTTTTCTCTTTATTTCGACGATGAAATTAACAAAGTTAGAATTTTCGGATTTAGATCAAATATGTGCCATTTCGTTCGATAACTTTTGTCCATTTTGAAAGCAATTTCATAATTCCGCGATTGAAGAAGGGCCCGTCCCTATTGGTAAAAAACTTGACCAGCTCATTTTTACAAGCCTCTCTTGAAGTCAGTTTTTTACCATCAAGAAAATTTTGCAAATGCTTGAAAAGGTGATAATCGCTTGGTGCCAGGTCTGGGCTATACGGCGGGTGGCAATATAACCTCCCATCCAAGCTCTTGGAGCTTCTGGCACGTCGTTAAAGATGTTAAAGCCTGGCGTTGTCTCGATGGAACACAACACCCTTCCTATTGACCAATACTAGAAGCTTCTCGTCGATCGCCTGCTTCAATCTAGCCAGTTGTTGACAGTATAGGTCCGAATTGAATGATTAGCCCGATGGGAGCAGCTCATAGTGGAGGATTCCCTTCCAATCCTATTAAACACTCAGTAAAACCTTCTTGGTCGTTAATCCCGGTTTGGCGATTGTTTGGACCGGCTCATCGCGCTTGGACCACGATCTTTTTCGCCTGTTGTTCTCGTATGTGACCCATTTTTCATCCCCAGTCGCCATCCGCTTCAAAAATGGATCGATTTCGTTACGCTTCAGCAAAGAATCGCAGGCATTAATTCGCTCTAAAAGGTTCTTTTGCGTCAATTCGTGTGGCACCCATACATCGAGCTTCTTCTTGAGATTAGCCTTATGCAAATGGTTCCAAACGGTTTTCTGGCTAATCTTCAGTTCCTGGACAATGGAATACTCACATACCGGTCTGACTCGACGATTTCCATGATTTTATTAACATTTTCAACGATTGGCCTACCAGAGCGTGTCTCATCTTCGACGTCCATATTACCAGAACGGAAGTGTTGGAACCACCGCTTTGCTGTTGCATTCGATACTGTATTGGGTCCATAAACAGCATAAATTTTTTTGGCTGCTGGCTCCGCTTCTTCTCCTTGGTTATAGTGGTATTGAAGAATGTATCAAATTTTTTCTTTTTTATCTCCATTTTAGAACGCTCTAACACACATTCACTAAACACAAAACTGTCAGAGAACTTTTTTTAAAGTGTTATGTTGCCTTTAAGTCGCAGTACAGAATGACAAGATGCAAAATATACATCGTGAGATATGGCTCACTAAAGCCATCTAACGAAAAACGCTCAAAACTTTTTACTTCACCATTACTAACTGTCTTCATAAACGTTAAAAATTTGAAAATTATCTAGTATCAAAAAGGTGCTAATGTAAAAGAATTATTTATGTATTAGCTGAATTTAGATAGAATTATTTTACATTACAAAAATTTGTTTTGAACATACTTTTGAAAGGAAGAATGTGTCGGTGAATTACCTACTGAGTCTTCAACTATGCGGATACAGATGACGTGCCTTGCCTGCACCAATCTTCACGTAATTGCAACCATACAAATCGATCCATTTGTTTACGGAGGTCGTCTGCTATTTCATCGCGTTCTACCAGTGTTTTGAGATCTAACATTATGCTTTAAATCGTATTTGTATGTGATTTTAAAAAGAAACAGAGCTGCGATGCCGGGGACTGAAGTTAGTATTTCCATATATTTTAAAAAGCATGTATTTTAAGCGGAGAATCTTATCAAATATTTGTTTGACAGTTCTGTCTGTCAAATCATGTCGTTATCGTAACTGTATTATTAAATTACATCTACAAAGCAAATATAGTAACTTTCAGTTATGTATTTTTTTGATAATTGTAAAAATGGTATTGTTTATATAGGACAGCACAACAGAACTCGGAGAAATAGAAAATGTTAGGGTTGTGGTTCGCGTTCGACCTTTAAATGGGAAGGAGTTGGACGGGCATTGTAAAAACTTAGTACATGTGGATTCTATAAATAGTGAAATAACTGTTGAAAATCCTAATGCTGCACAAGGAGAACCACCAAAAGTTTTCTCTTTTGATGCTGTCTTTGATACAGATTCGACACAAGTTGATGTTTACAATGAAACTGCAAGACCTATTGTGGACAAAGTTCTACAAGGATATAATGGAACTATATTTGCATATGGACAAACTGGCACTGGTAAAACATATACCATGTCAGGTGCAAAAACATCACCACAGCTTAGAGGTATTATTCCTAATAGCTTTGCTCATGTCTTTGGACATATAGCTAAAGCTCATGACAACCAGAAGTAAGTATTAATACTTTCGAATAACATAATTATATATTTAAAAGATTTAAAAATTAAAATATTTTGAATAAATGTTTAAAACAATGTTATTTTATGAGCAGATTCCTTGTGCGTGCAACTTATTTAGAAATTTATAATGAGGAAGTTAGAGATCTACTAGGTAAAGATCAAAATACAAGACTAGAGGTAAAAGAAAGACCTGACATTGGAGTGTTTGTAAAAGATCTTAGTGGTTATGTCGTAAACAATGCTGATGATTTAGATCGGATAATGTCTCTTGGTAATAAGAACCGTAAGTTCACTGTTCAACATTTTCACATTATGAATAAAATACTATTTCATAGTTTAGATCCTACTGTTATTATTATTTTAATAATAATGTTATTAATGTTATTATTATTTTAATGTCTATGTGTATTTTATTGTCTTAAATAATACAACTATTTTAAGTAACTGTCCATCACACAATGTGTTTACATGTAGGTGTTGTTGGAGCTACAGCAATGAATGTATCAAGTTCAAGATCCCATGCAATATTTACAATCACAGTTGAATCTAGTCAACTTGGAGAAGATGGCGAACAACATGTTAAAATGGGCAAACTTCATTTAGTTGATTTAGCTGTATGCAACTGCTGCAATTAATATTTTACAATACTTTTAAAATATATATATGAAATTGTTGTTTTATTTTAGGGTTCAGAAAGACAAAGTAAAACTAAAGCTTCTGGAGTCCGTTTAAGAGAAGCAACAAAAATTAATTTATCACTTTCAACATTAGGTAATGTAATATCTGCATTAGTTGATGGTCAAAGTTCACATGTGCCTTACAGAAATTCCAAATTGACAAGATTGCTTCAAGATTCTTTGGGTGGTAATTCAAAAACTTTAATGGTAATATCTTCAATTTCTTTAAAATATAGGTAAATCAATAAATAATTCTAATTAACTATTAATTACTTGAATTTAGTGTGCAAATATAAGTCCAGCAGATATAAACTATGACGAAACTATAAGTACACTTCGTTATGCAAACCGTGCTAAAAACATAAAAAATAGGGCGAGAATTAATGAAGATCCAAAAGATGCTTTACTTCGTCAATTTCAAGTGGAAATCGAACAGTTACGCAAACAGTTGGAAGAAAATGGTGCTGAAATATCCGAATCTGAAGACGATTCTGAAGATTCTGATGACACAGGAGAAACAAAGCACGAAAAAAAGGCAAGACGTAGAAGAAGTCAAATATTAACAATGGAAGAACTAGAAGATCGAGATACAGATTCCACTGAAAAGATTGACAAAGCTGAAAGAGAGGATAAAAGTCCTGATGATAAAGATGTCATAGAATTGAAAAGAACTCAGTAAGTTTTCAAGGATTAATTTAAATGTTATAATGTATCACAAAATATTAATTTTTATAGGAGTGAAAAGGAAGCACTGCGTGAGAAAATGCAAAATTTACAAAATAAGATTTTAGTTGGAGGTGAAAATTTATTGGAAAAGGCTGAGGCACAAGAACAATTATTAGCTGCTGCAGCAATCGAACTTGATCTACGTAAAAGTAGAGAGGAACAACTGAAAAAAGCTATTGAAGCAAAAGAAGCTGAACGTATTGATATAGAAGAGAAATATTCTTCCTTACAAGAAGAAACAGCAGGAAAAACGGAAAAGTTAGCCCGAATATATAAAATGTTAATGTCTTTTAAGGCAGAATTATCTGATTTACAGCAAGAACATCAAAGAGAAATGGAAGGACTTTTGGAAGGAGTCAGAGGTATTGGAAGAGAATTACAGCTCCAAGAGCTAATAGTAAACAGTTATATCCCTGTTCAATATCAAGTATGCATAATGTTTAGCTGTATCAGTAAATAAAAAATATGGATAATACAAAATTTAACAAATTTAATTTTCTTGCAGACAATGATTGAAAGATACGCTCATTGGAATGAAGATATTGGAGAATGGCAATTAAAGTGTGTAGCATATACTGGTAATAATATGCGCAAAGCACAAGCAATACCACCAGTAGGAAGCAACAAAGATGTATGTTACATTTATTAAATTTCTCATAATTAGTATATTTTATAATCATAAATCGTAATATTTATTACGTGCTTTATTTACAGCAAACTCAACCCGATATGTCAAATATATATCTTTCTTATAATACTGGAATTGACAATACTTTTGTGCAACCAAAGAAAATAAGAGGTCGATCTGGAGTTCCAAGGCCAACAACGGCACATAGACGTACTCCGCACTAAAAATATATATAAGCTATAAAATAATAGATATATTTATTTTTCACTAAGTACCTTTTTTTAGCATTTTTTTCGAAATATTATTTTAATTTATTTTTGTTTATATAATTTCTATGAGAAACTCTGCATTTCATATAATTACACATTTATTCCTATTTTTAGTGAATATGTTTAGTCATATTTTGAACATTATATAAAAGAAAAAAACATACGACACAGTAGAATAATATCTTATCTAAAAAGTCTATTTACAATAACTGGCATCAGAATCATATTATATAAATTACAATGTGATAAAAATTATAACTAAACTCGATAGAGTTTTAATTTATTTAAAATCAGATCTTTTCTTATATCTTATAAAAGTTGAAGTACCAATTGAAGTGAATTGTCGTATTAGTAAGATTTTACGTTTTGTGTATTTATATTTCTCTGTGATGTCTGTTAAATATTAGATATCGATACTTAAATCAATAATGAATATAAATTCATAGAAATTACATTTTCATATTTAACAGCATGCAATATAAATTATTATTAAATAGAAGATTGGTATAAAGACTTTAGAGAGGAAAATATGTGCTGTACCTGTGTGATAAGAAATAAAATGTTTTGCTCTATATAGAAATATTAGATATATGTAATTAAAAAGAACGGAAATCCAATCTTTACCAAATAATAGTTAATGAACTTGTGTCATTTTACATTGTCATTTGTGTATACTTTGATATCGATTAGATTTTTTAGCACAATGATAATACTGTAGTATTTCTGTAGAATTTTTTAGTCAAAGTGGTTTTAGAACATCATTTTCCTTTTAGTATAGATGCTTCGTATAATTGTTAATTGAAGTTATCTAAACTATAAACGAACTATTAAGGAAGGAATGTTATTATAATAAAATAATGTTCCAAATATATTTCAGTTACTCATTATTATCAAAAGTTTTCTACAGTTTTATCTGACTGCGTTTTAAATTGTATTAAAGCACGTGCATTCTTTAATTACTGTGATAATAAACCGCTTGTATTATTTTCAATTCGTTTTGCCGAATTAAAGGAATCAAGGAGATGATATTTGTAATCATTATTGTGTGCATGTTATGCTTTTTTATATATAATTTAGGAAATAAAGATGAATGATTATAACGTATATATTTGTCCTATTTTAATACATTTACGATACATATTTTGTTACAAATATGTATTACAATATCAGAACAAAAAGTATTTAAAGAACTAGTTTTTATATTTTATTACGATATTCTTTGATCCATTGCTTAATAAAATAGCGATGATATTTTCGTGTTAAAACAACACTATATGGATCATTAGTATCACTGCTTCTTAAATCAAGGTGATGGGCACCTTCTGGAATTATTATTGCTACTGCTGATGAAGATAAGTTTCGTACTACTCCACCACTAGACCATGGGTCCAACAAACCATTACTAAACACAGTAATTACATAAATAGGTAAAAATTACGTTACTATTAGTAATATACTAAGCTCATATTGTAAATTTTCAAATATTAAAAGTATTTATTAATGAAATTGATTATTTATACTAAATAAATATCTAAATGTGTAACTCTAATTTTTTACTTCGTATAGAACAATAATATCACTTTTTAATAAATACCTGAAAACAATATTTGTTGCAGTTGATAAATCTGTACATCCATATTGTTTACATATTAAATTTGGCTGTGGTTTTACTGAATATTTTTGTATACAGTTTTTGGAGTATTCATCAAAATTCCAAGGATTAGGTTCAAACATATCATTTACTCCATCTGAGCAAAATGGCATTACCATTTCTGTACAAGCCTGATAAGGCCATCCACGAGCATCTAACTCTGGCTGAGCATCATTAAAATCTAAACATTTTACTTCACCAGTATAATTAGTAAATACATTAATAGCATTATGTATTGCAGTCACCAACTCTTTTCCTGTTAATGATTCATTTGTTAAATGTTTACACACAGCCTGTAATGAAAATAAAATCTGATCAAGTGATAAAATGTAAGTAAAATAAATATATTTAACAATTTTGGAAAAATATTGTAATAAATGTTGATACAATCTTTGATACATAATGGAATTAATACCTACATTAACAGGATAAGCAGGCAGCGGTGCTAAGAAATTAGCTTTATTTGGATAGTTCACCATAGCAAGGTTGAAATAAATGTCTTGTAAATAAGATTTTAGTTGTTTAATGTCAGAAGCATTCTTTAATGGTTGACATAATTTCCAATTATCAGACAGCCACATTTTTCCTGCATCTATTAAAATAAATAACTATATTGTAAGAAAAATAATATGATAACAATTTCTAATGCTTAAATATGTGCAATGAAGAAAAGAAAAGTAGTTTGTTACCATTTGATAATATATTAGTAATTGCATTCCATGATTTGCGAATGAGTTTTGGACAACTTGGATCAGCTTTCTTAAAATCTAATTGAATTATTCGTGCAGCAGCTTCACATTCTACAATTCCAGTGAAGTGAAGTATTGGAGCTGAAGATGCAATTGCTCTGAAATTTTCTTTTAATTTATACAGAATATTCCATTATTAATGAGAAATGCTTTAACAATGGATTCAGGGAGTTACTCTGAGCAAAATTAAGCTTATTTAATTGATTGTCATGGTAATATTGACAACTTTGAATATCTTATGGATGATTTTACTAACTAGTTTGTAAATATTACTTCCATATATAAATATTTTATGAGCAATTGTAAAGATACGTGGATATGAAGAGATCATATATAAAATTAGCTTAACTCAAAAACATGGTCAACTACGTCATATATTTATATGAACTTTTGTTGCTGTTTTTCAATCTTGAATCCATTGTTAAAGTAAATTCCAACAATAATTAAACATCTTATGTAGCAAAGATATCATATTATGTATTATTTTCAAGCTTCTAAATAATTATAGTTACATGTAATTCTATTTATTTACCCTTGTACAATATGCGGATATTTCATACGTATCCATGAACTAAGCATACCGCCATATGAACCACCAAAGACAATAACAGGGCTATGCGCATTCTTTGGATTAGATCTCAAATATTGAATTAGATCAATAAAATCTGCAAGAGCTTGTTCAGATGTTAAGTATCCTAATTTTTGGAAATCAGTGTAAGACTTATTGCCATATGGCAAAGATTCTCCATAATAACGATGCTCAGAAAAAATTAATAATGCTCCAAAATCTGGAGCTATCTCCCACATAAATCCCTGTAAAATATAATTAATATGAAATGTAGGATAAATGGGAGTTTAAAGATTATAAAAAAAAAAAGAAATGAGAAGAAGCCAAATGTATATTATAAATAAAACTTATAAATTATATTGTATTTCCATATTCATTCTTACCGTATTTTGTGCAAAGGTTTCAATGTTACCTTCATTTCCAGTATAAAAAAAAATAGGTGCATTATTTTCTTGTTGCCAAGTATTATTTACAAGATATCTTAATTTAAATGTATCTGATACAGAAAAACTGAAGTGATCAACCTGTAATAAAAGTGTAAGTGTGTGCATATTATTGGAAATAAAATGCAAAAATATCTATTAAAATTAAACTTCAACTAGTTATGATCAAGTGAATATTTAAAGCTTGTTTGTAAAATGACACAAAAGTTCTTTTAAAAAACTTAAAAATATGAAAACATACGAAATATATTTATATACTTAATTTAGTTTTTTAACTTCAATAAACTTCAGTGAATAATAAAATTATAAATTAACAATGTAAATGTTTAAAAAACATACTGGCATATCAATCGTTTTAATCTGATATTTGTATTTCGCGTTGTGCAGCTCATTTTGATTGTGCAATTGTTTTTGAAAATTTCCATAAAATTTATTGAAAGGAATGTATTGTGAGGTAGGTTGCCATAATGCAACAAATATTAGGAACAAAATATTTTGTAGCCACATTGCAATCCGTTGTTAATGACATTCAAAGGTTTTAACCATTGACAATGAATCAACTTTGATGATCAATATCGGACTTCACAGCGCTCCTGTGTGCATATAAAATGTATCAAAAGTTTAATAAAATTTTATAAACGATTATTGACTATATACAGTTAACATTCAACAAAAAATAATCATATAAACAAAGATTAGAATTGTAAAATTTATGAACGTGTACATAATTCGAAAATTAAAGCATCTAATACAATATTCCAGTATAAAATATGTAATACCATCTGTATATAAAACAGTAATCTATTATATGTAAATCTTTATAAGCGATATGCTGTCTTGAGGTTTTTAAATTATTTAAAGAAGTATTAAAACTTATAATTTAGAATGCGTTATAAAATAACATCCTTATACAATATGTGTGTGTGTATATAATAAAAAAAAAAAAAAAAAAAAAAAATATATATATATATATATATATATATATATATATATATGTATGTATATATAAAACTAAATGTATATAAAATACATAGTAAATATTGAGCAAACCGGTCAGAACGTGTATAATGAGTAGCAGTGAATCGTGCAATTTTTCCCATTATTGCACATTGGTAGCTTTGACGAGTTGAAAAAGAATGAGAGATTGAGGATGTCTCTTTCGTTCTTCAAAGCTCTGAATTTTGATTAGAGGGTAGTCAACTTGATTGACCGACAGCTGATTACGTTTGGAGATAGAACATTACCCACGATTTGTATAATGTAGAAGAGTATTATACCGGAGAAAAATGTTGAAAAAATTTTTCTTTCCATTCATTCTCATATATAAAATAGGACAAATTTTGGCAATATGATACTGTTTTCAACATTACAGCTATTTTGGCAACCTTAAAAATTTTCCAAGATCCATTTATTCACGGACGCCTCTTCTGTGCAATACGTGCATCTTACTATATATTCAAAGAGAGGAATGATGAAACATTTGGAACTGTCGTACCTCATTCTTTGATTCATGATGTAAGTTTAGAAAAAGGGAATGGAAACAAAGAAGCGAAAGAAAGAAAGTTGCTCAAATTGCTTCAAATTTATTGAGATGCATTAAAGTAACATTCATATTCTTGCGTTTCTTGTGTGTTATTTATTCTTATAGCTTAAGAGACTGCTATGCACGAGCAGCCGATTAGCTCCGCCAAATGAGTTTTTATGGGATTTTAGAATGAATTTCTGTAAATTTGCTAAAATTTTTCGACAATTTCGAAACTTCGGTATCAGGAGCACATGGTATGCGAAGAAGTGGCACGATTTCGCGGATTCTTAGAAATGACGTCAATTTTCAAGAATTTCCGCGAATTGAGATTTTGTTCTTTGGTAACAGGATTACATGATACTCGAGAAGGTATTCTTATTCCGGGGATTTTTGGACAAGACGTCAAATTCCATGAACTTCCGCGAATTGAAATTTTGCGTGATTTTCGCACGAATGTCTTAAGTTCTGCTAGTATTTTCGCGGACTTTGGGGTTTTATATCAGGAGAACATGACAATCGAGGACGTATAGTTTTATGTAGTTTTAGCAGTGTGATAGGATCGGGTTAAGGAAATCGAAAAAAACAATGTGCAAAAATAAAGTTTCTGTTGTCTGTCAAATTGATTTTATTTCAATACATCAATTCATCGGAGGTACAATCACATTCCTTCGATCCATTAACATATTCGAACATTCATACCCATTACAAAAATATTGTTCTTTAAAGTACTCTACTTGTTCCTATCTCGTAAAAATTACTATTCTAAATACGCAGCCAATTAGCTCGCTATTACCCACGACGAATAATTATTGTTCGTCGTGAATAATACCGATTACCAGGTCTCACCACGTGGAGGTTGCTGTGAGCGGAGACCCGGAGAGAGATAGATGGAATCAAAGTTCCATCGATCTCCCTCGACACGCGATACAAACGAAGATACTAAACCAAAGAGATGGAAGGAATCAATGTTCCTTCGATCTCCTCGTTTAGTTCTGCCAAGCAATTACATTATGGAAAAATTAGGCAAAATTGGGAAAGACGCGACACGAACCGTGCAGTTGGTCCTACTAGGTCTATCCCGTTTCCCCTCCGTGGTTCCGGTTCCAGAGAAAACGAACGACGCCTACCACTCCCCTAGAGGAGTGCCCCGTTTCTCCATCTTTACGACGAGAGGGTCTTATTTTGGAGGCTTTCGCAGGGACCGGCAAAAATGCCTGCTCCTGTGCTCGCAACACGCCCCCTCTGGAAGCGGACACACCGGAAGAGACGGCGATAGACCGTTCGGACTATTTACACGGCCGGCCACTTGCTTGTACAAGAAGCAGTGGTGACCGGACCGAGGAACGAGGAAGCGAGCAAAATTAAGCTAAAGATTGGATAATTGCTTGGCAGATCACAGCCTTAAAACTAACTTATTCTAACTGCAGAGATAGAAGGAATCAATGTTCCTTCGATCTCCTCGTTCAATTCTGCCGAGCAACTACATTATGGAAAAATTAGGCAAAATTGGGAAATACGCGACACGAACCGTGCAGTTGGTCCTACTAGGTCGGTCCCGTTTCCCCTCAGTGGGCCCGATTAAAGAGGAAATGCACGACGCCGTCCACTCATATAGAGTGCCCCGTTTCTCCCAACTCCGCGTCAGGAACCACGCAAAGCGTGGACCTGACTTACGGAGGATGACGAAGAGAGGGTCTTGTGGCACAAGGGCTTCCGCAGGGACCGGTGCGAACACCTGCCCCTGTGTCCGCAGCATATTCTCTCTCAAAGCGGACGCACCAGAAGAGACGGCGATCGAGCGTTCGGTCCACCTCCACGGCCGGTCACTTGCTTATGCAACAAGCAGAGGTGGCCGGACTGAGATACGAGCAAGCGAGAAAAAAGAAGCTAAAGATTGGATAATTGCTCGGCAGATGACAGATATTCGTACATGGTGACCTTAAAACTAACTTAGTCTATACTTGGAATTAACAGTCCCGCGGAGGATGCAATACATCAGTCCTCTTCGTTCTTCGTTCTTCGTTTTCCGATACATCTAAGAGAATGTATCTAAGAGAAACCTAAGAGAAACCTAAGAGAAACCTAAAGTCAAGGCATAATAGAAAATAGAAATGAATTTGGTTAGTGGAAAAGAATAAACATGTAAAAACAAGTAGAAATTAAAATCAGAGAACAAATGAAATGAATTAGACAAAGAAACAATTAAAAAAAAAAAGAAAGGATTGAGAGAGTGGTCGCCAGTACTGACCACCGCCTACCGGCGGCCAGTACCGGTTACCAAGGTGGGGGGTCCCCCTTCCATAAACCTAAAACGAAGAGATCCGTCCATCTCGGAGCCTCCAGGAAGAATGAAATTTTAAACAATCGGCGGCTCCTTATATACCCACCGCAAGGTCACTTACCAGTGACTTACCGTTACTTCCATTGTCTTTGTTCGATCTAATCGAATATTTCAACAAATTGATGGCTTTTTAGCCATTATTTATACTAGAACATTGTTAATAACTGTTTAATCTACGGTCCTACGACGGTTGTTAATAAACATGATAAATAAACAACAAGATATTGCGAAATCTACGAAGGCGAACGGTTTCGGTGAATGTTTGTTCATTTCCACGATTGTTACTAACATTTATGCATGTTCCCAATATTGATCGAACAATGTGCATCTTATTTATGTATTGCAATTAATTAAGAAACTTATAGAAATTGATTTTGATCGAGGCTCGATGTTAAAACGTGTTTCTTAATGTTTCAAAGCATGGAAAGTGACAATTGTTTATTAGATACATTAATTTAACATTTGTTTCATTCTTATAATTTACACAATACGCGTAGAAGTGGTATTTTTTACATAAAAGTGCCAAAATTTAATTAATCGCTGTTCTGGATAGAAAAATCACCGCGATGAATACTTGTGAATCGATAATCGATACGTGTAGCCTTGAGAATGTCAGTTGGATCTCAGCGAAAAATTCCTCCGCGAACACAGAATATTTCAACGAAATGATATTTTAAGGCATTATTTATACTAGGACATTGTTAAAAATTGTCTAATGTATGATACTACGACGGTTGTTAATAATAATGTAAACAAACATCAAGATATTGCGAAATCTGCGAAGGCGTATTGCTATAGCGAATGTTTATGTCTCTAGGCGATTGTTATAAACATTTTTGCAAGTTCCCAACTTTTATATTACAGTATGAAAATTAAATTTTATCGGAAAATTTAACTAATAGTTTGGTATACATATATTTCTCGATTTTTTATGAAAATTAATATTTGTAAACTAATTAATGGTTTGCACTGTAAAAGTTGGGATTATTAATTTTACAAAATGCATTTTCTTTTGCATTGTAAATCAATAATTTCCTTTAGAAGATAAATATTGGTTGCAAATCGAGAAATATATGAATACAAATATTTTACTTTCACAATCGATCGTTTCCGATCGCAATTAATTCCTGAAAACTAACTAATGATTTAGGATGCCTAAGTAAGATGCACATTATTCGATCAATATTGGGAACATGCATAAATGTTAGTAACAATCGCGGAAATGGACAAATATTCACCGAAACCGTTCGCCTTCCCAGATATCGCAATATCTCGGGGTTTGTTTGTCATAATTATTAACAACCGTCGTAGGACCATACTTTAGACAATTATTAACAATGTCCTAGTATAAATCATGGGTTAAAATATCATTTCGTTGAAATATTCTTTTTTCGCGATGGAATAGTTATTGAGATCGAACCGACATTGTCAAGGCTGGAAATGTTTATCGATTCACAAACGTCCATCACGATGATTTTTCTATCTAGAAAAGCGATTAATTGAATTTCAACGCTTTTACTTAAAGAATACAGCTTCCACGCGTATTCCGAAAATTATAAGAACGAAACAAATGTTAAATTAATGTATCTAATAAACAATTGCCACTTCCCATGCTTTGAAACATTAAGAAACACGTTTATACCTCGAATCTCGGTCAAAATTAATTGCTGTAGGCGAACCAATCATATTTAATGCATAAATAAGATGCATATTGTAAGATAAATGTTCGGAACATGTATAAATGTTAGTAACAATCGCAGAAATGAACAAACATTCTCCGAAACCGTTCGTCTTCGCAGATTTTGCAAAATCTCGATGTTTATTTATCATATTTATTAACAAGCGTCGTAGAACCATACTTTAGACAATTATTAACAATGTCCTAGTATAAATAATGCCTTAAAATATCATTTCGTTGAAATATTCTGTGTTCGCGGAGGAATTTTTCGCTGAGATCCAACTGACATTCTCAAGGCTACACGTATCGATTATCGATTCACAAGTATTCATCGCGGTGATTTTTCTATCCAGCACAGCGATTAATTAAATTTTGGCACTTTTATGTAAAAAATACCACTTCTACGCGTATTGTGTAAATTATAAGAATAAAACAAATGTTAAATTAATGTATCTAATAAACAATTGTCACTTTCCATGCTTTGAAACATTAAGAAACACGTTTTAACATCTAGCCTCGATCAAAATCAATTTCTATAAGTTTCTTAATTAATTGCAATACATAAATAAGATGCACATTGTTCGATCAATATTGGGAACATGCGTAAATGTTAATAACAATCGCTGAAATGAACAAACATTCACTGAAACCGTTCGCCTTCGCAGACTTCGCAATATCTTGTTGTTTATTTATCATAATTATTAACAACCGTCGTTGGACCGTAGATTAAACAAATTTTGACAATGTTTCGGTATAAAAAGCCATCAATTTCTTGAAACATTTGGTTAGATCGAACAAATACGATCGAAGAAGCCGTGGGATAAAATAAATGAATATTTCTCTACATATCGGAATTATAGTTTGTATGTATGCAAATATATTCTGAACCCGCAATTACAAATCCTTGTAACGTGGTAATTACATGGGTTGCCATCTATTGGAGAAAGGGTTAAACTACACTTAAGGGGTGAACACCTGGCGGAGAAACCCTCAAGTTTGTCGAGGAATTGTTCTAATTTCCACAAATAGATGGCGCGACAAGTACAATTTACCGACATTAGAGAAAAGTATTTCCATTTGTATGATATACCCTACCGTGCGATAAAATAAATAAATACTTTTGTACAAACTTTTGTATGTTTCATCTTTCGAATAAATGTAAAATTAAACCTTCCACGGTAAATTTTATTCTTGAATTTATTAATGTTTCTAGGACGATTTATTTCAGTATAAAGAGTGCTATAGGTGGGAAATTTGTGTACATAATAATTATTGAGTATAAAATAATTTTTCTTTTATAAGAAGTTAATATATTAAATAAGGAAGAAGAGTTAGTCTTTATTATTTTAAATATAAAAATTAAAATTAAAGAAATTATTGAATATAAAATGAAATATGTTAAAAATGTATTTTTGTTAATTATTAATAAAATCACTATAATAGATGTTGGTATAACAAATGAATATCCTATAATTATTACAATTGATTTTTTTGTTTAAGCAAATGATAGGGGCAATAATTACATTAATTAGGCAAATAAAATAAATTTCATTATTAAATTTTAATATGAGTTCTATAATAATTATAGGGATTAATTATATTAAAGTTATTATAAAGTATAGATTAATTCAATTTAATGAATAAATTAAAGAAATAAATCGAACATTTAAAGAGTACATTCCAATTTTTAAGATAAGTGAAAAAAAAAAATTATTATAAATAAATAATTAGATTTATTTCCGATTCTGTGTAAATTATTATATATAGTAAATAGTATAAATAAAATTCTTCTGGAGGCTAAAGAGATTAAAGATATATTAAATATGTATTTAGAGTATTAGTGCCTAATTTAAATATAGATCAAACGATTTATAATAGAAATTATAAATATTATAATCATTTAATTGAAACATAGAAACGGAGAAACGAAGAAAGAAACGAAGAAACGAAGAAAGAAACGGAGAAAAGAAGAAAGAAACGGAGAAACGAAGAAAGAAACGGAGAAACGAAGAAAGAAACGAAGAAACGAAGAAAGAAACGGAGAAACGAAGAAAAAAACGGAGAAACGAACAAAGAAACGGAGAAACGAAGAAAGAAACGGAGAAACGAAGAAAGAAACGGAGAAACGAAGAAAGAAACGGAGAATCGGAGAAATAATTGGAGAAACGAAGAAATGAACCGAGAAACGGAGAAAGAAACGGAGAAACGAACAAAGAAACGGAGAAACGAACAAAGAAACGGAGAAACGAAGAAAGAAACGAAGAAACGAAGAAAGAAACGGAGAATCGGAGAAATAAATGGAGAAACGAAGAAATAAACCGAGAAACGGAGAAAGAAACGGAGAAACGAACAAAGAAACGGAGAAACGAACAAAGAAACGGAGAAACGAACAAAGAAACGGAGAAACGAACAAAGAAACGGAGAAACGAAGAAAGAAACGGAGAAACGGAGAAATAAATGGAGAAACGAAGAAATAAACGGAGAAACGAAGAAAGAAACGGAGAAACGAAGAAAGAAACGGAGAAACGAAGAAAGAAACGGAGAAACGGAGAAACGAACAAAGATACGGAGAAACGAAGAAAGAAACGGAGAAACGAAGAAAGAAACGGAGAAACGAACAAGGAAACGGAGAAACGAAGAAAGAAACGGAGACACGGAGAAATAAATGGAGAAACGAAGAAATAAACGGAGAAACGAACAAAGAAACGGAGAAACGAAGAAAGAAACGGAGAAAGGAAGAAAGAAACGGAGAAACGAAGAAAGAAACGGAAAAACGGAGAAATAAATGGAGAAACGAAGAAATAAACGGAGAAACGAACAAAGAAACGGAGAAACGAAGAAAGAAACGGAGAAACGAAGAAAGAAACGGAGAAACGAAGAAACAAACGGAGAAACGAAGAAAGAAACGGAGAAACGGAGAAGTAAATGGAGAAACGAAGAAATAAACGGAGAAACGAACAAAGAAACGGAGAAACGAAGAAAGAAACGGAGAAACGAACATAGAAACGGAGAAACGAAGAAAGAAACGAAGAAACGAAGAAAGAAACGGAGAAAAGAAGAAAGAAACGGAGAAACGAAGAAAGAAACGGAGAAACGAAGAAAGAAACGAAGAAACGAAGAAAGAAATGGAGAAACGAAGAAAGAAACGGAGAAACGAACAAAGAAACGGAGAAATGAAGAAAAAAACGGAGAAACGAACAAAGAAACGGAGAAACGAAGAAAGAAACGGAGAAACGAAGAAAGAAACGGAGAAACGAAGAAAGAAACGGAGAATCGGAGAAATAATTGGAGAAACGAAGAAATGAACCGAGAAACGGAGAAAGAAACGGAGAAACGAACAAAGAAACGGAGAAACGAACAAAGAAACGGAGAAACGAAGAAAGAAACGAAGAAACGAAGAAAGAAACGGAGAATCGGAGAAATAAATGGAGAAACGAAGAAATAAACCGAGAAACGGAGAAAGAAACGGAGAAACGAACAAAGAAACGGAGAAACGAACAAAGAAACGGAGAAACGAACAAAGAAACGGAGAAACGAACAAAGAAACGGAGAAACGAAGAAAGAAACGGAGAAACGGAGAAATAAATGGAGAAACGAAGAAATAAACGGAGAAACGAAGAAAGAAACGGAGAAACGAAGAAAGAAACGGAGAAACGAAGAAAGAAACGGAGAAACGGAGAAACGAACAAAGATACGGAGAAACGAAGAAAGAAACGGAGAAACGAAGAAAGAAACGGAGAAACGAACAAGGAAACGGAGAAACGAAGAAAGAAACGGAGACACGGAGAAATAAATGGAGAAACGAAGAAATAAACGGAGAAACGAACAAAGAAACGGAGAAACGAAGAAAGAAACGGAGAAAGGAAGAAAGAAACGGAGAAACGAAGAAAGAAACGGAAAAACGGAGAAATAAATGGAGAAACGAAGAAATAAACGGAGAAACGAACAAAGAAACGGAGAAACGAAGAAAGAAACGGAGAAACGAAGAAAGAAACGGAGAAACGAAGAAACAAACGGAGAAACGAAGAAAGAAACGGAGAAACGGAGAAGTAAATGGAGAAACGAAGAAATAAACGGAGAAACGAACAAAGAAACGGAGAAACGAAGAAAGAAACGGAGAAACGAACATAGAAACGGAGAAACGAAGAAAGAAACGAAGAAACGAAGAAAGAAACGGAGAAAAGAAGAAAGAAACGGAGAAACGAAGAAAGAAACGGAGAAACGAAGAAAGAAACGAAGAAACGAAGAAAGAAATGGAGAAACGAAGAAAGAAACGGAGAAACGAACAAAGAAACGGAGAAATGAAGAAAGAAACGGAGAAACGAAGAAAGAAACGGAGAAACGAAGAAAGAAACGGAGAATCGGAGAAATAATTGGAGAAACGAAGAAATGAACCGAGAAACGGAGAAAGAAACGGAGAAACGAACAAAGAAACGGAGAAACGAACAAAGAAACGGAGAAACGAAGAAAGAAACGAAGAAACGAAGAAAGAAACGGAGAATCGGAGAAATAAATGGAGAAACGAAGAAATAAACCGAGAAACGGAGAAAGAAACGGAGAAACGAACAAAGAAACGGAGAAACGAACAAAGAAACGGAGAAACGAAGAAAGAAACGGAGAAACGAACAAAGAAACGGAGAAACGAAGAAAGAAACGGAGAAACGGAGAAATAAATGGAGAAACGAAGAAATAAACGGAGAAACGAAGAAAGAAACGGAGAAACGAAGAAAGAAACGGAGAAACGGAGAAACGAACAAAGATACGGAGAAACGAAGAAAGAAACGGAGAAAGGAAGAAAGAAACGGAGAAACGAAGAAAGAAACGGAAAAACGGAGAAATAAATGGAGAAACGAAGAAATAAACGGAGAAACGAACAAAGAAACGGAGAAACGAAGAAAGAAACGGAGAAACGAACAAAGAAACGGAGAAACGAAGAAACAAACGGAGAAACGAAGAAAGAATCGGAGAAACGGAGAAGTAAATGGAGAAACGAAGAAATAAACGGAGAAACGAACAAAGAAACGGAGAAACGAAGAAAGAAACGGAGAAACGAAGAAAGAAACGGAGAAACGAAGAAACAAACGGAGAAACGAAGAAAGAAACGGAGAAACGGAGAAGTGAATGGAGAAACGAAGAAATAAACGGAGAAACGAACAAAGAAACGGAGAAACGAAGAAAGAAACGGAGAAACGAACATAGAAACGGAGAAACGAAGAAAGAAACGAAGAAACGAAGAAAGAAACGGAGAAACGAAGAAAGAAACGAAGAAACGAAGAACGAAACGGAGAAACGAAGACAGAAACGGAGAAACGTTTCTCCGTTTCTCGGTTTTTCCGTTTCTTCGTTTCTCCGTTTCTCGGTTTCTCAGTTTTTCCGTTTCTCCGTTTCTCCGTTTCTCGGTTTCTCCGTTTCTCTGTTTCTCCGTTTCTCGGTTTCTCCGTTTCTCCGTTTCTCCGTTTCTCCGTTTCTCCGTTTCTCCGTTTCTCGGTTTCTCCGTTTCTCCGTTTCTCGGTTTCTCCGTTTCTCGGTTTTTCCGTTTCTCCGTTTCTCCGTTTCTTGGTTTCTCCGTTTCTCCGTTTCTCAGTTTTTCCGTTTCTCCGTTTTTCCGTTTCTCCGTTTCTCCGTTTCTCAGTTTTTCCGTTTCTCCGTTTCTCCGTTTCTCCGTTTCTCGGTTTCTCCGATTCTCGGTTTCTCCGTTTCTCCGTTTCTCGGTTTCTCCGATTCTCGGTTTCTCCGATTCTCGGTTTCTCCGTTTCTTCGTTTCTCGGTTTCTCCGTTTCTCGGTTTCTCCGTTTCTCCGTTTCTCCGTTTCTCCGTTTCTCCGTTTCTCGGTTTCTCCGTTTCTCTGATTCTCAGTTTCTCCGTTTCTCGGTTTCTCCGATTCTCGGTTTTTCAGATTTTCGGTTTCTCCGTTTCTCGGTTTCTCCGTTTCTCTGTTTCTCCGTTTCTCGGTTTCTCCGTTTCTCGGTTTCTCCGTTTCTCCGTTTCTCGGTTTCTCCGTTTCTCCGTTTCTCAGTTTCTCCGTTTCTCGGTTTCTCCGTTTCTCAGTTTTTCGGTTTTTCCGTTTCTCCGTTTCACCGTTTTTTGTTTGTTCCTCCGTTTCTTTCTTCGATTCTCCGTTTATTTCTTCGTTTCTCCATTTATTTCTCCGTTTCTTTCTTCGTTTCTCCGTTTCTCGGTTTATTTCTTCGTTTCTCCATTTATTTCTCCGATTCTCCGTTTCTTCGTTTCTTTCTTCGTCTCTTCGTTTCTTTCTTCGTTTCTACGTTTCTTTCTTCGTTTCTCCGTTTGTTTCTTCGTTTCTCCATTTATTTCTCCGTTTCTCCGTTTCTTTCTTTGTTTCTCCGTTTCTTTCTTCGTTTCTCCGTTTCTTTCTTCGTTTCTCCCTTTCTTCCTTCGTTTCTTCGTTTCTTCCTTCGTTTCTCCGTTTCTTTCTTCGTTTCTCCGTTTCTTTCTTCGTTTCTCCCTTTCTTCCTTCGTTTCTTCGTTTCTTCTTTCGTTTCATCGTTTCTTTCTTCGTTTCTCCGTTTGCTTCTTCGTTTCTCCATTTATTTCTCCGTTTCTCCGTTTCTTTCTTCGTTTCTCCGTTTCTTTCTTCGTTTCTCCGTTTATATCTTCGTTTCTCCATTTATTTCTCCGTTTCTTTCTTCGTTTCTACGTTTCTTTCTTCGTTTCTCCGTTTGTTTCTTCGTTTCTCCATTTATTTCTCCGTTTCTCCGTTTCTTTCTTTGTTTCTCCGTTTCTTTCTTCGTTTCTCCCTTTCTTCCTTCGTTTCTTCGTTTCTTCCTTCGTTTCTCCGTTTCTTTCTTCGTTTCTCCGTTTCTTTCTTCGTTTCTCCCTTTCTTCCTTCGTTTCTTCGTTTCTTCCTTCGTTTCTCCGTTTCTTTCTTCGTTTCTCCGTTTATTTCTTCGTTTCTCCATTTATTTCTCCGTTTCTCCGTTTCTTTGTTCGTTTCTCCGTTTCTTTGTTCGTTTCTCCGTTTCTTTGTTCGTTTCTCCGTTTCTTTCTTCGTTTCTCCGTTTATATCTTCGTTTCTCCATTTATTTCTCCGTTTCTTTCTTCGTTTCTCCGTTTCTTTCTTCGTTTCTCCGTTTATTTCTTCGTTTCTCCATTTATTTCTCCGTTTCTCCGTTTCTTTGTTCGTTTCTCCGTTTCTTTGTTCGTTTCTCCGTTTCTTTGTTCGTTTCTCCGTTTCTTTCTTCGTTTCCTCGTTTCTTTCTTCGTTACTCCGATTCTTTCTTCGTTTCTCCGTTTCTTTCTTCGTTTCTCCGTTTATTTTTTCGTTTCTCCATTTATTTCTCCGTTTCTCCGTTTCTTTCTTTGTTTCTCCGTTTCTTTCTTCATTTCTCCGTTTATTTCTTCGTTTCTCCGTTTCATTCTTCGTTTCTCTGTTTCTTTCTTCGTTTCTCCGTTTCTTCCTCCGTTTCTCGGTTTATTTCTTCGTTTCTCCGTTTCATTCTTCGTTTCTCCGTTTCTTTCTTCGTTTCTCCGTTTCTTTGTTCGTTTCTCCGTTTCTCCGTTTCTTTCATCGTTTCTTCGTTTCTTTCTTCATTTCTCCGTTTCTTTCTTCGTTTCTCCGTTTCTTCCTTCGTTTCATCGTTTCTCCGTTTCTCCGTTTCTCCGTTTCGATTAAAACATTATAATATTTATAATTTCTATTATAAATCATTTGATCTATAGTTAAATTAGACACTAATACTCTAAATGCATATTTAATATATTTTTTAATCTCTTTAGCCTCCAGAAGAATTTTATTTATACTATTTACTACATATAATAATTTACACAGAATCGGAAATAAATCTAATTATTTATTTATATTATAATAATTATTTTTTTTTCACTTATCTTAAAAATTGGGATGTACTCTTTAAATGTTCGATTCATTTCTTTAATTTATTCATTAAATTGAATTAATCTATTCTTTATAATAACTTTAATAAAATTAATCCCTATAATTATTCAGAACTCATATTAACATTTAATAGTGAAATTTATTTTATTTGCCTAATTAATGTAATCATTGCCCCTATCATTTGCTTAAACAAAAAAATCAATCATAATAATTATAGGATATTCATCTGTTATACAAGCATCTATTATATTTATTTTATTAATAATTAACAAAAATACATTTTTAACATATTTCATTTTATATTCAATAATTTCTTTAATTTTAATTTTTATATTTAATATAATAACGATTAACTCTTCTTCCTTATTTAATATATTAACCTCTTATGAAAGAAAAATTATTTTATACTCAATAATTATTATGTACACAAATTTCCCACCTATAGCACTCTTTATACTGAAATAAATCGTCCTAGAAGCATTAATAAATTCAAGAATAAAATTTACCGTGGAAGGTTAATTTTACATTTATTCGAAAGATGAAACATACAAAAGTTTGTACAAAAGTATTTATTTATTTTATCGCACGGTACGGAATATCATACAATTGGAAATACTTATCTCTAATGTCGGTAAATTGTACTTGTCGCGCCATCTATTTGTGGAAATTAGAACAATTCCTCGACAAACTTGAGAGTTTCTCCGCCAGGTGTTTTCACCCCTTAAGTGTAGTTTAACCCTTTCTCCAATAGATGGCAACACATGTAATTACCACGTTACACGGATTTGTAATTGCGGGTTCAGAATATATTTGCATACATACAAACTATAATTCCGATATGTAGAGAAATATTCATTTATTTTATCCCACGGCTTCTTCGATCGTATTTGTTCGATCTAACCAAATATTTCAAGAAATTGATGGCTTTTTATACCGAAACATTGTCAAAAATTGTTTAATCTACGGTCCAACGACGGTTGTTAATAATTATGATAAATAAATGTCAAGATATTGCGAAGTCTGCGAAGGCGAACGGTTTCAGTGAATGTTTGTTCATTTCAGCGATTGTTATTAACATTTACGCATGTTCCCTATATTGATCGAACAATGTGCATCTTATTTATGTATTGCAATTAATTAAGAAACTTATCGATATTGATTTTGATCGAGATTCCACGTTAAAGCGTGTTTCGTAAAACTTTAAAGCACGGAAAGTAACAATTGTTCATTAGATACATTAATTTAACATTTGTTCAATTCTTATAATTTACACAATACGCGTAGAAGTGGTATTTTTTACATAAAAGTGCCAAAATTTAATTAATCGCTGTGCTGGATAGAAAAATCACCGCGATGAATACTTGTGAATCGATAATCGATACGTGTAGCCTTGAGAATGTCAGTTGGATCTCAAGGAAAAATTCCTTCGCGAACAAGAACTATTTCAACGAAATGATATTTTAAGCCATTATTTATACTAGGAAATTGTTAATAATTGTCTAATGTATGATCCTACGACGGTTGTTAATAATTATGATAAACAAACATCAAGATATTGCGAAATCTTCGAGGGCGAATGGTTTCGGTGAATGTTTGTTCATTTCAGCGATTGTTATTAACAATTACGCATGTTCCATATATCGATCGAACAACGTGCATCTTATTTATGCATTGAAAATGATTGATTCGCCTCTAGCAAGTGATTTTGATCGAACTTCAAAGTAAAGAGGTGTTTCTTAATGTTTTAAAACATGGAAAGTAATAATTGTCTATGAGATATATAAATTTAACAGTTGATTAATACATGAAAAATCGAAATTTTTGGTAAAATAAGTGAATAAAAAATAATTATTAAAAATAAATAATTGAATTTATTTCCGATTCTGTGTAAATTATTATATGCAGTAAATAGTATCAATAAAATTCTTCTGGAGGCTAAAGAGATTAAAAATATATTAAATATGTATTTAGAGTATTAGTGTATAATTTATCTATAGCTCAAATGATTTATAATAGAAATTATAACTATTATAATCATTTAATCGAAACCGTGAGACGGAGAAACGGAGAAACGGAGAAACGAAGAAACGAAGGAAGAAACGGAGAAACGAAGAAAGAAACGAAGAAACGAAGAAAGAAACGGAGAAACGAAGAAAGAAACGGAGAAACGAACAAAGAAACGGAGAAACGAAGAAAGAAACGGCGAAACGGAGAAATAAATGGGGAATCGAACAAAGAAATGGAGAAACGAACAAAGAAACGGAGAAACGAAGAAAGAAACGGAGAAACGGAGAAATAAATGGAGAAACGAAGAAATAAACGGAGAAACGAAGAAAGAAACGGAGAAACGAAGAAAGAAACGGAGAAATAAACGGAGAAACGAAGAAACAAACGGAGAAACGAAGAAAGAAACGGAGAAACGAAGATAGAAACGAAGAAACGAAGAAAGAAACGGAGTAACGAAGAAAGAATGAAGAAACGAAGAAAGAAACGGAGAAACGGAGATATACATGGAGAAACGAAGAAAGAAACGGAGAAACGAACAAAGAAAAGGAGAAACGAAGAAAGAAACGGCGAAACGGAGAAATAAATGGGGAATCGAACAAAGAAATGGAGAAACGAAAAAAGAAACGGAGAAACGAAGAAAGAAACGGAGAAACGGAGAAATAAATGGAAAAACGAAGAAATAAACGGAGAAACGAAGATAGGAACGGAGAAACGAACAAAGAAGAGGAGAAACGACCAAAAAACGGAGAAACGATGAAAGAAACGGAGAAACGAACAAAGAAACGGAGAAACGAACAAAGAAACGGAGAAACGGAGAAACGAAGAAAGGAACGGAGAAACGAACAAAGATACGGAGAAACGATGAAAGAAACGGAGAAACGAAGAACGAAACGGAGAAACGAAGAATGAAACGGAAAATCGGAGAAATAAATGGATAAACGAAGAAATAAACCGAGAAACGGAGAAAGAAACGGAGGAACGAAGATAGAAACGGAGAAACGAACAAACAAACGGAGAAACGAACAAACAAACGGAGAAACGAACAAAGAAACGGAGAATCGGAGAAATAAATGGAGAAATGAAGAACTAAACGGAGAAACGAACAAAGAAACGGAGAAACAAAGAAAGAAACGGAGAAACGAACAAAGAAACGGAGAAACGAAGAAAGAATCGGGAAACGAAGGAAGAAACGGGGAAACGAAGAAAGAAACGGAGAAACGAAGAAAGAAACGGAGAAACGAACAAAGAAACGGAGAAGCTAACAAAGAAAAGGAGAAACGACCAAAAAAAAGAGAAACGAACAAAGAAACGGAGAAACGAATAAAGAAACGGAGAAACATTGAAAGAAACGGAGAAACGAAAAAAGAAACGAAGAAACGAAGAAAGAAACGGAGAAACGAACAAAGAAACAGAGAAACGAACAAAGAAACGAAGACACGGAGAAATAAATGGGGACACGGAGAAATAAATGGAGAAACGAACAAAGAAACGGAGAAACGGAGAAGCGGAGAAATAAGTGGAGAAACCTAGAAATAAACGGAGAATCGAAGAAAGAAACGGAGGAACGATGAAAGAAAC
The DNA here is from genome assembly GCF_051014685.1 of Ptiloglossa arizonensis. Lineage (NCBI taxonomy): Eukaryota > Metazoa > Arthropoda > Insecta > Hymenoptera > Colletidae > Ptiloglossa > Ptiloglossa arizonensis. Next base: position 4,238,508 of record NC_135056.1, on the reverse strand, counting down.
GGAGAAACGATGAAAGAAACGGAGAAACAAAGGAAGAAACGAAGAAAGAAACGGAGAAACGAAGAAAGAAACGGAGAATCGGAGAAATAAATGGAGAAACGAACAAAAAACGGTGAAACGGAGAAACGGAGAAACGGAGAAACGGAAAAACCGAGAAACGGAGAAACGGAGAAATCGAGAAACGGAGATACCGAGAAACGGAGAAACGGAGATACAGAGAAACGGAGAAACGGAGAAACGGAGAAACGGAGAAACGGAGAAACGGAGAAACGGAGAAACCGAGAAACGGAGAAACGGATAAACCGAGAAACCGAGAAACGGAGAAACGGAGAAACGGAGAAACGGAGAAACGGAGAAACGGAGCAACGGAGAAACGGAGAAACCGAGAAACGGAGAAACGGAGAAACCGTGAAACGGAGAAACCGAGAAACGGAGAAACGGAGAAACGGAGAAACGGAGAAACCGAGAAACGGAGAAACGGAGAAACCGAGAAACGGAGAAACGGAGAAACCGAGAAACGGAGAAACGTTTCTCCGTTTCTTTGTTCGTTTCTCCGTTTCTTTGTTCGTTTCTCCGTTTCATTGTTCGTTTCTCCGTTTCTTTGTTCGTTTCTCCGTTTCTTTCTTTGTTTCTCCGTTTCTTTCTTCGTATCTGCGTTTATTTCTTCGTTTCTCGGTTTATTTCTTCGTTTCTCCGTTTCTTTCTTCGTTTCTCCGTTTCTTTCTTCGTTTCTTCATTTATGTCTCCGATTCTCCGTTTCTTTCTTCGTTTCTCCGTTTCTTTGTTTCGTTTCTCCGTTTCTTTCTTCGTTTCTCCGTTTCTTTCTTCGTTTCTCCGTTTCTTTGTTCGTTTCTCCGTTTCTCTCTCCGTTTCTCGGTTTATTTCTTCGTTTCTCCATTTATTTCTCCGATTCTCCGTTTCTTTCTTCGGTTCTTCGTTACTCCGTTTCTTTCTTCGATTGTCCGTTTCTTTCTTCGTTTCTCCGTTTCTTTGTTCGTTTCTCCGTTTCTTTCTCCGTTTCTCGGTTTATTTCTTCGTTTCTCCATTTATTTCTCCGATTCTCCGTTTCTTTGTTCATTTCTCCGTTTATTTCTTCGTTTCTCCATTTCATTCTTCGTTTCTGCGTTTCTTTGTTCGTTTCTCTGTTTCTTTCTTCGTTTCTCCGATTCTTTCTCTGTTTCACGGTTTATTTCTTCGTTTCTCCGTTACTTTCTTCGTTTCTCCGTTTCTTTCTTCGTTTCTCCGTTTATTTCTTCGTTTCGCCATTTATTTCTCCGTTTCTCCGTTTCTTTGTTCGTTTCTCCGTTTCTTTGTTCGTTTCTCCGTTTCTTTCTTCGTTTCTGTGTTTCTTTCTTCGTTTCTCCGTTTCTTCCTTCGTTTCTTCGTTTCTTTCTTCGTTACTCCGTTTCTTTCTTCGTTTCTCCGTTTCTTTCTTCGTTTCTCCGTTTCTTTCTTCGTTTCTTCGTTTATTTCTTCGTTTCTCCATTTATTTCTCCGTTTCTCCGTTTCTATGTTCGTTTCTCCGTTTCTTTCTTCGTTTCTCCGTTTCTTTGTTCATTTCTCCGTATCTTTCTCCGTTTCTCGGTTTATTTCTTCGTGTCTCCATTTATTTCTCCGATTCTCCGTTTCTTTCTTCGTTTCTTCGTTTCTTTCTTCGGTACTCCGTTTCTTTCTTCGTTTCTCCGTTTCTTTCACCGTTTCTCCGTTTCTTTGTTCGTTTCTCCGTTTCTTTCTCCGTTTCTCGGTTTATTTCTTCGTGTCTCCATTTATTTCTCCGATTCTCCGTTTCTCTCTCCGTTTCTCGGTTTATTTCTTCGTTTCTCCATTTATTTCTCCGATTCTCCGTTTCTTTCTTCGGTTCTTCGTTACTCCGTTTCTTTCTTCGATTGTCCGTTTCTTTCTTCGTTTCTCCGTTTCTTTGTTCGTTTCTCCGTTTCTTTGTTCGTTTCTCCGTTTCATTGTTCGTTTCTCCGTTTCTTTGTTCGTTTCTCCGTTTCTTTCTTTGTTTCTCCGTTTCTTTCTTCGTATCTGCGTTTATTTCTTCGTTTCTCGGTTTATTTCTTCGTTTCTCCGTTTCTTTCTTCGTTTCTCCGTTTCTTTCTTCGTTTCTTCATTTATGTCTCCGATTCTCCGTTTCTTTCTTCGTTTCTCCGTTTCTTTGTTTCGTTTCTCCGTTTCTTTCTTCGTTTCTCCGTTTCTTTCTTCGTTTCTCCGTTTCTTTGTTCGTTTCTCCGTTTCTCTCTCCGTTTCTCGGTTTATTTCTTCGTTTCTCCATTTATTTCTCCGATTCTCCGTTTCTTTCTTCGGTTCTTCGTTACTCCGTTTCTTTCTTCGATTGTCCGTTTCTTTCTTCGTTTCTCCGTTTCTTTGTTCGTTTCTCCGTTTCTTTCTCCGTTTCTCGGTTTATTTCTTCGTTTCTCCATTTATTTCTCCGATTCTCCGTTTCTTTGTTCATTTCTCCGTTTATTTCTTCGTTTCTCCATTTCATTCTTCGTTTCTGCGTTTCTTTGTTCGTTTCTCTGTTTCTTTCTTCGTTTCTCCGATTCTTTCTCTGTTTCACGGTTTATTTCTTCGTTTCTCCGTTACTTTCTTCGTTTCTCCGTTTCTTTCTTCGTTTCTCCGTTTATTTCTTCGTTTCGCCATTTATTTCTCCGTTTCTCCGTTTCTTTGTTCGTTTCTCCGTTTCTTTGTTCGTTTCTCCGTTTCTTTCTTCGTTTCTGTGTTTCTTTCTTCGTTTCTCCGTTTCTTCCTTCGTTTCTTCGTTTCTTTCTTCGTTACTCCGTTTCTTTCTTCGTTTCTCCGTTTCTTTCTTCGTTTCTCCGTTTCTTTCTTCGTTTCTTCGTTTATTTCTTCGTTTCTCCATTTATTTCTCCGTTTCTCCGTTTCTATGTTCGTTTCTCCGTTTCTTTCTTCGTTTCTCCGTTTCTTTGTTCATTTCTCCGTATCTTTCTCCGTTTCTCGGTTTATTTCTTCGTGTCTCCATTTATTTCTCCGATTCTCCGTTTCTTTCTTCGTTTCTTCGTTTCTTTCTTCGGTACTCCGTTTCTTTCTTCGTTTCTCCGTTTCTTTCACCGTTTCTCCGTTTCTTTGTTCGTTTCTCCGTTTCTTTCTCCGTTTCTCGGTTTATTTCTTCGTGTCTCCATTTATTTCTCCGATTCTCCGTTTCTCTCTCCGTTTCTCGGTTTATTTCTTCGTTTCTCCATTTATTTCTCCGATTCTCCGTTTCTTTCTTCGGTTCTTCGTTACTCCGTTTCTTTCTTCGATTGTCCGTTTCTTTCTTCGTTTCTCCGTTTCTTTGTTCGTTTCTCCGATTCTTTCTTCGTTTCTCCATTTCTTAGTTCGTTTCTCCGTTTCTTTCTCCGTTCCTCGGTTTATTTCTTCGTTTCTCCGTTTCTTTCTTCGTTTCCCCGTTTCTTTCTTCGTTTCTCCGTTTATTTCTTCGTTTCTCCATTTACTTCTCCGTTTCTCCGTTTCTCTCTTCGTTTCTCCATTTCATTCTTCGTTTCTCCGTTTCTTTCTTCGTTTCTCCGTTTCTTTCTTCGTTTCTCCGTTTCTTTCCTTGTTGCTCCATTTCTTACTTCATTTCTCCGTTTATTTCTTCGTTTCTCCGTTTCGTTCTTCGTTTCTGCGTTTCTTTGTCCGTTTCTCTGTTTCTTTCTTCGTTTCTCCGTTTCTTTCTCCGTTTCTCTGTTTATTTCTTCGTTTCTCCGTTTCTTTCTTCGTTTCTTCGTTTCTTTCTTCATTCCTCCATTTCTTTCTCCGTATCTCCGTTTCTTTCTTCGTTTCATCGTTTCTCCGTTTCTCCGTTTCTCCGATTCGATTAAATGATTATAATATTTATAATTTCCATTATAAATCATTTGAGCTATATATATATATAATAATTTACACAGAATCGGAAATAAATCTAATTGTTTAGTTATGATAATTATTTTTTTTTCACTTATCTTAAAAATTGGGATGTACTCTTTAAATGTTCGATCCATTTCTTTAATTTATTCATTAAATTGAATTAATCTATTCTTTATAATAACTTTAATAAAATTAATTCCTATAATTATTATAGAACTCATATTAAAATTTAATAATGAAATTTATTTTATTTGCCTAATTAATGTAATTATTGCCCCTATCATTTGCTTAAATAAAAAAAATCAATCATAATAATTATAGGATATTCATCTGTTATGCAAACATCTATTATAGTTATTTTATTAATAATTAACAAAAATACATTTTTAACATATTTCATTTTATATTCAATAATTTCTTTAATTTTAATTTTTATATTTAAAATAATAAAGATTAACTCTTCTTCCTTATTTAATATATTAACCTCTAATAAAAGAAAAATTATTTTATACTCAATAATTATTATGTACACAAATTTCCCACCTATAACACTCTTTATACTGAAATAAATCGTCCTAGAAACATTAATAAATTCAAGAATAAAATTTACCGTGGAAGGTTTAATTTTACATTTATTCGAATGATGAAACATACAAAAGTTTGTACAAAAGTATTTATTTATTTTATCGCACGGTAGGGAATATCATACAAATGGAAATACTTATCTCTAATGTCGGTAAATTGTACTTGTCGCGCCATCTATTTGTGGAAATTAGAACAATTTCTCGACAAACTTGAGCGTTTCGCCGCCAGGTGTTTTCACCCCTTGAGTGTAGTTTAACCCTTTCTCCAATAGATGGCAAGCCATGTAATTACCACGTTACAGGGATTTGTAATTGGGGGTTCAGAATATATTTGCATACATACAAACTATAATTCCGATATGTAGAGAAATATTCATTTATTTCATCCCACGGCTTCTTCGATCGTATTTGTTCGATCTAACCAAAAATTTCAAGAAATTGATGGCCAACGACGGTTGTTAATAATTATGATAAATAAGTGTCAAGATATTGCGAAGTCTGCGAAGGCGAACGGTTTCAGTGAATGTTTGTTCATTTCAGCGATTGTTATTAACATTTACGCATGTTCCCTATATTGATCGAACAATGTGCATCTTATTTATGCATTAAAAATGATTGATTCGCCTCTAGCAATTGATTTTGATCGAACTTCAAAGTAAAGAGATGTTTCTTAAAGTTTTAAAACATGGAAAGTAATAATTGTCTATGAGATATATCAATTTAACATTTGATTAATACATGAAGAATCGAAATTTTTGGTATTTTCCTGATACCAAAGGTTGAAATTCGGGCATAAATTTTAGAAAATGTTTGATTTTGGGACTCTTGGTGTCAGTATACGATATGCGAGGAAGTGGCACGATTTCGCGGATTCTTCGAATTGACGTCAAATTCCAAGAATTTCCGCGAATCGGAAATTTGTAGGACTTTCGAACGAATTTCTGAATCATGGATCCCGATTTTCTTTGTATCAGGAGAACATGATAGTCGAGGACATATAGTTTTAAGTTGTTTTACCAGTTTGATAGGATCGGGTTAAAGGAATGGAAACAAATAATGGACAAAAATAAAGTTTCTGTTGTCAGTGAAATTGATTTTATTTCAATACATCAATTCATCGGAAATACAATCGCTTTTCTTCGATCCATTAACATATTCGCACTTTCATACTCATTACAAATATGTTGTTCTTTAAAGTACTCTACTTGTAGAAAGTACTGTACCGAAAAGTACTCTACTGTACCGTAAAAATTACTATTCTAAATTCGCAGCCGATTAGCTCGGTACTACCTACGACGAATAAATATTGTTCGTCGCGAGTAATACCGATTACCAGGTCTCACCACGTGGAGGTTGCTGCGAGCGGAGACCCGGAGAGAGATAGATGGAATCAAAGTTCCATCGATCTCCCTCGACACGCGATACAAACGAAGATACTAAACCAAAGAGATGGAAGGAATCAATGTTCCTTCGATCTCCTCGTTTAGTTCTGCCAAGCAATTACATTATGGAAAAATTAGGCAAAATTGGGAAAGACGCGACACGAACCGTGCAGTTGGTCCTACTAGGTCTATCCCGTTTCCCCTCCGTGGTTCCGATTCCAGAGAAAACGAACGACGCCTACCACTCCCCTAGAGGAGTGCCCCGTTTCTCCATCTTTACGACGAGAGGGTCTTATTTTGGAGGCTTTCGCAGGGACCGGCAAAAATGCCTGCTCCTGTGCTCGCAACATGCCCCCTCTGGAAGCGGACACACCGGAAGAGACGGCGATAGACCGTTCGGACTACTTACACGGCCGGCCACTTGCTTGTACAAGAAGCAGTGGTGACCGGACCGAGGAACGAGGAAGCGAGCAAAATTAAGCTAAAGATTGGATAATTGCTTGGCAGATCACAGCCTTAAAACTAACTTATTCTAACTGCAGAGATAGAAGGAATCAATGTTCCTTCGATCTCCTCGTTTAATTCTGCCGAGCAACTACATTATGGAAAAATTAGCAAAATTGGGAAATACGCGACACGAACCGTGCAGTTGGTCCTACTAGGTCGGTCCCGTTTCCCCTCAGTGGGCCCGATTAAAGAGGAAATGCACGACGCCGTCCACTCATATAGAGTGCCCCGTTTCTCCCAACTCCGCGTCAGGAACCACGCAAAGCGTGGACCTGACTTACGGAGGATGACGAAGAGAGGGTCTTGTGGCACAAGGGCTTCCGCAGGGACCGGTGCGAACACCTGCCCCTGTGTTCGCAGCATATTCTCTCTCAAAGCGGACGCACCAGAAGAGACGGCGATCGAGCGTTCGGTCCACCTCCACGGCCGGTCACTTGCTTATGCAACAAGCAGAGGTGGCCGGACTGAGATACGAGCAAGCGAGCAAAAAGAAGCTAAAGATTGGATAATTGCTCGGCAGATGACAGATATTCGTACATGGTGACCTTAAAACTAACTTAGTCTATACTTGGAATTAACAGTCCCGCGGAGGATGCAATACATCAGTCCTCTTCGTTCTTCGTTCTTCGTTTTCCGATACATCTAAGAGAATGTATCTAAGTGAAACCTAAGAGAAACCTAAGAGAAACCTAAGAGAAACCTAAAGTCAAGGCATAATAGAAAATAGAAATGAATTTGGTTAGTGGAAAAGAATAAACATGTAAAAACAAGTAGAAATTAAAATCAGAGAACAAATGAAATGAATTAGACAAAGAAACGATTAAAAAAAAAAAGAAAGGATTGAGAGAGTGGTCGCCAGTACTGACCACCGCCTACCGGCGGCCAGTACCGGTTACCATGGTGGGGGGTCCCCCTTCCATAAACCTAAAACGAAGAGATCCGTCCATCTCGGAGCCTCCAGGAAGAATGAAATTTTAAACAATCGGCGGCTCCTTATATACCCACCGCAAGGTCACTTACCAGTGACTTACCGTTACTTCCATTGTCTTTGTTCGATCTAATCGAATATTTCAACAAATTGATGGCTTTTTAGCCATTATTTATACTAGAACATTGTTAATAATTGTTTAATCTACGGTCCTACGACGGTTGTTAATAAACATGATAAATAAACAACAAGATATTGCGAAATCTACGAAGGCGAACGGTTTCGGTGAATGTTTGTTCATTTCCACGATTGTTACTAACATTTATGCATGTTCCCAATATTGATCGAACAATGTGCATCTTATTTATGTATTGCAATTAATTAAGAAACTTATAGAAATTGATTTTGATCGAGGCTCGATGTTAAAACGTGTTTCTTAATGTTTCAAAGCATGGAAAGTGACAATTGTTTATTAGATACATTAATTTAACATTTGTTTCATTCTTATAATTTACACAATACGCGTAGAAGTGGTATTTTTTACATAAAAGTGCCAAAATTTAATTAATCGCTGTTCTGGATAGAAAAATCACCGCGATGAATACTTGTGAATCGATAATCGATACGTGTAGCCTTGAGAATGTCAGTTGGATCTCAGCGAAAAATTCCTCCGCGAACACAGAATATTTCAACGAAATGATATTTTAAGGCATTATTTATACTAGGACATTGTTAAAAATTGTCTAATGTATGATCCTACGACGGTTGTTAATAATAATGTAAACAAACATCAAGATATTGCGAAATCTGCGAAGGCGTATTGCTATAGCGAATGTTTATGTCTCTAGGCGATTGTTATAAACATTTTTGCAAGTTCCCAATTTTTATATTACAGTATGAAAATTAAATTTTATCGGAAAATTTAACTAATAGTTTGGTATACATATATTTCTCGATTTTTTATGAAAATTAATATTTGTAAACTAATTAATGGTTTGCACTGTAAAAGTTGGGATTATTAATTTTACAAAATGCATTTTCTTTTGCATTGTAAATCAATAATTTCCTTATGAAGATAAATATTGGTTGCAAATCGAGAAATATATGAATACAAATATTCTACTTTCATTTCCGATCGCAATTAATTTCTGAAAACTAACTAATGATTTATGATGCCTAAGTAAGATGCACATTATTCGATCAATATTGGGAACATGCATAAATGTTAGTAACAATCGCGGAAATGGACAAATATTCACCGAAACCGTTCGCCTTCCCAGATATCGCAATATCTCGGGGTTTGTTTGTCATAATTATTAACAACCGTCGTAGGACCATACTTTAGACAATTATTAACAATGTCCTAGTATAAATCATGGCTTAAAATATCATTTCGTTGAAATATTCTTTTTTCGCGATGGAATAGTTGTTATTGAGATCGAACCGACATTGTCAAGGCTGGAAATGTTTATCGATTCACAAACGTCCATCACGATGATTTTTCTATCTAGAAAAGCGATTAATTGAATTTCGACGCTTTTACTTAAAGAATACAGCTTCCACGCGTATTCCGAAAATTATAAGAACGAAACAAATGTTAAATTAATGTATCTAATAAACAATTGCCACTTCCCATGCTTTGAAACATTAAGAAACACGTTTATACCTCGAATCTCGGTCAAAATTAATTGTTGTAGGCGAACCAATCATATTTAATGCATAAATAAGATGCATATTGTAAGATAAATGTTCGGAACATGTATAAATGTTAGTAACAATCGCAGAAATGAACAAACATTCTCCGAAACCGTTCGTCTTCGCAGATTTTGCAAAATCTCGATGTTTATTTATCATATTTATTAACAAGCGTCGTAGAACCATACTTTAGACAATTATTAACAATGTCCTAGTATAAATAATGCCTTAAAATATCATTTGGTTGAAATATTCTGTGTTTGCGGAGGAATTTTTCGCTGAGATCCAACTGACATTCTCAAGGCTACACGTATCGATTATCGATTCACAAGTATTCATCGCGGTGATTTTTCTATCCAGCACAGCGATTAATTAAATTTTGGCACTTTTATGTAAAAAATACCACTTCTACGCGTATTGTGTAAATTATAAGAATAAAACAAATGTTAAATTAATGTATCTAATAAACAATTGTCACTTTCCATGCTTTGAAACATTAAGAAACACGTTTTAACATCGAGCCTCGATCAAAATCAATTTCTATAAGTTTCTTAATTAATTGCAATACATAAATAAGATGCACATTGTTCGATCAATATAGGGAACATGCGTAAATGTTAATAACAATCGTTGAAATGAACAAACATTCACTGAAACCGTTCGCCTTCGCAGACTTCGCAATATCTTGACATTTATTAATCATAATTATTAACAAACGTCGTTGGACCGTAGATTAAACAATTTTTGACAATGTTTCGGTATAAAAAGCCATCAATTTCTTGAAATATTTGGTTACATCGAACAAATACGATCGAAGAAGCCGTGGGGTAAATAAATGAATATTTCTCTACATATCGGAATTATAGTTTGTATGTATGCAAATATATTCTGAACCCGCAATTACAAATCCCTGTAACGTGGTAATTACATGGCTTGCCACCTATTGGAGAAAGGGTTAAACTACACTTAAGGGGTGAAAACATCTGGCGGAGAAACACTCAAGTTTGTCGAGGAATTGTTCTAATTTCCACAAATAGATGGCGCGACAAGTACAATTTACCGACATTAGAGATAAGTATTTCCATTCGTATGATATTCCCTACCGTGCGATAAAATAAATAAATACTTTTGTGCAAACTTTTGTATGTTTCATCTTTCGAATAAATGTAAAATTAAACCTTCTACGGTAAATTTTATTCTTGAATTTATTAATGTTTCTAGGACGATTTATTTCAGTATAAAGAGTGCTATAGGTGGGAAATTTGTGTACATAATAATTATTGAGTATAAAATAATTTTTCTTTTATAAGAGGTTAATATATTAAATAAGGAAGAAGAGTTAATCTTTATTATTTTAAATATAAAAATTAAAATTAAAGAAATTATTGAATATAAAATGAAATATGTGAAAAATGTATTTTTGTTAATTATTAATAAAATAACTATAATAGATGTTTGTATAACAGATGAATATCCTATAATTATTTTGATTGATCTTTTATTTAAGCAAATGATAGGGTCAATAATTACATTAATTAGGCACATAAAATAAATTTCATTATTACATTTTAATATGAGCTCTATAATAATTATAGGAATTAATTTTATTAAAGTTATTATAAAGAATAGATTAATTCAATTTAATGAATAAATTAAAGAAATGAATCGAACATTTAAAGAGTACATCCCAATTTTTAAGATAAGTAAAAAAAAAATAATTATTATAAATAAATAATTAGATTTATTTCGGATTCTGTGTAAATTATTATATATAGTAAATAGTATAAATAATATTCTTCTGGAGGCTAAAGAGATTAAAAAATATATTAAATATGTATTTAGAGTATTAGTGTCTAATTTAACTATAGATCAAATGATTTATAATAGAAATTATAAATATTGTAATCATTTAATCGAAACGGAGAAACGGAGAAACGGAGAAACGATGAAACGAAGGAAGAAACGGAGAAACAAAGAAAGAAACGGAGAAATGAAGAAAGAAACGAAGAAACGAAGAAAGAAACGGAGAACCGAAGAAATAAACCGAGAAACGGAGAAAGAAACGGAGAAACGAAGAAAGAAAAAAAGAAACGAACAAAGAAACGCAGAAACGAAGAATGAAACGGAGAAACGAAGAAATAAACGGAGAAAGGAAGAATGAAACGGAGAAACGAACAAAGAAACGGAGAAACGAAGAAAGAAACGAAGAAACGAAGAAAGAAACGGAGAAACGAAGAAAGAAACGGAGTAACGAAGAAAGAAACGAAGAAACGATGAAAGAAAAGGAGAAACGAAGAAAGAAACGGAGTAACGAAGAAAGAAACGGAGAAACGAAGAAAGAAACGGAGAAACGGAGAAATAAATGGAGAAACGAAGAAATAAACGGAGAAACGAAGAAAGAAACGGAGAAACAAAGAAAGAAACGGAGAAACGAACAAAGAAACGGAGAAACGAAGAAAGAAACGGAGAAACGGAGAAATAAATGGAGAAACGAAGAAAGCAACGGAGTAACGAAGACAGAAACGAAGAAACGAAAAAAGAAACGGAGAAACGAAGAAAGAAACGTAGAAACGAAGAAAGAAACGGAGAAACGAACAAAGAAACGGAGAAACGAAGAAAGAAACGGAGAAACGGAGAAATAAATGGAGAAACGAAGAAATAAACGGAGAAACGAAGAAAGAAACGGAGAAACGAAGAAAGAAACGGAGAAACGGAGAAATAAATGGAGAAACGAAGAAATAAACGGAGAAACGAAGAAAGAAACGGAGAAACGAAGAAAGAAACGGAGAAACGAAAAGAGAAACGGATAAACGAAGAAAGAAACGGAGAAACGGAGAAATAAATGGAGAAACGAAGAAATAAACGGAGAAACGAAGAAAGAAACGGAGAAACAAAGAAAGAAACGGAGAAACGAAGAAAGAAACGGAGAAACGAAGAAAGAAACGAAGAAACGAAGAAAGAAACGGAGAAACGAAGAAAGAAACGAAGAAACGAAGAAAGAAACGGAGAAACGAAGAAAGAAACGGAGAAACGAAGAAAGAAACGGAGAAACGAAGAAAGAAACGGAGAAACGAAGAAAGAAACGGAGAAACGAAGAAAGAAACGGAGAATCGGAGAAATAAATGGAGAAACGAACAAATAAACGGAGAAACGAAGAAATAAACGGAGAAACGAAGAAAGAAACGGAGAAACAAAGAAAGAAACGGAGAAACGGAGAAACCGAGAAACGGAGAAACGGAGAAACGGAGAAACCGAGAAACGGAGAAACGGAGAAACCGAGAAACGGAGAAACGGAGAAACCGAGAATCGGAGAAACTGACAAACGGAGAAACGGAGAAACGTTTCTCCGTTTCTTTTATCGTTTCTCCGTTTCTTTGTTCGTTTCTCCGTTCCTTTCTTCGTTTCTCCGTTTATTTCTTCGTTTCTCCATTTATTTATCCGTTTCTCCGTTTCTTTCTTCGTTTCTCCGTTTCTTTGTTCGTTTCTCCATTTTTTTGTTCGTTTCCCCATTTATTTCTCCGTTTCTCCGTTTCTTTGTTCGTTTCTCCGTTTCTTTGTTCGTTTCTCCGTTTCTTTCTCCGTTTCTCGGTTTCTTTCTTCGTTTCTCCGTTTCTTTGTTCGTTTCTCCGTTTCTTTGTTCGTTTCTCCGTTTCTTTGTTCGTTTCTCCGTTTCTTTGGTCGTTTCTCCGTTTCTTTGTTCGTTTCTCCGTTTCTTTCTTCGTTTCTCCGTTTCTTTCTTCGTTTCTTTCTTCGTTTCTCCGTTTCTTTGTTCGTTTCTCCGTTTCTTTGTTCGTTTCTCCGTTTCTTTGGTCGTTTCTCCGTTTCTTTGTTCGTTTCTCCGTTTCTTTCTTCGTTTCTCCGTTTCTTTCTTCGTTTCTTCGTTTCTTTCTTCGTTTCTCCGTTTCTTTCTTCGTTTCTCCGTTTGTTTCTTCGTTTCTCCATTTATTTCTCCGTTTCTCCGTTTCTTTCTTCGTTTCTCCGTTTCTTTCTTCGTTTCTCCGTTTCTTTCTTCGTTTTTCCGTTTCTTTCTTCGTTTCTCCATTTATTTCTTCGTTTCTCCGTTTCTTTCTTCTTTTCTCCGTTTCTTACTTCGTTTCTCCATTTCTTTCTTCGTTTCTCCGTTTCTTTCTTCGTTTCTCCGTTTCTTTCTTCGTGTCTCCGTTTCTTCCTTCGTTTCTTCGTTTCTCCGTTTCTCCATTTCTCCGTTTCGATTAAATGATTATAATAGTTATAATTTCTATTATAAATCATTTGATCTATAGTTAAATTAGACACTAATACTCTAAATACATATTTAATATATTTTTTAATCTCTTTAGCCTCCAGAAGAATTTTATTTATACTATTTACTGTATATAATAATTTACACAGAATCGGAAATAAATCTAATTATTTATTTATAATAATTATTTTTTATTCACTTGTTTTAAAAATTGGGATGTACTCTTTAAATGTTCGATTCATTTCTTTAATTTATTCATTAAATTGAATTAATCTATTCTTTATAATAACTTTAATAAAATTAATCCCTATAATTATTATAGAACTCATATTAAAATTTAATAATGAAATTTATTTTATTTGCCTAATTAATGTAATTATTGCCCCTATCATTTGCTTAAATAAAAAATCAATCAAAATAATTATAGGATATTCAACTGTTATACAAACATCTATTATAGTTATTTTATTAATAATTAACAAAAATACATTTTTAACATATTTCATTTTATATTCAATAATTTCTTTAATTTTAATTTTTATATTTAAAATAATAATGATTAATTCTTCTTCCTTATTTAATATATTAACCTCTAATAAAAGAAAAATTATTTTATACTCAATAATTATTATGTACACAAATTTCCCGCCTATAGCACTCTTTATACTGAAATGAATCGTCCTAGAAACATTAATCAATTCATGAATAAAATTTATACTTTTAATAATTGTATATTTTTTTATAAGATTAATTACATCATGAAATTATTTAAATATATCCTTCTTATATTTTTTCCCTTCAATTAAATAAAAAATATACAACAAAATTAACCTTAATTTTCTAAACTATTATCTATTTATAACTTTTTTAATATTTATATTTATATTTATGATATACTGGTTATATTAATTTTTAACATAATTAATATATGTATTCAACAAATCACAAAAATATTGGGATATTATATTTCATATCAGCTATATGATCTGGTATAATTGGTTCTTCTTTAAGGATACTATTATATTTCGAATAGAATTAAATAGGCCAGGAACTTGAATTAATAACGACCAAATTTATAACTCAATTGTAACATCACATGCTTTTGTAATAATTTTTTTTATAGTTTTACCATTTATAATCGGAGGATTCGGAAACTGAGTAATTCCCTTAATAAATGGATCCCCTGATACAGCATTTCCCCCAATAAATAATATAAGATTGTGACTAATCCCCCCTTCATTATTACTTTTAATTCTTACAACACTATTATTCCCAGGCTCGGGAACTGGATGAACAATCTACCCTCCTTTGTCATCAAATCTTGATCACCCATCTTCATCTATAGACTTAACAATTTTTTCTTTGCATATTGCAGGTTTCTCTTCAATTATAGGATCAATTAATTTTATTGTTACAATTCTTAAAATAAAAAATAATGCTTTAAAATTCGATCAAATATCCTTATTTGCTTGGTCAGTATTAATTACTACAATTTTGCTTCTTCTCTCACTACCTGTATTTGCCGGAGCTATTACTATGTTATTAACAGACCGAAATTTAAATACTTCCTTCTTTGATCCTACTGGGGGAGGGGATCCAATTTTATTTCAACATTTATTTTCATTTTTTGAGCATCCTGAAGTCTATATTTTAATTTTACCCGGGTTTGGATTAATCTCCCATATCATTTTCAATGAAAGAGGGAAAAAGGAAACTTTTGAGAACCTAGGGATGGTTTATGCAATACTCGGAATTGGATTTCTAGGATTTATTGTGTGAGCACATCACATATTCACAGTAGGCTTAGATGTAGACACACGAGCTTATTTCACTTCGGCAACTATAATCATTGCATTTCCCACAGGAATCAAAGTATTTAGATGACTAGCTACGTACTACGGGTCAAAACTTATTATTAATCCTTCTATTATTTGATAATTTGGCTTTATTTTTTTATTTACAATAGGAGGATTAACAGGAATTATATTATCAAACTCATCTATTGATATTATACTACATGATACATACTATGTTGTCTCTCATTTCCACTATGTTCTGTCAATAGGAGCAGTATTTTCTATTATTGCTTCATTAATTCATTGATTCCCTTTATTCACAGGATTTACCCTAAATCAATTTTATCTTAAAACTCAATTTTATATAATATTTATTGGGGTAAATATAACTTTTTTCCTTCAGCATTTTTTAGGAATGATAGGAATACCTCGACGTTATTCAGATTACCCGGATTCCTACTACTGTGAAAATTCATTATCATCTATTGGCTCAATAATTTCATTCAAAAGAATAATTTTACTCTTGTTTATTATATTGGAGAGATTTATAACTAAACGTCTAGCTATATTTAAATTTAATCAATCATCACTAGAATGACCCCAAAACTTTTCCCCAAAAGACCACTCATTCCTCTCTATTCCTCTAATTATTAAAAACAAATCTTAATATGGCAGATTAGTGCATGAATTTAAGATTCATTTATAAAATTTAATATTTTTATTAAAAATGTCCCATTGAAAAATAATTAATTTCCAAGACCCCAATTCGCCATATGCCGATAATTTAAATCTTTTTCACAACTTCACAATAATTATAATAATTATAATCTCTTCATTAACTCTAATAATTATATTAGATATTTTTACTAATAAATTTATCAATCGATTGTTACTTAAAAATCATCATATTGAAATTGGATGAACTTTACTCCCAATAATAATTTTAGGAGTAATTGCACTTCCTTCTTTAAAAACCCTATATTTTATTGATGAACTATGAATACCCGTATACTTAACAATCAATTCAATTGGGCACCAATGATATTGATCCTATGAATACCCAGAATTTAATAATTTAAATTTTAACTCCTATATAGATAAAGATTTAAATAATATTTACATTTTTCTTCTCCTAGACGTAGATAATCGAATAATTATTCCATCTAATACACTAATTCGAATACTATATTAACAACATCAAACGACGTAATTCACTCTTGAACTGTTCCGTCTTTAGGCTTAAAAATAGACTCAGTACCAGGGCGAATTAACCAAATAAATTTAATTACTAATCGACCTGGAGTATTTTTCGGACAATGTTCTGAAATCTGCGGAGCTAATCACAGATTTATGCCAATTGTTGTGGAAAGAACTAATTATTCAAACTTTATTAATTGAATTAACAACCAAAATTAAATTTTAACCTACTTATATAATATTTAATTAAATCAAATCATTAGATGTCTGACAAAAGAATTGATTTTTTAAATCAAATGATAGTAATAAATTACTTCTAATGATTAAATAAACCTAATAAAAATTAGTTAAATCTATAACATTAAATTGTCATTTTAAAATTATTAATCTCCTTTTATTAGTTAATCGGGATTTGTTAATTTACCGTTTCCTATTTTAATTGCGTATAATTTATGTAATTTATTATTGAACGTTTAAAAAGTGTTACATGTTGCCATAAAAATGGATGGAATTTTATTAAATTATAGTATATCGATCACGACCTGTCAGAAAGCGAGTTTTCAATTTTGGAGAATTAATAGAGTTGCGTTATTTTAAAAGAAAAATTGTCATTTTACGTAAAAATTTGCTCCTTTATTAACGAATCAAAGAAATAGCCCAACCAGACAAATATAATCTTATCAGCTATATGCAAATCAAATTTCGCAAATAATACTGCGAAATAATTATTTCAGCATTGTTTCAACAATTTTTGTATTATTTTGTACCTGATAAATTTTATTCGTAATTAAAAAAGACGAGTAGTAAGAGGTTAACCTATTTGCATCCAAGCGCGGAATAATCCGCGAGTCGTGACTGTCAGCTATCACCGAGCGCGTAATAATACGCGAGTCGCGACTATCGATTATCACCGAGCCCGGAATAGGTACATAAAATTAAGTTTAAGAACTTCAACATATTTAAAAAAAGAATGAACCTAAAATGGAACTCTAAGAAACCAAAGAAACTTAACAATAGCTCCAACGATTTCTTTGACGATGAGTAGGAAGACCCATCAACAGAAGAGACTAAGTCGTACTTAACAGAATACAGATCGTCCACACAAGAATTATACAGGAACATCTCTTGGAGAAAACATCTCCCCCTACTGCGACAAGTCCCAACAACTCTTAACTCACAAACACATTTTGCTCTTCTGTAAAAAATACGAAGCTCCAGGAATCCGTGAAAAAGTTCCCAACTTACTGAAAAAAATTTTCAACAACATGGAAAATGCTAAGAACACCCTCAAGTTCATTCAAAGCAACAGTATACTTTATGAATATATGTAATACCAACTAACTCGTGTTGCTAATGACCTCGTTGTCAATGCGATGTTAAATACTCGATTTAAAAAAAAATTACAAACTATTAAGATCTCAATTAAATGAATAAATTACAAGAAACTGTTGTCTTGTAATCAATCATGTCACTGTTAATTTTCACAAACACAAACAAAAGAATAGCAATTTATAAAGAGTTCATTTTACACTTTCGACTTATATTTTTAAAGAAATCGTGTTCTTTTCAATTGTACCACGAACTATGCTTCCACAGTGTATAAAATCAAATATATTTCTGAAACTGCAATCAAGAAGAATGTGTACTTCTAAGTTTAAAGCAATCACTTAGCATATAACGAATGAATACGATCAAATCTCAATTATTCAAATACAGCAATTTCGTACGTAAAACATTATTTTACGCCCATCTTGGCGGGGGGTCCTCTTCAAAATATCTAGCCCAAACTCACTTTGATCCATCTTGAACATATATATATATCTTACCGTTGACTTCAAGTCCCGTGGCAGGAATGCGAGAAAAGTAGAAGGGGTATACCTAATAAATTGTTCAATCTAGTACTATTCAATAAGTTCTATCGAATAACAAAACTTATTGAGCAACCTAGTACTATACTGTTAGTTACAGTACTGTATTTGCCTTATGATATTTCTGATTATGATATAATATTTCTGATTATGATATTTCGTTTATAAATTAATCAGTATATAAGTTTGCTACTTGTTTTATCGAACGACAAAACTTATTGAACAACCTATTACAATGTGTGGCACATAACTGTTGCCACGATTTTTTAGGCATTTCCAATGGTCTGGTAAAAAAAATTTTCAGACAATAGTTAATTATAATAGGTTTCATGTGTTGATTACGAACAAAATGTATCCAATGAATCCATTGCTTTCTTAAAAAGACGTATACTTTTTTTTAAGGAAAAACTTAATTTTCTGATTTTTATTATTCTGTTCGGCCTGTATTTCTTATGTGCGGTAATAGCAATGTTTAATTTTACTACCTTTGGAACACTGTTCTCTTGAAAAACATGGCTTGATACTTTTTTGTGGAAAATGACGAGTTACGTCGAATTGTGTCATAGAAAATATTTGATTTCATTAAGGAAAATTAATTATCTTTCAAAATCATCTTTATTACTCCATCTATAGAAAAACTGTTAATATTACATAATGTTCTTTTTTATATTAAATAACTCGTATAAGATAAAACAGACGTTTTGTGTATTAAATGTAAGCATAAACAAAGCCTCAGTAGTTTATAGTCGTCAAGCTTTATATTTGCATACATATTGAGATAGGGGCGCAATTGAAATCTATTCCTACTACTATGGCAGAGTGCGTGGCTAAGGTTCAGAACGTGCGGCTCAGGTGGGGATGAGCAGTCAGATCCCTCTTTGCACCTGTGCCCTCCTGCAAGACTTCAAATCAGGGGAAGGCTATACATAAGTAGCTGAAACTTTGGAAATACGATATATAAGGTGAGTCATTTAATTCTTCCACAAAAATTTACATGTAAAATATATACTTTCAGTATTTTAATAAAATTATTTCTAAAGAATCGAATGTTTTCGCTAGGAGTATCATATGACGAAAATATTAAATTTTTGCTAAAAGAATCAAAGAGATGAAACACATCAAATTCTCGTTAAAACTAACAAGGTAATCGATCTTTGTGTGCAAAGGTAATCGTGAATTTTACATCTGTGATATGTTGAAACGTCTGTATTAACATGTGTGTAAAATTTAACTACCCAAATAACATCGTACTTCCTATTTATTTGAAATATCGTACACATAATATTGTTTATATATGACGTCTACCGATTTTGACTAATCTCGAATGAGCGTTTCACGATCTTGAATTATGTTATTGAGTTCGTGCTAAAGCCAATATCAAATATTGTTAAAAATGCAAACCATAGTTACCTTACATATTCTTAACGTCTTCATCGAAAGGGAAATTATTTTCATTGCGCAATATTCGTAGTAAAATAATACAACCCCGTGAAATATAAACTTCAGCTTTATATAAAAATAACTCGATTAGTTTGTAAGTAGATGAATACTTTTGCTTTCAAATTTTCCGATACATTATGATATTTCATTTAATTATGATTATGATTTCAGTTCAGCTACTCCGAAATTAAAGAAAACAATTTTTTTATTTTTTTTTTGTGACGAAATGATAATAATAACAATTGCACTTGTTTATACTTGTTATTTTTATCACGATGAAAGGGTTTGCGCGTGTTTGGCAGTTTGGGATAAAACAGGGAGAAGGTCCTATCGTTTATAAATTAATCATTATGTATTTACATAATTGCTCGTGTTGAGCACCTGTTCTACTGAGGACAAAAAATAAAAGCATGGCAAATGTCACTGAAGACAAATTGTTTCAATTTGTCAAAGAAGACAACACTTCAAACATCTCATCTCTTATCAGTTAGCAATACATACAGTGGCCCACAAAAATTCTTGATTTTCTCTATATTTTCTTCTTTTCATCGGATCGGAAAACATTATATAATATTTACTTTCATCTGTAAATATTGTCTCCTCACAAAAAAAAAACTGATTTATTCATATAATCTGTTGCAAATTGCCGTCTTTATTTCTATTAGTTTCGTTGACGAATGATTTGCATCTAGCGGTATATGTATGTATCAAACCTTTTTGATACAATGTTCGATCGACAATTTCAGCATGCACATTAGTTCCGATACATTCTTTGAATTTTCTAACAATATTTTTTGTATCGATAAGAAGCTTAGCTCTTATTATTTGCAAAATAACATTTTCATTCTCTGTTTCAAGATTTTCAATCGTATTGTATGCAATATATTGTATTGTGGAATGGGGTTTTCCAACAATATTTTTAATTCTTCTGAACTATTTTTTCTGTTTAAATAAATTAATAACAATTTGTCACTCTTCGATAGTCGTTTTTCTACGTTTCTTATCACAGTTCATATTTTTAAGCTAATTTTAATAATGATATGATCCCTTTATTGAAATTCAACCAAGACCTTTGACTGTTAATTTTCAGCATCTAAACGTTTCCAATCGCTATTTGTTTGAAACATTTACACATGTATGTATATATAACATTTCGCAACCGTACGAAAACTTTTGTGAATCGATGTTTATATTACGTAATAAATATTCCTTAGTTGCTTAAAGGAAAATATTTTTATTCGATTTGTACTTACCTCATTTTAAAAATCAAGAACTCTACTTTACTTACATGTAATTACATTTTTTAAAAACACTGTTCAAATGTCAATAAAATTAAGTTGAACGAATTTCACCTTTATGTACGAATGTTTTTATGAGCTAAATTTGTAACATGCATGTATCTGATGTAAACATAACTGAGAACTCCTATAAGGACGAAATGATTTCACAGTTTCGTATTCGAATTTAATGTAGGATAAGTAACAAAATTATACGCAAATATTAAATTAACGATGTACATACGCAATAAAATTGAATAATTAAGGTAATCCATTGATAATTTATTATTCTAAAATGCGAAAAATATTTTATTTTCTCCTACATTTCATTATGCACATAAATATATTAGAATTTTGAAAAATTTTAAGTGAAGGTTACTCTGGTAAATATGTGATATTTAAAATTCACCAAATCTTGTTTCAATATCATATAAATTATCAAGAATATAAAAAAACCAATTAAAAATATTAAATTAAGCATAAATATTTAACTTCAAATTCTAAAATTGAAGTTTTCAGATGGCACATAGGAGGTAATTATATGCATCCACTATTGAATTTCAAATAATTATGACATCTTGAATTTACCTACATTTGTACAGATAAAATTAACTGATTTTCAAAACAATAATCGATATAACGAATTAAAAAAAGCTTTGGAAATTACAGCATTTAGAGAAAAAGATGGACAGAATGGAAATAAACTATATCCATTATCTATGACACCTAATAGTATGTCTAATAGCAATATAAATAAAGTTGATTCAAGTATTGTGCTTCCTGCTAGGAGCAATATTAAAAATAATTTCAAACCAATTGATATGTCTAACATTAAACAACTGAATGAAGAAACTGATTCTCAAGGTGATTATCTTTTGATGTCACCACCTGATATTGACCATGTTCTGTTTGCACTTAAGAAAGGAAACAGAATATCAATGTGTATTACTAGAGAAGTATTGCAAAGTAATATTTAAAGAAGAATTATCTAAAAATAATGCTCTAGGTCCTTCACAGACTAATTTTAATAATGATAATGTTCATAATACAAATGCTATGGTTCTTACACAATGGAAAGTCATGTTAAATAAACAAAGTCAATTAATTATTAGAGGAACAATAGATTGGTAGGTTTACATAATCTTGCATAATAATTACATTTCAATTTTAATTATATATTATTGTTTCAGTGGAATAATTATTGAAAGTGCAGCTATTACAAGACGTTTGACAATTACCATTATTCAATGTACTTATAAGCATTTATATCACTTAAAAGGAAATATTGTTGACGATGAGCATGGTAAATGGTTTGCAATATCTATTTATAGAAGGGTTTTGCATATTTGTTTTTATTTTAGTATTTAAAAATATAATGTAATTATTTCTTAGAATTACCAGATTATATCAGAGATAAATTTTATAATGGATTTCCTGGTGACTGGGAAAACATTTGGGAAATTTGGAGAACGTTTGTACAAGGGTGTAAAGTATCTTTTCGTTGGCCTACTCCTATGATGGACAATGATGATGATTTAAGAAGTGATATAACAGATATTACATCAGTAGATATACATCAAATAAATGATACACTCAGTCAAAGTATACATCACACATGTACATCTGATACGAACCTAGCTACATGGTTGGATTATAATAAAGAAACTTCTAAACATCAGGGAAATGTAACTTCAAATTGTTCTTACTCGGATAATAAATTAAATAAATTGAAAGACAAATTAGATCTTATTGTAAATATTTTAGCAGTTAAAAAATGCCCTGAAACTTGTTTCAGTAGAGTTTATGAATTACTTGATCAGTTACATTACATCCTGTTAAATGGATCAATTATAGAAAATGAATTCAATATAAAGAATTTTGAAACAGAACAAAATAAATCTGTAGTACAGATACATAAGAATGAAACAAACAGTTTACCATTCCATTTTGATCATCAAAATGATGTTAAATTTAATAAAGATAAGTATATAATAACAAACAAAAAACTTATTGACTATAATTATTTATCACAAAAGAAGAAAAAGTTTACTAAAGGAAATGAAATTAAAGATAGTGATACTTCTAACAGTGAAAGTGAAATTTATTCTGGAGTTCCTAAGCTACCATTAGCATTGATACAACGGCGAAGGAAATCATTCATATTGCCTCCTAAACGTAAAGTAAAAAAAAGTGTTATGGATCAGAAGTATAATGTGGAAAAAGAACATACTTTAAATGTTCTTTCAGTTATAAGTTCTAATGATCTAAGATCTGAAAAAATTAATGACTCAAATTATTATTCTTCCAGTGTTAGTATTATAGAAGATGAAAAGGAAATATCAAAATTTAAAAAATATATTAATCAAAATATTGGAAGTAATGTAAATAAACACACAAAATCTAATATAATTGAAGGGGAAGAATGCCATAAAACAAATGATTTTATGGCAGAGAAAAATGTGTATAAAATGCAGGCACATTTTATAAAAGAAAATTCATTATTTTTTCATCCATCTACCACAAATCTTTGTAATTCTTCTAATATAATTCCAAATAATAAATCTGAAATTGATGAAAATATAAGAGATAAAAATCAAACAGCAGAAGCACAGTTTTATATAGAAATTATTAAAAAAAGCAGTCAAAATATGAATTATCAGTATCAAAATTATACATCTCATGGACAACTTAAGCAACTCTTACCCCAATTAAAGGAAGTTACTAATAAAATTTCAAAACCTACTGTAATTAGTTCAGTACCTGTTGTTATAGATACCGCACAAAATGATTTAAAACAATTTGCACAAAATTCAAAACTAAATGTTATTGAAAAGAGGAATAAGAATATTAAGGAACTGAATGAAAAAACTCAAACTTTAATACAAAAAGAGTCCCTATTAAAAGAATCTAATGCTGGAAATTCGAAATCAATATCATCAAGTATCAATGAAAAAGATCCTGAAGAAAATGTTACAGTTCAATTCAATCATGTGAATTCTACTTTGACAGAGATGCCACAAAATCGTTCAGGAGTTCCTGAAAGTAACCAGAATGAAGCTGTTGATACATTTAAAATTAATTTATTATCCTCTTGGGTGCCAAAAGTAATAGATTTGGATTTAATTTTTGAGGGAAATTTAATAAAGTAAGTGTTAAAATGTACTTATACCCCTTTAATACAATACGAATACATTATTATATTCATACAGCGAGTCTGGTCACATTGTGTATAAAGGATTTAAAACAGAACCTGTGCTTTGCCAATTTTCAACAAACCTGTTTGAGACAAAACATCACGAAATGTATAAGCTAGTCGGTGATTTAAACGATACAAAGAGTGGTCAGAAATTAAAACATTGCATTCAAATATTTTATGATTAATACAATTAATTAAGAATATAACATTATTGTTTTCATAGTGATACCTAAAGAATTGTTAAGCCAATGTCGTTATGGATGTCCTTCAGAAATACAGCAATTTTGTAAAACATGGAAGTTACTACAAAGTCATAAATCTCTTGTGCAGAAAAAGAATGATCCACTGGACACAATAAATATTGGTGTAAGTTCAAAAGGAAGAAGAATTATACCTTTATTACGTTATTGGACTGGTAAGTAATTAAATATTATTATTTTTCAAAATACAGTCAAGCAAAATGTTTTTTTTTTAGGAGAACGTATTACTTTAAAAGGTAATACTCCAATATACAATCCTGGTACTTCACAGGACACTCTATTTTCTTTGTACAATACTTCCTATAAAAGTAAGAGCATAAAAAAAACTTCAAAAAAAAATAATAGGATTAAGGTGCCTACCACTCAAGATGCCTAATACTTAATATAGATTAGAAATTCATTGACACCATGAGAACTACTATGCATATAAGTATTAGATAATAAAATATGGTTTTTGTATTATTGGAGGATTATTATAAAATAATCATAAGATTTGACATAAGTCAATCTGTACTTTCTCCAATTCTACCCTTCTATATGTTGTTGACAATTTTGTATTTCATGCTAAAGGTAAACCACTGAGATAATTATCAAAGTCATAAATTTTCCAAAAGATAAATCTTAACAATTTCAACAAATTTACTCAACCAATAAAGTTGTTAACATTGAGAGAAATACAATTACATGTATAAATAAAAAATAATATAAAGTTTCTATACTCTGTGCATAATTTTTTTATTAGATATTTCTATTATATTTTTGTTAATACCTTATTTTAAATTACTGGACACAAATAAAACTATAATAATGAATGTTTTATATTACTTAAAACATATTCAGTTATTCTATGCTAAATTGGACACTATTTGGAAATTATTTTGAACTTGCCTGAAATTTAGATATGTGTAGTCTTTAGTGATATGCAAACATACTTATTTTAAAACTAGTGAAATATACTAGTGAAATATACTAGTGAAATATACTAAATATACTTTATTTAAATTAAAAAAAAATTTTTTGAACAATTTTTTCTAATTGTTTTAAAGAAATGTTAAATACAATTCAAATTAAAAAATGTTACCTACAATTTATTTTTATTTGGTTAATTTTAAAATGTCGCTTTTTTTAAAAATTGGTTTGTAAAATGGATACCTACGTAAGACTATATTCTTTAGTTTTTTATATTTTTAAATATATAACATTAAAAAGTAGCATTTTTTAAAAATACAATAAAAATTGTTAAAAAAATCTTTTTTCCCCAAATGCTTCTTCTCATACAATTACTAATTTAATAATTATAATTTATCGAAAGAAACTTTGCACTATTCTTAAAGCAGCAGCAAAAAAAAAACAATTTTTAAAATTTTGAAAAATCGTATGGTAATTTTCCCCTAAATTAGCCAGAATCCACTCCATTTATTCCAGAATAACTCCATTTTGAGTTAACGTAAATGCATTAAACATATTTCAGTTAGTTTGGCAAGCCTGATAAAGATGTCTTGACATTTCTAATGTTCGTCAGTAGAGTGCATCTCGATCACATTCTTTTCTCTTCATCATGGCGGTGAGTGTGCAGTTGTTACCTTAAAAACAGTTCTCGAAATCTATAAGTATTGGCGGCATCGGGCTTGAGAAAAGAATTTCGTATAAACTAAAAAGAATCTATGATTATTAATTCAATATCAATAATATTCTTTTTCATTTAAATACATTAGCTTGTACAATTTTTAATATGACAAATAAGGTTATTGAATGGCGTGTTCCGCAAGTATAACCTATATAGACGTTCTGTAATGTTTATACAATTTACAAAGCAGTTTTTCATAGATAAATGATAAAATGCTAAAACGGAAAAGGTTCAGCATCTACATTTTATAATCTACTGTTACGAAATGAATCATACTTTCAAGCATTTTTCAGTAGTATATGCAATAATAAGTATAACATGCAACTGTTATTGAGAAAAACGTGTTGATATACCAATTTTGTTGTAGGATGCAATAAAAGCCCCTGAAAAAAAGCCTGAAGGAAAGGCTGAAAAACCTAAAAAGAAGGTGAGGAAGGAACCAAAAGATTCATCGAAGAATGTAATGCGCGAAGTTCGCATTCGTAAACTTTGTTTGAACATTTGTGTGGGGGAATCTGGTGATAGACTTACTCGTGCTGCAAAGGTAAGTTTTAAAAATATTGTTCATAATATTCAATGTACATTTCTAATTACACTTATTATTACTGCATCTTTTTATATTTTTCCATGTCATGTAATTACATATCCTACAACAATTGTTACATACTTTATGAAGAATTTTAATTGATAAAAACTAATAATATTAGTTTTATCTATATATATAAATAATATTAATTTAAAATATTAATCTTTATCTTTTCTTAATTACATCTAATATTAAGAGAAAATAATATTTGTATTTGTCTTTTCGAATTTTATAGGTACTGGAACAATTAACTGGGCAACAACCTGTCTTTTCTAAAGCAAGATATACTGTTCGTTCCTTTGGTATCCGTCGTAATGAAAAAATTGCAGTGCACTGTACAGTTCGAGGTGCTAAAGCAGAAGAAATTCTGGAACGTGGATTAAAGGTAATTCTGAATATTTATTATGTATATTTTAATAATAATATATTTTTGTTTTTACAAAACTAAGATTGCACTTTTATATTGGAGGTACGAGAGTATGAGTTGAGAAAAGAGAATTTCTCTGGTACCGGAAATTTTGGTTTTGGTATTCAAGAACACATTGACTTAGGAATTAAATACGATCCCAGTATTGGTATTTATGGTTTGGACTTTTACGTTGTACTTGGACGTCCAGGTTAGTTTATTTTTATTTTGCATTTGATTACACTATAAAGTAGTTGCATATGCACATTTATATGGTACTATAGATACCCTTGTATTATGTTGTGTCTATTGTTTTAAAAAACATGTGCTAAAGAAAATGCATCATATTTGCAACCCATGCCCACTTCTTTTACTGGGTGTGTTACTTAATTGATGCAACATAGTATGATTTATTATATTTATATATTGTTGCTACTAGTATTTTTCATCTTAAATTTATTACAATTAATATTTATGAATGATACACACATTAAATACTGAGTTTTTAAAAAAATGTTGCTAATTTTGAAAAATGTTTTACAATTTATTTATTTTCAATGTGCTTGCAATTATTGTATTAAATGCGATGTCCAATACCATCTGTCTACCTCTATTACAATGGAGCGGAAGTTTAGCTTCTTATGAAAAAACCAAAAGATTTATTAATTAATTTGAATGTGCTCAATTGAGTGGTAACAGTTTAAACTTCTTTACCGACCAGAAATGAAATATTCATTGAAATAAATTGCCAAAAATTTAATATAAAAATTGATTCATAACATCTGTTAAAGATAACGAATCTAATAATATTGCTGCACCTAAAAGATGAAATTTCATACTTATAAATTTTGACAATTTTAAAATTTAAACAGTTTTTAGAATGCATTAAATATATCTTTGGGAACAGAAATTAATCTTTTGCAATTTGTTTTGCAGGCTACTAGTCTAACTTATTTTAGAACAATATGTGTATCAAATAACGCATTTAATATAATTAAAAACATATTCCAACACTATTTTTAATTTACAAAAGCATTATTCTACTCACTATTTGATAGTTTAATTGTATCGTCCAAAAATATATGTTCTAATTTTCTTTTTAACATAATTAGATTTGATAATAAACAAATAACATGTAGTATTGTATAAGAAAGCATTAGCTAGTAAACACTTTTGATAATTGGATCTTCATTTATCAATTTATTTTAAGCTAATTTAAAGACAGTGACAAATAGTTTTTGGATAACATGCAAAAAAGTTCAAGGAATTAAAACATTATATTGTTTCTTCCAAACATGAATAAAAACATCAGCAACAAAAAAATATTTATTTTGCTCTATATTGGGAAAAGTTTAAGTTACAAAAAGTAAAATAATGTACAAATGTTTTTTATTAGTCATGTATACTTATTAAATTGTCTACTTCGATGATCGCATGAAAGAGAAATTGCTTCATTTTGATTTTTTGCAATTATTATTGGAGTTCTACTGTAACAAAATGATTGATGTATTATTACCACAAATTGAAAATCAATGAGGAGATTTTTATCGAAGATACACAATTATTAGATAAATATTTCAAACATTTAAATATATAATATTATATTATCAACTACGTAAAGATTGATTTAATATTTTTTGTTATTATATGAATAATTAGTAAAATAATTATACCCATACGTTAAATAAATATTGTTTTATATACTACCTATATATTTTTCCTATATACAGGTTTTAATGTAGCTCATAGAAGAAGAAAAACTGGAAAAGTCGGTTTCCAACACAGACTCACTAAAGAAGATGCAATGAAATGGTTCCAGCAGAAATATGATGGTATTATTATAGCTGGAAAGAAGTAATATACATATTTTGTATTTTACGATTCCTCCATAAAAATTATGAAAACAAATTATCTGTTGTTTAATAAATTATTAATGATACCTTACCATGTTTTTTACTATTACATTGAAAAATGCAACACAATTATCTAGTTTATTGTCTAGACTATTCTGTACCTTTATAATTCTTGAGAAATTCATTATTAACACATTGAGAAATTAACACATACTCAACAATTAATTAGAATCTTATAGATTTTATTTTTAATCACCATATTTTATAATCACCAGAGTCAAACAAAAATTAAATAATATTCATAAAACTCACGTTTTCACAAAGAAGATAATATAGAATTATTTTACAATCTAGTACTACAAATTGAGAACTGATTGCACTATTTTTGGTTTGATCCTTTCACTATCGTGGGTTTGGTCACTCACGACTTTTGCAGAACCAACCATTATATCACAAATGTATACTTTACGGGCAAACAATCTAGATTTTGGGTTTATTTCTTGCGTCTCAAAGATATATTTGTTTTTAGTAGGAAGTGTTTGTACTTAAAACAAGACATTTTTGGTTTGTTAATTAATTTTCACGCTTACATAACTAAAAACAATTATCGCTTAGTACATTGACTATCGTGATTTCACCTTCCTATCAATTATCAATTGTGACTCGTTTATAATTTAATTAACAATCAATATTTTATTTTAATTCTATCTGTAGTTACTTTACTTGATTTACAACTTTTTAACTACACTTTATGGCAAGCCACTTTACTCATTTGTAGTATATGAGAAAAATTTCATAGCGAGTAACTTTATTTGCCCATGATAGCGAAAGGGTTAACATTTAGCTTAATAATTATCGCAACTGCTTTTTTATACAAAAAACATAGCTACATTAGTGTATAGTTGCAGTAGGTGAAACTGCAAAAAGTTCTGTCGGTTTCGTCAATATATGTAATGCTGTTACTTTACACACTTGTTTCTTAAAATGATCTTCCTTAGACGCAATATTGTGTACAAATAAATTGATATAGAAACTTAATTATTCCGTATATTGATTTAGATATTAGGCCTAGTTTTCTACGTTACAAGAAAGGAACTTTATAGCAACAGTTATATGTATGTAATTTTTACATTAAGGATCTTGAGAATTAGACATATGAAGATTGTATTTTCTGAAAATAATATTTTACATTTTTTTAATGGCTTGTGATATGAATAAAATATGTCAAATTTAAACATTATTTAATGAAAGTATTTGTAAAAGCGTTCGCACTTCTACTATAGATACATTCTAAATCCACTTTCAAAAATAAGAAGCAAAATTGCATATTCGTTCTAGCGTTACGTCTCATTATACAATGTATTTCTAATAACCTTTAATAAGACAGTATTAGTAAGGGTATCAGAAAAACTGTACATCTGACTTATTATTTACCGAATTATTTTGTTCAACTGTGTATAATACTTTTCAAAATTTGAACAACTATATAATCAAAGAATTCATAGCATGAATTTTTATAATAATGTATTAGTATTAAAATGAATTTTATAGTTTCATATTGATTGCTACTTAGCTTTGGTTTTAATTAATATTTAAAAATTCAAATAATAAATAAAGTTTATTTGAAATATTGCTAATTATTTTTATTCCTTAGTAAAAAATTCTAAGAAAATGTTGATATAAAAAGCCGCATACAATTTTGAGTTGTATTACTTGCTGTAATTCATATATGGAAGTAAATTTAATGAAATTACTTAATAATTAAACACTATATATTAAGTTAAAGATTAGAAAAATGTATTACACCATTGAATATATTTCTTAATAAATAAATCCTATTGAAGGAAAAGAGAATTTTTTAAAATACTTATTTTCAATAAATTGAGCATTCAAATTTGAAGGTCAAGGGGTTGATGTTTAAAGAAATAAAACAAATCAAGAATAAAATAAATAGTCTGTATTATTAAAAACGTACTAAGACATTCAGTCATATGAAAGTGTAAAAAACCCAAAAAAGAGCTCCACATTATTCAAAACAACACTTCAATGAAGTGCTTATATCTAAAAATCTTGTAGTTATTGCTGATTTTTAGGTACTAATGTATGGACAACTCTTGTTTTGGAATGCACGTAAAGATTTTAAACTAACTTTTCCATTAAGAAATGCTTAGGGTCTTCCATTTATAATCTTTAATTTATTAATATTTCTCATTTAGCAACAAATTGCCACTATAATTCATTTTTAACAAAATTTGAACATTCTCTGGTTTTCTCTTGATAATTTTCATATGCATAAGCATACAATCATTTCATTAGGTAGGGTAATGAAATTATTTTCTGATACCCTTAATATTACTTTGAAAGTATGACTCTAATAAAATTACAAATATGGAGTTAAATCTCATGTGCATATTGGAAGTTTAATATATATTGTTTGGTATTGACATATTTTTCAATAGCGACTGGACAAAGTAAAGCATAAATATTTTTTCCTTACAGTCTGCATTTACATTTCGTAGTTTCCAACTATTTAAGTTTATCTTTGGTTTTAACCTAATGATAAATCTTGTAAATAACTTCAAGAGACATATGAAGTAGAGTTGTAATAAGTATATAAGAAATGTGCTCTTAATTTTCTTCCTCTGACGTCCACAAACAGTTTCCCTATAATACTCTCAGAAAACATTTATTTAACTTTACATAACAGGCGGATAAAAAGGCAAGATATTTCCATCAGTCTCCAAATTGTTTCCTTATCTGGATGTCATATTACCAGACTGATATAATTTAATATTTATATATAATATGTATATATATGTATATTTCACAATAGATAGACATATGTATATTTAAATTAAATAATGTATATTTGGGTATTCTAACAGCTTTGTAACGTATGATTAATTAAATAGACCATTTATGCAAAAATAAATTATGTGTATGTACATTCTGTTTTTTATCCTTTATCATAAGATCAGAATATTGTCTTTCTAATACCATGCAAATATAAACATGTATTTAGTCTTTTGCATTGAAATTATACAAACTATATTCACTTTACAGTGTGTATGTATAAATACAAAGTTTATCGCAATGTGTTATACAGTTTATATATTTTAATTAATAAATTTAATACCAGGTGTGTGTAATATGCATATACATATATGCATTATATACTGTGATTTTATATATATATATAATCATACATACACACACGTACACACTCTTTAATAAAATATGTTTGACCACGAGATTGTACAAGCATCTATTATCTACATAATTCCCTAAATATGCTGCATGTTTGTCACCCTGTGTATATATAACACAAATATTTTATATAATAAAAATTGTTATTGTACACTTTGTATATATTAACATATGGTTAACCAATCATTTTTTAGTACCAATGCAAAGGATTAAATTACATTCTATGTTCATTTTTATACTTATATTACTTTTTATAATTTTTGATCTATTTGTGTGAATAAATAAAATCATAAACTTATGAAATTGTATAAAAGAAATGTTTTTTGACAATTGATTTTATACAGCAGAAATATTACACAACACTTTCATGTTTTATGCTATATATTTTCTATAACTTTTCTTAACTGTAAATTGAAATTGCATTTTTTATACTATACAAACTTTATTTATTTATATCTCTAGCAAGAAATGTTTTTCATTATGTTTTGAACAGAAATTAATGTATTTCTATGTTAAAAACATAAAGATTGGAAGTGCATGTTTTTATTGACAAGAACTAACCCATTACATCAAATATACGCACATACTGCTTCAATTTTAATGATTAAAATTAAATAATGAACTTTTTCTCTTCTTTAAAGTATAATATTTGGTAAAATATACACAAAATACACAGTCTATTGAATAGTTATTGTTAATATACTTAATCAAAGTAACAAATACTGTTAATTAAAATTAGTAATAATCATTTAACAAAGAACTTTTGGTATTTTTTTTATCCTTATCACGTTATACTTATACTGTTATATAATACAAACGTACTATAATAATGCAAGATTTTTAAAATGAGTTTTGTTTGAAAATAATAAAATAAAATTTTTTAAATATAAATAATTTAAGAAAGAAATAGTATAATATATTGTAATTATACAACCAATATAGCCAATTAAAAATATGTGTTTAAATAAATACATTACTTACAAGGGAAGTTAAGGAATTTGAATTTCAGAAAATTTTTAAATATTGGATACAAGTAGAGTAGAAAACTAGTTTATCCATAACACAAAACCAGTTTTAATTTATGAAAAAAATTAGTATAGTAGATTTAATGTACGATCAAAACGTATGTTTTGTATTATTATTTGGATATGATTTCATGCTTGATTTTAACAATTCAATTGAACCATATGGAGGACGTTGTAATATACATTACGACATTAGAAGACAATTTTGAATCTGCAGAATGCATTGCATCACAACAATAAATTTATTAAACCAAGATGTAACTTTGCATTCTTTAGAAATTTGAATTTCTTATTTATAATCTAGTGTCAAGAAAGTAGATACTTATATAGTAAGGTATTCATTTTATACACATAGTTTTTAAACTTATGTGTTTAACGTTTTACAATCTACAATATCAGCTTTAAAGACATGAAGAATTTTTGGGAAAAAAAAAGTTGGTCTTCTACCAGAGGGCGTTTGCAAAATAGTTAAGGGTGATTATTTTGTTTTAACTAAATACATATTCTTAATTAATTAGATATATTAACAGTTTCTCTTTTCAAATTGAGAATATTTTTCAAATTAAGTAATCTACATATGCCATAGCCATAGTATGTCCATCCCAACTCATATTAGAAATAATTTTCATTTTACACCACCAATAAGCACTTATTCTTACAAACATTATAATTAATTGTAAGTTTTTATTAGTTTAATAGACACACTTGCTCAATTATTTCTTATACAACTTCCTGTCTTGCCAATATTATTGTTACAATGCATTACTGTCTACTTTTAATTGGTTGCACTATATACAGTTATCATGCAAGAACTAAGAAATTATTCTATCTTGATGTGTAAATACACAAAAAGTTGTGTCAAGTTGTAGGAAAAAAAAACTATGGTTTTGGAGAAAATGAAGAAAGGCATATCAATTGTTTATTTGTATACAAAGAAATGTTTGCAAAGTTAAATCCTTATAATAACTATATGGATGGGAAAAGCAAGTGCAGAGAAAGGTATAATAATTGCAGACAAATACATTTATTATGGAATATGTACTGTAAAAGTTTAGAGAAGCTTCTTGCAAGATATCTAGCACAATGAAATAATTAAATTGCAATTATTAACCTATAGATAGTTTTCTTTGTTTAAATTTAAAAAGTTTTTTAACTATGCCCTTTTAAGAACAAATGTCAGAAAAATACCTCAGTAAATTTTTAAATTTTGTAGATTTCTGTTATTTCAGAAATAAAAAAACATATTGGTATGTATTGTTAATGTTTGAGAAGAATGCTACTGAGTTCTACTAATTTGTTTCTTGTCAGCAGAGTTATCAATTCCTATATCAAAAAGGTCTATTTCTTTCAAATAGACGTCTTAATTGGAGTCAAAGCAGATGACTTTCTACTCACTTAGTAAGAATTAATGAATCCCAGCAATATTTTTCTCAAGCACATAGTATAATATTTGTAATATTTGTAGGATGAATTTGAAAGCTTGATATAGTGACTAGTGTCAATGTGATTTGTAGAATAGCCTAATACGATGATACGAAATAGTGTACGTATATTGTTATTATGATTTATATATCTACATTATTGATAGTTTTAATGAGGTGTATGTGTGATGTAATTGAAGGTACTACTGTTTTATTTAAAGAATTGAAAGCTGTTTCGAATCTACACAAATAAAAATTTAAACATATATTTATAGAATTATTTCACTAATTAAAATTATGCTTTGTGTTATGGATGAACTGTTCTATTTGTTTACAATGTTGCAAAATATTCTGAATTTCCACATTCCTTACCTTCCTTTGTTACTGTTAATAATCTACTTGTTTGCATTATTAATTTATTTGTGTCTTTAGTTTTCCCTCATCTATCTTTCTACCTTATACCTACTTTTACTTTCTTAATTTTTAAATGCAATTATATTCATTAAATTCAAAAAAGAAAAAAAAAAAAACAAAATTAATATATATCAGAAAATATCTGTGCAGTGATATTATAAAATATTACAAAATATTACTTTAAAAATTTGAAGTATTAAAATGAAATATTGTTAGATATCTGAGTACCTCTGTTTTTTTTATCAATTTATTAGAGACAAACAATTATTTTAAAATGTAAATACAAGGAAAAACAATGACAGTAAAATTGAACATCATTGTAAGCATAATAATAAATGTGCCACATTTAATAGCAAACACCAAAATTTATGATTAAACCAATCTTATTAACAGAAACTTTCGATAATGAGTAACTATGACAAATGGTTAATAGATAACATTTAGATGTTATCATTACATTTGAATACTATATTATAGAAAATCTATTATACTTTTTCATTTTGGAAAATAATTTAAAAAATTGTATAGAATATAATTTATAACTTCTTATTGATACATTGATGTCAGGATTTCCAAATGTAGTTCAGTTCAATTCAGTTTCATTTCCAAATAATTGTTTAATATAAAATTTTTTTGCTTGGAAAACTAAATTTTTTATATATGACATTTTACATTTATATAGTTTGTAACCAATGTTAAATACATACAACATGTTTTAAAATTTGTCGTGTAATTCGAAAAGGGTGATTTCTTTTGACAAAATATATAAAAAATGTAATACACATGTTTTTTTATAAAGTATTGGTTTTGAAAAAAAAATTTTTTTTAATGAATAGGGTATGCGCCAATTTCATTAAAACTTGATTCAATAAATTTCATTATACACATTTACTATGTTTGTATGCAATGTACATATAATATTGCCGAAAAAATACTGAAAATATTTTATAATTAAAAGAAATAATTGTACACATGCATAAAGTATTAGCCAGAATTTGCATGCTCTTGACTTTCCAGTACATACATTTATTTAATAGTTGATCAAATAAATGAATAAAGGAAATTAAATATATTACATTTTATACAAAAATACAACCTATAACTTTAAACACTGTGTGTAAGAATAATAATGTGATACTTGAATTTGAGATTTATAAGTTTTGCAATATATGTATCATATAAAATGACAATAAAAATTTAAATAAAATATTATTTCTTGAGAGAGTAGGCTTGAAGTTAAATTAAAAAAATAGATAATTTTAAATTCTATATTACCCAAATAAAATTAATATTATGTTAATATACAGATATTTTTGTAGTCTTTGTACCTTAGATACAAAGACGAATATATAGCAATATCATACTATATACTATATTGCTATATTAAAAAATATACAACTTGCAATTTCTGTGTATTGATTCTAAATAAATCTAATTAAGGTATGATTTGTACCTGACCATGTATTTTTGCATTGATTTCCACTAGAAACAGAGAAGAATGGGTTGTCTCAAACCATATGTCTACCTGTAATGAAATTTACTATTTAAAAGGTTGTACAATGTATTACTTTCTTGCTGATCGATGTATTTTGTCAATATTGTGCTTCTCAGCCTCGGTAAATCCTAGAATGCTTTCAATAGCATTTAGATGACCATGGTGATTTTCTTTGTCAGTTAGAAAATAATAAATCGCTGATTTTAGGAACTGCAAAGTGATTTCTGGATCAAGGGCACCCTGATTACTTCTTGCTTCAATGATACGTCGATACATTGCCTGTTGAACAAATGATTTTCGTTAATAATTGATAAATAATGAATGATTCTTTTTTTGTACCCCATGTGCTGTATTTCAATTATATACATTCCTTAATGGTGAATTTTTGTGAAAATTAGATCCAGATATGATGATTAAAAAAAAATTAAAAGTGATTAATTAAAAACGTTGTTTAACTATATGTGAATAAAAAAGTAAATCCTATAAATTGACTTAAAAGTAATGTTTGTATATATTAATTTAAATCCAGTTTGTATTCTTTATAGTTTTCTAGATCTAATATTATTAAAATGTTTACACTGTATGCAATGGTGCAAGGATGTAACGATTAAGCATGTGCAAACTTACATCGACTAAAGGATAATAAGAGGCTGTTTCTTCCAAGTGTATATGATAGTCTCCCAGAATATAACAATAATGCATAATAATATGAACCAACTACATATGTGCTTAATAATTGGCATGCAATTGCTGTGGCAAAGCAATTAATAATAAATACATTTCTTTGCAAAAATGTTTGCATAATACAATTATTAAATGGTAATACATAGATCCAATTCCTGCCTCTACAGTCTTTAAATTTATTACTTAATATGTATTTCAAGTTATTATTTTTAATAAATAATAACATGGTTATGTCTATTATATGACATTAATTAAACTCATTTTTATACTCAAAAATACATAACATTATTATATATATGACCAAAAAAAATACTTTATGACAAAATAATCTGAACACAGTGATGGATAAATGTATTGATACAGCATAAGTATTTATCTTTTCACAATATAAATGCTTTTAACTACAAGAAAAATGAATTGCTGAATTTACTTTTTGATAAATCTTTATTTTGCATATTCTAGTTAATTATGTAATTAAAACCAGTAATACAAATAAAATTATATAAAAATAATAATAATACGTTTTCTAGTAATTTTCTAGATGGACAAAAGTATTGGCACACTCAAATAATATAAAGTTTTAACGTTTTTAATATTTAGTATTAGTAATTCTATCTTTTATAATACATTCTTTCTTCCAATTTTGTTCCATACATTGTGTTTAGATTGTGAGCAATATGGTATTGACTTCATTAACAAATAATAAAAGCTGAAACATTGAAAATAAAAATTCCTTGAAAGATTTAGTATTTTAAATAAATTTCATTCACTATATTCAAATATGTTTATTTATTCATTATGTTCTATTTAAATACCAGTCTACTTACTTCAGAAGCAACCAAAATAGAAAACAACCCTAAACTATTATTTCACCATCTGTGTGTTATACTGTAGGATCAAAGTAACTTGCATTTAGTTGAGTCAGATTTTGTTCAAATAAGGATATTATCAATTGATTTGAATACATTAAATTTTCTTTTCTTTTGATTTATCTTATTTATATGTATATAGCTTCTTTGGCACTATGTGAATAAAGTATTTAATAAAGCGCAGTATTCTTAGTTTTTAAACTCATTTTCGTATATCATTCATATCTTACCATAACGTTGATTTCCAATCAAATTTAATTTTAAGGCTATTTGTACTGTATTCATTATTTTTCTTTTACAAAGGTGAGTAATTGCAATCTCTCTTGAGATGCAATAGAGATCATCTCATTGGTTTTCAAATCATTTTATGTCACTATAAAGTCAAACAATTTTTCTTTATTACCACTGATATTTTATTGTATATTTTATGAATTAAATTTAATATTATTTGTCTTAGTTCAGTTGTTTTTTTCAATTTTTCAGGTATTGTTAAACTTTTTTGTTGCACGTTTAATTCATTATTTAAATAAATGAGTAATGGGAAATATTATCAGGAGTTCTCCAGTCTTTATTTTGAAATGACAATAAAGCATTCCTCAAGAACAAAGATGGATAAAATTTTGATTAAATAATAAGCAATGGATAAATATAATGCAGAGTCATTGGTTTATGACATTTATTTGTTCAATGTGAAATATGATAATTTAATTCTGTAATTTAAATTTAAATTCTTATTTGAATATTTTAATAATATTCAATAATTAACAAATAAACGTTGTTAACTAATTATTCATTATTTGAAATTTCTATCTAAATAAAATGAATGATACACTGTATTTTGTGCTGTGTTCCAAAGTGTTGAAAGTCTAGACAGTGTTTAGAAAACGTATTTTTGTTATTATTGTTGTATAAATTATATTAGGTAATATTAAGGTATGTATAAAATAAATAATAAATAAAATGAAATGAACTCTTCAATGTTTTTCATAGTCATAAGCATTTATATATCAAAAACTATGTTGTGCCAAAATTTTTATTTATTACTGTAGTCAACATTCAGAGTTATAGATTAATAATATGATGGTAAAAATAGTAATACTAGTCAGAAAATTTAATTATAAAAAGATTGAAGTAGTATGCAGAATTCTGATGTATAATGGTAAAAATAAAAATATATCAGCATAAAATTTGCAATAAATAATTGACGCAATAATTAAGATTAATGTAATTATTATTTATCTTATTTTTTTGAAAAAGATTAAAATGTTTTTATTCGTACTATTTATCAGTCTATTTACATATTTATTTGATATTTATATTCATGCTTAAAAGACTGATACACAAATATATAATATAATAAAAAATGTTTCTAATATCCAACTGACAGTTGAATAGTTTTCATAAAAATGAATTGAAACAATAATATGCGTATATAGGCTATTTAAGCTTAAGGAGGTTACCCAAATATATTTTTTCTTCCTCAAATAAGATTTGTGGTGTAATTTAAATGGTTTTGAAAGGGAAATATAGTATAAGAAAAATTTTGTTTGTATCCTAATTTTTTTAAAGTTACCAAAATAGTTTTAGATCTTTGATGTTTTCATTCTTACCCCTACCAATTTTGTATATTGCTGTTTAGTTTCTGCTACACATCTTTCTTATTCTTTCCTTCCTTCTTTTGAATGATAAGCCATTGTGAGACGTTTACAGATATATTAATGATCTTTTTGCAATCAGTTGGAAAACAGACCTTGTTCATACGGTTGATTAATTTAATTTAAAAGATTCAGCACTTTGTTGTTGTCGACAATATCGCTGTCAATCGACATTATTTTGAGTATTTACAATATAAACAGTAAGTTTACATACCATCTTATTATTGTCTTACAATTTTACGTTATAAAATCACATTTTTGGTATTCAAGACAATCCAA
This sequence comes from Ptiloglossa arizonensis, assembly GCF_051014685.1. NCBI lineage: Eukaryota > Metazoa > Arthropoda > Insecta > Hymenoptera > Colletidae > Ptiloglossa > Ptiloglossa arizonensis. Next base: position 4,198,783 of record NC_135056.1, on the reverse strand, counting down.
GGTGATGTTTGCATTATCATTTAGACATACATAAATGTACTTTCTTATCCACTATAAAATAAAATAAAAGAAAACACACATTTCTCTGATAAAAACTATTAATGATCTTAAAAAAAAATCGAAAAGAGGTTTTTTTTGCATGGCATTTCTCTCTTAAAACCATTTAAATTGTGCCATAAACGTTTTTTAAGTCATTAAAAATAAAAGAGATATTTAGATAATATAAATACACACCGTATAAATATATAAGAAAAATTTGTTATTTAAAAACGTTAATACAATTACAAAAAAGTATGAATAATAATATTGAAAATAATATCAACATTGATATTATGATTTTGTATGGCTGTAGGATACAAACATGTACATAAAAGCACGAGGTTTCCTACTTAAGGAATAAAGTTTGCAAAATCAGCTACTATGTATATATCTTTGTTAGTTAATTAGATGTACAGAAATACAGACATTCTGCACATAAACAGTATTCTTGAGATGATAAAGATACGCACATTGTCTTGCAAAAGAATCTGTAAAAGGCAGAAATAGAGAAAAAGGAAAAAGAGGGAGGAGAATAAAGATTGCTTGTGCATCCGGTATGTGAACGAGTATAACGCAGATGCTTAAGTAACAGTGGGTAAGAATTGCATCGCGTGGCGGTTCAGCAGAAATACAGACCTTACGTGTGCCAAGGACCCAGAGAGAAACAGCCTCCTGAGCACTTAATAAAGTTTGGCTACGATCGGCTGAAATGTGAGGTTCAGGCGAGTAGCTTGTGTCCTGGAGTGTGAGCGGCGACCAAAAAAAGTGGCACATCATTAGTACAAGAGAATCGTGAACTACGGAAACGCACAGAAAGTGATGCACGACAGTGATTTCCACATAGTATCTCTTTTAATTTTTATGCATTTAAATCATATATTGATACTATTTTTACTCAGACCTGTCAATTATATTTTAAAAAATGTTCAAAACTAGTTCTTGAATTTATTTTACCAAAAAACTTGGAATCTGTGTTTCATCATTCATAAAAATGTAGTAGTAACATATATATGTTTTTGACATTACTTAATTTGTATTGTTTAAGAAACGATTAAAATAAAATTTTAATTAGAATTTCTTTTGAGAAAGTATAAAAATGGTTTATTTATTATGCCACATAGAAGGAAAGTAGGATCAATGCGTATAAATTGATAAACATTGATGGAATAAGGGGCAGGAATGTCTAACGAAAAGCAATGTGATACATAAACAACATCTACAAACAATTAAAATAGATTACTTGAATCCAAGAATAAATTTACCGGCCGTGTTATAAACAGTAACCATAGGTAGTAATTTTTATATATTTTACTGTTGTAAATAATTAGATAGATTTTTAAAATCAATAATGTATTTTAATGTTATTATGACTGTTGTAATAAATCTTAGTATATTGTGTTAAAAAAGGATTTCATGCTACTTTATATAGCCATAAAGATAAAGCTTCAGTCGTAAATGATGTCAAGCACAAAGATTTATATTATTTCGTTTTTAATGTGCAACGCGTGTAATATCGCTATTGTAATATTAACAATGTAAAGATGTAAATAAACCGGTTGAAATAAAAACCTTTACCTTGATATTTTCTAATTCCGCTTGTGTAACTGTTAGTTGTTGAAGTAGCTCTGCAACAGTAACCTTTGGTGGTGTTTGATGCGCGTGTTCAAGTATCTGAAATCACACATAAGAAACTCAAATATCGATTACAGTTTACAGTTGCAAATTTAAAAAAACGTAATGATTAAAATTTGTGTCTAGATGCTTAATGTTACTTTATTAAATTTTTCCTTTGGTTTCCACTAAGTAATTAAATTAAAGAAATTTTGGAAGTATGACCAAAAACCTTCTGCTAGAAATGTTAAATTAACATGCATTTAAAATTTTAGTAAAATATATGTTACCTTATCAGCTTGCTCTATGCGAGCTGCTTCTTGACCTTTGGCATACATTTTCAGGTACATTTGTTTATTCCTCTCCTCTTGTTCGTTTAACAAAGTCATTTTCTCGGTGAGTTCTGCTTTCACAGCCTGTAATTCCGCTTCTAATTCCTGAGCTCGAGTCTCCGCGACGTCAACGCTTGGTCTCACTTCACAGTAACGTGTATTTACTTCGGCCAATTGATTCAGCAAACTTTCCACCTGAAATTTAAAAGCAAAGTTCAGTTTCTTCTCTCAACCATTTCTACGATCCATGTTTTATAAATTTATGTCGCAATTATTGTTAATTTTTTCGCCAGAAAATGTAATTTAAGTATGATGGAAATAGTTCACTAATTTAAATATATTTTCAATAAAAGAAGAAAGTTTTTAAATGATTTTGAAATGTTTGCTTCGGTAAACATACCTTGTCGTTGTGTTTTTGCTTGAGTTCTTGAAGTTCGTCGATGTGTCTACGGTGCATTTCCTCTATCCTACTTTCGTAAAGAGTCACCAATTTACGTCTCTCTTCATCTCTTTCTAGGGTTTCTTCGGCCGATCTGGCATATGTATCAGAAGTACTATCTTCAACAACTTTATTAGGCGTTGTGGCAATAATAATGGTCTCAGGCTGTACTTCTGGTAGATATACCGAGTCTTTCGAGTGAATAGATCCATCTTCAAAATGGCCGGAGTCCGCCAAAGAGGAAGGTAAATCGGAGTGAACACGTTTTTCCGGAGTATCTGGACTTGCAACTTTCTGGAGCGTACCTTCGACCGGCAAATCCTTGGTTGGGGATTCTGGCGAGAAAGGATTATTTTCTCGTACAGTGAGAGCATCGCTACTATCCGTTCTCTCATCTGGACTGTTCAGAGCAGCTTTGTATAATCTTAGTTCCACTACCTCTTTCGTTAACCGAAAGATTTCCTGATCCTTCTCCTCGATCTCCTTTCGCGCTTCTTTTAATAAAGCCTGAACAAAACAGTTTCGATGAGAGTGTTAATTTTCTGCTTTTGGTTATTAACGTAACAAAACAAATTTGAATTAATTGTTAAAAATCATTTTAAAGTCTGGTCGGTTTTATGTAAATAATGTAAAATGTGTGCACGGTAGTCCTCGATTATATGAAATAATTTTTCCCCGGTTAAATGGAAAAGAATCATTCCTGTTTGCTTTTTAGCGCGACTGACTACTGATGATAATTAAAATCATTATATTTGTCATTGTATTTTTACAAAATTATCGCCAACAAATTGGTGAAGTTTACCCAATGAAAACAAGTCCAGATACGGTTTTATTTGGATCATTTTTAATTGTACTTAATTGAATATTTTTAAAACTCATTTATGTCACGTATATTTATAAATAGTTCGAATGAGTTTGCAATCGAAGCCATTTTCGTTGCAAAAACCCTCGCCAATCTATCGATGATACTCTGATAAAAATATAATGTAAAATATAAAATTTCTAATTTTCATCACAGGATGACTTGTCTTGTGTACGTGCTTTTTCACACTCGGTTGAAAACCGCTCGAGTATGTAATGTGACACTCGCTCATTGATGTTTCATTTCGCTCATTCTCGGTGTATCCTGTTCACTCTCTTCCTCGTTTATCCCTCTTATGAACAATAATATGATACTTACATTTATAAAATTTTATCTAAGTAAGCATTATGAACGTTACTTAGTATGTTGCGCATACAACTAGACACGTCAAAATCTATTGTTTTTTCAGTTTATAATACAAAATGTGGGAAAATGTAAGATGTGTCATCTTTTGTTTGCAGTATGAACTGCACTTGCAACGTACTCTATCTATTCAATATATGAGCTAGATTCGTACTCCAGAATGAATACTTGCAGGATTCGAAAATGTCAGTATGTATTATACTTAAGTAGATGTTTGGAAGAATTGAATTTTTCACAAATAGTACTCAAATCATGCACGACATTCATTTGTTTCAAGTTGTTATGTAACGCGTACAATTTTTGTTAATATAGTAAAAAATTTCGAACCTACACAATCTCGGTCAGATTATTTGAAAGTACTGCTTTCGTTTCTTGAAATATTTATCCATACAGTGTCAGAATTCCAAACTATCCACAATGTACTTGATTTCATCATTAAAGAGAGTTATGATGTGACTATCGGTACGTGCTATTTATATCTCAGTTAATTATTTCCTGATCCTCTTTAAGAGACACAAACTAAAAATTATAACATAAAAGTTAGTGTCTTCCGAATAGAACGAATCTGCCTGAAACGTTGAGAAATAAAAAATTATTTTAATTTTTGAAAACGTGTGCTCTTGTAACCAAAAAATCTACGCACTGGCACTACATTTTTTAACTGTTTATGTCTCGATAACGAAGTCTCGGATTGCAAAATAGAAAATGTTTTTTTAATTTATATCGACATTAGGAATTAATGGTGAAAAATATTCCATAATTTGGTAACACTTTTCATAGGGACACCGAGGACGAGAGTGCGTCTACAGTTTTATTCATAGATATGTACCGTTGGCATTCGAGAAGAATACCGCTGGGGTCCATTAATTATTTCTGTGCGAGCAGGTCGCCAGTTCCGGTACCAATCAAGATGTCTGCCCCAAGAAGAGCCTTCTGTAGGCTTTTTGGTGTCATAGGTCGTAGATGGTGACTTTCTGCTTACACGAAAAGAATTAAGGAACCCTGAGCGGCATTCTTCTTGGAATTTTGATATATTTTCGCAGAAAGTAATATTATTAATATTATAAAAGTAATATTCTTTATTGCTCACAAGAGGTGTTCGTGTAAGGTGGTTCACCGATTTGGTTCAAATTTCGTACAAAATTAGTGAATATAACGAATAACAACATAGCAAACACGTAGATTCTACTATTTAATATTTTTCCAGAAAATTGTCATGTTAAGTAGCATTTCTGAATGCCAATTCCAAGGACGTGTATTTTGAATCTCCATGAATTAGCAATTTTTTCTCTCTATATGTACAATATATACTTTATCACCGTTTTTAATTATTTTGTTTTTTTTATACGATTACTTAATGAAATCGATGATTTACAATTATATGTGTATTATATATTAATTTGCCATGAAAATATGCACTTTAAATAAATTAACTTTATACACTAACGTGAAAATATGATTCCATATGCACAATAAGTTACGAATAATATGTCAAATTATACACTAAAAGAAGCATAGAGTATGTAATACAGTATTATGTAAAAAATATTTGGAATATTATGCAAAAGAACTGCTTATACAAAAATACTAAATTTATTCAATGCGCCAGATGTCGCCTACGAGGTTGCTTTTCTTGTTTTTATAATCGATATTGATAATTACGATAAAACGAATTTTTAGGGCAAACTTTTGTAAATATTATCGTAATGTATTGTGTACATGTGACCATATTTCTATGTTAAAGTGTGAAGTTGATTTATTTAAATTACATGTAATATTTTCTCGGTTATATCAAATAATTTTTCCTTAGCTGGATGAAATGAAATCATTCTCGTTATTGTTTCTTATTCAGCGAGAGCAATCAAATTTATATTTATTGATATATTTCCATGAGAGAAATACTATAATATTATTCACAAATTATTAGTGGACTGTTAAAATTATTTCAATGCAAATAAATCCAAACATGACCGTCTTCGGTCTACTTTTATTTATTTGTACGTAATTGAAAGTTTTTAATTGCAACATATAATTTTAACACACCCCGAATGAGGTAATGTGTGGACTTATTTTCACAAGAAAAATCTTAGAAATCCATTAGCAATATTCTCATGAAGATATACTCAAAACTATAAAAAATATTATTTTCATTAGTGGATAATACTTTCTGAATACATGTGTTATCGTACTCGATTGCGAGATGCCGAACGATCGTAATTGGATATTCACTTGCTGTTGCTCTAACTCATTCGCTTTCATTCAATCTCATACAGTCTCTTCGTCGAATGGCACTTTCAATGCGCGGTTTTAATTCGAGATGAAAAGATCGATTTGTGAAATGGCAACACTAAATCTCCAATTATATGAAATAGAACGTATACGATGCAATTTTATGCAACGAAGTACTACCGTATAAATTTATATTAATTTTTGATACATTACTTAAACGATTAATTTTTTCTAATAGTTACTTATTCAATTACATAGATGTCGGGTCGTTTCTCTTAAAATCATTTAAATTCTACGATCATGTTTGATTCGATTAAAGCAGTCTGTTACATTTAGAAGTTATAAGTAAATAAAGTGGAAAAAATAAAAGATTTTATTTGTCTTGCTTCTGTAACGTAGTTAAATTTAAAGCGCGCTCTGTTCAAGCAGTTGTGCGAAGTGGTGGGGATAATTTTATGATAACATGATGGACAGAAATCACGACAAGTTGACAGACAGTGGTGCTTATGAGAAATTTTCGTTTCCAGACTTTGAATATTTTCGGTTAAAAAACACAGATTTGTATTTAAACGAGATCAATGAACTGCCTGTAAACTAGGAAACAGTTGAAATTGTTATATAAAGAATGGAAATTATATTATAAATTGGTCCAAGTATTTGTTAGAATATCGTAAAGAGTGTATCTGAAAATCGACAAACTTTTCCTAGAAACCTAATAAATTAGTATAATGTTTGGTAACATTAGTAATTAAGAATTCATCTTTTTACAAGTGGAGCAATGGTGGATAGAAAAAAAAAGAGAAACACTCCAAGTCTTACCTGAAACTTCCTAACTTGTTTAGCTGCTCTTTGGGTAGGGGTGAGGTACTGCTCGTTGTCACTGTTATGATTGGAACAGTGAACAACATACTTTCTTGATCTACCGGACCATGTGGTACCGTTGAAGGCAAAGGTAGCATGCTCACAGGCGCTTGCCGTACTACAGACACTTCCGTAACTTTTTACACTTTCCGCATCGCTGTCATCGGCAATTCCTATACTTGATCCTCCAGAGGCCGCGTGTCCAACTCGCGGCCTTGCCGGGGTCAATGAAAGGCTCTAGAAAATACATAAATATTCTATTAATGTTTAATGATACAATTTTTTAATCACAATTATATTTTCGTTCGGATCCCTTTCTTTGGTTTTATTATTAACTCCTATATTAATTACAAACGTGGACACACGCAAATACCGATAATTTTATAACAGTATACCTTTTTGTAGATTAATTTACTATTCTCTATAAACAAACTATTATATTATTCACAAAGTATGAAAGTATTTATGCAATTTAGATTGAAGACATAAAAGTTGGTGAGTAGGGCTGGGATTATTTGAATATCATTATATATCGTTATACATTGTTTATTCGAGTATTCAAATATCATTCTATTATTATTTTTTCTTTTCTATAACTGAAAGACAATGACTGCAAGAAAAGGCTGATTATGCTAAAAAATGTAAATACGTTATTAGTCTTTTTTTATTCAATTAATTATATTAAATAATATATCGTTAATAAAATTTATGAAATAAGAAAGGAAAAGTGTGATGTACTTAATTTATGGTTCACATTACATTATTCGAATATTACGAATATCCGGATACTTAATATTTGAGTGGTAGATTTAGAAAAATTCAAGTCCCATTAATTACTGACAAATAAAAAACAATACATGTTGAGGTGGAACGACGGTACAAAGAAAAAAGGTATGACTCCTTGCAAACAGATAAAACGAAAATATTAGTCAATAGATATTGCTAATGTCATGCTTATAATTTTATCGTTACCTATATCTTCTTTACTATCAGTTTATTTCATCCAGTATCACTCAAGCTATGACGATGACACCGTATAGTAACCGTAAATACGGTTGGATAGGTTGTGACGGTACAATACCTTGTCCCGCAAGACCATCAGACCTTAACCTCCTTCATTTTTATTCCTCAGATCGTGTTAAAGAAATAGTCTACGTAGACAGACAGTTAATAGTTTACGAGATATTTAATGTAAGATATTTCGTTCTTTATTATCGAATATTTCAACCAATTTATTTGTTCATTTTCTTCTATAGTTAAACGAAATGTTAGTTTAATACTATTCAATATTTTTTATACAAATCTATTCTAATTTGTTTAGGTTGTACTACATCACTCAATATACTTTTCCTCATTATATTTCAGACTAACATACAGTTACTTACACTAACATACTTTTCCTCAGTATATTTCAAATTTATATAGAGTTATTCATACTAACATACTTTTTCTTACTATATTTCAGATTAACTCTTTATTTCACCGCCGAAGAGGACTAACAAATAAATTGTTTAATAATTTGTTTTCACTGAATAACAACTAAAATTATTATTTAATGTTAAAACTTTTGCGACTTTTATTTTTTGATGTATGACTCTAATTAATAACTGCAAACGCTGTCTAGCAAGGGATGCATTCCTCCAAAATGTAAATTTTGTTCGTTGTTTATATATATTTTTACTTTTATTATTCTTTATATTTCAGTTTGAAAATTAATTTTTTGTCATTAACGGATATTTGTTAATATTGAAATTAATGATATTAAGTGCTATACTTTCAACAAATTAAGTTTGAAGTTTGAATATAAATAATAGAATACTCTTACATTATTTAAAATCTAGACAACACATACAATAATAGTGCAATATAAATAAAATAATAAATACACAAATAATGAATATAAGACACCACCATCATTATAGGGAAGAATCGTGCTAAAAGTAGTAAAGTCTTTGAGACATTTCTTGAGCAATGGCTAGTGTTACGAATAAACGTTTAGGTTTCCGAAATCCGTTTTCATAGTAATAATAACTTTTGTCGTTATGTAACCGATTTCACCATCAAAATTACGAAGCGCGGTTTCCTCGAAGTAAAGTAATTTGTTAATGTGCATTTATAAGTCCGATTAAATAACAGTCTTACGTAGTTCCTAGAGGGTAAATACTTACTTTGTAATAGAAATGGGAAAAATTTATATCCAGATAAAGTAATGAATAGAAGATAAACAACTTTTTATTCGTTGTTCGTTGAATAAAAATAAAAATTTTAATCACGGAATATAATATTTTACAATGAACAAATAAAAATTTCATTTTTTTGTTCAACTTTTAATTCAAACAAAGAGTATTATAAGAATGCAATTTTTGTATTCAATACACACGTTAATCTCATATTACAACTTCAATGTTACGTCTAGTTCTGATAAATAGATCAAGAGTATCATAGTTTCTTTCTAAAAATTTATTTATAAAAAATCATTGATTAATTAGAAAAATAGAGTTAAAACTAAATAAATTTAGTTGCACAAAAGCTTTTTCTCTTATTTAGTATATTGAGTTATGGACAATGTAAAATGAATAAAAAAAATTAAATAAAAAAAAAAAATGGAAAAAGACACTAAAATTTGTTCCTTTTATCTTCAATCTTCCTTATCTAAGGTGTCTCAGAAATATGTGGTCAAACTTTGGCACGATGTTTTACTATTTTTAAGGTTAAAAAATGGTTACATAAACACAAGTCTGGAAATTATTTTTTTTTTCGAGATATAAACGTTCTTTATTTACCTCGAAATTTTACATGAATAAGCATTATGAGTAGAATTACGAGAACTGTCATGTGCAGCTTATATCCTAATAAATCAGTTTCCATTTAAACATTTAATAGTTAAGATAGTATTATTAGTATTGAAGACAGGTATTGCATAATACTAAGGATGGGTAATTTCAACATCAAGTGAGCAGACATTCATTTTACGTATGGACGAACTAACGGAAACTGTAGAGAAGCTCAGCGTTCGCATCGAGAAACTTCCGCAAAGACGGTATCCTGTTAAGAATTTAGTTTGATGCATTCTTGACTTATAATTAGAGAAACCGAATCTTTTTGATCTATTCTAATTAACCGAAAACAAAATAAGTACATACGTTCGAATCCCCACAGTCGAAGAAAACTCAGTGTATAATAAATTGCATTAGAAATCCGAAATGTTTTTCGCAAAAATGCATACAGAATTTGACAAGAAAGTGCATTATACTCGTATCGCATACAACGAGTACAAAAACTTTTGCTAGCGTGGAATTATCAACGACGAGTAATCTTTTATGAGTGTTATTTTCACCAATGAATTAGAATACCAAATTTTAAAATATTTACGCTGTTTACAAATAAAGTAAAATTTATGCGAGCTGCTATTCTAAATTTTCAGAATCAACAATTGTGGATGTATGAAAATCTGTATGCTATTGATGAATCTCGGCATGAATATTAATTTTTATGTAAAGTGTGGCTTGGAATTATTAGAGACTTTCTTATAGGGCTAGTTATTTTTCCGCTTACACTTAATGCTACAAATTATATAAATTATTTAGAAGATGAACTTCTTATATTGCTGCAAGACATACAATTGGCAACATTCGAATACGGTTTGTGCTCAAGAATATCTAAATAAGAATTGCATCTAATTGATGCTGATTTAATTTCATTGGATTTTTTTTTATGGTGATATCTGAAATGTTTAGTTTATGACAATAGTAATATTTATAGTGTGATAATACTAAAAAAAACCGGTTGTTGGTGTATGTTCAGAATTCAAAATACACCAGGAATTGTTGAACGTATTCGATAGTCTTTGAAATATCAATTCGAAGCGTGTACGATTCCGGAAGAAAATTATTTTCAGCAATTCCTTTAAGAAAGTAATAAGCATTTATAAAATACTTTTCAAATAAAAAGCATTTATATCTCATAAAGAAAGAGTTTCTGAACGTTTTGCTTAGAAAAAGTAAAGTACGATATCAAAGTTTATTACTGCAGTTCTTGCGTTCAGTACCATTTGTAGGAGATGTGTGAATAGCAAATAGTATCAAATGTATGAGATCAATCTTATAATATGTGAAATGCACTTAAACGGGCCAAAATATATCAAAGGAGAAATAATTCGATAATCTTCACTTCATACTAGATGACATACTTGTGCACGTCAAAATTTTCTTAAAACTACAATAATTCAAGAAAAAGTTGTTTGAAGATCATATTTCTTAAAATGGACAAAACTTTGGTTCTATTATTATTTACAATTTTTATTATAAAAAAAGAGAATTAATTTTTCTTTAATAAACTGAGGTTAATTTTAAAATCTTGGAAATTACATTTTACTTTTGTTGATAGTTATCGTATGTAAAGAAATAGACGAAATTTTGAAAGTCTAAAATTATGCTACATGACATTTATATGTTAGATTCTTGTGTTAAATTTTTACTTTCTATTAGTTAAATGAATTGAAATAATTTGTTTACAACAATTCGTTAATTGCATCAATAAAAGAGTTATGTAGATTAAGACAAAATGCAAGGAAAAATTTTTTTACAGCTACAATTTCTAATTCACAATGTTCTTACTTAATTATTTTCTTTTTTATTCACTGCAGTTGGATTATCATAAACAGTTACGGTAAAATATTATTTGGTTTGTAGTTTCGTACACTGTGTAAGTAAATATGCTGCTAGGTATCACGACTGGCTTTCAACGGCTTAAACACAAACGATGATTGTTCATCGTCTTTATACATGGTTGACCTAAGGGTGAGTTACTTCAAGCTTAAGCAGTCGCTTGCTTTCTTGCACATTTAGTAGGAAGTCTGGGTTGAAAGTAAGGTAAAATCAAAGGCTCCATTGAGTAGAAAGACACGAGACTCTTCTGTAAAGCTGCGAAGCTTGCAGAATCTATTCAAGAACAGTTTTCAAGTAAAGCTATGATAAAGATTTTGTACACTTCATAAAATCGTTGCACTAAAGATGTCTTGGACCTAAACTTATAAAAATTTAAACTAATAGTGATGCATACTGTATTATTATAATATTAATATGAGAAATATTAATAAGAAAAATCGTTTCGTGCGTTAACAAAAATTTAGCTTCATTTTAATGGAATTTATTTTGCACGAGCATTTCATTCGCATATTTTTCACATGATATCGTAACCTTTTTTTAGAGTTCAAACGCTAGTTTCGTTTGAGGGGTAAAGAACTTTTTGGCACTGGTTGGTTGTACACTTTATCTATAAAAACTAAAAATAAGGCATGGAACTATTTAAAAAAATTCAAGTATTCCCTGATATTTCGGAAATTATAATGCAACAAAAAAGTGAAATGCCTTTTTTTTAATCATTTTGTTTCAAGTTATATGTTTACTTTTAGGTCAGGTATTAGTAACCACATTTGCGTGATTCATTTTATACGATTAGCGAATTATTCAGCAATTTTGTTATAAGTTTCTACACTGCTAAGCTGCTGTTTAATGGATTTGGAAAGGTTGAATATTTTATTTGTTTCTTTATACTTTTGACATTCTGGTAAAATATAAACTATCGAAAAGATAGAATGGCAGATTTTGCATTTGGGTTCCTCTTTTGTTCGATAAACTCAATTAAATACAATACATTACATATGAAACAGCTGTCCCAAAAATCAATAAATAACAACTCATTTCAAATGGTACTTGTTGACTCATTCGCTTACTACATATTCGCAGAGAAAACACAAAGAAGGGAAGTAATATCATATCTACTTTTATTATTTTAATTAACCAAAATACGCACCGTTTGAGAATGCATAATTTATGAACGATGAAGATTGGCAATATACGAGAAAAGATCGTAATTTCCTCAATTCTGGTTTAGTTTAACAAAAGCCAGATATATATGTTATAATAATCGAAATTGTTTTAGTAAGATTCCCACACAGAGTAGCGTAATACCACATTTTTAAATAAAAATTTTTGAATATAAAAGCAATAGTCACATCGAGCAGTTCATTCGAGTTCATTTCTTATAAAGATTAGTAATACTGTCAAAATTAAATTCACAGTTCAAATTTTTCCATGTTTAAGTTAATACTGTATATTACACGTTTTATGTATGACTTATCACATTGTTTGTAATTAATTTTATTTTAATCCGTTTCGTTCAAATTTCAGACTGTCATCAATTTTTAATCTAAGTCAATATTTATTAACCGCGTTATACAAAGGTTACCTTTCTTTTTTTCACTTTATTATTCGAGAATTGATTGTAACTGAAAAAACGATATTAACTCAGAAATTTCGCTACTATTGGACACTTGTAAATAGATCGGTAACCATCATGTTCTTCAGAATTTACCACTTTGTATAGAATGTTTTAAATTCTTCAATCATTTCATTAAAGCTCACGTAAACTCAAAAAATAGCAAGATATCAATTATTTACTAACAAGTATTTACTTTTAATATGTCTGAAAAATGAAATTATATTGAGCATACAACATTTTTCAAACCTCCAACAGAGAAGATCTATTGAAAACGTTTCATTACTTCGGAATCATTATTTTTTGAACCTACGCTTGTTAATACTTTCTCGTTTATTTCAACGTTTACCTACTAGGCGAGTGCGAAGTTAGGAACACGAATTCGTAAATACTCTGTATAATTTCGTGTAAAGTAAAATAATATAAAAACTCGCGTTGCAGTATTTGGAAAAATTAGATAAACTACTATTATTATTGTCTGATGATTATTTCCCGACGTTTCAGCAAACTTTAAACCACGAGTTCACGGTCAAATTTGAAACAACTTTCATAACAAATAGACAAATAAAATGCTGAGAAAAGTTTTGTTATTGAATTTGTATTATATTGTGTTTTTCTAATTGTTTCTCTAATGGTTTCATTGAGCGTTGTTATCGTGCATTAGACCAGTGTTGTAATTTGAAATTTTGGGATAATTTTTCTTGTTTAATTCGCACTCAATGTCTTCCTACAATCAATCGTAGTTGGGAGTTAGCGAAAACGTTGTTTTGGTTGTGGTCAAACATTTAAACAACAGTTTGAAAGGTTTACAATCATCCTGCTGTACGTAATAAATCATTACATTATTTTTTTAGAAGGTCCATTTGTTCGAGTTCAAGGTGCTGTCATCGTTCTAAAATTCTAGTCTGAAATCAATTTTGAGTTATTTGTTTTCAATTGTTTGGTAAACTTGCTAAGTTTGAAAGACAACTTGTTACCTACACAGTTTTATGTTTCGACAAATAAAAATTTTGTAGATATCCAATATTTGAAATGTTATTTGAACTCTTATCAAAACTCAATCAGTTATTATCTTAAATATTGTGTAGTTTATATAAATTGTAACTGAATGAATCGCAAAAAAAATTAAATACTACGTGATATGTTTAATATTGCTTAATTTGTATTATATTTGCAGTTTTGTCCTTTTTTTTTCAAGGAAATTTAATTATTTTTAGTCCGTACTGAATGGTCCAAGCTAGAGTATCATTGTTTCAAGAAAGAGAACCTTATTTGAATTTATCATTTTTTTCAAGGATGTACAATGTTTTTTCAAAAATTCAATTATATTATTTGAAGACATGTGTTCCAAATACGGTAACTTTCCTCTGCAAAACCCGGTATTGATTAGTTTGAATATTCCTTCAAATTTCGACACAAGAATGACTATGTTTTCAAGACAAACAAATTTAAATTTACTTGGCGCTTTCACAAAAATACAGTATGAAGAATCACACATTATTGTGCGTTCTACTTTAAACTATATAATATTAAACTAAAAATGTTTCTTTCCAGTTAAGGAAAACAAAAATAACGCTTTTTAGAATTTGTATTACTGTGCAAGAGTTTGAAGAGAACAAATATTTTTGGATAGATAGTTTTAAATAGAATACTTGTGTCACTTATATATTTCTTCATTGTTAAAGTGAATTCCTCTATAAGTAATTTTATTCATTTAGCAACAGTCGAGTTACAATTCGAAATATCACAATGAAAGCATTTATCTGAATACCCTGTTCCGTAATTGCAAATGTTTAGTTTTTCGCTCACTGTCCTTATATTAAGTAACCGTACATTGCAAATATGTTGAAATCTCGATCAGCTATAAAAATCAACACTCTCAGAGAATTAATGGGGCGAGTTTTTATTACGTTACAGATTTATGTGTCGAAATTTCGACAAAGCAGACTTCCTTTTAAAGAAACGATGTCCATGACTGTACTCACACAGATCTCCAATTATTTTGTATTGCTTCTACCTTCGTAGAAAGGTAATTTGAAATACTATTTCGTTCGTTAGGATTTAAGGCTAATTTCCACTATCTGTCTGTCGACCGTCCGTTGAAATATTCTTCAATGTGTTTCGATTAGGTTAAGGTTCGAGGTTGAGTTAATAACAGCATATAGTTGTACCTTACCTTCATACCAGATACACATATCTTTACTTTTATATAATATTTTTGTATTCAATTCTTAATTTTATATTATATATGATTCTGACCCAGTAAAGACATATTACTATTAATATTATTTTGCATAAAGGTATCAAGTGTTCGTCACTGTTTTGTCCAACGATTTTCTTGAATGATACTTAAATGAACAATGTGAATTCGCCTTAAAGCAACAATCAGTATTGACCACAATCACTTTTCTCACAGCACTAGGATCTAGAAGTAGTGCAAGGGTGGTTTCGTTTGCGGCGTCGCACAAGGTTGCAAAAGGTCAGAGTGCGCTTTTCTTTCCTTACCTATCTTGACTTTTTCCACCTAAATATAATTAATCATTTTAAACTCGCCGAGTTAAGCAAAATTGCTCGTTCCGTTTGTAAAGGCACACATACCTATTGATGCAATCTTTTTTAATTATGAGTTGCTTATTAGGACAAGAGAGAAAATGGAAAGTTGCTTATCTAATGATCCAGCCTTTTAATTCCAACGGTTTGTTTGAGTTTACTCCTCAAGTTATGATACACTAAAGATAATAAACACTGGCGAGGTGTCGACATTTTCATTATTAAACAAATTATATAAACATTAAGCTAGTAAAGTGTTATTAGAAAAGTTTATCTGCCAATTCAGATCGTTCGAGCGCACAAACCGAAGTAAACAATAATGCACCTATGTGGATTTTGAAAATAAATTAACCGGAATGTTCTATAGAAGTTACTTTAAATTAAATATATATATATATATAAATCTTAATCGTTTTCCAACAAATTTTAGGAATTACTAGAATTAGAATAACGTAATGAGAAATTGACGGTCGTTTGTAACTGTATCATCGAATAATACTACCTTTAAGTTGTACATAACAAAATCCTTGTATTACTGAATGGCATACATTTTCAGTGAAATTTCTGTCTTCATTTTTAATTCATTTGCAAGTATAAATGGTTGACGGAGTAAAAAGTAGCGTATACAGTGGCATTATTAGTTACTTTACTTTTATATGTATTTCAAAATTACAAGCGTCTATCATGTTTACCTTAAAAACAAACAAAAGTATTGTCTCAAGTCGATATATCTTTTTTGCAATTTTACGAACAAAAGTATGTGCACAGGTGTATATGTTCTACCAAAGTGTTATTACTGCGTACAGTAAAATAACATTTTGCTCTTATCTCAGTAATCATATCTGACTACTTCTACAACTGAAAGATGATACGACATATGATAGCACTGACTGAAGATTCACTTATATTCTTTCATAGAAACATCTCTTACATACGTTGGCTATACGAGTATACAACTATAACGATTTCTACACAGTTGTCGTTGCCTTTTTTGCCTTCAACACCTGAAAAACGGTTCACGTTTACTCCAAATTCCGAGTATTTTTGAGGTAGTTAAATAAAACACTACTAAGTGCCAATATGTTTCAGCCTGCGTTTAAAGTTACGCGTAAGAATAAAAACGAACCGCAAATACGAAGTCGATAAGATACGATTACCACAACACGCATCTGCGATCTACATCGAACGAAGAGTAAAACGTAATATCTACCAAAGATGTATACCTGCCTCGCATATTACTTTCCTAGCGATGTAAACAAGGTATTATTAACGGGTATATGTGTAACGATACTCACGAGAGATCGTTGTCGCGGTGATTCAGTTCCATTCTCCGTGATGACTGGAAAAATGCGATGGTCCAGATGATGGTGTTGCTGGTGTTGCAGGAAGTTCAAGCGACGATGCTGCTGATGCTGTCTCGCTAGAGCCGCGGTGGCCACGGTACTAGGTAGTGGTGGTGGTTGATGTGGTGAAATCCGTTCACCGCGCATGCGCATGCTCACCGAACGACGCAGACCTGTAGGCGAGGGACGTGGTATACGGGACTCCCACGGAGAGGATATCGAAGGTATCGAGGGTGATGGAACGGTACCCGTTGCAGTTCGGGTTGTGCAAACCACGCTGCTATCGGCATTGACCTTGAACGTACTGTCGTCAGTACATGTTGCTGACGGTGACGGTGCCAATTCCATCGCGGAAGCTTCATTGGTGTTGTTTACACGGGGCGAGAATCCTGGATGCATCGATTGCAGGGAATGCAAGGACCTTTCGCTACCGTGACGAGCCATCCTGTTGGTCCACAACTTATCTCATTGCTTTGCCGAATAGCTGCACAAGAAAAGCACATTCCGTTGAGTTTTGTTCGTTGAAAAGTAGTAGCACACGTTTATTTCTACAGGATGTGCGAAATAGCTTATGCCACACATAAGAAGAATGCAATATTCGTTCGAACGAAGAGGAAAAGAACGGATAAAGGTAGATCCGAAAATAATTGATTGCTGAGTTATAAGACATGTTCAATTATCTGCTGCTGATTGAAGAATTATGTACCATCGAGTTAAAGAGCAATGTTGTGTTTGGTGATATTTTGCATCGATTAGTATTCTGTGATTTCTATACATGCTTGGAGAGCACCTGCTGAGAAAAATTGAATACGCTTATTGATAACCAGGTGGGAACACCTTTAACATGTTGACTGCAATGACGGTCGCTGGTGACCGGTGCTTCGAACTTAGAAGGTTTCTTTAAAAGGCTTAGAATGAATGATCCAAGCATACTTGCGAGCTTTTCAATAACGTTACTTACCATTGGAAATGTTATAAAACAAAAGACATGCCGTTGAATTATGGTATATTTCTAGTTCTCTTACTATCGTTTGAACAAATATCGAGAACATTTCTAGACATGGAAAAGTGATGTGATAATCAATGTATTTAGAATAAACGTAAAGTTATTAATTTCGAGTGTCTACAGGCACAGGTGATCACAGAAAACTCGTATCCTGAATGGAAGGAATACTGTAAGGTTAAACTCAGAGTATATAAAGTAGCAAGGTTTCGAGCACCACTGTGCTTTTCACTACTCGTTACAAATGGTATAGATGAGGTACCCCACACAAAATAATACGTCATGGATAGTTTTGAAAATGAATCTTAGTTTTGTAACACATAATAACTCGAAGTACGGACATTGTGAAGAAAAAAGCGTAAAAAGCGATTCGATATCCGAATAATCAATAATGCTGCTATCGAAACGAACTAGCAAAGATTTAGTGGGCGATGTAGAAACTTACTGGTAACGATGCAGTGATAGAATGTAGATTTAGAAATGAAATAGTGATTTAAAGCTTAAGTGTTCCTTCTTTAAGAGTTGTTTGAGCTTTCAAGAGTTCTGGGGCAACAGTAAGTCTAAAGAAAGTATAATAATAAACACACACGTCATCCATATACTTGCCCACAATCTCTATCAATAATATTCAAATGACCCTAGATAAATTACGTATTTTAATAAGTTCTAAAGAGAAGAATGTATGTTGCAATATGAGGTAATTCTAAAAAAGCAGTCTGGCTCTAGTAAGAAGTAACACTTAACTAAGGAAAATGTTTTATAATACGGAAAGGAATGATTTTTAGACTCATTTTTATTAAACTGTCTTTGTTAGTTTCGATGAATACTACTTACCCTTAAGGTTTGGCATAACCTTTGTTGCATACTTTACAAACAAATTATTCTTTTTATTTTATAAATTACCATATAAACATTAATAGTATAATTTTTGTTTAAATGTAGTCTAAAGTAGGTAATGTAAATTACTTCAGACAGCTAAGTAGAATTGTGGAAGTTAAATATAAAATGTGACTTTAATTTTACTTAATTATTTTAACACGTTCTTTTCGTTTCGTATGACCTATATTTTAATGAATCTTCTTTACGTGTTCAAATGATATGTCCGTAATTTTTTCACTATTTTCATCGAAATTTATGGAGTGTGACTAAAAACTTTACGCCTGTTTGCTTCGTCCCACCAAATATGAAAGTTTAATGTGGAATATAATTGACCCGCAAAGTGTTAATGTTGGAAAAAGCTGCCACAGTGAACGTGTTAATGTATTGTATATGTAAATACATGTTAAATAATAGTAATTCGTACTATAATTTATAAAATGATACAAGACTTTTACCTGTATTATTTAGTTTACATCAAATATTTTCTCTAGCTTGAACGTTTGTTAAAAACTTGTGAAAGGAAAAGATCATTTGTCTTAAAACGGCAAGAAGTGGTCTGAGAAGAAAACGTTTCTCTCACGATCATATTTTACAAAATTTCAAGACCATCAATTCGATTTTACGTAAGACGACATATGATGTAACTCGTTAAAAAAAATACTAAGTAGAATTGTGGAAGTTAAATATAAAATGTGACTTTAATTTTACTTAATTATTTTAACACGTTCTTTTCGTTTCGTATGACCTATATTTTAATGAATCTTCTTTACGTGTTCAAATGTGACACAATTCACACAAGATATGCAAATCTTTAATTATCACGGTGTAAAAAATATATATATATATGTATAGTGCAGTGGTGTTTTACACAGACAGTTCAATATTATTGAGATACTATTTTCAATTTTTCTCCTATAGGATGTCTGATTTTAATCTATATTACAAATGCGAATTATTCGTAAACTATTCAATGTATAAAAAATGATCCGAACAGGAATTGAATGGTTTCGAGGGAGACATAATTTGTGGTAATTAGATTTTCTGTGTGAACGCGTAGAGGTCATATGAAGGTAACGTATGTTTTCTTAAACGGAATTATATAATTTTTAGTACCTTAATGGTTGTAGCTTTTTATTTTCTACAAAAAAGTAATAACCTATATATGTCGAAAAATTCTTAGTTTAGAAAATATCTTTATAATCTCAATATCGTGAAATGATTCTTTTTAATCCCAAATGTTTCTTTGTAATTTTCCAATGGATATTGGGCAAGTTGATATACTAGGTTGTTCGTTTTTTCCATTGTAAAAAAATACTGACACTTCAACTTTGAACAACAGTAAATATACGAATGAGTCGACAGTTCTACATGAAACTTCACACACGTTCATCAAACAGAAGTACCATCTTTAGAAAAATAAAACGACCTAATAGTTCCCCTTCTTATCGAACGACAAAACTTATTGAGCAACCTATTTGAAGCAAGATGAATGTCGTATAGGTATCTACTTCCTCTGTAGTTAACATTTGTGTGTATCGTATCTGTGTATGCATGTAAATACACATGTAGTGTTTATGAATGGATTTATGCCATCAAATTTTACGGATGTTTTCTTTTCAATCTTTGGCTGCTGTTTGCTTTGTACAGTGAGTTAGTTAGTGGATCAAGATGGTTTATGATCTGTTTTGTAGCTTTTTGACAAGCGTTACATCTCTACTTCAACAGAGGATATTTGCAAATCTTTGCAAATTTTTTCTTTCTTGATGTACCACGGTGTATCGATTATTGTCCAAAGTATTATTGACTGCGACGTTTTCATTCTTGAGATGCGATTTTTTTGGCGTTGTCCTCTACAATTGTGTCCTCTATATAGGTTTAGATGCGTTTCATTGTGGTTTTGTATATTTACAGTTTGTTATCGATATTTAATTTCGATTGGCGGTTTGTTTATTAACCAATACATATTTTTTCTTTTCGCTCCGATTTGCTCGATTTTTTTGCGAATATGTTATTTTTAAACGAGTCTTGAGTTTAGTTGAAGTCTTATAAACTTGATTATTTACGTCTCTTTGTGGTATTGCATTTATCGTAGTTAACTTTTATTTTCCTCGTCGTCAACCATTTTTTCAGTAAATAAATGTGTTTTTGTAGGGTACTGACTACTTCATCTGGGTTTTCGTGTACTGCTAGTATTGCAGTGTCATCGGAAAATATATAGATTAAGTTTTCTAGCATTGTTTATACATCTGCTGTGTGAAAGATGTAGACTATGGGTTCTGATACACCTCCTTATGGCACTCTGGTACTAATACTAAGTTGTTCAATAAGTTTTGTCGTTATTAAACGTTATATCAAAGAATGAATTTTTTACTTTGACGTAGAATGTTCCATTAATTAGATAGGATTTTATGAGTTTGTACATTACATTTGGGAAGTACTTCTTTGTGATTTTTTATAGTCTTTTGTGCCAGACCTTACTGAATGTTTTCTCGATGTCTATGAATAAGTGCAGCAGTTTTTGTCTTTAAAAGTAATATTGATTTTGAAACAAAATGATTGATTGATTTATTATTCTGTAAATTTGCTCTGTTCTGACATGTTTTTTTTTAGAGCCAAATTAATGGTCTGGGATGGTTTTTTTTTTTTAATCATTACCTTTAGTTTGTGTAGAATTATTTTTTCTAGTAATAGTAGTAGAGATATTGGTCCATACGATGAGGATTCGTAAACACTTTTGTTTGGTTTTAATAATACAATGATTTAAGTCAATTTCTATGTACTTGGAAAGTAATGTAGTCTACATATAGCATTAAACATTATTGTAACTATTCTTATTGCTTTATCTGGGAGTTCTTTTATTATTTTAATTTTTATTGCAGTTATTATTTTTTTATTATTCATATCCCAGAGTTTTGTTCATTTTATTATTTTTAATGTGTTGTTTGATTTCCTTTTTTGTAACATTATGTATTGTAGTTGTAGTTTAGATTTTTAATCGGTTTTCTGTGAACGTTATGGCCTGTTCAGTTGTAGTTTTTATCCATAAGTCATCTGACTTTTTTAATGTTGACATAAGTGTTATCAGTCGTTTGAATTTTTTCAGACTTTCTACGATAAATAGTTCGCATCTTTGTACGGTGGTAAGGATGGGAGAAATTTATTCATTTCTTTATTACTGTGATCATATATGATCTTCTTTAACTGTTTGGTAATTTTATTTAGTAGACCTTTGTTGTGGATTCCTTGTGCTTTTGCCATTGTTCTTTTAATTTCCTTTTTCGTTTTACTTTTTGTAAAATGGGATTCAGATAGAACAATCCATTTATTTTTTTTTTCTACAGGAGTAGTTGTATTGGTTTACCAGCGGTTGAGATATGGTATTTTTTCCAGTTAGTACATGTGCACTCTTTTGTGTTATTTCCATATGGTAGTTGGTAGCGGTTGAGATTGATGGTGTTGAGTATGTTCTAGCGCCATTGATGTTTGTTTCAGATAGTGAGGGTTAGTTATTTTTGAGAAATAATTTTTATTGCACTTGTTTCCGAACGAGGCAATCTTTGTAGCTAGCAGAGTGATTCCCTCTGCAATTTGCAACATTTAATAGTTTCTATATTTTTTTCTCAGTACATTGTATTGTTACATGGTCTTCTGTTCAATCATTTGACATATGCTGGTGACTTATGACAATAATTTTTAATATAACCGAATATTTGGGAGTTGTATTAATATTAATAATTATGTTCAATAGTTTTTCAAGGTAATGACGAACACCTACCATATGCTTTGAACTGGACAAAATTACTTTTCCTAATTATCGGTGACAGGTCCACATCGTAGCCATTCAAACTTCTCTGGCAAACCAAAAGCAATTGGCACATTATAAGACTGGTGGTACAAGCTTCTACAATAGCATTGTAAGTTTGCTTTGATTATTTTCACAAGTGATACAAGCAGACGTCTGATTGGTATGACGCCTTAACGAGAATTGCAAAGTGATACTAATTCACCTAACTGTACCTACATTTTCCATATTGTCAGTGGAGAATTTTTGTTTACAAAATAATAAGGGACAATCGGATATTATTTCATGTATTACTTTATTGAAGAATTTTACGTGAAATAGAACAATGAAAGTAATAAATTAACTTAAATGATCAATTGCTCAAAGATATTGAAACTTTTACATTAATAGTTTTTCGATATAAATAGATTAACCCTTTGCACTCGAGCGGCGCCGATACGGCACTACGGTCTTTTCTAACTCGATCTCTTTATTTACGATGTGCGATAAGATATTCTTCTCGGAAGTACTTTCGTGAACTAGGCTCGGTTGACATTGTAGCCAAATCTTAGCTCGGTTTAGTTAATCTCAGCGTAGCATTCACTTGAAACAGTCTTGGCAGTAAATATAGTAACTAAAAAGTGTTTGAGCCCTAAAATATGGAGGAAGATCAGATCAGCTCGAGTTCGTACAAATTCGATTTTGTCGCTTTGGATGATGAACTTACATTGATTTCCGGTCGCGAAACGAACGAATCCGGCGGAGAAGACAGTGATGCAATAAGAGGTGTGAGACGACGAAAAATTAGAATGATAGAGAGCGACAGTGAAGTTGAAAGTGATGTTGAAAGTGAAGCTGTGGAAGGTGCAGGCAGTTCAACATGGGTACTTTGCGGAGACTATGACGAAGTGCCGCCAAACGTACAATTTATACCTGGCCAAAACCCCACAGCACTACGAATAGTTTCTGACGTAAAACAACCAATAGACTTTTTATAACTGTTTTTCACTAATGACCTCGTGAAAAAAATTATTCGTGAAACCAATATATATGCAAAAAGAAAATTGGAAGGGAAGACGCTGTCTGCAAATTCGATATGGCGAAGCTGGCGTGATGTCACCAACAAAGAGTTCTGGGCATTTCTTGCTGTCGTAATCAATATGGGGACAATCCCGTTGGTCAATTTGCAAGAATATTGGTCGAGAAATGTCGTCAGTTATATTCCTTTCTATTCGGATACATTTACAAGAGACAGATTTAACCAAATATTTTGGATGCTTCATCTGGAAACTATTCCAACACGCAACACCAATCCACGAACGCGCCTACAACGCGTAAGCTGCTTTTTGGACTATGTCAACTCGAAGTTTTTGGATTCTTTTATCCAGGGCGGGCACATATGTGTGGACTAGTCAACTATAAAATTCAAGGGTCGAATTTCGTTCATAACATACAATCCGAAGAAACCGACAAAGTGGGATATCAGAGTATATAGCTGACTCAAAGACTGGCTACATTTGCTGCATTTTGCCATACTATGGATCACTCACCACAGAGCTTTTGGTCAGACCCGATTTACCAGTTTTGTTAAGAATTCCGATACACCTGTACCAAATGTTGTTGGAGAAAATTCCAGGTGCTCAGGGGCACCATATGTATACGGACCGCTACTATACCAGTTACTCCTTAGCTCAAGAACTAGCCAAATTGAAATGCAATTTTACCAGAACAATTTTAACGAACAGAAAAGAACTGCCCAAGGAAATAAAAAAGCCAAATTTTTCGACAAAATCCATAGTCGCGTATCGACGGCGCAACACCTTAGTTTTAGGGACACAGGAATGATGACGGTCAAAAGAATTACACGAGGTGGTGTGGATATAATGGTCAAGAAACCCAATATTGTATTGAACTATATAAAATATATGGGTGGTGTTGACCGGGCGGATCAGTATGCATCAACCTATTGTTTTCTGCGAAAATCGCTTAAATGGTGGCGCAAGCTTTTTTTTGGAGTATGAAAATTTCCCTGGTCAATTCATACATTTTGTATAAACTAGAAAAGACCGAAAAAGGGGAAAAGCCACTGAGCCATTTACGATTTCTGAAAACACTTGTCGAAGAATTAGGAGGATCATATCGCCAGCAACGAGAGCAAGCGTCTACGTCGCATTTCGATGAAATCCGACTAAACGGGAAGCTTCACGTAATACTAAAAGGGCAAAAAGGGACTGCAAGGTTTGCTCCGACCGTGACACGCCTGGAGGTAGGCGGGAAATTTCGTATTACTGTGATACGTGTCCTGATAAACCTAGGATGCATCTTGGCTACTGTTTTACAAAATATCACACCAAAACTAATTACAGAGTGTAATATTTATCAAAGTTTGTTGTTCTCGACATATAAATGAATAAACTGGTGAAGTTTTATTATTTGTATACGCTTGTTTGTTTATAAATGTTTTTAAAGTACCTGTAAAATGTTTGCCTAATTTGGCCGAAATTGTTTCGAGTTGCTGGTTTGCGCAAGCGAAAAAAGCCCTCGAGTGCAAAGGATTAATATAATACTTTTTTATAGGAAACAACAAGTTGCATCCCGTTGGTCTAATACCTTAGACAAAAAGTTAGAAATACAAATGATGTTCAAAAAAATATTTTAATTGCTGTTCTTGATAAATCTTAAAATCGCGCTTGTTTTCGAATTCTGAAAGTAAATTTTCCGCGTGTCCAAAATAAGCATTTCTCTCAATAATGGGGTCTATCTACATAGCGTAAGACATTTTTTTCAGATGCTCTATTAGCCAAAGTAATAAGTATTTTTAATCAATATTTACAAGAAGTCTCGAGAGGCCTGACGCTGATATTTTGATCGGGTGTTGCTCAATGGTAGAACTTGAAAGACTGCAAGTAATGATACGCAGTTTTAGTAATAAACAACTTATATTTTTTGAATTAATTAATGTTAAAGTTATTACTGATGTTTATTTGATGAAGAATAACAATTTATGTTGGAAACAAACGTGATAGATACGACAGTTGCATGGTAATGTTGCGATCGCGAATTCGAATCTCTATTAAAGAAATTTGTTTATAATCCTTCAATCTTTCAAACATAATATTTTTATTCTTTACAGTAGTGGTTTTCAGACTAGAAGGTGTGAACTTTAAAGGAGGGGTCCAACAATACAAAGGGGTTACAAAAGAAAATTTTTAATCTAGAAATACGAAGATAATTTAAGCAACTATTTCTATATTAATACATTTATAATCAGAATTTAACTGTAATAGGAATATATATTTCTTGCAAAGTTTTAAATGTTCTACTTATTTTGATTAATAAATGCTCCCATTCTTAAATTTTAGTTAAACGTAATAAAAATTATATAAATATGTAAGCGCAAATATTATTTACTTATTAGTCTGGAAGTTTTTATAGCATTTTTTGTGTCTGAAATTCTTTTTTTTTTCTCCTCAATTTGTGGTTTTCACATGTTTTTTCTCTTATAATATATTGTATAATTCTTTATAAAAATCTACAAAGTGTTTAAATATATATGAAATAGGTTATATTAAAAATATGCTGGGTCGTCTGACTTGTTGCGTTTCATTTTTCATTCTTAAATTGCCAATGTAATATACTGATAAAGCCACTAAAGTTTGTTTGTATAATACATTGGTTTGATTACGGCGATTATAACCTTAGCTACATCACTAGGTTAATGAAAGCATGTTGCCTCATATAACACGTTGATTTCCAAATTGATTAAATAAAAGATTGGACATTTATCTAAGTGTTTTCTTAATTTGTGTGTTTAATCCAACACCTTTTAACTCATTTGACTTAATGTTTTAGCAGAGCCTATACTTTAAAACATCAATTAGATTTCTAGCTAGCGTTGTCTATATTTAACTGTTGTGTAAAAAAATGAAACCATAGTAAACAAAACTTTAGCGTCATACATACATAGATACACTCCTGCTCAAAGATTATAAAACAAACATCTATTAAAATGTCATAAAACCCTAAAAAAATAATGGAAATCGTTGAAATATTCACAACGAAAAACATTATATTTTAAACTATTAGCTATGTGTAGATGGATGAGTGTCCTATAACTTTTGAGCAGAGATGTAGGTATACAAGTGACGTGACAATTAATATGTTTAAAAAAAATTAGTGACCTTGAAATTTTGTAAAATATATTTATGAAAACAAAATTTATATATATTTGATGAACAAAATATTTGCCTTTTAAGATGAACAATTTTTTATTTTCCTTTTGTTTATATAGTTAAAAGGAATGAAAATTTTCTGGATACGTCCTTAAGTCAAAAAATCCACCCGGTACATATGATAAAACGTACAAAAATAATAAAATTTTCGTGTTAAGCATTACTTCGATATGTTACCAACAGTACTGAATTGATCGATAATATCATTAGGAGTAGTAAAAGTGTATGATACCTAATAAATTTGTAACTCCATCTTATATATTTTATTTGATTTTAATATAGCAACCATATCAATACATTCGAGATGTAATCTTGTTCTTCGATCGAAAAGTAATTTTTTTTGTTTGTAAGAAGTCATTTATTAGGGGAAAAATTTATGTTTGAATAAAAAATATCTAAATTTATTAGTTGATATTAATAATTATCCCTATTTCTTGAACTTTTTTCAGTAGTTTCCAAATTCTTATTAGTTAATTGTGTGTTGATACTTTTTCCGTTCCAGAGGCATTACTTTCTTTTGTAATTATTATACTAATTTTTAAGTAGATGTTTTGCTAATTTAATACATTGTCATAAATTTTACGTTTTATACCTTCTACATTATTTAATGCTTCAAGTTAATATTAACTTATCGATATTTAAGCGATAATACATACATATTGATCATTTTCAATAATTATATAATTGTATCAACAGCAGCTCTAGTTTAAGTATTATTTTATTTATATATAATAAGTAAATATTGTCTAATTATATCGTTATTGAATAGTGTATTTTAATATTCCGTGTCTATTATTTAGTATAGGATCATTTAACTCTACGCTAAATATAAGGACTCATTTTAAATACCCATTCAGAAGCCGGAAATTAATTATAACTTTACGATTTGTACGAACGTATTCGCGCAGGAGTCAGCAGACCGAGAACATTCGTTAAAACAAAAATCTAACGGCAGTTTTAAACAAAATGTTGTTCTTTCGTAGCGTGATTTTTAAATAATCGTTAAATTTTATCTTTTGTCTTTTTCGAAAATGAATTTATTTCATGTATTTTTATATAAAATGAATCAAAGAAACCTTTCCAACAAATGGTTTTATTCTTAACATGTTCACTTTATTTCATTTCATATTGAATAAGAAAAGGAATAACAGTATAAAACTATTATAGCTCCATAAAATCAATGTAACCTCGACCTTATGTAATGCAACATTTATGCTCACGTATACAATACGTACAAACACCTTCCTTCTTTCGAAACAACAGTCGCGAAAAATAAAAATTATGACAATTAAACTGATATACTGTTTGAAAAATTGTTTTTATCCTTTTCTATCGAAATTCATTGTAGATATTTGATATTATTTGTACATGCAAACCCTAGGAGATAAGAGTGACAATTTTCCTATTTTTTTTAAACGAAATGTTGCATAAATGTTTGTCTGTTTGTAAAGTTATTCTTATGAAAAACTCATTTTTATTTTAAACATTTGTAATGAAAATTATCTACTATTAGAACTTTATTTACACAAACTTTATGCAGTAAATGGTGAAAATTGTTGGTAGAAGTATTTATAATATATTGATCTTGATATATGTAATTCTCTTTTACAGTATTCATAACAAAGGATGTTTGACACATATTTTCTTAATTATGTAAAGTATAAAAAAGTTACAAAAAAAGATATTTGTTTTTAAACAAATTAAAGTTAAAAGGTAAACATTCATTTACCGTTTTATTTAAACATATTTTGTATTTTTTATAATTTTCAGAACGTCTCTATGCACCAAAACAGATAGAGATTATATTTTTATATCCGAAGTCAATTTTTTGAAGACATTTTTTGCAAACATTAGAAATATTAAAGACTACAATAATAAAACTATTAAGATTAAGAGTATCTCAAGTTATATGGTAAGAAAAGTTTTATATTATAACATTGAATGTTTGTGAATTTTTGGTTTAAATTGTAAATGTTCGATTGGGTAATTGTTGCGTCACTCTGCACTACCGAAGATAAAAAGCGTCATAAAATTTTGACGTTAAATATTTTCTGAACTATTAATTTTTACAACAGAGAATACTAGAAATATTAGCTTTCGTGTTTCAAACGCTATCGTTTTGCAAACGCACATTAAAAAGTGAGTGTTATACTTGAAATAGTTTCTTGTAAATAACTACGATAACACAGTAAAAACATGTCGATATTTATCTAACAGGTTTACTTGTGAGATATTTATTATTTAGGATTATATATTTCAAAATATTGACTGTTCTTGTAGTTATAAAATCGAAATTAAATAAAATTTCGTAATTTAGTGTAACATTTCAATGACGTATTTATAGGCCTACATTTATGTACATACATATATAACATTTTCTTCTCATTTCTATTTAGGAGCGAACGAAATTTTTATTTAGATACAAATTTCGAATAAAAGTACACATTTTATAGGTTACTTGTTGAATAAAAATAAAAATTTTAATTATAGAATGAAATATTTCACAATAAATAAGTAAAAATTTATCTGTCCAATCGAATAAACATTACAAATAAATTGTAATATGTTAAATTTATTAGTTATCTTTTATTCGAATCAAATTTTGCTGATCTGGTTCTACTCATAGAATTTACTAACACAATTTGACTGGACAATACTGACACATCTTGAAATAATAAAACTTAGTGGAAAATTTGTCTGACTCAATTTATAGTATTATTAGTAATTAATTTTAGTATAAAAAATTACAAAAATACAGATAAAAGTGATCGTTTTCATTTATAATAATTTCTCATTAATAGTAAAGTTTGGAAACATTATGTTCAAATGACTTGTTAGTTTTGTTGAATAATTTTTTTCCAATTATGGACTTGATCTTTAAATAAACATAACGAGAATAAAGATACTGAACAGAAATAATTATCACTAAATGATAATGAAATTAAACTTTCAATACATGATAACCTGTGGATGATAAATTCTATTTTAGTTTTTGCAATTTTCTGTAATGGAAAGTCAGACATTGTTACAGATGAGAATGACACAATATCAGTTGTGTAAAAAAGTTGAATAAATTAATATGATTATAAGAGATAACATTTTTTACAAGGTAATTCTAGAAACTTAGTCAAGTTGCATCTTCTTTTTCTCTGTAGATAGAAAATAATGGTAAAGAAAAAAATTTAATAGTTTAAAAAATCCAACATCTTATGATCACACTTTTTCAGTAACTGCAAGGATGCAAATGCATTTTTTTAAGTATTCATTTTGTTAATACATACATACCATAATGTATAAAATTATTAAGGTAAACGCTTTATAAGATACATGTAATGGAATTAAAAAAATTGATTTATCTAAAAAAAATTATGATTCTGACGGTATAATTTCATGTTACAGATGCAACGTTGCAGTAGAAAAAACTAAAGACATAAGAAGTTAGACCTCCTTAGACAATTGTATTTTTTTTCTACTACGTTTTTCTATGCACAAACAAAAAAGGAATATGATTCATTCTACTTTCTAGAGTTAGAGAATAACTTTCTGTGGGTTCCCTGCAAGGGAAAGTTTATTAATAGAAATTAACGTTCGTTGTTACGAAACAGTTGCCCAATACTAGATACGATAGTCTGTACGAACTCCAGCTGTGTGTCATCAGATATTTATGGCTACGTTTCCGTCAATATGTTACTTTATTGTAAACTTTTAACAATTATGGTGTCATGTTCTAGTACACTTCGTATTTCTTACGACGTTTGTAAATAATGCAATATAATGTTAGTTAATATAAACGTACATGTATATTACTCAAATCAAATTAGAAAATCACATCTTTTAATAATTCTAAGAAGAAAAATATACTATATATTCGCTATAGTAATATTTTATTTAACGATAAAATAATTTAATTAGGTGATTCTTCAATCATGTATTTTCAACAGCGTTAAATAGAATCGTGTTTTTCGAATTCTCACGGAATTGAATGTTCAAGGTGCACCTCCATTATTCAAACTTTTATAATTTGTGACAACGTATTATAATCGGGAAATCAAATTAACACGGCTGTTTATTATTCAGTGGTACTGAACGTTGACACATATTTACACAGTTGACATGGTTTTGTGATCATAAATCTTTTTTTTTGGGGTACTTAGCATCTGTAATACTGACAAGGAGAATGCAAGGTCTTGTGGTCACCGATTTAGTTCAAATTTTGTAGGATAGTAGATTTTGCTTTCTTATTGCTGAAGGTATATGGTCCACTACTCAATAATTGTTGAGATATTTGTAATTTAAGATTTACCATTACTTAAATTTAGTTCTGTTCAGAATGATTATAATCTATGGTTTAGCGTAGTGGCAATTGATCAATGTCGTACGCGTTAGAACCCGGGTTCAACTCTGAGAAGTTGGCAGCAAGGATGAAAATAATTTTTTCTCTCCAGAGAAAATAATTTCTCTCTTTTTATTGTCAAAAAAAACTAAGGGCAACCATTACTTTAAAAAGCCCACTGCAACAATAGAGAATTCTTCTTAGACAGGAATATATTTTAACGAAATTTTAATTGTCGATTATCTAATTAATAACTAGCTGAATTGCCCAACAATGTACGAAATATAAATATTGAGCAAGATTATTATTATTTTAGAATTTCTGATATACAATGAATTTTGTTTTATTTTCCAAATTCAAATCTGTAAAATATATTATATAATTTGTTATGCTAGATGAGTTATTGTACCAGATAATAAATTTGAACTTTTTTGAGGTTCATATAAAAAAACGATTGGTCTTTATCTCAGCAATGATGAATTTTATTGAAAATATGTTTAAAACAAATATTTTCACATTTAATCGCAGTTTAGATAAAAGCAATCCATTATATGGATTATTTTTATCTCGGTTAGTATTGATTTTAGTGAAAATTTGTATAAAATAGAAAGATTTTCGAATTTAATTTATAACAGTTTTCGTTTCGTACGTTTTGCGTTTTTTAAAAGGAGAGTTCTAATGCTTATAACTCTCTCCTGGGAAGTAGTTATCAATGTCATGTATTAGGTTGTTCGGAAAGTCATTTTATTTGTTTTAATGAAAATGAAACAGGATTTTTTTAGAGTGTGTAAACATTTTATTAAATTATATATTCTCCATTTTGGAAAATGAAATGACTTTCCGAATAACCCAATTTCACCCCACTTTCGTCAATCATTTTTTCCCGATTTGATAGTGATTTTGTACTTGCACCTTTTAAGTATCTGTTACTTAAGTGCCATCTTTTGTTTATACGAAGTGTCCAATTTTATTCTATACAACTTCGACGCATCCACGTATAGAAAAATTAGTTACAGCAGATAACTAATTCATTCTTTCGAAACAATTCAATTCCTGTCTGAAATATTCTTTTATACAGGAAGTAGTTTATGAGTAATTCACATTTATAGATTAAAATTGGACACCCAGTGTATATCACATACCAAAAAGTAAATCGTGTTTAGTACATATAGTTCACTCTATCGAAACATTGTTCGAGCATCGCACTAGGTAAAGTTGGTACTGCAGTATCGGCATGGAATATCGAACAAATTTGAAAATTATTTAACAGAAACTTACGTTGGTAAATATTAAGATTTATTACAATATTAAATAGACAATACGATAAAGCATCCCCATTTCGCGAAATTGGCGAAATCGGTGAAATCAATTCAATTCTGTCCTCGCATAAAATTATTGCAAGAAGATTTATTCAAAAGTTCGAAATATAATATCTATAATAAAAGATATAATATAATAAAAAAATATTCTTTACTATTTTATATACAATACAATATTAACTTTGAATATGAGTTTAGTACCAAATAAGAAATACGTCCAAGTGATAAATTAATTATTTTTTTTTTGTACAAATTTTATCTAAATCATTGAAAATCATTTTCTATATTATTTTATATATTACAAAATATAAAAACGAATAATGTAAAAACATGCATTTATATTAACTGCAACTTTTTAGACTTTCTTTATATTGTATATCCAAAGATAAAATTTATTGTATTATATGTCAATGAAACTGCTAGATTCTCGTTAAACTTTCAAAGCTTACCAAAATTTTTAAGACGATCAAGACCATCGATACTTTCAAGGGCTTTAAGCTTCGAATCAGATTTAAAGTGATTCAAATTTTCTGCTATTTTACAGATTTGAAACGATTTGAAGAGTACTAAATCTCACCACTACCCACATTTAGGTATGTACCTACGCATTCATGGCAGCGAATGCATAAGCATAAGCATGAGCACAAGATTGTCATACAGTGAGACGAAACGATTGGACGACGAGCAAAAACGAAATTTTGTAATACTAGAAATTGGAAAAATGTTGATGTCTTCTAAGAGAAGATTAATTGTATTATAAAATCGTAATGACCACTTTTTAATACTAGTTTTTGTTCTTTTTATAATCGGTGCTCAAAGTCAGTAAAAGAATTTGTTAGAACGAATTTGTATTTTTCATTTTTCATGTGTTTTATTAAGTTTATAATTCATGGCAAAATACTAACAATGTTTGTAGCAATAATGTTTAAACAAAATATATACAAGTTTCAACTTTACGTAAGATTTTAAATAGTTGCAATTACTTGCAATGGATATAATTAATACCATTTGATAAAATGAATTCTTCTCTTTTAGAATTAAAAAGAATTCGTTGCTACTTTGTGCTACTTTTTAAGAAAATGTTATCTGAAGTAATCTCGTTATCCGATATGTCGCGAAGTGTCTCATATTTGTATTTCTTTCGTATTTCATTATACGCTCGTGGTCCATGTCAGGCACAAGGATGAGCTCCTCGAAAAATTGGAGAAGATCGTAAAGAATTTGGACCGATAATCCACCTCATAGATGTCAGTGTGTCTTCATCTCCAGAATGAACAAATAATTCCAATCTTTGACCCAGAGAGAGATAACCTAGTCGAATAATGATTGGCGCACGTGGACAGCTTGACACGACAGTACATGTGGGACGATTCGACGGTAATGCAGCTAATCACAAGTTGGTTACAAGGGCATGCGCGTATGTGATACGATACGAGGCTGCTGATTGCTACCACTTGAGTAGAAACAAAGTATCAGCTTATTTTACAATTCCGTAAGTCCATTCCATTCTGCAAATTATTCAAAGAACCGGCTTTATACAAAACGCGACCGAGAGAGTCGCTAGAGAATTGTTGTTTTAAAAAATTAAATAAACTTTGAAAATGCATTGTACACATACACGATAACGTTAGGTAATATGCCCACGAATGCGCTGTTGATATCTGTGCGAAAACGTCTCCTTGACTGGCGTTACGTGTATTTAGCTAAGCTCTGTATGTCTGTTTGATAGTAGCTGGCGATCAATTTGGTGAGAGAAGATCGAGGATGGTATACTTTAAGTCATTGGTCTACGGAATGTGAAAAAATTGCGCGCAAATTGTAAGAAATATTATCGACAAAGCTACAGGGCACAGAGTTAAAATGGTGATCGACACCGGGAGCGCATACTATACATCATAATTTGGAAATCACTAGCAAAGAAATTTCTATTAGAAATTGATAGGCTGCTACAAGCATTTGCAGAGCAAACGATTACAGCGGTTAACGATGTTATGGCAGAATGCGATTTTCTATCTCAGAAA
This sequence comes from Ptiloglossa arizonensis, assembly GCF_051014685.1. Lineage (NCBI taxonomy): Eukaryota > Metazoa > Arthropoda > Insecta > Hymenoptera > Colletidae > Ptiloglossa > Ptiloglossa arizonensis. The sequence goes on along the minus strand of NC_135056.1, from coordinate 4,164,307 downwards.
CATTTATAGTCGTAATTAAGCGAAGCAACAGTTTGTTATTCAAACAAATATCTGAGGAAGTCGATGTAATTCCTAAAGCGAATGTTTACGAGATGTTATCGAATGATTCGCAACATTTTGGTTATGTAAAAGCGGTAGCAAGAGACGATTGCAAACGGTTATTGAACGATATTTTTGAAGATTGAATATGTTAATGATTCATGTACCTGTAGCATACCGTTCTTATCGGTTCGCCAAGCCAGAGAAAAAACTGGTCCATGATATGATCGAGTAACTATTATCTAAAAGTCCAGTTCACTTTACGAGTGTATTGGTGTCAGATCGTACTGTTGAAGAAAAAACAGAAGAACACCGTATGTGTGTCAATTGTCGTAAATTGGACGCCGTCATCGTAAGAGGCAAGTATCTACTATTACTGATTACGGACTAAATAGATAAATTAGAAGGTTATTGTTATTTCACGAGCTTGAATCTAGCATCAAGTTACTACCGAGTGCGAGAATAGCGTTCGTAACATTCGAGGGGCATTATGAGTTCCTCCGGATATCGTTTGGATTGTTGAACGCGCCTGCATTATTCCAAAGGCTCGCGATAAAGGTATTGGGATCGTTGAAGGATACAGAGTTTCCATACTCGGATGACATCATTGTCCCATTAAATACAAGGGGAAATGAAAAGCTTGCGCCGAGTGTTAGAAGCTGCGCGCTCAAGATCTTATATTGCAATTAAGCAAACGGGCCTTCTTTACGACCGTCTTAGAATACCTAGAATAGAAAATTAGTGCGCAAGGAGTAGGATCGGGAAAGGAGAAAGTAGAAGCCTCAATGCATATGGAAGCGTCGTTCCTAGGTTTAAGACAGCTAGTTTTGCAGATTCCTAAATAACTACACAACTATTCTCGTTCCATTTACAGGACTGAAGATGAAAATTGGATATAGCAGGAGTCGCGAAACAATACGTTTAATGTTGTGAAAGAAAAACTAATGTCAACGCCAGTGTTGCCTACTTGATTCAAAGAAATGAACCGAGATTCATACGAATGCTAGCTTTTTAGGAATAGGGACTATACAGAGGAATGATAATAATAAGATGACAGTAGTTAGGTACTACAGTAAACAAACTGCTATAGTAATACTATATTATAGTATTCTCACTAGAACACTTTCGTGGTTATCTATTGGACATTAATTTTAAAGCGGTGACACACTGCAATGAGTTACGGACTCACTCTTACAAAGGATTTATTACATCGAATAGCTAGGTGATGGCTCGAAGTATAGGGGTTTTGTTTCGAGATTGAATATCGTTCAAGGGCTCGTGTAAATACCTTTAATAGGAATACAATATCCATGACGCTGTAGGTTTTGTCAATTGATATAATTAGTAGTAGATAATTATCGTGCAATTACAGAATGAAGAGTTGTTAAGGATCCATAGAATTTTTGAGAGGGCTAAGACAAAACATTACGAAGAGTATTTGCTGTAAGATAACAAGTCATAAGGTGGTCAATAAGTTCGTGCGAGTTTTGACGCGTGAGAAAAAGGAAATTTTTTGTATACAAAGAAATATTTTTGTTGCGTCGCAAGTGGCTAAGGGTACGTTGGAAGTGGCCGTCATAAATAAAACCCTCGAGTCGAGCATTTGGCGACCAGGCGCCTGCCGATTTCCGGCAGGCGCCGCCATAAAAGACCAGACGCGCGACCACCCTGCGAGACACCGAGCTCGTTGATTTACTAGTAAACATTGCATGCCACCTCCAGCGGACTCTTGCAAAATTGCCTATTGGTTAGGCCTAGACGAAAAATACGCCCTCCGCGCCTAGACGGCAACAGCATCAACGAATCACCGACGAGCACGGGCCCAGCCGAGCCTTCCTCGGCGCAAATGACCTTAGGCAGGTCAGTCACAACTGATTGTCTTAACATCAAGCTGCAGCGCCGCACTAGACTTTACAACTCTAAGTTCGGCCTGTGCCCGTCAGTCGTGATTCAAACCATCTCAAATAGGCTGCACTCCGTTAACTTCGAAGTGCGGCCACGAAGAGCGAAACGACGCTCAACAATTTTCAATTATGTATTCTCCATCGTTTTTAATAACGCTTTTCCATTTTTTGGGCAAATTCCCCACCCTTCTCCGCAAAATATCGTTCCAAGTGCTCTTTAACAGCCTCTTCAGAATTGAGTTTTTTCCCATTTAGCGAATTTTGTAAAGAGCGAAACAAATAACATATCTGTCGGGGCAACGTCTGGGGATTATGGTGTGATGTGGTAGGGCATCCCAGTTCCTTACCAAAGTTACTTTTGTAACCTTATCAAATTGATAACATAATTGATAGCAATTTTCCGAGCGAAGGTCTGGTTTTGCTATCATTTGTGGTAGTTTATCGCTGCGATTCCACGATCGTTTACGCTTAGTGTTATCGTAGGCGATCTACTTTTCATCTCCCATAATCATTCGCTTGAGAAACGGATCGCTTTCTTCACGTTTTGCAAGCATATCTCAGATTGAAATGCGGGTTACGCGATTCGTTTCGGTCAACGCGTGCATGAAGCCAAGTCCATGCAAGTGATTCTCCACACTTGACTTTGATATTTTTAGGATCTGGGCAATATCCCGCGTTGTGTAACACGAATTACACTCAATTAAATTCTTCAGTTGATCATTATCCACCTCCTGTGATCGGCCAGAGCGTGATGCATCTTTAAGAGAAAAATCTTCAGCACAAAACTTTGCAAACCATTTCTGGCATACACATTCTTTAACCGTATCCATCCTATACACATAACGTTTACACATTTGGGTTGCGTTTTTCCTTGTTTTATGATAAAAAAGTACAATATGTCGTAAATGCTCTTTAAAGTAGTCCTTCTTCGATACAATATTTAATGTTAAAAATCAAAATTAATCTTAACAATTTGGAGTTGAAAATTCAGGTTAAGTGTTCATTATTACTTGACGTTGCACATTAAATATTCGAAGTGAGGTTAATTGCGATCTAGATTGCAGGAAGGCAAACATTGTAAAAAAACGAACTTATTGGTCAATCTAATATATCGTCACTTTCCTAACCAAAAGCAAACTTGGGTGGTCTCTAAAAGTGCACGGTTATAAATATGTCGGTTCTGTCATGATAAGTCCGATCATTTGGATATTGAGAAGACACAGCAGGATTCGTAATTAAACATGTACAAGTATATTTGAATTATGCTTACTAGAAATACCATGGTAGGAAAAAGCAGGGTAAGGGTATGTTCCTTCACATCTACGCATATTATTAGTGATCGAGGTACCGTTTTTACATCACAGAAATTTAATACATTCAATACGTAATCTATACGGCATAAAGCATGTACTCAATACTGTAGCAACATCACGAGTTAATGGTCAGTCCAAGTGTTACAATCGGATAATCGTGACAAATCACTTGCAACGATCGTGACAGAAAGAAATACGCGCGATTGAGACTTAAAAATTAAAAAAGTTCATAGCGTTACGAATACTACCCCTATGAAGATGTTGTTGAGTTATAAAATGAGAACTGTACCGCAAATACGTATATTAAAGGACTATTTTACTACTTTCAGATCAGAAACCTCGAAACATACACGCAACAGTAGAAGAAGCAAAAGATAAGGTAATGAACTCATGTTGATACAAATCACCAGGATCCGGCAACTGGATATAGCAGAAAGTTGTATACAAAATATAAAGAACTATTTAAAATCTGTATGGTGCGACAGATATAAAGTGGGAGAGTGATAAGAGAGAGCAAGACATATTTAGACGATGGCTGTGGATCGTGGTATAAAGAATCCAGTAAAGCATTTCTCGTTCTAACGAGGATTTTTCTCTTTGGTTCTTTAACTAGATGGATACAATCGATGCCCTAGTCGCGAGTTTGTCCTATACGGTGACTTGGCATATTCTAGTTATCTTCTAGTTATCCACTAGCAAAACTAGTGCCCTAGTCGCGAAAAGAAACTGCCTTCATATAGTGACGAGAGATTTAACAAAGCGATGAGAACGTTCTGCAAGCAAAAAGAGCGTAATCACCACGATCTGTCCGCATGTTTGTAGGGTGGATTATTTCACTACATGGAAGCTTATAATACTACCTACTTTTTGCAGGTTTGTTGAGTTAAGTCTGAGGACGAACTACACTTATCAGGATAACTAAATGTAAGAAAATTCTGTAGCGATCGTCGATGCAAGATGAGTAACTAAGAAAAACGTCATAGAGCCAAACATTTTATTTTAATTGTCAAATCTTCCTCTTATAAAATAAAATTCGTAAAAATATCAAAGTTACAGATGTTTTAGCTAAAAAATGATCGCTCTTTATAACGGGACATTCATTAAAAATTTTTTGGTTATTGCGGTTACGATACACGGTGATTCTCTCGTCAGTGGACCCTAAGACACTGCTATCGTCTAAACATTTCAGCGATAATCCTCTGTAAGTCTAGTTTTTAGTTCACAGGCGTTACAAATACAGCTATCTTCATTGTAGTAATCGTCTCATCGTCGATTAGCCGATGATGCAACAGGGATATTGGCCACTTCATCGGTATATACAAACACGGGATAATCGCTTGAGTGTTTAGGCAGGAGCACTATCTGTAAGTCCATTCGCAAGAGACTTATCCTGTAGAATTTTTGGTACGAATAAGAAGTGTTTGGATCGAGATAATAACTGTGTGAATAAAGAGAGTTTGAATCACATGTCACGTACTATATTGCGTGACTAAGTAGCTGAGTCGTTTTAACAATAAGATACGCTCGATTTGAAAGTTCTAGAGTAAGTTCATGTTGTCACTCACAGTCCTCTTACCAGAGTGGGGATGGACACAGCAAAGCATATACTGTGGGATATAATTGTAGTAACATCCACATTTCTAAAGGTTTTGCACTTTTAAAACAAAATATAAAAAAGTTATATGAGTTGAAAGGGTATGATAGAGAATGAACGATAGCAAAACTTTTATTAAAATTTGGAGTAACCACGAAAAGATATTATTCAAAAAGTGATATTTCATTGTTGTCCAACCATAGCGCCATAATAGTAGAAGTAAAATACAATAATAATAATATACTTGAGATATATTTTGATGCTATAGTAATCAGTAGAACCATTTTTATGTGCTTTTACTTGAAAAATATGATTTGACATATAAGTTTTTGAAAAATTTAATTGCAAATTTTATTACACGCAATAATTATTGCACTTTTTAATTTCAACAGGATTTGAAATTGGCGATTTTCCTAACAATAAGATCCCAAATATACTCAATCAGATTTTGGTTTACTAGAGATGCCAGTTATTTAATAATATTAATATTCTTTATTTTAAATCATGTCATCTTTCTTTTTGAGAAATATCACGGATGTTTTTGGAAGTTTTGTCAATATTAATCGAATCCAAGATTATTAAAATTTCTTCGTTTGGAAATACTATTTAGAAATTAGTAAGAAACAAACAAATTACTCGAAGTTCAAAAAATACATCAGTGTCTAAAATTAAGTTAGGTTTCTCCAATCTCAATGCATGTTTTGCCGGGTGTACTTTAATCTAACAACTTTATGTCGCTTTAAAAGTTTAGATGCGGACACTAACTTTTGTCCGACACTGTTACGACTTCTTTTAAGGATTCGATGTACAGTCCATCGTAAAACATTGAAATTATTTCTTTTTTCTTTAGACCGCCATTTGTATTTTTTCATAGTCGTCTTTATCAATTTTGTGCAATCTACCCAATCCGATATGCTAAAAATGCACCTTTTTTTAGAAGCCAAAATTCTAAACCACATAAAACTAGCTCATTGGTGCTATAGTTCGATCTAGCATCGATACATATCAAAGACGCGGATATCAAAAGGAGTCAACACCTTATCGATACTAGTATCGATACCCGTTTGATACCAATACAAAAGAATCGATACTCGTTTCATGCTACGATAAAAGTATCGATACCTATTTTAATATTAGTATGTCATGAATATATTTATACCTATTTGATACTTAACGAAAATTTCGATATCAATTTATTACTTCAACTTTGCTCTAAACGTTATACATAATATTAAAGTTTTACTCCAGAGTTTTCATTTTATGAAGTAACAATCAATTCTTTCAAGTATTTTACATATATAAGATGAATATGCAAATCAAGGAAGCGGTACCATTTAATGAGTCACAATTCATTAATTTTGATTCGTTTATTATTAGACGATACATCACATTGATTATTAAAATTAGATATTATTATAAACTGCTAAGAAATAATATTTTATTTACAGTACTCTCTTTAAGTTTGTTCCGATTTTTATTTATTAATTCTCCAATTTTCGAGAACCCACATTCCGCTGGTATACGAGGGCGCTCCGATAAGTACTTGGCTTCACCACCCGATGGTCACCACGATCACAAGAAAAATTTACTACCGTGTAGTACATTCTTGTAGACAGCTACTGTCAAAATTTCAGCCGAATCGGACTCGTAGTTTTGTTTTGACCGCGTGTGGAAGCGGGTGTGTCCGCGTATTTTAGAAAAATGGAAAAAGAACAATATCGCTCGGTGATTCGATTCTTGTTTTTGGAAGGGAAATCGCTCAGCGAAATCAAAGAGCGCTTGGATGCTGTCTACGGTGACTCTTCTCCTTCGATGTCAACCGTCAAAAATTGGTTTAACGAGTTTTAACGTGGTCGCAAGTCGGTTTTTGATGAGCCACGCCCAGGTGGCCCGAAAACGGCTACCACGGAGGATAACGTGAAAAAAATTCACGATCTCGTATTGGCAAACCGCCGATCGAAGGTGCGCGAGATAGCTGAGACAGTAGGCATCTGAAAAGACCGCGTGGGTCATATCCTGCATGAAATATTGGGCATGAGAAATCTGTCGGCGCGATGGCTGCCGCGTTTGCTTACTCCGGACAACATGCACAAACGTGAGACCACTTCGGAGCAGTGTTTGATAATGTTGAAGCGCAATCTGAAGGAGTTTCTGCGTCGTTTCGTGACCGTCGATGAAACATGGATCCACTGGTACACACCAGAGACCAAGGAACAGTCGAAACAGTGGACTTCACCCGGCGAACGCGCTCCAAAGAAGGCCAAGTCTGTCCTATCGGCCGGAAAGCTGATGGCCACCGTTTTTTGGGATTCAAAAGGTGTGATCTACATCGACTACCTGGACAAGGGCGAAACGGTCACAGGGCTCTACTATGCCGGTTTATTGGGCCGATTCGACGCCGAATTGCAGGAAAAACTGCAACCCACTTGGCGAAGAAAAAAGTGCTCTTCCACCATGACAACGCACCGGTTCACACCTCCGCGGTCGCCTAGGCCAAATTGGTCGAATTAGGCTACGAACTGCTGCTCCATCCACCGTATTCTCCAGATTTGGTCCCGTGTGACTTCTTTTTGGTTCCAAACTTGAAAAAGTCACTCGCCGGGCAGAAATTTGAGTCGAATGGGGAGGTTATCGCCGTCACGGAGGCCTACTTTGCAAACCTCCAGAAAACGTATTTTTCAGACGGGTTAAAGAAGTTGGAGCATCGCTGGGTCAAGTGTATCGAGCTGAAAGGAGACTATATAGAGAAATAAATCGCTAATTTTCCAAAATTTTCGTTTTTCTTTTGTAGGCTAAGTACTTATCGGAGCGCCCTCGTATACTGACCTGGTGTCATACCTCGTTATTATACATTATACCTGGTATAATGTCACTGAACTAATTATTCAATTAAGATATCAATTCTAAACGGTATTGTTCTTGAGTACTATTTCCCCCCGGAAATATCAAATAAGAAAGAATTTAATTGCTTTTTAATCGTTATAACTTTTGAAATTGTTACTTTTTCAATTTTAATTTCCTTTCTTAGAAATAGAAACGGCTTTAAAATTGGTCGATTTTTTCTTATTACATCTTACATCAAGTTATTTGTCAAAGTTAATTTTTAAAGATGAGTTTACTGATCCGATAAGTTTCGATTTCTATTTTCAATTTATGAAATAGTAAACTCAAAATAGTCTCTAGTTTAGTTAATTTGTCCTTTACCACTAAACTTAACTTAAATGTGTCACCATACGTTGGCAGCTCTCACGAAGGATAGGGATATCATGAATATTATTTAAAGACTTTTTAATAACTAAATTTTACGTGTGAGCAAAACAACAAATATGTACCATCTGTTTATTAAGCTGTTTCATACCGATGATCATATTCGCAGCATTATCGGTGACCACTGCAATAACTTTATTTTCTGTGCAGCACTTCAGAAATGCGCTGCCTAAATAATTCAAAATGGTCACAACCGTTCTATTATCTGTTAACGTTGAGGTATCAGTTATATATGATTTTATTTAAAAATTAGAATTTACAAAATGACACGTGATTATCACCGCTTCCTCTTGTTTATCATAGTTTTCGGTTAACAATTACTTTAAACTTTTTGCAAACAATAAAACGTATTTTTGACCAAGATACTGTATTAATACTTTGAACCCTTTTTTTTTATCGAAACCGAATTTTTCAAACTAGATGGATTAATAACTCGGTTAATTTTCATTTGACATACTTGAACATTTTTTTCAATTGCACGTAAGGAGCTTTTTATTGGATAATTATTCCTTCTAAATGTTAAAAAGAATACCGATTTGTGTCACTGAATTTCGATATTTTTTCTAATGGTCTACCATTTAATAACAATTTTTTTGTTAAATCCGTAAGTCTAACCGAAGTTATTGTTTCATAATTTAAGAAAACGGTATAATTTTCCATTTCAGATGATCGTGAAAAATTACGCATCTATTCATATCCCACAAATTTTTGGAAGCCTTTTACGTAGGTTAGTATTATGGCTACAATAATTAATAATAATTTTTATATGAAATTTTAGGAAAAAGTAATTCTAAAAATCTACTTTTTGAAACGACTAAAGATAAAAAAAGAAAAATCGGTTTGCTTCCCAAACACCTTGAAAATATACAATTTTTATTATTTTGTGGCGTCATAGTAGGTTTTCCTCCTTTCTCACAAAGGATTAATATTAAAAAAAATGTTTTTAGAAATGTCGATTCGTATGAAGAAGCACATTAATAGTTTTCTGTTAATGGTGTGGTGCAAAAATTAAAATTGATCATTAATGTCACTTGTAATAATCTTTAACTTCTTATATTTGATCCAATACTAGCATCTTTTTATACGAGAAACATTTGGTTAAAATCTCAATTGGTTTTAGTTCTCTAATTGGTCAATAATTCATTCCATGAAATAACATCGAGTAGCAAGTCATTGAATTCGTCTCAAAACCCGCTATCATATTATGAGTCAATAAATCCTTATATGGTCCCATTAAAAAAAAAGAAAATTTAATCTTGAAATCTCCCACACAAACTTCATAAAAAAAAGAAAACTTCATAGAAAATAACATTTATAAAAACAATTTTTTTATAATTATAATACCTTACGAAACATTTCATCATATTCATTTAACCTTAAATATGTCAAGATGGGATGTTAGACGTTTTTTTATCAAAGAAGTTGAAAGACCTCATGGTTTTTTCATTGTTGTATTAATTATTATTTCAATATTTTTGTTTCAAGATTAATCCTATGAAACATGACAAGGATATCATTATGAATCGTAACGTCTAACTGTAAGAAATGTTTATTGTGAGGTTGACAATTATTTTTCTTCTTTTTTTACCATTTACGTAGTTTAAATAAAGAAAGTTGTTGAAAAATCATGTATCTATTGTTGAAAAATATACATCACATTTTATCATGAACTTGTCATTCACAATTTGGAGTGGCTCACTTTTAACATAGGTACTCTATTTACAACCATCCAAGACGCACGCGATCACAGTATTAAATTACTTGTTTTCATTCATTCCGATTCAGACACGCATTGTACATTCGTTCTATTCACATTGGTCTATTTCAATAGATTCTCAACTTATAAGTCACTGAAAGAGGCAAAAAGAAAGGAACTGACATGCCAGAACATGATATACGAAGATCATATCGATTTTGCTAGATGTTTTTAATTTGATTACCAATTTTTTTAGTTTATTTCTTCTTTTTTCTGTTCCTATCGATCGAGATTTGAAATAAAATACATAAAAAATTGCAAGCAACATATTTCCAACAGTTATGGAAAGACATCGAAGAACATACATATACATATACAACATATATACACATCTTGGTATAAGGATTAAACGAAACACCCTGTATCTAATGTCCTGTTTTCAGGCATCCTACCTCTAAATTGTATTCCAAATGTTTTAACACACCCCCCTTTGGAAAATGTAAAAACCTTTCGCTTAAGGGTCGCCCTGCATACTTTGGAAAACAATGTTATAAACTATACGTCTGACAAGGAAAGTTCGAAAAACTTTGCAACTTTACAGAAACATAATACAGTGATACTAATAATGTAATTATTTTTTGTTTCGACAATAAACCAATCGTTTAAAGATTTTTTCAAAATTAATTTTTCTTTGAAAATTCTTTTCCACAGTGTAGAATATCAAAAACTATTAAACATCTTTCGTAGTTCTTTCATATTCGATCGATTAACGAAAGATTTATACTAACGAAACGAATGGAAGATGCAATTTTCGTTTAAATTTCTCGCGTCGTGTAATCTGTTAGTAACTGATACTGCACATATAATTTTATCATTATCCAAGGTCGAAACAAAAATTAGTTACATTATTGGCATCACTTGAACTATATTTGTACAAAGTTGCAGATAGTTTTGAATGTTTAAGTTGTAGAACTTGCCTTGTAAGTCGAAATCGTCTAAAAATTGTACAATTGTAAAGATACGATTTTATTTACATAGATAATCACAATAAAATGCACAACACAGTGAAGGTAATTTCACCGCACTTTCTATCCCTTCTCTTAACATTTTGATTGTAACGTGATTTATTCTTTATGCGGCATATTATAGCATAAAAGAAACTTTCTCTTCTATTTTTCAAGGGCATGAAGATCACTTAATGTTCTTCTTTCGGTACAATGAACAAACATAAATAGATAAATTGAACGCACTCTTTGGAAATAACCTTGAAGAAATCAGATGTCACAGAAGAAAAGGAATTACAGAAACATACAAGATTAAATTTTCTACTACTTGACTTACTTAATTTACAGTATATGCTTGAAATATTTAACTTCAGTTCTAAACACATTACAGCCATAGATGAAAGGATAACACACCTATATTATTTCATCTTTTGTAATATGGCTGAAGGAAATATACATTTTAGGACATCATCGACATTGTACGTGCCTGTAAGTGTAAACATACCAAAACTTGACAATGATACACAATTCAAAACATAAATATTACATGTACAACACGGATATGCATAAAAATAACACAAACAACACATTTTTGTTTCGCAGTTGTGAATGAGTAGCTGGACGGACAATTGATGAAATTGTATATTATTGTATTTTGCTAATTAAACATGCATATTTTATACATGAATTTTTAATTTATTTGTGTATTCTTTCAAGAAACATCAGTGGTCGATCATCACAAAATATTAACTAGGAGTGGAGTTGAGAGGATAAGACTAAAATATAAAATGTTGGTTTCGGGTATATAATAATTTCCGAGACATTAGTGAAAAACTTTCGGTATTATACACTGAAATCTCTCTATACAGACGTTACTAATGCGATTGTTTCGTTACGTAGTGGTCGTTGCCGATTGTCGAGTAATCGATGACGCAACAGTGATATGGGCCTTAGTATCTACAGAGTGCCCCACTTAAAATCTGCTCGCTTGTTTGAAATATTGTATGCGTGTTTATTACCGCATTATTTGGGACTGGGTGGTCTATGGGTTGACGGTGGGTATGTGGTTACTGTTGGGCGCTGTGTGGTTATATTAGAACGTTGGGTGCGTGATTACCACCGGATGATATGTGATTAGGTGTTGAATGTGTAGTTGATACATCTAGGGTAAATGTCCAGTAGTCAGCCTCTTCCAAAATAAATGTCTGGTAATTAAGAAGTAATAACAAAATTGCATAAAATAAAATATGCTAGTGGTCAATATATACCTCCACTTTTGATATATAAAGTTTTATGTCTCTAATGATAATACTGTGAACTAGAAAAATTCTTGTTCTTCAATTTCATTTTCAAAGTGAAAATTATTCCTAATGATTCCCAAAGTCAATCATGTACCCTTACAATCGTTGCCCTAAATAGCATAGTATGTCTTGTTCAAAATTACGGTAAATACAGTATATGTAATATTTTTTGGCCACAGAGATTAAAACGTAATACAATTTGAAAGTAAGCAGGACGATTTTAAGTAGAACACTATGCAAATACTGAACCCCGTATCGCTATTTTGTCGTTGGTTATTCGATAGTTGGTGACGATCTTTACGCGGTGAAACAATCGCGTTGGTAAAGTCTGTGTAAGGAGATTTCAATGTATAATAAAAGTTTCTCATTATTATCTCGATAAACTTTAAATACTCGGAGCTAAAATTTTATATTTTGAATTGATTTCCCCTCCCATCACCCACTTAAAATCTAGTGCTGATTGACTACTAATACTTTTCGGAAGTAGGTATAGGCATTTATTTATATGATTTGTACATAAATAAGGTATTTTAACTTCATACTGTGAAATTAGTAGAAATGTATTTTTATATTTGAGAAATCAAAGAGAGTTCAAAGTTGAGAATGCGCATGATTGTAGCAGAAAAACATGAAAAAATTATCTAAATCTTTATGCAACTGAATAATTACTGTTATAACAAATAAACAAGGTTTCGTAAAATACTATAAGCACTGTATGATACTAGTAAGCTTGCTTACATTTTCATTTTTTTACGATTGTGCTATCATTTTGTTCTTTTGATTTTCTTTAATATTTGCATTTTTCCAGATAAAACTAAATACAATGTCAATATTTAAGTGCAACAAATTGACATCTATCAACAAAGACAATCTAAAGAAATGTAAATCTAATGAATTGGATTTACGTTGATTAATTCATAAAAATTAAAACACAAACACGATGTACTATTTTTTTGCCCCTAACTCTATGTAACAAAGCGTATAAGTACCTACTACATTTTCTACAAACTTACATTCCTTTGCTGGAATGTAAGTCTCACTTATCCTCATTTTTTTTCTAGATTTGTTTGTTAGTCGCTTGTCAACATCTTCAGTTTGTTGCGTACATTCGAACGAAACAACTGTGATCATTTGCACTTGGTTAAAGCATTGTTTAAATAGTCATATACAATTCTATTTTATTTACACTTTAAACTGCAATCTTGTATTGTAAAAGAATAATAATTTCATATGTTAATGATAGTGATGACAATTTAGTTTCGGATAATTCGTCAGAAATTTTTATTGAAATAAACTTGAGTACAATTAATATACATTAATGTACTATTTTTTCTTTAAAAAGAAAGTAAGAGATGCCTTCATTAATTGTGACTACTATATATCAAATTTTAGAACAATATTCTGATATGAACAAGATTCTTAATAGGTAAAACAATATTGCGCTTCTGTGACGTATTATCAAGTTTTGAGCCGGCCAGTGTACACGCATCAATTATTCAAATTTTTTGAATTTGTAAGTATCACTTAATAAATAATATTTTTTCAATAAGCTCATAAAAAAATAGTCTAATGGTATTTAATATGGTTCCCTCGTTGGTCATTTATTGATTAATATGCTTAGTTGACTCCCTGCTATTAAAGCATAATGAGGAGGAGTAACATCATGTTAGATAATAATATATAGTCTACAACGGTGTTTAAGAGCTAAAGATGACGATTTTGAGCATATTTTGTAAATAAAGTAAGTCAAGTAGCGAAGAACTTGATTTCTATGTGTTACAATTCCTTCTCATCTGTGACTTCCGTTGCTTCGAGGTCACTTCACTTTTTGTTCTTTTAAGGCACTAAAACAAAAATTTAGTGTACCATTTTAAAATTACAAAATGACCTGATACGTCCTCAAAAAATTTAACAGAAAATTTTTTCTTTTAAACTATAACATTCTAGATAAAAAATGGCGATGAAAGATTTGTTTTTCGTGGATTTCCTATCGTTTAGTAATTACTTCAAATAGAACATATTCATAAATACTATATAATACAGAGATGGGCAAAACTTTTATCTAAATAAACGTTTCAAATAACAAGTAAAAGATGATAAAATGAAATGTAATATAGTTCATATAAAATTGGTGGATGTTAAATCATTATTTTGCTAATTTAAAATTTGTTTAAAAAATACCTAGTAATATTATTATTTACATTACAAACAAGTAAATTGTGTTATATAAATATATGTAAAAAATTTTTTTCATCAAATTTAAAAATATTTAACCTTCGGTGCAAACTTGTAAAATAAGAAATTATTGTTACAAAATTAATTTTTCAATTTGGAAAAGCTGATTTAACTAAATTAAACCTTTCGGATTAAAATAAAAAGTATGAAATGCTAACTGTTAATTGTAACACGTGCAGTAATTAACAAACTTAATATTTGAAGTGTAAAATAATTTATTTATTTTCATTATTTCTGAAGTATCAACTACGTATATCTAAAAATAGTTTGAGGAAGATCACACGATATCGTTTTGAAATTAAGCCAGCTCCTTTTTGATACATAAACAATAGATTGGGAGGAATGGTTTTTGTTCTCACTAATCTTTCTTTCGAGAAAGATAGTCGATCAAACCTGCGGATAAATCTTCAATAAATCCAGACTATACATGGTCCGTTTAAAAAAAATGAATATAAATAATAATGTGGTACGTTTTAAAGAGGGACAATTGATAAATTATAATTTGAGGTCAATACATTCAAAATACATATAGGAAAAATGTGTACAATAGTGTAAACTTAATTATACAGATGAAAGAAAATTTAATAAAGATGTACAAATAGTTGGAACTATTGTTATTTACTTAAGAAAAGAAAAAAGATTATCAAATCTTAGCTAGGCATGTTTGTGGAAGTATCATAATATGGATCGAGTTTAGGTAATATTAAAAGATTACCTTAACTCGAGAAGATTGAATTAAAATTTGCAAATGGTTGAATGAATAATGTTGTTTGTGTAAAACTAATTGAAAATTATACTCAATTGGACAATACTATTAACATACTGCAGAAGACATTAAGAAGTATATAAGTAGAATGCAAACACATAGCTATTTTGCAATAATTAACGAAACCCTGTAGTTTGAAAAATAAAGAATGTTTTAAAATTCTCTGTACATAAGAATAAAAGGCATTTTCAAACGTGAAAAATTGAAGAATTGATTTAAATTTTGTACAAAATTGAAAGTAATTATTTAGAAAGTTGGCCTATTCACTGATTTTGAAAATTTTTGTATATGTTATAGGATGCAAGATTTGGAACAACTCTTTCCTTTGTGTATATATGACGGTCTGTCTTAATTTCCGAGATATTTGAAAAATATTTTTATTAGTACTATATCGAATTTGGCTCATATATATGTAGTTCCCAGTGTGTTCCCAGAGTGTCTAAAAACCGCTTACTTATCGTTTCTATGAACATTTTGCGTTGTAACAGTTGATAGCAGTGGTAACTTTGTATGACGAATAGAACAAATTCACTTTACTCGGTAACGAGAGAAAAACTAGCTCTACCTTAACCTAATTTGTGACTAAAAAAACAGTATTAATTTTTATCGACGTACTCCACGCTAGCTTCATTAACACATGGAATGAATAAAAATTTCATAAAAACTACTCGAAGGAATCGATTGTGAATCCCTGATGAGTTTATGGAAACAGTAGGTAAGTGGTGGTCGCTTGAATCCGTATCAGTACTGCCACGAATGTGCATTTACATATAGTCACAATTCAACATAGTAGTGCTAACAAATTTTGCAAGTAGCTCAGTAACTGAGACAGATTGCCACACATATGTAGAGGAAAAAATTATTCCAAATTTTGTCCACCAGAACATGTTCAAAAACCACTGAGATCGGTGAGAAGGGCAAACTTCTAAATAAGTATTATTCTCTATTTTGTAATGCAACCAAGAAAAATTGTTCAAGTAATGTGCTATAATTTTGTTGAATCTGAGTTTCAAATTTCGATTTTAACTGATAATTAAATAGGTTTGTTTTAATGTACGAAGAAAATTTGTACAAATTGTTTGACTATACTAGGTTGTTCAATAAGTTTTATCGAACGACAAAACTTATTAAACAACCTATTATTATATTAACCCTTTGCCTTATGATTGAAGGCTTGATTCATGACTTGAAACAAATACATACATACACCACGTTCGTAAGTATTAGGATACCTGCTGATTTTGTATAAAAGATGGTATTTAATCCAGACTGTACAACTTTTTCTAATTTTCCAATACCCTATTGATAAAAGAATACATTCATAAACTTTATAATATAATAGAATAAGTAACAGTATAATTGAAAAATAAGACTTTTGAGAGGTTGTAGCTTTAATTTTGATAACTTCTTGCTTGGTTGAATGAAATAATTCTATTGCTTAAAAACAAGTAGCATATTAATCAATTTTTATTTAATTTTATGCAGAAAAGCTCACTCAAACAGGCTCTTCATTGGAACAATCTTTGCATTAATCTTTCTTTTTCTTAACATTATGTAAAGAATTTTTATAAATTTAACTTAAAAAACTGAAAAAAATACAAAATCACGGGCAATATAGTTTACATATTCGTTTGTAACGAAAACTGAGGTATGTATCTGTAACAACTGAACAGCCATTTTGACTCGTGTTTGTCACACTTGGTCCGGAATCCATATAGCATGAGCATAACTCTTGTTTCTTAATTTGGCCTAAAATTTGTGTCATGAATTTCACTCGATATTATAAGGCAAGGGGTTAAAAGTAAAATTAACTTGTAAATACGGTATGTGATATTTTTCTGTTGTGAATTATAGGCTAAATATATTCAATAAAAATATTACTATTATAAATGTACCCGACAGCGTTTATATTTCTCTCTACGCGGCCAACGTTAAATTGAGAGTCAGACGT
This sequence comes from Ptiloglossa arizonensis, assembly GCF_051014685.1. Taxonomy (NCBI): domain Eukaryota; kingdom Metazoa; phylum Arthropoda; class Insecta; order Hymenoptera; family Colletidae; genus Ptiloglossa; species Ptiloglossa arizonensis. The sequence continues at coordinate 4,147,237 of NC_135056.1, read as the reverse complement.
TGGATGTAGCGTATTATTTATATCATTATGTCTGCCGAAGGAATTATGATTTTGAAATTCAGTTTCCGCTATTATATCCCGATTAAAATAAAAAATAAGATGGCTATATTTTTAACTCTAAGATATCCGAAATGGGCGAAATTTAAGATGCCCAAAATAGACGCAATTATTTTGTAATTCTTAATTTATAAGTTTGTATATAGAATTCTTATCGTAATTTTAAATAAACAACATCCTTCTAAGCAGATGCTTGAGTTTATAGCGACACCAACAACTTTAGTAGTGAAATATAATTCCATTTATGTTCTTATATTTATAAGGGAAATAAAATAAAACAAAAGTACACGTACAAAACAGAAAAAATTAATATACAAAGTTGTTAAATTATGTATCGTAAGTTGATACACACTGAAAATTCATAGATTCTAATCAGGAAGTACGATGTGTTGTATATATGTACCTATATACCTACATACATGCGTTGTTTGGTTCCATCGATGACTGCGTGGACGTAAATGCATCGTAAGTACGTCGATTGTGTAGAGGGATTAATAATATTTAGAAATGGGATTTCCAAAACTACTACTTTCTTTTGCGTTATTTGTAAATATAATATAAAGTAAAAAGAGTTATTCAAAACTACATTTAATAAAAATCTAAAATAAAATAATTATGTATTGTTAAACTAATAGCTACCAAACATGGAAAAATAAAGCTAAATCAAGATAGCATTTAATATTAAAGTTTTCGTAATACTGTGAGATAATTTAAAAATAACCCATGTAAATGTGTATTAATTAATATTCTACAGATTCTTTTTTGTTTTAATTAAATGTTTTTTAATTAACTGCAAATTAATTGTTTTTATATTTTTGCTAAAGATACATTAAAAGTCGCCAATAGTAATTGAATAATTTTTCTTTTTACAGAACAGATATTTTTTATAGTTGCGATATTTTAAAAGAACTAAACAACTTTTTTTCAGTACTCTTGCTTAACAAATGAAATACGAAATTCAAGAAATCGTATTGAAAAGATCATTTATAAAGTAAAAGCTTTTCGAGTTCTTTTATGAAATATATTTTTTTTAAATTCGATGCGCGTGAAAGCTGGTTACAGACATGTCATTGGACAGACAAAAGTAAATATTACTTTATCAAAATGCTTTTTAATCATTTTTGATCTTGTTGATCTTAATTTCAATGTCAGTCGTTTTCGCTTATCTTTTCTTTATAATATATGTTCGATACACGTCGCATTTATTATCACATTTATCACGTACCAATAAGATTAACATAACCCCAATGAAAGGTAAAGTAACTTTTGCAAGTCTTTCTATACGATACAACTGTACAAATGTTACAAAAGAGCAAAATATTCGGAATTCTATTAGCAATAGCACGATCGTTTTCGCGACTAAATTGCTACTAATATTTCGTTATGAATTTATATCAATCGTGTCATTGTATTGCACTCGACCGACGAATTAGAGCAGTGAAAGGTCTATTTGAATGGAGTAATCGATCATTTGGTGTCCTATTTCAAGAATATGCTGCAGTATTATGCAGCGTCCACATCATCCTTGCAACGAAAAAGACAATATTGTTTTTCATATTGTCATTACATTACGTCCCGATTAGAGATTACATACACATATTGATAGTACTTGGCTTTCTGAATTTTTGACTAATTGCTTCAAAAATTAATTTCTCAAATAACAGTTTTGAATTGTGGATGTCCTAAACAATCTACAAATACTTTCTGGCTGCTCGCGAATTTTTAATTCGTATAAGGACGCGCTTTCGAAGAAAATTTAGATCAACATATGCATCGTTGATTAGATTTGAGTAATTTATATAAATGAAATTCATGCGTCTAGGCACAATACTGATTTTGCAAACTTCTTATTGTATGCCATGTGAACGGGAAATAATTACCAATTAGAAAGTAGTAATTAACGCAGCTACGGAACCGTATCTTACCTTCGAAACATGAATTTGAAGTGGTAACAGTGTCCCCCCCTTGTGCGAGTCTTCAAAGGGTTCTAACATTTATTACGCACGTGTGTATCGAATTAACACAATCATAAGCTTCGAAATGAAAATAAAATGCGAAAGAGTTGCAGATAAGGAAGATTCAGTTTCACTGTTAATTTGTGCCACGCGGGCTTATCGCGTGTAGAAATTGAACATAGCTGCGAATACTAATCCAGCGGTCAAAGATCTTTTACACAATGTAAATTACAAGAGTACATTCATGGTAGGAGAGTCACTGCCTGTGATTTATTAAAAATGTATTTGAAGGAGTAACACTAGGCACGAATTACATCGTGAAACTTCCAACACTTTCTATAGAATTTCGAAAAACGTGGCCACTACGCGAACGTCAATCACCTACGATCCTAACGCGACTTGTGGAAACAAACAGTGTTACGTTATAGCGACAGAAAATCACGAGATGTCGTATCGCTAGCACCGATCATTGACAAGTCGTTGTTTCGAGTTGCTAGCGCAATCTCGTGGTAGCTTTCGTAAAATAAAATATAACCGACTGTAGATAATCGATTTCGTCTTTTAACGTTTTTATTTTATTTAAATTTGTCGTACAATTCTTCTGATACAGTGCATATATATAACAAATATCATCATTTTTAATACTATTCCACGCAGAAAAATAGTGCAAATGTTTAGAAAATTTATGCAATTTGTAATATTCTCATCCTTATTTTACATGTAATTTTGCAAATCATTGCAAAGTATAATTTTTTTATCTTTTCATTAAATTGAAACGATACACCTTATCGCTTTTGTTACCGGATAATAACTCTTAGTTTAGTTTTTGTACCGTCCTTATCTATACGCGATATCTTTTTGAATACCGTGTTTATTCCAATTCATCTTTTAATACTATAGTTCTCGTCTGTGGTAATAACTCACGATTTATCAAAACCGAGAAATAAAATATTTTACAAAAGAACTTTTATTGAAATGCATCAAAATGCATATTGCGATTAGCGATGTAGAACAACTTAATTATAAGAATGGTATTTATAATATAAAATAATGCGTCTTTAAACTGTATAGAGTATTTTATTGTATAAACTGTTGCAAATAATTTTGTATTATATAATTATTCAATGCAATAAGTAATTCTACAACTTACTAGATGATTAGTATTATATCATTCGTTAATTTTCAGTTAACGTTGTTTTACTTACAACTTACAACTATTAATTAGAAAAAGATTTTGTTCTTAACAAGTAAGCTAAATTTCTCCATTGGCGACGTTATTCGTTCCCTTTATTGACCACTTGTTAATATTTTCGATACAATGTGACAAATGAAAAGTGTATAAAATAAAACAGTTAAAAAAGAAAATGGAAAATATTTGATCTATTAATATACTTATTATTTGCTTCATTATTACATTCGTTAATAATTTTGATGAATATAAAATTGTCATGTCATTTAATTACATAAGAGCAGATGGATTCAATTGAGATAGGGAAGGGGCATACAACTTAAGTAGTGTCACTACTTTGATTACTTTAAAAAATCGACGATTTCTTTTTGTTATTTTCTTAAAATTTGAAGTGTGCAAAATGGTCTGCGAAAGTAGTATTTTAAAATTCAAATATCTGACAAAGTTACAGGGATAGATGTGAAGGCAGATCATAGTAGATACATAAAGAAGCCTTGCGAGTGAGGCATTGATGCGGTCTAAGCAATCTTTCAATTGTTCACTATAACTAATGGTTTTATCGTATAGAGTTCAAGTTTCTCGTATCGCATGTTGCATGTGAAAAAGGAGGAATATGCGTAGGAAGACTGCAATTGGGTAAGAAATCTCTGAAATGCAAATGACAAGTGTTTGGGATGGAGTAGAAGGAAAATATTTGGAGTAGAAAGGGTCAAGTATTTGTGTTAAATTATCAGTTACGAGTAAAAACAGTTTCTAAGAATAACAATGCATGTGGAGATTGGATACGTGGTAACATGTGGCTCAATTGAATATTATGCGTGTGATATCTTTAAAAGAGTGATATAATTGATGATCGAAAATTATATCTTACGAGATTATATTCATAAAAGTCCATTTTCGTAAATTGTTCAGGATGAGATTCACCCTATTTATGAAAAATCTGAGTTCTGACGAGCTATTAGAATGATACGAAGGTAGCACTACTCAAAACAATAATAAAAGTTTAAATTTTATCATTTGATCGACGGTTTTAAAAATTAATTTTGGCGGAAAAATTACCATCGATATTGCCGTATTTGTAACTATCTGTATTTTCTATGTTATGGTGATATTTTATTATTGCTTCACGTTATACAAATATGTATTGGAGCAATGAGTTACAATTATTGTAAAGAAATGGATCAACGGCGGCTTAGTAATGCTGCAACAAACACTGAAGGTAGATTAAAACAAACTGTTTAAAGCAGTTCAGAAAAAAGCAACAGAAAGCTGATTAAAAGTAAAGTTTGAAAAAACTTTTCCCATTACAGAAAAGTATTTTCTTGAAACTTTTCTTTGCAATTAAATATCCGATTTCTTTCAAATTTTGGGAATTATTCTGCATACTATGCTCTACAATGTAGCATATGATTTTTTAAATATCTCTATTATTTGATTTTTTTTTAAATATATAAAATTGATTTTTTCTGGGCGAAAAGGATTCTTTGTTTAAAACTGTCGCCATTTTTATCATAATTGAAATTTATTTACAGTCGAACGGTATATTATAAATAATACATTTCTGTTTGTGGACTAATAAGAATTTTGTTTTGCAAATACTCCCGTGATTGGTCAGTATTCAAAGAGAAAAGATTTCGGGAATGGCAAATAATTTCGTCATTTTCTGACATTTTTCACAGTGTTATTTTGTTTACATACCTATATTCCATAGAATAAAAGGACTAGCAATTTATATTTTCTTTGCATTTAAAAAATGCGAATTAATTTTTTTTATATAAGATGTTTTCAGAACTTTTATTTTTTTAGATATATTGTCGTTGTTTTTCAAGATTTCAATAACTAATACAATCACGACTATTCAAATTAAATTTCTTTTTATCTATCCGTAATTATTTGAAACCACATTCCTATTGGATATCAAAAGAGTTGCTATTTGTATTCTGGAATTTTAAGATCTAACCCAGACCTTTAATAATAAGCAAACTCATTACTACAATTCGAAAAAATAGTAGGATAAATAAATGTCGCCTTTAAGATTATTATACCTTCTTCAAAGTAATCTTTGAGTGAGTATCGAACAATATAATACAATTTTCAGTTACAATGAACATTTTATTTTTGGTTTCATATATTTAATCGGTTGCATTTATATTATTAGTTTTTATTATAGTATTATAACTAAGAGTAGTTTAGATAAAATCAAAATTGTCGAAAAGATAATTTAGATTTTAAGAACTGCAATGGACAGCTCAAGTTTAAATGTAGAAGATATAAATTTTGAAAATAGTGAAGATGAATAGGAACTAAAAATTTTAATTATATTTATGTTATTATTATATACAAATCATGTAGCTTATACAAGGTGTTCCTAGTTTAAGGGGATAAACTTTATTAGTGTATATTCTATGAGTTTAAATAAGAAAAAAAATACATGTTTACATGTGGTTCTATGTGGATTTTATTATCAGCAGTCACCAAATTAGTAGGTTTAGTATTAAAAAAGTATAATATTGTAAGGGAACAATGTCATTGCTGCATAGTTGTGTTAAATTGATTTTCTCTAGAAAATAATTTAAACGATCTTGTTTTTTTATCTTCCTTGACTGCAGCAGGAGTGAAGGAAAGAGAAGTCCAAATACTTACTAATGTTTCTGGTAGAAATTAATATTGATAGTTTCAATCATTCCAGAGAATAAACATGGTTCACGTAAACAAATTAAATGTAAATATTGTTCATCTATCCCATCAATGTATCTCAGTAACCGCTTTTATTATTAATAATAATCCAGGTTTATATAACATGTTTCTTTTATTTAAACCCATAGAATATACTGATAAAGTTTGGCATCTTAAATATGGAACATCCTGTATATCTACGCCAATATGTCGAACTTGTCGTTCAGTATTGCTCTATCTCATGCTATCTGGATATGTTCTTCATAACAATCTTTCCAATGACGATAATGCGTGTGAATAAAAGTATCGTTACGCGTCAATCGATTACATTGCCTAGCCAACGAGTTATTTCTGCACAGTACAAGTACCGCCAACTATTTAGGTGCCATCTTTAATATCGCAATTTTCATCTATGGCTATTAATATTAACAACCTGCACATTTCATTTTGACGCATTTGTTGCAGTGACTTTTCTCGTGGATTTTTATATCTATTGGTATGAGAAAAATAACATCGATTTTTTAATTGTACTCTTTAAATTTCGATAACAGTAGTAGAGACATTACGAAGTTATCCTTTTAGCGTCTAATAAAGATTCCATGAAAGTTGTTTTGCACGGAACGAAATATGTATCGTATGTATGTCCCATGTTGTAACGAACGTGTTGAAAACATCGGTTATATTAAAACGGAAGGTATGGTAAGAATATATTGAAAGTTACATTGGAGAAGATTCGTAGTTCGCTTGAGTTTGACATTAATGATTACCACCGAAGTTCACTTAAGTTTTCATACGTAGTATATGATTAATCGTATTCAAAATATAAGAATTTCATAACAAAAATGATTCCAAATGAACTAATATATTTTTATTTATAGATTATATATAAGAACAATTTTTTTAGTAGTAGGTACGACAATTTTTAATCCTGGCTACATTAGTATCTAAATAGAAGTAGTTATTTCAATCGTACATGTTACTAATTTTTTAAATTTGTGATATGAATGGGTTAAATCCACGGACAAGAAGGAGGGAACGGCAAAACGCACTTTTGCACTATTGGATTGAATTGCAGAATGGTTGGACATTTGAGTGTATATTTAATGAAATTTGCACCATTCCAAAAACAGAAATAATAAAATTGACAATTAGGATTTTTAATGGGATCTTTAATTTCGAATCTACCATTTTTGGTGCATGTTAGTGCCGGCGTTGTCGTTGCTATAGTGGTCGACGTTGTCGTTGCTGGGGTGGTCGACGTTGTCGATGATGTTGTTGCTGGTGTTGTCGACGTCGTCGATGATGTTGTTGCTGGTGTTGTCGACGTTGTCGATGATGATGTTGTTGCTGGTGTTGTCGACGCTGTCGATGATGTTGCTGGTGTTGTCGACGTCGATGATGATGTTGTTGCTGGTGTTGTCGACGTCGATGATGATGTTGTTGCTGGTGTTGTCGACGTCGATGATGATGTTGTTGCTGGTGTTGTCGACGTCGATGATGATGTTGTTGCTGGTGTTGTCGACGTTGTCGATGATGATGTTGTTGCTGGTGTTGTCGACGCTGTCGATGATGTTGCTGGTGTTGTCGACGTTATCGATGATGATGTTGCTGGTGTTGTCGACGTCGATGATGATGTTGTTGCTGGTGTTGTCGACGTCGTCGATGATGTTGTTGTTGCTGGTGTTGTCGACGTTGTCGACGATGATGTTGTTTGGGTGCAACTGTATTCCGTAGATGACACGCAGTAACGCATTATGGGATCGAATATCGTTGAAGATGCACACATTAAATCGTATGATGCGAACGCAAGACCATTGTAAACACAAATATAATATTTTTCACAAGTGCCATCATTGATCGGAAACGCCCCTTGAATTACGCATTTGCGATTGGAAGAAGGCAGTTGAAACATTCCCGCGGGAATGAAACTAAAGATGGAAAGAATCGTTAATGCAACGTGGAGCACGTTCATTGTTCTATAGCACACTGGTTTACGGAGACTGAAGATAGAATCATTAATTTAGTCATTGTAGCGAATATATTACCTTTGTGGAGTTTATTGTTTTATAACGGGGTGTCTGTTAAGAAATCTGTTGAGCACTGAGCAAATACAAGATTCATAAATCTTATAATACTTTATTCATAAGTAACAGAAGTGTAGGATGTTGAAACAAGATTTAGAACTTAGAGCACGTAGAGTGCCTATTAACCAGAGCAAAGAATAATTAGTTAATATAGGTGAAGAAATTAATGAACACTGTACTATATCTCCTTTAATAATGATACATGTACAGAAAATGTAGAAAGATGCTTTAAATATTTCAATTTTATGCAGGGAGTAAAATTTGTTTATATTGACTGCGTCAATACTTACGGTGTATTTAATGAAACGAAAAAGTATCTACGGAAAAAACTATTCTCTTTGGGAAAACATACTAGAATTAACGAATATTTTCTCCGAAAGTTATCTTCTTTGAGATTTCAAGGTTATTAACATTTCCTTAATAGCAATAATATATTTTTGGAAGAATAGTAGTTATTGTAACTGACAAAACCATATATTTTACCATATACATGTTATATTATGTGGTGATCTTCAGAGGATCCTCAATGAAAAAATGTCAAGATTTTGAGAAAAAAGTTTAAGATTTATATATGTATTATTTTATAAAAGTAAATAATTTTGTCAATTACCCCTTATATATTTTCTCGTATTCTTAAGTTTTAACGCATTACAAACATTTAAAAGGTTAAGATACACGAAGCGCTTTAGAAAAAATTTGCAATGTTTACGGGCTATAGTTTTACTATAGTTTGAAGACATCAATTGTTAATGAAATAAATTGACATTTATTACAATTACTGTACATTTATTACAGTTACAGTTACTGTAATGTTGAACTGAAACAAGAAAGAAATTTAATAAAATTGTAAATATTCAATCCTGACTTGTGTTGAACATTTTTTAGGTATATTCACATTATTATGTCAACTTTCCAATCTTGGCTATTTTTTGCACAACATATAGATCAAGGCAAGGAATTCTGATACCTTATCTCTTTTTATCTACAAGTAAACTCGACGAGGAAGGAAAAGTTTATGACAACAATAATGTGTCGATGTATTGTCTCTAAGGCATATTTAACACATTAAGCTCCTGATATTCAATTTCTGATTAAAATCAAAAACTGTAGCGCAAAAGTTATAACACAAGAAAAGCAGCAGTTGATATATCTGATCAAATGAGTACCTATTAATAATCCGTTACCAAAATCCATAAAATGGTATAAAAAGACACGATTTGAACGAAAAGTATACTGTCAGTCACCATTGACTGACATTACGCTCAACGTGTTAATACTTGATTATGTTTATTATATTTTCTTCTATGTATGGTACTTATTACGAAAAATAAATAATAACTCGGAACGATAACTGATTGCGCATTCTTGGATTTAGTTTAGTAATCTTATGAACGTATGTCCTATATACCTTGGTTTTCAAGTTATGGATGCTTGAAAAAAATATTCAGTGTACTCTTCGACCTTCAACATTTTTATTTCGATGCCGTTTAAAATCTATCAACTATTCAACGGAAGCCAACAATGTACTCTGTAGAGCTGAGAAATTGATCTTTGAAAGAAATTAAGAATCGTAACGAATTAAACATTGCAATCAGCTTTCGAAGGTGTGCAATTAATACTTGTATTTAAGTACATTTACTACTAGGTAGTACATTTCTCTTAACGGGGTATTTTGATAAACCGATTTAAAAACATCGATTTTTTTTTTATACTATGTGCTTTTTCTTCAATTATCCATAACTCGAAAAGTGAAGTATATAGGGCAAACATACGTTTATAGGATATTTTTTATTCATCTTACAAGTAGATACATTCCCTAAAATAGCACATGTATTCTTTAATCACCTTTATATACAAGTATTAGAGAATATACTTGTGCGATTAGAAAAATAATCGGACCGAAAGCCATAATATATATATTTAGAATAACAAACGGTTGAATCTGCATATATTTAGACATTAAGAAAACAGTTGCTAATCTAACATCAACACAATGCAATAATAATGAATAATGAAAGTATAGAAACCAGACCCATCTTGTCTCATTTATTCTCACTAGAAAAAATTTGTGGAAGAAATGTTTAATTCAACAAAGGCGATATTGAAAATTCAGATCCTAAACATGTATTTACTTAACATGTTTGGATAATGAGACCTAATTGAAATCTCCAAGAAATATGTAAAAAATACACCAGTCTTAATAAAAATGGTGGCAAAAGTTATCCTCTGGTGAAAGAGAGTAACATCGAAAGTAAAATTTATACATTGTATAAAAATCTGAAGTACGAAATACTTTTTAAAGATTAGACAGTTGGTCATTAGATATATGTGTACAGAGAAGCCACATAGTTAAGACATAATACAAAATGCAACGGCTGCAATAATTCCTACAAAACATGAAACTGATAATACAATGGTACATCAATAAGCACTACACGTGTTATAAGTAGTTATAACCCATCTAAAAATGATATAATAATTAAACCATCTTATTCGATGCGAATTTGGTGAGTTTTTGTAAGTCTATTTATTTCCTTCTGGACAGTTAAAGTTTTACGGATATCTGGGTGAATTTAATATCAAATGAGGAATTTTTGCTTGCATGTTTTCCATTTTATGGATATAATAAGTTGTTCATTAAGTTTTATCGAACGATAAAACGTATTGAGTAACCTAGTATTAAACTGTTCAATAAGTTTTATCGAACGACAAAATTTATTGAGCAACCTAGTAAAACTAGGCTACCGTTCCCCAAAGTTAAAAGATAAATATGAAATCACTAAAAACATACAAGGAATTTGTACATAACTCATCGACTGTAACAAAAACACAACCGTTGCATGGATACTATGCTACCAAGATTTAACAGACAACGAAATAGCTAACTCCATTATAAAAACAGCTTTCTTTTTACTGAAAGAAGTAACAATAATTACACTAAATGAAGAACAAAACTATTATCTGCGAAAACTTTGTAACTTAGATACAGTTTGACTCAAACAAAGAATAAAACAGAATAAGGACTACGACCAAAGAAATAATTCATTATATAATACAAGAAACATGACACACATTACAAACATGTAATGTCTCGCTGCAGTATGAAAAGGAAAGAAAAACAATAATGATGTGATGAAGAACTAGTTACTCCAATATTACTCGTGAGTGCCTTATAACAAAAATAAATTCACCACAGTGGACACAATCCTGACATCGCAGAAATACTGAAAAGGCACAAATCTCCATGATAACATCTAATCATAATAATATAGAAGAAATATAGACAGCATTTCGTTGCTAATAATTAAGCAGTTGCAGTTGCAATAATTAATGCATCGTAAAACAAAACTATGTCAAGAATATTATTTCTTGGTTTTTGAATTTAGTGTCTGTACGATATACAGTCTGCTTTATATATCTGCTGAATATTACCAGATACTAAGACTGGTCAATGTAATACAGAATTTTGTAAAAAATTCGTTCGTTTTTCAGCTACAAAATAAAAAGGAATTCATGCAGTAAAAAATCTGTATAATAAAATTGCTTCTTTTTGTGTAGAATAAGTATGCAAATTCGAGTGAATGTTGTTGTCAGGTATTTTAAAAATATAGTTTCGAAAAAAAAAGAGTTTTAAGTTTAACATAAGGTTAACACGTACATAAATAATTTTTTTGTTAACTTACATTGAGTTATCCGCTCCAAGGATGGACCACCCTATAATTTTTCTTTTGCAAAAAAAATACTATCTTCGGTACACTACATGTTATGTAGGTAATATTGCGTCAGTATTTTTTATCATTAATACAGATTTTTCGTCTTGGTATGATACAGCTCTCCAAATAATTACTCAATTATATTTGCAACCCTGGTAATCTCTATGATAAGTTAATATACCCATCGTAAAATCCAAGTTGAACTTCGATTACTTATATCTTTACGATTATTGAGTATTTATGTCTCATGTTCTAAGCATCCTAACAAGTATCTTTACTCTGCAAAAATATCTGTTGTTAAATATTCCCAGTAAAAAGTTTCTCAAATTAAATTTTTCATCTTCATCGTCGAATGGTAACTTTATAATACCCTATAATCATATTATGCTATAAAACAATTAATTCATCGTAATATATAACATGGTATTATGAGAATTCCAAATAGTGATAAGACTCCAAGAAGTCGAATTGATTACACTGTCCGACAAACTGGAATTTTTTTCTGCCTTTTTATAACCAGTGGGTGATCTTTGTAGAGCCACACCCTGGAAAGAAGAATCTGGAAGTTGAATTACTGTATCATCCCCAGTTTTCGAAAAACACGAGTTCTTTTAAAAATACAGGATTTTCGATCAAAATGAGATATTGCACGAAAAGTAGAAAAGGTTAGAAAGTTTTACTTAGTCTTAAAAAATATAGGAGAGTTTTTCGAATACAGTGATTTGTAATTTGTTAATCGTTTTTGGTCCTAAATGGTTACAAATTAATGTCAACCTCAAAGTTTAAAAAAGTGCCAATGCGTGCAGTTTCTCTGTAATATTTTTGTATTTTTACGAAAAGTTCTTTATCTAGCACGAAAACACAATCGTGAGATAATTCTTTGTTGCTTTTGTTGATACAAATCGTTTCGAAGAAAGAAGTGTTTATTTCAAAGCGATGCGTAGATAACAGTTTTGTGTAAAATGTAATTTGATTAATGATAATTAGGCTAATGATTAATCATTATGATTCTGAAGTAACATTTCATTTCCAATAACGAAGATCTGAAAGAAGCACATCCACCAAGAAAAATGGAAATAAATTTAAAAGTTTGTTCTTATTTTTTACTTCTATGAGGTACCATCATTTCAGTTTTGTTTTCATTTTTACATTTAATGTTTTATACACACTCCGTTGCGTTTTTCACATTGGTTAAACGAAGAACATTCAAATCAATATCTTTCTTTCCATAATTTAATATATTATAAATTATCTAGTTATTTAGTTTATATATACAGGATGTTCACGAAAACTATTATGATTAGAAAAAAATGAAAGAGGAAAAAGTTTTATAGTTTTTTATGATCGATAAGGCAATGTATATCAATTTTACATATTTACATTATTTTCCGAGAAATGAAGGTGACCTTTAATTTTTTAAATAGAATGCCATATATTTTTTTATGTCATATGAAAGTATGTATCAAGATGAATTCATTTATGTACTATATGATGACCCTCGAGGTCATAGAAAATCGGGATTGAAAAAAATTTGAATATTTCATAACATTGTATTTACAAATGTTTTCTCCTGATATAGCTTGATTCGTACAACGTGACTGAGTGAGTATCTTATCCTTTAGTATCAGAGTGTTTACATCTGTTTCTATTCTTATTGAACAATGTTAGTTTTACGTCATAAACTGTTGTGATGTTCCATGTGATATAATGTTTCGCTATTAGGTTGAAGAAGAAGCAGATATGGTATGCATTTATTACGAATGCAATGACAATAAGAAACGCAACAGAGCTAGACATCAAGAAGAATATCCGAATAGAGTACATCCAAATGAAAATACATATGTTTTGGTTGCAAAACGTTTAAAGGAAACATGATCTTTGCGAAATAAGTGTCATAATCGGAAATCTCTCATTTATAACCATATAAAGCTAGATATTCTTTTACACATTGAAGAAAATTTGAAAACTTCAATAAGAAATGTAGTTTCTGCAAGTAGTACTATTTCAGTGAAATCTGTTCATAAAACTTTAAAATAAATACATGCCTTTTAAATATTGTACAGTACAAAAATTACAAGAAAGTGATTTTGTAATTGGTTTCTTATAAATAATAGAAACGACAATAATTTGTACAAAAAATTTTTTTTAACTGACAAATTAAGTTTCGACAATAATATGATGTACAACATGCACAATGCACACATGTGGTGTACCGAAATCCCAAGAACAAAAAGAGAAACTAATTTTCAAATACAATCTCGTATAAATGTGTGGTGCGGTATAATTGATAATGTGTTACTAGGACCTTATTTTTATAGCGATACATGAAATGAAAATAAATACTTAGAATTTCTGAATAGGCAATTTGAAAACTATTGGAAAGAACTGCCACTGTCCGTTACACGAGTTATTTCCAACATAATGGAGCACTACCACATAATTGCAAAATTGTCAAAAATTATCTAAACAATCAGTTTTTAAGTAAATGGTTAGCCACATACGGACCTTTAAAATGGCTCCCAAGATCTCCAGATGTAACACCTTTAGATTTCTTTTTATGAAAATCTCTTGAAAATATTGTTTACGATACACCTTCCATAGATATAAACGATTTAAAAAGTAAAGTACAAAAGTATGTGCATGGATATCTCATACAACAATAGAGATAGCACTGAAAAAGTAATCCGTAGAAGTGAAATGTGTATTCGGGCACAAGGAAATCGTATTGAACAATTTTTGTAATTTTACCGATACAGAGTTCTAATAAACACAATGTTATGAAACATTCAAACTTCTTTTTTTATTCCCGATCTTCTATGACCTCGAAGGTTATCATAATATACATGAATGAACTCGTCTTGTCACATACTTTCATACGACATAAAAGAATATATGGCATTTTATTTAAAAAATTGAAAGTTACCTTCATTCCTCGGAAAATAATATAAATGTGCAAAATTGATATACACTGTCCTATTGATCACACAAAACTATAAAACCTTTCCTGTATAGGGTGTTCTAGAATATGTAGGCATAACTTCAGAGGCGAATTCAGCACACTAAAATAAGAAAAAAAGTTTTTATTTTCCGGTAATTCTCACGATAAACTGAGCTCTTTATTTAACTGTTTATACGTAACGTTTTTTGTCTCATGTACGATCTTGCTGTCTATTGTACAAACATTATATTATTTTATAATCTATTTCAATCAATTCGGTGCATTTTCTTGGTGATAACTGTACATGTAAAAAGTTTACAGCACACCAGTAAACAAAGTTAAGGCACTTCGACTGTGTATTCAAGAATGATGCCAGCGAATTCGAATGATATCTGGTTCTCTCGACCGAACGAGGAGGTCGCACGATGAGACGTTCAGAAACCCGCATTCGAGTCGAAGATGTCAACTCCGAAAAATTTTTTAGAAGATACAAAAACATCTGTAATTCAAAAACAATCATATCGTAGATAAATATGTTTGTATGAACTTGTTTTTTATTTTAATGTGCAGAATTGGTGTCCGTGAGAGAACCCAAATGTTTTCGAATGCCCTGTATACACCGTAATTCTAAAATCAGCATGCGTCCAATTTGGACTGTGAGCCACTTGTTACCAGTATGTGGTTCTCATTGATTTTCCGTATCCCGTCTTTTTAACAAGACGTCACGGCCACTTTCTATTTTGTAAATGGAATGCTCAGCATTTTGTGCAAAAATTCCAACGTATAAAAAGTATAACATTATGCTTTTTTCGATCTGATAATTAGCGAGACATTAACGATAATATTTTCAATCTTCATTTATTCGCATTAAGGAGTGGATTGCGTTGAATGACCCATAACGTGGTTATATTTGCATTCAGAATGATTCGCGAGTGATAGACTCTTTAAAATCATTCGCATCAGTAACATTGATTATATACGGCTTCGATATATAAATTATTACGCAGGATACCTATAATATCGATATTCAGTCCCTAATTAGCCCATATCGGTGACAATTTCACTTTCTTCAGAAAGATGTTTACAATGTTATTTGTGGTCGCAAAATTTGGTTATATAGGTAATTGGTAATATAAGTCAGGCATTGTACGTGGAATATTTCGTTTCTTGCCCCAAATGGGTTAATTATTCATCTTGCCTTGAAACATTTTATATACAAATTTTGTTTGAATCAGTAAATATTGCTTAATAAGTTTTGTTGGTTATTTTGATTTAAAAATGAACAAGCCATTTTATACTTTTATAATATTACACCTGAAATTTAGAAAGAAGGATTAACTTTTTTATAAAAGGGTTTCATTCTAAATTTCAGTAACATATTTTTTGTAGAATATTACACCTAGAATTTAGAAAGAAGGATTAACTTTTTTATAAAAGGGCTTCATTCTAAATTTCAGTAACATATTTTTTGTAGAATATTACACCTAGAATTTAGAAAGAAGGATTAACTTTTTTATAAAAGGGCTTCATTCTAAATTTCAGTAACATATTTTTTGTAGAATATTACACCTAGAATTTAGAAAGAAGGATTAACTTTTTTATAAAAGGGTGCCACTCTAAATTTTAGTATACTGGTCTCAGCATTGTTAATTACGACATTGAAAGTGAGTGTTTCGAATAATGTCTATTACCAATGATGCAACAATCTGTTAATTAACGAATAACAAAAGAGCGTCTACATACTTCTTACTGTCGTTGGTGGTTTTTAATAAGCTTTAATTTTGAATGAACGTAATAGAAAATTTTTGATTATAACAAAGAACAAAAATGTACTGAATTTGTATTTGAAAAATATTGTCATTTTAGGTGTTTGTAATATGTATATTTTATAATCTATACAAAATTGTTTATCTGTAAGTTATATAAGTTTATTTTGTTCTTATTCGGGTTTTAATTTTCTTACAATTAACATACAACCCCTCTTCCCTGAAAACCTCAATTATATGTGAAATATATATTACAATAGTTTAATGCCTTACTGTATTAAAAAATATGAATTCATTTAAAGAAATAAAGTTGACTTCCATATATCCTTTACGCGTACCCTTAGAAAAAACTCACATAAGATTATTTTTTAGTATCATCAATAATTGCACAGATATTTGAGTAAATTAATTTAAATGGGACTTTTTGTATATAATATATAACAAATTTAACTAATTAATAGATTCCACAGAAAGGAATAAAAGATCTTACTAAATATAAATCTGTAGATTAATCGATTTCAAAATTTTTATTTATTTACTTTATAAATCTATAATCGTTTGTATGAGAAGATAAACTGTAAAATGCGTTCAAATGAAAAATAAATGATTCGTAATATTTGTATTCGAAAAAGCATAAAATACTATTTAAAGTAAATACTCGGTTCAAGAAAATTCAAAACAAATCACTATAGAAAAGAGAAAGCATAAAAAATATCCATTAACGATCGGTGGATATTCAGACTGAATCTCGGCTCTATTGGAAGTGTAAAAATATGTTATCCATGACAAGCAATCTTCATTTCGAGGTCACCTGTTGCATAGTTGTTGACACGCTGAACTCTCGAGATATCAATCATTCAATAGTATGTGTAATCGGACACAGAACTATTAGCTCACAAATTAAAAGATAGAAGGCAATTCATTTTCTGGATGTCTGTCCTTTAAATTTTATTGACATGTAATATAATAGATAAAAATCTATTTTTGTGAATTCTATCAATCAGTTACTAGTTTAAGCTTATAAATGGACATATCGTGCTAATAATATTATACATAGTCTATGTATATAAAGTAAGCACAAAGCGATAAGACTAGATATATTAATAAATTAATGATACATAGAGCGATTCTGAAAACTGGGACACATAGCTGCTCTTTTCTAAGCCAAGATGCAAAGAATTGATACAGGAGAAGGTTGAATATCGTAGTAAAGACTATATTTTTTTCATAGCACACACTTTTTTGGCAATTATGTAATATGGACTAGCACCAATTTTTTTAATGGGCTATTCATTTTTTTACAATTTCTTGATACCATTCGACATACAAAAGTAGTAAAGTATGACCTTAAAAGTACAGTATTTTACTTTAGTTAGTTGATACATTTTCTTACTCCCTGCATTACATTTTTCAATTATGTAATACTCGAATGTGATCTTAAAATTAGAGAATTAATTTTAATTTTAACTTTCATCTGATTGACCGAAATACGTAGACGGTTATGAATACACTTTGAAAAAATCCCAACAAGACACTATAACGATCGAATTGTAGCACAATACGTATGTATGTAACACAATATATCGCTTATATTCAATTCATTTGATTTTTCGAATAAAACTATTTGGAGTTTTCTACTTAAAATTAAAATGGAAACTAATTGATCGAGTATAACTGCTGCACAATTTAAAAATGTAATGAAAAATGTATAGAATGGAGGTAGAATATGTTTAGATTGCAAAGCTGGAATGCTCTAACATCTGCAGGAGTAAACGGTTTTTCTAATATAAAATATAAAATATATCTTAAAGTATTACGTTCTTACTAGTCATGTCTTAAAACCTTTACATATGTATATGCCGAATGATAAGTAGATTTGATCTATGCAAAAAAAAAAAAAAATCACCAAGATCTCATTTGAAGAAAAGAAAATTGACAACTAAAATGTATGTCACGAAAAACTCAGTCTCCATCATTGCATTCGAGATATTTCTTTAACAATTTTTTGTATCTCTCTTAAAAAAGAGCTTGTGCAACAATCTGCATCATTTAGTTTTACAATTTTCTATAAAATTGTAAGAAATCTATAAGAAAGAGAAAGAATTTTTTCAACGTAAACATCGACAAGAAATATTTGTTGTCCACTCGTGGTAAATATTTGATAAATAAACAAATTCAAGAATTCAGCATGAAACTAAATTTTTGTTGGAGATACTTGAAATCACTGTTTAGGTTGGTCAGTTTAGTCATTTCTGTTAGCGACCCCAACAGCCAGGTAGGTTATCTTTAACGTCCAAATGTTCTCCAACAGAGGGTTCGCAGGTAAGGGAACATTTGTATAGGTATGTAACGTGAGAGAGATCGGTAGGTAGAAAAGAAGTTCGATTCTTCGAGAGCAAGAGAAAGGATACGGAGATAGAGAAAGAGGGAAAGCGAGAAGGAAGGAAGGAAGGAGCAAATGTATATAAGCGACTTGCATGGAAGACGCTCCAATGGACTCTCTCTTTGACCCTAGTGAAGTGTGCACCTTTCTTTCCGTTTTTTCTTCGTTCTCCTTCCTCTTCGAAGTTCCTTCCATTCGCTTTTTGCACGGTGTCCTTGTTCTTCAACCTTCATCCTGCCGTGAAAACGCGACAACTTCCGCTCCGCGTTGATTCCGATTGTGCGTTATCGAAATGGAACGTTGAATTTTCATCTTCTGTTACCTTTTGTTTTGTTCTTGCATTTTGAAAAATTCAATTGCGCGACTCTCGTAAACAGTTTTCGTTTTATAAAGTGTGATAAACTCTCTCTAACGTTATTCTTGTGATATGTTCTTAAGGGAAAGAACTCGATAAAGCCAGAGAAAGGATGGATATTCCTCAAGTGAGTATAAGTAACATTTTTAAACAATTAGTATGCAAAAAGTCTTACAAAGAAAAGAAAGTGATCTATATATGTATGTTCAAATGTTTCGATTCATTTAATTGAGAAATTATCTATTTATTTGTTAGACAGAAATGTATCAATTGATCCTTGATTAAATGTTACCTTGAATGAGTTTGTCGAAACTGAGAAGAACGGAGAAATAATAATATTGGGAGATAATAATAATATTCTTTCCAACAATGGTTTATTCAATGAGGATCAAAGTATACTATAAATGTAAACGTTTTCGACCTATTGTACTGTCTCCGTCAAATAATTAACAAAGTATCTATAATAAATACATATATGTTGAAAGACTATAAATACTTTGTCAATTGTCCCAACATTTATATGAAATAGATCAACAACGTTTACGTTTACATTATGATCGTGTTTTAAGGGCCAATGAGTAATCTATTGCTTGAGATACAAAAATATTTATTAATTTATTTTTTGGTTCTTTTTGTATTATCTTATGTATCATTTCGGATATTCTTTGCATTCATTTTACCGATATATCATAACAATTTTTAGCTTGTTTTTGTTACGAATATCTAAAGAAAACAGAAGTGAACTCATACGGAACAGGAACGAGTCTCTAATTGATATAAAGATTTTTATTTTGTGTAACTCGTTAATAAAAATGTTTTTATATTGTATCACTTTTCATACGGAAATATTTAAAAATTCGAAAGAAGATTACTTTATTTTGTACGCTACCACACGTCACATATATATATGTAAGTATATGTATGTGTGGCGAGCTGATTCTCGCGAGAGTCAACGTCACGTACATATGTGTAACAGTGATAATTTTCTACTTTATGCTCGTATAAACAAATTAAGTATGAACTGTAGGCCAGTCTTACATTATATGTGACACATTATTTAGAATATTTAGGTGGCCCATTTAACGAAATTCGTTTAAAGATACTTAAAATAATATTATTACAAATATAACGTGGCTCGCAGTGGATAGTTTACCATCTGAGTGGTGACAACGACCGTGTTAATAATTGAAAAAAGTATCAAGTCTTCTATATTAATTACACGGATATTTTAACAAAAGTTGTAGAATCTTTAAGTGTGTATTCTTTTAGATTCATTTTTAACATCAAATGGAGCAAATAGCGATTCAATTTTTGCCTTGCAATTAAATAGATTATAATATTCGTATATTATTTTTATTAATATTCCAACAATTCGAATTTCAAGTATGCGTATGCGTTTCAATGATTTGCATACCGCGTTGAACATTGTACGAGAGTAGACGATCGACTTTTCAACTATGGATCTCTCAAGGCGAAAGCTATACCGACCAAGATTAACTGCTGTTTTTAGACAAATTTATTTATCATTGATAAATTTAAATTTAATTTTCTCAGTATGAAATAATCTTCAAAACTAATTTTATCATTATTTAACCTTATTTCCGTTTATTTCTCTGAATTCTCTTCATTCAAAATTTTAGCAAACTTTTCTGAAAATATTATTAACGCATTGATATTAATTTTAATAGAAAAGTGATAGACGACAATTGTGATATAAAATGATAATGGAATTCACTTTACTTTACACGAGAATGTATGTATACTCTCGTTGTTTTCACAATATCTCACGAAAATATATTGTCAAATTCCATTGTGAATGTTATGTAAATAGCATGTTTTTAAAGGACGATTTAGTTAGAATTTAATTATACTATATAATATAAGAAAATACTCTCTTATGTGTTTTTGTTTTTGCATTAAACGTATAAAAGTAATTGTAACCATATGAATGATCAAATTCTTCAATTATTAAAAAATATATGTATAATAAAATGTATGTTTTTGTGATATAGTTAAAATAAAGATTTTTGTTTAAATCTAGAATTATGTATAAGAGCAAGCGTTCGGTTTATCATGCAGGACATACGCGGCGAAAGTTAAAGGTTACGAATTTAAAGTCTGGCAACATGACAATTCAACGATATGTCCAAATTTAACTACTCTACGAAATCCGCTTAATCTACTTTGGTTAAACTAAATAAAACAGATGGTACTTAAACGAAACAGTAGAGATTATAAATTTTTTGTATTCATTATTCGATGGAAACTCTAAATGTACGACGATCGTAGTTTTATTACAATTTTGAAATTACAGTATTTAATTATAATAAAAAGTATATAAATCTAAATGTTGATGAGGAAACTAAAATTTTATATGAGAAACTGATATATACTCATTTTGCAATTGAATGAAGATTAAATTTTGTTTTGTAAAATCAGATATCTTCTCAAGTTTTTATTTAAATTTGTCGATTATTATCGTAAGATAGTTTTTGTTTTAATCTTGGTTTTAAAAGATATTTATAAAAATCACATTTATGTAAATGTCGTTTTCATACTTTAGGAGCATAGCTTCCTCGCTTATGCTACTTTACATACCCAACATGTTATACAAAACATTGATGGTAGAAATAAAACCAACTTAAAGAGATAATTTATAAATAAATTTTGATTAATGTTTTTTGAGGTGTACCTGTAACTCGTATTCATCTTTAAATAAAATAGACATGTCAACTATAATCCGTGAGAAGCATAAATCTGTGAGAACAAAATTAAGATTAAGAAAATTTAATTTTGTACTGTCAGCAATATTGTACAATTTTGTTAAATGAAACATTTTTTACGGAATATACAATTTAAATTTAACTATTTAGATGATTAAATTGAATCTAATGAATCGGTATTGCAGGCACCGATTTTAATATTCATTAAGTTTATAAACAATTTTTTCTTAACTATGTAAATGTTTTTGACCTAAATTAATTTAATTCACGTGTTTTAATATTTATCCAACACCGATTGATTAGTTAGTAATACCAATGTCTTCTTTCTTCCGGAAGAAAGATGTTTTACAAAATTTCATACAATTATTATTTTTCTATACATTGTAAGTTACACACTATTTTCATTACCAAATATATTAAATAGATGATTAAAATTTATTACATCTGAGGTTAACCGTTTAGGTCGAAAATGTTGACAATTATTAAAAAAAAGATACTTGCGCCGTTAACAAATATTAAAATTATACTCACAAAATCGATTCTTTTCAATGAATTGAAAATATTGGAAAAATAGTATTGGTTCGATTTATCAAAGTCATTGTTTGTTTCATGTTTCAAAAGAATTTAATAATCACCATCATAATTTGCATTTATAAAACTAAATCAACAAATGATACTGAAATGCGATCCTTGAGATGTTTAATAGTACAAAAAAGACGTAAACGATGGATTTTTATATTTGTATCAGCAGTTGAAGGCGAGGTTCCACAAAATAACAGTAATTGATTTCAAGGAATATTCGTTTGTATAAGTTGTCGAATATCAGAACTAATCTCTACACATTATGAATTACCAATGGTGCGTGGTCCAACAAGGACGATGTGAATGATGCGAAGGAAACACATACTCAGCGCTTTCGAATGATCCTCGTCGTTTGGCATAGTGCCAACAGAGGAGCGAAACTCTTCCGTCTACGACCTAAATCTGTCGCTTTCCGTTTGCACGTTTCTTCGCCTTATCATAGTGTCAATACAAATTTTCTTCGAACAAGTTTGTATCCTTATATCCTTATTTATTAAGTGCCAGTACAATTCATGTCAAATCTATTCCAATCACCAAACACGTAGGTCCGACACCTAAATGGTTGTTCTGTATCTCGTGCGGCATTAATATTATCTCGTTTACTTTTTCTCTTAGTTCAAATTTCTAATGTCAGAGTTTCTATTTACAGTATAAATTTTCGTATTAATTGCTCGGTATACAAAGAACGTGACACAACGAAAAAATTTTTAGGCAGAAGTGGATCAAATTTTATTCGAATAATAGATGATGAATAAACACAACGTGTAGAGATTTATTTGTAATGTTTATTCGACGGTATAGTTATTTAATGAAGCTTCTGTTCGTCCAATGTGAAATATAATTTTATTTTATAATTCAGATTGGTAATTTTTATCCAATAAATAACGGATCCACGTGTACATTCATTACTCTAAATTTTTATCTAGACGAGAAGTGTGTTCATTTTTGACGTTACGTTAATTACAGAAAAAAAAGTCATAATGATCAATATCGTGTTATTAAACGATAAATAAGACTGAAATGAATATTAAATATTCGCAGCGTTGAATAAGAGATAAATATTTGCTGATTGTTTCTGGTATTTTCGAACAATTTGAAGTACACACTATTACTTTTTAAAAATCAAATATACCCAACTTTCGTATTCAACATTTTTTTATATATTAATGCCGAATTAGTACGGCACGTCGAGTTAAAAAGTTAGTTAACTCTTTTCATTTTGGCTTTTCAATATATTTACAGCGAGTTTATTTTTTAACAGTAATTTTTTAACCTTTCTATTTTGTATCCCTTCTCACCGGATTTCCAGTAAACAGAATCTTCCTGTTTGAAAGTTCGTTTGTCGTTATAATGACTTAACCGGAAAGTGATACAGAGATATCATCAAATATAACATTACGACAAGTAACATATGACATTGTAAAATATTGGCAATATCCTAAGTAATGTTTCAAATTATTACTATGTACAATGAATAATAATACTAATTAATGTTTAAATTATATTATTGCTCGTGGATTATATTATATTAATATATAATTTTTCATTAATTCACTCTTCTACATAATTATGAATGCATTATTATTCTCTGTTAAACGTAGCTTTTCTTATTATATAAACAATTATAAAAAAGAGAGTATCAATTTAAATCTTGTTTTTATTTCACAGGTTTCAATTTTCATTTAATCGCATCATTACATCAAATAGTACTATGTTTTAATAAATTATAACAGTAAAGTACAAATTATAGTGTTTTATGATACATCGATACGTTTCAATCCCAACAAAATTCTAATGAATACTTGATATATTAAGTACTTATGGAAACTTACAAGATTTTCGCAAAATAATTTTTTGTTTTTACATATAAACAAGGAAAGAAGGCTGCTTTACTCTAAATAGCCATAATTTTAAGTTGACGAGTTAGAAAAAATTCTTGAGGAAATGGTTTGCACGTGATCAAATAAGTAATGGTACGTAGCTGTTGGGTGTCACCTGCAATTGTTTAAAAGAAGACCAAATACAAGCGATAATAAAAAACGTCTTACTACTAAATAATAGAGACGAAAGTGTGGAACAATGAGAGGATAACTACGTGACAACTGCCCAGGGAAAAAGCACGACAATTTCTCAGGGAATACCACAATATCTCTAACATTGTTTGAATTAGAACACTGATATTTTACACCATTTATATTGTGGGAATAGTATGATCATACCATCGTCAAAGAACGGGAAATAAAATCCAAAGAAACCTTGGTGAGAGGAAAGAACTCACCAAAAGGTTCTTGTCTAAGTTGTCAAGTTATACTTCATCTCAAATTTAATAAATATTTGAACAACTCATATCATTTTAAATTAATCATTATGCACGTCAGCATAATAGTAAAAGAAACTATACATTTTTTACTATTAAAGAAAAGTTTGTAGCGATTCGTAGAAAATGTTCCAAATAAGTGACAACATTATTTTAATTTTATTTTAGTTAACATTTTTTCAATGTTGTAACCTATTTTCATCAGAGGAAAGTATATATACTTATATGTTATTATTTGAGAAAAATTTGTAGCGGCTTGCAGAAAACGTTCTTAATAAGTGACGACATTATTTCAATTTGAGTTAGTCGAGCAAAAGAAAATTGCAGTCTCATTATTGGCATTGGTTAGTCTCGATTAGCGTCGACATTCATTCTGGCACATGTGTTCCTCACACGCGCGCACGAACACCTCGCATGAACGAGCATTATACAGATTACATGCAACCGCATATTACATCTTCTCACTATAGGTCGACTCTCGTAATACCCACAGCCCACTTACCTACATTATCCCTGCTACGTGACTGTCTCTTCTATATACTCTTGCTACTCCTCTGTGTGAACCACCTACTCTTCAATGGAAAAAGAGATCCATTCGAAATGTGACTGTCTACATACCAGTTTTCGGTAACTAAAATCCAATGATAACATAAAATGAAACAATTTAATTACTTATCTTCTCCAGATTTGTATATTTAGAGAAGATAAATTAAACGATAAAGCATCTCCCAAATAAATAGTTTAAAACTATCTTGTCAATAATTGCTTAACCTCGTTTAATAGTATTTATTCGTTTCAATACACGTTAACCTTTTACAGAGGATCTATTATTTCAGCATTAATGAATTTATGAAATATAAAGAATAAGATTCGAAGCAAAGTAATATGTTCAATGGTGTTTATTTTAAGAGTATTCCAAAAGATGGATGATTTTCATTGAGAAAGTGGGAATTGATTCATTAAAGAGAAAATGGTACGAAGAAATTCCTTCCCTTTGTTTCTTCATCTTCACTCTCTGTACATTTTATTCGCTACCTTGTATTTTAGTTTCTTTTTTCAGAAAGAAAAATTATTCGGATACTTATACAGAAGAATTAAAATGCATTACACAATATTATATGACCTGATTTAAGGAAATGCATGCATATATTTTTTTGCATATATTTGTTTACATTTGTGCAATACAAATGCTACTTACTTCAATATAATAATAATATTGGTTTTATTTTTAAGTGCGTTACATTGTAATCATTTATTTTTATTACATATTTCAAGAATACAAATTTTTAATTTAATTCTCTAGAACAGTGTTTCCCAATCAATGTACCTCAACATATTTGTATGTCGTGAGAGTATCTCAACTGTATTATAGAAACATTTTATATTTTTAGATATTTATTATATATTTAGTAATTTTTGTTAAATAAATAAATAACTTTTTTTACCATACTTGACTCTATTACATTTAATACAATTATTTGTTTTACGTAATAAACAAAAACTGTATATGAAAATATATTATGATTGTGGTAATTTTAAATATTTTTATTTTAAAAATTATTGTGTGTCACGGAAGCCTTATTAAATCCAAAGTGTATCGTTAATTCAAAAATATTGGAAAATATTGTTCTAGAGTCAGTACACAACCCGAAAAGAATTATCATAGCAAAATTTATAAAACTAACTGTTAAGATTCAAGGACGATTTTAAGAGTACAAATTACGTAGAGATACTAAGAGTACAAATTGCAGATTTCCATTAAAAATTAAAATACAAGTGATTAAACTGAAAAGTTAGAACAAAAATAGAAATACAATTTAATAATTATGAAGTATAAACCAAGGGGAATCTAAAAGTACTAACTTAAAAATTAAAATTAGAAAATTTATATATATATAGTGAAAGTTCATTAGAAACTGTCATAACATACTTATGCGATTTATAACAAAATGCGAAGTATAGTTTTCTTTTTGTGATAATAGGTAAATTTTATTTTCATTTTTTCTTTTAAAATAAAAAATATCTTTTTTCCATTGGATTCCTTTTTCTTTTATTATATTTGACTTTAACTTCTTAAGAGATGTGCAAAGCTATTTCCATTGAATTATTATTGTCTTTCCTCTGTTGGTATATTTTTATTTCATTTATTTGATTTTGATTTTAAATATAAACAACTAAAAATTTATGATGCGACACAATGTAAAACACATTTCTATGATGTTTTTTCACATAATATTGATTTTAAATTGTTTACTGTAGAGTAATTCATTTTTAAACCGTTATCATATATTACAGCAACTAATTTTTGTTTACGTTTTCGAGAAAAAGCTCCAAAGATGTAATGACCTTTTCAACGAAGTAATTATTCATTCGTTTTTGGAAATATAAAGCGTAAGAACTTTGACGTTAATAGGTTCAAAAGTGATATAAGGTGGCTATTCATTTTTTTTTCGTTCGTTCACTTTCTTATGCAGTTCCGGTCCTTGCGGCAAGTACGGTCACCCGCGAGTACTTACTCTCGTTCTCTCTCACACATCTGCATATTTTACAGTAGACGTAAAATAGCACGCGAAGTTCCACAGGAATACCATTGAAACCATGGCTCGTGAGAAACTCGTAAGCAATAATTGGTCGCGCAAATCTTCACTGGACTTAATTTTATGCTGCACTTGTTCCCCTTTCACTTCTAATCTTCTGTTTCCAATAGTTTCATTAAATAAATATTCGTCGTTAGGTTTCACGACCATTTTATTTAGTGCTTTCGATCGTAGGTTTTTGGCTATCTTTCAAATTAATTCATTGGTGATTCCAAACTAACTTTTTATATAAACGTCGAAGAACAGCTATGTTCACTTTTTAATTTTATAACGCTAAATTTTATTTTATTAATATGAACAAATTCATTTTACCATAAAGATAATAGTTTATCTTTTTCATTTTACCATAAAGTTACTAAATAATTGATTATTGGCAAACATAAATTTTACACGCTCTAAGTTTATAATACACCATGTGTGTGTATGCGTGTGTAATAAACGCTCTAAGAGTATTACACATCATTAGGTTATACAACAATTAATGTTTATTATAAGATTGGTTGTTCCTCTATATACAGATTACATCTTATTACAAATTTCTTTTAGCATCATCAGTGTATTAATCCTAAAAATAGCCGAGAATTATTGAGTTATTATAAAACCAAGCAATATTATTTTATTTATGTTCATTCTATATTATTTTTCAAACATTATAGCAGAACGAAGATTAATCATTTTTAACGAATTTACTTTAATCCATATTTATATATACTTTTATAAGACAAGTTATGTGTTTTACTATATACTTTAGTTTAATTTTTTGAATCAAATTTAATAAATTGTCAACTAGATACTCAGTAGGAAAATGAAAATATTTTTAAACAATTAGTAAAAGAATACGGAAGTAGTATAATTGTTCAGCCTAAGTGAAATTGTAGTATGGTTCTGGAATAATTTAAAGCGATTCTGACTGCTTCTCAGGAAGTAACCCAGTTTAGTTTATCCTGTATTTATCTTACACGGTTATTGACTACTCTGAGAAGAACATGATAGTTTCCAAGTAATAGATTTACATAACATATTAGAAATATGAAGCCTATTATTAGAATTAATTTTGAATAAATTAATTTTGAACGTATTTCTCGCGATATATTTAAAATCGTTTCGATTAAAAGTAACGTACCTTTCGCATATTCTAAAAGGTGAAATTGCATGTCTCCTGCTTATTTTTCGTTTCGTAGAATGCACTTCGTATTAAATTTCATAAAATAAGTAAATAAATGCATTATTTAATTTTAGACCAACCATCAACTTATGTGGTTCCAGGTTTTGTTGATATTATCGTTGCTGGCCGTTATATGCAGTACGGTATCAGCCTTGAAAAATGATCGAGGAGGACCATCTTTTGGAAGTGGTCCAAATTTTATCCATAGTCGAAGAATTGCATTAAATGAATACCTCATTCCACCTCCACCGCCACGACATCATCCGGTAAGATCAGGCAGGGTAGCTAGCCCTCAATCAGCAGAAACTCCAGGATACTTCTCAAAATTTATGGATTGGTTAAATCCTTTTGGTTATGGATCATCATCGTCACCGCCTTTGACGTCACCTCCATATCTTCAAACACCTTCTCTTCCAACGCCCCAATCACATCCGCTACCATTCAATTTACACCCTGCTGCTTCGCAACCTGGTCCATCTCTGCAACCTCCTCCTGGACTATCTGGAGCACCTTTATACCCTCTTCCTGGACCACAACCTAATCTACCCTTATATCCTCCTCTTAGCTCATCTCCCAATCAACATTCTGGTTTAGTTCTTAGCCCACCCCCTAGTCAACATTCTGGTTCAATTATTACACCTCCTCTTAGCCCACCTCCTAGTCAACATTCTAGTTCAGTTTTTACACCTTCTCTTAGTCCACGTCCTAGTCAACATTCTGGTTCACTTCTTACGCCTCCTCTTCCACCTCCTCCTAAACAACCTCTTACTCATCATTCTGTTTCAGTTTTTACGCCTCCTCTTCCAC
This sequence comes from Ptiloglossa arizonensis, assembly GCF_051014685.1. Taxonomy (NCBI): domain Eukaryota; kingdom Metazoa; phylum Arthropoda; class Insecta; order Hymenoptera; family Colletidae; genus Ptiloglossa; species Ptiloglossa arizonensis. The sequence goes on along the minus strand of NC_135056.1, from coordinate 4,117,930 downwards.
CTCCTCTTAATCAACCTCCTAATCAACATTCCGGTTCAGTTCTTACACCTCCTCTAGTCCACCCTCCTGGTCAACATTCTGATTCACTCTTTACACCTCCTGTTGGTGTACACCCTGATCTACCTATTAATCCTCCTCCTAATCCTTCTTTACCGATTTATAACGCTCCTCCGCCTCCACTGCACGATGCAAGGCATTACCTTCCGCCTCTGAAAAACGATCAGGATGCATACTTATCCGTAAATAAAGGAAAGCCCTGCAATCCTTGTAATAAATTCCCTTGGATTCCAATGCAAGACGGTGGAGTTCATTCAGACACGTATCCTCTTCCATCACAACTTTCGAATGGTTACCTTCCTCCTGCCAACCAAGTGTATCACGATACCCAACATTCGGCTTCGCACGAAATCAGAATCCCAGACTTTTCTCACGTTCAAGTTCATCAGAATGGGCAGCAAGGCATAGTTGGTCCATTACCAAATCCACTCTTATATCCTGGCCCAATGCCACCATTGTACAAGGCAAAACCTTTTGATCGGCCATCCCAAAGTTCCCATACAGAAAACGTGGGCCATTTAGAACCACCTCCCTTACCTATAGCATTCTCGACTGGCCAGGAACATAAGAATTCTGAGATCGGTAACGAGAATTTTAATCACGATCTGACGTCAAGTGGCACGCAAATAAATCAAGGACACGTAAGTGTCATACCTCAGAATCATGAGATCGAGACCGGCAAAGAACTCACGAATCAAAAAGATTCGTTTGTCACTTCCATTCTCGATAACCAATCGCCAATTTCTGGACCATCTGTCGATCAAGAACACCATAATCCTTCAGTTCTGAATCAAGGACATGGTGGTATATTAAATCACCCGGTGCAAGATAATCAGGACACCGTCGCCAGTTTCGGAGCAACGGATTTCGAAAATCATGATTTTACTAGTCAGAATGGTAACGCTTATCGTGAATCGTTTGAATCGAATTCAGGACTCAATAATGGTTTACATTACTTACCGGCCAATTTGAATCCTTCCGCTAGCTACGGAACTTCAGACTTAAACAATCAGGGTGTTGAGAATTTGAATTATCAATATTCCGATGATTTGTCACCAAGCAGTAGCATCGTTAAGGATTCTCACGCGACAACGCAAACGTCCTTTGCAAGTCGTCCTGTTACTAATGAAAATCTTATACATTTTGAAGAGTCTTCATTGTTAGATCTCACTAAGAAAGGTGAAAGTCGTACAGACACCCAATGGCCGTCACCTACCCATACGTACATCAATACCGGTGCAGGGATTGGTGACAATGTGAAAACGACCGCAAATTACAATTTACAAACCGATAACACATTAACCGATGATTCGCTGAGCTTTACCAAACCGAGTGACGGTGACTTTGGGACTTCAACGCCTGTAGTCGTGGATTATTCAGAAAGTAACGAGCATCGATATATTGAAACGTCGACGATTAATACTCGCTATAACAATCAGCAAGATGTATCGTACATTCCACCGTCCGGACAACCAGGATTTTTGTGGCCAAGTTTGTTGCTGAATGCGCCAAATTCGAAGAACGAGTCTTTCGAGAATACTGCATTCTTGGATCCCCTTGCTCGGTGGCATAATTCATCCAAAGAAGTTAAGCATCCTGAGCAGCAAGGTAGACCAGATTCAAAGGATGCAAACGATTCTGTTCAGAGACAGCAAAATGTAAAACGAAATAAACAAGTAAGCCAAATTATTCAATAGAATATAAGAGAGTAGTTATGCCCTAGAATTTAAAAAATTGACCTTTCTTTAACTTCACATTCCTAGAAAGGTAATAATTCTAATCGTTTGAGATTGGCATAGTTTAGTGTTCGTTATTCAGTGAATGTTCTGTCAACATTTTATTAGCCGGATTTATATTCAATTACGTGAATGTTACATTATTTAATAGCAAACTTAATTCCAAACTTTAGGAAAACTTAAAAAAAGAAGCTATTGACGGTTTTATAATACAGAATGGTACTATATATGGTATTATATATAGAATATATATAATATCTTCTATGGGGTAGAAATAGAACGAAAACAAAAATTTTCGTCTTCATTTTTAAACGAAATTAAAATTTTCTCATTTTTTTAAATTCGAAATTTTTTTCTTTTCTTTTTGCAGTTATTTTTGAATTTATGTTTCAGACATATCATAGACAATCATTTTTAGTGTACCTAAATAAATTTTAAACAAAATCTTTCAACTCGTTTTCGATAGTTTGTGCTCTCTATTTTTAAAAACAAAATTTTGAGGAAAACGCATAAACGACATTTTATTTTGTGGCTTCATACAGGAAAGTCGAACTTATTGTTCCGATGCATTTATTGAAATGAAGTAGCCTAATGGTCTCTGTTAAGGATCGTAAAATATTGGAAAAGAACCGCATTTATGTATGCGTATGTCGATCAGAATCGAGTGCGATTTTGACAATTTTTAAAACTTTTTAATAAATCAGAGGTCAGATTACGCGAAAAATTTGTAGTTGTCGAAATATGTAAAAGTTCTGAAAACAGTTTTTTGCAAATTTTGACTACCCACTTAAAAGTTTATTTGTTTTGTAGCTTTTCGTATAAGTCGAAGTGTATAAATTTTGCAAAGAGAAAAAAGATCACTCCCGAGTTAAAAATAACATAGTAATATCAATAGAAAGAATGTGGACAATAAACAATTTTTGTCGGGACTGATTTTTCATTCTTCCTAAACTGCAGCCTAGTATAAATAAATAATCCGCGTTATTTAAAGCTAATTATAATTAAACACATCCATACACACTTCTTTATAAAAAGAAAAACTGAAGAAAATAAAACTTTATGTAACATGTCAATAAACATCACCTATAAAATATACAATAGAAGAACATAAGTGGGATACTATCGCGTATTTACGAACCCACATAACGTAAAATATTGTTCAAAGATTCTAATTTTTAATTATTGTATAAAGAAATTTATATTTTTATAGGAATTGTATGAATATAATTCAATGTAGTGGGTTTATTTAATATTGCATTATTGTTGGCTTACTTTTATCGTTATAAGCAAGTTAACACAGATAACACATATGAAATGTTATATTATCGTATAGGTTGTTGAATTTGTCTGTTTAGTGACTAATGTTAACTAGTACAGTCATTTAGTACTATAACAAGATAGTACTAAAAAATGTATACAGATCGATTTAAAAAACTTAGAGTCAACTTCATAATTCAAAAAATATGAGACAAAAAATCGGAATGTATCTATCTGATGAGTCCAGTCGAATACAAGAAATATTATTTAAAAGTTAATAGTTAATGTATTTCAGATGATCATTCTTATTAATTCACCTGATATACAGAGTGATTCTAGAAATTGAGACAAGCTGTAGTTCTTTTCTGAGCGAAGATACAGAGAAATTCATAAACAAAAAAGTTAAATTCTTCATATACGGCTATCTTTTGATGACATAATTCTTCTGATTGCTGTAAGAGTGCAATTCAATACGATACAATTACTATAGCATTCTGTTCATTTTTAGTACACTTTGTAATACACACCGAACTTATCAACTTGTTCGGTATTAATAAAATTTATTACGATATGTTTCAAACGGATTCAATGTAACGCAGTTAATAAGCAAAATTTAAAAAAACAAAAGAACATAAGAAGCAAATCAATCGCAAATTGATATCGGTGTTACATAATTTAGTGTGATAAACACAATGTAAAAAATAATGCATAGTTCGATTGGAAAAACAAATGCAAATATGTCATCAAAAGATAGTTCCTAATTGGAGGTTTCAACTTTTTTCTTAATCAATTTTTCGTATCTTCGCTTAGCAAAAACTACAGTTTGGCCAGTTATTAAAATCACTCTGTATACAAAGTATTCCATCTAACTTTGGCATCTTAAAAATCTTGCTTATTTTTGATGGTAGGAAAAAATATCAAAGGAAAATATTATGTGGTTCAAAGGGGCAAATATTGTGGTATGTAAAAAGTTTTTCTTAAGGTGATATTTTTATCATGAAATAATAGCTGATCTCAAGATAAATTGACCTATAATAACCTCCATGTGCCTTGAAGTACGACAAATTTATAGAAACGATGATATTTTATCTCTAGTGTAGAAGGGATAATAGACGATGATATTTTATCTCGAGTGTAGAAGGGATTTGAAAGAATGAATTATGGCATCTGATTCTGATATTCACCGTAACAAAAATTATACTATTGAGGGACGAAAATGAAAGTATGTTGCTTTTAAAGGTAATCGTAACATAGAAAAAATATCAGAAAATACAGAGCATAGTTTGAAATCGGTACACGCGTAAGGACAATACTGGAAATTTTGTATCTCTTTATTGATAATGAAATTCTGAGTATAATTATTAAATTGACAACACAAAAAGCTAATGGTTTATTTTCTTGACCAAATCGACGAAATAGAAATCGGTTAATCGTACGGAAATAAATGCATTTTCCTGATTGCTAATTTTTTTTCTGAAAAAAAAATATTTATTAAGGAAAAGTTTAACATTGTCACTTCTTATATTGTACCATTTGTATTTTTTAGTTCTTCAAAGGCCAAACCAATGTTTGCTTTTGATTCTTCAACATTTTTATTATCTGGAATACATTGATTTAATAAAATCCTATAAAAATAAATGAAGGAGTGTTAAATATAGCATTGACAGCACTTATTTTTTCGCAAGAAATCATCACAAATCTAATTGTACCACGATTGAAGGAAATTTCATTTCGTTAAATTATATAAGGTGTATCTGCGAACCATTTCTCAATATTTTTCACGCAATATTATTACTTTAATATTAATCGTGTGGGTACCGTAGTAGAAGTTTAGATATAGAACTGTTTAAAATTAGCTTATTTTAGCGAAGCTTTTAACTTGTTATGAAGTAACAAAATAATATGACATTATATAATAAATTAAATCCATTAATCGTTATACATTTTATGATAATGCTATTTTAGGTGCAAGTTATTATACCGTATACATCAGAATATACACCGATACCATTTCAACAATCTTACGGAGATTGGAGTGTTAGAAACAACCCTGAAAAAACGCAACCAAGGAAAGTTCCACCTGTGCACGACACGAGTATCGATAATTACGTTCAACAGGAATCGAAAAATGAGATTCAGTTAATTAATCATTTGCAGTCAGAATACAATTTCAATAATTCGAATAAATTGAATACAAGGGTGTCACTAACATCGGAAATCGATGCGAGACCAACAACGACAAAAGCAAATAATTCAATCGACGTCCGCAGGTTGCAAAAGAATATTGACAACTGGACAATACAAGTAAGCTTAAACGAACATTTATATTACGAACGCACACTTTTATATTATCTGGCAATTCTATTATATAATTCTATTTGCCGTTTAGAGGTATTTTGTTATTGCTGTGCTAAATGATCTGCAAATGTCTTCATTTTAAAAGTCTGCAAAGACTTTACCTCTTTTTTATTTTTAGCAAAGAAATCCAAATTTGTTTTCAATTTTTAAGCGTAACTATCGATATTATTACAAACGTAACATCGAGAAAAAAAGTTATATCGACTTTCTATTGCATAATTTCACTGATTGAGAATTTAATACGAAACAGTGTCTATAGACTTTGCTAAAGAAGTTTTATGAGGTTTTTTGTTTAATTTGAGTATTTGTTAATTCATGGGCCTATAACCGCGAAATAATTAATTTTTTTAACAATAAAAAATAATTTATTAAGGATAAGATAAAATTCATGAATAATTTGAAAATTATAGGTTCTATCAAAAGTTATTATATGCCAAAATTGCATAGTATCGAAATTAAAGCATTGTTATCCTTAAACTGATTTTGTTCAAGTTTTGAAATGAGTATAAATGCATTTGTATGTGTGTGTGTGTGTAAACATATGTGTAATATACATATGTGTTGTATACGTAAGTACAATAACATATATATATATATATATATATATATATATATATATATATATATATACATATGAACTTTCAAGAAGAACGTTATATTTGAATAGTCGAAAAAATTATTTTGAAATTTATCTCGATTAAAAATAAAAAGTACGTATGCCATGTAATGTCCTCTTACAACCATGTGACGTAAAAAATAATTTTCTATACAGTGCATAATTTACAAGTTATTCAAGATGACCACATTTGACACTTTACCCTATACAACTTTCTATTAATCTTATTTCATAGAATTCACATTTCGTATAAGAGACTTTGTCTTATTAATTATATCATATGCCGTACTTCAAAAGATTATTATTGATAAAAAAAAAAACATGCAGATACAGTTGAAGTAATGAAAGGAAATAGAACATAAAATAAATATTGACAATTTTTTATTCAGGAATATTCCAAATTTACAACATCTAGCACTGCCTTGCCCAGTTCTTCGCACCCCTATCTTTTGCCATCAAAGAAAATTCCAACAGAGTATTTAACAACGACGGAACCTGGTGATCATGCAAATGTATCGAACGAGAAAAACGAGAGCGTCAAGTCGTATTCTTTGGCTGGATTTAGCTTCAATGAAATAGAACACGAGGGATCCGCAAGCAATCACATCGAACAAACTCAAACGGTAATTTACCTCCCAATTTTATAAATTTAATAATGGGGGGTCTACACGCGCGTAACATTATTGCGTCGCGAAATAGTGTTGGGATTGTCGAAACGAAACTTGTGTTACGAACATTTATTCTAAATTTTCTTTTCATTTGTTTTCTTTTTAAGAAAGAAGTTTTCATTAAATTTGCGTTTATTATAGCTTACACAAACATTTCGAAAGATATTGCTTTTTTCTTTTGTTAAAATATTTGTAAATTTGTTGATTTGATTTTCATTTCGTAATACGAATAAACCAAAATTTCTGGCGAATCATAAACTAAAATTTCGAAAAATGTTAGAATTTAGAGTCATTAGAAATAATTAAATAAAATTACTATTTTACACAGACATTTTTCAAATGTTTTGTAAAAGGGAGCTGAAAGAATATTTTTAATGCAGAAAAATGACATCTATCAAACTTGTGACAATATTAGCATATTATATTATTAGCGATTAAAATAACTTAAAAACTAAACGTGTATGTATGTATGAGTCAGTATTCTTGAAAAGGTTATACCACTTATCTTATTTATTATAACTCCCACTTCTAGATTTTATTTTGAAAAAATTATGCATATACGTTTCTTGAATTTTTGTGATTTTTGTTTTGTATTGCATTATTTACACTACATAGAGTTGTAAATTTAATTTGTTTATTAACACGAACATTTTGCAAGTATTAGAGGGAAGGGTTGGGAATAAAGAAAGGATTCCAATCATGTTTTTCTTTAATATTTAATTTGACTTGAAGCATTCTTTAATTAATCTTTCATGTTCGATGAATAAGAAATTCAATCAATAAAAGTCAATAAAGAAAACATTATTGTGAATTAGTTGAATTAAACGTAGCAAAAATTTCTTTTACATCTCCAATAATGTTACTTGTATGATGATTGAAATTTTTGATAAATCTGTTTCTTTCACAGATTGACTATATTTAACCTTACTTTATCGAAAAAGGCTCAAGCATAAGCCAAACATTGAGTTAATTGTATAATATAATACCAGTTCAAGAACCTGCTCGGGAGAGCTAACATAGAAATTTGTTTAAATTAATATTTTTAAATCTTTGTTTCTTTCATATTACTCCTCAAAGAATGAATTTTTAATATGTTACTAAATCAGAATAAAAACGAACGATCGAGATTAAAGATAAATTATAAAGTTTACTTTACTTTTTAATTCAACGTGTGGTTATCATTCTTAATTCGTATCAGTACATAATTATTACTAATCTAGTGTTAAAAATTATTATTTAATCATAAAAGTCTGTTTTCAACAATGTTTAAATTTGCCTTTATAGCCCCTCAAAGTCTTACGAATAGAAAGCTCCAAGTCAACAACCAGCATCTCGGAAAGTACAGATAAGTCTATGATAAATGAAAAGTCGACGTGGGACGAATACTCCGTATCGATATCACCTGTAAATAAAGAACGAGTTTACGTGGTGACACCACAGCCGATACCACTAATATCTTCCAAGATTCAACTGAAGCAGCAGATAGGAGTGAAAGAACAAGACAATTTGCAGGAAACAAGTAAACCGTCTACAAATGATGCACAGGAAAGCAATGACAGTTTAAGCGAATTTGAGGCGATCGAAAAAGCTTATCAAGTGCTTCCACAAGCTGTGAATAATCTTGCCGTCGCGTCTACGGGGAAGGAAGATATTCCCTTATGGGGAATTATGGAACACGAAGAATTTGCTTCGTTGAATTTAGACGAAACTGCCGATGAATCGACCAGTGACGTCTTGGATGGACCAGTGCTTTATTCCGGACACTCAAAGGTATTGAAATCTTACGTTAAATGTACGATAGATCGTTAACTTCTTATTGTGTGAATTTTTTTTAAGGGTAAATAATTTATTGCATAGAAAATTACAAACGAATTAGAGGAAAAATATTCATAAAGTTATAAATTCGTTATAAACTAGAAACAAAATCGAATTAGACGTTTGTACGAATTTATTTCATTATTTTTAAGCCTTGAATTTGATCCTGATCTAACACTATATTGTACGTAATCTTTCAAAGCGATAGATATTTTAAAATTCGTATACACATATTTTAATATTTGTATTTATACAATTAGTACAGCTGTTCCTAGTTACAAGAATGTTAATAAAAATATAGGATTGTCTTTCAGATCCAATTCCTCGCAGGATTCGTTATCAACATATAAGAAGTTAAAGTTTTTATCTATGCAAATTCCATGGATATGTGTTTCTTGTGTATGGGGTATAAATGCACAGTGCTTATTTATTGTTAGTTGTATTATATCTTGGTAACGAAGTTTCAATTTGGAAAGTGATACTAAACTTTTTGAAAAAGATCTTGCATTTTTATCACTACCTTGTACGTATAATATATTGCTTGAGAAAACTGCGTACAATATTTGTTTTCAATATTTTCTCTATCCCTTAAATAATTACTTCTAACGTGTTTCCCACATTAAGTTACACCTTGTACTTAGTTAGGTAGCAGAAAATGTTAAAATTATTTCTATGCACGACATACTAGGTTGTGCAATAAAATTTGTCGTTCGATAAAATTTATTGAACAGTATACTATTAAGTTACACAATAAGTTTTAACGAACGACAAAACTTATTGAATAACCTTTTACGTACATATGTACTTTAAACATGCGTTAAATTATCTTCGGATGGTGAACAATAAAATAAAAAGCTAGTCCATGTTATATGTAACATACTGTACGATAATGACGATTTTTTTTCATATTTATGTTTCAATATAAATGAAATATTAAAATGTAGTAACTTTTAATCATAGAACTAACTCAATCAAATTATTGATTGCTTGGACAAATATTATACAAATTCATAGTAAGCTTACTGAGACTACTAGAAATTTGTATAATTTATAAAATAGATATGCAATGAATATAAAACGTAAGGATATAACATTTATTATTTATAATATGCAATCAATTTGTGTTACACTTATAGTAATATTATTTGTAGGTTTCACGAGCTAAACGATGACATGGGGATACGTTTCAAACATGGAGGCTCAAAAACAGTACTTTATAATTGTGAATAAATAATTGACTGTTCACCTATGTCTTCTAACATTTGAAGATATTCCTGTTACATCAAAAGTGTTTTAGGTCGTAAAATATGAATGAAATAAATTCAGTGTTCCAAATGCCAATCTAGAACTTTACTACGGCCAGTGAATACTTATGAATACTTATATTAAAAATAAGTCAACTAGTAAATAACATGTAATATAAATAGTTAACTTTGTAAAAATTAAGATACGAAGGACACTACGTCTTCGACAAACGTAATTATTTTATTTTCTTTCTCTACAAGAAGGAAAACTATAATTATTACGAAATATTATAAATTATTATATGCCAAAATCCCTTTTCGTTTATTGACATGCTACTCGACTTTGTTATCTTGTAAATATACGTAAAAATTGAAGTTCCATTAATACGATAAATAGAATTAAATTAATTACGACTGTAAGTAATGTTAAATTAACGTGTAAATTATATAATTAGAATTGTATAGCAGCAAAAAATTCATCGATAATAATTTATTATCCACATTATAAATTGTTAAATAAATGGAACACTGCTAATTGCATAAATCAAGAAGTAAAATAGGATTGTTAATTTCAAGTATGGATCTTCGCGATTAAAACGTAAAGTATAATAATATTAGAACAAAAATTGCATTATTCCATTTTTTTTTTTCGATATATAGATACATCTATAAGGTTTCTTTATTTATTTCAATACAAAATACTTAATAGTAGTAGGTAACATATTAAATTCATCGTATATTTTTTAATTTCAAGTTACTTTTTCTTCAGCTTTGAATTTAATTTCATTACATTTCAGGTGACCTTATAAAATTTTCTCCCGAGTACATAACCCTGCGTTTTCCCTTGTATCGTCACTTTCAATGATTTTACATAATTGGTAAACGGCCAGGAGTTAGCCATTTGTATTCAGACGCTACACGCAGCAATGCACGTTCATACGTATTCCGTGTGCTGCCAGATTGACAATGTTTTAGACTTTCCCGATTATGCGGTGAAAGCAGATCGTAATCCGGTTCACGTTGTTTCATCGATTGAAAAGTGCGAACACTTTACCATAAGTTCGTGATTGAAATTCAAGACGACGGTACTCTCTACTTGTTTTGTACTATAAAATGTCACGATGACTCTAGAAATATTTGAAAGACAACTTTACCTTGAGAATTTAAGTAGAGATGGATAAAATTTTTATCTGGATCAAAATATCGAAGAACGAATAAAAGATTGACAACTTTTGATGAGTTATTTGTTTAGTAAAAATATCAATCTGAATTATATTATACAATCAAATATGTATATATATATAATATTATATAAGTATATCATTATATACTTAAGCGAGTACCTCTCAATTGAACAAACGTTACAAATAAATAATTACAGAGTTTTATTCGTCATCTATTATTTGAATAAAATAATAATTATTGTAATAATTATTATTCCTATATATTGGATGAAATATTAACGAACAGTATATTTCTTCGTGAACTAATTAAAATATTTAAGACAGTTTCCAACAGCAGGTAAGAGTTACCCTCGATTAAAGAGTAATTGTCGATTAGGTAGAGGCACGTGCAACCCGAAAAAACGTTTATTTTGAACAAAATTCGTAGTATGAATTAATACATCCACGGTCATGTATGTTTAATAAATTTCGGAATTGACTGGATTTTCGGCGATCTGAAACGTAACGCAAGAGTGATTATCTAGTTCAAACAAAAGTTTTAGCCGTACGTTGTTCCCTTAATGGCGTGCGAGAACTTTTACCGGAAGATTCTGGGAAAAAATGATCTATTGTTACCGCGTAAGATAGCGGTTGTAAAAAGACTCGAGTCGCGGTAACGAAACACTTCACGTCATTAAGTCTATTCCTGTGGCGAACGACATTGAACAAGCACATGACCTTAATTAAAGTTTAGACGATATAGCAGTCACTATTCCATGTAGAAAATGGCGCAGACGTTTCTACTTCGTGAACACAAAATATATAAAAAAGACACGGTGAATCACTTTTTAGAAAGAGATAGCATACTAAGTAAAAATTTGATTTTTTCTGATACGTGTACTTAACAGTTTTCTCAAAATATTACATAGGTACAGTGGACGTGTGTGTATTTCAAATAACTGTTTACATTTGAATGTATGTAAAAATAAACACTGCTAATTTGGATGTAATTTTTCAATATTTTATACATTATTCAAAGTGAAATACATAATCATTTACGTGTCCAGATTGTGCATGTTTATCAGCATGATGTGATAGTTTTGATCAAGACCATTCCAATGATTTATGATAGTATGAGCTTCAATAATCTTTGCATCGTAATTATTTCATTACTTACAACTATTATATTTCCATCGCTTTTTTATTTTTCGTATTCAACGTCACATAAAGGTTGTTCTATCATAGATAATTGAATTGGTTTTAAACTCAACTATTACGCCATGATGATAAAAATATATACTTCTATTAAAATAAAATATCGATGACATTGAATACGTCGAAAAATACAACACGAATAACACTCTTTCACTTACCATAATATGTGCCTCTCCCAAAGAAACCGTTACAAAGAAATGAGATATTTAAGGTAAGACACGTTTATAGTAATCACACATTTATAAAGCAATTATCAACATATTTATTTACATGTGACACTGTAAAGTGTTTCTTAATTGGTTTTTAAAATCGATTAAGAACAATTCTCTAATAAAGTCTAAAATACATTTTATAAAACAATTAGTAACATATTTATGTACATGTGGCACTGCAAAATGATTCTCAATTGGTTTTCAATATCAATTAAGAATGACTGATAACGAAGACTAAAATACATAATATATGCAATTAAGAATTGTCTTGTTGTTTTTCCATTCGTAATTTTCTTCTCCGAACAATGACCATTTCCACTGACCACATTATCACTGTGAGTGCGGTAAGAGAATTTATCATAATTAGACAGGATGTATAATATCCAGTACTATCGCGAATTAGACCTAAAACAATTATAAACAAAAAAAAATTGTATTCGGTTTCATTAATGTCAATGTACTTAATATAAACAGTGTGAATTTACTAGCTTGCGAAAAACACTTCTTTTATGGTTACTTAAATACCTTAATTTATTACGATTGAACGTGATATGTGTACTTCATTGCAAATATGTTATACAGTGTGCTTTCCAGAAGTAGAACAAATTAACTCTTTTTTGAACGAAGATAGAAAAAGTTGACAAAGGAAATGTTGCACGGTTTACAGAGATCTATTATCCATAAAAAGTAGATTTCAAATTTTTATAAGGAAAAGACTAGATATATAATAGAATCATGCATTTTTTGTTAAATTGTACTTCAAATTGTAAGTTACAGCGAAATGAATAAAATCACAATTAATCTTGTGATTCTTATATCGATAAAATATTGGTATGAATTTATAATTGTCAATGAAAGAAACGACAATGTCTTATATGATTTATTTTTACCAAATGTATTGGTAGCAAATTCTTACACTGGTATTGGTGAAATTTGCCCAAAAAAATATGTCTAAAAATGATTTCACTCGGACTACTTTTAATTATACGTAGTTACATTGTTTTTTTTAACCATGATTCAAATAATGTATAATTAAAAATAGTTCAAATATAGGTCATATTTGAAGTCTTTTTTATCGAGAAAACTTACATATTAAAATAATATGTATTTACATAAAAATATAATCAAAATTAAATAAAATTTGATATTCTATTAACTGTTAACATTTTTTAAAATTAAGGTTTTTAAGCGAATGTATTGCAAGACTCGTTTATTTTGTTCATTCCTGATATATCCCATTCACTCGTTTTTTCAAATGACCCGAATCTATTGTCTACACATACTTAATATAAACAATGTGAATTTACTAACACGTATGTACTTTGGTGTGAAGTAAAATTCGCTGCCTACACTGTGTCCAAGAAAATTATCGGTCCTTGATATTTTACTATTTGATAATAAAAACTACCGTCATAAAAAATAAATTTTGTTATGTTTTCGATTATATATTTCTAAAAGGCATTAAGTATTACTACCAACTGAACTTGCCGTTGAATTAAATTTGCCGCCTTCAATGTTTAAAATTGGCTAAATCATGGTTACTACAATAATAAAATTGACTACTCAAAGCCATTGAAGTGCTATCCTCATCATACCGTTCTGTTACCCCAGTATAAACATTTGTCTGTTTGCACAAGTTTGTGTGCTCACGATCTCTGTCCCTTAAACAAATACGCAGTCATCATGACATAGAAGTAGAAGTTGCATTTGACGTGACTGAATATTGAAATAGTAGTTATAAATGGTTAATTAATTTCGTTCCAATTGTCATATGGCATATAATTTTCAAAATCGACATTCTTCAAGCTATAAAAAGAAACTGAAACATAAAAATTTATAAAACTATATAAGAAGCAATTATAATTGAAATACACAATTCGAAGGTTGTAGCTCGTTAAAACGAGCCATTTCTTATTCTCCTTTCATGAGAATAAAACAACTGGAGGTTTGCATTCTATGGACTTCAAATGCAACTTTAAACACGTTCTATTTCTTAATACATACATCGTAAAGTATTTATTATTTTATATGCTTATTTTCATATTAAGACAATAGAAAGAACACGTACGATTCTATCAAAAAGATGTACAATTTTATTTTGCAATTACATTATTGTAATTTGTTAAAGAAAAACGGATCTCGTTAAATCATGCAACACTTTTTTCTATCTTTAATTTCTACCTATGCTAGTACCTACTACTGTCCATCACAGTTTCCAGAATCAAATTTTACAAAATTTTAATGACATAAGAAATTTTTATTCCACTTTTTGTAATTCATTCATTTCAACAGATATAGTAAGTTTAATTTTCGGAATCGTTATGACATTAACGAGTAATATGTTTGTACGCACCAAGTATTGGGCCAGCAGTTAGGAGTATTATTCCATTTACAATCATTTGAATTCCCGATGCATTAGGTAACCTATCAATTGGTACATAATGGGGTACTACTAGACTCATGTAGACTGCACGAATCCCTTTGGAAGCTCCTAATCCAACGGCGATGAATATCATTGGAGTGAATTCATTGACAAATATTAATACTGCATCAAAATTAATGAAATTCAGATTAAAAACATGAACATGCAAATTGTGAAATATTTTTTAATAATACGGCAAATTTAGATAACGTTTCTCAAACTTTTCATATTTTTTGTTTAAAATATCAATAAATTAGTGAAGATAGGAGTATCTAGAGTAAGGAGCAAAACTGAACGTACCTACGACATTTTAACAAAAATAATTTGTTGTTTAATATTTGCATGTGGAATACAAAAGAAATTAAACTCTAGAGGACTCTACAAAAGAAACATTTCTGATATCATTATTGTTGTACTTCGTACAATTTTATTTCGTATAGTCGATTTTACACCGCACTAAGATTCTCAAGATTAGGAACTGTAAACATAAATTTTGTAAACAATTTGCTAGTCCATCACGGTCAATGCCATGATCAATAGTTGTTAATTTATCGTTACCAACAGTAATGTCATGATTTATACGCAACTAAAATTATTGTATTGTGATACCACAATCACACTGTTGTGATATTATTTTATAGTATTATTGCTCGTACATAAAGTTGTATACTCTGTACTACGTTGTATATTTCTAAAAACGAGATCATAGAAGAATAACTAATTTAGAGAACTTTTTGGATGTTTCGGTTACTCTCTGAACTATGTACGTTTCCTTCAGTTTTACTCTTTATGTAAGTAGTGTTCTATGTATAAAACGCGAAGGATGTCAAAATCATGTCACTCTACGTCACTATTATTTATGACAAATGTCATAACATAAAACTAGGTGAAAATATGTGCAAAAAAAAGTCACCGTCATGACTTCAAAATACCACGACTTTAATGTCATGTGAACAAGCATGTTTAAACGCAATTTGTGCTTGCTACATTTACTTAATGAAACCTGCGAGAAACAGGTGCAAATCATCTAGCGATATTATTTAGAGGTTGTGAAGAGCTTTATTAGGAATCTTTTAAATCATGAATGGTAGAAAACGTTTTAAATTTATATATTATTCGTTTTTAAATGGGCTATCCAGAAATGTAACGATTTATGTACCATTTTGTTTAAAAAGTGAAGGATGTCATTCACTTCTTTCCCTGAAATTCCACAGTGACGTCTAATATGTTACATAATTGGCTCTCAAGAGTTGTAAAAAAACTGAAAAAGAATTTTGTCACGAGCGCCAACAACCGCCTCGTACATTGCAGGTCACGTGATATTAAACAAAAAAACGTGAAAACCTAAGTAATATATTTGTATAATTTTCTTAAATGCTTAGAATAATAAAAAGAAAGATATGCTTCTATAGTTGTTAACACCTTGAATGTATTAATAAATATAGATGTTTAAGTTATTCACATTTTTGTAAATTAAAAATTTTGTTTCAAAAATCCCTTGAATTTTAAGAAAAGAGGTTGCAGCCCCTGTTTTGAAAAACACTGCTCTAAATCATATCGTTAGATGACTGTCCCTTACAAGTTTTATTAAACAAATGACTCCATACAAGAATCAATTGTGATTATCAAAGATTGCATCTATAAGATAAGGATTGCTGAACAAATCTTGGTGGTAAATTTACCAGAAACCTTGAACAAAATATCCTTTTATTAGAAAATCATTTGTTTCTATGAAGGAACATCTTTTAAACACTCCTTGAGCAATGATGCACCAAATTCTAACAATTATTATTTTTATTTTACATTTCCGATTTCTTTTCACACGACAAATGCCTGGTTATACATTTATATATAACTATAAGTTATATATACTCTTTCGACCTAGTATAATAAGATATATGATACGTACGTGATCTACCGATGATCAAAAGACATAAACTTAGTAGGTACATTATTCTTGGAGGTTGACGAAGCCATTCTCCAAGAAAAGGAGCGAGTATTCTGAAAAAGAGATCCACGGTGGCAATAATACTCATAACTCTCCCAATTTTCTCGATTGATAAGTTCATGTCTGTTAGGATAAATGGCGTCAATTGGGAGAAGTTTGCCTCGGCAAAGATAGCAATTCCCATTCCTATCATAATGTTCACATAGATAGGATCCTGCAATAGGTCGAGATCAAAAAACTGATTTATTTTTTGAAATATTTGTACTGTAGCTGACTTCTTTTCACATCTGTAATGAAAGTAAGTTTATTCTAACTTAATAAAAATACGTACTTTTATATTTTTCTTTAAAGAAAGTTTCTGGTCTGCAAGGTAGAAATAATGAATCTTTGAATTATAAAAGTTTCTTAATTCAGAATGTTTCTTTAAGAAGACCACCACCTTTCTGATTACAAAACACTGAAATTTGTTTACATTTTATGAAAATATTAAAGCAATATTCGAAATATTAACGAAGATTTCGATCGTTATTTAGTACTAAATTGCTCCAATCTGCATTTTTCTCGAAATAGGTAATTTTAAACTAGTGGATAACTTTTCTCAGAAATCTCTTATCCGATTGACTTGAAATTTCAACTATATATTCGCAATAAAATTCTTTATTGTTTTCTTTGGTGGTTTTTGAACAATTTTAAAGACTGTCAATTTTGCATTTACATTTTTTTCTTAAAAAGGTTGCTGTTCGTAAAAAAAGAAATATTGTTAAAAATTCATAGGTACAACGGAAGTAATATTCATCTAGTTTATACAAATTTCAATTTTATTCGATTTTGACTATTAGGATCAGAGAAATTCATTCTTCTATGCGACTAAGAAATTCAGATAGCTTGGTACAAAAATATCTATATTTTCTATTTCATTAACATTTCTTTATGAAAATTGGCAGAAATATTACTCAAAGTGTATACTTTTAATATATACACATATCATTTATATTATATATATAGTACAAATAGATAAAATTCTCAAATATCAGCATTCTTGTCTACCCAAAAGGTGATGTTCTCCCTTATTCCTTTTAGAATTATTATCGTACATCTAGAGTATACCATGCTTACATGTACCTGTCTGATGCTGAACTTTATTGTTTGCATTTTATGGTGTCAATCATAATTGTCGTTTAAATTTGTAGTCAAATTTAATTAAAAGCGATGTACGGCCACAATACTTAATTGTTGGCCTTGTGCCATGCATATACTTTCAAAATAATTGTATAGAATATATGTCTGTACAAATCTATACTTTTTGTACGTTCGTTGAATAATTTTCTACTTTAACTCATAAACATTGCTTCGAAAGTCGAAACTACGCATCTAGACTAGAATACCTTTTTAAACGGTAGACAAGTTTAAATGTGTTTATACACTCGACAATTAGGAAGCAAAAAAAAAAATAATAGCAGTGCGCATATCTATATTTGTACTCACTACAATGAATAAGCTTAACAGTTTTGAGTGGACCCAAAGTGACTAATCAAATATAAGCCATCAACGCATAGAAATAAATAAGTGTGATCGGTAACTGCTGGTCGTTATGGCTAGCATGAATCAGGTCAGCATATTTCCCAACGAACAATACCTAACGATTGGTACCCAACAATGTTACAATATATCATAGCTACAATAATAGTTCTTAAACTCACAGTTACTATATTACATTAGTATGCAAACAGATCAATCTCACACAAGTACTTCAATACCAAACGAGTAGAATTCAATAGATCACAATATCACTACCGCAAATATAACACTCCAATCTAACAGCAAGCAGAATACACAAGAAAATGTATGGGAATAGTTAAAAATAAAAACAAACGATTATAAGCTGATGTGTAAAATATAATTACGCTAAGAAAACAACCAAAGAATAACGAATACTGGTTAAACAAACCTACAACTTTCAATAAATTTATCATACTTTTCAAAAAGAATATAAGCAAGGAAGACAGTATAGATATAGATATCGACGATGATAATGTGACAAAAAACTCAAAATATCCAAAACCACCACTGAAGGAAATGTTGGAACATATTGCAAAAGAATAATAATATACTATCGAATTATTAAATAACAAGGAAATTAAAATCCAACTAAATAGCACGGAAATATACATATCAATAACAAATGAATTGGAAAAATATACATAAAACTCAGTTTTATACATATCGGTATGAGCAATTAAAAAATTTTAAGGTAGTAGTCAGAGGACTACACCCTTAATTGAAATAAGTAAAATGAAAGCAGAATTTAAACAGTATGGGCATGAAGTAACACGCATAAACAACGTGCACGATAGCCAAAAAAACACTCCAATACCTCCATTTTTATCGAAATCAAACAGGGGGAAAACAATAAAGAAATATACAGCATCAAACACTTTTTACACACAGTTGCAAATATTGAACATCCACACAAAAAGAAAGATATCCCACAGTGTATGCGGTGTCAAACATTTAAACATACCAAAAATTATTGCAATTGATCACCGTGATGTACTATATCAAATGCTGTAACTGTCGAGACAGCCATTCAGCAAATTATAAGAAATATTTAAGTTGAAAAACACTAATAAACAAAATGTTTTCGAAGTTAAGAGAGCAAGGTAAATTGCATCCACCACACAACCAAAATACCAATAATACCAAAAGCAAATTTTGTTAACTCAGATAAAACCTATGCTGAAATTGCAAATTCTAACAGTACTTAACTCAAAACTAATACGAATCAATTACATAACAAAAGGACTCCTTCAAATATTCAAAATTTGCACTCACTTGCAAAAATGATGATCCAACACCGTAATCAATCTTTTGAGTGTACTGCTGTTTAAAATGGAATAATGGCGAATAAATCATATAAAATGATGTCTGAATTGTAAACGGCTTGGTAGGTAAAAACCAGGAATCAATAACACTGCTACTGTTTAGTAAAATTGATATAATGATGATAGCAGATCCTTCGCGATAAAAAATCATTTAAAAATCCCTAATTGTGCAATTTATGACACTTGATGATTCCTGTGCATTTAAGCACTTTGACGGTACAGTCCATGGTGGAAAAGCTCTAATTATTAAAAATACGATCAAATTTGACCACTACTATATACAAGCTATCAGTATAGTAGTGGAAGACTGGCATGGAAATTTGACAATCTCCGCAGTATATAGTCCACTAAAACACAAAATTACCAAAGAACAATGTACCGAGTTTTTTCAAACACTAGGTACCAGGTTCATTACAGATGGGGACTATAATGTCAAGCATCCCTGGTGGGGATCTCGTTTGTCAACACTGACACAAAAGAATCGCCAACTTTACCTTTCAATGCAACAGAATAATGCGTATCTACTACCCACAGGGGAACCTACCTAGTGGCCTACAAACCCAAATAAAAACTCTGACTTGATTGATTTTTGCTTCATTAAAGAAATAGCCAAAGAATATTTGCATATCAAATCCAACCTTGAACTTTCCACTGATCAGACCCTGATAATAATTAAACTCAAATATAATAGAGAAACAAAAATATCCCGTGCTATATTTTAGGTGAACTAATTGATCTGTATTTAAAGTAAGGCTCAATGATGGAGTTAAGTGTGATTTGTCGTTAAACGCCAGAGAAATTAGAGTTGGCTATTGAACAATTTATGATCAATATATAACAGGCATTATGGGCGATAACTCCTACACCAAACATTAACAAAACGCTTGAATGTACTGATATAATACAAATTTAAGTATTAAAAAAGAGAAAAATACAAAAATAATGGCAGCAGTTTAGGAACCCAATGGATAAAAAGGAATTCAACAAAGCTGGAAAAAAGCTGAAAACTTTAATCACGAGAGAAAAAGAACAGGCAATTAAAAACTATATAGAAAAATGAACTTCAACAAAGGATGCTGATTACTCCCTATAGAGGGTGACTAAAGAAATAAAATTATTGATAAACCGTGTACCACCAATAAAAATGTACAATTACAAATGGTTCTTTGACAGTGTACTTGCAAAGAAAAAATTGAAACCTTTCTAGACTACCTAACATTAGTCTTTCAACCGCACTCTTAACAATCAGGAAATTCGTCATTACCTAGCCATAGAGTAGCCATAAACAATCTTAGGTAAAAAGAATCATTAAAAATGTAAGTAATATGAAAATACCCAGCATTGATTTTATAAATGAAAAACTACTAAAGATACTCCCAGAAAAAAATATCAAATTCTTAACCATTCTGTAAAACATGATACTAAGATTAAACTATTGTCAAATTCAATGAAAAATAACACAAACAATTCTAATATGTAAACAGGGTAAAAACCTGGCATTAGTGAACTCCTACAGACCTAGGTCCCCTGCCAGTCGTGTCTAAAATATTCGAAGTATCAACATTGAAATTGTGAAATGATTTCAATCAAAAACTTTACGCATAATCACAAATGCATCATGGGTTATAACCAATGATGAAATACAGAAAGAATTCTTAATTTCATCTGTTAAGCAGGAAGTCACAAAACGTGCAATAAATTATTCGCTAAAGATATGCTACGTTCCTAACAAACTTGCCAAGAAATTGCTCGAAGAATTATTAGACACACGTAGACTCAAATGTTTCAAACCATCAGACATCAAAAACAGATTTATAACCCCAACAAATCACTAATTATATAATTACGAGAGATATATGTTAGACATATTATCTAATCTTGCATACTAATTAACACTAAATATGATTTACTTATTGTTATTAATATAATAGATTGCAAATAATTTTATATAAAATGAATCAACATTATTCATGTTTGGATGAAATTCTGGTTTATGTAAAAATTGTAGCTACATGTTCAAATTATTAAAGTACATAGTCAACATACGGTTTTATTAAAGTTTTACTAAAAGGTTTGACAAACTTTTGGAGCTCAAATTAGGTCAATTTTACAAATATTTCTTTCACAAAACTTTAGCTACACGTTAAGTCGTTTAAATGAAGTTACTCGCATAATGTTGAAGTTGTGCATGCTTCTGTCGAACGAAAAGTTTATAAAGTGAGATTTTTAAAGGACACACTTAAATATTTTCGCTGCTTTCAAACACACAGAAAAGTGACAGTATGACAAGTTATTTGATTCAAAGAGAGAAATATAATGGAGAAATGATAGAGTGAAATTTCTGAACAGAGTTCAATTGTCGTCGAGCCAACTCATCGAGGACAGAAGAAATTCTTGGACCAAACTCAGACATATTAGCTACACACAGTTGTTGATGTCTAAGACATTTAAAATAGACTTCTTACCATCTAAAGAGTCATTGGGTAGAATTAACCCTTATGCGACTATTAGGTCTTTCTCGATCTATCACATCCTTGTAATACGAGAAAGGTTGTAATACGATCTATCACATCCTCGTATACTGTTTCCCTCCTGCATTTCCTTAGTCCTCTTATTGTATTATAAATATAAGTTTTATAAATTCAGGACATTTTTTACAAAACGATCCTAAGCGTATAAGATTGAAATACATCCAATCAGCACCTCTGTATTTGAAAAACGAACTTACAATGCGATCCAAGATTGAAAGCCTAAAGTATCCATACTGATGGGTGCAAAACCTTTCTGAACTTCTACAGGGGTGTTAATTAACTGCAATTAAGTTAGAAATTAAGACCTAAGATTAACAAGGGAACTTACCCAGATGGGTAATTACAATAGTTTAAAAAGTTACGATTAGAATTAGCTTGGAAAGTTTTATATTTGCTAGAAAAATGGCGTCACAATCTGCCATAAACAGCTCCAAAAGTGGATACAAATGACATTATAAATCTTGTTTACTTTTGAAAGTTTTCTATATACGTGTAAGTAATTTAACTGGAATAGATAAAATTGTTTTGAAAAGTTTTGCTTCGTTTAAAATTTCTCGTATTGTTACGTTTTACACTTTTTATCCTTCATAAGACCGATCATAATGGATAATTAAAGAATAAAATTTTACATTTATTACGCAGGACAAAGTATTATGTTGCAATTAAAATTTGTCACGAAGCTGCTACATTATAATAATTTATAGTATATATATACAGAGTGTCCTAGTATCGATGGAACAACCGAGGAGGAAGTGATTCTACATGAAAAACTAAATAAAAAATAAACAATAAAATGTTTTCATTTGAGGATTCAGTGTTGAGAAAATTGACTTTGAATATTCATCGAGTGTACGTGTGCATTTTATTATGGCTTGAATGCATGGATCTTGATACAGACTTTTATTTATGTTTCCACTTCTGTACGTTCGTGTTGGCATGACGTTTTGAGCACTTTTTACAGTTTCATTTAGTGATAAGTTACTATCTTCGATTTTGACTAACAGTTTCTATCAATTCTTTGCAGTGAGTAGATATACAAATAGTAGTCAAGTTACATTGCAGTTCTTACATGAAAAGTTAACAGATAACATTAAAATTTTGCAGATGAACAGTCTGAGAATGGTAATTTCTTGTCTAACATGTTTCTTGTTTTCGAACTGATCAGTTTTTTTACTATTAATTTTTCCAATGTTCAAATATTAGGGGGACCGGAAAGTAATGTCGTTTCCCGACATTAAATTCAAATACATAAATTTTTAACGAGTTTTTATTTTTAATCAATGATATAATCACCCTCATTATCAACAACCTTTTGCCATCTAGTGTGCAAATTTTCAATGCCGGATCGATAAAAATCAATTGGTTTTTGAGCAAAATATACAGAGATGGCATTTTGAATATCATCCAAATTTGCAAATCTT
Source organism: Ptiloglossa arizonensis (assembly GCF_051014685.1). NCBI lineage: Eukaryota > Metazoa > Arthropoda > Insecta > Hymenoptera > Colletidae > Ptiloglossa > Ptiloglossa arizonensis. The sequence goes on along the minus strand of NC_135056.1, from coordinate 4,094,385 downwards.
TTGCCACTTAGAAAGTGTTGAAGCGATCGGAATAAATGGAAATCCGATGGTGCAACATCGGGCGAGTATGGTGGGTGAGGCAGTACCTCCCACCCCAATTCATTAATTTTTGCCAAGGTTCGTCTTGCGCAGTGCGGTCTTGCATTATCGTCTTGCAGAATAACGCCTTTTCTGTTGACAATCGCTGGCCACTTTTCAATTAAAGATTTATTTACACGATCTAATTGTTCACAGTAAAGGTCTGCATTCACAGTCTGTCCAGGTTTCAGCACTTCAAAATGAACAACGCCGCGAATACTCCACCAAACACACAAAAGGGCCTTTTTGGGGTGTAAACCTGGCTTAGCAGTACTTTGTGGCGATTCATTTGGAGAGAGCCACTGCCTTTTGCGTTTTGGATTATCATAAAGAACCCACTTTTCATCTCCGGTGATCAAGCGATCAAAAAACGCTTCTGTATTGTGCCGTTGAAGCAATAAGTTGCATGTGGTGGATCGGTTAGCCTTGTTCTCTTCGGACAGATTATGCGGGACCCAAACACCTGCTCTGCTTACTTTCCCAATCTGCTGCAAATGTTCTTGGATGGTCGACCAAGGTTGGTTAAGACTGTTTGACAATTCCTCGATTGTCTGACACGGATTTGCTTCCACTTCCGCACTTAACACGTCATTGTCTAACGTTGTTGGTCTTCCTGATCGATACGAGTCGGAAAGATCAAAATTACCGGATTTGAACTTGGAAAACCACCTTTGGCACTTACGAACGTCTAATGCATTTGGATAAACATCGCAAATGTTTTTGGTAGCAACTGTTGCGTTACTACCCTTGCGAAACTCAAAAAGCATGCAATGCCGGATATGTACCTCTTCTGGTATTTGGCTGGCCATTTCACACAAAATTGTAAAGAAAAATTTTAAATTTAATTATTTACAACTAAACAAGTCACTATAACCTCAGAATGTCTTTGCTACGACTTTAATGTACACAATGAGCTGACAAATGACAATCAAATAGTGACATGCGCAGAAACGACATTACTTTCCGGTCCACCTAATATAACGAAAAAATTCGAGTATATTGTTTTAAATATCCTATTTGCAGTTGAAACTGTACTTGCCACATATAATGCAAATAATAAGGTTGAATTTATTAAAATTATATTTTGCGTATCGTAGTTTTGACAAAATTGACTTGTGTATTGACTGATCTGTATTTTCAGGGATTTTAAATCAGATTGTACGTACATACTTTTCGATAAAGAAGTTATGCAGATATTGTTTGGTTTTATCGAGTAAAATAGAGTTCTAGAAATAAAACCAAATAATACATACCTCCTTCATCAAAGTTATGTTGTATAACTTACATATGTACAAGAGCAAAAGGAAAAAGAAACTTTCAAGTTGTATTGTACATACTTTTCGCTGGAGTCAGTTCCTGCATCTATCACCATTTTTTCTTCATTATTTTCTAACAATAAATTATCAACTCCATTAGGAAAATCACACTCATTTATATCGGAAGTATTAAAGTTATTGTGTTTTATCACAGAATTAGGTTTCTCTTCAAAAATTTTAACACTGCTGCCAAGATTGATTGTATCAACACTTTTAACTAAAACAAAAGTCAACACCTACCTTTTATTTTCTCGTTACATTAATACAGATGTTGGTAAACCTTTTCTAAAAACATTTTTTTATACTTACACCGATTACTAAGTTGGTGACTTTTTCCGCACTGTTTTAATAATTGTCCATTTTCATCCGTTTTGTACATATCAACGTCCTTCTCCCCCGAAGATACTAAATTTTTATGTATTATAATAAATGATGTGTTATTATAAGGTAAGTAATATTTATCTCGAAATGAAACTTACTCTTCACAAGTGTAAAAGACGTTTCTACATTGAGATAAATAAGAGTAATAAAAAAAATCAACATATTAATACGACATGAATCATACAAAAATGAAAATAATATTTTGTAATAAAGGAATGAATAACCTGTAATTCAAAATTACATCTTGTAAATTATCCACTGGATATAATTTCTTCAAGCAATTAGAATTTAAGGTTAAAAGATATAACGCAAAGAAGGAAATGATAAAAATTTGAGTCCTGATAATATTTCACTATTTAATAGAATATTTAATATTCACTTTTTGTTACCATTTAAAGTCTCTGAGAGTTGTCGTGCAAAAAGTATGTCAAATCCATATATGCTTCCAAGTTCAGCGTCATGATCGATTTTTGAAATAGTACTCTTTCTTTTTCTTTGTGTGTTGTTTAAATCCAATACTGAGTTTATCAAACATTCTTCCTCTTGAAAACTAGCATTTTTTTCATCTAATCTGGATTTCGTTTCTGTAACAAATGTTTAATTGAAACGAAAATATTCACAATGTCGAACCAATTTTGAATTTTGCTTACTTTTTATCGACAAGTAAAATAAAATCATATAACTTTCTACATTTCATATATTTTAACTTATTTTAGGTTTTTACTCTATATATTTACATCTTATTTGTCTCTCCTTTCCTTTAGGTTATTATAACAAATTGTTGTACTTTATGCAGAAAAGGAAAAAACATTTATAAATACGTACTTAATTTACGATTATTGTATAAAATATTCGTGTAAACGTCATTTATATATAAAGGCGCTAAGTCGATTAATTGCATATAATAAGATCCTTTTTACGGTTGTGAAATTTCAATTGATCAATGAATCATATAATAGAATTATATAATAGTTCGTTATGGTTTTATTCTAATTATTATATAATTATATAATATGTTATCTTATAACATAACGAACTATTATATAATAACGAAAATAAACTTATTTGTGTAGAATATTTTTGATTGTAATAATTACAATAAAATTTATAATAAAGTTAACTTAATTGTACCACCATATCCCACATATTCATCATAATTCTTACCTGTAGTTTTGTTTTCTTTTTTGTTCATAAATATTTCCTCATTTACAGTTTGCGATTGAACTTTCAAATTTTTTGTATGCCATTTAAGCGGCTGAAGTAATATACTTCCTACCAATGAGTGCAAACTAAATGCTCCGTACAATAGAATTGTACCCTAATAAAAAATATTACAAAATATAAAAAGCTATACAAGTCTTTTTAATTTAGATATCTTTCTTATAATTTTGAGCATTTCTTTTTACAGAAAGTAAAATACAACGCGGCAGCAATTTCTTATAAATTGTCATATATGTTTCTTATTATACTGTTATGTTATCACCATTAAAAACAGTTATCTTATAATATATTTAACTAACTTGACAATTGTACAATGTACCTTATAGACATACATACTTCTAGTGATCCATTCTCAAAATAATCCTCAACACTTGCGTTTTTACTTTCACTCTTATAATGTAAGAAGTAGATTTCTCAATCAATGTAATCATCTTTTATTTATATTGTTAAATATAACGGGAACAAAGTTGCTTATGTATAATCTTTAGTAATTTGTGGAATTCAAATATGTGTAATCAAATTTTGTTTACTATTGCTCATTTGTTAAACTAAAGTTTTAAGTAATTACAATGCGAATGTAAGCGTAATCGAAAACACATGGCCTGAACTAGAAATAAGAATTCAACGACGTTACAATAAAAAAAAAACTATTAATAAAAGATCTTTTTTGTATAAAAAAACTTAGTTGCGTCTCTTTGTTATCGCATAACAGGAAGACAAGTGGAAGGATCTCTATTAAATTTGTAAAGTATCCCAATTTAAAATACTTCAAAGACGTTAAACACTGCAAAATTTTCATTGAGGTGAGGGTCTATACATAATATATCACTTACTGTTATTTTTACAGTAAAAACATATATGACAAAAATTGTGGTGGCACTTAAAAAATAGGTAAGTACGATACCTTTCCTATCGTTATATTTACAGAAAAAATGTATGTAACAAACATTTCATAAAATTTAATTTTGTAAGTTTCTTGTTCTATAGAAATTTTTTATAGATTTGATAGTAATCGAGGTATGATAAGTTCAAACAAGGACAAAGAACATATTAAAACAATATTTTTTATTCTGGATAAAGTTAGATAATTTAATTGGTACTATCTAATAATAAAGATAGAATATTCTTAAATAGATTATAAATGTATCTATTCATATTACGTATTATATATTTTGAGAGCTATGCATTATCAAGACTGGTGGGTAATATTCAGTGTGAGTAATTTTATACGAAATATATGATTAAAATAGATCAACTTATAATTTGAAGTGGTTAACGTAAATGGTTTATCTTGAAAAATACAAACTATCCCCTTTATCTGGGCGGTCATAAATATCTGTTTTTCTGATAATAGAAACGAGTGTAAAAAGAAGTTGTTTGCGTTTAAAGAGCAAATAAAATGGAGGACATACGATTTTTTTATAGTCACAATCTCTAGATTTCAAAGTCATTTGCACTTTTTTCTTAACTGGAATAAACATTTATTTTATTAAATAGACTCATCTCATATACTTTACTAACCAGGTACCTTTATCGGTAACAAATAAAACTGGTAATGTTCCAATTAGAAATGATATTAATAAATAATATAAGAATTGACAAACATTGTTAGATAAATTTCAACGACCTTATATTAGTTGACGATATCGTACGTAGATTCAGGCGACCGAAGAAAATTTTTATTAAAATCTTGTCTTATTGCTTATCAAATTTAAAAGAAAACAAGTATTAAGTAATTTCATATGTCATCACGTTCTATTGTCTCTAAGAAAATTATATTCGAGGAAAATAATTTAATTTATGAATCTTTCTTCGATAGAAAATATTTAGTGTATTTTCAGAAACTCTCAGAAAATTTGATGGAATTGTGTTTTCATCAGTTTATATTTAGATGAAGGTTCGCATAGTTTTGAATTTTAATGCAAAATGACATTAGATATTGACTTCGAAATCTTGCCGGAAAAACCAGATAGACGAAAAACAATGGTTTTTCGAGTCACATAACTAAAACTGGTAGCTATCATTTCGTTAGATAAATATTGCCATTAAAGTACAGTAAATAGATAAAAAAATACCTGAAATCCGTAATATGAGATTAAGAATGTTGTGATTTGTGGTACAATTATAGGACCCAGTCCAATCATTGTTAATGCTAAGGACATTGCTCGCCCTCTTTTCGTTGTGAAATAAGAATTCAATGCGTACGAAAAGGCAGAAAATGTCATACACATGCCCACTGCTGTATAGAAAAATATCATTTTATAGAAGACACTAACATTTCATGTGTAATTAATACATAACATAATGAAATTCGATTCTGTTTAAAGAAAATGTAAATACAGTACAAAAAGAAGTTTAAAATTAAAAAATCAATCCACAACAAAATTATTGCGTAGATACCTACCTTGAAATTCTTATACAATCTTTATTTTAAAATACAATAACTTTAATATGATTATTGATTAATAAATAAATATAAGGAACAAGAGAAATTGTAAACTCTAAATGAAAATAAAATGGCTAAAATGGATGGAAGCACTTCTAAGTAAATGTATATATTCAATAAGTTTAATTTTTATATAAATATATTAACTTAATATATTGATAAATATGTTAACTTGACATGTTAATTAAACTTTTAACTATTTATCCTGTAAAGAAGTGTATTTATTAAGAAAATTAGAACATGTAGATAAAATTAACGCACCAAAAATTAGAAATTTCGTTCTCAGATTGCACATATTAGTAGATAGAAGAAACATAAAAGTGTTATTTCACTGATAAGAAAAAACTTAGTTTAAACTGACTCGATGGTTGGAATGAAGTTGTTAAATTGTTGATAAATGAATAGTGTTTTTATTACGATATAAACAAAAATCTGCTATCGCAATGAAACAGACAAATTTTATAAATGATAAATTAAGTGGTGAAACTGGGTGTAGTGTTAACTGTTCATTTATTCGTGAACATGCCACATGAGAAAATATTTTAATTTGCAAAAAAAAATACTGTATCAATGCATACCGCAAAGTGCATAGTACTGTTTCAAATAAAAGTATGTGGCAATGTTACAGCAAACAACTTTATCCTCGAAATAGACATTGGAAATGTTTGGAGTAAACTTACAAGAACTGTATATAAAAAAGAAAAATATTTTAAGAAAGTTCAGATTTTGAAAACTGTTATTGAACAAGCATGAAATAACTTTTTAAATTTTAAAAATAATAATACCGTACATAGACATTTATTGTTTGTTTATTCTAATTTGTTGCCCCAATTTTGTTTACTTTTTCTAATCCTGTTAATAACACATTTTCTTGTATAGCAAATATTTGTAATTTTATTTAACATAACAAGTACGGTTAATATATATAAAAGTGCAAAACTTATTATATTTAAAAATACAGACTATATTAGAATAACCAAGCAAATGAAGCAAATGTGAAAAAGTGTTCGCTACCTAATAAAATTTTTAACTCGACTTTCGAAAATAGAGCTCCGTATCAAAAAACCTTATTCTATATTTTCGACTCAATTTTATGCAAAAAATCACCCTTTTTCTAGTTGTACGACGATTTTGCAAACATCCTATATATACCGTAAAAATACAGAAATTATGATTATATTATTTTATGATTATATACAAACTATTACATCTTTTAATTATAAATTGTCGCCAAATTAACTGGTGGAAATGTGAATAATTTTTAGATTATGAACATACATCAATGGTTGCATACAATCACCAAATAAGAATGATGAATGTATACACTACAGGTTTGGTTTTCACTCGCTTAATACCATTAATTAATTTTAAGTATTTATCTTTTGCTAAAGGAATATAATTATTTGTTTTTTTTTTCGATATGATATTAAATCGAAAGTGAAAACATAAATTTCAGGACTGATCTACTAAAAAGTTGCTTGTCCACTAACGCTATTAAATGGTATTAATTCATATAGAGCGGAACAGATCAATTTGAACAAAATACAGGTATCCTCGGCTTAAGCAGGATTTATTCCTCGGATTCAAGAAACGCAGTCACGACTACTTATGTTTCTCTAATACGGGGACCTGTCAACTGATGCGGTTGAAGATTTTTTATTGGATGTTTTCATTATATTTGATATGATTTTTTCATTGAAAATGAGTCCAAATGTGATCTTGCCAGATATACTAGATAGTTCAATAAGTTTTATTGTTTGATAAAACTTATTGAACAATCTATTAGAGATTCTATGCAATTGTTAGTAAACAGAAGTAAGGTTTTGAAGACAATGAATAATTTATATATACACCAGTTAATTTGTTGTCTGTATATTATACATTCACCAATGATTGAGTACAATTCACTTGATGTCATATATTCACGGTATACACACGAAACCTCAATTCTATTAATTGTAAATATAATCTTTGAATTATATAGCATACATATAATAGTACTTACAAGCAAAAATACCATAGAAAATAATAAAAAGAGGAAAGGACTTGGTAAATGCTGTCATTGTAACTCCAATACAATAAAGTATGCTACCAAATACAGCCAGTTTTCTATATCCAAAATTTCGTAACAACGGTCCATTAATTAATCCAAGTATCATCCCAAAAGCTAAATTGGAATTAATGATAATCGCTCCCTCGGTGCCAGTGAACCCATAAAGAGGAAAAATGTCTTTAAATATTAATCCAAATCCTTGCATAAGAGGTATGGTTGATATCTAAGAATAATATTTCCATTTTTAAATTAGAAGTATAAATTCTTCGATAAGTAATTAAAGCTTATTTTTGTTGGTGAAAAAGGTACGTCATAAAAAGTGTTGGACAAAATGTGATTGAATTGACAATTAAGAATTACAATTGAAATCATAAATTATTAACTCTTGTCCAGCGGACTCCGGATCTACCTCGATCTGTGTAATGTTACAACCATTGAAATAAACAGATAAGGAATTTACAAATCTGATAAAATAAAACTTCAAATAAAACCTATGTATTCAAATGCAAATAAAGGAAATTCAGGTTTGAATCAGAATAAACCCGGAACTCCACTGTTCAACTGTCAAGACAGACTGCCAATCGAGCATAAATTCTTTAATTGTGAAAAATGATTACATACAGCAATTATGATTGGTCAGTTATCAATTACAGTTGCAATAATAACTATCGTTATAATATACCGTTAAAGAACTAATATAGAACCTATACGAGAAATGAAAATACTAAGAAAAAATTAATTGTCTCACAGGATTGACAACGAGTAATTAGTTTTTAATTTCATATGAAATATGACTTTTCAATTGAAATTAACGGCAATTAATTTTTTGATTAAATTAATCAAATGATTGATGTAATTGAGTAATATCCAACCTTTTTATTATTTAACATTCTATTATATAAATACCATTTAATTTTTAAATACTATTTCACAAACGTATGTCGTTTTATTAAAAATATGCTCGCAGAAAATTAATTAAACACAAATGCAGAGTTATGCATACATTGTATATATATATATATATATATACAATATATATATATTGACTTTATATACAAAACTTTATAGATTCAAGATTCGATTTCTAAAAGATACGCACGAAATATTTTGCAATTTGAAAAAATAGTTATTCTAACAATGAAATAATTATATTAAGCTGTGTTGGTGTAAGTAATAAGAAAAGTATTTCAATTATAAGTTTAGTTTTACTTAATTGTGGCACTAATAACAATTCATAAATGTTCATTAAGATGATTTCAACAATATCGATGGACAATTTATTATTGTACTTAACATACCCCGTTTAAAGCGTACGCTATAACAATTATCCAACCCCATTTTCCATTCGGAGGTACTTTAGCAGTTTCTTCTGTAGGCATATTTCCTTCGTTTTTGTACCAACATAAAAGAAATTTATAATTCTTATCGATTTGTTGTTTATATCATACCAAATTAATTACAAAGTGTAATATCAATATTTTTTTCAAGCTGCAACACTTTTTTCTTCAAATTCAAAAATGAAGAAAATACATTAAGTTCGATTGGTTGATATTTTGAAAGTTAACATTTCACGTATATGTTATAAATGAATAATCTGATGTCACTTAATTGTACATTAAAAATCTCTTTCTTAAGAGCGGATTAATTCTCTGCGCTTTATCTATGCAAATAATAATATCACTGTACAAATTTGTTTAATTTCTCTTATTACTTCTTTGTCACATTATCACCATAAACTCGTTTTACAAATTACTGCGGTATCATTATCGTTATTTGTGCTGTTTTATTAAACACTGTCACGTACTCTATTTGCAATAGCGTTATGAGTCTTTTCAATAAATTAATATAAATTCTATACACAATATGTAATCACAGTATCACAAAAATAATATCAGTCTTGCGCTCTCACGATGATAGAATTCGAAGTGTCCAAATAAAATGAAAACGCACGAGGTCTGATAAAGATATAAACCGTTACAAAAAACTATCAATTAATCTAATCTGAACATTTTTCGTTCGTTATGCTCTATCACCTTACACACATCTATATACATATATATCACTAATAGAATTCCAATAATTATTACAACATTGTTATCTATTAATAATTTTCATAATGATTATATGAATATTTTTATTAATTGTATAATAATAGATAATATGACCTTGTACATGTCAAAGAACAATAGGAAATATCTAATAATACTGATGCTGATATTCATTGAACGTTTATCTACTGATTTTCTTATCAGTCTTTTACAAACATTATCGCATTAAATGGACACAGTAAATATAACTTCTTTTAGATTAACAGTAGGAAAATTATTTGTTAGTTTTGAACAAATAATAGACCGTGTTATATTTTTAAATCGTTTAACAATCTACTTAACTAAATTTATTTTTCAACAACTATTAACTTACTTTTCAACAACTTTTTGTCAATAGATTTGTAACTCGTATTAATGTTAATTAGTAAATGGAACAGAAACAATATTGCAATTTATTTAGGATATCAATGTTTAGAAGATTCAATACATAATAGAAGTAAACAATATAATTTTCATAGACAAATATTCAAAAAGAATATTGGAAAAATAACGTTACAATAACCAGAACAGGTAAATGTATCCTATTAAAAGAACATGTAAAATTTCCACATTTAAATATTAATTAACTATACACTTGTAAAAGATAATGCATTTTTACACGATAAGATTATTTTTGTACGATAGATGTATGATTTTGTATTATTATCATATTCCTCTATCCAATGAAATTGCTATCGATCAATTTAAATTATAAGTAGAATTAATAAAATAATAGAAAACTGATAGCTTATAGGTAGCCTGTTTCCTATACGTATGAATAGAAAATTCTTTCTACATTATCAATGTATACTTATTAATTCAAATAAAGAATACTATGCACTTATTAACAAATGCTTCTACTACAAGTAAAAAACGTTTATTTGTTTATTTGGTTATTTCGATACAAAGGTCTTCATAAGTTTAAACAGTCAATGGTTTGTTTGAGGTTTCTTTCTTTTGCGCTGATTTTCGTTTCGTAAAATAAATCTCAAGAGACCAGGACGTTACAGTCAAGAGCGTGAAAATATTTAAACAATGAAGCATGATTGCATAGTTGGATGTGATATCTCTGATCCAACCTACAACAGGGCCTAAACTCAACGCAACTATACCACTCATTAGCAGTTGTATACCAGTCGCACCTGGAAGTCTTGATAAAGGTACATGACTTGGAATCACAAGAGCCATAAATATTGTTCGTAAAGCTTTCCCAGTACCAACTAATACTGCAATTGCTAAAGTAACTGTAAAGTCATGCGTGTGCGCTAGTACTGAAAAAATTAATTGAAAAGTTATATAAATTATTTGTTTCGATTTTTGTCGGTAATAAACTTTGCTCGACTAATTTGAAATTTGCATCTAAAAATACATACTGTTAAGTAAATAAAAAGACAAGACATAAATTTGCCACACATTCGTTAAAAGATTGCGTGATATAACATATGGAAAATATTTTCATTCAATATATGGAGATGCAATAATTATTTGTCATTTCTGGTTTCGAAATGATGTACTGTTATATTGTAGTACGTTACACAATTAACATTATATTGATAATGAAAATTATAAACATAACACACGACAAAATTTAGGCATCATATTTTCTAACAGTAGAGCTAAAAATTAATAAAATAAGGTTTTTCATTGTTCTTTAGTATCATATAACGAGAATTATATGACGCAGATTCTACATTAATATTAGAATTATGTCACATATTAAATACGTAAAGTAAATGTTACTATTAACATTTTTTAAATTTTGAAAATTTTGTGCAAAACAATATAATAGATTTTATTATCCTTGTCCTGAATATCTTCCACATATTCTTAATATGCTCTATATTGTAATATGTACAGTTATCAATATTAAAACTAAAAATGAAATAAAACTGTTTTGAATACAACATTTTTAAAAATCTAAAATTATTAATAACACTTTTCTATTGGTTAAATTATGCAATATGCATTATAATGTAATTTTACAATTTATAATTGAAATTTTAGATATGTCTTGTGTTTTATATACTCTAATACATACTTTACTATTAAGAAGCTGGTTTATCAATTGTAATAAAAACAAATCCATTAATTTCTTACCTATACGACCAAGTGCCATTGCACAGATACCCACGAGGAAAAAGGTTCTGTTTTGCCATCCGATAAAATCGGCAACGAAAGGAATTGTCAATCTGGTTGCTACATCAATGCCAGCAAGGATTGACATTACAGTTGCGACTTGTATTTTAGAAAATCCGTATTCACCCAAAATAAACGGTGTTAGCAACGAGAAATTCAGTTCCGAGAAATTGGCAAATGTTATGCCCAACATTATATTTATGTAAATAGGGTCACGCAGAAGATCCAAGTCGAAAAATATTATTAAAGCTTCTAAGCAAGTTCTCGGCGTTTCTTCTTCGATGTATTCCTAAAATTTATATGATTCTGCTAAATCGAATTATAAATTAACAAACATTATTAAATGTAATTACTTAATTCATACTATTATACTATATTAGCGTGTACAATATTCTCTCTTTAAATGATCGCGAGTCAGGTTTACATTTGTTTAATTAGAGAGTAAAGATGGCATTTTTGCAGGAATTGATCCTCGCATAGATAATTAAAATATTTGTACACTTCAAATACCTAGCTCAAAGGACCAATCCGAAAGAGCAAAATTTGATCATTTAGAGAGTAAGTACTGTACCATTTTTATAATATTTTATTAGCATTTACTTCCTTTTAGTCTTTTTCTGCTGCGAAATTTATATGGTTAATCTTACCCCATTAAATAATTTATCAGTTTCGACTTCCTCGGGTATCATCGACTTCTGTTGTAGTTTTTGACTACAATGAGGATCTTTGCAATGCTCAGCCTCTTCAGCATGCTCGCAGGATTCATTAACAATAATTAATGGAGCAACAGGTGATTGAAATCCCGAAAATCTTCTTCGATAACTCTCTGTTTCACTATTTTGTCTATAAGTAATTATAAATAGATTAAATGTGTATTATGATCATTAAGATTGCAAAATCTATCGATAGCATAGAACTCGAAATTTATACTTAATAGCTATAAATATCATGTTATATATAAATTAGTATATAAATAAGTACATAATTTAATAAATGTGTATCGCTAAAATTGTTAAAAGAAGAGAGAAAACATGTTTTAATTACAGTCTATCGCAGTATTATGAAATATAACACTTTAATATTGTTTCATATTAAAAACAATTACAATGTACAATTTATGAGACATTCTTCCTTTAATTAATAAATCCCCTTTTATTTACTAACTTGATTATCACCATGTATTTTTAATAACGATTCAATACCTCTTATAAAATTGAATCGTTATTAAAAATGCATAGAACTAACAATATATATTTTTGTCTCTATACAACATATATTTACCTATTAAGATTTCTTACCGACGATCCTCTGTTAAGACTGGATTGTCTACTTAAAGACAGCGATGGTTTTCTGCTGGGATTCCTTGAAATGCTTTCCCTTCTCGATGTTCTGGACGCTATTGATGCAGTTGACGTATTTCTTCTAGAAAACCTATTTCAGACAGTTTTCCTTTTAAATTTGTCAAACGGTAGTTTTACTTGTTACTTTAGCTAACACTATGTACGTGCAGAACACCCATTATCCGCACTATTTGAAAAGAAGAGATCACTGCTCGAATAAGTGAATTTTTATAATAAAGCGTTCATTTTTCTGATGTTGATGGTTATATTATAATTGACAGGTAAAATGATACGAATATTGGAAGAGAAGTTAAAGAATAATGTACAGAAACAATTTTCTTAAAAATTGACGAATCTCATATTCTTTTGATTATTGAATCATGTAAATCTTTTAGCACACTTAATTGCGTAGAATAACAACATTCTTTGCACAACGTGTCAAAGGAAAAGTATTAACAACTTTATGAATCAATGCTACTCGTAAAGAAGAGTGAAAAATCGTTAATCTATTATTTTGATTGGATAGTTTTTATATCTTATTCGATAAACAATAGATCTATATTTCTTATTTAATTTTATTCGCTAAGTATTATTGCCTACCAAAGATCGACAAGTTTTTCAATTTTAGACGTATAAAACATATTTGTCTTTGAGTAAAAATACACTTGTGAAGTGTTATTTTACCGTTCAAATAATTTTCGATTAACACAGGAGGTGTTAGATCAATATAGTTTTGTTGTTAATGAACAAGGAGTAAAGCACACGTTAACACTTAGTTTAATTTATTTCTTCTTTTACAAACAAGAAATATTAAGTCTATTGATAATAACTGAACAGAATACTAGTTTGTTGAAAAATGTATTTAACTTAATAATAATGCCATTAATTTTCGCACCAATTTGCAGCATCTGGTGTACTGACTATTACACAGCCCGCACTGTAAGAATGATTTTTAAACGAATTTCATAGAGTAATATTCAAATTAATTTAAATATTTGATACTGTTGGTACAAAAAGACATTTTCAAAAATGAAATATATGAAATCTCGTTAAAAATCAACTTTATTCGATGAGAATTTGCGATCGATTTTAATAGTGAAAAATAGTAGCTTTAAACTCTGATGAAGAATAATTACATATAGCTCGTGAAAAGAATTCTTTACTTTTTACAAATTTCCCAAAAAATCTTCTTATATGCAATTATATTCTATATGTCACTAATATAAAAAATGTACAAAATTTTATTCTCTATGGATGATTTTAATAATTAGATTGAGCTATAGTTGTACTTTAAGTGAAGATAGAAAAAAATCGTAGAGGAATCTTTTCTGTGGTTTAATGACCTCTATTATTTCCTAATATGATTTTTCCTCTCAGGTGCATCTGCGCACTTACAAATTTTACAAAAATTGATTGTCTACGCTCTGTGATTCTGTAGATACTAAGTAAGAGATAAAGTCTTCGAAAACTTAGTATTTTAGAAGATATTTAGCTTTTTGGAATATTGCATCATGTGTTCAAATGTTTCTCTGTTTCTCAAATGTTTTTCATCTCATTGTTTAGTAATTATTCAGCACCAAAATTTGAGCAATTCACCTTAATTATTTCCTTTAACTTATCTACCGAAACAAAAAGACGTGTTACATTTCATTTATTAAAACCCTCCCCCCCCCCCCCTCAGGAAAAAGTCGAGGAAATTCAAATTGAATGAACAAGATAGTCAAGATGCGGAAGTATAAAACGTTAAACCATTTCTCTCACACTTCTGATAAATATTTCGTTACGATCCGAGTGTTATGGCCGATGTTCTATCTTATTGATAATATTTTAAATTGCATTTCATTTGTAACAGAACATCATCTGGCAAGGAGGGCAATTTAGACCCTAAGAAATGTCGATATTGTTCATTGTTTAATCTGTTGAAGGGAAAGAAATACGAACCAATAAGATACTTGAGAATTCTATCACACATATTGGATGCTCCATCTCAATTAATTGTTAGTGCTTTGTTTAAGATGAAAATTTTCTCTATATCATATGTGTCTGTTATACCAATTAAACATTCCAATATTCGTGAATACATACTCATCTGGCATAAAATTGCTTTGGTAAAGTTTATGTTAGATTCTTCTTGTAAAAATTAACAAAAGCTCATTCATCGTCAAACATCTTTAACGTGCAAAATTTTTTATATAAAGTGGTATGGATAGAATTGTTGAGAGTTCTAAAATCAGTGACGATAGTTGTACATTAATGCCTTTACTTTGCACTACTGGTTTTGTATATCTTTTTCCAATTTGCGCAAATAACTCTATGCTAAATGGCCTTATAGTCTCTTATGTTATTTTCTATTTGTCTTAAACATTTTCGCTACGATTCAATCCGGTTCAGAGATTCATTGTGACACATTCCTGTAGAATTTACTGATTTTTTATTGCATTTAATATAGACAATGAACATATTAACATTTTCAACATTTGTAAAAGTCATTGATACATATCCAAATTTGAGTGCTAAATAATTAAACAATACAATGAGTAATATCTTAAAACGAGTAAAAAAATGTTTAGAATGCGGTGAAAAAAAACGTTTAAGTACTTGTTGCAATATTAAAAATAATAAATACACCTTATATACTTCGTATACAAAATAATTTGTGATTTCACTGTTAAAAAATATTAATACTTTAAAAGTGCACCGACACACTTGAGGAAAAAATAGTATCCATAGAATAATAGAGATCATTGAATACAAAATTTTATGATGTACGATTTTTTTATATTTTATAAAAATATCCCGATACAGTTATTAAAATCATCCTGTATAAGTATGTGGATAATTTCCTGAATATTATCTCTTGGCCTGTAAAGCTCAAAATTTGCATTATTCGAACCTTCTCAGAAAAAATTGTTCGACTTGTAATCTACACCTTTAACTTATCTTTCATTTGTCTTTAATTTAGGATCAGTAACGAATGTTTTTTCGTGATTGGTTGAACTTAAACAGACCGCGCAAGAAAGATAGAAAATAGAACATAACACAGAGAATAAACGAGATCGAGTAATAAGTAGATAAGAAGCTGAAACTTCAAAACGATACCGAACGCATATCAGTATGACCACACTATACAGCAGAAAATTTTGTTTATTTTTCATTGTAGCTTCATAAAAGTATTATCAATGGATTGATGAGATTCTATCAATGAAAATGAAACTAAACTTAATCGTATTTGCACTACGTTTACTATATTCAAATCATTTGCAACTATTTATAATTACGTATAAAATAGTTCGAATATGTGTTTGGTTTCATTTTCATCGAGAGAATCATGAAAGTATAATGAGAAGTATAAAAGTATTTAGTTTGCATCAGTGGCTATCACACTAATCCTCGTTAGAGTACCACTTTGAAATTTGACCAACCAACTTTTAAATCTACAACTTCTGATAGCTCGAGCCAAAGAACGTTACGTGTGGTAGAAATGAAACAGTACTTTTAATGGAGGGACAAACGCAACGTTTTATCGAGGAGTGATGAATTTATGAACTTATTCATCATCAGCAAAAATTGTATACACACTCACGCTGAGTATTAGACGAACATTATTTTATGGTTTTATAGTAAAATTATTATTTATAATATTTAGACACATACATTGACCTAATATATTATTCTATGGTAACACTTTTACACTTACCAACCATCGTTAGCTCGAGACATCATAAGAGCACCTGGACCCATTACGTCTATGCCAGAAGCACCATCTTCTTCATCGTCATAATACAAATACTGACTTCCGAATTTTCCCTTTGCAAGACTTAAGGTACCGTCACTGTTTGGTGTACTTTCAGCAATGTTATCCAACGATCTACTTTGAAAAATACTTTTTTCATTTATCGTTGCCTCTGTCGTTGTCTGGAAAAACATAAGGATATTATATTTAATCCTCAATAAGGTTAAGATTATTCGAATACGTTGTGGATAAAATTATTCAAATGCTGTGAATACTCGAATATTCGAATTAAATATTATTCAAATATTACATGAAAATAAAAATTTAAAGAGAAGAATGAACTTGAAGAACTTCGTTTTTATTCCTTCTCCTACTATTCAAATACTACGATTATCTACAAACTTGATCAATGCACAAAATATTCAAATAGCATTCGGATTATATTCGCTAAATATTTTAATCATTGAGGTGTTTAAATATTCGAATATAGAAACATTCGATAAGTAGTTCCAGTCTTAACATTACGACTTATAAATTAATCTCTTGGTATCACCAATCTAGACCCGGTTTTTGGTCCAATTTTGTTACTTGATAATGTTTTTTGAAACAATTTTGAACAATTTATAAATATACTATGGAAAATAAATTGGATAAGATCATTGCATAGTTTTCTAAATATACGTGTATATAAGTAGCAAGTTGTTCAATAAGTTTTGTCGTTCGATAAAACTTATTAAGCAACCTAGTATAACACACATTTGCAATATAAGTATTATACAGCATGAAATTATGGTCTTTAAAACATTAGAGCTAAGTTTGACTTACACACTGAGAACTGGGCCCCTTTCCCTCTTGCTCCGTAAAGACAAGAACGAAGTGGAATGAGAAAAACGTTACGAGACAGACGAAACATTGATACTTTGGTTTTCTGTTTCGGATGTTAATACTTCTTCCTTCGCAGGCAATAATGCTTTATCTGTTTTGTACCGTTTCTATTTCATTTTCGGTCTCAGTTAAGTAACCCAGATTAGAAAGAAGTAAAAAAGAACTGCTCAGAAGTCGTGTCTCTTCTATATTATAGTAATCCTCGGTTTCAAGGCGGGATTTTCTCCTCGGGTTCATGGCAGAGAGTTATCTTCAATATTGTTTATGCAACTCAAGTGTCTCGTCGACTTGAACGTCCAACAATGTATCTAAAAAAGTCAACCGAATGCCGACAGTATTTTTTATTGCACCCCGCATTAGATTTCTTTTCCAATGAAACTTTATATTTTTTATTGTAACTTCACGGTAGCATTATCAATGAAATAGCCAGGTTTTCCAATGAAAATGAGTTTAGATATAATTCTATTCAGATTAGTTTTCGTTATGCGTGTATGTAAAATAAAACACTTCTGAATTCCGCAAATACGCACGCCTTCGAATAGAATCGCGTTTAGACTTATTTTCATTGGAAAAACTTTGCCAATTTATCGACCACGCTTTCATAAAGATGTAACGAAAAATATACAAAATTTTATACTGCACTGACGATTATAACACCGATACAGATACGGCATAGTTTTAAAGTTTCTTTTATTTATTGCTCGCTCATTCTCGGTGTTGTATTCTATTCACAGTCTTCTTCGAGCGGCCTCCTTGAATTCCAACAGTTCCAAGAACAATTTCTCTCCTTGGCCTCGAATTGATGGCAGCTGGCGGATCTGATTTTTGCCTTGAAACCGAGGATTACTGCATAGTAAGCGCTGATCTCGAATTTCCTTCTTCCAGAGAATAAATATTGTATGTATATATTATCAACAACATGTAAAGGATTGAAAGTTATCGTACAAGATCCATACAGCGTGTTAAAAATTCCAGTTGCAAATTTTGTACAAACCAAATAGAAAAGTGTCTACTATTCATTAAACTGTCAATTCTGAGACCATGGTAAATAATCTTATTTCGTAAATCTGTTGATGTATAAAGGTCACCAAACTTTGCACGATTCATATGCAGTTGCAATAAACAAGTGTTTTTGTACGCGACAGGATGTGCATTCAGACGAATTGAAAATAAATCGAAAACACTCTATGGCGAATAAAAGTATTTCCATTTTAGAACTCAAGAATACATGATAAATATTTTTTTATCCTGTTTTATTCCTTTTCATGAGTTCTACATATATGAAAAATTTATATTATAAAATTGTGAACACTCTATTTACGTCTTTCTAGAAGAACAATGTTCTTTAGAGAAATGTGAAATTAATTTTTTCCTGGAAAGCGCAAAAAGAAGTTTAACAAAATGTGTCGTTTTAAATCGTGTGACTTTATATCCGTTTTATCCTCTACATTATTATTTATATTGTAATATTATTTATTGTTAAATCATACCTTATAGTGTGTTGATAATTCTGAATCTTCGTTTAATTTCTCTGTACTTCGTTTCTGTTTCGCATGTTGTGAAACAGGTTGCAACAAAAGAGCACAAGCGACAGCATTAAACGCTACGCCACCGTAAATAAGAATGGTACCCTCTACACCATATTTGGGCATCAATAACGTAATTATCTAAAACGTAATGTTGTTAAATTCATTTTAATTCGTTAAAACAAACTTTTGCTTTGCATTGGTAAACTTGACAGATATTTGTACGCTTGAGGACAAACTGTCCAAAATTTAAAAAGTTCATTGATCTTTGTTTCTCTGATATAAGATTACCTGTGGCATTATAATAGGCCCCATGCCGGTGCAAGTCCAACTCAGGCCTGTTGCAATTCTTCTTTTTTGTTTGAAATATGTATTTAAAGCTAAAGAATTTGCTGACATTGTGATACCGGTCCCAACACCTGGAATTAGAATTTTTAAGATGATTAGATACTTCATCGACGTTAAATATCTCTATCTTAAAGTAAAGCAACAATTAACCCCAAGCTTTATAAGATCGAGCCACAGTCGTGGTCCATCTTACAGGCCAAACGTAACAAACACGAGTCGCACTCGTGATACCGATTATGACTGTATATGACAAAAACGAGTTGTACACGCAATAAAACTAATTGTATTCTGTATTATTGCATAACACGTTTGCTACTATCATTCCGTTGGAAACTCGACCACCACAGACGACACTGCATTTGTGGTAATTGTATTTAACGTAGTGTATACTTTCAACTGTATAGAAAGAAAATATACTAAGTATACAACAAGTGAATATTTTGAATTAATACAACATATACAATGTGACATTGGTCTATTATTCGTACCTAATTTGTTTATGCAGACAAAGAATAGAAAAACATCGTTATCACACATATGTAACACATGGTAGCAAACGTGTTAATGTTTAATGTTTTTCGAAAAAATTTTTGGCAACGCAGATCGAATGTTTGTTTTGGACGTTAAAAATTTGATGTATGACTACGGCACATGCAGTCATTAATCAAATTATAAGGTAAGAAGTTAGGTCAACGTAGCAAGTATTTTAAGTCTTTTCTTGTTTACGTGCGACTTACGTCACTGCGACAATAAAATAAGAGATCCGAAACTTTGATATTTCTTAAAAATAACATAACATTAAGCGTTTTTTTTTTATATTGCTCTTTATGAAAGTAAAGAATTGTTCACGAGATTGAATTCTTTCTACGAAAAAACTCTATTTACTAGAAATATAGATGCAATCAAATAATGTAACAGTAAATGGATTTGAAAGAGAAGTCTATCTTCTCATGTTTTGCCACATTTTTTGAACAAACACTTTGCATGAAACGCAACAGAATACAAATTATAACGTGGAATTCACATTTTGTGGTACGATTGCTTTTACTTATAGACCGCCATTTCAATTTTGATAGATTTAAGAAAAAGTAGTAGTTCCAAACAACACGGAGAGCATAAATAACAAAATAGTCTATTGAACGTTACAGCGACATGAAAGTATTGTAACGTTAACATTCATAATAATAGAATATATGTATAATAATCAAATTTAAACAATGACGAATATACGAGTGAAATAAAATAACATAAATATATAATAGATTGCAGGTAGTAGAAATGTTATTGTGAAATTTATGGAAGAACTTGCTAAATTACTCGACGTTGTCTAGGATAAGAAATAGAAATAGGGATTATGTATGTTTACTTTTAACTTACCGTATAAAATGGAAAAAAAAATTAAAGCACCGGTAAATGTTTTTGTTGTCGATAACATCGTAATCGACGCAGAACAAATAAGAGCGCCTGTGAAAGATACCTGTCTGCAGCTAAATTTTTTGAACAGTGGTCCATTAGCCAATCCTATAACACATAAAAGTTTGATTAAAAACGATCTTGGAACGCAACAAATTATTACTGTTACCATTATTACTGTATACTGTTACACTGTTATTACTGTTATAAATTATTACTGTTACCATTATTACCGTATACTGGTACCCTGTTATTACTGTTACCATATTTTACTTTTTTTATTGTACAATTGAGAAATTGAAATGATAAATGATGAAAGCACCGAACAAGGGAAAAATTATTTTTTTAATGGCAATGCAGAATACAATAGTAAATGCTATGAGTGCTAAAATTATCTATTTTAGATTTTAAGCTCTCGAAAGACAGAGTTGCGATTATAAATATTACAGGGAGAAATAAATATCAGTCCCAAGTTAAGAAAACTCAATACCATGAGTACCTACGTGAAATAAGGACATTTGTTCCAATAGGATTCTCAATTCCTTCCAGAAACGAATTCTCTTTCTCTCTACAATACTAACGTCGTTATAGTAAAAAGTCTTTCATTGTTTATTTTCCCTCTAAATCTACAAAAGTGATTAACAGTGAAAGTCTATAGTATTACACACGAGTAGTGATACACTATGCAAGTGTCGAGATTCAAAAAAGCATTTTTCGATTTACACTGAAATTGTGACTCGTGACATTGCATCATTTACCATTTCAGTTTCTGAACTTATTATATCAGATAGAAAAAAGATAATCAACCGTTAGTCATAATTCTGATAACCATATCTGCGTTTGTACAGGGTGTCCCTCGCAATTGGGACGAGGTGTATCTTTAAAGCGGTTAAAGATAGAAGAAAATGTCATGAGGCAAAATTAGATACTTCTAGGCGCTGCATGTTCCTATTACTTTTATGCATTTTTGTACACCGATACTATTAAAAAACATAGTTATAGTTTCTTTTTAATGGAATTGTTGCAGTTTCCCACCCTCTACTAAAAAAGTATTGTAACGTTACGCCTGGAAATGATCAGTTAAGAAGCAATTTTGAAATTAAATTTGCTTAATTATTTATCAATATACTTATTGCTGAATAAAAGTAGAAATGAGTGATGCAACTGATACGACACATGATGATGACATTCGAGTAATTTCTTACCGAAGTATTTATTATCGAAAGGTATCAAAATTTTAGGTGAGTATTTGATATCGTGTTTCGAAATTTCGATACAGCTGCTTTTGAAATTAATATTGTACGATACCAAGGAAGCGTTCATATTATTCTTAATATATAAAATATAAGGAAGAACATTTAACAAATATGAAATAAATAATGCAAGAGAACAGATACAATTTGAAGAAAATGTTTGCATTGAAAATTGACGTCAAGGACGTTTGTTTCGTATGCAATTGATATGTATCGATACGTTAGTATTCCCACCATCCTGAACAATTAATACATTGAAACGATTTAACAGATTTAAAATTAAAATAAGTTAGAAATCAAGAATATTCAGACATGTTATTCCTACTTGTAAAAGGTGAGAAACTACATTGTTCGGTACATTCAAAAGTATAGGGTTCTATATAGTAAATTTCTATTTTCAACAATTTGAAAGATACAATTCGTCCCAGTTGCGCGAGATACTCTATACAACAATATGTGTACAATAATACGATATAATGGTTTAATATATTTTACGTTTACTCTAACCTACAGATTAAATTCTTATTCTACTAATGTACTAGATTGAGAAAAAATATCATCAATCGTTTCATTTTCTATTGTCTTCTTCATCCTGTCTACTTTAAATACCATTGAATATTTATGAGCAACATTGCAAAACGATGATACCGTTGCATGTAGTTAAGCACACTAGATGCATACGATATTTCTTCGTGACATCATACGATTGATATTAAAGAACAGTGAATATCTCGGAGATAATCAAAATATGAATGTCTTTCCTCGAGCATGTAACACGTTGCTTTATCAGGTGCTATCGGACAATTATATCTCGTAATAATGGGCGAGTTCGTAAGCAAACACCTAGTGCACAATAAGGAATGGCAAATGCATACATTGAAAGCGCTGGGAACAATAAATAACCCAAGAAACGACTTACCGATACAAGCAGTCACCGCACAGTTTATGTTCAATATAGTTGTCGTTTCCGACGAGTTGATTCCCAGCTCGGCGAATCTGTCTCTAAATATTAGCCCGAAAGATTGCAACATTGGTAATATACAAAACTGAAATAATTATATAAATACATTAGTTTATTTATAATATTTTCAGGAACAGACTAACCTAACATTACCCCTTGTGTTCCCGGTAAAAATGATCATTTCCGCGTTGCAGATATGTTTATAATAATCGGTTAATACTTTTACTTATATCAATTTAGCGAGAAGAATTTCCATTAATCGAATTGAAAGGAAAAATATTTTTAATCGTATAAATTTATGTATCTTTATTTCGAACGTAAAGTATTTGATAAATGCGTAAAATAAATATCGTGAACACCATTTTGAATGTATCGTAATCAGGGCCTTTCGGTTATAGACGTTTCAGCTGAGAAATCGTTTTCAAATATCTCTGATAGATTCTTTGATAGTTCATCGTAACGAGAATAAAATTGTTCTATAAAAATTCATTTTTGCCGGATAAATTGCATTTGTACCATCAGTATTGCGCACTTACGATACGGTAAGCACTTACGTTGGAAAATCCAGCAGCTATTACGATAATCCAACCCCAACCACCATCGGGTGGATCAAAATTTTCACCGGAGATGTTCCCATTTCCTGTTCTCTTTTGCGAATCTTTTCTCTTTTCATCGATCATAGATCCGTTTTGCTTGATCGACATACTGGTATTTCGTTTACCGTAGCCTAAACAATGTTGCGCGACACTTCGATCATAAACTAGCGTTTACAGGTACAAGCTTCGAAGGACATCGAATGGTATCTGAAAAATGGTCTCTTTCAATAAAATTA
The DNA here is from genome assembly GCF_051014685.1 of Ptiloglossa arizonensis. Taxonomy (NCBI): domain Eukaryota; kingdom Metazoa; phylum Arthropoda; class Insecta; order Hymenoptera; family Colletidae; genus Ptiloglossa; species Ptiloglossa arizonensis. The sequence continues at coordinate 4,070,376 of NC_135056.1, read as the reverse complement.
CAATACAACTATTTTCTTCAAAGAGTTTCTTCAGTCACGTTCATTTATATCTCAAACCTTTTCAAACGCATGCAATCGACGAATACTCGTTTATTGGTTTCTTCTTGGTTACACGTCGATGTGGATCTTGCAAATGTTACACGAAAACACTCAAAACTGTTCCCGTTTTGTTCACAGTAACTAAAAAAATTAATTTATCGTCCAGTTTAATACACGGGTTTCGAGCGCTTATTGAAATCATTTTTAGTAACCGGACGACAATTTATGAAAATACCGCTAATTAAAAACCTGCACGGTAATAATCAAGAAACAAGAAACGATGATCTTTTGGAAAACATATTAGACACGAGGAAACATTGTTACGGATATTTATATTTCACTTTCCTCTTTCAATGTGTCTCCATTTTGAACATTCAACGCTAGTGGTTAACTTTCGCGTAAAATGAATCGAACGAGCACAATGTAACGCGTCACATCGAACGAAACAACACTGGAACAAAACACGCTGAAATCGTGAAATTTTAGCTTCACGCGACTAAAGGATAATCTCATTCGAATAGGCTTAACGTTCACTGCGCGTGGAGGTAAATTAACGTGATCGCTGTTGTGATTCAAGGTGTGCATTACAACTCGGAAACGATTCGACTTCTGCACGATGATGGCTGAGATTAAACATTTGGCAACAATCCGTAGCTGCACTACGATTATGCACGTTATATTATTGAATGAGTGCGTCAGCGCCAAATATTTTCCACGTTATTATTAGTAAATTTCTCGTTTGCAAAAGAATCTTGCACATTTCGCTTGGCGAGTTTTTCGCGAAGACTGTGATGATAGATGGTCCTGGTGGCACGCTAACACCTATCAGTTTATCGATAAATCGCTTTTACCAAACGTTACCGTTACGCTTTGATTATTTATACTTTAATTTATGCTCTAAACACACTGCCACCGTACTATTTATTAACACTTGGCGCAATCAGCGTAACTTTTCTCATCCTAGCGGAACAGGTACGTTACTTTTACTATTATCGTCTTCTTTTAATACCGATGAAATTCAAATATAGTTTTCGAATTCATTGTCCTATTCTTAATGCTCGTAATAGTTATCCAGACATATAATTGGCCATTATCTTCGAAAGTTATTATCGTTGCGCGTCGCTCTAATTATTTTCGCAGTACTAAACAGAAATGTGTGCGTGATACATACACGAATACCAATGATAACACTTACTATTTTTTACGCATGGTTAGTGTTCAATAAACCGTTTAATAAATGAAAAGCGATACCATAACGATGTTACTATGATTGTCTCGTAACTACGCCACGTGAGTTTTCAAAATGCGTTTAAAATAACACACTTTGCAATTATCGGTTCATGTATCGAAAGTTTCAATAAATTCAACATGGAAAAGTGTCGGTTAAGTGGAACAGTTTATTCAAAAAATTAATTCCATAATTGCAAAGGATGTGTTTTTTATACACGACTTTAGTTATAAATTGTAAACTCTTCAAAGTATTTTAATCTTTTAAATATATTTTTGATTGCATATATATTCCATATCTTGTGGAAGAATATTTACGATAGAATATTATACGAATTAAAAAGTTCTTATAACGAACGATTACCAATGGACATATCGTAGTAGACTATTAAGTATTTGTTTTATTTAGAAAAATTGTAACATAATGATTTTTTTATGTGAACTCAAGTTAGTCAAGCAGCATAAAAGCGCTCACAATAATGAGTAGAAAAAATCTAGATTTATTTTACTAAAATTTAATAATTTATAAATAGTTATATTATCAGTCACAAATTTCCAATTTTTATTACTATTGTAATATTTCATAAATAAATGAAATGCGACAGCAATCGTAATACATACAAACGAAAACAAGGTGACTTCCCGTATAAAAGTTTGTCTAAAATATAACATGAAATTTGTTGATACGAGACTTCATTTTCGAGAAAACTGATTTTGAAAATTCATCCAGTTCACGTTTAACGTGTCTAACTCTTTATTACTTTTACTTGTGTTGGAGTTTGCAAATATTAACGGTAAAATGATATTATCTGGTTTTCATTGATCATAAGACCTATCAATTTGCGTTCAATCATGTCGATGACATAGTATAGCTATTGAGAATACATCGATACGTTACCTACATTAAAAGCTTGTGACGATAATGCTTGTACTACCGAGAGATATTACAGAGAACCTAATCGTTGTCACTTCGATAAGCAAGACAAAGAGTGGAGCAAACATTAATTGAAAAAGACATTTTTTCCCCGTGTTATGAAAATTTTTATTCCAGTTACTTGTTATTGACAAATCTACCATGTAGTGCACAATCACCGAAATCTTTTAAAATGCAACTACATACAACGAATAAATTTTTACCATTGGCTATTTGGTCATCGTTCACCAATGTATACCATGTACTCTAGAGATTATTATTTATATCATGTATTAATCCAGTTTCAAGAAAAATTGAATATTAATGGATCAAATGTTTCAAAGGGAGACTTGTACTGACAATTTACACATGAAAAAGTATTTTTTGTTGTCAGAAGATGTCTTTATCACGATCGACGACGATGATTTCTTAAATGATCAATATTCGTGGTAGTACAATGCCTTAACCTTTAAGATCACCATATATCACACACCTTGATTTTTATTTACTAGATAACACATAAAAGACAAAACCTACAAAGAAGTTGAAATTCGTTTCCAAATAAAAGCAACGAGTATTCAAGGATTTAAAAAATTACAACTCGACTCTATATAAGTGTTCGTGCGTATACACTTCCCCGTGAAGGATTCCTATGCGATTACATTTTTGATATAATAAAAAATAAATAATTTATAAA